>NC_044311.2:74285332-75527670 GCF_007474595.2 Lynx canadensis | reverse complement strand
TGATACTGCTCATGTTGAGAATTACATGATTGCTTAAATACTCACACTCATGGATAATGAAAATATTTGATTCTTATGAAATAATAAACCTATAAAACTAAAATATTAGGCAAGGATTACTAGACTGTGACATTACTGAAGGCAGGGTCTATCTTGTTCTTCATTTTAGTACCTACTGTGCCTAGCAAAGTACCTGAGACATAATGAACTCTATACTATATATACATTTCAATAGGTTTCACAAATATGAGGAAGGTAGGCAGAGTAATATCTTTGCGACAGGTGAACTAATCAACAAGCTATTTATTAAATGATCTATATGCAGACTAACCCATTAAGAATCATGAGATACACAAAAAACTTTTAACCTAAAGATGTTCTCCAGTTTAACATCCACAATTCCTTTAATGAACAGTCATTATCAACTCTCCCCTCCATATCTAAATAACTAGTAAGTCCCACTAAGTCTTCTTTCACAGCATCTCACATCTGTCTTTTCCTCTTGTTACCAATTGCCACTATCCTAAGTCAGGGTCCATATCATTTTATACTTCTCAATTAATCTCCTGGTCTACACTCTTGTGCTCCCTCAACCACAGATTAATCTTCCTAAAATACCTCATCAATTCCTTTTAGTAGTTCAACAATAGATGCCTAAGGGTCAAGGCCAAACTTTATACACTGACATTCCAGTCTGCCCACAATTTATCTTTCTGTGCTCCTCCAAATTTCCAGAGCAGCCAATGCTATTTCGTATTTCAATCTTGCACTTCTCACATTATGTTAAAATGATCTCTTGGTGGGTTTGTTCTCTCAACAACATGATGTCCGGAGAAGTTAAGTAATTTACTCAAGGTCACCCAGCTGGAAAGGGTATGGCAACTGTGGCAAAATTAAGGGCATGGCTTTGAAGTCAAGAGAGGCAGGGTTCATATCTAGCATTGCCATGGGATGTAAATCTTGGGCAGTGTACCTACCCTCTGAGATTCAGTTTTAATTTCCTCAATTTAAAAATGTAGACAGTAGGGGCGCCTGGGTGGCGCAGTCGGTTAAGCGTCTGACTTCAGCCAGGTCACGATCTTGCGGTCCGGGAGTTCGAGCCCCGCGTCGGGCTCTGGGCTGATGGCTCAGAGCCTGGAGCCTGTTTCCGATTCTGTGTCTCCCTCTCTCTCTGCCCCTCCCCCGTTCATGCTCTGTCTCTCTAATTACCATACGCTTGCTATTAAAGAGCCTTCCAAACTAAAAAAAAAAAAAAAAAAAAAAAAAAAAAGTAGACAGTAATAATACCTATCACATATATAATTTTGAGCATTAAACTTTAATATCATTCCCCTACATGCATAAATTAATAATATATGTTGTGAGCATCAAGATGAAAGTCCTCTAGATTAAGAAAATCTGAGTTTTGTTTTGCCCCTGCTTTATCACTTTCTGTGTAACCTTGGGCAAGTGACTCGATCACTCTGAATTAGGTTTCTTTATCAATTGAAAAAGTGACATGAAATATTCTCTAATATTCCTTCCTATTTAGATTCTATATTCCAAATCATCCTCACTATCCTACCTTAATAGTGACAATTTATAAATTTAAATAATTTTATAGGTTTGAATTCAGTTTATACTCTAAGTTTTTAGGACAACAGTTTCTATGAGTTGAATATATGCTATGTAAGAAAGACTCCTTTCATTTCTTGATTTACTGCTTCTAAGATTTAGGTAACTTCAAGTCAAGTATACAAACATTGGTCAAATAAATTATTGCTTTCCAATCCATACATGATATTTGAGACATTAATCATTTTCATTTGCCTTTGTGCTTCCAGGCTAAATAAGTACAATTTTTTTTTAGTTAGATCTCTCCTCTTTCCACCCCCTTGAATATTTTGGCTGCCCCTTTTCAGTAATATTTTATCATTCTTGACGCATGACTACCAAAACCAATACAGTAAGTGCTGGAGTGCCTGGGTGGCTCTGATGATCTGAGCATGAGTTCGAGTCCCGCATCAGGCTGCTGCTATCAGCACAGAGCCTGCTTCAGATTCTCTGTCTCCCTCTCTCTCTGCCCCTCTCCCATGTTCTCTCTCTCAAAAATAAATAAACATTAAAAAAATAATATAGTAGGTACTAACAAACTAGTGATTTTGGAAAATATTTAAATAGAACTAATATTTTATTTCCATTACATCTATTTCAAGATCCTCAATGTTTCATTGACTGTCAATAGCAGCAGCACAACAGATCAATACCCTTAGGAATAAACAGTAGCTTTCAAACTGTGCTTTGAGAAACTCTAGTATTCTACAGTATATAAATTTCAAGAATCCTCCATGGGGAAATAGGGGGAGGGCACAAGGGCTGATGAGAGGCTGAATAGGAAGGGTTCCTGCACCATCTCAGTTTCAATTAGAGCAGTTCTGTTTTCTCACTGGTGGCTCTAAAATGTCTCCACAGGAGGACCTAAGAGGCAGCAATCTTTTTAGAAGGGGGCATCAGGGAACCAGTCAAAACATGAGTAACGGGGGCGCCTGGATAGCTTGGTCGGTTAAGCATCTGACTCTTGGTTTTAGCTCAGGTCATAGTCTCATAGTTATGGGATCGGGCCCTGTGTTGGGTGCTGCACTGGGTGCTTGGGATTCTCTCTCTCTCTCCCTCTGCCCCTCTCCTCTGCCCATGCTCTCTCTTTCTAAAAAACAAAACAAAACAAAACAAAACAAAAAACAAAAAGAACCCCACAAAACCCAAAAAACCCGTGTAAGCAAGTATGCTGCTTTTGCTCAGATTGCTCGTTAATTTGAGGTAGCTTTGGAGGAGCTGATAGAGGTGGAGGTAGTGAAAAGCTAAAGAGCCCTTGGTATACTGCTGTATTTTTAAATGTTCTATGTAATGGTTTTTATGTTAGATTTAACTTTAAAAAGAGGGTGTAGGCTCAGTCGGTTCAGTGTCCTAACTTTGGCTCAGGTCACGATCTCACAGTTTGTGAATTCAAGCCCCACATTGGGCTCGCTGCTGTCAGTGTGGAGCCCACTTTGGATCCTTTGTCCCCCTCTCTGTACTTCCCCGACTTGCACTCTCAAAAATAAATAGAAGCCTCTGTGCTGACAGCTCAGAGCCTGGAGCCTGTTTCAGATTCTGTGTCTCCATCTCTCTCTGACCCTCCCCTGTTCATACTCTGTCTCTGTCTCAAAAATAAATAAACGTTAAAAAAAATTAAAAAATAAAAAATAAAAATTAAAAAAAAATAAATAAATAACGTTAAAAAAAAAAAAAGAGGATGTAGCTGGTTTAAAAAAGTTTGGAAACCACTAGTCTATAAGTGTTTCTCAAGTTCCTAAGGACAAAGAAGATAAGTTATATACTTTTACTTTTTTTAATGCTTATTTATTTTTGAGAGAGACAGAGAGAGGGAGAGACAGAGTGTGAACGGGGGAAGGGCAGAGAGCAAGGGAGACACACAGACTCCAAAGCAGGTTCCAGGCTGTCAGCACAGAGCCCAACACAGGGCTTGAATTCTCAAACTGCTTCAAGATCATGACCTAAGCTGAAGTCAGATGCTTAACCGACTGAGCCACCCAGGCGCCCCAAATTATATATTTTTAAATATGTATTAGCTACAGTCAATAATCAGTTTTCTTTAAAATATGTTGCTGAATTTATCTTAACACTTACTTTAAACTTTTGTCCCTAACTTGTGTAAAGAAAAAAGATAAAATAACATCACTCTAGATAAATGTATCTCCTCCTGACTGCCAGCCAGCAAAGGAAAATGATTGCTTGGATTAGACATTGGCCTGTTTTTGTACTTGATGTAACTCCTTTATTTTCCAATGCTTCTTAGGCATTCAGACTCCAATGGAGCATAAAAAGAGAAATGTGCTTCACTGCCACAAATTCCAAATTGGGAAAACAAAATATCCATTCAAAAGTACAGTGTCAAATTGTTTATATCTGCAGTTTATCTACTGAGGTTAGAAATGGAAGGAAATACAATTTGAATCCAAAATACCCAGAGAGTGAGTAAAATGAAAGATTCAGCTGTGGTATTTATTTTGGAAATGTACCAGCAATAGTAATAAAAAGTGGTTTCTTACTTTACCAAGGAGGACAGCCATTTTGTGACGCCATCTGCCTTTATTTAGAGAAGCAACTCTGATCCAAATATTTAACTGTGAGTTATAAATCCACACATCACGACCATTGATTCTTCCACCTTTAAATGCAAAACAATGTACACACAATAATATATATATCACTAAGGGATTTATGCTCAAGGCATAGATAATTAAAACATAGGATTTAGTCAGTCTAAGAATTTGTGAATTCAGTTCAATAAATGAAAGACCCTCTTAAAGTTTAATGGAAATAGTTCCACAGAGCAGATTTAAACTTGGCTGATTATCTTGAAAAATAATAATTATAGGCCCCAAATAATAAAATGCAGAATATGAATTTTACAAATGTATGAGACTATTAATTTGAATCAGACATCAGAAGCACCCAAACAGAATTATTTAAAAAAAGTTTTTTTAAATCATCCATTTTTTCAAAAGTATACTATTGTACAAAATAAAGTATGTATTGTTACATTGTTCAACAGGTAGTAATATAGTAATCTGCAAAGCTGGTAAAATTATGAACCATGAACAGACTTAGGACCATTGATACAGTAGTTATACTTTGTATACGTCTGTCATTTTACGGTCTCTGATTTTAGATGTAACATCACATAAACGAAGTTAAGAATTTTGGGGCACCAGGGTGGCTCAGTTGGTTGAGCTTTTGACTTCAGCACGTGATCACGAGATCAGGTCACGATCTCACAGTTTGTGAGTTTGAGCCCAGTATCTGGCCCTGCTATGACAGCTCAGAGCCTGGAGCCTGCTTTGGATTCTGTGCATCCATCTCTTTCTGCCCGTCCCCCGCTTGCACTCTGTCTCTCAAAAACAGACGTTAAAAAGAAATTAAAAAAAAAAAAAAAAAGAAGTTAAGAATTTTAAGGAAAATCATGTTTCATAAACTTTGGGAGAATTTCAGAAAAGCTGGGTGGATTGGAGATGCTTAATTATATGGGTATTTTTCACTTTGCATACTTTACTGTGTTCCTTAAAACAAAGTTAACAGGTAAAAGTTAAGAAAAATTATACTATATTCTATATGCATTGATAACATTTAAAATATGATGATTACAGGCATTTTTCTAGTGGATCTCTTATAAATCATTCTAGATCATCTTGAGCTCGTTTTTAAGCGCAAAAAGTCACTCTTGGTTTTATTTGTTGTATAAACTGATCTGCCTAAAGTGGGCATATTCACTTTCACTGTCTGTTTTTTTTTGAGACAGTACTATTGTTTAAAACAGCCAAGCTATGTTCAAATTAAAAGTTGCTACAGTAATAATTCTTTACCTGAAACAAGAATGTCATTCCTTAGAGCACAGACCGCATACTCTGATTTGGTAAATTCTGGAAGCTTAGCCAAAGACTTCCATTCTCCTGTCACAGGATCATAACACTCAGTGTATGGAAGATTAAATCCTCCAACCCGTTCACAGCCTCCAACGACAACAATCACCTCAGAATAGCCAGTTGACCTAAAATAATTATTATAGGAATGTTTAAATAATAAAATACATGCAAGATCATTGGAAACTCTAAAGACATACCATTATCATTAAGAAAGCAGAACACGATTATAAAGTAAACAGTTTATTCTCTGAGCATGTGCCAAATAATACAGGCTGCCAATGACTTACTTTGAGAACATTTATAAGGGATTTAGTGACATCATTTTCCACAGAAAATTTCTATGGGTACTTTTTTCTATGAGTTTTGCCTCAAAAATTGTAAAGCAGTCTAAAGATCCTACCTAACTCAACTGGAATCCTGGTATTAATAAGGATGATTTTCAAATGCAGTTTTGCAGCAATTCAGATGTGTATAATCACACCAAGGTAAGATAATGTAGACAAATGGTGCTTTTTCATCAGACTGCTAGTTCTAAAAAAACGAATTCATAGTATAAGTACCCTTTAAAGGAGCATGTGTACTTATTCAGAAATTATTTTTTATAATAATCTTTTAAAGTTAAGTAATTAAAGTAATCCAAAGCAAAACACTGAGCAGTCACTAAAAGAGTTTATAACAAAGAATGTTAATGGAAAAAAGCAAGACAAAAATTATACAGAAGGTCTCATCAATACTATGTAAAAAATGTATCTGGAAAGAATATACCAAAGTGCTAACGATAGTTATCTCTGGATAGTGTGGCTTCCTTCTATCAACACAAATTTTCAAGATGATAATGAGCACGGAGAATTTTTAGAGTGGAAAAAAAAATATTTAGAGTACTAAGAGAATCCTAAGGTTTATGTTAGTCACAGGATTCTTTTGTTTTGTAGTTTAAATTTAAGTTAGATACAGGAAAAACTAAAAACTTATCTAAGTTTTTTGTTGTTGTTGTTGTTGTTCATAAGGATCAATAGATAGTTTGGAATTTGAAAGTTATTTGGCTTTTATATTTTTTCACAAATATAACTGAAATGAAAAATGCACCTACATTTTATGGTTGTTATAATTTTAAGTCTCATGAAGCAAAATGCTAACAATCCCTCTTCTATTAACTTAAATATGGAGGGAAGATAGACCACATCAGAACACTGATTTGTAGTTTTAGTCATTACACTAAAGTTACACAATTACACTAGAAAAAAACAAAATTAAGCAATACTGGTATGTTCCTCTAACAGAAATACTCTATTCTAGCTACATTTACTCATAGCTTTTCCAGCTAATAATCATTCTCCTGTTCCATGCCAGCCATATTTTTCCATTATAAAATCAGAAAAATATATTGTAGAAAAGAATCTTGTTCATAGATGGAATAAAAATTACTTTTAGGAACCCAGCAAATCATATAACCCTAATCTAGTACATAGTAAAATATTATTGGAAAGATGGAAATATTATCAATACTATTTTCCAAATAATTCCAAAATGAGACTATTAAAGTATTCCAAAATGAATAATTCCAACACAAAACTATTAAAAGTAAAGAGAATAACACCAGATACGTAGTATAACTATTAACTTCTCTTTCTTTCCATAAAAGTATCATTTCCCAAAATTACACTTAAAATACCTCTAAAACAAATCCATGTGATATTCCTCAAAGCCTTATTTATTGATTGATCAAAACAAAAGTTGCTAAATACTGTCATTGGGGTCCAACCACTCCCAATTATTTTAATGTAAAATCAATACAACTATTATTATATTATAGAATTGTGCTTTACACTTTTCCTATAACATTTTATTTGTTTTATAGTTTCTCTTTGCTTAACCTTGCTTGCCTTTTTCAAGACTTCTTAGCCTAATAAACATATATTGTATGTTTTTGTACCTTGGGACAAGAGAAAATAGCACAAAAAGCTAATGGCTAAAACAATTAGTCCCACTAAAAACACACACACACAAAAAAACAATTAGTCCCACTAAATAAAGGATCATTTCAGGTGTACTGGAATGTGTTTTTATTTGAAAGGATCAATAAACTAGTAATTTTGCCTGTATGGAAGGTCTTATTTGCAACCAAATGGCTTTTAACTTAGAGACAGGTCTAGTGTTCTCATTATAGAGACTGTTAACCCAATAAAAGTTATTTTTATTTCTTGAGCTTGGAAAACTTTTATCTATGGTAGGGAGATGATAGCCTTAATGGAAATAAGTTACTCCAGCTGATGATGGCAACTAGAACAAAAAGGCATTCAAGATGATACTATAGGATGAATAAAAGTCTGGATATCCAATTCAATCTATGTATGTATTTTTGAGAAAGAGTATGTGCGAGCAGGGGAGGGGCAGGGGGAGAGGGAAGGAGAGGGAGAGGGGGAGAGAGGGAGAGAGAGAGGGAGGGAGGGAGGGAGGGGGGGAGAGAGAGAGAGAGAGAGAGAGAGAGAGAGAGAGAGAGAGAGAGAGAGAGAGGCAGAGAGAGAGAGACAGAGACAGAGAGAGAGAATGAATCCCAAGCAGGCTCCATGCCCAGCACAGAGCCCAACTCTGGGCTTGATATCATGACCCTGAGATCATGACCTGAGTTGAGACCAAGAGGCTCAACTGACTTAGCCACCCAGGCACCCCTCAATCTAATTTTTAGAGTGAATGTTACTTTATTTTATTAATATTTAATTAATTATTGTTATATATTTTATTAATGCTTTAAAATGAAAATTCTGATTTTGCTGTGATAAAATAACAAATATTTGCTGTTCCTGGGGATGTATGACAACCAAA
Organism: Lynx canadensis; assembly: GCF_007474595.2. Classification (NCBI taxonomy): domain Eukaryota; kingdom Metazoa; phylum Chordata; class Mammalia; order Carnivora; family Felidae; genus Lynx; species Lynx canadensis. The sequence goes on along the minus strand of NC_044311.2, from coordinate 75,519,385 downwards.
TTATCTTTTTTAAAAATTTACTATGGTAATTACTGTTAAAAAAATTGTCACCCTCTCTTATGAATTTAAGATCAAATTAGAAGATTACATTCTTTGATTTATGTGAAAGATAAAATAATTATAAATCCATAGGATATTCTCAACCTGATGAACAAAATGGGTAATAATTATCAGATTCAGTTAAGAATCTTAAAAAGCAAAATACAGGACTTGTCGGCTAAAATAACAAACTTACTTATTATTAATGCTAAATATGCCAGATACTACACTTGATCTTAGCCAAAAGGCCGAGAAGCAATATTGCCAAATATGCCAGAGATAGGTGAACTGCCAAACTAACTCTCATCAACAAAAAAGGGATCAATGGGAATGGTTAATGGTTAATGGGAAGAATAGCTGAACATATTTAAAAAGCACAACAGGAAAGGCAGTGTCTCCATATAGCAGGACATTGGAAGGGAGAAGGGAAAGATATTAGTAATATAATCTATTCATCATTCCAAGATTCAAAAATATCTGAAAACTGCTCCACCAAACAAAATAATTAACTAAAATAGAGATATGAGACTACATGGTTCTTTAGTCCATAAGGTATGACACTTACTAAACTCAATGTATTAATATATCTAGGGGCGCCTGGGTGGCGCAGTCGGTTAAGCGTCCGACTTCAGCCAGGTCACGATCTCGCGGTCCGTGAGTTCGAGCCCCGCGTCCGGCTCTGGGCTGATGGCTCAGAGCCTGGAGCCTGTTTCCGATTCTGTGTCTCCCTCTCTCTCTGCCCCTCCCCCGTTCATGCTCTGTCTCTCTCTGTCCCAAAAATAAATAAACGTTGAAAAAAAAATTTTTAATATATCTAAAAAAACCCCTACATATCAAAAGAGGGGTTTGGTCAGTTATAGAAGCAACAAGTAAATGAATGAAAAAGTATAATAATCACAGAGGCAAGCATTTCCTGTGCTCATTCAAGTTATTTCTAAGGGAAAAAGAATCTTAGGTTAGCTAACTTGAACATTACTGGTTCTTTGGTAAGAATATTTTTGTGGTTGTGGAGACTTGCTCAAGCTATACTAGCTGAGGGGATTCTGATTCTAAAGATCTACTAACTCCCTTTGTTTGGATTCCATGCTTGCCCAAATAGCCTTTGAAAACCTTCCCACTTAGTGACCTGTCCATAGTAAGAGAATACTCTAAACAGACTGACTTAAAGATCTATATGTGCTGATATAGAATAATCTCCAAGATACTTATAAGTGATAAAAACAAGGTGCAGAGTGGAGTGTATAAAAAAAATAGGCAGGTATGTGTGCATATATTCACATGCCCACTTCTATATGCAAAGTATATTTCTAAAGAGTTCAAAAAACTGGCAACAGGTATCCTTTGGGGAGAATTGATATATCAAGGGTCAGGTAGAGGGAGACTTACATGTATACTTTTATGTAAAAATGTTTGAGTTAAAAATAAAAAGAAACTAACATGGAGAAAAATGGTAAACTATGCATACTATAGTATAACAGATTATTATTCTTAAGAGGGACTGGAAAAAATTGAAAACACTGAATTTTAAAATACTCTTTCTTTTTTCTGAGAGAGAGAGAGAGAGAGAGAGAGACAGAGAGAGAGAGAGAGAGAGAGCACAAGTGGGGGAGAGAGGCAGAGAGTGAGAAAGAGAGATAAACTCCATGCTCAGCATGGAGCCTGATGCAGGGCTCGATCCCACTACCCTGGGATCATGACCTGAGCCAAAATCAAGAGTTGGATGCCCAACCGACTGAGCCACCCAGATGTCCCGAAAATACTATTTCTTAAAAACAAACAAAAAAAAATTAAAAGATTTATGTATTTATTTTGAGAGAGACAGAGATAGTGAGAGTGGGGGAGGGGCAGAGAGAGAGGAAGAGAGAGAGAATCCCAAACAGACTCCATGCTCAGCACAGAGCTGGATGTGGGGCCAATCTCATGACCGTGAGACCATGACCTGTGCCAAAATCAAGAGTTGGCTGCTTAACCGACTGAGCTACCCAGGCACCACCACCCCCTGCCCAAAATCTTAATCATATCTTTGTCTACTCTTTGGTTTCCAACAGGAACTTGAACCTTGTCTTCCTTATGCACATAATTTTCATTATATAGTAACTGATTATTAGGCAAGATAGACAATTATTAGAAAAATACTTAAAACTAATTCCAAACTCAAAATGATAAGTTATTAAATCTTAGCTATCTCTATTCTTCAATGGAATGTGACAAAGAGCATCAAATTTTTCCATAGACATGAACAAACTATGCTTAAAATAAACCACATTAAGCATTTCTGTCCCTCAAACAATATTTCCTATTCTGTAAAAGTATAGCACAAATTTGTAATGTATTTTTATTATTCATAAAACAAGTAAAAACTTTTATTGTGTATTTTTGTGTCAAATACGAGCATATACACTTTTCATATGGTATTTCCAATCCTCGCAATATTGCAAAGTGGCATTAGGCTTATTTTAGAGAAGAGGAAACTGATAGAGAAGTGAAAATGCTTTGCCTAAAGTCATGGAACTAACTATTTGTACAGAGCCAGATCCTAGACTAAGCCTGATTCTGAAGCCAGTATTCTGAACACATAATGATGCTTGCACTTGTTTATTAAAAAACAGCATTATGTACTAGTACAGAGATTTAAAGTTACATAATATATATTAATAAAAAGACAACTATTCCTAAGCTTTATTCCTATGATTGGTCTCTATTGTTTTTTCTACCAGGGCTTTACAACTGGTAGTACAGATTATCAGAATTTACATGCTCTTAGATTGGCCCATACTTTCTTTCTAAGTAACCCTATCATACTGTTTTCAATATAATGTATGTTGGGGTTTTCTCTCTCATTTGAGAGACACGTGGGTATATATAGGTAGAATATCCAGTATGGATTGAGCTCCAGAGAATACTTGGCACAGGATAAGCATTGAAGAAATACTGGCTGATGTGAGGACTATAACCTAACTGTACAGTGGTAGGAACAGACTGTCATCACCCTAATCCAGAGTTAACTTTTGCATCACTCAAGGTGGGATGACCAGATATACTATGTCTCTTAATGTAATGCCATACAATATATACACATTACCTACGATGAATTCTAGCCAAAAATATTTAACTTGTCTCCATCAAGCTGGAGCTTGTAGAGCTAACTTCCAGTTTCCAGTAAACATAGCTAAATTCAACTAAGTAACACCATAAGGAAGCAACCTAATACAGAAGGTGCAATATTCTCCTGGGCAACTTGCCCATCAACAAGTTAAAATTATGAAAAAGAAACTGTTCTAGAATAAAAGACTTGGTGGAAATAACTACATGCAATGAGTGGTCTTTGACTGGATCAAGGTTCATTATGGAACAGTTTAGGGATTGGGGAAATATGGATATGGACTGGGTATTAGTTAATATGAAAGAATTATTATTGGGGCGCCTGGGTGGCTCAGTCAGTTAAGTGTCTGACTTTGGCTTAGGTCATGATCTCACGGTTCATGGGTTGAAGCTCCACGTCAGATCTGTGCTGACAGCTCAGAGCCTGGAGATTCTGCTCCACATCTGTGTCTCCCTTTCTCTCTGCCCCTCCCCCATCGTGCTGTTGCGCGCGCGCTCTCTCTCTCTCTCTCAAAATATAAATAAACATCAAAAAAATTAACAAAATATTTCAGCTCATGACCTGAGCTGAAGTTAGACGCTCACTGACTGAGCCACCATGGTACGCCTATGTTATTGTTTTAAAGATGCATCCTGAAGTAAAAATAAACAAATAATTTTTTAAAAATTGGCTGAATGAATGGATGAATGAAAGAAAGAGAGAAGTCTGGGCTGGAGATATAGGTTTGATAGTCAATAGCATATATGGTAATTAAAATGAAGAGAATAGATGAGATAACCTGGGAAGATGTAATATAAAGCAAGACAGATGTGAACCAAGGGGATGATCAACATTTCAAAGGTAAGACATAGAACCATCAAATTGGAAAAGAGCAGCTGGAGAAGAAGACCATAGGGAAAATAGTGTTTCAGAAGCTTGTGGAGGAGAGAGCATCAAGAAAAAGTAAAACAATTGATAATGTCAAATCCTAGTGAGAGATCAAGGTGAATAAAGACTGCAAAGAAGCTAACAAATAACAAATAGAAGGTCAGTAATGACCTGATTGAGAGGAGTTTCAGTAGAGGGACTGGAGCAGAAGTCAGAGGAGTGAACTGTACTTGAAGTGGAGACATCACTCCTCTTTCAAAGAAGTTTGGAGTTTCTCAGAAAGATGAGAACCTGTACAAACAATACACATTGTTCAGATAATGAAATTCCTAGTGATTGGTACTAATATGCAGTAACAGATAAGTGAAAGAATATAAAGAACAGGAGGTGATGGTAGAGTTGTAAAATAAAGCATTTCTCTTTATATTCCTCATGTAATGCCTACATAAAATAAATATCTTCTATTACATTTACAATATTCTGTAAATTCAATGTAACTACAGTTTGGTTTTTCCTACTTTTCCCTTAAATAAAGATGACATTACAACCTTACACAGATTATTTCACTGTATGAAATGGATTGATTCCCTTAAAAATTGGATGTAAAATACATTTTTACAAATCAAATAATTAAGTGAATTGGAAAATTATCTATTTATATTCTAAGCTTAATTATCCTTAGGCTGCAATCTGATTTCATTTATGTCATATTTTTATAATGTTAATAATAAAATAACTTGGTTTGATTTTACAACATATATTCCTTGGTCCCTAATTCTAATCTTATGCATATATAGGAGATATGCAGGAAAGGTATTATTAACCCTATGTGACCCAAAACCATTCTCTCTGCTATAAGGGCATTCTGTTTAGAAAAATACACAATTTTGGGGTACGTGGGTGGCTCAGTTGGTTGAGCATCTAACTCTTGATTTCAGTTCAGGTCATGATACCAGGGTTGTGGGATCAAGCCCCATGTAGGGCTCCATGCTGAGTGTGGAATCTCCTTGAGATTCTCTCTCTCTCCCTCTGCTCCTCTCCTCCGTGCACTCTCTCTCTCTCTCTATAAGAAAACACACGATTTTCCCCTTGGAGGGATACCGTGTATCCGGAAAAGTTCTAGAACAGCCCCAAAGCTGTTCAGTGTTTTTTTTTTTTAATGTTTATTGATTTATTTTGGGAGACAGAGTGAGCACAAGCAGGAGAGGGCAGAGAGAGAGGGAGAGAAAGAATCCCAAGCAGGTTCTGCACTGTTAGCTCAGAGCCTGACGTGAGGATTGATCCCATGAACCGTAAGATCATGACCTGAGCCAAAATCAAGAGTTGGTGCTTAACTGGCTGAGCCACCCAGGCATCCCCAGTGTTCTTAATTAATACACTGAAGAACCTTGGTCTTTTACATTTTTAAGCTCAGCCCAAGTTTCATAACAGTCCTTAAATAAAATAACAGCTTAAAAAAATCAGTATATTATATAATAAAATTGCATGTTCTTGTCCTTTGTTAAAAAACTGAGTAAAATATTCTATATTTCTTTCTTATAAAGCAATTACTTTTCATGAAACTCAGTTGACTTTGAAGAAAAAAAGTGCATTCTAACTCTAATACAAAGAAATATTACATTATTTTTTTGTAGTTTTAATTACCCAATACTGTATCCAAAAAAGTTCAGACTGGGAGTTTTCTTAAAGTGGGTCAGACCTATACTATACTACATAAATAATAATAGCTAATAATTTTTAAGTACTTCTGCACACCACTTCTGATGATGAGTACCTTAAGAGTTATTGCACTTAATAGTTAACTAAGTACTATTTAAATCATCATTCTCATTTTACATATGAGGAAAGAGATTAAATCTTACTATATCCAAACTAGTGTAGATTTTAAAGACATGCTATCTCCTAATATGCTGAATTTTAATCACATATAAAAGAATAATAATCAAAATCAAGTCTAAAAATTTGATTTAAGAGCTATGCTCTAGTAAATTTATAGGAAAAGTGGAGACGCTATGTGAAAATAAAAATAAACACCAGTTTCACAACAATGTGAATATATTTAACACTACTGAGTAGTACACTTAAAAATTGTTAAGAAGGTAAAACTTATGTTATATGCTTTTTTTACCACAATTAAAAAAATTAGCTTTGTTAGAAAAATATTAGAAATATTTTTTACTGTAATATTTCTCACAATAGCTGTTTCTTGCTTATTCACAGTTTGGCACATTTAGTATTATTCCTTCAATTATTAAAGCATGGATATTATTTTTCTATAGTTTATGAATTAAAATCTATATGTGCTTTATAAATACACATTGTAAGATGATACAAATATAATACTGAATTGAATTCCCACCTCCAAACATAAATTTCTAAATTCTCTGATGATACAATTTTTATATTCAGAAAAAAATTTAAAAATTGAGATTGACATTAAATATGTAACCATGGCAATAAGAAGAGATCTGAAACATGGGTTTTACATCTAAGAATCCACTCAATGTATAGCAGCTTATTTACTTCACATTTATATTTCAAGTTGTCTGTTTGGAAAAAAGGGAGTCTGTAAATTGGCCGATTGTTTTTTACATGCAGAGGCAATCCAAGACAGTCTACCAAAGTCTTTAGTCTACTTTATATCCAAAGGCCCTCTGGAAAGAAAAGTGAAATGATCTGGGACCCTATAAATGTTAAGAGAAATAAGTAGAAATACATTGAGATGTGCAGAGTTGTAAAGACCCTTTGCCATACCCTTTCATAGCTCAGAACAATAACAAAAAAATGTTACTGTTGAATCTAGTCTTCACTGGCAGAGACATTTTATTTTATTTTTTGGGGGAGGGGGGCATTTTAATGATTTACATAATCCATAACAAATCTTAAATCATATAAAGCTACATGTAGACAATACATAAAATAACTAACTGAGATTTCACTCAGGAGGTTTAAAAATATTAAACAAATAAAAACTTGTGTTGATTATGTTGTAGTTCATTTACAAACAGTTTTCTCACCTGCGTGGCCTAGTCCTTGGGGACATCATTTCATTCCCAAGTATGTGGTACCGTCTTGCTTCATGCAACAACTGATAACACTCAGGAGAATTCTGGATCAATTGGTCCACCTCAACTGTTTGGACAAAGTAGTTGGGATGCAACAGAGGGAGTCTCACATGTGTCAGGAGCTCATGTAACAGTGGTCTTCTCAGATCAACAGCACGATAGACCCAACGCATGACGGCTTCAAAAACCATCTCCTCTTTACCAATAACAAGTTCATCACTACAAATATAATCAATAAGTTCATCTTTATCAAGCTCAAGAAATTCTTCATGCTGGGACACATCCTCAAAAGTCTGTAATGCAAAATTCTTGCATTTTGTGAAGAGTGTTTTGAGGGAATGCGTATCAGCAAAGCGCTGGATTCCTAAGCAGTTACAAGGATCAAGTTGCTCCTCTAAGAACTTGGCACATGCATCACGGAGAACACTAATCTGAAAGAGGCTTGATGTTTCAAAGAGATATTGTACATTCTCTGTAGTGATCTTTACTTTTCCAGTATAAACATACTGCAAAAAACATTCCATGGCTTCAGCTAAAATACCATTAATCTCAACCAACATTTCTCTGCTTTCTCTGTGGTCGTTACAAAACATAGCTCTGAAATAGCTACTGCAGGCTGAGAGAACAGCTCTATGGCAAGGAAATTCTTTGCCTTCCACACAAATGATAACATCTGTGAATAAGCGGCTGTCTCGGAATTCATTGAATATCTGGAGTATGTTTTCAGCATGGGATGATCCTGAAGAGAAGTCAAAAAACTCACGGCCTGTCAGAGATTTAGGGTCCATTTCAAAAACTTTACGTTTAGTAGCTGGGGAATCACGCACCCCAAGATCCTCTCTGTTTAGTCTTCGTCCCAATATTAGTACCATTGTTACATCAGTTGACTATATAATTGTTGAGAAATGACTGTTAAGTATCTTCTTTATATGGCTACAAGTAAAAAAAAAATGAAAACATTTCAATATATAAACAGCACTCTACATAGTTTCATTTTGATGTAAACACTACGACAAAATCACATGATATATCTTATACAGGACATAGAATATGATCTCATTTTAATAAAAATTGCTAAATAAAAATTTGCATTATGGGCATAATTTGCAATAGTATTCCTTAAGCCCATCTTCTCCAAAAGTATTATGCAGTTTGTGAATTACTAATAACCTCTGTCTCCCCTATTACACAGATGGGTTCCATCTACTTACTGTAGAGTTAAGAAGGAATGCTGCAAGACAAAGAATTTGACTACATTCAGAATCCTAATATAAATGTTTTATTATCTTAATATATAGTATTGCTAGAGGGGAATTCAGCTTTATCTACCAATGGCCTTTAGAAATATGTATACTGGGGCATCTGGCTGGCTAAGATGGTAGACCATGCAACTCTGGATCTCAGGGTTGTAAGTTCAAGTACCACATTGGGTGTAGAGATTACGTAAAAGAAAAAAAAAAAGGAAACTGTCTGACCATCAAGTCCCTTTCTAACAATCTATTCTAAATAAATAATCAGGAATATGTGGAAAGATTTATTTACAGGGATGTTCAATGATGTATTAATAGAAAATACTTAAAACAATCTAAATGCCCTACAATAGGAGATTAGTTAAACCACAGTACGTCTTAAGGATGGAAGACAGTCTATGCAGCCATTTAAAATTATGTAGACTAGGGATGCCTGGGTGGCTCAGTCGGCTGAGTGTCTGATTCTTGGTTTGGGCTCTGGTCATGATCTCACAGTTTGTGGGTTTGAGCCCTGTGTGGGACTCTGCACTGACAATACAGAGCCTGCTTGGGATTCTCTCTCTCTGCTCCTCCCCCACTTGCATGTGTTCTCTCTCTCTCTCAAAATAAATAAGTAAACCTAAAAAACTTTAAAAAATAAAATTATGTAGACTATTTAACAATACGGGCAAGTATTTATTAGGTAGTATGTGGAAAACAGATCATAAAATATATGCTAAAAAACAGAAAAAAATTATGTATCAGTGGTCTTAGGGAAAGAAAAAAGGAGACACATATGCCAAAATGGTAAGCAATTTATTTATCTCCTGTTTTTTTTCTATTTCCCCCAATTTCAACTATAAATATGTAGTATTTTGTTTTCAGATTTTTATTTTTTATTTAATTTTTTTTAACATTTTTATTTATTTTTGAGACAAAGAGAGACAGAGCATGAGCAGGGGAGGGGCAGAGAGAGAGGGAGACACAGAATCTGAAGCAGGCTCCAGGCTCTGAGCTGTCAGCACAGAGCCTGACGCAGGGCTCGAACTCACGGACAGTGAGATCATGACCTGAGCTGAAGTCGGATGCTTAACCAACTGAGCCACCCAGGAACCCCTGTTTTCAGATTTTTAAAACATATGTATCTATGCCCTTCTCTCTTTCGCTAGTAAGAAACATCCCTAAACTTCTATCAGAAATGACTATGAATAGGTAAACTAATGGATTGAGGCAGGGGGCTGTAGCTATCAATTCTTTTAAATTTTGATTTTTAAGGTGGTTCTTCTACTGCTACTTTTTTTCACATCTCCATAAGTTAATATGTGATCCAAAATGTATTTGTAATTGGCCTAAGAGCACTCAGAATAGCTCTCAACTATTCCCATGCCCTCATAATCTCATACAGAATTTTTTCTTCTTCTTCTTCTTCTTTTTTTTTTTTTTGAGAGAGAGCAGGCTCAAGTGGAGGAGAGAGGCAGAGGGAGGAAGCCAGGGGGAGGGGGGGGGCGGAGAGAGAGAGAGAGAGAGAGAGAGAGAGAGAGAGAGAGAGAATCCTAGGCAGGCTACTCACTCAGCATGGAGCCTGACATAGGACTCAATACCTCAACCCTGGGATCATGATCTGAGCCTAAATCAAGAGGCAGACGCTCAACTGAATGAGCCACCCAGGCACCCCATCATACAGAATTCCTTCTAACGGTCCCAGCTTATTTCTGAAATATTTCAACAGTCAGACATCCAGACCTAACTATGGCATCATAAAGAAGGCTTAAGAACATCAGAGATAACCCCCAAAATGAAATGCCATCCTACATTCACAAGCCACAAATAAAGTCGAGACTTGAGATTTAACAATCTTAATTTAGGACTGTATTTTATATACCCCATCACATATTAAACTGTACCCCATTTTTAAAATCATGTGACATAACCAAGAAAATATGAAATATCAAGATCAAGAAGCAACTCATCTATTCCATTCTTTTTCATATTCTTATTCTATTTGCTTTCTTTTCTCCGTCACTCTAATGACCCACATATCCAAGTTACAATATTCACTAGATGCTTCCAACTTTCATCAACTCGCTCACTGAGTTTATTTAATTTTGTCAGTTCCATGTCTATTATCATCAACAAATACTTACTGTGTGCCCACCTTTGTCAGGATACTGTGCTACACCTATGGTTTTCAAAGATCTAAAGGTATTACTAGATATTGCTGTTGAAGTTTTTATTTTAAATATAGTTGAGACAACACATATTCACACAAAGATAAATAATAAGGGAGCATAGGCAATATGATGCCACACTGGTACAGACAGCACAGTTCCCACTTACAATGGGAATGTTTTTTACCTCTTCATATAAATTAGCATTTAATCTTCCTGAAGTCCAGATGATAGAGTTTTCCCTGGGCAGATGTATGCCAGGCTATTCTGATTGTTAGGAAAAAGTACTTGGTTATAACAACATTTGAAGGACACCTAAACGTTTGCATGTACAGAATCTTTTCTTTCTTTTTTTTTTTTAATTTTTTTTTTTTAACGTTTATTTTTGAGACAGAGAGAGACAGAGAATGAACAGGGGAGGGGCAGAGACAGACGGAGACACAGAATCTGAAACGGGCCCCAGGCTCTGAGCTGTCAGCACAGAGCCCGACACGGGGCTCGAACTCACGGACCGTGAGATCATGACCTGAGCCGAAGTCGGACGCTTAACCAACTGAGCCACCCAGGCGCCCCAAGTACAGAATCTTTTCAAAACACTCCTCTCTTCATCTCCCAATTTTGCAGGGAAAGTCAGAAGAAATTCAAGCAGTTTTATCAGTCAAATGGAATAAAGATGTGAGTAACTATTTTCATTTGGGATCAGCAGGTGGGGATTCAGAGGCAGTAAGCTGATAGGGAAATCCCTGCTGTGTTCATGTAGATTGTGTGGATTTTAAAAGTCATAAAACAACTGAAGAAGGGCCATTTTGGTCCCCTTTAAGAATTCTGGCAAAAACTGAGGAAGTTCTTAGAACTCTATCAGGTTAGGCTGTAGGAACAAGTAAGAGCCAAACCTGGGTAATAATGGTCTATTAACTGGTTTGACAATACCACGGGAGCTATATTTCTTTGTATGCATTAAAAAAGAAAACAGAACAACAACACTAATCTTTTTTTTAAACTGCTTGCCATGTGCCTGGCACTTTCTAAATTCTTCATACAGATTTAATGTAATCCTCCTAACAACCCTATGAGGTTGTTACTACAATTAACAAAAAGTTGTTTTATAGCCTTAGGACTTTATATACAGGATTGAGACAGATTTTTCTAAATAGGCAAGAGCTATTTACAAAGTAAGTGAAAGACTGATAGGGATAAACTTTACCCTCACTTCTAAGTTAAAAAACAAACAAACAAAATTTTAAGTATTCAAATATACATGCAATTTATTTTCTAACTGTGTAACAAAGTTTGTAATGTAATGAAACAGTTATAGCCATAGAAACTGATGTAGAAGGCCTACTTTTTAAAAAAAAAAATTTTTTTTTAACGTTTATTTATTTTTGAGACAGAGAGAGACAGAGCATGAACAGGGAAGGAGCAGAGAGAGAGGGAGACACAGAATCTGAAACAGGCTCCAGGCTCTGAGCTGTCAGCACAGAGCCCGACGCAGGGCTCGAACTCACGGACCGTGAGATCATGACCTGAGCTGAAGTCGGACGCTTAACCGACCAAGCCACCCAGGCGCCCCTAGAAGGCCTACTTAAATAAACAAGTAAAAATAAACCTGAGAGAATGTTTATGACTAACTGGTTTTTGGAGCAATGTCAAATACCAGATATTTAGTCAGTAAAATTAGCTTTTCTTAAATTTGAGAGAATATTAGTTTACCCACATGTTATAGTCCAAGAAAGCTAGCTTTTGAACTGAAATCTCATTATGCTTTGGAGGTTTCAGGTAACAGATTTGCCTAAGAATAAAATCTTCATTTTGTTAATTCTAATACCTAAATGAATAAAATTACATAGGCTTAAAATATTTTATTATCAGTTTTTTTTTTTAATTTTTTTTTTCAACGTTTATTTATTTTTTTGGGACAGAGAGAGACAGAGCATGAACGGGGGAGAGGCAGAGAGAGAGGGAGACACAGAATCGGAAACAGGCTCCAGGCTCTGAGCCGTCAGCCCAGAGCCCGACGCGGGGCTCGAACTCACGGACCGCGAGATCGTGACCTGGCTGAAGTCGGACGCTTAACCGACTGCGCCACCCAGGCGCCCCTTTATTATCAGTTTTAAAATGTATAATCAAGAACCAAAAAAAACAGGGAAAGGTTTCTTCTATCTCTTTTGAGACTTTCCTGACTAGAGAGTTCACGTTTGTCTCCTTGCAGGTCACGCAACTTCTTGGGTTATGGCTGCCCACGCATGTGTGTGCCATCCACGAACCCATGTACATATACATGGGTTAAAGTTGAAAAATTCACTTATAATACATATAGTCACTTCCAAATGGACAGTAGCACATATCTCGAATATGCTTTTAATCTGAAGTTATCTCAGTATTGGTTCAATACACAGAAACCTATCTCCCATAGATGAGAGATCACTACTGTGCCTGAATGCCAATTTTTTGTTGCTGAAACTGAAAAAAGTTCAAAGCATGTAATATCACAAGTGATAACCATTCAATTATGATAAACATAAATACGATATGGAATATAACTTATTTTAATCTTAATGCTTTACCAAGTTAAATCTTCCCAAATCAAAAATTTGTCTATAAATTTGCTTACTTAGTTTAAATTCTTATTGCATTTCAGATTCAAAAAATTCACAAACTATTGTTTTTGACTGGTGATATAATGACTGGCATCCACGACAACAAAAATCTTGGACTTTATGCCTTTTCTGTTCTACATTTTTGTTCTCTCAATCTTTAAATGAATATAAAAACAATGCAACAGAATGCAAACAAAATGCAAAACAAAATAACACACTGTAAGAACTAAGAATTTCCTTTTGGCTAAAAGGGACAAGTAAGAAAAATGAAAAGATACTCTTTTCTGTATCTAGTAATCATACTGTATCTGGTATTTGTTAACTGGTATCTGTATCTGATAAATTTAGGGATTGTAGATTGAGTTAAGTATTAATATAAAGCTGATGATACAGGAGTTAAGAAGGGTTTGTTTTCTTATGCTATTTTCTGCCTCTTATTCTTATAGCTGGTTCCTTGACTGTTGACTGACAAGAGGTCTTCCACTGCTTCCACCCAAGGTAAAACTGAAAATCCCGTATTAGAACAGCTATAAAATCACCTGCTATTACAAAGTATTCAGCAGCAAAAAAGATACTTGTTTACTGCTTTGTAAGAGAGACTATCTCACAGATCTGAGCTGTTTGCTTCCAAGAAGCTTTGGCCTGGCTTTTTGCACATCTTCACTTTCTCTAGACTTTCTGAGAAAGTCTCCCATTAACCAGTCTGCACAACACAAAATATAAATTCTTCCTATTGATGACAGGGTAAATAATTTACACAGGGGTCTTAGAAATATGAGATGCATTTCAAAGTGAATCTTTTGGGCTTCCAGGTATACTTTAATAGCTTTTGTTTTCCCATTTTACACAAAGTGTTTTATTTTAACTAGTAATGGTTAAAAATGTAAAGTTACGTTTAATCACATCTCAAAGTAGAGTATCTAATATAGGTTCAAGATTTATAATAAGTGATATAATAAATGAATTCATACACAATCAAGTCAACAAAACATAAATTACAGATTGAATTCTAAAAACTGAGCAAATATCAAAGCATCATCATTCCTTTCAGGAAAGAGCAAGCAACTAAATAAGCATCGCAGGGCACCTGGGCGGCTCAGTCAGTTGAGCGTCTGACTTCTGCTCAGGTCATGATCTCACGGTTAGTGAGTTCGAGCCCCACGTGGGGCTCACTGCTGTTGGGGCGGAGCCTGCTTTGGATCTTCTGCCCCACCCCCACCCCCCTGTCCCTCCCCAGCTCACATGCTTTCTTTCTCAAAAATAAATAAACATTAGAAAAAAAATAAGCATCTCTAGATAAAATAAGAGGGAAAGATGTTTGTTCCAAAGGAATATAATGACACGAAGTTTTATCTAGATAAAGGTAGTGAATACAAGGGTGATCAGACTGCCAAGTCAGCAACTGACTGCCAGAGTCACATGATTTGTCTAGAAAAGCTAGATCCCTTTCTTTCTCTCCCTCATTTCTTCAGGATCTTTATTCCTGATGCTACACTTGAGAGACTTTTCTTAACATAAAGATTCTTCTGGTTAAAGGTACTCTAGCATTGGGGCACTTGGGTGGCTTAGTCGGTTAAGAGCCCAACTCTTGGTTTCAGTTCAGGTCATGATCTCAGGGTTCATAAGTTCAAGTCCCATGTTGGGTTTCATGCTGGTGATGCAGAGCCTGCTTAGGATTCTTTCTCACTTCTTCTCTCCCTGCTCCTCCCCTGCTCACTCTCTCACACTCTCTCAAAATAAATAAATAAACTTAAAAATAAAAATAACTAAAAGTACTTTAGGGTTTTATTTCCAACTGTAGAACTCATGCATGTTGTAGACCTAGCTCCTGACTTCTAGGTAGATTTAAAATTATGTTTTTGGCCTATGTCACAGAAACATGAGGGGAGATAACTTATTTTAGTATTTGTAAGACTAGAGAAAAATTAGAAGAGGGGCTAAGGATATCAGGGAGGAGCTGAAACAAGTAGATAAATACTTTATTTGTTAACAGAAATGACTGTGACACTGCCTTCCTTTGATCTTGAGAATAGATATAATTTGTTCCCCATTACTCTGATTGGCCTAAGTAGTCCCTGGTTAAAGAAAGAAAAATGGCTTAGATTCTCTAATAGCAATGTTTAGGAGTTTATAAATACTATAAATATAATACCTTTTGAGCATTTGCTTGATCAAAGCCCCGGTAAAAATACTTGTGTTATTTTAATTTCCACACCTAAAATAAACAGAGAACAGCAATTTATAAATAAGATACTAATCACATCATGCATAGTTGGCATTATTTACAGATATATTGAGGGGTGCCTGGGTGGCTCAGTTGGTTGCACATCTGACTTGGGCTCAGGTCATGATCTCACCGCTTGTGGGTTCAAGCCCTGCGTTGGGCTCTGTGCTGACAGCTCAGAGCCTGGAGCCTGCTTCAGATTCTGTGTCCCGCTCTCTCTCTCTGCCCCTCCCTCGCTCATGCTCTGTCTCTCTCTCTCTCTCAAGAATAAATAAAACATTAAAAAAATAAAAAAAAAAAACAAATATATTGAAACAGTTTTTAGATTTCAGTTTCTGACTTTCGCACAGTTTAAAAGTTTTGCATAGAAAGTCATTACTGAATAACAATTCCCTAAAACAAATTAATAATTTTGTGCTATTTTACATATGCATTAGTTTCCTTATTTATCAGCTTCCTTACTTGACAATATTATCTTGGAGTAACGTTTCTTGAAAGGTGAGTAAACAAATATTTGTGTCAACAGCAAGCTAACTGGTGGCACTGAGATGACAAAAATATATATCCTGTGATAATTCTGCAATGGATATTTGAAGAGTGTCTGGTAATTGATGTTTCATCTGAGTTTGGGGCCAGTAAATAATAGAGTTGGTCTATCAATATTAGAAAAATTGACAGTTTTGGGGTACCTGAATGGCTTAGTCGGTTGAGTATCTGACTTCAGCTCAGGTGATGATTTCAAGGTTCATGAGTTTGAGCCCCGTGTCAGGCTCTGTGCTGACAGCTCGGAGCCTGGAGCTTGCTTTGGATTCTGTGTCTCCCTCTCTCTCTGCCCCTCCCTCGCTTGTGCTCTGTCTCCCTGTCTCTAAGATAAATTAACATTAAAAAAATTTTTTTAAAAACCCAAAAATTGATAGTTTAGTCATTATGTAATATAAAACTATGGCATCAATTTGAGAAAATCAGAAAATTTATGGTAATTCAGGAAAAAAATTTTAGTTTTTAATCCTTAGTTATCTAGATTATCCAGACAGAAACTCAAATAATTATTTTAAAATCTTTTAATACAGAAATACATATTTTTTCTGCTTTGTTAAACCTTATAAACTTAGTACCTGTGGAAACCAACTAATTCAGCACAATTCTTTTTTTTTTTTTTTTTTGGTGGAAGTGAGGGAGGAGAGGAATTTTCTCTTAAGAAAAAATACTAGAACCTTGAACTGTGCACGGAATAGCAATATTATTTACATACAAATGGTTCTGGTCTCTTGCCCAGATATCTACAAACAGAACTTGCAAAGTCTTAACAACTTTAGGCAAATAACAAAAGTTGATCATGAAAATGAAGAAATGGACTGTTGATTTATACACACACACACATGCCTGATTATGTTGTGATTGTGAAGTGAATGTTATTTTGAAGTTTCCTTACTCCCAGAAGTTAGTCTAACTTGTGCGTACCCTTGGTAAAAAATATTTCAACTTGGTCAAATTAGGGGATCATTAATCCTAGCTATGTTAAATGTTTTTTCCCAATGGACAATAAGATCCTGAGCCAATGTTGGGATTTGGGTCAAATGAAGAAAGGTTTCTGAGCGCTTACTCTCTGTCTGGCACTTGAGTTGCAAATATTGAATTGAGATCCAGTTTAAGACTCTGCAGGGTTGTGGTCCCTGGCTGGCTCAGTCAGTACAGCATGTAACTCTGGATCTCGGGGTTGTGAATTTGAACTCCACATTGGGTGTAGAGATTACTTTAATTAATTAATTAATTAATTAATTAATTAAAACAACAACAAAAAAGAACTCTAAGACTGACATTAAAATAGATTCAAATTTTCAGTGTTTCACCAGCAGAAAACACAGGTACAAATTGGGATAGATTTTTCTCATGACTGATCTGGTCTACAATTATTACCTTAAGGAGTAGAATCACAAGGCAATTCACTAGGGCATTTTGAGCAGAGTTTTTTTTTTTTTTTTAATTTTTTTTAACGTTTATTTATTTTTGAGACAGAGAGAGACAGAGCATGAACGGGGGAGGGGCAGAGAGAGAGGGGGACACAGAATCTGAAACAGGCTCCAGGCTCTGAGCCATCAGCACAGAGCCCGACGCGGGGCTGGAACTCACGGACCATAAGATCCTGACCTGAGCCTAAGTCGGCCGCTCAACCGACTGAGCCACCCAGGCGCCCCTTTGAGCAGAGTTTTAAAGTAATACTTACCACCCTAATAAGTAAGGGCAAGGGACAGAGGAGGCCAATGTAAAGTTGAGAGGAGCTACAATATCACAGTTGATCTAGAGTGTAGCTATGCTGCAACCAAGCTTAATTTTCCTTTAGAATGCAGGAATCCTATACAAAGAAAGAAATTACTATCAGTCTTAAAGATAGTGTGGATTAATGAGGAGCTTTAAAGACTAATAAATACGAAATAGGAAAGGAAACCAATATTTTCACTAATGTGGTCTCTACAACTAGCAGTACTGACTTGCCACATACTATGCTCTACACTACTCCATTTTCTCAAATTTAACTTTGAGTGAAGAAAAACATAGCAGAGACAACCAGAAGACTAAAAAGAAGAGGTTTATCTTTAAAGATATATAAAGTTACAAAGTAAATCCAAAGAAGGAAAGCTTAGCACAAAAACAAACACTCAGATCAATGGAACAGAATAGAGAACCCAAAAATAGACCCACAAACGTATGGCCAACTAATCCTTGGCAAAGCAGGAAAGAATATCCAATGGAATAAAGACAGTCTCTTCAGCAAGTGGTGCTGGGAAAACTGGACAGCGACATGCAGAAAAATGAACCTGGACCACTTTCTTACACCATACACAAAAATAAACTCAAAATGGATGGAAGACCTAAATGTAACACAGGAAGCCATCAAAATCCTCGAGGAGAAAGCAGGCAAAAACGTCTTTGACCTTGGCCATGGCAACTTCTTACTCAACACAGCTCTGGAGGCAAGGGAAACAAAAGCAAAAATAAAAAGCTTCTGCACAGTGAAGGAAACAATCAGCAAAACTAAAAGGTAACCGACGTAATGGGAGAAGATATTTGCAAATGACATATCAGATAAAGGGTTAGTATCCAAAATCTATAGAGAACTTATCAAACTCAACACCCAAAAAACAAATAATCCAGTGAAGAAATGGGCAAGACATGAATAGACACTTCTCCAAAGAAGACATCCAGATGGCCAACCAACACCTGAAAAAAATGCTCAACATCACTCATCATCAGGGAAATACAAATCAAAACTACAATGAGCTACCACCTCACACCTGTCAGAATGGCTAACATTAACAACTCAGGCAACAACAGATGTTGGCAAGGATGTGGAGAAAGAGGATCTCTTTTGCACTGCTGGTGGGAATGCAAACTGGTGCAGCCACTCTGGAAAACAGTATGAAAGTCCCTAAAAAATTAAAAATAGAACTATCCTAGGACCCAGCAATTGCACTACTAAGTATTTATCCAAGGGATACAGGTGTGATGTTTTGAAGGCGCACATGCACCCCAATGTTTATAGCAGAACTATCAACAATAACCAAAGTATGGAAAGAGCCCAAATGTCCACTGATGGATGAATGGATAAAGATGTGGTATATATATACAATGGAGTATTACTCGGCAATCAAAAATAATGAAATCTTGCCATTTGCAACTACGTGGATGGAACTAGAGGGTATTATGCTAAGCAAGATTAGTCAGAGAAAGACAAATATCATATGACTTCACTTATATGAGGACTTTAAGATACAAAACAGATGAACATAAGGGAAGGGAAGCAAAAATAATACAAAAACAGGGAGGGGGACAAAACATAAAAGACTCTTAAATATAGAGAACAAACAGGGTTGTTGGAGGGGGATGGGCTAAATGGGTAAGGGGCATTAAGGAATCTACTCCTGAAATTATTGTTGCACTATATACTAACTTGGATGTAAATTTAAAAATAAAAAATTGTTAAAAAAAAAAAAAAGAAGGAAATCCAGAAAAGTGCAACATAGTAAATCCATTATTTAAAAATGACTAGAGGGACACCTAGGTGGCTCAGTCAGCTAAGTGTCAGACTCTTGATTTCGGCTCAGGTCATGATCTCCCTGTTTGTGGCTCTGAGTCTGCCTGGGACTCTCTCTTTCTCTCTCTCTCTGCCCACCCCCCACTCCTGTGTGCTCTCCCTCTCTTTCTCTCCAAATAAATAAACTTAAAAAAAACCAACCGTATACTTTTTATAAATTTCAAATATTTTCACCCTATTTTCTTAAAAGCTTATTTATTTGAACCATTCTATTCAATGACTTGTTAAAAACTATAAATTTACACTCTTGAAATTTTAATTTAAAGCTTTACTCTTGGAGCAGTGAGTGGTTCCTAAACCAAGTTTTACAAATCCAGTATTTAAAGCCCAGTCTTAAAAATATTATTTTTTCTTTCTTTCTTTTTTTTTCCCCTGAGAGGAGGATAAAGGGTTTATTTTACATAACTGAATGAAAAATAATTCAAGAAATAGTAAATAAACACTATATTATTTTCAACATTTCTAATTTCTTTTTTATTGTTTTAAAGTTTATTTATTTATTTATTTATTTATTTATTTATTTATTTATTAAAGTGTATTTATTTGAGAGAGACAGGAAGAGAGAAAGAACCCCAAGCAGGCTGTACATCCAGTGCAGAGCCCCTCAAAGGCCTCAAACTCCAAAACTGTGAGCTCACGTCCTGAGCCAAAATCAAGCGTCAGACGCTTAATTGACTGAGCCACACAGGTGCCCCTTAAAGTTTATTTATTTATTTTGAGAGAGAGAGAGTGCATGCAAGTGGGAGAGGGGCAGAGAGAGAGGGAGAGAGAAAGAGAATCTTAAGCAGGCTCCGTGCCATCAGTTCAGAGCCCGATGCAGGGCTTGAACACAGAAATCATGAGATCATGACATGAGCCAAAATCAAGAGCTGAAGCCTAACCAACTGAGCCACCCAGGTACCCCTAGCGTTTCTAATTTCTTAATGGAACCACCAAGAACACATTTACCCACCATAAGACACCAGAAACCAACTAACACTTAAATTTCTTTCTCTAGGTTTATAGCAATTAGGGATTATCCCTTGTTTACTAGAATTCAAATGGTCAATATGTTCTGACTTTGATTAATGAGAGAAAAAAAGTAAGAGGTATCTAATGATGAAAACTTTAGCAGTGCTTAATGTGTCAGACTTAACAATATAGTTCTATAATTAAAAAAGAATACCCTCTTCTCTCAAATCACAGAACAAAAAAATCAGATTTCTCCATTCAGTGTTTTTCTCCCTTGCCTTAAAACTTTTGGTTACTAATATTTCCCAACCCACAAAGGAAAAAAAAAAATGCTAATTATCAAACATCACACCTAGGGCGCCTGGGTGGCTCAGGCCTTTAAGTGTCCAACTTTGACTCAGGTCATGATCTCACAGTTCATGAGTTCCAGTTTATATATATATATATATATATATATATATATATATATATATACACACACACACATATGTGTATATATATATACATATATAAGTATGTATATGTGTATGTATATACATATACGTATATGTGTATATATGTGTATATATATATGTATGTGTATATATATACATACATAAGTATGTATACGTATACTTACGTATATATATACACATACGTGTATATATATATATATGTATATATATGTAAAATCACACCTGCTATCAAGCCGCCTTATTGAGCCTACTCATGCTTCTCACAAGACTTAACATGTAAACTTAATGTCATTTGGTTTTATCCTAACATGTTTCTTTTAGGTATTTAATGCATGATTTTATTTTAAAATCAAATTAAATCTGCAAGGACCCTACCTGCTGCTCTGCCACTCAAACAGGTTTGAGATCCAGTATTTCAAGCAACTTCTCTATGTATAAAAGTACTTGTAAGTTAGTGACTTTTATTTACCTTAGCGGTGACACAAATTATTTACAGAATAAGTTTTAGAAACTATTGAGTACAAAGCCTAATCACTTTTAAACGTCAAGTTGGTAGACTTTAGGATGTGCCAAATGCTGAAAAATTATAAGCCCTTGGGTGATGAATTTACAGTGACAAACCCATCAATTAAAGTTAGTTCAGCTATTGTGTTGTTTGTTTTTAACTTTATTTACTTTGAGAGAGAGCATGAGAGTAGGGGAGAGGTAAAGAGAGAGAGAGAGAGAGAGAGAGAGAGAGAGAGAGAGAGAGAGAGTCCCAAGCAGGTCTCCTGCTGTCAGCACAGAGCTCTATGGTGGGGGGGGGGTGTCTAACTCATGAACCGTGAGATCATGACCCGAGCTAAAAGCAAGAGTCAGACACTTAACTGAGCCACCCATGAACCCCAGGTATTGTTTTTAACAGGATAAAGAATAAGGGTTTTAAAATGTCAATAGTTGTCAGGTGGCCACATTTTGTTTTAATCACAACACAATCAGAATCATACAAAATGTATTTTTCATATATTTATATGGATACACTTATGAGGCTATTTTATTTACATTTTTCAGTATACAGTCCATACCTAAATATTTATTGAAAAAGGATGTCCCAAATTTCTAGGTAAAAGTATATACAAAAATGACTGCAGTCACTTAATAGTATGTATTTGTCATAGGCTTGACCTTTGGGTTTTAATGAAATGGCAGAAAAACAAGGAAGTTAAAAGAAAGTTTTCTGAAAAAGGATTAAGGTTTTAGCAACTTGAACAGAAGTCAAGAAAGTTTAAATTAAAGCTTATAGCCCTAACTCAGAATATTTCTTTTTTCTGTTCAGATATAAGTCACAGGCTTTGTCTGGATATGCTGATTTAAAGATTGCATTTTGTACTTAGATATGTTAAATGCCCTCAATGCACAAGTGATGAGAAGTGTGGGATTTCAGAAGCTGCCCCTCTGGTGTAGTCATCTCCACTTGAATTTTAAAAATATATTAAGAATGCATAACAGGGGCGCCTGGGTGGCGCAGTCGGTTAAGCGTCCGACTTCAGCCAGGTCACGATCTCGCGGTCCGGGAGTTCGAGCCCCGCGTCGGGCTCTGGGCTGATGGCTCAGAGCCTGGAGCCTGTTTCCGATTCTGTGTCTCCCTCTCTCTCTACCCCTCCCCCGTTCATGCTCTGTCTCTCTCTGTCCCAAAAATAAATAAACGTTGAAAAAAAAATTAAAAAAAAAAAAAAAAAAGAATGCATAACAAATGAGAACTGTTCATATTCAATTTCTGCTTCAGCCAGGGAACTCAATTTACCTCCTATAGAAATGCATTATTCTTGGGTGAATTCCTATAAATTTACAGGAAAAGAAAACATGATAAAACTCAAGTACCCTATTCATGAAATTAGGCAAACCGCATCTATAATACACTGTGGCTAACGTGATTGTTCTTGGAGATTTTATTATTGTCATCTTAATTTACACTTTTTAATGTTTATTTGGGGGGGGGGGGCAGAGAAAGAGGGAGAGAGAGAGAGTCCAAAGCAGGCTCCGTGGTGTCCCTCCCAAGGAGGGCTAGATCTCTCCAACCATGAGATCATGACCTGAGCCAAACTCAAAAGTCAGAGGTTTAATCCACTGAGCCACCCGGGCGCCCCTAAATTTACAATTTTAAAACAACATATTTGTAATTCGCTCAAAATTTTTAATTACAATGGAGATAAATACAGGAGTGTGCCACAGTCCTCTAAACAAGGAAAACAATCTAAACCGGGGTATACAAGGCGCTTAACTTTTAGACGATATCCCTAAGCTATCATTTATTTATTTATTTTAAGTAGAATTCTAATTTTAATCTTAGTCTATACCGGGTAGATTTTAAATCTATTTTACATTCCTAATAGAAATCAAGCTCGGCTGGTGGACCTAAAAAGCTGTAGCTGCAAATACTAAAAAGTAATTTTTAAAAAGCTGCTTGAAAGCAAGTGATTAATCACTAAAATCAACTGTGAACAGTCACTGCCTCAGGGGTGAGTGAGGCATCCTAAAATATGGCGTTATGGTCCTTATTTAGCTACTCATACGTTGTTTACAGAATCAGCAAGCACAAATTCACATAAGGATTTCCTTCCCACCATCTCGGTAATAAGGCGACACTAGTTAAATAGGGCTAATTTTCCGGTCCTCCAAGGGCGCCCGCGCTGCCGTCCTCTGCAGTCCCAGAACTGCCTAAGGCTCTGGCAGAAGCTGCGGCGGTCACCGAGGGACAGTCGTGACCGCCGGGAGGGCTGGGTCTCTCGCTCCAGTCCTTCCGCGCGGGAACGCGCGCCGCTAGCTCCAAAAGGGCCGCAGGAGCACCGAAGCCGAGAGCGCGCGCTCCCGCGCGTCCTCCAGATCACCTTCAAGGGGGCGGGGAAGAGCTGCTTGGGCACAGCGACAGGACAACCGCCAATAAACACTCGGAACTCGCCCAGTCGTCCCGCCTGCAGGCAGCCGCCGGCGCCCAATCCCAGCTGTGATAACAGTCAAGAGCCCCAAGTGTCCAGAACTTGGGGGGCGGGGACATTAGGAACCAAATTAAGAAACCGAGTCCTGGACTGGTAGGAAGGTGGGGAGGTTAGGCGGGGACTCCGCGGGCTGAACGCCGGCGCCCCCGCCCGCCCCGACTCCCCGGGGACAGTCGCTCCAGGGCTGGGTTCCCGGCGCTGGCTCAGCCGCCATCCGTGGTAAACAAAGGCTCGCGGGGGGTGGGGGTGGGGGCGGGGGTAACGGTCAGGTGACAGTGCCGAGCACATTTCGTAACCGCTTTAATGGGG
Source organism: Lynx canadensis (assembly GCF_007474595.2). Lineage (NCBI taxonomy): Eukaryota > Metazoa > Chordata > Mammalia > Carnivora > Felidae > Lynx > Lynx canadensis. The sequence continues at coordinate 75,495,310 of NC_044311.2, read as the reverse complement.
CTTCTCTGGCCCGTTGCTCTGGGACCCACCTTGACCCCGTCAGTCCTCCCCAACAGGACCAACGGAGGCCCCCACCAAACGAAAAGACTTGACTTGAGACCTTCTCATTCTCAGTGCTTCTTTCGATTGAAAAAGAGCAGCGCCTCGTTCAAAGCCCATCAGCAACATGCGGGGCCCATCTGCCCAGCCCTGTCCGCCAGCTGCTCCTGCCCTCGAGGCGAAGGGGTGACCCACACCTGCTACCCCCAGCCCGGGCGGCCATGCTCCTCCCAACCCGCCCCCGGCGGGGCGCGCCAGCAGCGCCGCGGTTCCGGGAGGGTAGTGCCAGGAGGCGGAGGTGCCCTCCCTTCAGGGCTGCCGTTACAGTGCCGGGATTGAAGACCAACCCCCCCTCCCCCCAGGGTGCCCTGGAGACGCTGCACCCCAGACAGAGGCCCTGCAATACCAGCCTCAATCTCCCCTCAGGCCCCACGTCTGGCTCCGAGACGCCGGCCAACGCTGGCTTCCTTCTGGAGACACCCCAGTGGTCGCGACCTCGGCCGCCCCTCCGCTCCCGGCTCTGGCCGGTTCGTCGCCTTTCGGCTAGTCCGGAGCTGTCAACCCTGGTACCTCTCCGCGAAGGCTGGAAACGGCCAGCAGCGGCGGCCCCTGCGTTCCCTCAGCGGCCCGCGGCGCAGCGCTCTCCCCAGCGCCGGCGTCCCCCTCCAGCCACCAGTGTCTGCTGTAGCTCACAACAAAGGAAACATGTGACCGTCCGGGCCAAAACACTGAGCGTCACCGACCCCAGGCCAATCCGAGTGGGTGCCCCCCGCCCTGGGGCACCCTGGGATATGTAGTTCCCACTCCTGGGGCGCCTTCCGGGCCACTAGGGTTTCCCGCTATGGGGGGGGGGTGTCGGTGTCAAATGTGAGGAGACCCAATTAGCAATCTAAGGGTGCTAATTCGGAAATACTTTGTTTTAGGTAGAAACGGGTTAAGGAAATCCATCCGTGTTAGGAGCCTAGTGAGAAACCCCGAGTCATTTGTTTATTGCCACGTCCCCAGGCAAAAGCGCGTTGCCGACAATTCTCAGAACCTTAGAGCGTGGGCCTAGGCATAGAGATCTTTTTTTTGACCCCTGTATACACAACCTGGAAATTTGAGGACCGGAGGGGTGAAAGGGACTAGCTCTGGTTGCTAGACAGGTCAGGGAAACTGCCTTTCTCTGCAAATCTGTTCATTTCACTCATATCAGTCATATCAAATGCTAGGTTACCTTTTATTTTTTTAATGTTTATTATATTTTTGAGAGAGAGAGAGACAGAACATGAGCGGGGGAGGGCAGACAGAGAGGAAGACACAGAATCCCAAGTAGGCTCCAGGCTCTGAGCTGTCTAGCAGAACCCCAGGCAGCTCGAACTCGCCTTAAGATCATGACCTGAGTCCAAGTCCGAGGCTTAACTGACTGAGCCACCTAGGCACCCCTACCTTTTATTTTAAACCTAGTGCAAGTGAACAACGTTGTCACAAATCCTTATTTTCTCAGGCAGATAGATACCTCAAAGGACAGCATTTTCTCCTTTTGTTTCTGCAAATATTTTTTCAACCACCTGATTTTTCAAACATTTAACTAGGTTTTGGCTTCTAATATTGGGATAACTTCTCTCCCTTCTATACTTTATGAATACAGTCATACCTTTTTGTTAAATAATGGAATGTGTTCCAATGACCAGAGGTGGAAATAAATAAAGAAGGCATATTTCCAGTCCTTCTAAATATACTTTTTAGGCCTCTTTTCCATCTCTTATTAAAAACAAAAATACTCAGGGAGCACCTGCTTGGCTCAATCAGAAGAGCCCAAGACTCTTGATCTCAGGGTCGTGAGTTTGAATACCACCTTGGGTGTAGAGATTACTTAAATTTAAAAAAAACTTAAAAAGAAAATGCCTGCAATTTATTATGTTTATATATTAAATATTTAATAAATATTGAATTATTTACTAAGCTTCAGACTAAGTGCTATGCACTTCACATATATTCTCTAATCCTCATAATAACCCTGCAAAATAGGTGTTACTATTCCAATTTACAGATGAAGAAACTACAGATAGGATAAAGAGTTGTCCCCTGGTCACTCAGTTATTGAGTGATGAAGCTGAGGTTTACACATAGATACTTAAAAAGAGTTTTTATTTATATTAATATAGGTACATAATTATCTTCCTAAAAAGCTTATTTACAAAGTTACATATTACAAGGCTAGTGGTAAAACAGCAGTCCCATTTCCCATCTTTTCTACTCCTCATTCTTTAGAAGCAAACCACAATTATTTGAGCTATTCCGGTTATTTGTATCTATATTTTCACATAACATGGCTATGTCTTAATAAGGAAGCTGTCATGCCTGTTCCCGCCATCCTTCTAATATTATAATTTCTGGTTAAATTGTTATTTAATGTTTATGTTATTAAGACTGTATTTATTATTCAGTGCTGACTCAAATAATATACAATTTCCTGTCTCATATGGCTTTTTGTTTTTCCTGGAGTAGGAACCCATGGCTCTCCCTGCCTTTATAAAGTCCCAATTCCCTGGCAATGCATACAAGATCCTTCTTGATGCACCCTGGGGTCTACCTATGCAGCCTGAACACCAGCTTCGATGAACTACCCACAGCTGCCCAAAGGACTTGCTCTGTCTCCAGGCCATTTGCATCCACAGCTTGCTCCCTATGCCTCTTATGCCACCTCCATTCCTTCACTGGGCTAACTCCTGCCTTTCCTTCCAGGAGTCCTGGGGAACTCTTCTTTCCTCCCCAATACCTTCTGGACTAGTTGTCTCTGCTCTGTCTTTCCACAGCAGCCCTTCCTTATCCGTGTTAGGTAAAAAAAAAATAAAATTTTTTTTTTTTAGATTTTATTTTTATTTTATTTTATTTTATTTTATTTTTTTTTTAATTTTTTTTTTCAACGTTTATTTATTTTTGGGACAGAGAGAGACAGAGCATGAACGGGCGAGGGGCAGAGAGAGAGGGAGACACAGAATCGGAAACAGGCTCCAGGCTCTGAGCCATCAGCCCAGAGCCTGACGCGGGGCTCAAACTCACGGACCGCGAGATCGCGACCTGGCTGAAGTCGGACGCTTAACCGACTGCGCCACCCAGGCGCCCCTATTTTATTTTTTTTTAACGTTTATTTATTTTTGAGGCAGAGAGAGACAGAGCATGAGCGGGGGAGGGGCAGAGAGAGAGGGAGACACAGAATCGGAAGCAGGCTGCAGGCTCTGAGCCATCAGCCCAGAGCCCGACGCGGGGCTCGAACCCACGGACCGCGAGATCGTGACCTGAGCTGAAGTCGGACGCTTAACCGACTGAGCCACCCAGGCGCCCCTAGATTTTATTTTTAAATAATTTCTATACCCAATGTGGGGCTCGAACTCACAACCCTGAGATCAAGAGTCACATGCTTCCCCGACTGAGCCAGTCAAGTGTCCCAGGCAGGGATCATGTCTTAATTCATTTTGTATCATAGATTCCCTAGTAGATTTTCAATATGTTAACTGATGAAATGAGCTTTACTACTTGAGGTTATAGGGATCAGAGTGAAAAAATTGCATGGGCACCTGGGTGGCTCAGTTGGTTGAGTGTCTGACTCTTGATTTTGATTCAGGTCATGATCCCAGGGTCGTGGGATGGAGCCCCACATAGGGGCTCTGCACTGAGCATAGAGCCTGCTTCAGATTCTCTCTCCCTCTACCCCCTCTGCCCATTCACTCACTCTCTCTCTCTCTCAAAAAAAAAAAAAAAAATGATTTGTTAAAAAAAAAAAAATTGCCACCAGACACCCTGGACTCATCTATATACGAAGGTCCTCAGACTCTGTTGCAGCAGTTGTGCAGGGTAATCTAATCAATCAGAGTTCTGAGAGTGGAAGAGATTGAGGGGACCCATAAAATAGGCAGCCCTGTAGACAGGAAGAGGCCTACTGGTGGGTGTGGGAGCTCCTCAGACAACCAGAATACAGGTAGTTTCAGCATTGGTGGAGGGCCCTGGGAATTACACCTCTCCCACAAATCAATGAGCATGGCCGGGTGGCAGTCTTTTCCTCAGCTAGGGCTGGAATAGGAGCAGAGCAGAGATGTCAAATCCAGGGGGAATCTACTGAAGTTGAGTAAGATTAAGCTGAAACATGATTTATCTTATACAACGTTTACAATTCAGGTTGGCTTAGTCATTTGAAGGAGGCAGCTACGTGGAGTAGGGGAATCAGAGGGTCTTCAGACCTATTTTCTCTCCTTTCAGGGATATAGCATACTGTGCCATATTCTTTTCTTGCAAATACCCCATTTCCCTCTGTTCTGCTCTCCAGCACATCCACGACAACCTTTAAGGTATGGCCTATCATCCATAGTTCTTCCAGCATTCTTTTTTTCTCTCCAGCCTGCTCCATTTCTTCATGCAGACAACTGTCAGGACATAGTAAATCACCATTCTCTAAACAATATGAAACACTTTCAGACCTTTCTGCCTCCCCTCTTGGCCTCTCACACTTAAAGCCCCTGTGCACTATTGTAGTAGAAATGTTGGTCATTGGTTAAGGCTCATCTCTGGCGCTACCTCCTCTGATTGTTTCCTCTCTCCTTGACCTGCTGTGAAGCCGTGAATACCTCTCAGGTCCTTTAGAAGTGACACTCACACTGTGTTTATATCCAGTCTCTGAATGTAGCTGTGTCCTTTGATCTCCCTTGTAACAAATCCCAGTTGCAAAGCACTGATGAATGGAGATTTTACTGAAGGTTTCATAAAGAGAAAATCATAAGGCATTTCACACCACAAAACTCCATAACAATTCCCTTCAAACATCTCTGCTCCCTCATCTTAGCTTCTCTATTGGTATTAGCTACTCCTCTTTTCCCCACCAGGCACCCTCTCTTTGGACCTCTCTCCAACCACAAACTTGGGCTTCCTCCCTTTCCATGTTCTCTGCCAACGTTCCTCCTAGATACACCCCCCCTCCATCTCCTTTTCTGCAATTCGTATTTTCACACTCATCATCTTTCAAAGAGGAGAGTTCCATTCTTCGGAAGAGAGAATATTGAGGCTCCTGACTAGCTCAGTTGGAGGAGTGTGAGACTCTTAATCTCAGAGTTGTGAGTTCGAGCCCCACGATGGATATAGAGATTACTTAAATAAATAAAACTTAAAAAAAGGGGGGGGTGCCTGGGTGGTTCAGCTGGTTGAGTGTTGGACTTTGGTTCATGTCATGATCTCATGGTTTGTGAATTTGAGCTTCACATTGGTCTCGCTGCTGTCAGCGTAGTGCCCGCTTCGGATCCTCTGTCCCCGCCTCTCTCTGCCCTCCCCTGCTCATGCTCTCTTTCTCTCAACAAGAAACAAACATTAAAAAAAAAAAAACAAAAAAAAAAACCTTAAAAAAAAAAAGACAGAGAATAGCATAAATAACAAACGATCTCTGCCCACCCCACTCCCACCCCATTTTCCTCCATAGACTATTTAACGTCTTAGCAAGTCTATTACACAATACCACCTTGGAGTGTTGAGTGAAGGGGAGAGTAAACACAGCACACTATTTGCTCTTGGCACCTGAGTCTCTCCAGTCTTGAGGCCCACGCCTTCCCTCCCTTTTTCTCTGGTGAGGTTAGATGTGACTCATCTCTGAAGTCCTTTGAATGCAGAGATCCGACTCTCCCTGGCTATATAGTTACCAGGAAAGGTTTGAATTGTCCTCTTGAGGTTCTTACTCCAATCCCAACCCAGACAGTCTAGTCCCACTAGACCAGTTAAAACTTAAGGTCAAACATAGAAGCATTAGGATTCCACAAGGAAAGATACAGCTGGAAATTTTTCCATTTTGAGATCTGGGAAAAGAGGTAAGTCTGCCACCTGGTAGGTGAGCTCCCTCTCCCCTTCCCTGAGTTTTCCCCTCATGAGCACAGTCTGCCATAAGGTGTCTTTCCTCAGAGCTGAAGCAAACCCATCTTCTGCTGGTGGGTGGGGTGGCATTCCTTGCTTTGTTCTTGAAACTGTCCCAGGTTGACGTCAATGAGATGCCAAGGGTTGGTGATCCTGTTATCAAACTTGCTACACTAGTGCAGATAAGGGTGACTGGTCACCGTGAGTCCTGGGCTCTGACTTCAGGGGGCTGAGGCATACTTGCACCCTCCCTGCTCTGTGATGCCAGTCCCTACTCTGCTTTTCATTCTTCTGCCCTGAGGACATCTGATTTCACCTCCATTTCTGCTTCCTTAATTGCTCAGTAGTGAGAATTCAGATGTTTCCTTTGGTCCCAGAGGAAACCTGACATTTTGGAAAAGTTTTGTCATAATTACTCCTGCCCTGATTGCCCTAGGTGGACCTCATTCTCCAACGGACACCCCATAGCACCTTTTCACGTGACTTGCTGTGAAACCCTCTCAGGTATGAACATATATGAAAAGTGTTTTCTCTTGTTCCTGGCATCTGGTCCCACGCTTAGGCCAGTTTAAAAAATGACTCTTCCCACTTTAAGCTCTGCTCAGCAATCTGTCCCACAGATGACTGTGAGTCCATATAGAATTCCTGCTGCTGGCCACGTGGACTTTGATGCTATCTCCAGTTTCTTGCTACCCTGTTTGACATTTAAGAGGCATATATAATTCCAACTTGATCTTTCTCTGCGGTCCCTAGCACTGCTCTCCTTCCAAATGACTGCAGTTTCTAAGAGTGTCTTGTCCCTTTGTGGTTCCCTTTTGCCTGATTGGAAGCCTTCCCAGGAATTCTTCGGCAGGTATGAAAGGGCTGGACCTGCCCAAGAATATCTGCAGCAGACCATTCCTGTTCTTGAAAGACCCCATCCAGTTTCTTAAGAAACTGCATCTGTTGAGGCTGGCACACTAATCTCCAGCCTGAGAATTCTCACTTTAGTAAGCTCACTTGATGCTTGCTCATCAGATCCTCTGTCTGCAACATTCATTTTGAACAGTGCAACCTTGCCAAAGCTTTAATGCAGTTCTCAGAGCAATTCCCACACAGTGATAGATAGGCCAGGGACCACCCTAATTTGTGCTATGCCATTTTTCACTCCTTACATAGGCTCGCACTCTGCCGGTCATGTCCTCTGTCTCCCTACGAAGACTGAAAATCTAAATGTTTCCAGTGGGGTTTTAGAGTTGGAGAGTCTAGGTTCAAAATTTATCTCAGTTTCTTAGTAGCTATATATCCTTGAGTAAATTACTTACTCTTTCCCAGTTTCCTCATCTGTAAAAATGAGGATAAAAATACCCACCTCATAGAATTATTATAAAGATGAACTGAGAAAAACAAAAACTATATATAGGGCCTGGAATATAGCAAGTGCTCAATAACAACCAAAGCTGTTACCCACCAATTCTAGCTAAGTCCTATATGCTTTGTCCTCTGATTTAAGAATAGGAGGGGTGGGGGTGCCTGGGTGACTCAATCCATTGACTCTCTTGATTTTGGCTCAGGTCATGATCCCAGGCTCCTGGGATCAAGCCCCGCGTTTGAGATTCTCTCTCCTCTGCCCTCTGCCCCTCCCCTGTGCAAGTGTGCATCCTCTCTCTCCCTCTTTCTCTCTCCCTAAAAATAAAAAATTAAAAAAATAAATAAGGAGGGGTAAAGACTGAAAGAAAGGAAATGTAAAAGAACTTATAACCTCTGTTATCTATATTTGAAAAACAAGCCAAAGCAGCCTGTCTGAATATTCACCAGGGTCCTGTCCTCTAACTTCCTTTGTCTTTTCCAGTGGGTATTCGGAAGATTAAAAAATAGAAAGAGACTGACTACCAGATGTAGGAAAGCAGTTTGCCTCTGCTTTAAAATATCCACACTCAAAGGCCATGTATTTCCTCTGAGTTGCAGATCAAGGGGGTAGCAGTCAAGGGTTGAGGGAGACCTATGTTTTTTTCAGTAAATTTTTGACACTAAGGAAAAAAAAAAACTATGTACATATATACACTTTGCAAATTAAACAAAAATGTTTTAAAAAACACTTGCCTGACAAATGTGATCAAATAAGCTCCTGTACTCACTACTGCAATCTCCTTTCCTTCCAGCCCCAGATCTCTTTGTAACTGGCCTAGAAACAGCAGGCCTCCTAGGTCACCAGTGCACAGGGACAGATACTCTTGACCCTGCTTGTGACAGCATCGCAAACACATGCCTGACATACCTTGGATAGCCAGTCTGGTTCTATTACTGGTACATGAAAGTTTTGCTCCTGCAGCAAATCTCTAAATTTAGATGCTTTTCAGGATGAACTCTGAATGATCTTTGTCCTGAAGACTAGTAAGGAATTGGAGGGCACCTTGCTTTTTATTTATTAATTCAAGTGCCAGAGTAAATGTTTCATAATATAAAACTTGTGAAGATCGCCATATTAATGGAAAATAAAATAAGACACAGGAAGTATCTAAGATTTCTCCTTTACAGTTCTCATAAAAATTTTACCCTGGCTTCCTTTTGTTTTCCTTCGCTTGAGTATGCAAAGCATTACCATATTATAGCAATACACTGTAGTAATACTTTGCACACTCAAGTGAAATAAAAATAAGTCAAGGGCGAAAATTTTTATCCTGGTAGCTTTATGAAGGTGTTTAGAAATAATACATTTTAGGAATTTAGTTCTCATATAATGTCAAGATGCTTAAATGTTGCCATTTTCATTAAAGAAAAAACAATTTCACTAATGAGAGAACTTTAGAGAATGATGAATTTACTTTATTTTTAAATTTCTACTAGAATATATTTGATAATAAAAAATCATATAGGGGTGCCTCGGTGGTTCCGTTGGTTAAGTGTCCTACTTCAGCTCATAACCTCAGGGTTTGTGAGTTTGAGCCCTGCATTGGGCTCTGTACTGCCAACTCAGAGCCCGGAGCATACTTCAGATTCTGTGCTTCCCTCTCTCTAACTCACCTGGCTCATGCTCTGTCTATAAATAAATAAATAAATAAATAAATAAAATAAAATAAAAAACAAATTGTATATATTTCAGGTATACAACTTCAAGATTTGAAATCATTGTGAAATGATTACCACAATCAAGCTAATTAACATATCTAGCACCTCAGATAGTTACCTTTTTTTTTTTTTAAGATTTTATTTTTAAGTAATCTCTATTCTCAGTGTTGGACTCGAACTCACAATCCTGAGATCAAGAGTTGCATGTTCCATGACTGAGCCAGCCAGGCTCCCACTGTTTTCTTCTTTCTTTATAAGAACATTTCAGAGCTCCCTTCTTAGGAAATTTCAAGAATACAATAAAGTATTGTTAACTATAGTCACATTGTTGTACATTAGGGTCTCAAACTTAATTCATCTTGCAAAACAGAAACTTTGTACTTTGCTAAACATCTTCACATTTTCCCAGCCCCCAGCCCCTGGCAATACCATTTTGTTCTCTGCTTCTACAGCTTCAACTTTTTTTAGATTCCATATATAAGTGAGATTATGCAATATTTGTCTTTCTGTGTCTGGCTCATTCATTTAGCTCATCCAGATTCACCCATGTTGTTCCAAATGGCAGGATTTCCTTCTTTTTTGAGACTGAGTAATAATCCATTATATATATAGTATAGTGTTCACACACACATACACACATGCATCAGGACATTTTTATGGATATTCAAGAAGGTAACTTCGGATTCAGATGGACTGGGTTCAGATCCTGACTCTGCTACCTAACAGGGTGATGGTGGATGGTTTATTTAACTGCTTTGATGCTTTGTCTGAAAATGCATTCTAATAATACCTTTTTATTATGAGAATTAAAAGACAGCTTATAAAAAGCACATAGGCCTCAATAAAGGATATTATTCAGTCAGGACATAGTGGTAAGCATTATTCGTCAAGATATTATGATAAATCCTATTATGACAGGAGCTAACTTTGTGTTGATGTATCCCGGCAAAGAAAGATTCTTCTTGTTTAACAAGGAACAACATGGGGTAGTAGAAAACAAATACACAGAAAAAAGAGGGATCATGGGGGGCCCTGCCATACCTTACCCAGTCACCCTGGACAAATCACCTAATCTCCTTGGGCCCCGGTTTCCCCCGGGCTTTTAGAAAAGCCACAGTGCCTTGCACTCATGAGGGCATTTGGCTAAACTGTTTCCAAAGGCTTGTCTAGTTTTTGAAGTACGGGAAGTCTGTGTTTTTCTTTGTTAAAAGGACTTCATTGGAAAAGGTCGTTTAGTTAAAGAAGCACCTAAATCAGAACATACCTGCAGGTACAAAAAATTCTTTTTTTTTAAATTTTTTTTTCAACATTTATTTATTTTTGGGACAGAGAGAGAGACAGAGCATGAACGGGGGAGGGGCAGAGAGAGAGGGAGACACAGAATCAGAAACAGGCTCCAGGCTCTGAGCCATCAGCCCAGAGCCTGACGCGGGGCTCGAACTCACGGACCGCGAGATCGTGACCTGGCTAAAGTCGGACGCTTAACCAACTGCGCCACCCAGGTGCCCCCCAAAAATTCTTTGGAAAGGAATTGGTTGGATCAGAGGCTACACATGACCAGAAATCAGGTTCCAGGTCTGGGAGTAGGAAAGCCTGCTTGACAGGCTAATGAGATTGGGGAGGATAAACTGAACGTGGCTCCTCCACTGAACCTTTAAAACGACTCTTCCATTCATGAAGTAGTGCTCCCCACAAAGCCTCTCCAAGCTGCATCCCTGGCTGAGCACCAACTCCTTATGCAGTCCCCACTCCTAAGGGAGAGACTGAGCTAACCTTCCCTTTCTCTTAGTCACCCCGCTCCTGTGCCAAACCCCAGTTTGCCCTGCTCACAGCCTTTCTTGTGGGACTTGTTGCCTCCCCAAATTCAGCCCCCAGCTCTTATTATTTTTAGCTCCCAACTCAGGGACTTTTTAGAGTAAACAATCACATGCACTAGGGAATTTACGACATCACTGGCTTGTGCTCTCCCTCTTACCTTCTCGTTAAAAATCCCTTGCTGTAAAAAGAAGAAATGAATATTTTTTTAAACTTCTCTTTTTCCCAATTTAAAAGTATTATATGCTGAGTAGACAACTTTAGAAAAGAAAAAGAAGAGATTGCTACCCAAAGATAGCTATTCTTAGCAATACATTTCCAATTTTTTACTTTATGTTTATATTAATACATCTATAGCTATTTATACATAGTTTTAAATATTTGAGTCAATACTAACAAAATAAACTCTTATATATCAACATTTAATATTCAGTTTTCTATTTCCTTCTCTCTAATCTGCTTTGATCTTCAACCTCTTGGCAGTCCCAATGACACTGACCTGTAGCCTGGAATTAGCTTCCATCAACATGTTATAACTAAATAACTGAGATCAGTTGGAGTTTTATATGTTAAAAAAAGATGTCTTTCCCTAAATTGAAGGTGATAAAGGCTCATCAACTCTGCAAACATGAATCCCATTTTTATTTTTGATGTTTTTTTGAGTTTCCTACCGTACAACTACTTTAGTGTTACCTAATATTTTCAGTTTTTTTATTCATCCCTCTCCTTTTCTAGTAAGAGGGAAGTTTGCAATAAGATTAAAATCTTTCATTAAAATATAATTCACAATGTCACTATGCTATCAATACCACTATTTCACATGTATTTCTCACAGGCTTAGCATTTGTTTACATACTTACTATTTTATATATTTTTTTCACTTAAGACTGTACTGGGAACATTTTCCGTGCTTTATTAAGTACACTCAATTAACTTCATATTAATAATGAAAACAGTAATGGCAACATTTTCTAAGCACTACTCTAGGTGTTTGTTAAGTGCTTTACTTAAAGTATCTTGTTCAATCTCCATAACAACAGTACAAGATAGCAACTATTATTAGCTCAGCCCATTTTACAAGGGAAAACTGAGAAACAGGAACATTAACTACTTTGCACAAAGGATGAAGTTTAGAAAATCTGACTCTAGGGTCTGTGCTCCTTCTGAGCCATTATATAGTTCTTTGTCCTTCATAATGTGCATTGGTAGCTGTGCCTTTGTTCAATTATTCCATTGTTTTTGGATACTTATATTACATCTAGTTTTTTTCTCCCCCAATTTTGATAATTCTGCAATGGACATCTTTCTGCATATAAACTTTTACTTCTAGTGCAGGATATCCTTATGGTGAAGTCTCAGAAATGTAAAAGGGAAAATCATTTCGTCCAAAAATTTTATTCAAGGGGTGCCTGGGTGGCTCAGTCGGTTAAGCATTCGACTTTGGCTCAGGTCATGATCCCCTGGTTTGTGAGTTTAAGCCCAGCATCAGGCTCTGTGATAAGAGCTCAGAGCCTGGAGCCTGCTTCAGATTCTGTGTCTCCCTCCCTCTCTCTCTCTCCTTCTTTCTCTCTGTCCCCTCCCCCACTTGCACACACATACGCTCTCTCCCTCTCAAAAATAAATAAATGAACATTGCAAAAATTTATTCAAGAGGCACCTGGGTGGCTCAGTCCGTTGGACACCGACTCTTGATTTTAGCTCAGGTCATGATATATTAATACATCTATAGCTATTTATACATATTTTTTGCATATTTGAGTTAATACTATACATACAACCTTAAGCACATCCTACTTAAGATTCTCTCTCGCCCTCTCTGCCCCTTCCTGGTGAGTGTTTTTTCTCTCTCTCAGGAAAAAAAAAAAAAAAAAAAAAAGACTTGTTCTCTCTCCCTCTGCCCCTACTGCGCCCCCCCCAATGTTTTTTTTATTCAAAAGGACCTTATTGGAGGAGCTGTTGGGAGAAGACAAGGAGAATTTATTCAGTTCTTTTGCCACAGGCTCTGAGCTGAGCCCCCCAACTTCATACTGTGGGGTAGGGGACATGGCACTGAGGAATCTTGTCCCTTTCAGGCTGTGTTTGGTGTCTCTCCTGTTACAGGACTTCCTATTGTCAAAACATTTATCACAGGCATTTTAACTTGTTTCATCATGTTACTCCCACTTAAAGAAAAGCACTGTTTGTTTTCCTTCTTTGTACCCAGGACTTAAGATAACGTCCTGTACATAGTAAGTGCTTTACAGACGCTTGTCAAGTGAACAAATGAAAAATAGAGAAAGAACTCTCTTAACTGTGAACTCTCAGTTTCAATGAAATTAAACTATGATAGTAAAGATCGATACCTCGTTAGGGTATGTATTAAGTACTGAGGTGTCTATTAAGTGTTTTTATTTTGGTGCTTTTGGGGCTTTGCCTGCTAGAAGGTGCTGTCTCTCCTGGGGTTAGCAAATTCCTACAGATAGCAAACAACTCTTTTAGGAGAGTATCTTTTATATGTAAACCAACCAATATAAGACCTTATACCAACCAGTGCTTCTCACTGGGCTCTCACCTTTGGGTCATTGTTCCCCTGCCTTCATTGCCCCGGGGCTACGTACCTGGCTACTAGAGACAGCCCCAAAGTCCTAGAGTCTGCTGAAATTACTCAAACCACCCAATTCTAAATCTGCTTCCCTGCCTCACCTATTCCTTTCTGTTCTTGGCCATGTTTTTCTCTTGCTTCCTCTGCCTCCTGATGGATTCTAGTGCTTCCGCATGTGGCCCCATGTGGCACGGTGTACCTCCTTTGCTGGGAACTATGAGTAACTATTTTTTCAATGACGGTCAACTGCTCATATGTTGGTCTTGCTATACTTGAATAATGAAATCTACATCTTCAAGCAGAGTAGTAAAGTTGACAATGACTGAGATAATGGCTGAAACATTGTGACAATGTAGGGGAACAGTAGGGCTGCAAGATGTAACTGACAGTAATAGTGGCATTGACTACAGGTTACCATGGGTAACAGCCAAGGAGAGGGCATGATAATTATGATAATTAGTAGCAATAATAATTTTATAATCTTACAGAGCACTTCAATAATCTCAAAAAATAATAATCTCACTGCTTTACACTTTCATACATAATATCTAATTTGCTTTTTACAACACGTATCTCCAGGTAATATTATTATCCTGTCTGATTACAGAATAGGCTAGGTCTTCTGGTAAGTTCATAGAACCAGAAATAAAACTGAATATCACCAGAACTTATCTCCTCTTTGTAAAATTGAGGAAACTGAGGCCCAAGGAGGGTATGATGGTTAATTTTAAGTGTCAGTTTGTTTAGGCTATGGGTTGCCCAGATATCTGGTCAAACGTCATTTCTGGGTGTGTCTGTGAGGGTGTTACTGGATGAGATTAACATTTGAATCTGTACACTGAGTAAAGCAGAATATCCTTTCTAATGTGGGTGGCCTCATCCAATTGGTTGAAGGCCTAAATAGAACCAAAAAGATGAAGAAAAAGAAAATTCTCTTTCTGCCTGATTGTCTTTGAGATGGGACCTTGGTCTTTTCCTGCCATTGGGTCAGACTCAAACTGAAACTATACCATTGGCTCTTCTGGGTCTTCAGCTTGCCAATTGTAAATATTGGGGCTTCTCAGCTTCCATAATTGTGTGAGTTGATTGCTTATTATCTATTCATCTCTCTCTCTTTCTCTCTAATGTACCTACCTACCTACTTTTTCCTATTGGTTCTGTTTCTTTGGGAAACTCAGACTATAACAGAGGGGAGGAAAGTCTGGCTTTGTTTGATTCCATCCCTCTGAATTGTCACCCTAGATGTCTTTTGCTGACTAAGCCTAACTTAAGTTAGGAGCCATCTCAGAGTCTGGCAGGAAACAGGACAAAGCCCTAGCATACAGTGGCTTGGGACCAACTTCTAAGGCTCCCTTCCTGCTGAGGTCTGGCTGACACTCCCTGGTTAGCACCCAAAGTCCATCCTTTTTGCCTTGTGCCAGAGCTGAGCCAAGAGCCCAGGTTGGGTCCTTTCACCTCTGCTCACAACATTTCACAACAGCACACATCACTCCTCTTGAGATGGTACCTGAGGAGGACAAGGCTCTCCTGTAAGGTAACTATCTTCAAGTTACTGGGATGCCAGGCTGGCTTGTCCTTGGGGACCCAGGCAGGGGATCAAGGTCACTTGAGGTTTTAAGACAGGGGCTTAGATACAAGCCATTCCCATTCTTGTAGTAGGTTCAGAATGGAAGCAGCCACCAGGCTAGGATATAGAAGGCTGAATTATTAGTCCAGGTACCTCAGATTGCCCAGAAAGGAAATTTGCCCTATAGTGTAAGGTTAGGCTGGATTTGCAGCCTAGAAGAGGTAGAGTTTAAAGCACTGCAGAATAGGGAGCTGGGCAGTGCTGCTGGAGACACTTCCTTCTGCTTATTTCATAACCACCCACATTTTATTAAAAGAACCATTGGGGGGCGCTTGGGTGGCTCAGTCGGTTGAGCATCCAATTTCGGCTGAGGTCATGATCTCACAGTTCGTCAATACAAGCCCCGGGGTGGGCTGGCTGCTGTCAGCCCAGAGCCTGCTTCAGATCTTCTGTCCCCTTCTTTCCCTGCCCCTCCCCCGCTCATGCTCCCTCAAAAATAAACATTAAAAAAAAAAGAAAGAAAGAAAGAAAAGAAAAAAAAGAACCATTGGGAGCTGAGGCATTTAATGTCCATTGATGGATCTGACCCCATTTAGAATCAGAGAACTTTTTTTTTTTTAACCAGAGAACTTTTATATGAGACAAATTTAATGGTAGCAGCAAAGCTTGGTGGGAAAAGAGAAGCAGCAGCAAGTTCAGACAAAGAGAAATGGCAAAAATAGAGAGCACTCAAATTGTCTGAGCTAGTTTCTGTGCTATTAACTATAGCCAGGAGCTACTCTGACTCCTGCTGATGTCACCACCAGAAATAAAATCTGACTTCTCCTCTGGATTGCAACCTTCGCTAACGAATGTTGTGTCTATAAAATGTGCTGAAGACATGACCAAGAGCTGCTGTGAGGGTGCTGGCTCGGTTGGTGGCCAGCAGGGGCAGGGAGCAAGGAATTAGTGCCAGGGAGAGAGGCACGGTGGAAGCCAAGGGCTGGGTCAACAGGCTCAGACAGGATCTGGGCAAGCTTTGGGCCTAAAGAGGTATCAGATCAGTAAACATTCAGAGGGAAGCCAGGTTCTCTGGTTTACAAAGAGATTCTGGACCAGAGGAATGGAGAAGGCAGAAATGGAGGCTGGGGGACAGATAGCATCAGGTAATTTTCAAATTTCCCTGAGAGGAGGTCACAGCCCTATAGCTTTGGATCAGGTTTTTAAAAAATGAAACTGAATAATTTTAATTTTTTTTTTTGAGAGAGAGAGAGAGAGAGAGAGAGAGAGAGAGAGAGAGAAGGTGCATGCACGCTGGAGCAAGGGAGGGGTAGAGGGAGGAGAGAGAGAGAATCTTAAGCAGGCTTCACTCCCAGCTCGGAGACTGATGGGGGCTCAACCCCACCCTGGGATCATGACCTGAGCCTAAATCAAGATTTGGGCGCTCAACTGACTAAGACACCCAGGTGCTCCCTGCCTTTTTAAAAGTAATCTCTATATCCAACATGGGGATGAATGCATGACCTCAAGATCAAGAGTCACAGCACTCCTCAGCCTCCTTGCTCTTGCCTGTTGTCATCTCCTCTCTGTGGAGTGGAGAGTCTGAGAGAAAGAAACATAGGAAGAGACTGGAATTTCCTTCCTCTACCCTGTCTGGTGCTATTTGGTCAAGAGCCCAGCCCGTGTTCTGATCTTGTCCTAATCTTTTAAACTTGAATTCTTTTCCCTGGAAGCAGTAGGCTATAGAAAAATCTTTGGGTTCTGGAGTCAGAAAGAACTGGATTCAAATTCCAGTTCTGCTACTTACTAGCTAAGTGATATTGGACAAAAGTTGTTTGATGTGTCTGAACTTCAGTTTCCATATCTGTGGAATGGGCAAGATAATAGGGATGTAGTGAGGATTAGATAAAAGGGAAAATGGTGGCGTGTGGGTGGCTTGGTTAGTTAGGCGACTGACTCTTGGTTTCTGCTCAGGTCATGATCTCATGGTGTGTGATTTCAAGCCCAGCATTGGGCTTTCTGCTGTCAGCACAGAGCCAGCACAGGATCCTCTGTCTCCTTCCTCTCTGCCCCTCCCCCACTCATGACCTCTTTCTCTCAAAAATAAACAAACATTAAAAAAAAACAAAACAAAAAAACCAACAGTGTGAAGCATAGGGCCTGGTGTACACAATGTATTTAACAAGTAATAGTCCTTCCCTATTCTTTTTTTCTATCATGAAGGGGTTAGATTGGGTCTGGAGTTGGCATCTCAAATGAGGCACTGGAATCATCATTCTAATAACTGGAGTATGACTTGTATGACAAGAAGGTTACACATTTTCTCTACGCCTTTGACATTTTGTTCCGCAGCCTAGAACAGTGATTCTCAAACTTTACCAGGAACCAGAATCACCTGGAGGATCTGTTAAACAAATATTGGTGGGCCTCATTACCTAGAATTTCTGATTCTATAGGTCTGGTGAAGAGTCTAGGACCTTGCATTTCTAACAAGTTCTCAGTTGCTGCTGCTGCTGGTCTGGAAACACATTTTGAGAAGTGCTGGCCTAAAACATTTTATTACTCTCCTATCCTTCTGTTTAACTCCTACTCATCCTTTGAGTCTCAGATTTGATTTTTATTACCTCTAGAAAGTACTTTTTTAACTATTTATTTTTTTAAGTAATCTCTATACCTAATGTGGGGCTCAAACTCATGACCCCAAGATCAAGACTCACATGCTCTACCAACTAAGCTAGCTAGGTGCCCCTAGAAAGTCTGTCTTAAACCTGTAGTCCAAATTAGGCATTTATCCTCTGTACTTTCAAGGCTCCCCGGGCTTGCTTGCTCATAGGGCTTATCACAACGTTCTGTAATTGTCTTATTACTTGTCTATATCTGTAATTACTTTAGAAAAGTGACTATGTCTGTCCTGTTCATGGTTGTATCTTCAGGGTCTTGCTCAATACCTGGTACATAATAGGTACTCAATAAATGCTTGTTGCATGGATGAGTGAGCTAGACCCTGGGTAATTGGAACCAGAGCCTAGTGACTCATGAGGGTGAGGCAGGTAAAGGGAATAAGTTCTAGTGGCCAATGGCCAGGCAAGTCTAGGAATTTAGTGCCAGGGAGAGAGGCAGAGCATTGCAGGAATTATAGGTACAAGTACTGGACCTGAGGAGCTTGGTTTACCCTCTGGGATATGGAGAACAGGGCAGAACCCCGTATCATAGAAGTTGAGCAGGGACTAAAGCTCTATTTCTGATTAAGATGATTGATTTATATATAGATGGACCTCAAGGGTATTATGTGAAATGAAATAATTCAGATGGAGAAAGACAAATACTGTATGACCTCTCTTAAATGTAGAATCTGAAAAACCAAAACCAACAAAATAAAAACCCAAGTTCATACATACAAAAAACAGATTAGTGGTTGCTGGAGGTGGGTGGGGTGAGAAAAATGGGTGAAGGAAGTCAAAAGATAAAAAGAAAAAAAATGTATATATAATATGTGGCCATGAATTTGGACATTGTTATCTGGGACTTGGGACTTCCTATTGGTTTGGGCAAGAGATATTTGTGGTGTATTTTTGTGTTTAACATCATTTAAACTATCCAAAAATTTGTAGTATTTGGCAATTTAATTTTCTGTTGTATAGACAGAGTGACACAACATATGCCTCATTAAACTATGGAATTCCCCTCTCCCCCTAAAAAAGATGCTTGATCCGAAAAGCAGGATTTAAAACATTAGTGGTCCCATTATTGTTTGATAACTCAAACATACGGTCTATCTTGGTGACTGTTTCATGTACACTTGAAAAGAACGTATCTTCTGTTGCTGAGTGGTGTTTTCTACAAATGTCAATTAGGCCTAGTTAATCAATATAGTTGTTCAAATCTTTGATATCCTCACTGATTTTCTATTTACTTGTTCTGTCAATATTTGAGTGGGAAGTATTTATACCTCCAAATATAATTATAGATTTATCTTTCTTCTTTCAGTTCAATTAGTTTTGCTTCATGTATTTGGAAGCTATGTTAGCTGTAGACACATCAAGTATTTTTATGTGTTTTTGAAAAAATTATTACTTTATCATTATGAAATGTTCTTCTTTAGCTCATTCTGAGGTTCTGAGGTATAATCTATCTGATTTTAATATAGCCACTCTAGGTTTCTTTTTATTTTATTTTATTTTTTATTTATTTTATTTATTAAAAAATTTTTTTTTCAACGTTTTTTATTTATTTTTGGGACAGAGAGAGACAGAGCATGAACGGGCGAGGGGCAGAGAGAGAGGGAGACACAGAATTGGAAGCAGGCTCCAGGCTCTGAGCCATCAGTCCAGAGTCCGACGCGGGGCTCGAACTCACAGACCGCGAGATCGTGACCTGGCTGAAGTCGGACGCTTAACCGACTGCGTCACCCAGGCGCCCCTCTAGGTTTCTTTTTAAAGAACAGCTTTATTGAGATATAGTTCACATACTACATAATTTACCAATTTAAAATGTACAGTTACTATTTTTCATTATTTTTAGATTGTGCAATCATCAATGAAATCTGATTTTAGGACATTTCATTGTCCAACTCTGTTTTGGTTAGTGTTTCATGGTATGGTTTTAATATTTTGGCTTTCTTTTTGTTTATTTATTTTGAGAGACAGAGTGTGCAAACAGGGGAGGGGCAGAAAGAAGGAGAGAGAGAGAATCTCAAGCAGTCTCCACACTGTTAGCTCAGAGCCCGACGTGGGACTCCATCCCATGAACTGTGAGATCATGACCTGAGCCGAAATCGAGAGTCAGATGCTTAACTAACTGAGCCACCCAGGCGCCCCTTTCTATTTTTATTTTTTTAAATTCATTTATCTTAGAGAGAGAGAGAGAGAGAGAGAGAGAGAGAGAATGCAAGCATAAGCGGGGGAGGAGCAGTGGGAGAGGGAGGGAGAGAGAGAATCCCAAGCAGGTTCCAAGCTCTGTACTAAGCTCAACTTGCAGCTTGATCTCAAGATCTTGAGGTCATGACCTAAGCCGAAAATAAAGAGTTGGACGCTGAACTGACTAAGCCACTCAGGCACTCCAATCCTTTGACTTTCTTAAAAACAGCTTTATCAGCTTTATTGAGATACATCCTTTTACTTACAATCATTCTGTATTCTTACATTTAAAATGAGTTTCTTGTAGGTAGCATACAGTTGAGGGTTGAGTCTTGCTTTTTTATCAATGTGATAATCTCTATCCTTTAAGTACAGTGGTAGATAATTTACATTTAATGTAATATTTGATATAGCTGTGCTCTAATTATTTTTAAAGTTTATTTATTTTTAGTAATCTCTACAAAGTGGGGTTCAAACTCATGGCCCTGCGATCAAGAATTGCATGCTTTCCAGGCTGAAACAGTCAGGTGCCTCAGACATAGCTGTGTTTCAATCTACCAATATACCATTGATTTCCTATTTGTCCCATTTGCTTTACTCATTTCCCCCATCTTTTCCTGTTTCCTTTTGGATTAATTGAGTATTTTATTTCCACAATAAGCTTATTATCTACATCTCTTTTCTTTGGCTTATTTTTAGTGGTGTAAGATTTACAATACACATTTTTTTAAATTTTTTTTTTTCAACGTTTATTTATTTTTGGGACAGAGAGAGACAGAGCATGAACGGGTGAGGGGCAGAGAGAGAGGGAGACACAGAATCGGAAACAGGCTCCAGGCTCTGAGCCATCAGCCCAGAGCCTGACGCGGGGCTCGAACTCACGGACCGCGAGATCGTGACCTGGCTGAAGTTGGACGCTTAACCGACTGCGCCACCCAGGCGCCCCATACAATACACATTTTTAATTTAGAACAGTCTATTTTCAAATAATATTACACTGCTTCATGTGTAATGTAAGAAACTTATAACAGTATACTTCCATTTCCCTTTTTTTGTCATTTGTGCTATTATAATACATTTTACTTCTACATGTATTATAAACTCTACAATATCTTGGGGAGTATTTTTGCTTTAAATAGTTAATTATCTTTTATAAGAATTAAAATATGAAAGAGTCTTTTATATTTACCCACATATTTACCATTTTTGGCATTCCTTATTCTTTATGTCAATTTAAGTTTCCATCTGGTACAATTTTCCTTTTGTTTGAAGAACTTTTTTTTTTAACATGTATTCTATGACAGGTCCACTGGTGGAAAATTCTCTCAGCTTTTGTTTCTCTAAAAAAGTTTTATTTAACTTAATTTTGAGGGGATATTTTCAGGGTACAGAATACAGAATATAGAATTTCCTGGATACAGAATTCCAGGTTGACTTTTTTTTTGCTTGCCTTATTTTTAAATTTATTTAAATTTATTTTTATTTTTTTAAGTTTATTTATTTATTTTGAGAGATTGCATGCATATCCATGGGGAAGGGGCAAAGGCAGGTTGAGAGAAATAGAGATAGAGATAGAGATAGAGATAGAGATAGAGAGAGAGAGAGAGAGAGAGAGAGAGAGAGAGAATCCCAAGCAGGCTCTGCATTGGGAGCACATACCAATCCCAAGAACCTCGAAATCATGACCTGAGCTGAAATCAAGAAAGGGACCCATAACCAACTAAGCCACCTAGGGGCCCCTTGCTTTTTTTTTTTTTTTTTTTTTTTAAATTGACACACAGCATTACATTAATTTCAGGTATACATAGTGATTCAACAACTATATGCTATGCTTACAAGTATAGCTACCATATATCACCATAAAATGCTATTACAATAGTATTGACTATATTCCCTATGCTGCACCTTTCATCCCTATGGCTTATTCATTCTGTAACTAGAAGCCTGTGCTTCTCCCTTTCACCTATTTTGTCCATTCCCCTACCCCCGCTAACCCTGCAACTATCAGTTTGTTCACTGTATTTATGGGTCTGTTTCTGCTTTTGTTTGTTCATTTGATTTGTTTTTTAGATTCCACATACAAATGAAATCATATGGTATTTGTCTTTCTCTGACTCATTTCACTTAGCAATAATACTTTCTAGTTTCACCTACACTGTTGCAAATGACAAGATCTCATTCTCTTTTTTAATGGCTCAGTAATATTCCATTGTATATATTTACCACCACTTCTTTATCCATTCATTGTTCAGTGAATACTTCGGTTACGTCTATTTTTTGGCTATTGTAAGTAATGCTGCAATAAACATAGAGGTTCATATATCTTTTCAAATTAGTGTTTTTGCTTTCTTTGGGTAGCTACCCAGTAACGGAATTACTGGATTGTATGAGATTTCTTTCTTTCTTTTTTTTTTTTAAGTTTATTTATTTATTTTGACAGAGAGAGAGAGAGAGACAGACAGACAGACAGAGAAAGCACTCATAAGTTGGGGAGGGGCAGAGAGAGAGGGAGAAAAAGAATCATAAGCAGGCTCAATGCTGTCGGTGTAGAGCCCCATGCTGGGCTTAATCCCACCAACTGTGATATCACAACCTGAATGAAATCAAGAGCGGGATGCTCAACTGATTGAGCCACCCAGGCACCCCAAATTACTGGATTGTATGACATTTCTATTTTTCATTTTTTTTTGAGAGAGCGAGCGGGAGAGAAAGAGGGAGAGAGAGAATCGCAAGCAGGCTCTGTATTGAGCACAGAGCCCAACTTGGCCTGGATCTCATGAACTGTGAGACTGTGAGATCATGACCTGAGCTGAAATCAAGAGTTGGATGCTTACCTGACTGAGCCACCCTGGTGCCCCAGGTTCTCTGAAACTATTTTTAGTTTCCTGATCTCTGAAGCAATAGATCTTTGTTGTCTTCTATGCTTTTTTCAAGCTCAGCGACTAATCGTATGACTATTATTCTAAATTCTTGTTCAGTTATATTGTTTATATCTGTTTTGAACAATTCTTTAGCTGTCATTTCTTTCTGGAATTTCTTTTAAGAAAATTCTTCCATTTCATCATTTTGGCTAGTTTTCTGTCCCTTAGGTGTTTCAAAAGCTTGTTATGTGTCCTGCTCTGCCTATTTTAAAACTGGAGTTGAGGGGCAGCTGACTCAGTAAGTTGCCTTTTTATTTTTTTGGTTTCCTTTGCTGCGCAAAAGCTCTGTATTTTGGTGTAGTCACAATAGTTTATTTTTGCTTTTGTTTCCCTTGCTTGAGGAGACCTATCTAGAAAAATACTGCTAAGGCCAATATCAAAGGGATTATTGCCTATTTTCTTTTTTTTTTTTTTTTAATTTTTAATGTTTATTTATTTTGGAGATAGAGACAGTGTGTACATAGAGGAGGGGCAGAGAGCGAGGGAGACAGAATCTGAAGCAGGCTCCAGGCTCCGAGCTGTCAGCACAGAGCCTGATGCGGGGCTCAAACCCACCAGCTGTGAGATCATGACCTGGGTCGGAGTTGAATGTTTAACCAACTGAGTCACTCAGGTGCCCCTGATTACTGCCCATTTTCTTCTAGAAGTTTTATGGTTTCAGGTCTCACACTTAGGTCTTTAATTCATTTTGAGTTAATTTTGTGTAGGGTGTTAGAAGGTGGTCCAGTTTCATTCTTTTGCAGGTAGCTGTCCTGTTTTCTCAGCACCATTTATCGACGAGACAGTCTTTTCCTTATTATATATTCTTGCCTTTTTTTTTTCATAGATTAATTGACCGTATAAACATGGGTTTATTTCTGGACTCTCTATTCCTGTTCCATTGATCTATGTGTCTATTTTTGTGCTAGTACCATACTGTTTTGATTACCATAGTTTTGTAGTATATCTTAAAATCTGGGAATGTGATACTTTCAGCTTTGTTCTTCATTTTCAAGATTTCCTTGGTTATTCATGGTCTTTTGTGATTGAAATTGAAGTTTTAGCATTATTTTTTCTAGTTCTATGAAAAATGCTGTTGGTATTAATAGGTTGACTTTTTAAAAAAAATTTTCAGCACATTATAGATGTCTTAGTTTGTGATAAGAAGTCAGTGGTCACTCTATTTTTCCCCCCTCTGGATAAAATGTGTGCTTCTTTGTCTACTTTTTATTTTTTATTTTTATATTTTTAAAATAAGTTCTACTCCCAATGTGGGGCTTGAACTCATGGCCCTGAGATGAAGAGTCTCACACTTCATGACTGAACCGGCCAAGTACTTCTCTCTACTTTTTTTTTTTCTCTCTACTTTTAATATTTTCTTCTTATCACCTTTTTTCAGCAATTTATGATGTGCCTTGCTTTTATATATTTTTAAATGTGTGTGTATATAGGGAGGGGTTACTGTGTGTGTGTGTGTGTGTGTGTGTGTGTGTGTGTGTGTGTGTGTGTATTTCTCCTGCATGGGGGTTTGTTGGGATTCTTGGCTCTGTGAATTTAGAGTTTTCATTAAATTTGGAAAATTTCGGCAACTTTTCCATTTAATACTTTTTCTGTCACTCTCTCACTTTTTCCTCTTGTACTCCTATTATATATATATATATATATATATATATATATATATATATATATTAGACTACTTGCTATTATAGGTCACAGAGAGTCTGTTGTGGTTTTTTGGGGCCTTTTTCTCTCTCTCTGTGCTTTAGTTTAGATAGCTTTCACTATTATGTCACCAAGGTCACTGATCTTTTCTTCTGCACTGCCTTATCTTTTGTTAATCCCTTTCAGTAAATTTTATTTCAGATATTGTATTTTTCATCTCTAGAATTTCAATTTTGTTCTTCTTATATCTTCCATTTCTCTCTGCATTATACTCATTTTTATTTTAAATACTTGAACATAGCTATACTTGTTTTAGTGTACATATTTGACAAATCCATCCCCTCTGTTATTTCTAAATTGTTTTTTTTTTTTTAATTTTTTTTTTCAACGTTTATTTATTTTTGGGACAGAGAGAGGCAGAGCATGAACGGGGGAGGGGCAGAGAGAGAGGGAGACACAGAATCGGAAACAGGCTCCAGGCTCTGAGCCATCAGCCCAGAGCCCGACGCGGGGCTCGAACTCACGGACCGCAAGATCGTGACCTGGCTGAAGTCGGACGCTCAACCGACTGCGCCACCCAGGCGCCCCTCTAAATTGTTTTTAACTGACTGATTTTTCTCCTTGTCATGGTTCAATTTTTTTAAAGGTTTCTTTGCATATCTTGTAATACTTGATTGGATGTTGGACATTTTGACATTTGCTGAGCATGGGATTTTACTTTCTTCCTTTAAAGAATGTTGGTTACCAGCCTTTGTTCTGGTAAGCAGTTGAATTATTGGAAGATCAGTTTGATGCTTTTGAAGCTTATTTTAAAGTTTTGTTATTATAGGTCTAGAGTAGCCTTTATTCTAGGACTAGTGTAGTTCTGCTTGTGAGATGTGACCCTTTTGGATTCTTTACTGAATGTCTCAGGTGCTCAGTGAGGCTTCTACACCCTGACTGATCAAAACTCAAATGTATCCTGGATCTGGGTAAGCTCTGGGAGTTTTTCAGGTGGTAACCACTGATTTTAATTTCCCAGGATTCTTGAGAGGATTAAATTAAGTTATGCACATATGAAGACTATTGCAGGGGGTTGTGATTAGGAATGGGTACATGAGGGATTTCTGGAGTGCTAGCAATATATTTTTTGATGTGGGTGATGGTTACATGTTCACTTTATAACTATTTGTTAAACTAAACATATTCTTGCTGTATATTATACATCACAATAAAAATTTAAAGGAATAATGTAATAAAGTGCTGACATCTACTTAGAGCTTAATAAATGTTAGTCAGCTTGATTAAATGAGATAAGATATAGAAAATGCCGGCACAGAATTCAACGTATAGGGGATTCAGGATCCTTTCCTGTAAATAAACTTCTCATGCAGGTAAAACCTATATGAAGACGAGTACACGAAACATAAACACACAACTCAATGAGTTTTTCCCTATGTGAATACACCCAAGTAACCAAGTATGTCAAGAAACAGAACTGAAGGGGCGCCTGGGTGGCGCAGTCGGTTAAGCGTCCGACTTCAGCCAGGTCACGATCTCGTGGTCCGTGAGTTCGAGCCCCGCGTCAGGCTCCGGGCTGATGGCTCGGAGCCTGGAGCCTGTTTCTGATTCTGTGTCTCCCTCTCTCTCTGCCCCTCCCCCGTTCATGCTCTGTCTCTCTCTGTCCCAAAAATAAATAAAAAACGTTGAAAAAAAAAATTAAAAAAAAAAAAAAAAAAAGAAACAGAACTGAATTGTTAATGTGCAAGGATATGGAATGGAATTTTTCTAGTGTCTCAGAAGTTTGGCCAAATTCCCAAAGCTGTGATAAGTACCTCCCCCTTTCTAAAGAATGTCATTATACATACCTTCAGAGCTTCTTAAAAGAAGACAGAGCTGGTGCTTTGACTATCAGCTCGCCCTCCATCTCCAGCCTCTTAGGAAATCGGGATTTCAAAGGTGGCTTATTTCAGAGTCTGCCTATGAGGGTGTGATGTGATTAAGTGATGGGCTGACAAGTCATCACAGCCCCTGTGCTTCTCGGCAGTCAGAGCTGGAGACTAAGAGAGTTTTGGGGGAGCCTGACATACAGACCCCGGAGTTCAGAGTTTGAGGGGGAGGGTGGTAGTGGGGTTAGGGGTGTTCCTAATGAAATAAACATTGGTGCTTGCTTGCTGCTGGGAGTATTGTGAAAGTAAGAGGCAGGCTAGAGCAGACGGTGCTGGACGGGCAAGGAGAGAGGGCAGCAGTTTGGTGGCATACGGATGTGTAAGGTCCTCGGCCAAACGGAGTGAGCGGTAAGCAGTGGGCTTTGAGCTGCCCTGACGGGGTCCTGTCCTAGAGGGCTATCTGCCAGGACTCTAGGAGTATGACAAAGTGGGGAGGGAGGTTTGCCTCCGGGGGTCAGGAGCCAAGGGGTGGATCACGATAAATTAGAGAGGACCTCATCCACATCAGGGAACCATGCACTGCCAAGGTACCACAGGGCCCCGAAGAACCCACAAACGCTTCCTCGCTAGAAGACCTAGTATTTGAAGTTCTCGTCAAGTACTCACGGACGTGACTACGCTCTCCCTGGCTGGGCCTAAGCCACACCACAGGAGGGACAGCCATTCAGGCGAATGGGGCCGCTCTTCTCGCTCTGCCCGCAACCCCTCGCCTCTGCTCCCCGCGCATGGGCAGCCCACGTAAGGGGGGGGTGGGGCTGGGGGTAGGGGGAGCGTGTGGGGAAACCGGCGCCCTCCGCCTCCCCCCCACCTCACCGGGGGCCGTTGTGCTCGTTCGCAGCGCTCTCCCTGGCCTCTAGACCCTATGTCGACCTCCTGGCGGTGTGTGGTGGCGAGGGTCGTGCAGCCACGCGCGCAACCTTGGCGGGGCCGCGTGTTTCTCTCGGCCCTCTGTGGTGACCCCGAGCGCTTCAGGTCTCCGCTCAGGTGCCCGCCCAGCGAACGCGTGGTTTCCTTTTCCCAGCTACCCCTCCCCCAGGCGGCCGCGGCGATGTGGTGTCCGAGCAGCCGGGAGCAGTAAGTAAGGTAGGCATGCCCGTCCCGTCCGGCGGGCGGTGCTCGTCATCTCACTGCGCGCTGGGAGCTGAGGTGGCGGGCGCACCACGTGTCACCTCTGTCGGGTTGCACGCGGCTGTGTGAGCGATGGTGGTGGGCAGAGCCAGCCAAAGATGGCGCTTTGGCCATCTTTGGGAGCTACGGTGTGTGGCCGATATGTGTGTATGGTTCGCTTCCCTTTCTGCCGGAGAAGCGAACTTCCGGGCAACACAGGGTGCTCGGTAAAACTTCGAGGAGACGAGGGAGGCAAAGGGAAGGGCCTGTGGCACCACGGGGCATCACGATGCCCTAGGCTTGCTCATACCGCACCCCACCTCCATGCCCTGGCGTCTCTGAATACCTTCCTGCCAGTGGGGGACAATCTGTGGCAGTGACCTGTGGAGTGGAGAGGAGGAGGGAGGGGAGGGGGGGAAGGAAGGGAAGGGTGGAGGGAAGGGGGACCTAACACTTGAACATCCGCTGATGTTAGTCAAGAGATCACAAACTGTACCCTTCTAAGTTAAAAGATCTTTCCCTTTCTCCCCCTCTCTCTGCTCCCCCCCACAAAAACCCCAAATAACTTAAAAAAAAAAAAAAGACCCTTCCCTTTCTACAAGCCAATCCTGCAGGAGCCAGGAAAGGTGGATGAGGTAGCAAGAAAGAGAAATTGCAGATCACACATGCCTTCTTACCCAATGTGGATTCTCCAGCCACAAGTCAGACCTGAGGAGTGGGGAGAAGTATTGAGTTCAATGTGAGGTGTTTTTTTTTGTTTGTTTGTTTACTATGGACTGGATTATTTTAAGGTCCTCAAATGAAGTTGTTCCTATAATCCTTCCACAGATCCTGGAAAACTTCCAGATCTTCCTGGGATGTTGGTTGTCCAGGGGCTTAAAAAGGAGATCCGGTAAGGCATGTTAAAAGACATTGTTAGACAAAGCCATTTCCTGTTTGTACCTCTTGAGTGCAGTCCAGTGTGTGTGTGTGTGTGTGTGTGTATGTGTGTGTGTGTGTGTGTGTGTGTGTGTGTGTGCCCTTTGCTTCATCTAGGCTGTGGCAGAGTGTGAATTTCTCCTCCTCTGTTAGATGCACTTTTCCAGAGATTAGAAGTCACTAAGTCATGTTTCTCTCCTGTGGACAGCCCTAGGTAAATGCAGGTAGATTTTTTTCTGTCTTCTTGGATTTATCAATCATTGAAGTATTCTGTATGTGAAGTTTTTCCTGATGACACTGTTTAAACATATATAGTTCTTTTCCCACCAGTTGCATTTTAAATTCATGCCTTCTCTATAGGGAAGGCATCCTGGGCCCCTTCATAATTGGTGATGCAATTAAATTCATTAGTAACAGATGTACAGGTTAGTGACCACATGATGGCATCATTGGTATTTCTGTATTTATCTCAGGATTTGTAAAATAAAACCCATGGAAACTAAATATTCATTATATTTCAGTAGAAAATAATTAAGTTTAGGGTGCCTGGGTAGCTCAGTCGGTTAAGCATTCTACTCTTGATTTCAGCTCAGGTCATGATCTCTTGGTTTGTGAGATTGAGGCCAGGTTCTGAGGCCAGATTTTGGTTCTGTGCTGACAGCCTCACAGTGTGGAGACTACTTGGGATTCTCTCTCTCCCTTTCTCTCTGCCCCTCCCCCTGCTCTCTCTCTCTCAAAGTAAATAAATAATTTTTTTTATTTAAAAGAATAAAAATTGGGGCGCCTGGGTGGCGCAGTCGGTTAAGCGTCCGACTTCAGCCAGGTCACGATCTCGCGGTCTGTGAGTTCGAGCCCCGCGTCGGGCTCTGGGTTGATGGCTCAGAGCCTGGAGCCTGTTTCCCATTCTGTGTCTCCCTCTCTCTCTGCCCCTCCCCCGTTCATGCTCTGTCTCTCTCTGTCCCAAAAAAATAAATAAACGTTGAAAAAAAAAATTAAAAAAAATAAAAGAATAAAAATTAAGTTTGTTATATATCATTCTTCTGATCACTCCTGGTATGGCTGCTCCCTTGGATTCAGTCCCCTCTGTCTGGAAAGGTGGGGGGGCTAGCAGTCAACAGTGGTCTTTTGGAGTTGCCAGATCCACCCCCTTCGGTATCTTTCTGTTCGGTTTAGCACTCAGGAATGGGCCTTCAGGATGACCTATTTATTTCATTAGTTTTGAATTTTCTTTCCCAACTCTGGAGGGATGCACTTGGTTCTCTCCATGGCAGAGAGATTGGCCTCTTTGCAGGGGTCTTAGGGGGGAATGGATGGAAGAGATGAGAGAAGGCAGACTGGCAGGAATTGATAGAACAAGAGAAAGAGTTTGTGAAAAGGGTGTCAAGGAGACAGAAAGAAGATACAGGGAAAGGGTTTGGAAAGAGGACCAAGACAGGTGCATGAAACTTTTGACTGGAAGTGGTCTTACATCAATTAAAACACCAGTATTTGGGTACTTAAAAAGTACAGTGTTGAACATTTATGTAATCACAATTGCAAATCTTTCCAGAAAGATCTCTATAGGTGGCCAGTAATAGGGAATATAATTTTGATTACTGCATCTTTTGGTCTCAAAGGTTTATGTCTTCTGATTTTTTTTAATGAACTTTGGGGTTTGTCATATTTCGATCCTGTAATTCCACGATAAAGTGGTAGGAATTTCTGGAAGGTTTTGAAGTCAGACAGACCTGAGTTGTCTGTCTGCTATTATTAATTGCAAACTTCAGCCCATTACATAACTTCTCTGAGCCTTAATTTCTCCATCCATAGCTATCTACCTAAGGTAGAAACTATTAAGCAATTAAATGCAAATACAAAATGGAATGCTTAAAAACACTGAGCACACTACCTGGCACATGGCAAATAAGTGCTTGATAGGTGGTTAAAATTGTAAATAGTGTTGTGTATAGTATTAGTTTGATTAATTATTTCTGTAGCTGTAGTTTTTGGCATTTCTAAGGTTTTCAAGTCTTGTTTGTCTGAACTATTCAAAACCATACTACTATAAAAGCTTTTGCCCAGAATGCAAATTTCCTTAGTGCTATATTCCTAGAAGTGAAATGATTAGGTCAAAGGTGTAAACAGCTTTGTAGCCTGCTATGGTGCTTAGAGACATTGGACCAATATGAAATGCAAATGCAATATCTGGGTGTATTTGTTTCCAAAGTCTGGTTGATAATGATACGTTTAAAATATTTAAATTTGTGATGGGTGCTGAAAACTTCTCTCTTATAAAAGATTCAAATCTTCATATTTAAAAAAAAATTATTTATTTTTGAAAGAGAGAGCGAGCAGGGGAGGGGCAGAGAGAGAGGGAGACAGAGAATCCCAAGAGGCTCTCCTCTGTCAACACATAGCCTGATGTGGGGCTCGAACTCACAAACTGTGAGATCATGACCTGAACCGAAATCAAGAGTCGGACACTTAAATGATGAGCCACCCAGATGCCCCTCATTTTTCTTCAGTAGTCATAAATTTATCTATCATACGTTAAAATAAAAATTTAAAAACATTTGATTCTCTAACACAACTGCTTTATTATTATTATTTTTTAAAATTTTACTTTTTTCTGGATTTTTATTTTTTTATTTTTAAATTATTCATTTTTTTTTAATTTTAGCTAGTTAACATACAGTGCAGTATTGATTTCAGGAGTAGACTTCAGTGATTCATCACTTACATACAACACCTGGTGCTCATCAGAACAAGTGCCCTCCTTAAATTTTTTTTTAATGTTTATTTCTTTTTGAGAGCAAGAGAGACAGAGTATGAGTGAAGGAGCAGCAGAGAGAGAGGGAGACACAGCATCTGAAACAGGTTTCAGGCTCTGAACTGTCAGCACAGAGCCTGATGAGGGGCTCGAACTCACAGTCCTCAAGATCATGACCTGAGCCGAAGTCGGATGCTTAACCGACTGAGCCACCAGGTGCTCTGCAAGTGCCCTCCTTAATACTCATCACCCATTTAGCCCATCTCCCACTCACCTCCCTCCATCAATCCTGTTTGTTCTCTATAGTTATGAGTCTCTTGTGGTTTGTTTCCCTCTCTTCTCTCTACCCCCTTCCCATATGTTCATTTGTTTCTTAATTTCCACATATGAGTGAAGTCATATGGTATGTCTTTCTCTGATTGACTTACTTTGCTTAGCATAATACATTCTAGTTCCATCCACATCGTTGTAAATGGCAAAATTTCATTCTTTTTGATGAATGAGTAATATTCCATTGAATATGTACCACATCTTCTTTATCCATTCATCAGTTGAGGGACATTGGAGTTCTCTCCATAGTTTGGCTCTTGTTGAGAATGCTGCTATAAACTTTGAGTTGCATGTACCCCTTTGAGTCTGTATTTTTGTATCCTTTGGGTAAATACCTAATAGTGCAATTGCTGGATCATAGAGTAGTTCTATTTTTAGTTAAAAAATTTTTTTAATGTTTTATTTATTCTTGAGAGAGAGAGAGAGAGAGAGAGACAGAGACAGAGACAGAGCATGAGTGAGGGAGGGGCAGAGACAGAGTGGGACATAGAATCCAAAGCAGGCTCCAGGCTCTGAGCTGTCAGCACAGAGCCCGACACCAGCCTCTAACTCACAAGCTGTGAGATCATGACCTGAGCTGAAGTCAGATGCTTAACCGACTGAGCCGCCCAAGTGCCCCTTTTAGTTTTTTGAGGAACCTCCATACTGTTCTCCAGAGCGGGTGCATCAGTTTGCGTTCCCACCAATACATCTGCAGCTTTAAACAGTTAACACTGGGTATTAAAGATTTATTAATCAATTTGCCAAGATTTATTAAATAATGTTTCATTGTGTTATTATTTTGTACAGTTGGTGCTTATGGTCTAGTATTTTGAGTCTATTTCTAGGAGCTTGATTCACTTTCATTTGTCATTTTTTCCCTGATTATACTTTCATATCACAGCTGATTATGATTGTCTATTTAAATGATAATATTCTTGCTAGCTTTATTTTATTAAAATTCATTAAGGACTTTTAGTTTTTTGGAATATGATATTTTAATTGTTATCTCCTGCAATCTGTATTTAACTTTGTGTGAATGTTCATCCTATTTTTGTTTATCTGTATGTTCTAATTTTTTCCATAGTGAACATGGCGAAACAGTATACATTTAAAAATAAGAAAAATATGATATAAAAGATCTTAAGTCGTAATGAAATGCAAGAGGGCAGTAGCATGATTGTAACTTCATGACTAAGTGTTGATTTAAATAGGCAGAGAAACGTGGGTCATTGTCTCACTGTTTTCTGTACACAGATTCTCCAAGCTCTCCTGTTTGTTGAGGGCTGGAACATTTTATTCTTAACTACAACTCTCAAAGAATCACATTAAGACTTGCATGACCAGGAATAGTCTTGGCACAATATAGGTAGTTTGTTTGAATTTGCTAAACACCTAGTAATGCCATCTTGGTATTTGTTCTTTTATTGTGTTGACTAATAACAAATACCATGAATTAAATAAAAGGGTAATTCTTGTCTGATTTCTGTTTTTTTTTTAATATTTATTTTTGATAGAGAGAGAGAGAGAGAGATGCAGAGAGAGAGGGAAAGTGAGAGAGAGAATCCCAAGCAGGCTTTGCCCTGACAGCGTGGAGCCCAATGCAGGGCTAGAACCTATGAACTGTGAGATCATTCCCTGAGCTGAAATAAGAGTCCATGTGCAACTGACTGAGTCACACAGGTGCCCCTGATTTCTGTTTTTGATTGAAATGAGATGACTTTGCTTCCAGACATGATAGAGTAAAATAGGGACTAGATTTACCCTCCAGATTTAAACAGCTAGAACTCTGGACAAAATACATAACAGTTTTGGGAACGTGGACAGCAGATAGAACAGATCTGTGATCCCTGAGAGAAGGAAAACAAATGAGATGAATTTTACAATTGACTCAGCATACTGCCTGGATGGACTCAGTGCAGGGAAAAGAAACTCTCAGGCTAAAAATATAAATTGGAGTTCAGAGAGGTTAATGCAGCTAGAGTTTTGGGGCTTTGTAAAGGAGAGGAGGATACTGTACAAAGAGAGAGCTCTGAATATTTATAGAGAGACCCCTTTAAGTCTTTGGTTGAGTGGTCTACACATTTGTAAGAGGAAACTACTGAGGCCATGGAAAGGATCACCAGAAAGCAGTAAATCAAACAATTCTTGGAGCTCACATGGAGCTGGGAATAGTTGGTGTTTCAGCAGCCAGAGTAGAAAGATCTCATAATTTCCTTCATGGCACCAGGTAGACATCTCAGAAAGGTATTTCCTTAGCAGTAAGGCTAAATTAGTTAGCCCTAGACTAAGCTAAAGGCTGCTCTGGCTTCAAAGGAAGCTTTGAAAAGAACAAACTGATGCTAAGTAATGTGACTACACCAGAACACAATCCAGAACCAATTGAGGAAATTCAACAAAATCTAGCACTCAGGAGTAAAATTCATAATGTCAGTCATACAACAACAACAACAACAACAAAAACCAGGTGGGAGAATATGGCTTATAAACAAGAGAAAAGTCAACCAATAAAAACAGTCTCAGAAATGACAGACATGATGGAATGAGAAAATGTTAAACAGCTTTTATAAATATACTCCATATTTTCGAGAAGGTAGAGGGAAAACCTGAGACAGAAATTTAAGATACAAAATTGAAGTTCCAAATGGAAATTCTAGAGATGAAAATATATAAAGGAAAAATATAGTAGATACGGTTAGTTACTATACAAATAAAATCCGTGAATCTGAAATCATAGTAATTCAAATTCAAAGTGAGGCACAGAGAGAAAAAATACTGAAAATATATGAACAGATTGATTATAGTTTGTGGGATAGTATAAACAGTCTAGCATACATGTAATTGGAAGCCCAGAAAGAGAAGTGGGGAGGGGTTAAAGGAGGAAACAGGAAAAAATAATTGCAGAAACAATGGCTAAAATTTTTCCAAATTTGATGGAAACTATAAATAAACCTGTGTACAAAGAACCCCAAACAGAACAAATGTCAAGAAAACCACACCATGGCATATTATAATAAAATTTCTGAAAACCAGTGTAAGGAGAAAAAAAAAAGCAGTCTTAAAAACTGGTAAAAAGGACAAATTACATAAAGAGGAACAAAGATAAGATTGAGAGTAAAGTTTTTATCAGAAACTATGCAAACTAATATCTGTGTAACTACTTACAAATTTCCTGTTGATCATTCCATTTAATAGAATATAATAGTTCTTCCTAAATTA
Organism: Lynx canadensis; assembly: GCF_007474595.2. NCBI lineage: Eukaryota > Metazoa > Chordata > Mammalia > Carnivora > Felidae > Lynx > Lynx canadensis. The sequence goes on along the minus strand of NC_044311.2, from coordinate 75,460,762 downwards.
AAAAAACAAGATTTTCCTTCTGTTTTGTGATTTTACTTACAAAATTCAGCTGACTTTGAAATTTGCTAATTCAAATATTGATGATTTCTATAGTTTTTTATTTCTATAGTTTTAAATTCTACTTTTTCATTTGCCTTAAACATTATTTTTCTTTACTTATTTTGATTTTCTCCATTTCAGTTAAGAATATTTATAAACTCAGTTTAATAAATTCTTGTTTTCTATTTCTTTTTAAGATTATTTATTTATTTTTTAATTTGTATTATTAAAAATTTTTTTTGTGTGTGTTAATTTATTTTTGAGAGAGAGAGACAGAGTGTGGGTAGGGGAGGGGCAGAGAGAGATGGGGAGACACAGAATCTGAAGCAGGCTTCAGGCTCTGAGCTGTCAGCACAGAGCCTGATGTGGGGCTTGAACTCACAGACTGCAAGATCATGACCTGAGCCAAAGTCGGACGCTCACCCGACTGAGCCACCCAGATGCCCCCAAGATTTTATTTTTAAGTAATCTTTACATACCCAACATAGGGCTCCATCCCACAACCCTAAAATTAGGAGTCACACACTCCACTGACTAAGCCAGCCAGGTGCCCCAATTACCAATTTTTTTTTAAATGAGAACATTTAAGATCTTAGCAAATTTCAAATATAGAATACATAACTATTAACTATGATCATAATGTTGTGCAGTACCTTCCCAGAACTTATTCATCTTACGATTGTATCCTTTGACCCGTATCTCTCCATTTCCCCCAGCTTGAGCCTCTGGCCACCACTATTATACTCTCTGTTACTGTGAGTGTGGCCTTTTTAGAATCTATAGAAAGTGAGATCATGTAGTATTTGTCTTTCATTTTCTGACCTATTTCACTTCATATAATGCACTTAAGGCCAATCTATGTTGTTGCAGTTGGCAACATTTCCTTCCTTTATGTGGTTGAATAATATGCCATTGTATGTGTATGTGTTTGTGTGTGTATGTATGTGTGTAGTGTGTATCTCCATTTTCTTTATCCATTCATTGATCAATGGACATTTAAGATGCTTCCATATCTTGGCTATTGTGAATAAAACTGCAATGAACATAAGGGTGCGGATATCTCTTCAAGATGGCGATTTTATTTCCTTTGAATATATACCCAGAGGTGGAATTACTGGATCATATGGTAGTACTATTTTTAATTTTTTAACGAACCTCCATACTGTCTTCCATAGTGATGGTACAGATTTATATTCCCAGCAACAGTGCACAATGGTGCTAACACTTGTTACCTTTTGTCTTCTTGAGAATGGACATTTAACAGGTGTGAGGTGATACCTCACTGTGATTTTGATTTGCATTTCCCTGATGATTACTAATGATGAACATCTTTTCATGTACCCATTGGCCATCTGAATGTCTTCTTTGGAAAAATGTCTCTTTGGGTCCTCTGCCCATTTTAAAATCAGATTATTTGTGGGTTTTTTTTTTGTGATTGAGTTGTATGAGTTCCTTATAGATTTTGGACTTTAACACCTTATCAGATAAATGGTTTACAAATATTTTCTCCTGTTCTATAGATTGCCTTTTCATTTTGTTGATTGTTTCTTCTACTTTGCAGAAACTTTTAAATTTTATGTAAGTCCTATTTGTTTATTTTTGTTTTCATTGTTTGTGCTTTTGGTGTCATATTCAAAAAGTTGTTGCCAAAGCCAATGTCAAAGAGATTTTCGCCTAGGTTTTCTTTAGGAGTTTTATGGTATCAGATCACACATTTAAGTCTGGAATACATTTCAAGTTAATTTTTGTGAGTGATGTAAGATAGGAGTCCAGTTTATTTTTTTGCATGTGAATATTCAGTTTTCCCAGCACTCCTTATTGAAGAGACCATTCTTTCCCTATTGAGTATCCTTGGCTCTGTTGTCAAATATGAGTTGACTGCATATGTATAGGTTTAGTTTTGGACTCCTGATTTTTTAAAACATAATCTCTGCACCCAAGGTGGAGCTTGAATTAATGACCTGGAGATCAAGAGTCATATGCTCTACCGACTGAGCCAGCCAGGTGCCCCTGGGCTCCTGATTTTGTTGTATTGTTTTGTTATGCATCTGTTTTTATGCCAGTAAAATGCTTTTTTTATTACTATTGCTTTGTTATATAGTATGAAATCAGGAAATGTGATGCTTCCAGCTTTATTCCTTTTTCTCAGGCTTGTTTTGGCTATTCAGAGTCTTTTGTGGTTCCATATGAATTTTAGGATTGTTTGTTCTACTTCTGTGATAAATGCAGCTGGAATTTTGATAGTGATTGCATTGAATCTGTAGATGGCTTTGGGTAGTGTGGACATTTTAATAATATTAATTCTCCTAATCTGTGAACATAGAATATCCATTTATTTATATCTTTTTCAATTTCTTTCTTTGATGTCTTATGGCTTTCAGGTCTTTGTACTTTGTGCTGAGCTGTCAGCACAGAGCCTGATGTGGGGCTCAGACTCACAGACTACAAGATCATGACCTGAGCTGAAGTCAGACGCTTAACTGACTGAGCTACCCAAGTGCCCCTGCAGTTATTTTTTTAAATACTTTGTCCTTTAACCTTTATACTAGAGTTAAATGGTTAATACATAACCATATTACCGTATTATTCAGAATTTGACTATATACTTACCTTTACCGGTATGTTGTACATTTTCATATATTTCAATGTTATTAATAGTGTCCTTTCATTTCAACCTGAAGAACTCCTTTCAGCATTTCTTGTAAGGCAGTTCTAGTGGTGATGAACTCTCTCAGCTTTTGCTTGTCTGGGGACATCTTTTTCTCTCCTTTGTAAGGACAACTTTGATGGGTAAAGTATTACTGGTTGGCAGTTTTTTCTTTCAGCATGTTGAGTATATCATCCCACTTTCTCCTTGCCTTTACAATTTCTTCTGAGGAATCCACTGGTAGCCTTGTAGGAGTCCCCTTGCATGTGAGGAATTTTCTTTCTTGCTGCTTTTAAAATTTTCTCTTTCTCTTTCTTTTTTTTTTTAATGTTTATTTATTTTTGGGAGAGAGAGAAAGAGAGACAGAGTGTGAGTGGGGTAGGGTAGAGAGAGAGGGAGACACAGAATCTGAAGCAGGCTCCAGGCACTGAGCTGTCTGCACAGAGTCCACTGTGGGGCTCGAACCCACAAACTGTGAGGTCATGACCTGAGCTGAAGTCAGACACTTAACTAACTGAGCCACCCAGGCGCCCCAAAATTTTCTCTTTGTTTTTCAAATTAGACTGTTTTGTTATAATATGTCTTGAATAAAATCTTTCTGAGTTGAAATATTTTGGGGACGTATGATCTTCATGAACTTGTATGTCTAAATCTCTCCCTAGGTTTGGTAAGTTCTCAGTCATTATTTATTTGAATAAACTTTCTGCCTCCCCCCCCCTTTCTTCTCCTGGGACTCCAGCAATGCACCAAATGTTTTCTTTAATGCTGTTCCATAGTTCACCTGGGCTTTCTTCACTGTTTTTCATTCTTTTTTTCTTTGTTCTTCTCTGTATAATTTCAAATGACCTGTCTTCTACTTCACAGATCCTTTTTTTTGATCCAGTATGCTGGTGATGCTCCTTATTGTGTTTTCATTTCATTCATTGTATTCTTTTTAAACATATTTTTTTTAATGTTTATTTATTTTTGAGAGAGAAAGAGAGAGAGACAGAGAGAGACAGAGTGTGATCGGGGGAGGGGCAGAGAGAGAGGGAGACACAGAATCTGAAGCAGGCTCCAGGCTCTGAGCTGTCAGCACAGAGCCCGACGTGGGTCTTAAACTCATGGACTGCAAGATCATAACCTGAGCTGAAGTCGGACGTTTAACTGGCTGAGCCACCCAGGTGCCTCATCATTCATTGTATTCTCTACCTCTAGAGTTTCTGTTTGTTCTTTTCTGTGATTTCTGTCTCTGTTAAATTTCTAATTTTGTTCATGTATTGTTTTCCTGATTTTGTTGAATTATCTTTCTGTGTTTTCTTATAGTTCACTGAGCTTCCTTAAAACAAATATTTTGAATTCTTTATTGGGCAAATCCCAGTTCTCCATTTCTTTGGGGTCATTTACTGGAAAATTATTGTACTTCCTTGGCTAGTATCATGTTCCCTTGATTTAAAATTTTTTTTATGTTTATTTTTTTCTTTTTGAGAGAGAGAGAGAGACAGAGACAGAGTGTGAGCGGGGGAGAGCAGAGAGGGAGAGAGAGAGAGAGAGAGAGAGAGAGAGAGACAGAAAACGAAGCAAGCTCCAGGCTCTGAGCTGTCAGCACAGACCCTGACGCAGGGCTTGAACCCATGAACCGGGAGATCATAACCCGAGCTGAAGTCGGACACTCAACCGACTGAGCCACCTAGGCGCCCCTTATGTTGCCTTGATTTAAAAAAGTTTTTTAAACTTTTTTATTTTTGAAAGAGAGACAGAGAGAGCAAGTAGGGGAGTTGCAGAGAGCCAGGGAGAGAGAATCGCAAGGAAGCTCTGCACTTTCAACATGGAGCCGACATGTGGCTTGAACTCACAAACTGTGAGAGCATGACCTGAGTTGAAACCAAGAGTTGGATGCTTAGTGGACTGAGCCACCCAGGTGCCCCTGTTTCCTTGATTTTTTAATGTTTCGTGAAGTTTTGCATTGCTGCCTTCACATTTGAAGAAGCAGTCACCTTCAGTCTTTACTGACTGGTTTTGGGAGAGAAGTACCTTTTGTCAGCCCTGTTAAGGATTTCTGAGGCTTTCTCAGATCTTTTCTATGGATATCCCTTATACACATTTCTTGTTCCCTCTTGGGCCTGGGTGGGATTCTTAAGATTGTGTGCGAAGCCAGGCTAGGTGCTGACAGCCTTCTGTTTGCTTTCCCTGGGGTGGTGCTGAATGCTTAAATTTGTTTGCTTTCACCTAATCCTGCAGAGCTGGCCAGCTTTCTATGTGTGCTCACTAGCTCTCTGCAAAGGCTCACTCACTGCCCTTCAGGGCACACACAGAGAGCTGGCCAGGGGGTGTGGAGCTTTGCAGGTCCCTGTGGGGCCAGTTGGGGGGCCTCAGGTGAGGCATGCCCAAGAGCTCACAGGTGGGTTTTTTGATGGAGTACATGACACAATTAATAAAATCTCTGTCCCTTTGATGCTCTTCAAGAACATCTTGTCAGCTGGCCTACCAGCTACTCTCTGATCCCCAGTCATTAGTACTCTTCAGTATTTTGGATGGGTGAGAAAGAAGTGGGACCCTTTAGCAGCATCATGCACAGCTGGGGACTCTGGGCACTTACACACTCACTTTCCCCTGTGGGAGAAATCATGAGCTGAATAGGTCACTCATGACACTGAAATGTGCTGCCTTGAGGGAGGAGTGGTAAAGAGAAACTGTTTTCTCTTACCCTCATCAGTGTGTCCAACATAGATATTTTCTTGCTTCAACCGTCTGTTGGAACTTCTCCATTTGATTCCTGGACTTCCAGAAAGTCACTCTTGTCCATGAGTGATTGTCAGAACTCCACTTCTTTAGAGGGGAGTTGTTAGAAAACTCTTATTTTACCATTTTGATTACTTCACTCTGTGTGTTATGGTTAGAAACATTGGAAAGCATTAGGCAACCTATATAGGTGCTTAACATATCAGAGAAAGAAAGAGCAGACCCAAGAACTCAGCAAGCATAAATTGTGGAAATTTAGTGTTAATTGTTGTTGCCAGTTGCCTTCCATAATTTAATAGGCCTTGAGGGCCTCATGATTATTTTAAAGAAAACTTACTTCAGAGTTCCAGAAACTCCCTCAAACTTGCATAAGCTAAAAAGAGACACAAGACTACAAGTGTTTCATAGAACAAAAGGTTTAGAGAGAGCCCCAAGAGGTACCAGATTGGATTCTGGAAAGCCACCAGAAACCATGCTGTCTCTTCCTCTGTACCTCTCTTTGTGAGGCCCCATAGCCTTTTAGTTCTGTTCTCTTTGAGAGCATGCTTTGTTCTTTTCTTTCCTTTGCTTTTCTGTCTGCTCAGCCTCCCATCCATCCTCTTTAGTATCCATACAGCCTGATTAGAATGGCTATATTCAATTCCAAGTTTCCATAAAAGAATCTGATCAGCCCAGCTTGGCCAGATCTCTGTCCTTGGACCACTTAAATGTGTCTGGGAGAATGAAATCAACAAGAACTTACCTATGGAAATTATGCCAATAGGAAAGAGCAGTTCTCAGAGGAGAATTCCCAAAGAAGTCTCTTATAATCATATATCATTGATGTTCATTACAAGAATTTATCATCAAGAGAAAGATCATTACAAAATAATTAATAACTGACTTTTTTTCTTATTTTAGAGAGAGAGAATGAGTATGTGAGCAGGAGAGAGGGGCAGAAGAAGAGAGAGAGAATCTTATGCCCCCTCCACGCTGAATGTGGAACCTGACATGGGGCTCGATCCCGTGACCCTGGGATTATGACCTAAGCCAAAATCAAGAGTCAGATGCTCAAGTGACTAAGCCACCTAGGTGCTCCAATAATTGCCTTATTCTAAAAAGGGATATGAGGCAGCTAAATCTTAAAGTATGCAAAGATGCAGACTTTAATATAGTAAGCCTGGAAAATACATAAATTTAGTATTAATATGTTTTACTCCAAAATCATTAAAAATTTCAAGTGTGGCTTAGTTTAAGTTATTGTTGTTTTACTAAAGCCAGACAACTGGGTTGTAAAGTAAAGTTTTGTATTTTGTAAAGTATTGTAAAGTAAAGTTTTACTCCCAGTGATTACAGATAAGTGTGGAGATTTTAAAAAGTGAGTGTTTGGCTGGTTTGTTTCTTTTTACTTAAACACAGTCTGTATTTTAGCCAAAATTATATTAGTAAGAAAATGTGATAAAAGGGTGCTGGGATGGTTTAGTTGGTTAAGTGTCCAACTCTTGATTTTGGCTCAGGTCATGATCTCACGGTTGTGGGGTCCAGCCCTGTGTTGGGCTCCCTGCTGGGCATGGAGCCTGCTTAAGATTCTCTCTCTCTCTCTCTCTCTCTCTCTCTCTCTCTCTCTCTCTCTCCCTCTCTCTCTTTCTCTCTCTGCTCCTCCCCAAGTCAAGTGAGCTGTCTCTCTCTCAAAAAAAAAAAAAAAGTGATAAAAATAAGAACTAGTAAATCATTTTGAATTTAACAGAGAGAGCTGGTTTTAGATATTTAAAATATCTTGGTCAATTATAATGTTCTGGTTAACGAATTGTTGAAATTTCGTAAGGAAATGAAACCCAGTTGTCTGGCTTTACCAGGTGTTTCTATATTACTGTAGACTGTGGCTAATCGTACCCCATAGCATGAATATTAAATGGTTTAGGCTACATATCTTGTTTTACTGCTGAGTAGGGGAACTGAAATGCGGAACAGATCATTACTCTGGATAGGAAACAATAAAAAGGCAAATCAACGTTGTTCTTGACTTGGTCCTTTGCATTGTTTTTATACTTTTACTGGAAATGTTTTATAGAAATGCCCTTTTGGATCACCATTTAGTTGATCAGTAAATACATGTCTGATATAGTGCAAGCCCTGCCTGGAACTGAATGTTTCTTTTCCCCTGGGGAAAGGCCTTATAGCCTGAGTTCATTTGCATATGACTTCAGGTGGCTGGGAAAGGGAGAGAGTGCTGCCTTGGGGACCAGGCTTCCCACATTTGAAAGGGACTATATTCTCCAACAGGCAACGGTGCATGCCCTTTTGTGCCATTATAATTAGAAGGTAGGAACGTTAAGGAAGGAGGGGGTTAAGTAACAACAAGCTTTATTATAAGCTCAACAAGTTGAGCTGCTTGCAATCGCTGGGTGAGATGGGGCTTATGGGTAGGCTCAGCTTGGGGCATAAACAAATAACTGCAAACTAGGTTCTTGGGTAGCTTAGCCTCTTGGGTCTCTATGTGAGGGGAAGTAAAAATTTGGAGGATTGGCCCTTCCTGGGGAAGAACCACAAGAGGATAAAAAGGTGGGCTTCTGCCAATTTCACTTGAGCTCAGAGTTCATCCTAAAGAGCCCAGCCCTGCAGGGATCAGCCATTGCCTTTTCTCCAGACAAAGAAAGAGCTCAGAGATGGCTAGAGGGATTCTGCCAATAGGGAGAGCAATAGGGAGGGAGCACGCAAGCAGTTATAGTCAGGGAGTAGAAACAATAGTGTGAGAATTGGTGACTCTTCCTCTCTGGGGTAACAGCAAGATCAGTGAGGGAGACTCCCAGAGTGGCTGCGCATTTTAAGTGAGGCGGCAAGAAGATGCCTGTACCTACAGCTCTGCCCGCTCCCCTTTCTACTGGATCATTCCCATCTACTTACAAACTGGGTACAATGTCTCCCATCTTTAAAAAAGCCTTCACTGACTTCTTCATCCCCCATCAGCTGTCAGACCATCTCTCTGCCTTTCTTCCCAGAGAAACATCTCAAAAGAGTCACCTACACTCTGCCTTTAGATTTTTACCTTCCTTAAGCCTATTTTTTAATCTTTAGGATGCTTTTAGCATTAAATAACAGAAAACTCAGAATCAACTGAGTATTTATGAGTTTAAATAACAAGAACCCCACAGTGGAGCAAGCTTCAGGCATGAATTCTGGCTCTGCTTTGTGGCAGTTCTTTTGACTTTGCTCTTCTTTTTGGCATTGGCTTTATCCTCAGGCTGGTATCCAGATGGTTTCTGCAGATCTAGGTGTCACATGCAGAAAATGACAATAGCCAATGGAAGAAGAGGAGCTGTCTTTTCCTTATGTCTCTTTTTAAGGAAAAAGAGGCCTCTACAGAAATTCTCCAAAAAACTTCCCCTCACATTTTGTTACAACAGAATGATATCACATGCCCATTCCTAAACATATCATTGCTAGAGGAAAGTAGATTATAGTGTTCGACTTGGACCAGTCAGAATTTACATTGGAGCTGGCCACAGGATTCTGTTTGAGAGAAGGGGAGAACAGATTCTGGGGAAGTGTCTAACATGTCAGTTTAGCTCTTGTCCCCAACACTACACTGAAATGGAAGAGCACAAGGCAACCAGATTTCAGTGAGCATTTCTTTATCTTCATCTTCTTCCACTCTTAGCAACATCTGACTACTTGAGTACACTTTAACCTCTGCTACATCATGTTATCTTGGTTTTTATTTTCCCTCTAGTTGTTTTTTTCTTGGTTTTCTGGGTCCACCAGATTGTAAAACAGGATTCATCTTTGTCTTCAGCTTTTAGCTTCCCCTCACAATCAGATGATTTCAATGTTTCTTTTTTAAAAAGTATTATCATTATTATTATTATTATTATTATTATTATTTTAGTGTTTATTTTTAAGAGAGAGGGGTGAGCACAAGTGGAGGAGGGGCAGGGAGAGAGAGACACACAGAATGCGAAGCAGGCTCCAGGCTCCGAGCTGTCAGCACAGAGCCCCACGTGGGGTTCCAACTCAGGAACCCTGAGACCATGACCTGAGCTGAAGTCAGACACTTAATCGCTTAATTGACTGAGCCACGCCGGAGCCCCAGATGTTTCCGATATTTCAAAGTGAGGAATGAGACTATTAGCCAGGACTTGTAAAGGAGGTGGCTAAGTATGGGCTTTATGTCCATTAGTTGATTACAAATCCAAACTTATAAAAGAGATTGAAGAGACCAAAGTGCATAGGAAATTGGAGAGAAAACTACTTTAGAGAGATCTGCAATATAACTTTCTCTCACAGTAGGGAGGCAGTGGGGATGCTTGGTCTTCTCTGCCAGTTTAGTGAAAGGGGCTTTATTGGGGAGCACTTGGAGAGTGGGAGCACAGAGGACTGGAGTTTAACTGTGGCTGGCTAGCTCCTCTGATAGCAAAGTAAAAAGGTGATGCTGTGTTGGGGATGGCTGCTCTCCCAGAGTTTTGGGCAAATGATGCTCAGAGCTTCCCATAGACCTTATATAGTACATATAGAGAGCAGGCATGGGGTTTTCTTAGATCCTGCCCCAGAGAGCTGCTTGTGGAAAAACACACAAACAAACAAGCAAACCCTGGAAATATACCATTAGATTCTGGGGTGGTGAGGGGAGAGTTTTAAGTGACCAGCCCTAGGAGATGCATTTACTTACAAGGGAGCTGCCATTGCAAGATTTCCTGAGCTGATGGAGCTCCAAAAAAGCCATAGAATAGTCCCAGGAGATAAAGAATAAGCTCTAAATACCTGCCAAGCCCAAGTAGCTTTGTTTAGTTCGTAAGTCAATTAAGATCTTTCCTTTTCTCCCTCCCCACTTTGCTTCAACCCTGGAGAAAGCAGAAGCAGAGAAATGGGACTGAAGGTTTTAGATGAGAGAAATAAAGAGTCAACTGTACCCTTCTCCCCCTGGAGGCAGCCAGGGTGGAGCACACCCAAGCTAGGGGGTGGTGGGGAAACTTCAAATCTTCATTGATTTGGAAGTTGTTATTACTTTGGACCACTTGTAATACTTACTGAAATGAAACTCTGTGTGTGTGTGTGTGTGTGTGTGTGTGTGTGTGTGTGTGTGTGTGTGTCTGACCAGGGGTAATTTGATGGCTTTTTATTAAGAATGTCAACAAAAGTCACAGAATTGCCTTTGATTTTATTCAAGGAGCAGGGCACAACAAGTCCCACCGAGGGGGGTGGTTTTAACAGGTAGTGGAGGAAAAGAATAAAATGGTTTTCTAATTATACCAAGTGCATCCCTCTTGCTCAATGTATCATTAAGATAGACTTTTTTCTCTTTTATCCAACCTCTAAATGAGGTTGTGCCCAAGACCTGTCTTGGGTCTTCACCCTGTCTTTGTCTACATTTTCTTAATATGTTATCCCTTTCCATTTTATGGCTTTGACCCACTTTATGCTGATGACTTCCAAATGTGTACCGAATGTGTATCTTCAGCCCAAGCATTTTTTTTTTAATTTTTTTTTTCAACGTTTATTTATTTTTGGGACAGAGAGAGGCAGAGCATGAACGGGGGAGGGGCAGAGAGAGAGGGAGACACAGAATCGGAAACAGGCTCCAGGCTCTGAGCCATCAGCCCAGAGCCTGACGTGGGGCTCGAACTCACGGACCGCGAGGTCGTGACCTGGCTGAAGTCGGACGCTCAACCGACTGCACCACCCAGGCGCCCCGAGCCCAAGCATTTTTTATGAGCCCCAGAATCACGAATCCAACTTGTTGCTTGTCTAATAGGCATTTAACATGCCCCAGATTTCCCTGTCCCATCTCCACCATTTGTTTTTCTCCAGTTCTTTCCTATAATTTTAAAGAGCATCACCTTTCAACCAATTGCTTAACCCCCAAATCTAAAAGTCATTTTGGATTTCCCCTTTTTCCTTATCCCCTACTTCTAGCCCATAACCAAGTCTTATCAGTTCTACCCAAAGAAAAATCCCTAGTCCATCCTCTTCTTTCCATCTCTACCATCATCCCCTCCTCCAAGTTACCATCAGCTTTTCCTGGACTACTCCAAGTCCTCCTACCTGGTCTCTCTTCTTCCATCCTGTTCCTGTTTGGTCTGTTTTCTACTTCACCAGAGTGAATTTTGAACATTTAAGTCCAATCATGTCACTGCTCTCCTTTCCTGTTTCATAAAAATAAAATCAAACTCCTAATCCTGGCCTATAGAAGCCTTTATGATCTAGCCTTTGTCTTCCTTTTTAAGTTCATATTGACCACCTCTTTGTTCACTGTGCTGCAGCCACTTTTCCTTGAATGGCCCAGTCTTCTGCTTACCTCAGGTACTTTGCACTTCTTGTTCCTTCTGCCTTGAATGCTTTTTTACTGACTCTGATAAGGCTGGATCTCTCTCAGACTTCATGTCTCTGCTCAAATGTCATCTCTTTGGGAAGGCTTTTACTGAGCATCCCATCTAAAGTAGCTCCTTCTGAGTCCTCTGTTACTCTCTATCTGATCACTTTATTTCTTGGGGCAACTGGGCAGCTCATTCGGTTGGGCATCTGACTTTGGCTCAGGTCATGATCTCACCTCTCATGAGTTCGAGCCCCATGTTGGGCTTTGTGCTGACAGTTCGGAGGCTGGAGCCTGCTTCAGATTCTGTGTCTCCCTGTCTCTCTGTCCCTCCCCCACTTGCACTCTGTCTCTCTCTCTCAAAAATAAATAAACATTAAGAAAATTTAATCACTTTATTTCTTGTATCTATGGCACTTAACACAAATTTAAATGATCTTATCTATTTCCTTATTTTATTTTCTAGTTCCTTTACCCACCTGTAAATTTCATGAAGATAGAAACCTTTCCATCTTGTTCACACCAATACTCTTGGCACCTAGAATAATGCCTGAAAGATAGAAGGTGCTCAATAAATAGTGAATTGATGAATGAAAGGGGCAACACCCAACAATGAGTAGGTGTCCTCTGAAGGAACCAGATGGACCTGCATTAGAAGAGCCTAGAATGAAAGCACCGTGGCCCTAAAGCTTGTTCAGAGGGGAAGATGTTATTTGAAGCTGAGGTGTTTCAAGGTGAGGGCAAGGTGAGGCCACTGCCCCTACTCCACCGTGTTACTTGGAACAAGGGGTATAGTATCCTCATGGTCCAGAGAAGATAGATGTTAGAAGTAATTAGTTTTCTCTTTTCTGCAGCCAGAAGATGATAGAGAAGGCAACTTGAAGCTTGGGCAGACTCTCCCCAAGAAAATCCTATTAGAATGGCAAAAAGGGCAACCTTTTAACCATTCCACCCTGTAATGGTCATGCTGAGTCACAAATCCTTCAGTACAGAGGGTCCAAGTAAAGACCTCCCTCCTTGGGGATGGAGTGCTTGCGTCTTCTGGAGCCCTCAAGACCTCCTAAAGCTGAAAACTTATTTAGTGTGCACCAAACCAGTAGAGGATCCAAGGTGCTCGGATAAGATGCTGGGAGTCATAGAAGTGATGAGAAATTCTGGGATACCATCCTATTTATGTTTAGAACTTCCATCTCCTCCTCCACAGCCAAATTCAAGTTGCAAATAGCAATAGATGACAATGACCGTGTGACATTCCTGTGTGACAGAAAACACATGAGCATTGTGGGCAGACATCTGGGTTTGAATTCTCTCTCTGTCACTCACTGGCTTAATGATCTTGGTCAAGTCACTTAATCTCTTTGAATCTAAATTTCTCTATTTAAGGAATAATTACCTTTGTTAAGTTGTTCAGGTTTAAGGGTCTGATACATGGAAAAGGCCTGACAAATAATGGTGTGATCATTATGGTGGGAGATTTTCTGCTTATAGCTCAGTGTGCTAAAACACTTCATAGGCATGATAAAATGCAAAAGCCTGCCTTACCTTTCTCCTACCATCTCTATAATAAACCTTAGAGGATGTGAGTCTTTTAGTGAAGCTGAATGCTGTAAAGCATCAGTTGATTTCTTTTGGGTCAAGGTTGACATCCAGCATATCATTAGTATATTTTAAGACATGAAGACTCCTGTGATCCATGCTGGAAACAAAAGGCAATGTAATTCCAAGGGATAGGAAGTTGCCAGGAAGTAGCAGGGTTGAAAGGTGGCAGGCTGAATCATGACTTAAAAGATTAAGTCTAAACAAAGGAATGACATTCTAGCCTGGTTCATCTTCTCCGTAGACAAATGGAAACTATTTTCCAAAGGCTGTGAGACTACATTAATTACTCCACATGTCATTCAGGTTCCTCAAAGCCTCTGTTTTCTACCCATTTACCGATGACATCTTCCATATCCCCTCAAGCACTGGCATTGGATAATTGTTTGCCATGAGGGATGAGACAATTGTATATAAATGTGGGTGGTAGTAGCAGTCATGTTTTCTGTCATAAGGATGAAGAAGCTAAAAGAGCCAGTCTGAGAAAAATAATAAATCAGATGTTAAGAGAAGGAATGTTTACTGGTTTATTATCTGCCCTGGAGAGCCTGGGAGCATTCCTGGGCATGGGTTCAAAGTGATCTCTGTGTATCTGTAACAATTTCATTTTTCACACTTGTGTCAATTTGACTTAGGTTTTGTTACTTGTAACAGCAAGAGTACTATTTTTTCTCTCCACTTAAATAGCACTGTTTTATTGGTCCCAAGCGGGTACCATTTTTATAACCATTGTTACAAGTATTTATAAACACTTCTCAAAATGCATTACAAAAGAGCTATCACATCCATTCTCTAAAATAAGACTCTCCTCAAAGTATCTTGCACAGAACATGCAAGAGTCCTGGGCAGTGCAAGTAAATGACAATGCTTGGTATATAGCAGCAGCTCTCTGACAAAAATGATTGCCATTATTATAACTGTTGCTATTGGTACCAGTCCATGAAGATCATACCCTTAGCCTCACTGGGGGCATTCCTGAAGCTCAAATGTCAATGTGGTTCTCAGAGATAGTTTGGGGAGGGTGATAAATCCTGGCCCTATTAAATTAAATCCTTGCAGCTGGTTCTACCTGTGGAATAAACCTGTTCCTACTTTTCTGTCTCCATCCATCCATCCATCCATCCATCCATCCATCCATTGTGTCATAAACTAGGGAAATAATTTCCTTTTAGCCAGATCATCCAAGAAACAGGAATTCTTCAACCTTCCTGAAGGAGACCCCAGCAGAAGCTACTTGGGAATGAGAGAATGGATCTGGTGGTGGGGTTCTATGAAGGAAGGCCTTGTTGGACCCCTGAAGTTAGAGTTTTCTTGTCTTTGGACAGTGTTTAGATGAACCATTCCTGTCTGTTAGCCTCTAACAGCAGCTACAGGCTCAGGCTGATCCGTGTCCTGCCTGACCTCACATCAGCTTTCTGGCGTCCTCTGCATTTTCCCTGACTTTAATTCCCTGTAACAGCTGCTGCCTCCTTTCCTGGTGTTGCCCCAAACTGGGCCTGGCTTCCAGCTGGCTTCAGGAGAGCAGGCATCTAAAGAGTTGGAAGAAAATTTCTCCATGTCTCTGCAGAGGGGCGTTTGTCCTGATAGCATGACCTCTTTGAGTTGCAGAGTCTCTTTTTTGTAATCTTTGTTATTAGCAGCGGCATTTTCTACTATTTAAGTTCACTGTTGCCAGAGATAGGTGGAAATGCAGTGCATATCACATAAGGAATGTGTCCTTGGATGTGGATCACTTTCAGTAGGCAGGGAACCAAAATGCCACTCAATTCTGTCTCTCCTGAGAGTCACGGTCATGAAAGCATACAATGCATGGAGAGCTAAGCAGCTGCATTGATATGCCAGAAAATGCCCTGCAAAGGCATCAGTGCAGGAAATAGGCCTGGGACAGTGACATCACATCAGCCAGTGGTCAGCCTCCAGGACTGAGGCCTCTTCTTGGACCTATGTCAGCAGCCTTGGGGTGTGGTACTGCTAGTTTTAAGGGGGTGGGACAGGGAACCAAGGAGGAGCAAATGCTCCTGGGCCTGGGACTGTGGATTCCTGGTGGCCTGATGCCATTCTTAGGACTGGAAATAGTCCTACTACAGGAGAGGGGCCAGGGCACAAGGATCATAGGCAGGTCAGATGGGGGAGAGCTGTTGGCTTGAAGCAGGCTGTTGGCCTGAGCCCAGTGGCCAGGGTGGAGAATCAAAATCATCTCCCAAACAAGTACATAATCAGAACGGAATAAGGCGTGAAAACCGGGTCAAGGAAACTGGCTCAAGATGAAGGCTGTGTACAGCAAGTTTGTGAGGGAGTCCTCCTTCCCTGTGGGGCCTGTGTGATTCTGGGGGTGGGTGTAAGGGCTTGAAGTAGCTGTTCAGGTGTACAGATGGAATGCAGAGCCTGGAACCTGGTGGAAGGGGAATCTTGCAAGTTCCTAGGGCTGTAGAACTGTGGGATTGATGGGATTCCTGATACAGTTGGCTGTTCTGACTATAAAGCTTTGTCTTATATGGATCTGTGGAATTTTGTTCATTTCCTTTGTCCATAATATGGACTGTTCTCATAGGAAAGGCACTTATGAAATTTGCAAGCCTATAAATAGCCTCCACTCTTTTAGGTGCTCTCTTTCAGACGCAGGATGAAGGCTTTGGTGTCTCCCATATGCTGAGTTATGGGATGCAGTCTTGCTAGTTTATAGACAACCTCTGTCCCCCTATAAACATCAGTGTGGCTTCTGCAGTCTGCTAAGTTACAGCTTAGGTGCAAGTTTTTCGTAAATGTCTTCCATCTTTTCTCTGCAGCTGCTCCCACCATGTCTTTCTGAAGTATTTTTGTCATGCTGTCTAACCATTTTGTCCTCTACTAGCAGAAAAGGAAGCGTCTGAAAGTCTTAAATGTTTTTAAAAATTTATGCTTAAAAAAAAAAAGAGGCAAGTTAGAGAGAGCTGTGATAAACTTGAGAAAGATCATATTACACACATTTTGAGGAATAATTAACTATTGGCTAAATCTGAAAAACACTAATGTAATGAAAACAAAGGGTCTAGTAGTAAAGAGGTCTCATTTGAGTCTCCAGTTAACAGAATGACCTCTGAAGTAACTTAGTCTTTTGGGGCCTCATGATCAAATGAGAGAGCAATCAGAGCAGTGCTTCTCAAATGGTGGTGTTACTACCTACCAGGTGGGTTACTTGGGATCTTACTGAAATGCAGATGCTGATTCAGTAGGTCTGGGTGATGAGACTCTGCTGTTCAGATTAGAATAGTTAAGGCTTAGGAGAACTTTACGGAGTTCTCAATCTTGGTTCTATCTCAGGATCTTCTTGGGAGTTTGTTTGTTTGTTTATTTATTTATTTATTTATTTATTTATTTATTGACAGAGAATGTGAGCAGGGGAGGGGCAGAGAGAGAGGGAGAGAGAAAGAATCCCAAGCAGGCTCTGCACTGTCAGTGCGGAGCTCAAACTCACAAACTGAACTGTGAGATCATCACCTGAGCTAAAATCAAGAGTTGGATGGATGTTTAACCAACTGAGCCATGCAGGCCCCCTCTTCTTGGGGGTTTAAAAATAGACTCATAGAAACTACAGGTGCCCAGGCCCTACTTCCAATGATATAATTGGTCTGGGATGGGCCAAAGCACCAGTCTTTTTTTAAAAAAAGCTCTTGAGGTAATTCTAATATACTGTCAGGCTTTTCTATTACTATGATGAACTCTAGGAGCCTATGAAAAAATGTATATACACGAACATACACATATATGCATATACACATGTGTGTGTATGGATGGATGTATGTGTATGACTGTACACACACAGTAAGAGTGTTCCTTTTCATTTTTTCAGAGAATGGAGAAAATTACAATCTGCCCCCTTTCTGCTTGTTTTTTTAATTTTTTTTTTTAACGTTTATTTTTGAGACAGAGAGAGACAGAGCATGAACGGGGGAGGGGCAGAGAGAGAGGGAGACACAGAATCTGAAGCAGGCCCCAGGCTCTGAGCCATCAACCCAGAGCCCGACGCGGGGCTCGAACTCACGGACCACGAGATCATGACCTGAGCCGAAGTCGGACGCTTAACCGACTGGAGCCACCCAGGCGCCCCCCCTTTCTGCTTTTGATGTGTGAGTAGGGATGGCAGGGAAGGATCAGAGGAAAAGGCAAAATGACTGTCAGCCAAAGAAGCTACAAAAGTAAACAAGACCGGCCCTTTGCCTTGAGAAACCCGTCTAACATCTAGGAGTGCATGTGCCACTGTGTGGTAGCATTCCTGAGACAAAGTTTGTCAACCAAAGGGACCTGTCAGATCTTGGGCCATGGCCTGACCAAGATTTTATACTAAAACTCTTTGTCTTTAAGCCTAAGTCGCTAACACAATAAACCAGTAGGGCTAAACCACCTGCCAGTTGGTAATTTGGGAACTTTATTCTAAGCTTGGAAAATTTGAATGCATTAACCGTAAACCAAACACCTGCAATAAAAAGGGGGAAAAAAGGTTTCCACTGTTTATTCAAGCTGAAGAAGGAGGTTCAAGTACCTGATTTCCATTGCATCATTCATTATAAAAGCAAAGGCCAAGAGAAATGGCTCTTTGAAATCACAACTGTCTTCAAGAATGGTGAATGTTGTTAAAAAACAACTATAAGTCAAGGCCTCTGTTCAAAGATTAAATGGCCCCTTTATTCAGTTGAGCCCCTTGAAGGGTTTACTTTAAGTTGGGCCTGGGGTGACTCGGAAAGGAGGAGCTGAGTGGCTCACTTCAAACTGTGTGGAGAATCTGGCCTTAGGGTGTGGTGGTGACAGGAAAGCAGGGAGAGGAGCAGAGAGAGAGGCATGAGCAAGGCCAGGATGTCCCTGGCTAGGTGTGAGAAGTGAGATATGTCTGGTGATGAGTGTCCGAGAGACCTTTGAGAACAGGTTGTCTGCATGAGTGTCAGCTGGTGTAGGGCAGCCCTGTAACCTCTCCCCACAGCAGCCTTGTGTTCACGTCTCAGGGTTCCAAGTGCAAGTGCTGGTCCCAAGTGAATCATACCAGGGCCAGGGTAAAAGAGCAGAATGCATGGCCAGGGAGGCTGGGAATTAGAGCTGAAGGAGCTATGAGAACACAGTTCTTCCTGCCCTATTCCATTTGCAGAAACCTCAGGAGAGCCTGGACTTTTCCACAGGCCCAGGATTGGGGCTTAAACCTGTCCTCTCTAGATCTCAAAGGGGCACAGCTACCCCAGCTGATATTAAGACCACATTTCAAGTAAGGTTTATTGAGTGATGTGATGGAAGAAATGATTAAGATTTTGCATTTTCCTTATGCCCGTGCTTTGAACAATTACCCGTTTATGGGCAATTGGAAGTAGCTGAACCCAAAGGATACAAAGAGTGGGTTATTTAATTAAATCAATTAATTGATTAATTTTTAAAAGTTTATTTTTGAGAGAGAGAGAGCACACAAGTGGGGGGAGGGGCAGAGAGAGAATTCCAAGCAGGCTTCATGCTGTCAGTGCATAGCCCATCGCACTGAACCATGAGATCATGACCTGAGCCAAAACCAAGAGTCAGACGCTTAACCAACTGAACCACCCAGATGCCCCCAGAGAGTGGGTTATTTTAGTATAATATATGGCTAGAATGAGGGGACTTTTTTTTTTAATTTTTAAGTTTATTTATTTTGAGAGAGAGACAAAGTGAGCAGGGGCAGGTCAGAAATGAGGGGATTTCTTGACTTGCTACTCGAGAAAAGTGACTTATTGCGAATTTAAGTTCCGAAAGACTCAAAAACTACTAGACTGTACTTCTTTAGTGATTTGACTTTGGCAAGTTGTGGGAACACTGACCTTGATATTTGTCCAGAGAGGTGCAAGGCTTTAGTCCCAAACCACACAACTGGAGACTGTGCTCATTTTCCATTTCTGAATTGCTCAGAGCTCAGTGAAGTCACAGGTTTTGAAGAGTAACAGAGTTATTTGGCAGAAATAAGTTGCAATCTTGGCAAAAGTTTAATGACTTTGAATCATGTTTAACGTTTCCGTGGCTGCTGCGTTTTAGGAAAGGATTTCCATACAGTTAAGTAATTTCACAGAAATACTGTTTTCCTTAGTTATGATGATAATTTAAAACACATATAATATAAAAGCACTAATGCATTTTGCTCCCAGTGCATGGGCTGGGGAGCTGGTAGCAGAGCTTCAGCATGGGACTATGCTGAGGGGGCATGCTGGGATTGAAATCCTGGCTGAGTTCCTCTTACCCAGCTCTGCACCCTGAGCAGGGCTACATCTGCTGGGGAAGAAGGGATGCCTTTTTTAATGTGCCTGCCAAGGGTGCTTCATAAGCAGGCAATTGAAAGACCTTACTTAGCAAATGATACTGCATGACATCCTTGTCTCCCTTAGGCCATTCTGAGATGGGTTATCCCTTTGCAGGTGCCCACATTGAAGATAGGCAAAAGGAAACTTGGATGTACCTCAGAACGGATCTCTTTGGACCGATCAGTTCTTAGTTGCCTTGGGAAAATTAAAATAGTTTAGCAGACTTGCTATTTTTTTTAATTAAAAAAATTTCTTTAAAATATTTATTTATTTTTGAGAGAGAGAAAGAGAGACAGCGTGAGCAGGGAAGCGGCAGAGGGAGACACAGAATCTGAAGAAGGCTCCAGGCTCCGAGCTGTCAGCAAAGAGCCCGATGTGGGGCTCAAACTCATGAACTGTGAGATCATGACCTGAGCCAAAGTCAGGCGCTCCACTGACTGATGCCCCTCCCCCCTTTAAAAAATTTTTTAATGTTTATTTATTTTTGAGAGAGAGAGCATGAGTAAGGGAGTGGCAGAGAGAGAAGGAGACACAGAATCTCAAGCAGGATCCAGGCTCTGAGCTGTCAGCACAGAGCCCAACATGGGGCTCGAACTCACAATCCATGAGATCATGACTTCAGCCAGAGTCAGTTGCTTAACCGACTGAGCCACCCAGGCGTCCCTGCAGACTTGTTATTCATTCTAGACAGCAAGTCTCCAGATGTTCCTGAATTAGCTTGGGCTTGCTTTATTAATGTATTGCATTTTTAAGGGCTTACAGATAAAACTGTATTATGCCCATGAGGCATTCTCAGAGTCTTTAGAGTTTCGGAGGTGAGGGGTAGACACCAGACCATAAGCTCCATGAGGGCATGGGCCTGGTTCTTTCATTTTCAGTGCTGCATGTCTTGCTTTTAACACAGTGCTTACCATAGAGTATGCACTCAATAAATATATTTGGGGCGCCTGGGTGACTCGGTTGGTTAAGCATCTGTTTTCGGCTCAGGTCATGATCTCGCGGTTCGTGGGTTTGAGCCCCGCGTCGGGCTCTGTGCTGACAGCTCAGAGCCTGGAGTCTGCTCCAGATTCTGTGTCTCCCCCTTTCTCTGCCTCTCCCCTGCTTGTGCTGTCTCTGTCTCTCTAAAAAATAAATAAACATTAAAAAAATTAAAAAAAATTTTTTTTGATGTTTATTTATTCTTGAGACAGAGACAGAGCATGAACATATTTTTAAAAATATATGTTTGAATTAAGTATGAATGGTGCTCTGTGGAGGTAGACCAGGACAAATTTCATACAATGGCTGACCAGAGACAAAACCATATTTATTTGGGGACCCATCTAAAACAATGCCTTCTTTAAAATAACTTTTCAGGGAGCTGTGTTTTGTGTTAGTAAGAAGAGCTAAGAGTCAATAAGATTTTATAGAATTACATGTTTATTTGTATTTAACCCTCAACATTCAAGTGACTTTATTGATGATAGAGCTGCCTGAGAAACATGTGTGTAGGGCATTCACTATTTTATTTATCAGATTTTACTGAATATCGACTGTGCCTGACATGAAGGAGATACAAATATCCAAGACATGGTTTCTGCCCTCATGTTGCATATCAATATGTGTAATACAGGAATGGTTACTGTAATAGATGTTTCTAATAAAGGGTGTCAGGTGCCATGGTAGAAATGCTCCGGGTTCTCTGTGAACAAATTTGAGACACATCTAAACCAGTCTGAGTAGGATGAAGGAAGGATTCTTGGAGGAAGTGGTGTTTTTGAATTCCTCCCAATATATATGGTTCCTTTGGATTGGGTGGGCTGTGGCTTTCCTATTTTCTCAGTCTTCAAAGGTGTAGTCCCACTAGAGGTTCTGTCCTGGGTTTGGCCACCTCTTTTTCCATGGAAAGCAGCTTACACCTGAAACTTAGACCTGAAAAACTTCACCACTTACCCCCGCGCTGCGGATGCTACTTGATTTTGTGAAGGAGACCAGAATTGTACTTACATATCTTCTGACACTGGCCAAAATGTGTTGAAAAGAACCTAAGTAACCTTGTACTTAGGGATTTCTGAATGAAAAATAACCACTTATTTAAATGTTTTAGCTATAATGTTTACTGATTCTAAACTGGCCACATTCTTAGATGAAAAAATCGGATTCGATGTTGTAAAGTTTAGGATTCTCTTTTCAAGAATAAAAATTCAAATAACTTGTGTTCCATTCCTTAGTGTTTAGTTTTGTGAAGAACAGTAAGACAGGATGACACTACAAAAACTGGACCCTCTATCCTTTTTTTTTTTTAATTTTTTTTTTTTAACGTTTATTTATTTTTGAGACAGGGAGAGACAGAGCATGAATGGGGGAGGGTCAGAGAGAGGGAGACACAGAATCTGAAACAGGCTCCAGGCTCTGAGCTGTCAGCACAGAGCCCGACGCGGGGCTCGAACTCATGGACCGCAAGATCATGACCTGAGCCGAAGTCGGCCGCTTAACCGACTGAGCCACCCAGGTGCCCCATGGACCCTCTATCCTTGTTGGTGGTAGCAAAATAAAGAGCAAAAATTTGATTTGGGTTTGTCTCAATTTAAATAGAGTTTGTAGTATGTATGTAATTATCTATTGGTTGCACCCACGTCCTGTTCTCACTTAGGGTGCATTTTGAAAGGGGAGAAAATTAAAACTTATTGGTTATTAAAACAAGAGGCTAATAATATTCTAGATAGTAGGTGGTACTCAAGGCACTTATTGGTTGATTCATAGCTCCGCTGCTCGGTCAACAGTTGAAATGGAAAAAGATGTGATGGTTTGCAGTTATCTACAGATCATCTCCATCTGGATGACCCCTGTATACTTTAAACTCAACCCTAAACCTATATCTAAGCTCATCAGCTACTGCATCAACCCTGCCCTGCCTTTGTGCCCCCTGTCTTGGTAAAGGGTATCACCATCCATCTAGTTGCCCAAAGTAGAAACCTGGGCATTTTCCTTTATTTCTCTCTTTTCTTGTTTCTCTTGCCCCTCACTCCTTACTTCTCATTACCTACCAAATCCTGTTGGCTCTACCTTTCAGTTTTTATTGATTGATTGATTGATTGATTGATTGTTGTCCAGGGTTTATTAAAGATGTTACAGCACAGCAGAAAGATTTAAATGGTTCCATGTGGTATTTTGAAGTCAATTCATCCCAGCTGTAGACTGGGTGACCTGAAGTTTGGATAGACTGACGAAGTCTAAGTTTCATTTCCTTTAGTGTCAGGATTTACTTCAATGATCTCCTGATCCAGGACTGAGACCTCAGGAACATAATTACTTCTCCTTTCTCTCTCCTCCTGCTGCAGCTTGATGGAGATACCTGTCACTGGGCCTCTCTGAATCCGTTTCATCAGTTGTGTGACACAAGCCTGCTATCTTGTTGCTGAGCTTCTTGCTGGAATAATGACGATCTCCTCTCACACGCACTTGTTGGTGTGGAAGTCATTGCCCAGGCACGTGTAGTACTTCTCCATGATGACCTGGGCACCTTCTTCATGGTTTTGGTGCAAATGCAGCCCATGTTGATGGTTTTGGTAAAAGATCGGCTCTACCTTTTAAATGCTACTTGAATCCATTCATTTTTCTCCACCCTTAGGGATACATCCCTCAGACCTCCATCATCTCTCACTTGGCTTGCTGGCAGGTAGCAGCTTTCTCATTTCCTTACCTTCCTTTTTACCTCACTCAAAGCCATTTTCCATATAACATCTGAGCTGATCTTCATAAAGTGCACATCTAATTGTCCCTCACTTGCTGAAAGCCTACAGAGACCCTATACTGCCTCTAGTTAATGTCCAGGGTCCTGTGGCTCACAAAGCCCTGGAGGAACAGGTGCTGGGGGTCTTTTCAGCTTTGTCTGTTGCCCACCCCAATTTCCATGCCACAGTCAGCTTCCTTCCGTTCTTTGAATATTCCTTCCTCCCTCTTGCTCTAGGCTCCTCATGTTTTCCTTATATTTTAAGTGCTTACCAATCTCCTATTTGTGCTTCAGATTTCATCTTAAATGTGGCTTTTTCCATGAAAGCTTTTCCTGACTTTCTCAAGTCTACATCAGGTTTCCCTGTTAGGGGCTCCTATACTTAGGGGGCTATATGTCCTTGGTCATAGCCCTGGTTGTGTCATCATTGCTTGACTGATTTCTCAAGTAGTTGATGAGACACTTGAAGATGAGGCTCTCTGTGTCTCAGTGTTGTATCTCCAGTAATTACCACATGATTGGTGCTCAATAAATATTTGTCTGTAGTTCATGGGAATCTAAAAGGGATGATTGCCCTCAGAAAGATTTGATAGCAAATATAATAAAATAATTTTTTAAGGAATTTTATTCTCAACTCCATCTCTATTCTTTATAGTTCTGACCTCCAAATACTGTAAAGTTTTGACGAGTGCATGTAACAGGATAGCCTGCCATGGTAGAAAAAGCCCCAGATGTAGCCAACTTTTTTTTTTTTTTTTTTTTCAACGTTTATTTTATTTTTGGGACAGAGAGAGACAGAACATGAACGGGGGAGGGGCAGAGAGAGAGGGAAACACAGAATCGGAA
The DNA here is from genome assembly GCF_007474595.2 of Lynx canadensis. NCBI lineage: Eukaryota > Metazoa > Chordata > Mammalia > Carnivora > Felidae > Lynx > Lynx canadensis. The sequence goes on along the minus strand of NC_044311.2, from coordinate 75,436,631 downwards.
ACAAGCTCCAGGCTCTGAGCCATCAGCCCAGAGCCCGACGCGGGGCTCGAACTCCCGGACCGCGAGATCGTGACCTGGCTGAAGTCGGACGCTTAACCGACTGCGCCACCCAGGCGCCCCGGTAGCCAACTTTTTTAAGGCTCTTACAACATGCCAGGCTGTGTCTGTGTTATGCACACTACACATATTATCTCATTTAATCCTCATAACAGCTCTATTGGATATATATTGTTATCTTCATTTGGCAGATAAAGGAATTGAAGCACAGAGAATCAGACCTCTGTTCAAGTCAATGCTCTGTCACCTATTAGCTGTGTGACCTTGGTCAAACAACTTCTCCTTCTGAATGTTCATCTTCTCAGCCATAAAATGGAGAAAACACTCGGTGACAACTTGGCTTCCAGATTTTTGGTTTTCTTGCACACCGTGTATATTACACCTTGGCCTCCCATAGGAAGGTCACTGATACAGTGCTGGATGTCATTGAACGAATGAATGTGAGCTGCAGCATGGTGATGTTCCAGCCCACCAGCCATCAGGACAGCATTAGCAGCATAGCTAGTATATTTGCTCTGTTAAATATTTTGTTGCAACTTTTCCTTACTATGCTATAAAAATATATGGAAAATGAAAATAAAAGTTCTGATGCTAGTGATTAATAAGAATAACTAACAGTTATTCAGCACTGTGCCAGTTATTAAGCTATTGGCTCTTAGCCTCAAACCCACTCTTCTATATTCTGCTTTGTGATGCAGGGACTGGGACTCTGCAAGCCACATTTTTCCTTTGCCAGCCGCTTCCTTTTAGGCTCTGTCAGTAAGCGACATTAGAGGGAGATTGCATGGCTAGATGAGGAGGAAGGGACTTACTCTTTCCTCTTTGCCTCTGTTTTTGTTTTTTGTTTTTTTTTCCTGGTTGGCTTCCTGTTCCTGACATCAGCATCCGGCAATGCTGCTTCTTCTGCTCTGGCAGAGGCAGTTCATTCCAGAACCAGTTTGCTATGGTTCAACTGTGTCCCCTAAAATTCATATGCTGTAGTTCTAACCCTCAGTATTCCAAGACGTGACCTTATTTGGAGATAGGATCTTTAAAGAAGCAATCAAGTTAACATGAAGTCATTAGGGTGAGCCCTAATCCACTATGACTGATGTCCTTATAAGAAGAGGAAATTTGGACACTGAGATATGCATAGAGGGAAGACAGTGTGAAGAGACATAGGGGGAGGATGGCTGTCTATAAGCCACAGATAGAAGGCTGGAACAGATCTTTTCTTCACAGCTCTCAGAAGGAATGCACCCTTCTGATACCTTGATTTTGGACTTTTAGCTTCCAGACCTGTGATACAACAGATTTTTGTTAGGTCATCCAGTCTGTGGTACTTTGTTATGGCAGCCCTAGCAAATAACATACAGTTCGATCTAGTTTGAGGTTTTACCATCTCACAAAGGCAAACTCATTGTATCTCTGCAGAGACACCAGCTCAGATAGCTGGCACCTCTTTTGGGAAGCCTGGGTCCCAAACCACTGGGATTCTTCTCCAAGCTTCTGAGTTGTAATAATGACAACCTCTTCCCTTTGTTCCCCAAGCCCTGTGAACTGCTTCCTGCTGTTGCTACCTCTGTGATAGCTGTGATAGTTGCCTTTTCAATTACTTAGTTAACAATTATATATTACGTAGTTAAACATTCTCTATTTAAAATAGACCTGCCTCAGGGGAAGGTTTGCTGCTGGCAGAGCCTTGGGGGCACTACCCTGGCCTGGCAGAGCTATGGAGGTGGGGCCCCAGTGGGTCTGGAAGGCCAGGCATCAAGCCTAAGAGGGTTTTTCTCCAGACTGAAGATCTAATGGCATTTACCTTGCTGGGTTTTGTACTTACTTGAAACCTATCCTTCCTTCCTTCTTTCCTGTTCCTCCCTTTGTAATGGGAATGTCTGTCCTATGCCTGACTCATTGTTGTATTTGGGAAGCACATATAACTTGTCTGGTTTCACAGGGTCACAGCTGGAGAGGAATTTTGCCTTGGGATGAATCACAATTCTAATCTCACTTATAATTGATTTAGATATTTAAATGAGAGTTTGGACTTTAGACTTTAGAGTTGATGCTGGGATGAGTTGAGGCTTTGGGGGTTGTTGGGATGGGATGAATGTATTTGGTATCCAATAAGGACATGTTTGGGAGGGGGGCCAGAGGCAGAATGCTATGGACTGAATTGTGTCCCCACAAATTCATATGTTGAAAGCCCTAATCCCCAGTATGGTTCTCACAGAGAGAGTGGCAGAGAGATCTTTCCTGGCACAGCCTTCTGCAGGCTGTATTAGGTAACTTTCCTCTGTTGCTAGAGACGAGAATCAAAGAACTCACAAATTTAGCACAATCGAAACAAAGATGGCAACTCTTAAGCAAACCGAAAGTGATGAATTTTGTTTTCATTTGAATGTTCATTGGACTTAAGCCTACTTGCTGAGAGTTTAATTGTTAAGGAAAATAACTAAACTGCAGAACAAAATAAAATGTTGAAAATATATAAAGATTAGGTCCAAATGGCCCCATAAAATTTAGGGTATCTTATTTTCTCACAGTAGCCTGTATGTTTCATATTCTGTTCAGTTTTCCTCTTCACATGCTGGCCTTATTAGGCTGGGAGCATCTTGAGGGCAAGACTGGGGGCTATTTAGTCACCTCTGTATCTCTTAGTATCCACTTAGTATCCAGCACTGTGGCTGGGCCATGCTTGACATTTAATGCAAATTAATTAAACTTAAACTTCAATTCTGGAAAAGGGCCTGTTTCAACTCCCCATAGCCACTGTCTTCTCCGACCCGTTGATGACCCAGATCAGAATCCATAGATAAAGGGACAGCCTGGTGAAAGGGGTATACTTTGTCCAGTTTAGACATAGAAATGACTTTCCGTTAAGGTGGGTTATTTTGAGAGGGTTAGACATGATTTACATGTCAGTCAGTCAGTCAGTGGCCAAAATGGTTCTCATGTCTGGAGGGAATTTATGTCTCTGCTCTGCTTTACTGAGGTTTTGAAACTTTCGTTACTTAATAATAGTTATCTATTTAGCACTACTGCATGTCAGGTGCAGTGCTGAGGGCTTTACACACTGATCTCTCCTTTAATAACCGCAACAATGCTATGAGATGGTGAAGCCATCTTACAGGTGAAGAATCTGAGGATCTGCAAAGTTAAGCAAATTGTCCAATGCCACACTGGGAAATGCAGTAATGGGGATTAAAATGCACACTAGAGTTTGGACCTTTTCCAGTGGTGTTCTTTGCTGCTCAAGCAGAGCCCCTCGCCCCTTAGAATGGGATGATGGATTTCCTGACTCTCTCTCCACACCAGGATCCTTTCTCTAGGCATAAAAACTCAAAATCCCAATTATCCCTCTGAGAAAGTGATGGCTAAATTTTCCAACCCCCAGGTTGAACTGGTTAATACATCTTCCCCTTCTCACATGCCATGCTGGAGGAGGCAGTTTGCAAAGTGGCAATGTGAGGTTCGGAGTGAGCAAGGACCTTTACTTTGTATGCACCCCGCACCAACATCTGTTGTCATCTCTGTACTTGGAAGGGCTGATATGATCACTAATTATGTTATAGATAGACTGCTGGTTATATAGGGCACATTTAATATTTTCTCTTTTCATTTATATATATCCACAGTGCTGAGCAGCAGCATTGTTAACCCAATACGGGGATCGTGTAAAAGTCTTTCCTAAATGGCTTTGGAATGTGTTAAAATATTTCTACATATTTTTATTTAAAATTTTCTTTAAGGTTGATTTATTTTTGAGAGACGGAGAGACAGAGCATGAATAGGGGAGAGGCAGAGAGAGAGGGGACCCAGAACCCGAAGCAGGCTCCAGGCTCCGAGCTGTCAGTACAGAGCCCAACATGGGGCCTGAACTCACAACCCATGAGATCATGACCGGAGCCGAAGTTGGACACTTAACCAACTGAGCCACCCAGGCGCCCCAAAGTTTTAAAGAATCATAAAAGATAAGAACTACTGGATCATATTTACTGTATCAGGTTTCCAGTATGTTAAGGCTAGAAGAACTTAAGTTAATTGAGAAATCTCTGGATAATGTGGATGATATACCCATAGATATACATGAAAGTTTCCCTTGAAATGGAGATGCAGAAAAAGTAGATTTTATTAATTCAATGTTTTTCTTATTTTTCACCTGTCGTCTAAATGTGTATTGAAATTCTGTAGCTTGAAACTTCAAACAGACTTGATCACATTTCTTTACCCTGGGTGAAGTGTCTTAAGGGTGAGAAGGCCACCTGGCTGTTTCAGAATGACATTGATTGGAAGTCCCCGTTCCCCAACTCCTCTGCCCCAAGCTACGCCTTGTCTTATCATCAGCTTATAGGTTCACACTTTAATTCTAATGGTATACCCAGAGGTGACCATCTCTGCTGGACTTATTTACTCAAGTTGAAGGTTGTTGTAAGACCGAGTCCTTGGGGGAAGCGATGGCATGGGTGTGATGGTGGCATTCCATGCCCTGCCCCAGCAGTATTACTGCTGCCATGCTGCAGCATCCTATGCTTGGAGGGTGAGGAAAAGGGTGTCCTCACAGGCTGATCCTTCAGAGTGATTTTGAGCCTGTTCTTGTCTGCCTCTCAAGCATCATTCTTCTAAGTTGGAGATTTTGTGCTCCCCATACACCCTCCAAACATTTTAAATTTAAAGTATAGAAGAATAGTATGATGAACTCCCATATACTCTTTGCTTTATCTCTCTCTTTCTATAAAATATTTTCTTTTGCTGAACCATTTGAAAGTAAGTGGCAGGTATGATGCTTCACTCTAAAAACCACATGTATCAGCTGAGTACAAGGACACTGTTCTGCATAGCTATAATGCTATTATCACATGTAAGAAACTTGACCTTGATATAAAATCACTGAGTATAGTTCATGTTTAAATTTTCCTTAGTCCTTAAAACATCCTTTGTAGCTATGTTTTTTGGGCAATGCAATCAAACCTTTAATACCACTTTTGTGCTAAGACGAATTCATACATAATTGGAAATGTCTTAGATTATCTCAAATATCCCAAGACTCAACTTTGATTAATTTTCTATTTCAAACCTAAGTCAATTTTCAATAGTGTTTGATCTAACAATATATTGAAACATGTGACATTTGATGTTAGTACTTTTGGAACTGTGGAATAATGCATGTGCAATATTCTCAATGTGTTAAAACTAGAAAGAAAACTTTTTTTTAGCTGTTTTTGTTGTTCTTGTTGCTTTTTTTTTTTTTTTACCATGTTAACCATTTTTAAGTGTAGAATTTAGTAGTGTTAAATATATTCATACTGTTGTGCACCAATGTCCATAACCCTTCTCATCTTGCAAAACTGAAACTCTGTACCCATTGCAGAGTAATGGCCCCTGTGGGAGCAACACTTCTACTTTCTGTCTCTATGACTTTGACTACTCTAGGTACCTCACATAAGTGGAATCATGCAGCATTTATCTTTTTGTGACTGGCTTATTTCATTTAGCATAGTTTCCTCAAAGTTCATCCATGTTACAGCACATGATAGGGATTTCCTTCATTTTTCAGGCAGCATAATGTTCGATCCTATGTAAATACCACATCTTGTTTTTCCATTCATCTGTCAGTGAACTTGGGTTGCTTCCGCTTTTTGACTATTGTGAATAATGCTGTTGGGAATATGAATGTTATTTTTCTATTTGAATCCAGGATCCAAACAAGAATTATGCATCCAATATTGTGTTAACAAATTCAATTTCTGCTAGAGATTAGCTGGTGTTGACTTATTGCTAGTCACCAGGGACTCAGACTCTATCCAAATGCACATGGATAGCATAGTATCTTATACATGATTGAGCTTGATTTAGAAACCTGATGCTAAATACAGTAACTCATAGTGGGTGTTGGTGAGTGTGAGTGCACCTCACTTCTGGTATTAGCCTTTCACCCCTGGCTTTTCTCCATCCGTACATCCTCCCTCCCTCATTCCGCCTCAAGGAAAATGGTGAGTGAGGAGTGAGGAGGTAGAAACTGTGTGTGCACGATCCAGAGTCTTCCTCTCCTCTTCCTTTGGTTTCTGGCTCTTCTAACATGTTTTGCAATTCTCGGGATAAGGTGGTGAGAGTGGGAGGGCTGGCTCTGTTTCAGTGTTGTCACAACTGGGTAGATAATCTGTTGACTATACAGTTTGTCTCCCCAGCTTAGCTAGTACACAGGTATTTGGCCCACATCTCCTAACTCTTTGTTTTACTTGTCAGTTGGTTCATCTCCAGTATGAGGGGCAAAATATTTCTTTTTATTGGACTTCTTAAAATGCCTCAGTTATCAGGGGGACACCTGAATACCAAACTCGACCATCTATCTGCATACTGGACCTCCTTCTGTTGTATAAATCTGATTAGGACAACAAGTTACAGTTTGGAAGATGCCTAGATCTCTGTAGACCCATGTAAAAGAAATACGGTATTGCCAAAGAGTTATTAATGTTAAATTAATTTGACTTTCCTCACTCTAGAGACATTCCTGTTGAGGTTACTAATGCCAGTTATGAGAAGTAGAGAACTCCTCTTTGCTACAAGCACAGGGAAAATTTTACTCTTTTTAAAAACTCTGTTTAGAAAAAAATTATTTTTCATTGCTAAAAACATGAGAAATGCAGAAAAGTACAAAGAATAAAACAAAAGATACAAAAGCTTATCATCCAGAAAGAACCACTTTTCATGTTTTAGTACATCAGTTTTATCTCCAATCCACACTTCTCCTTTGAGCTCCAGACTCTGTATCAGACATCTCACTTGATAGCACATCTTGAATGTCCTAGAGTCCACATTCAGCATGACCAAGAATAAACTCATATTCCTCTCACCCAAACCTGTTCCCCTTAGCACATGTTTCCCATATCAGAGTGTTGGTGTCTTCCAGCTGTTCACACTAGAAACCTCAGCCATTCTGAAAGTTCTTTTTCCTTTACATTCCACATCCAATCCTACGTGAAATTCTATTGATTTTAATTTTTCTATATGCCTCAGATTCTTTACTTGTTTATATTCTCAGCACTACTCCCCCATCCATGCTGCCATCATAGGCCACGTGGATTATGATCGATTCCACACTGGTTCTTTTCTCTTCTAGCTGCCTCATGCTGGCCCCTCGTAATTTGTTCTCCATACAGAGACAAATATTTTCAAAGTGCAAATCTGATGATATCTTCCATACCCACCCTCGCTTGTTTCCCCAGTCCCTCAGCAGTAAAGACTTCTGACCCTGGCATATAATGCCCCGCATGACCTGGCCCTATTACCTCTCTAGCCCCACCCCACACCATTCTCTGCCCAGCTTTTTTTACTTCAGCTACATGGCCTTTTTTAAGTTCCTTATACTTGCTGTAGTCCCTCATACCACTGGGCTTTGCCCACACTGTAGTCCCTGCTGAGACAGATCTTTATGTAGGTACTGCACAGTCGTCCATCACAGCTCAGTCACCAGAGAAGCCTTCACTGACCTCCCTAACCAGGTCAAATTGTCCCTGATAAAGGTTCTCCACCAAGCACATCTCCATCACAGCATTTAGAATGTGCAATGTGTGTGTGTGTGTGTGTGTGTGTTTTGTTTGTTATTTAAGCTTTTATTTACATTCCAGTTAGTTGGGGCACCTGGGTGGCTCATTCGGTTGAACATCTAACTCTGGATTTCAGCTTAGTTCATGATCTCATGGTTCATGGGATCAAGCCCTGTGTGGGGCTCTATGCTGAAAGTGTGGAGCTTGCTTGGGATTCTCTCTTTCCCTCTCTCTGCCCCTTCTCTGCTCACGCTGTCTCTTTCTCTCAAAATAAACTAAAAAAATAAATAAATTCCAGTTAGTTAATGTACGGTGTAATATTAGTCTCAGAAGTGCAATGTAGTGATTCCACACTCCATACGTGTGTGTTTGTTTCTTAATGTAGGTCCTCCCTCACTAGACTGGGAGCTCCTTGAGGGTGGGAAATGTGACAATATTTGCTCACTATGGTATCCTGAACACCTAGAACATACTCATTAAACATTTGAGGAATAAGCAAATGCCTTTCCTTCTGGTCTTCTATATACACTCATATTTGCAAAAATGGAAACATAGTCTATCTACTGTTTTTCCCCCTGCTTAGCAATAAGTGAACATTTGAGGACTATTCTTTGACAAAACCCACTCCTTGGAATTTTTGCTGTTTCCAGTTTATTCTGTGATTCTTCATTTGGAAAGGCTACTTTAGAGTTGGATATGGATAAAGGATCTGAAATAGTACTGGCCACAGCTATGACATCTGATCCTCTTTCAAGGCCCATCTCTGCACCTGGAGACATCTCTGGTCTGTGGAGAAAGATAGGACAGTCGTTAATGTGTGGGATCAGAGAGATGAGCTTTACAGCACTTCTCTGCTTCTGTTCCACTGAAGTCCTTTTGGATGTAAGGAACAGTTTCAATAAAGTTACTTCAAGAAAAGTGCGATCTAGGCAGAAATCTCTCTAAAACCCAAGAGCAGAGCCCTAACTAGGGCTGGAGGGTGGTTTCAGGATCAGAGTGGCCTCAAGGCTTCAGCAACAGGAGCCTATGACTTTCTACCTAGTTTCAGAGTGACCTGTCTCAGCTTCTCTCTTCATGTTGGCTTCAGTCTTCTCTTCGTACCTTCCAGGTCTTTCTGCTCTCTCTGCTTACTTACCTTCTGCATCTCTTCTGCTTTTCAGAAGTTGGCTTGAAAATGGCTTTAGTTTGGTTCTGACTCTATCATCTGGTATTTCTTTATGCTTCCTTTTACCTCCTATTTATTCTCTCAAATGGCAAACTCTGTGTTTCTTATTTCAAATTAGAGAGAGTGTCTCTAATTGTCCTGTTGGATTTTTTTGAGCCAGCTCTTCGTGTCCCTAAACTAATCTCTATATACACTCTCTATGTATACCTTTGGATGGGTGCACCCACTCTAGTCCAAATAGCAAAGGGGAGTAGCAGAGTCACGTAGTACCCTAAATGGCTTCCTGGGCAACATCGGTCTGGGCTAGGAATTTTCCATTAAATTATGGCCTGGCCAAATCAGATGCTATAACTTGACTTCCCTAATACAGCCGGTGTAACTTGGGACAAAGTGCCCAACTTCAGTTTGGAGTCTTGGTTTCCTCAGGTTTAAAAAGGAGAAAATAATCTATTTTATCAAGGCATCAGGATAAAAGGAAATAGGATAACACAAAGCATACAGAGCACTTAGTCCAGTAACATCTTAACAAACGATGCTTTCTATAGTAATAGTGTCATCTATAGTGTATTAATATACAGTTGACCCTTGAACAACACAGGTTTGAACTGCGTGGGTGCACTTATATGCAGATTTTTTACAGTACAGTGCTGTAAATGTATTTTCTCTCTATGATTTTCTTTATAACCTTTCCTTTTTTCTAGCTTGCCTTATTGTAAGAATACAGTGTATAATACATACGTATTATAATACATATAATATGAAAAATGTGTTAATTATGTTATTTTTTTTTTTTACTTTATTTATTTATTTTGAGAGAGGGAGAGGGAAACAGAGAGAGAGAGAGAATGAGAGCATGAGCAGGGGAGGGGCAGAGAGAGGGAGAGAATTCCAAGCAGCTCCGCATTGGGAGCACAGAGTCCGATGCTGGGCTCAGACCCACAAACCATGAGATCATGACCTGACCCACAACCAAGAGTCAGACGCTTAACCGACCGAGCCACCCATGCACTCCTCAATGATTTATATTATTGGTAAGGCTTTTGGTCAACAGTAGGCTACTTAGTTAAGTTTTTGGTGGTAGTCAAAGTTATATGTAGATTTTCAACTGCACAGAGTTTGGTGTTCCTGATCCCCATGTTGTTTAAGGGTCAACTGTATTTGTAATTAACATATATTAATATATTACATCTATTAATATAATTGAAATAATATATTTTAAAATTGCCTCTGATTAGACTGGGTTACTTCTGGGAAGAATTTCCCAATGGATAAATTCTTCTATGAATTGTTGTGACTCTGGGTAGAACAACATTTCTGATGCACAGGGTGGAGTAATGGGAATGTTTATTTCCCTGGGGAGATGGTGGTCTATGGGCCTCTCTACACTGACTGTATGGAAATTAGCCAAGATAACATGGGGACAATAGATAGCCTGTAGGTACTAACAAAGGTCATTGTACTGAAAGAGTTTTTGGTCTGAAGCCAGAAGCCAGATTTAGACTGAAATACACATACTTTCTTTTATATAGAAAGGTTTAAAAAATGTTTTTTTACATTTATTTATTAAAAAAAATTTTTTTTTTAACATTTATTTATTTTTGAGACAGAGAGAGACACAGCACGAACAGGGGAGGGTCAGAGAGAGAGGGAGACACCGAATCTGAAACAGGCTCCAGGCTCTGAGCTGTCAGCACAGAGCCCGACACGGGGCTCGAACTCAGGGACCGTGAGATCATGACCTGAGCCGAAGTCGGACATGTAACTGACTGAGCCACCCAGGCACCCCTTACGTTTATGTATTTTTGATAGACAGAGAGAGACAGAGCACAAGTGGGGGAGGGGCAGAGAGAGAGGGAGACACAGAATCCGAAGCAGGCTCCAGGCTCCCAGCTGTCAGCATAGAGCTCGACGCGGGGCTCGCACTCACAAACCGTGAGATCGTGACCTGAGCCGAAGTCAGATGCTTAACCAACTGAGCCACCCAGGCGCCCCTATATAGAAAGTTTTGAATAATAATAACTAATGCTTACATAGGGCTTCCTATATGTCAGACATTGTTTTAAAAGAATCACATATATTCATTCATTTCCCCTTTTTCACAACACCTGGAGGTGGACACTATTGCTACCACCAATGTACAGATAAAGATATTGAGACATTGACCTGTTCTTAAAATCCTTTCAAAAAACTGACCTTACTTTAACCTTATGCCTATCTCTAGTTCTTTGTCTTCTGGGTACCACGTTTGGTATTGCTATTCCTTCAGGGCTGGAGTCTTGCCTCACTCCTCCAGCTTATTTCCAGGGCTAATATTCTTCCATAAACTTCAAACCTGAGGGCTGCTGCCAGAGCCCTTAATACCCCCCACCGCCTTTTTTAAAATAGTCCAGAGTTTTATTTATTTATTTATTTATTTATTTATTTATTTATTTATACACCTTATTATGCCATGAATTCATAAGGAATGGGTCCTAGAAGTTCAGGTTCCTTTGTGTTGATTTTTACAAAGTATGCTTCTCTGGTTGGAGCAGGCTGGCATTTTGGCTTGTTGGGGCTCCGGGAAGGTTGTACTAAGATGTGCTACAGAGGCATATTGATTATTCTGAATTGAAGTTACTTGAGAAACAGCCAGTGTGAGAGGAACACTCTAACCTTCTTTTGTCTCCAGAAAGCAGGAAATAAATCTATCATGTGGAAGGTAACTTCCCTGTACCCAGAGGTATAGAGACATCCGTACAGTCAGAGATTGGAAATCGAGGGCCAAGAAGGCTATGTAAGCAAACTCTGTTTAGATTCTCCACTAATTAATAACCAAACCTAAGTTTGTCTTATCAATTCATCAGAAATTTATTTCTTTGTCTAAAAAGTATAAAAGCTACCTGCCTTGGTTACTTCTTATATCTGTGGGATCTCCATACATATGAATTAAATCTGTTTTTCCCCCCCTGTTTATCTGTCTTGTGCCAATTTAATTATTACACAAGCCAAAAGAACCAAGCAGGCTAGGGATAAAATTTTCCTCCTCCCCGACAAGTTGAACCCAAGTACTTTTCTTTTTGGTTTTCTTCTTTCTCCGATCATACCCCTTCACACATTTCAGGAAGCTATCTTGGCTCTTAGAATGCTTAATTTGCTCAATGTATACATTAATTCTCTTGGCAAGAATCTTGCCCTTAACTTGTTTGCTTATATCAATGCCAGAAGTATGCTGGGTAATATTGTAGACTCCTCCAGTTTTGCCATGGGAACATTTGTGGGGCATTCCTTTTTGAGCAGTGCTATTCCCTTAATGTCTATGACATTGCCCTTCTTCTATATTCAGATGTATGTGGCCAAAGGAACAAGTCCATGTTTTCTAAAAAGCTTGGAGAACACATAGTGGGTGCCTCTTTCCTTTTGTGTTAGTCATTTTGGTGAATGACTAGAATGAATGAAAGAAAGAAAGAAAGAAAGAAAGATAGGAAGGAAAGGAAGAAAGAAAGAAAGAAAGAAAGAAAGAAAGAACCTCTTAATATCTTGAGCAAATTTGGCCAAGAGGCAAACTGAGGCAAAAAACCATAATGGGGCAATGAGTGAGAGGTACATGAAGATAAATGGTTCAAAAATAAGTGTCTTTTGGGAAATTCTCTTTTTGAGAAAACTGGAATTGCCATGAGGGCAGGTAGAGAAGCTAGAAGGTACCAAGTTGGGCTGTAGATGTTTCCATAGTGAGTGCTTGGAGGTGAGGCCCACATTGGAGTCTGTGGAGGAAGGGTGGTATGGTGGTTAGTGTGTGGGTCAGACAGAAAAACATCCTGATATTGCTCTGTTTCTGTCTAAGTAAGCTCATTTGGTTGTAAGGAGCAGAGAGGCTCAATCAAGCTACCTTGAAAAAGGGGGATTTAGGGATATAGAAATTCAGAATTTCTCTGAAATTTGATAATTAGAGTCTTAACTGGAGCTGGAGAGTGGTCCAGATTCAAGGTCACCTCAGGACCTTGAATAGTCTAAAGGGGAAGGTGGTATATGTTTAATAACTGGATTTTAAACAAACAAACAAACAAACAAAAAGCCTCTGGTATAACACTTGCCAATTTCTATGATGTAAATACTCCCATTGTGGCCAATTTCAACCAACATAGTATCACTTAACCTGAAGTTGGGAATAAATAGACACAACTGTCTCTAGTTAGTTAAAGTCTATTCCAGCACACCACATGTTAACTTTAGTTTTTTTCCTGAACTTTCCAAGTTTTCAAGAAGGTGATTTATTATTGTTTTATAATCAGAAAAAAGTAACAAAAAATATTAAAAAATAAATATAAATATATGGGATGTGGGCTGGCATATTAAGGACAAACTTCTCCAATTTTGCCATTTGTTGAGGGTCAGTCTTCACTTTTGCTGTTGGCCCCTGGGACCACCTTAGGGCTTGCAGCAGGTTTGGTTGGACTCACAGCTGCCTTCAAGAAGTCACTTCCAAATTTTGACTCCCTATTTTGTGGACATTGTTGCAGAAAGAGGTTACTCAGAACCACCTGGTGGGGTCTCAGGAACCCCTGGCCTTCCTTAAGTTCAGGTCTGCAAAGGACATTCCAGAGTGATGCTCAGGGACCTGGCAAGGTGGCTCTGAATAGAGTTTGGGAAAACTATAACCAATATATGGCAAGTCTTTCATTGTGTTGACTAAAACATACAAATTTAGACTATGGGAAGTGTTTGCTGTATGTGGCATTTGTAACAGAAAATGAAGCCTTGACACAGATCTTTTGAAAATAATCACCTCCAGATTTAAATTATGAAACAGTTGGCTCTGGGCTTGGCCCTGTACTCAGATTTTGGTTTCTGGGCTCCCCACTTAGATCAGCCTTATGTTCCTTCTCGTGCAACCTTCCAACTTCCCGTTTCTGACTCCTGCAGCCCCCCAGCTCATTATTCTCTTGTGAAAGCATTTATCTTTTGTTACTATTATGCTGGGACCAGGTTGTCAAGAGGAGTTGGCTTGAGGGGCCCAGGGCTAGGCCTCTGATGGGCAGGGGCTAGGGGCCTTGGGCAGCCTTGAATCAGGCAGGGAGGAGAGAGACCAAGCCATAGCATCTGCAGGATGGGAGTGGCAGAGACTGGGGTGCACCACCCATAGGCTGGGGATGCACAAGTGAACCTGACCTGAAGTAGAGGCTGTAGGTTCTCTGTCCTCTGGAACCAGGAGATCACAGAACAGAAGGTAAGGCTACTCTTATTTGAGGCATAGGTGGACGTTCCAGTCACCTCCCACTTACAAGCACAAACATACAAAGTCTTGATTGTGCTCCTTGAGCCTGAGGTGGATAAAGCACTGGCTCAGGAGCTGCAAGTCCTGAATTCTTGCCCCATTTCAGCAAATTACTAGCTGACGTTGCGTGAGTCACATAATCATCTGGGTTTATTTCATGATCTGTTGTTTGAAGCAGTTGTAGGCCAGCCGGGGATGACGCTAAGGATTTGAGAATTCTTCACATCGGACCCCAAGTGGCCTGCCTGTAACTCTTTTCTGTTGGGTCTTTCTTGGTTCACTGGAGTCATCCTCTACTTTCTTCCACCTGATGGCCTTCCAAATCCTGTATCAGAGCCCTTCTTTTTCCCTTTGTTAAATACCTACAGAGCCTCTGACAGATTCACATATAACAATGGTTCTCAAGGAATAGACCTGGGACCAGGACCAGCAGCAGCAGCACCACTTGTGGCTTGTTAGAAATGCAAATTCTCAGACACCACCCTTGATCCACCTAATTAGAAAGTCTGGGGTTGGGGCCCAGGTAATGCTGATGCATGCTCCAGTTTCACATTGCTGCCAGAGGGCATGGCTCACTGGCTTGCTCTCTTACTATTGTACCCCATTCTCCAACCCCAACCCCCTCACACACCTTGTCTTCTAGTTCTACCTAATGGTTTGTAGTTCTCCAAATACTCCTTGTTCTTTTATACCTCTGAGTGTGTTCATTCTTCCTTTCCCCTCCCTTTTTTCTCTCCTCACAAATTCTTCTTGTCCTCCTGGGTCAGCGCACACATTACCTCAGCCATGCAGGAACTCCTCTTAAGAGAGCCACTGGCTACCAAGGCAGAGCTCTTGTTCCAGTTTTTGATTATTCTTTCATCCAACCATGAAATCTGTCTATCCGCCCCATATTACTTGACTGAATCATATGTAACTGGGCTTGTGCCAGACTCTGGGATGTAGAATGACTTGACTTGTGTGCTCACAGCTTACTGGGGGAGACAGACCGTGAGCCAGACTAATGACAATACAGTGCTTTAGTGCATCTGCAGAAGCATGAACACACACGCAAGGCTTGCAATAAATGTAGGTATGTTGGGGAAGCTTTAGGAAGACAAGAGAGACATTTATCTTGAAGGATAAATAGGCATTTTGCAGGCAGCAAGGAAAGTATGAAGTCCAGGTCTCCCTTGGTAGCATTTAGACCCTGAAGCAAATATTTCTTTGTTCACTCTGCTGCTCATCCTGGAGAAATCAAGTGAAAATGAACTCATGTTAAATGTGTATGTGTGTATATATTTCAGTTTTTTCTTCTGACAGGAAATATGAGGTCTCTGAATCAGAGAAAAGATCATTTATTACTCACAGATCATCTTCTTACCAATTCCCTGCATCCCTATCTCTTTAGATAATGTGCAGTGGGGTTGCACCACAGGAGATGAGCACTGAAACTGGAAGACTCAGCTTATATGGATAGCACAGGTGGCATGTGAGGCCATTTCCTCCTCCTCCTCCTCCTGAGAGAAACCTTTATTCTGGAATGTAAACAAATCCTCTCTGGGGAGGGGGCGAGCAGTCTCTACTTTTCCTTTTCTACGTTGGAATATATATAAGTGAGTGGCTTCAGATACTACACTTGATCTTAGCCAAAAGGCCTGAGAAGTGATAAGCAAATGGCTTCAGGAGGAAATAAGCCCCTAAAGCTCCCAGGGGCAATACACCATCTCTAACTTCTGAGGCATGTTTTTTATTGAATCTTCCTTCAGCCTGGTGTACCAGTGCTCTTTGCTCAGAAAAGGAAAAAAGGGGTCTTCCCCTTCTCTGGGATACAACAGCAGAAGCAGTGGGTTGTTGGCAGTGGTGATGTTCAAGGAAGTGTGGCCCTGAAAATATGGCAGGCAGAGGCCCAGAGCACTGCAGGCGTAGCTTGTGATGCTTTGGTGCCATTGCAGTTGTGACTATTTCCTAAAAAGGTAAACACGGTCTCAACTGACTTTGTGAAGTCCTTCTGTCAGTGATGAGTTAGGTGCTTGAGCGTTGATTGAGGTGCAGCAGCAGACAGCAGGAGATAGAGCTGACTGGACATTGGTAGGGTTGGTGGAGAGAGACTCTCAGGTCAGGGGACTGGAAGGTGGGGTCCTCTAGCTTTGATCAAAGTCACAGTTACACTGAAGTGTTTCTGGGAAAGCCTCTGTTGGAGATTATGATTCTACTGGGTCATTGGGGAACAGTGGAAGGTGAAAACGTTGGGCTTTAGAATCAGCCAGACCTGAGTTCAAATCTCAGTTCTGTCATTCAGTAGCTATGTGTCTTAATTTGTCTTCACCACAAAGTAGATATTAGACAAGGACCGGCTACAGGTAGTTTATTTGAGAAGCACAGTGACAGGGTAGGGAAGTGAGAGGATGAATGGGTTACTACTATGAGCAACTAGAGCTCAGTGCTCTGAGAGTCTTATGATAGACAGGGTAGAATGCACTTCAGTAGTGTCCCATGAAGAGACAAGGAAGCTAGCGTTTTTATCTACCAACCTCTGGCTTTCAGTTGCAGGTCAGTCTGGGGGGCACCTCTGGTGAGCCCACATGCTCTTGTAGCTGGAAAACTCTCTCAGGCAGAGTGATGCTATTGGTGTGCTTCTGGGAACTTTCTGTGGGTGACCTCCAGGATGTACTGAGGGGCTATGGACAAGATACTAATTATGTGATCTTACCTGTCTCCATGTCTCCAAAATGGAGTTCATAAAACTTAACTACACTGGATTGGTGGGAAGATTAAGCGCAACAGAGTTCATAAAATGCCTCTCATAGTTCTTGAAGCATAGTCGATACTCTATAAATGAGAGCTTTAGTAGCATTAAGTTAACATGACAGAACAGTGGCTTTTCCTTTGTAGCTGACTTAACACTTGTTTCTATCACGATAAGTTGTGTTAGAGAGGAAAGTTGACTGGGGTCAGAAGGGGCAATCTGTGGTTTTAGGAATAGAGATTTCCATTGAGTGAAACTACCCATTTGTATGGAGACAGAATTTATTCCTTATAAGCATTATAAAGCCAACTAACTAGCCTAATAAGATATAATTAGATTGTTTTCCCAGTATTAAAGCTTTTGCCAGTGGCTTGTACATTTTGTGGCTATAAAGAATATCTATAAAGAATATTTGTCGGTTAATGCTAAATCTCAGAGCATATCCAGGTTGACATGGATGCCAAACTGGTTGTGTTTTTTACGTTTGCACTAAATCTAATTGTAGGTATTACCACACCTACAGTACAAGTCTGTGAATACATCCCTACTAGGAAAATGTGGGGTTGGGGAAAAGGTAACAGTTATCTGCTTATGTCAAGGGAATGGGGTGGGTGGACTTGGAAGGTATGTGAAAAATAATAAGGGAGCTTGGTGAACAGGATCCATCATGAATGGAGAATTGAATTTTATTCTTATTTCGTTTTATTTGAGGGGGAGTTGGAGTGGAGCTGAATATGGCCAGTGTTGTTCATACTTTGAGAGGTTCTGGGGGGCAAGATGCCATGAGAGAGATTGGGTCATGTGTTGTCCTCAACTCTACCAGAGGTGGTGGTTGGAGTCATTTGGGTGAAAGTGCTGAGTTCCTCCTAGTTGAGGCCTGCAGGAAGAGTCAAGGTGTGTTCGTCCCTGTGGTGGGCACAGGAGGTCAACTATGTACCAGCCCCTCCCTCTCCTCTGTGCTAACAGACCCTGATTTTGTTTGGCTATCAGGTATCTACTCCTTGATCTTGGGGAAGGTGGACTGGAGCCAGCAGATGAATCATGTTTGGTGCAAGCCAATCATGTTATTCCATTCGTATTTCCTAGAGTTTGATCTCTGGTAGTCTAGTGACCCAGGAGAAGCCTAATGGGGATTTTAGGAAATATTTTCTTTGTGGTAAAAAGAAAGAGATGAAGGAGAAGAGGACTTCCCTTCTTCCTGCTTTTGGACTGGTTAGTATTGTGGCAGCTATTATGTGATCATAAGGGGACATCTCCATCACACTGAGAATGTGACAGAGTGGGAAAATGGAAAAATTCTGTGTCATTGATGACATCACTGAGCTTCTGGATTAACCTGAGACTGCGTACATTTGCCTACTTATAGTGTGAGACTTCTATTGTTTAAACCACTTAAAATTTTTTTCTAATGCTTATTTATTTTTGAGAGAGAGACACAGAGAGCAGGGGAGGTACAGAGAGAGAGGGAGATGAAGGGTCCGAAGTGGGCTCTGCACTGACAGCAGAGGGCCTGATGTGGGGCTCGAACTCATGAACTGTGAGATCATGACCTGAGTTGAAGTTGACCCTTAACCAACTGAGCCACCCAGGCACCCCTGTTTAAACCACTTTTGATGGACTATTCTGTTGTTGAAGCCAAAGCATCTTGATTGACAGAGCTCTGGATAAAGCACAAGTCTGGTGGGAGGGGAGATATGAAAGACCCTGACCTTAGGAATAAGTATCTATGGAAGAGAGGAAGAGCTGAGGCAGAACTGGGACCCGTGGAGGAGGCTCAGTCACCACTGACCAGGGCAGAGAATGGATTGGGACTCCCTGTTGATCACGAGGACAGCCAGTGTTCCCCACTGCTAGAAAGTACAGTCAGACCAACACACTAGTGTTGTCTGTACATGAAAGCAGGAGCCAGACAGCAGAGGCCACTTTGGTTAGGTATTGTGGACTGGTGCAACCATGGCAAGCAAGCCCTACCATTCCTTCTGTGGGAGATGCGGGGGTCAGGACCAACATGATATTATAGCTCTGGGTAACCTGATGGTGGTGGAGGAAACAGGGGCTTTGAAGCCAAACAGATCTGGGTCCTGCCACTCACTTGGGCAGAACTTCAGTTTCTTTCTCTGTAAAATGAGGACAATCATATCTGCCCCACTGGGTTCTTATAAAGGTTAGAATACATTAGAGTGAATTAACTTCTCTAGTCTATAATAGAGTGGGAGTTTATTAAAAGATGATTATTATCACTTAATAGAGACCTGCAGAGGTAATGAAGATGCTTCATGGTGTACCACTAGATGCATGGCCAATAGATGCTGAGTGAGATTAGGCCAATTTGAGACTTGCTAGGGTAATCTGGTGTTGACCTACTCTGATAAGTCTTCTAAGAGAGAAGACCCTGGGGATGGAGTTTCTGGAGATCATTTGTTCTCTGTCCACACAGACATACCTGAAACAATAGACTTTCTTGGTAGGGGGGAACATTAATATTTGCAATGACATTGTTATCCCCTGAGCAGGGAGGAAGACAAAGACAGAACATGTGCAATGCTGATATAAACAAGAATGCCAGCGATAAGTGGATTTTCCAAAGTTCCCAAGGGACTGCGTGGGGGCTTATCATGGGGTCCCACACTCCTGAGAAGAGGGAGGGGGAAGAATGTAGAATGTTCCCTGCACATCCTATCATTGACAACTTGCATTATAAAAGCACCAGAGGTAATAATGTAATAACCAGAATCAGAAGCTTCCTGCTCACGGATATGAGGGGGAGATGGACCAAAATAGCCTCACAGCACTAATAGCAGACTCTGGGAAGCCACCCCTTCTCCTCTGGAGCCCCTTTATACACACCTCTTCTAAGTAATTTCCAACCTTTTGTTGACTCACAAAAAGAAGAAGAATAGAAGTTACTGGCGTTTGTAGTAACAGGATGAGAAAGTACGAGACTTCCTGTTGTGTGTGTGACAGCTGGTGATAAGTGGAGGGCTCTGCACAGGAAATCCGCTCAACTTCTGCAATGTGACCTGCCTGAAACTTGGGCGCTCCTTCAGTCTGGATGTTGATGGCAGGACAGGGGGGCGCCTGGACCATGGGCGACGTGGTAGAGAAGAGTTTGGAAGGGCCGCTGGCACCTTCTACGGATGAGGCCTCCCAGAAAAGAGGAGACCTGGTAGAAATCTTAAATGGGGATAAGGTAAAATTCGATGACACGGGACTCTCCTTAATTCTGCAGAATGGCCTGGACACCCTCCGCGTGGAAAATGCTCTGACAGATGTCATCTTGTGTGTGGACATTCAGGAATTCTCCTGCCACCGCGTGGTGCTTGCCGCGGCCAGCAACTATTTCAGGTCAGCATGCCTAGGATTGCAGTCAGATTGGGTGCAGGTTGTAAGGATAATTGATATTGATTGATAGTTGATCTAACTAGTTGACTGTTGTTGCATGTACGTTTTGTGTATCTATTTAGGTTCATGTGTCTATTCCAGATACAAGAAAGGAAGCTGTTAAGCCTTAGATTTTAGATTTGTTTAAGGCATATTAAAAGAGAGATTGGTGTCATTTGGAAGCAATGTTTATATTTATGGTGAATCTTCTGTATATGTATCATTGTTTCAGAGGATGGAAAATTACTGAAGTCATGGGGATTTTTTTCCCCCTTGGTCTGACTAGTGTGTTGGAAACATGATGTTGTCTTTGTTCACCAATGTTGTGGCCCCTCTTTTGGAGTTATCAAATGACTTGCTGAAAATTAGGGGCATCTGGTTGTGCAGAGGGTGGATTGGAAAAGAACGTAGTAACAAAGGTGCTTTAGCAGGGAGAGGCTCCCAAATATAACACACTCTGAGACCTGGGTTCCATCCCTCTCTTCCCTTCCTGACAGTGAGACTTGAGGCAAGTCACTTCATGCTCTGAGTTTCTGTTTTGTTATCTGTACATTGGGGATAATGATGATTACCTCTCTGGATTGTTGTGATAATTAAATGTGAGAGGGAAAGGGTCTTACACAGTGCCTAGGGTATAGTGGATACTCAGTATGTCTTTGTTGAAAATCTTCACCTCATTCTGTTTGGTTCAGCTTAGAACCATTTATTGTTTACCATGAGCAAATGCCTGGGATAGGAATGTGGGAAAATCAGGAACACAGTGAGTAGGGCTGGATCCAGAGATCTCCAGACCAATGTAGACATGGTGGGAAACAGTCCCAAAGAGAAATGGGGATGAAGAAGGTATCTAGGGAACTTGAAAAAGAAATACATTTAGAATTTCTTTTTTTTAAGCTAATTTATTTATTTATTAATATTCATTTGTTGTTGAGAGAGAGAGACAGAGTACAAGTGGGGGAGAGACAGAAAGAGAGAGGGACACAGAATCCAAAGGCTCCAGGCTCCAAGCTGTCAGCACAGAACCCGACATGGGGCTTGAACCCACGAACTGAGAGATCATGACCTGAGCCAAAGTTGGTTGCTCAACAGACTGAGCCACCCAGGCGCCTCTAGAATTCCTTTTAATGAGATTCTTCTTAACTCTTGGTTCTGAGGAAATTAAAAACTATTTATCTATGTAAACATCATGAAAAGTATTTTATCTTTTTACTTTTTCTGAGATGCTTAGAGGGAAATTTTTACTTGGAATTCAAAGAGCAGTGTCAATGGATTGTTGTGGGATTGATTAGGTCCCCTATGTAAACAAGGCAAGGGGACACCTGGGTTTGTGGGAAGTAGCGCCAGCCATGTGCCAGACAGACATAGTATCTGATTTTATTTTTGCAGCACTGCGGTGAGGTGGCTGATGTCCCCTTTTACAGATGAGGAAATGGAAATCCAACATTACAAATGTAATCATTGCTGGAGTAGGGATTGGGCACGTTCTAGAAATCCTTGTTTTTACTGCAATAAAAATTGCCACTAAATTTGGGGCTCCATTCCAGAGGAAGTATATAACAGGTAACATGTAGGTACAGCCATAAAGTTGGGATGACAAAGATAAACATTTCTCTTTCACATTGATCAACAACCACTTTCAGAAGTGAATGAAAGTCAACTTAGCTCAATGTACTTAGTACCCATTTTTAGATTTATTGATTCTCTTTTGAATCACTGGAAAATGGCAGTCATACAAATGTACGCCTGATTAGCAATTTAGTTAGTGGCTCAGCCTGCCTATGGAACAGGACCGCTGGCTGTGTGCTCTCAAGCACATCATTGATTCCTCTGGTCCTTGGGTTTCTCATTCTAAATGGAAGGTGTGTAGGCCCAGGTCCTTCCCACCCTGCTGATGTAGGATACTTAGGGAAAGTGTGTACCAGCCCTCAAAGGTGGTGGTGGCCATGAGATGCTGGAGGCACCCACACAGTGTGCATGTGTGCCTATGGTTGAAGACTCTTTTCCAAAACTGCCTGGTCACGTAGGGAAATTCCTTCTTTTCTTCAGAGCAGCAACTTTTGATTCTTATCTTGGTATTTCCAGGATGACTTTCCTCCTATAATGAACACAGTCTTGGAGACAGAATTCTTTTTTCCGGTATTGCTATTAACTGCTATTAATAATAACTTCTGTTGTTGAGCACTTAGTGAGAGCAAAGCTCTGTGCCACCTGTGTCCCATACACCATCCCACGGCAGCCCTGCGGGGTAGGGAATTTTATGCCCACTTACAGATGAGGAATGAAAGCCCGGAGTGTCTCGGTGAATAAAGTGACCGAGTGGGATTTGGACTTAGGACTGACATGAAGTCTGACATTGCCTCACCACCCGTTTTGCTTAGTTTCTAAGGTTTTGAAAGGGCTAGGGAGCCAAGTTCCTCTTATGCTCACACTTAGGAAGGGCAGAGAGCCTACTCTGTCTGAGAGGCTTCTGACACAGCCCTCTTTGCTTTGGAGGGCCTGGAAGCTGGCTATTAAATTTTGTACACTTTTTCTTTATTCATTGAGAACATAAATATTTTCCATGGAGTGACTGAACCACGGTTTATTTAACCAGTCCCCTGTTGACAGACATTTGGATCGTTTCTAATCTTTTTTTTTTAATTATTTTTTTTAACGTTTATTTTATTTTTGAGACAGAGAGAGACAGAGCATGAATGGGGGAGGGGCAGAGAGAGAGGGAGACACAGAATCGGAAGCAGTCTCCAGGCTCTGAGCCGTCAGCCCAGAGCCCGACGCGGGGCTCGAACTCACAGAAGGCGAGATTGCGACCTGAGCTGAAGTCGGACGCTTAATCGACTGAGCCACCCAGGCGCCCCTCGTTTCTAATATTTTGCCATATAACAATGTTGTAATGAATAACCTTATACATATGTCATTTTTATATGTGTGCAGGAATACCTGGGAGTGCATTTCTAGAAGAGGGTTTGCTGAGTTAAGGAGAAATGCATCTGCAGTTTAAGTGGATATATATGCCAGATCCGCCTTTATAGGGGTTCAGTCATTTTGAACTCCCGACAGGCTTGCCGAAAGAGGATGGCTTCCAAATTCGGGATTTTTCCCAGTATGACAGATGAGAAACAGTATCTCAGTTTTGTTTTAATTTGCATTTCTCTCATTTTGAATAAGCTCAAACGTCTTTTTGTATGTTTAAGGATTGTCTGTAGTTCTTTTCTGTGAACTGTCTCTTCACGGCCTTTCAAATTTTCACGTATATATATATATATTAAATGTTTATTTACTTATTTTGAGGGAGAGACAGCAAGAGACAGGGAGTGCATGTGTGAGCAGGTGACAGGCAGAGACAGGCGGAGAGAGAGAATCCCAAGCAGGCTCCATGCTCAGCACAGAGTCTGATGTGGGGCTTGAACTCATGAACCGTGAGATCATGTCCTGAGCTGAAATCAAGAAGTCTGTTGCTTAACCGAATGAACCACCCACATATGCCAAATTTTCAGATATATATTTTTTAAAATTAAAATTTATTTTTATCAAAGTACTGCATGCAGATAGTTAACGAAGAGTCAAATAGTATTTAAAGACTTATAATGAAAAAACAAAATTCCTCTTCACCTCTTCTACTCTTCAGGATTGTTCACCAAAAGTCACCATTTTTTATGTTTAGCTGTTTCTTCTGGTATTACATTTATATTTCTTCAAAATATGCTTATGCTACTATTTCTTGATTTCTCAACGTTAGACATCATTTACTGATTTCCTAGTATGTCTGATAAGGACTTAGCACTTACTCCTAGCTCCCTTACCATACACTGACCTTTACTACAATCTCTCAGTATAATGTTTTCACATTTTTCCTGGATAAGTTTGTATTAAGAATTTGCGTGATGTTCATGAAAACATTTTTCTTGTTGAACCAAGTTGTGTGAAATGATTACATTTTGTTTCATGTAAAGCTTTTTGTCTTTCCTGAAGTTAATAATTCATTGTTTTTTCCATTTGCTTAGTTGTGGGACTATCTTTTGCTCACATCTTCTCACCATGATCTTTCATGTGGTCTAGTGCATCAAAGAATCTACCAGTTCCATTTTCCCCCAGAATCTTCCTCACCGACATCATTTTACACATGTTCTCTGGACCTGCTGCCCAGCTATTGTCTACCTGCATATATAACCATGGTGGCTATAAACAGGGACTATATTAGTAACTCAGACAATGTAGTTCCCTTTGGGGGCCTATTTAGAAGTCTTGAGTGGAATGAGGAAGTTGGGAAAATACATAGAGTTGAGGCTGAGAAAAGTGCAAGGGAGAATAAAGCTGAAAAAAGTAGCTCGTGACATACATTAAATGTCAACAGCCAAATGTCAAGGTGTCTGAATATTATCCTAGCAGGAAAATCAAGGAAAGCATAATTTAATATTCATAGTAATTGTTTTTTAAAATGTTATAAAACTAGTCGTGTGTTTTAAAAGACCACTAAGGGGCGCCTGGGTGGCTCAGTCGGTTGAGCGTCCGACTTCGGCTCAGGTCATGATCTTGCAGTGTTTGAGTTCGAGCCCTGCGTCGGGCTCTGTGCTGGCAGCTCAGAGCCTGGAGCCTGCTTCTGATTCTGTGTCTCCCTCTCTCTCTGACCCTCCCCCGTTCATGCTCTGTCTCTCTCTGTCTCAAAAATAAATAAAAACATTAAAAAAAAAAATTAAAAAAAAAAAAAAGACCACTAAGCTGCCATTTGTGTTATGCCTTTGGACATGTCCCCAAATCAAAGTCTTTGGAACTGGTTGTGCATCCTACATGCTGAACCCACCTCCCATAG
The DNA here is from genome assembly GCF_007474595.2 of Lynx canadensis. Taxonomy (NCBI): domain Eukaryota; kingdom Metazoa; phylum Chordata; class Mammalia; order Carnivora; family Felidae; genus Lynx; species Lynx canadensis. The sequence goes on along the minus strand of NC_044311.2, from coordinate 75,411,716 downwards.
GATCTCCATCTAAACCAGTGGTTCTCGCCATTTTGAGGGGGCAGGGAACAACAAATCATTGCAGATATGGCACACTCCATAGGTGAGGCTGACCCCTGAGGGCAATCGTGTTGTGATTTCAGGGGTGGCTGAGGGAAGGAGTGGTGATGTAGGGAGGGATCATCAGGCTCCTCATAGTCCTACTAGATGACTGGCCTTCCCACATGAATAAAAGAGCTTCCAGGCTGAGGCTGAGTCGATAGCAAGCTCCTTTGTTGCTGCTGCTGCCCCAAATCTGCCTGGACATTGGCTCCTGCTTGTACCTCAGTACCTTGGTCTTTGGGTCTGGTTCCCTGAGTCCATGATGAGGGGATTTTGACCACTGGCTACAAAAATCAAGCACAGGTCAGGAATGGGAATGGCATTCTGGGCCCAATCTATTAATATTATTATTATATATTAACTAATTACTGTATGGCAGCAAGTAGGGTGAGAGGCTACCCTTTTTTTTTTAATATTTTTTTTATTTTTAAGAGAGAGACAGAGCATGAGTGGGGGAGGGTCAGAGAGAGAGGGAGACACAGAATCCAAAGCAGGCTCCAGGCTCCGAGTCTTCAGCACAGAGCCTGACACGGGGCTTGAACTCACGAACTGTGAGCTCGTGACCTGAGCCGAAGTCAGACGCTCAACCGACTGAGCCACCCAGGCGCCCTGAGAGGCTACTCTTAAACCATGTGTAGAGGTTATAATCCTTTGCTTTTTCTGCATAATGGTGTAAGGGGTCTACAAGGGAGCCGGCAAGCACAGGTGAGAGAGTAAGTGCTAAGGAAAACAAGAATGAGTTAAGGCCATCTGGGTCTGGATTAGAAATCTTGCTAATGGTGAAAGCATTGAGTATTGCTGTTGCCACAGTGGGTATGCCTGATCAAGTGAACTGGTGACTGTACTTCGAGCATTGGGTCCTGCATTTTATGCTTTTAGTCTTGTTCATTTAGTAGAATCAATGTGGTGGTTAATATTTAAGTACTATAGACCAGGACACCTGGGTGGCTCAGTCAGTCGAGCATTTGACTTTGGCTCAGGTCATGATCTCTTGGTTTGTGGGGTCAAGCCCTGCGTCGGGCTCTGTGCTGTCAGCTCAGAGCCAGGAGCCTGCTTTGGATTCTGTGTCTCCCCCTCTCTGCCACTCCCCTGCTTGCACTCTGACTCCCTCTGTCTCTCAAAAATAAGTAAGCATTAAAAAAATATTTAAGTACTATAGATCTATAATTTCTTATCAGCAATTCTAAAATCCCCCAAGTGCTGATAAATGAGAAGGTTTTTAGAACTTATTTGGCAGACAAATTTGTGACTTGAGCTGCACATGTCTGATGGAGACATCTGTCCTGAACTGAGAAGAGGCTACTTGGAGTCTGTTTATTCCATTATGCATATGTTCATTGCTGGAGTACTAGTGCTCTGGATATAGGAATGCTGGCGGTGCTATATAATATTCAAGATATGGTAATATTCAAACAATTCTGAATGTCAGAGCACATCTGACTGCAAGATTTGGGGGACAGGGGGTTATGGGACTTTTCTGATAAAGTTTGTTTTCGTTTAGGTGTTATTATTCTACTTTGTTTCATATGAATATTTTACATACTTGTAAAATTAGTTTAGATACAGTTTTGCATCTTGCTTTGCATCTTGTTTCATTATAATCTTTCCCCTATAGTTTTCATAACTTATTTATTTATTTAGCTACCATTTTTAATAGATGCATAATATGAAAATCATTCTCTCGTTGTGAATATAGGTTACTTCTAATATTTTTGTTTTTATAAATGATGTGGTGATAAACATATTTGGAATAAGTATTTCTGCAGTTTGGGATCTGGAAAGGACAATATTTTTTGAGTATTTACTGCATGCCAGGAACTTTGCTGGATTTCCACCATATCAACAATTAGGTAACAACTAGTGGATAGCATTGTCTCCATTTCACCCTCCAGGGAACTCACTTTGATAGCAAGAATGGTTTCCCCATTGGGATCCAAACTGAGAGCAGACCTTTCTATCAGGCAGAAATGTGGCTGTTGGGACATTAACTGTGCAAGACTATTAACTTTCCCTCTCTACCATACACTAGTATAGTCTATGTAAGCTGTAGGTGAGGAGAAAGTGTAAAAGTTATTGCCTCCATGTGCACGTACACACACACACAGGCAGAACACTATGGGAACATTCAAGCCAATTTGCATCTGGGGGCTGAGCTGACAGATCCCCATAGCATTGAAGACTCAGCATGCCTTAGGGCACCAGTCTGGGTCAAAGGATTAAATAAGAAATAAGGAAGTAGGTCAGGATGTGAGGTGAAGAGACAGTATGCTTTGAAAGCATAGGGCCTCAAGAACCTGTAGGACATCAATTGGGGCAGGAACCAGTAACTGCTTGGTATAATGGAAAGAACACCATCTTAGAACCTTGTCACTGGCATTTGAGTCTATACCCTGCCACTTACTGGCTGTGTAAATCTTGGAGAAATTGCTTGGCCTCTCTGAGGTTCAGTGCTGTTCTACAACACAGTGAAGCTACTGATTTGTGTCTATCCATCCCAGTAAAGTTTGCGAAATACATGTAATAAAATAGATCAATTATGAATTTTTTTGCCTAAACATTTTATGCATGATAACAAGTCAGATTTCTTCATTCTAAGGAAGAGCAATCAACTGGCTTTTTTGAAGATTTATGTAGGTAACTCACAGAATCCCTCAGAAGGCCAAACTCCGAAAACAGACAGGAGCCAGGGAGGCCAGGTCGTGGCCAGGACCACAGCTTAAAGCCACCCAGAACCCATCTGGGGAGAATTCCCCCGCTGTTGCAGGATCCTGGAGGCCAAGGCTAGCACAGCTCTGGCCACTGGCACTGTCTCCCTTGCAATTCCTGGAAACTGGAGGCTGCTGCTTCCACCAGAATTGGTTCTCCTCTGTCTCTGCTTCTTTGCCTTTCCAGCTCCCAGTTCCTAGCCTAGGGTAAGTTTATATAATTGGTCAAAGCTGAGTTACGCATGTTAATGCAATAGCTGTGACAGAAGTTGGGAAAGTGTGCGTTGGGCCTTTGCAGCTTCTGGATCAGGAAGTGCTTCTGCCACACACCACATCTCATTTAGAGGGAGAATTTGCCATATCTTGGGAGGGTTTCAGATGCTGGGCAACCAAAAACTGACAAGGATCCATTATATGCAGCTACTATGTGCCAGTCCTGCATTAGGTGCAGAGTAAGGGTTAAGGTATCGTGAAAAATATACAGATATTAGAGAATTCCATGATTCCTGTCTCATAGGCATCAGAGATAATGATCCTGAGATCTTACAGCCAAGAGGACAATTATTTTGCACTTTTACTTCTCTTCTCCCTTCAGACTTTGAGTGGCTCTGGTATACATGTGAGACTGTGTGGCATGTAAGCATCATCCATCATGCATGGTCTAGAAACTGGCTGGGAGTGTGAGCTATGGGAGGGTCCTTGACACCATTGCAATGGCTGACATTCAGCAGACACCTACTACATATTTGATATCCATAAAAACTTGACGTTCCTCCTGAAGGTTCAGTCACTGATAGGCAGCATCCTGGTCAGAGCAGGAAGTCCTCACAGAGTTGGGAGGCTATTGCATAACTTTAAAAAAGGGAAGGATGATAAAGCGTGGTCATTATAGGAAAGATTTGAAGGATCAGTTAAAAATCCAGAATGCTTCAGAATGTTGTGGATTCAGCAGGTTACTCATATGACCATCTGGACACAAATGTGCTATGCCTACATAGAGACTCCTGCAGGCCATTTTATTTTATTTTTTTTTTAGGATTGGAAGGTACTCGGCAGGAATTGCTGCCTCAAGGCAGAAGTGCATGTAGGTCCTTTGAATTTTTAATAAAATATCATCTCTGTCATCTCCACCCCTGGTGTCTAGGGCATGTGGGTCTTCTTTCACTCAAGACCAGAAAGTCCATTCTTCTCCTGTTTTGAATAATGCTCCATGGAGCTCTCAACTAAAACACAACACAAACACTCATCATTGACATCTTAAGTTCTGAACTTTACCCCTATGCCAAGTACACAGATATGTAACTGTCCATTGATGAAAATGCCTTTGCAGAGTAGATTCTAATATAGCAAACACTAAACAGTCCATGAGAAGAGCTGCCCATATGAAGAACATGTATGTTTTTGGTAAAACTGCCTTGGAGCTCACCATCCGTCACATTGCTCAATGTTCCTATATTAGTCAGTGTTCTTTTGATGGCAAGGAATAGAATCTGAGGTCAAATCAGCTTTGGCAAAAGAGGAAGGTATTTGGCCACATAGCCAATTAATAGGAAGGGCCGGGATGCAGCAGAGCCCGGGGAGAAGAGGAACCAGGGCTTTGAATGCAGTCAGGGTGCTTTCTTTCAACTCTCACTTGGCTTCTTTCTAAGGTGGGATTTCTCAGATGTACTTCTGCCACATGGTTGGGGGTCTGCTCCTTGGCAGCTCTAAGACTCCCTCCTTTTCAGTTGGTTCCAGAGAGAAACTGAGGGGCTGGCTTCAGTTTGAAAAGCCCCCAGGAAAGACTCTGTTCCATTCTATTACCCAATCCTAGACCAATCATTGTGTCAGGGAGGTGGGGCACAGTGATCAGCCCAGTTTAGTTTAGGAGTTCAAGGTTGGCCAAAAGCAGGGGCGGAGGGCAGGGCAAAGGAGGGGAGATTGGTAAAAAGGTAAGAGCTTCTATTTGAACCACATGATTTGAGTGGGACTTGGGAGAGCATTTCCCAGAAAGGGAAGGCACTAGACAAAAGGAAAAATGAATGTACACTAAAGAGGGCTAATAAATGCTGGTTTACTTTCTTTTCTTAGCTAACTTATTGTACTTCTGCCTTTGCTTTGGCTGTCAGGAGGCTTATGCATTAGCTTTCCTTAGCCTAGATTTCAGTGACATAGTCTCCTACTTTAATTACTTAGATCTTATTTTATTACTTTTTGTTGTTACTGTTTTGCATTTTATAATATCTCTGAGACTATAAGCCACCTTAAGTTATTTTGGAGAGGCTTTTTTTTTCTTTTTAAAGTAAGCTCTAGGCCCAGTGTGGGGTTTGAACCTATGACCCTGAGATCAAGAGTTGCATGGTCTACCAACAGCCAGCCAGGAGCCCCTGGAGAGGCCATTTTTGTGTAAGTCTCCTTTGCTATGAAAAAAAATATCATTCAGGCAACCTACGTATCCTCTGCTGTAAGGGTAGTCATTCTGTTATTATGTTTAACTTTTGTGGAAAGCTTCAAGGCCACAGTAATTATAGGAGTGCTGATATTGTTATGACTTTAAAACACAATCAAACCAAAAGTTGCATTGTAGCTGTTTCTGAGGAGATATTCAAGGATCTATAAAAATTACCTGCTGGCAGGTATGCATATAATAATTCAGGTTCAGGGTCAAGTAAGAGCTTACTGATATTCAGGAGATCATGTGTCATGTAGAGTAAGCTCAGGTTTGTCTGGGGTAGATATCAAGGGAATTTTGGTGTTTGGGGAATTAAGTGAGGGGCAGATGCCCAGTGAATAATTCTTGGAAGGTGGGGTTAGTGGACATAGCACTCAAGGTCAATTGAATGAATGACCCCACTCTCTACCATGCACTGAGTTTACAAAGATTAATGAGTTCTTGTTCCCTATTGACAACAAAATCACAGTTAGTTAGAGGAGAAAGATAGGTAAATCAATGCTTCAGTATAGGGTAATAATATCAATGTTTCAGTATAGGTAATATGATGGAGTTCTGCTTACAGAAGGGGCATTAAGTCAGACTGGAGAAAAAAGGCAATCAGAGAGGGCTTCCTGGAAGAGTATAGGCCAATCCATGGTAGCTCCTTCTTCACCTTTGGCTTTAAAACTCCTCTCCACTCTCAGCTGGAGGATCTCTTATTTTTTTTCCCCTCTCCCTCTGGATCTGTGTCATAAAAGCCCAAGGAACAGGCCTGGCAGTCCAGATTCCTCTGTGGCAGCCGGTGAAGGGAGAAGTCTGGAACACGTATGTGATCACTTTTGCCCTGTCATAATAGGGATAACTTTTATGCCTCAACATTTGAATACCTTGGGTAAGGATTAGGACCAGTGCCAGTTCACATGTTTCTAAGTGATCAGAACCAGGGAATGCTCAGAAAAATCTCTAAGCCTAGGCTGATCTTTGACTTTTGGTTAATGACATGGAGGTCATAAGGAGGCCAGGATGAGGTCCTGTGGGTTGGGATGGAAAATGTTTGGAAAGGGGTGGTGATAAGGAGCCTTTAGGGAAACAGCCTGGTCAGGATGTGGCAGTGGACAGTGAGCACAAATGCTGACCCTGCTCGTGGCCCAGTGGGAAGTGAGAATCAGAGCAGACCTCATTGAAGAGGGAAGTGGTGTTTTGTTAGGGGAAGCCAGGTTTCATCTCTGGCAAGGAGATGGAAGATGTGCTAAAGCAAATTAAGGTGGAGAACAACCACTATGTTTTGTACTATAACATCTCAAGTGGGAGGGCTTAGGGTAAATATCATGGGCCCGGGTTACCAATTTGGAGAATCACTGGATAATACAGTTCTCTATACACACACTTCATTTCAGGTCACTGGGTCTTGGAGCTCGTTGTTATTTATTCGCATGGCAGTTAGAAGAGAAATGTAGATGTGGACAGTATGGTGTAAAATAGGCAAATCCTCTTGGCCTTCAGGACCAGGTACAGGACTGCACTGCATGTGTAGTTTCCTTCTGTCCACTTACCCATCCATCCATCCATCCATCCATCCATCCATCCATCTTACAAATATTAAATCTATACTGTGGGCCAGCAAATAAGAATTGAGAGAGAAATAAAATCTAGCCCTTGGCTTACAGAGTCTTATAAATCTAATATAGGAGAAGACTCATTAAAAATAGGCTATATAGGGGCATCTGGCTGGCTTAATCTCCAGGAGTTTTAAGTCATAGAACATACGACTCTTGATCTTGGGGTCATGAGTCAATCCCCACGTTGGGCCTAGATTTCACCTAAAAAAATAAGCTATATAGAGTGTACATAGAGAAGCCTGTCTGGCCCAAGGGTGTTGATGTAAACAGAGGCACACACCGGAAACTGCTAGTTGTTGGGCATAGCTGCTTCAGGGGATTCGGAAGCGGGTATTTAGACCAGACTCTGAGGGGTCTTGTATGGCAATATTGAGCGTACATCAACATTTCCTTTTCTGGGCACTTTTAATACAATGTTCTTTAGCATTTGGGCCCATTTGTTATTCATTATTCATTTGTCTAATTGTGTCAGTCAGGACTGTGCACTGCAAATGGTAGCTACTCAGTTCAAACTGGGTTCAAGCAGATCAACAAAAGAAGTTATTTGCTCACATTATTCAAAAGTTTAAGAGTATTGACTTTAGGTCTTGTTTGATCCTTGTGTTCAAATAATATCATCAGGACTGTTTCTCTCTTTGTCTCTTGTCTCTGCTTTCCTCTGTGTTGGTTACTCTCTCAGGGAGGATCTTCACAGATGGAGGCAAGAAAATATCCAGCTACTCCAAACTTTTATTTCTCCCAGCTCAGCAGTTACAGCAGGAAGAGAACTTCTCTTTCCCAGGGGTTCCAGGGAAAGTTCTAGGATTCACTTTGATTGGACTGGCTTCTTCCTATGCCCATCAGTGAACTGATCACTGTGGCATGGGAGACTAATGTGCCATGGACTGTGCTCACCCATGGTCTAGGATGTGGGACCAGCTCTATTCAAACCTTGCAGACTGAAATTGGAGGAGGGATAGTTTCCTAAAGGAAAATCTGGGTACACCTACTAAAAAAATTAGGAATAATAAGAAAAATAAGGAAAAATAAGAACTGCTTATTATATCTTTGTAGTTGAATCATTGCTGAATCCTGGTCATAAGCATTTGCTATGACTGATACTCTATCCTTCTTGATGTAGCAGGACAGAACAAGCCCTTTCTGTCATAAATTTGGATGGGCTGAGTTACATGACATGCTGAGGCCTCAGCAATGGTCCAGTGGAGCTGGGAGGGACACTGGTGCTATAGAAACATGGCTGGAGTTCTGGTCCCCAAAGATGCCTGTGCAGTGTCTTTGAGGAGTGGTGAAATTGGGCAAAGAGCTTGGTAGGAGGCAGTTCTTTCAGGGCTTAATAATGTTTAGAGTCAGGTGGGGGGCAGCTCTGGGGTTCTAGCTCCTCTGTCAGTTTGGAGCAAAGACTTAGTCAGCAGCTGGGGGTTCAGGGAGCTGACTCCCAGGCTCCAGATAGAGATAGCAGCATGTGGTTAGTCATGTCTCTTAGAGATGGCCATGAACCTTCAAATCCTTCTCTGAAGACTCCCCTCCAGGTGTGTGAGATTTACATGTGAACTGCGGGTAAGAACAGAGAATTGCACACTGTTTATTATTAATAGGGCTTTGGCACCACATCCTGTTTCGGAACTCCTAGCTCTAATGAACTGTGTTACTTGAATATAAGCTGCAGGGACCCCGTCTATACAGCTAATCTGGAGGAAGACTTACAAGGCCAGGATGAGGCCAGCTTCCATCTGAACCTGCGTGCCCCACCCCCTACCCGCAGTTTGGGAGGCAGCTTTAGGCCTCATGGAATTCTAGGAGGGCTGAATCTCAGAAGGTGAAAGGGAGAATCTACAGAGAGGGAAGATTTTCAAGGGCATGTCTGCCCCAGCACCATAGCCAGTTATTTCTTTGATGTAGAACTGTGTGCAATCTCCTCCTTCTCAGGGTGAGCCATAGGGGCTTGTGTTGGGAAGTGAGGTGACCTCTTCATAGGGCATTGGTACTTGAACATTGGTTTGCCAAAGAATTATGGGTAGGGGTTAGGGGAGCCTAGTAAAATTCATATTTCCAGCCCCATTGCCAGGGATTTTGATTCAGTAGGTCTAGGGTGAGTGGGGTTCAGGATTCTGCATTCTTAACAGCCATCACAGGAATTCCAAATGCAAGTGGTCCAGGGAACATACTTTGAGACCCACTGGCTTTGAGGCTGGACTGTCTGCAGGCCAGAAATGTGGGCAGGACTCCAGTGTTGGGACAGCGTCTATATCGTAAGGCTTAGGGAGCACCTTGAGGTCAGAAATGGGGCTGAACCAAATGTTTATGTCCTTCCCTTGGTTAGGAAATGGCAGGTGAAAGGTTTTGGTGTCCTCAGCGTAGAGGAGCTGGGGACCATCAGGAGTGTTGTCATCCCATGCTAGGTCACCCCTGCATGTGCTCACTCCCTGCTTTTTTGCAGTGGAGACCCCTTTGACCATCCACATTGGGTTTATATCCAAATAATCTTTTCTTAATAATACTATTCATTGAGCAGCACATGATTACTAATTAAATTTTTTTAACCAATTGTATAGACATTAACATTTATATATATATATATGTATTTTTTTTTTTTTGAGATAAAATGTGTGTGCAGGGGAGGGGCAAAGGGAGAGGAAGAGAGAGAATCTTAAGCAGGCTCCATGCCCAGCTCAGAAGCTGACACAGGGCTTGATCTCATGACTGTGAAATCATGGCCTGAGCTAAAATCAAGAGCCAGATGCTTAGTTGACTGAGCCACCCAGGTGCCTCAACATTTATATTCTTAAATAGAATTTACTCAGTTAGTTAACCAATATTAGAGCTATTCAACACAGAGTATGTCACTAATGCAGAGGAGTTAGTTCCTGGTATAAATGGGGTGGTGAGGGGATTAGAGGAAGAACAGAACAGGGGCAGCATGGGTGGACCTAGCCTAGGAATGAAATAGTGGGGATGGTGGGTATTGGTCTGTAATTGGGTTTAGAGGTACAGGAGGGAGGAGGTGGGTGTGGAGGCTCAGGGAAGGGGTAAGCCATAGTAATGTTGGGCTAGGTGAAAGATTATGAATTGGTAACATTTAGGAATGGCAGAGGTCTAAGTGGAATGTTCCAGTGTGGCTGTGTCCTTTCCAAGCTCCAGGCCCTGGACTTGGGGGTGTGATGGGAGTTCTCTGTGGAGGTGGAGGGCTTATGAGGCAGGCCTCCTCAGCCTCAGTCTCCCAAGTGTGTTTGGTAATTTTGGAGGTGCTGATTCTTGTCAAAGCCAAACACACAGGGGTTAGGAAGGACATGTCATTTGTTCATTCATTCCTTTTCTCCCCAAATATTTACTGAGTCCCTACTAGGCTCCAGGCACCATTCTGGCCCCAGGGATACAGTGGTGATTACAACGCATGCCCTCACTCAGCTCCTGTAGTGGGAACACAATTGTTAAACTAGTTAATTTCAGGTTGTGACAGGTTGTAAAGAAAAATAAAGGAGGTGAAGATGTTAGGGGGTGACTATATTGGGGGCAGCATCAGAGAGGGGCTCTCTGAGGAGACTTTTGAGCAGAGACCTGAATGAAGTGAGGATTAAGGCCGGCAGAATTCAGAAAAGAGTGTGGTCCAGGCTGTGTTTGGGGCCATGCCCTGACTTCATTCCAGAAGACTCTCAGGCCCATGGAAGTTTTCATGGCTATTGTGGGAGACGAGCTCACTTGCCCAGTCTCTATTTTGGGATTGGCACTGACTCACTGCTGAGTATTGGGCAACTGGCTCCCAGCTTGAGACTATTTCTACTGTAAAATGAGGATCTTAATAGCTACCTCTGTTTTACTAGAATCTCATGAGAATTGGTCAGTGTCTGTCTAGAAAGTATTTTTTATTACAAAAAATTGTATTTATCTTGAGTATAAGCTAAGGAGTAAATGGTTAACAACTAACTCAGTTTTGTTTTTAGAGAGCAAAACTTAGTCCAGTTCACTTAGTGCTCTCACTCAGTTGACCCCCCAATGGCCCCCAATATGGCCTTGAACTTCTGCTGATTTTCTTGGTTTCAGCTCACTGTTCAGCTCTAGAATAAGAGTCCAAAACTAGATTCTGATCTCCATTCTATTGCTGACAACCTGTATGGCCTTGGGCAATTCACTTAACTTCTACTTCTATAGTCTTATCACCTATAAAATGGGTATAATAATCAAGGAAGATAAGGCTGTTTGTCCTGCAAAGTGCTATAAACATAAACATAAGAGATAACTGTTATTAAAGTGGATATCTAAGGGTGACCCACCTTATATAGGTTATATACTGTTTATGGGGTCCCAACTTTGCCTCAGTGTTTCAATGGACTGCTCAAGAGAGCAGGAGGAGGCCTGGGAGTTTGGTCTTTAAGAAATATGTAGTTCTCTCGTAGTTTCACCTTGTCTGTATTCAGTATGATTGTGTCCCAGGAGAGTGTATTTAAGTGACAGAAAATCAGTGACAAAGTCTCAGAAGAGAGCAGAGAAATGCTGGGATTTGGGGAGCCAAAGCAGGCAAAAAAGAGCCTTAGAGAGAGGACTCTGTCTTTAGAGCACTTCCTTTCTCCTACTGTGTGACAGGCACCATGCTAATGTCTCTGGACCAGTCTGTGTGTAGCCCTAGCCTGACTCTATTCTGGAGGGGTTGTGGACAGCAGTGCAGTGACTCTGACACCCACTTACCTGATGATATGCACCAGGCTGAATGCTGGCAAGTCAAGGGTTGCAAGACAGAGTGTGATGGGTCTGCCTACTCCAAGTATGTACCGTCAGCCTGACAAGATTCCTCTGGTCTGGTCCCAAATGCCTTCCCTTAGTAAGTGCTGGGTATTGTGCTAACACCTTGTTTATATTATCTCACTCATTCTTCTCAACAACTCACTGGGGTGAGTTTTTGCTCACTAGTACAAAGTCTTGTAGTGAGTTTGTATTAGAGCCTAGACTAGACCACAGCCCCCTTTGCCTTCCAACAGCCAGCACTGCAGGCTCTTCCTACTCCTAGGAAGAGCCCCTTTGTGCACACCCATTCACATACACAGAAAGCCAGAAGTGCCTGAGAATTTTCCTGCTCCTGGGGTGGCCCCTAGCTAAGACTGTCAGGAGGTGCTGGGGTATCAGACCAGCTCCTTCGCCACTTGCCGAGATGGCTCTGGAGCATATATTCTCCAGCAGTCCCCTGCAGGGTTAGGCTGAAGTTACTTTCTATCCAACTTTTCTCTTGCTTGGCCTCCTCCCTTCCCCTGTCCTGCTCCTCCTACATCCCAAACACGTCACTAGCTTACAAGGGTCAGCTTCTGGGCAATCAAGATACCCACTCGGGTATGGGCTGAGCTGGAGCAGGATGTTATTCAGTGACTGATTACAAGAAAGAATTCGGAAGCTGTGCCTAGCAGTGACAGCCTGATCAAGAGTCCAGATGATCCCAGAGATCCCAATAATTGTGTCATACACAGAGACTTCAAAAGAGCCCCTCAAAGTGGAAGGCATTGAATTAGGGAATTTATATTCCTATCTTATTTAATATTAAAACATCTATTAGACTTTTCCAGTTTTCATTGGCATGTTTGAGATCATACAGATTCAACAAAGTTCACCTTTTACTAATCTTAAAATCACATTGTACGTGAGGTAGCATTTCTCAATTGCACTTCGGTGGGACTCTGTTGATATGTTGCCTCAGTTATGTGAAGCTTTGTTTGACCCCATCATCACTGCCCACCGTCTCCTGCTAAACGTCCTGTTTTCTGTGTATTGATCTACATGACATTTATGTGGGTGACATTTTTTAAAAAATTTTTTAAATGTTTATTTTTTTTCAGCGTTTATTTATTTTTGGGACAGAGAGAGACAGAGCATGAGCAGGGGAGGGGCAGAGAGAGAGGGAGGCACAGAAGCTGAAGCAGGCTCCAGGCTCTGAGCTGTCAGCACAGAGCCCGACGCAGGGCTCGAACTCACAAACTGTGAGATTGTGACCTGAGCCGAAGTCAGATGCTTAACTGACTGAGCCACCCAGGTGCCCCTTATGTGGGTGACATTTACTTCACCCCCTGAGATGATTGCAGATCTGGGTGATACTCTAGAGCAGTGCTATCTAATAGAGTAGCCACTAGCCACATGCAGCTATTCAGCATTTGAGTTATGACTGGTCTGAATTGAGATGTGCTTTTAAGTATAAAATGTCTATGAGGGATTTTGTAGTCTCTGTGGGAATAAGGATGTAAGTTATCTCATTAATAACTCATTAAAATATTTATTACATGTTGAAACAACATTTGAGGTGTATTGGGCTAAACAAAAGATATTAAAATTAATTTTATCTCCTTTTACTTTTTAAAAACATGGTTAGTAGAAAATTTGAAATTACACATTTGGCTTACATTATATTTCTATGGGCAGTGCTGCTCTAGGGACTCAAAGAAGGGGAGGTTTAGCAAGTGAAGTTGTCCAAATTCTGGACAGGCTGATCTGGGAAGAAATTGTGTGGATGTTGTGATGGCAGGGTTCTTTATGTGATCAGGAGGCAGCAAGGTGAGTCCTGTGTGACACCACTTTAAAAGGCATGCGGTTCTGCAGATGACCATTCATCTCTGGCTAGGAGGATTTACGGCTGACAAAAATGGCTTTTAAATCGGTCATCTGCCCACATGACATCACTGCCTTTCTGCTTCCAAGTACTTTGCAGAATTCACATTTGTTGTTTCTTTCTTGCTGTCATATTCTTGAGGGAAAAGAGGCCAGTTGAAGGAAGAGGAGGAGGGAGGGTGGGAGGATTACTGTTGATTAGAACAGGGATGGGGGTGGGGGGGATAGGACACTAGGAGACCTTAGGGAGAAGATCTCATTGGCTAACACAAAAGGTTCAAAAAGTCAGCTAGTCAAGTGATTTCTCTCTTTTTCTCAGTCTCTTTCTTTCTGGGGACTTTTGGTTTTTGATGTTTATGATTGTTCCTGGGAAACCAGAAGCAGGTACCTTTGTTTTGCAGATTAGGAAATGGGGAAAAGAAACTGATGGGGGATTCCCAGACAGAAATAGGAGGTGTGGAAAAGGGAGGAGGAGCAGGATTTAGGGATCAAATTCTCTCTGTGTTGGTATGGAAGTCCCACTTTGGGGAAGTGCATTCTATCATCAGGGCTCTACACTGGGACTTTCCCATTTCAGTGACTTACTTGGCTGGGAGATAATGATTCTCTAAGGCTCCTGTTCATGTGTCTAAAGCTCAGGAGGTCCAGTCACTTAGCAGCATGGTGACTGCCTCAAGTAGTACAGTTTCTGGGACAAGGCTTTGGCACTGTCACAAGCCTACCGGCTCTGTTTGGGTGCAATTAATGCTTTACTCCAAATGCATCCATCACCAGCAAACTAAAGTGAGAACACACCTGTTAAAAATGTAATTTTTGGGGCACCTGGGTGGCTCAGTCGATTAAGTGTCTGGCTCTTGGTTTTGGTTCAGGTCATGATCTCACGGTTCATGGGATCATGCCCCGAGTTGGGCTCTGTGGTGATGATGGCGTGTGGAGCCTGCTTGGGATTCTCTCTTTCTCTCTCTCTCTCTCTGTCTCTCTCTCTCTCTCTGCCTTTCCCCTGCTTGTTCTCTCTCTCTCTCTCTCTCTCTCTCTCTCAAATAAATAAACTTAAAAAAAAAAGTTCTTTTTGAGTCCTGCCTCTGTTCATAAACCTTCAGTGGCTCACCATTGCCCACTGAATAAAAAACCTAACTCCTTAGCCTGCCTCTAGTACCTTCCACAGTCAGGACCCAGGTCATCTGTTTGGACTGATCTCTCCCCACCCTCTCTCATCACCCCTGGGCTCCAGCCAAACCATGTGCTTGCTAGATCCTCTGCCTGTCCCACACTCTTGCATCTACTTACCATGTTTACTACCTGGATGTCCTATCCACAGTTGTCACATAGCAACCTTTTCCTTCTCCATGAGAAGCCACCCCTTGCCTCCACAGCACTTTATAAGTCTTTTTGACCCTTGTAGACTATTATTTGTGCAGATGTGTCCCTGCTAGATTCTGAACAACTAGGGACTAGGGGAGAGACAGCCTGTATTAGTCAGCCTGGACTTCCATAAAAAAATTGCCATGGACTGGGTGTCTTCAACAATAGAATATTATTTTCTCACAATTATAGAGTCTGAAAGTCCAAGATAAGAGTGTCAGTACGGTCGGTTTCTGGTGAAGACTGGCTTATAGACAGACACTGTATGCTTACACGGCAGAGAGAGAGATAGAGTTTTGATGTCTCTTCCTCTTCTTTTAAGGACACAAATCCTATTGGATTATGACTTCACCTAACCTTAATTACCTCCTAAAAGCGCTGTCTACGTTGGTAGGTTAGGACTGCAATATATGAATTTTAGGGGGACTCAGTTAAGTCCAGAGACTGCCTGATATTTAAATCCCTTCCAGCTTTAGCCCAGTATTCTATGCAGAGAGGGTGCTCAGTAAATGTATGGCATATTGAAAGAAATTTAATTCCATTGCCTCCAAGTAATTGTTTTTATAAGCTGTGCTGTTCAAGCCTGTGGGACTGCTGGGATCCCACAGCTCCTGGGAGGGCAAGAGGGAGTTAACAGGTTTTTGTGGGAATCAGACTGAAGGAATTGTGTCAGCTATAGCTATTAAGGATCAGCCTCATGAATATACTGTCTCTGGTGGGAATGTTGCAAGGCTGCTGTCCATTCATAAGGGAAGTTCCATATAGTTTTTGTGCTGAGAACAATAGTAATTCTCTGAGCATTTGGATTTGTTATATATAAAATTGTGTGATTGTGCACTCAGATATCACCTCACGCCAGTCAGAGTGGCCAAAATGAACAAATCAGGAGACTATAGATGCTGGCGAGGATGTGGAGAAACGGGAACCCTCTTGCACTGTTGGTGGGAATGCAAACTGGTGCAGCCACTCTGGAAAACAGTGTGGAGGTTCCTCAAAAAATTAAAAATAGACCTACCCTATGACCCAGCAATAGCACTGCTAGGAATTTACCCAAGGGATACAGGAGTACTGATGCATAGGGGCACTTGTACCCCAATGTTTATAGCAGCACTTTCAACAATAGCCAAATTATGGAAAGAGCCTAAATGTCCATCAACTGATGAATGGAGAAAGAAATTGTGGTTTATATACACAATGGAGTACTACATGGCAATGAGAAAGAACGAAATATGGCCCTTTGTAGCAACATGGATGGAACTGGAGAGTGTTATGCTAAGTGAAATAAGCCATACAGAGAAAGACAGATACCATATGGTTTCACTCTTATGTGGATCTTGAGAAACTTAACAGAAACCCATGGGGGAGGGGAAGGAAAAAAAAAGAGGTTAGAGTGGGAGAGAGCCAAAGCATAAGAGACTCTTAAAAACTGGGAACAAACTGAGGGTTGATGGGGGGTGGGAGGGAGGGGAGGGTGGGTGATGGGTACTGAGGAGGGCACCTTTTGGGATGAGCACTGGGTGTTGTATGGAAACCAATTTGACAATAAACTTCATATATTGAAAAAAAAATTGTGTGATTATGTAACTGACCAGATGGTCTCTCTTTTGCATTGGTCAAATGGGAGGCCCACCTGTAGTGACAGTTCAGTGGCACTCCTAGCCTCATTCATAGACTATCTTCATGTCTCCACTCACATATTTAATCATCTTTACCCTGCTTATCATTTATGCAATCATTATATTTTAGATACCTTTTAAGTTTTTAAAACTCCAGAAACACAGTAGGACTTCAGTGCATTTTAAAAATAAATAAAATTACTCATACTTTTCTTGAGAGGAATTGATAATTCAAATATCAATGTCCAGGTAGCATGATAAATTCACATATGAGCCTGGGAGGGGGTAAAAAAAATCTTTGTATTTCTACTTATCTATTAGTTATTGAGAATCCTTACATCAAACTTTTAAATGACTGCTAAAATTCCCATTATAGACGAGAAAGCTGAAGCTCCTGGAGATTAAGTAACATGTCCAAGTTCTGAGTTGGTGGATCTGGTTTTCAAATCTTGGTCCATCCCATGTCAAGATCAACATCTTTTCCATCGGTTCCCCTGCTTCCAGGATAGACACTAAATATCCAATAGTCTAGTCCTGGGGAGGGAATAAGCATAGCCAGAGATGAGACAGAGTAATGGCCTTGGGGAGTTCTGTCCTATGATAAGGCAATTCGAGGCTCCCAGCTGGGAGACAAGCCATAGACAGGGGTTGAGCCTCTGGACTGAGAGGTACTAGCAAGATGTCTTGTGTTACTGGAGGGCATTCGGGCCCCAGCTGGCCAGGCCTGGGTGTGGAGGCCAGCTTCCAGGACAGAGGAAGGCTTAAATGAGAACTGAGAACTGAATGAGAAACCCTGTTTTGGGGTACTAGTAGTTGAGAAGGCCTGGGCAGGAGAAGGGTGCTACAATGCTCCCAGAAGACTCTCCAGCACTTTGAGCCATTAAAGTAGTTCTTTGGGCCAATAAAGTAGTTCTAGATCCCATCAGCTTTGCCAGTAGGGCTCCTACTCTTCCTTCAGATCTGGGATTGCCTTAGGGACCACAGCTGGGTACAGCAGAGCAGGACACCTCAGTTCAGTAAGTATTAATTGAATGTCTGGTGTGTTCTGGGTGTTAGAGGAACACAGAACAATCATCCCAGGTCCTGACCTTAGGGACCTCGCTGTTCTGTGGGGGCAGATAGGTGTGAAGGGGGTCTGTTAAGGTCATGGTAGCACTCACATTCACACATCTCTCTTCCAGGGCCATGTTCTGCAATGATTTAAAGGAAAAGTATGAGAAGAGGATCATTATCAAAGGGGTTGATGCTGAGACCATGCACACTCTTCTGGACTACACATACACCAGCAAGGCACTGATCACCAAGCAGAATGTGCAACGGATCCTGGAAGCTGCTAACCTTTTCCAGGTGTGTGAAGAAATAGTCTTCAGTTATTCCTCAGAGATCTGTCTGGACTGGCTCTCAGGCCTGTACCTGGGACATACATACAACCATTCTCATACCCACACTTAGTTGGGCCTCTACTTACTTGAAAGTCAGAAGATCCTCCTTTGGAAGTTTCCTCAGAGGGGGTGAGATGTGGCATTGACTCCTTAATGCCATAAAGCCAGGGAAGTTTGGTGCCTGGAATCTATATGTATTTCTTGACTGCAGTAACTACAATTTGCAGAAGCCTAATTGGAGCCAGGGGTTCCAGTCACCACTTCATATTCATAACTTCGAATCCTTACTGGGAAGGAAGGGAAGGCAGTTTCTTCTCCCTATTTTACAGGTAGGAAGAGCAAGGCACAGAGAAGGGGGTTATTTGCACCCTGGGCCTTCTGCATCCAGGGGCTACATGCTTGCCACTAGACCCTACAGTCTCTCTGGGAGAAAGTGTCTAGACTTGGGGGGAATTCCCGACCTTGACTGGTCGGCACTTTGCGGTGGGTATGAAAGAAGAGCACTTTTCATGAGGGGTATTGCAGAAGATAAAAGACAACCCTTGGGATTAATTAAGTTTATTCATTTATTTTGAGAAAGAGAGAGAGAGAGAGCGCGCGCGCGCGCGCACACACACACACACACACACACACACACACACGTGGGCGAGGGGCAGAGAGAGAGGGAGAGAGAGGATCCCAAAGCAGGCTTTGCACTGACAGTGTCGACGCAGGGCTCAAACTCACTAACCTCGAGATCATGACCTGAGCCAAAATCAAGAGTCTGATGCTTAACCAACCAAGCCACCCAGGTGTCCTTAGGATTGAGTTTTATTGTTTCCTTTTGACTACGTTTGTTTCAATCTGACTACAAGTATATTTAGCTTCATTGACTAATTAGATCCATAGATTCTGTCAGTTGCATCCACAGTTATCATTGGGGCCCCATCCCAAGTTACCATCTTTGCCTAGGTCTAAAAGTACACCTTAAACTTGGTTTTGCCGGGTGAAGACAGACAGAGATTGTCTCACTGAGGATGTTGAGATTTATTGACAAACAGAGTCTAGGGACAAACCGGGTTGTTCCCAGGGACTGAGACAAACATCAGATCTTGTGCATGGTTTGGGACTTGGGGAGGTGGTATCCTTCTGGATCCTCAGTAGGTCAGTAGTTGAGGGGAAACAGGTGGAGAATGAGGGGCCCAGAGTCAAGACCAGGGGCTATGGGATTTTTTTTGTTGAGACTGGAGCCTAGGCAGGATCTGTGGAGTCCAGCAAGGAAGGGAGAGTAGAAAGAGGGAGGAGAGTCAACTATGAAACAGCATTGATGAGTTACAAATAATTGCCAATTTTATTGTCTCAGCTTCCTCAGGGTATTTTAAAGATACAGAGCAAGTTACTTCCATCATGACTGGTCATGCCTTCTGGTGATGTGTCCAAGTCAGTTACCACCCCCACATACAGCCCTCCCCCCTTTCGCTGTCCTTACCTGCTTACACCTTTAGCCTTACTAACCGGCAGGGAAATACTCCTCATTATGTGGAGTGAGGGACTCAGTAGCTATATTGTATTCCCTCCCTCCCCCCAACTGCTCCAATAATCTGACCTCAGCGAAATCCTTCCCAGGTCAGATAGGGCCTCTATCTAGTTCAGCTTTTACTTGGGGGCTAAAACAGAGCTGCATGTATTCTACAGTGGGTGTGTGGGTGTGGGTATATGTGCAAATCTTTATTTAGCCTCCTTGTTTTCAGTAAGATGTCCTCATGTGTCTTTCTCAGTTTCTGGTGTCCCTGAGTCCAGAACCTCTCTGGTGTGGTTTCTCCAGAGATAAATCTTTTCCAGCAGGAACAAAAAATCTATCTTTTGTTAGGTTATAAGAGGTGGGGAGGAGTCCCAGGAGGCTTAAATTCTTCTTAAACCCACCCTTGTTATCAGCCCCATCTGCCCTGGCCTTGCTATTTCCCTGGGACTTTAATATTTCTGCTTTCTGGGGTTCTGAGGGACAAACTCCTTTGTAGGGCACTTGGTCTGACCTCTCTTCTCTCAAAAAAAAAATCACTCTCCAGTCTTCACATTCTGTGGTTTGGGGTTACTGATATCTCCTGGTTTCAGTGAGGATGGAGTTTGTGTTTCTGTTTCTTGTTCTCCTTTTCAGTTTTGGGTGATTTTTATAAAAACTCTTTAGATAGTAAAGACTGTTATCTTTTGTAATAATGTTGCAAATATTTTCCATTGGTTATTTGACTCATGATTTTTAGTAATGACTTTTTTTATATATAAAAGTTTAAAATTAGTGTTTAGTCAGATCTGTTGATCATCTCCTTGATGTTTTTTGCCTTCATTGTATGTTTTTAGAAAGACCTTCCCCATTGCTTACTTATATACTTACTCACTTCTAATTTCTATTAGTTTTGTTATGTCCACAGCTTTGATATTTAAATCTTTAATGTATCTGGAAATCATTCTGGCATAAAGTTTCTCCGTTGTCTTCATTGTCGTCGTCCTCCTCCTCTGCCTCCTTTCCCTCCTTCTCCTCCTTCTTCTCATTTTCTCTCAAGTTGTGAGCTTCAACAGAGATTTTGGTTTTAATGAGAGGTGGAAGGAAGAGGAAGACAGAGACAGGATAGAGATAGAGCACGTTCTGTTTATTATTGATTCCCCTATCCTGGTAATGCCTCACCTCAAAATTTTCCAAATCTCATTCACTTTCTAGGCAAAAAATAGTAAGTTCTCTCTGAGGCTATTTTACTAATTTTCCTAATGAGTGTTGATTCTTACGAAAACAAGAGAAGAGTGCTCTGGGTGTCTGGTTAGAAAGTCTGTTGCTTCTGGATAACTTGCTTTGAAGACTCAGATGTAGAAAACTGAGGATATCTTCATTCCTGAAAACACCACAAAGGACAGAGATTTGTAGGTTGTTGAAATCACTTTGTGGTCTTAAAAAAAAATATTCTTTTGAATGGATAAAACATACCCTTGTTCCAAATTCAGAAAAACAGAAGGGGAGACAGTGAAACATTTTGCTATCTTCACTTTTAATAGTATCTTGCTGTCCTTCGTATTCTTTTTTTAAATTTTATTTATTTATTTGTTTTGAGAGAGAGAGCACACGTGCATGCTCTTGGGTGTGTGGGAGGGGAAGGGGCAGAGAAAGAAGGAGAAAGGGAATCCCAAGCAGGTTCTGTGCTGTTAGTGCAGAGCATGACACGGGGCTCGATCTCAGAAACCATGAGATATGACCTGAGCCAAAATCAACAGTCAGATGCTCAACCAACTGAGCCACCCAGGTGCCCCTGTCCTTCATATTCTATGCACACCCCAGTGTATATGTGCATATATCATTCCCACTCTTTGCTTCCAGTTTTTAACACAAATATTGGTGCACTCTACACTTTTTTTTTTTTTTTTTTTGCATCTTGCTTTTTTTGGCTTCACAATATATTTTGGAGATTGTTATAGATCAATATATACAGAGCCTTTTTGATGGCTGCATAATGTTGTTGGGATCTCCTCAGAAATGAAACATGTTGAGTTATCTGTAATAGTCTCTTATAAGGCAGAATGGTGGATTAGAAAGAACATGGGTATTGGACTCAGACAGAACCTGGGTTTAAATCCCAGTTCAGTCATTTATTTGCTGTGTGCATGTGGACAAGTTACTTAGATTGTCTGAGTCTCACCTTTCTTATTTGTGAAATTAGGATGATTATAATACCTACCTTTCAGGGAGAGTTACTGTGAGAATTAAGTGAGATGCTATTTGTAAAACACCTAACACATAATACATGCTGGGTAGAATTTTCTTCCCATCATTTGTGCGTTAATTTTAACTTTACTTTGGATAATTTGTGCCTTGAATAAACTGACTGACATTGAGCTGTGAGGACATTTTCCTGTGCTATCCCCCAAGTTTTGCTTTTTCCTAGATTAGGATTTTAAGAGACCGTGATTTAAAGTTTTGTTTCATCATGTTCATGTAACACTTGGTTAGTAGAATGAATTGGACTGGTGCTATATTTAATTGACTCAGAATTGTAGATGGAGAAAAGTGTGCCAGAGTTGGCATTTTATCTTGTTATTTTAGAATGTGCACAGAAGCTGATACCACCTTTCTTGGACGGAAATCAACGGGAACCAGATGATCTTGGTGTTTTCTACCCCATCTGGTAGTAAAGGGTTTTAGCTGTTACACTGTCACTGTGCGTCAGCTGCCCCCTCCCTTTCTACTTCTCTTTTCAAGTCTCTTCCTGTTATCCGTTGATTCCTTCTATGCCAGAATTTCCTAGTCCAGAAAGAGATAATTTGATTGACCAAGCCAGTCACTGCTAATGCTGTTTGAAAAGACCTTTTCATGCAAAGCAACTTCATGAGTTGCTGGCCTCCTGAA
This sequence comes from Lynx canadensis, assembly GCF_007474595.2. Taxonomy (NCBI): domain Eukaryota; kingdom Metazoa; phylum Chordata; class Mammalia; order Carnivora; family Felidae; genus Lynx; species Lynx canadensis. The sequence goes on along the minus strand of NC_044311.2, from coordinate 75,389,593 downwards.
GACTGATAACCCTGGGGTCAGCTACCATTACCACTGTCATTGGTCCAGTCAGCTGTGGCACAGGGTGGGACAGTTTCTTTTAGGAGGAAAGTTAGGGTGTGGCAGGTACTAAATGGACTGCCACAAGAGGAACTTTGCAGTCACTTAGCTGTGATTAATTAGCCAATTATGGGGAGAAATATATTTTCTCCAAGTAGTTTCTAGAAAGGTAAGAGTAAGAGAAGCACCTATGAGGAAAGGCCCAAGCGACCCTTCACAATGTGAGGCAGGGTTTTTGAGATGAATGTCATTCAGTGGGGGCTGCAGGGAACTTGCCTTATCTGGAACTTCAGGCTTCTGAGTTCTAGATAAGCAAGGCAGTGAGAAACTGTAGAAACTGTAGGTGTGGGACAATGGCTATAAGAACTTGGTAAGATTTTTCAGTTGTGGAGAACTGCCATGTTAGTTTGGAGAACTTCGTCATATTTGTTACTTTCATTTTTATTATTAAAAACTCATGAAAGAATAAGGGTTTGTGAGCCTATCTTCAGGGTAGCAAAAGATGTGAGGTCAGGGAGACCATGCTTACCCTTCATTTAGTCTTGGGACAGAAGATGGCTAAGATAACAGAGCAGCTGGTTAGAAGGAGCTTGGAAGAGAAAGGGAAATCAGGCTGAGACCTGAGGGGTGATGTGAGGAAAGAAAGAGGGATGCCAGAGTGGTGGCCTGGTCATCTGGCCTGGGGCCGAGAAGACCCAGGTGGGGCCTCCACAACAGCTCTGGGGCTGAGATCTGTATGGATGAGGTAGCCATGTAGTCAGTGGCTGACCCGGATGGCTGGGACTAGCTTCTTGGCTTACTCAATATCTGGATCATAATACATAAATATTTGTTGAATCGGTGAAGGCATGTGTCACTCTTGTCTATTACTAGTTGAATATGAGGACTGCCTCAGAAACTGCTCAATGCCCCATCAAAAATTGCCTGACCTCCTTTAAGAGGACACTAAGAAGCCCACTCCTGGCTTTTAGAAATGTTGTGGGCTGGTAGAGGAGGAAGTATTCCACAGGTTAGTACTAATAATTGCTTCATTTTTAAGCACCCACTAAGTGCCAGGCACCTAACAAAAGCAGGTCTCACTCATTACGTTACGTCATTACGGATGGACTTGTGTTGTCATTGATAGGGACCCACAGATTGTGTCTACCCACCATCGGAATAGCCAGTGGATCCAGGCGAGAAAACCAGCCCAACTATTTCTTTGCTACTGTCTAGAGAAAATCAATCTGTTGACTGATGCATCCTCTCCCACACATTCCCTTTGTCAACCAATGTTGCTGTGTGGCCATTGTAGGTGATAAGAAATTGGGGTTACTCTCCTGGGTCCGCAGGACAGTAATAGTTGTGCTTCCCAGAGCATTCACAATGTGGCAACTGTTTTGCCTACATGGTTTCATTTAAAATGAGGTATGTATTTTTACCCCCAATTTTTAGTGATGTAAAAGATCAAGGTTTCATGGCTAATGAGAGAGGAGCCTGGATTTCACCCCTATCTGCTTATGCTAGCCTGTGTGTTCCCCACTACATACTGCGTGCGTCCCTCAGAGCAAGGCCTGGAGCAAGTCAGGATCCTGAAGGCAGCTGGGGCTATTGGCATCCTCAGGGAGGGCTGCCCAGTGGAAAATTCTGGAAACCAGTGGGGCCCTGTAATTGTGTCAGCAGGTGAGACTGGCACAGCTGCCACCCCTCATGCCTGACTCCCTCTGGGGAAACCAAATGTCCCCATCTCAACAGTGAGCCTGCTGCTGTCCACACAGTGTCTCTTTAAACACATTTCTGTGTTTAATCTCAATGTTTACTCTTTTTTACTTTTAGGTATAACTTACGTTTAGTAAAATACACACATCTTAAGTGTACAGTTTTTGATTTTTTACACATGTTTGCAGTCACGTAACCACCACCCAGATCAAGCTCCAGAACATCCCTGGCATCCCAGAATGCTCTCTTATGCCCTCCACAGGTAGTACCTCCCCAGGGAGAGCTATCACTCTGGCATCTGTCACCATACATTAGTTTTGCCTCTCTGAATTGCATATTGTTCTTGAGTTCTAATTAGTATAGAGGATCTAAATCTGAGGCTACAAATGTAGGTGTGCAAAGATAAAAGCATGATTTAACCTATTATTTTTCTAACATTGAACTTAATCTGTTTCCTGAGCTTCCCATTCTATCAGTGATAGAAATTGTAGTCAACCTAATGATATCTCATTTCAGGAAAGCTTCATCAATTTAGCATCTGGTTTGCTTAAATGGTTCCAAGGGGGTGTTTACAGATTACCAGGACATTATAGAAAGAGGCATCTGGCCCAGGCTTACCATGGTTATTTGCATCATTGGTCTATGCTGGCACCTGCTGGAACATCTGTGTTCCCATTGGTCTCTCTCTGATCATTGACTCCTTCACCCGTGGCATCAGCTGGAAGTCCTCAGGCCCACCTGGTTCAGGCCCTCAGTCTTTGTGGGTCACTGTGCATGCTCTTTGTCCCGTTTACAAGGCCTCCTCAGGTCTGCCAGTCCTCTCAGTGATTTCTTTGTCCCTCTCAGGAACACACAAGAAACTTCCATTTGCTTGCCTGTGCCAGTCTGGAACTATAGGGAATTTGGAGCAACTGCCATAGGTCCCCTTTGTCTAGAAACAACGCATTCCAGCTTCTCTTCTGCTTCTGCTATACTGGACTGCCGCTTTTCTGATTTCCTTTAGGAAGTCGAGGCACACATCCTTTTGCTCTCAGCTCCACAATCTCTAAGGAGCTTTTTGCTTTTCCTTTACTCTAGAGTTTGGCCTGGGTTGGGAGGCAGGGCATCATCTCAAGGACCCACACCTGCTTCTCACTTTATCGCTAGACTCTCCTCTTTTTTCTTGGCTCCGGAATCATTGTTGGAAAAGCTGGCTGCTACATTATCATCCATTCTCCTACGTCTGTTGCTTTGACATAAACTGTATGCCTAGACTCTTTGGTATTCTGGCTTTTCCAGTTCAAAGGGCCCAGTTATTACTACTAACTGGTATTTCAAAACTAATTTTCTACTGTAGGTTCTGAAAGTGTATTTAGAAACTCAAAAATCAAAATTGTCTTCTTTTGTCTATCCTATCTATCATTCTTTCCCTGGGTATTCAGCCCTAGTTGCTGCCCATGGGTGGTGAAATACAGGAAGTGGGATATGGGGTTTTTGTTGTAATGAAAATCCATGTTACTACCAGATTTTGACTTTTACTTCTACCTAATTTCTACAAATTACTAACTATTTACTACATTCAAGGTACTTTGTAAGAAACTATCGGGGAAATAAAGACAAAAATTATAAATATTGATCACATTTGTTTAGCAATTTATTGTATTCTTTCCCCTGCATGATCCATTCTGATGTTGACAATATTTCTGTGAGTGGGCTGGCCAGGTAATTCCTTCACAATTGAGACTGCAAAGTGGGCTTTATTATTCTCAACACTTTCCAGACAAGGAATCTGTGGCTCAGAGAGAGTTCAGCTCATCAAAGAGTTGAAGCCATAATCAGAGGCCTAAACCCAAAACTTCTGACCCCTATACCTGCCTCCCGCCACTACCCCCAAAGCCTCAAAAGCAAGGACTCCCACTGAGCTTTCAAACCACAGGGCAATCCAGCCAGACCCCAGGGCAGAGTATAGGGTAGAAAAACGTTCTGGCCCTGAAGGAGGTGGCATTGACTTGGACTTCATAGAATAGGTAGGAGCTGGGTTGGGGGAAAAGTATTTAGGCAGAAGCAAAGACTTAAGTTTCCACTTCCCTACCTGATACCTTACCTGTTGCAGCTGTCTGCTCATGGACCTGCTTCTCAGGACTTGGCTTTGCTTAGATGCCCTACTGCTTCTGTGCCCTAAATTTGCACGTGCGCGCACACACACACACACACACACACACACACCATATCCTGAGCATCAAACATATCCCAGACATAGTCATTCCATTTAATCCTCATAGTGGTGTCCCTTCTTGGCCTTCATTGTGTCCCTGGGCTGAGTCACTAAGCTCCAGCACTTGCCCCTTGACTCTTAGTATGGCCCATGTGGCTCCCTCATTGTGTGCTGCTGGCCCGTTGGGGGCCCCACTAGCTCCTCTGAAAACTCAGGGGCTGTCTGTTGCCTGAATCTTGACCAATCTTCCCACACCCTTTCCTTTCTCCCTGATCCCACTTCTGAGGTCAGTGTACCTCTATAGTTGCCTCAGTGCCCCAGAACCTGCCCCACCTTAGTGAGCGGACCTTTTGCAGGTCTTAGCTCCCTTTCCTGCTCACCCCATATAGTTTCCAGGAACCAGCAGACCCCTCAGCCAAGTCTAGAGCAAGGACTGAAAGTTTGGAGCAGAGGATATCCTAGGAGTAGGGGGGCGGTGTATGCCCTTTGGTCTGAAGTAGATTATCATCTGAGAGAGGGGGAAAGGGGCAGGGATGGAAGATTAGGATCAGTGGCAATTTACAAATTTGAAGTATGAAGATCCTTCTTTCATATCAATACACACCCCGTAGAAAAGTTTTATTTTTATGACTATTATCTGAGAAGAAAAATGGTGACAAAAAATATTTACTATGAATTCATAAACAGGGGTGCCTGGGTGGCTCAGTTGGTTAAGCATCTGACTTTGGCTCAGGTCATGATCTCACAGTTCAAGAGTTCAAGCCCTGTGTTGGGCTCTGCACTGACAGCTCAGAGCCTGGAGCCTGCTTTGGATTCTGTGTCTCCCTCTCTCTCTGCCCCTCCCCTGCTCATGCTCTCTCAAAAATAAACAAACATTAAAAAAATTTTAAAAAATAAATAAACTTAAAAAATGAATTGACACTTTAAAATAAATTTGAAGTTTTTAAATCTCATCAAGAAATTATATGCTCTTCACATACACTGATTTGTTGGGGCTTGAAGGTAAGAATACCAATGTCTTTATACACCCTTTGCAATAACTATAAGGTCACTTAGGGACTGTGGTCAATGGAATTATTGATTTGGGTCAAAATATGGCTTCAGTTTTTCTGGGGTGGATTTGAAGGCACCTCTAGGGAGATGTGGAATTACATTGGTTAAGTCTGTTAAGATCCCAGATTCTGGAGACCCTGAAGGGAAGCAGAGGAAGGACAGTGGAGATGGGGAGCAGGGCGTACATTCTCATTGAGACAGACACTTCTCATGGGAACTGCAGCTATGTCTCAAGTGGTTTCTTTGATTGTATTTTTAGTCCTTGTTCGAGGTCAGGTGCCTGACTGTAACCTTTTGCTCACATGTCCCCTCAAACAGGAAGTTGGCTGTCTGTTGCCATTATCTGTCATCGCTCAGCTTTAATAAACAAGTTCATGTGTCATTTGGACAGGCTGAGAATGAAAATTTACACTAGCATCTTAAATAATCTTGAATATGAAGAAATAAAAAACACATATATTTTAAAGAAAACAATTTCTTGTTCCCATGACTCCCCTGCCCATCAGCAGTTTCTCAGCCATTGGTTAGTATGCTGCTCTATACCCCTCATACTCAAAAGTATTTATTGAAGCATATTCTGAGGGGAATGTAGACAATTTGGAGATCACCACTACCCTTGTTCTCATAAGGCCTCTTCAGACTCTCCTTGAATTTTGTTAGCTCGACAATGTGACAGTTACAGAGGCAGTGTGATGCCCAATGAGAAGAGTGAGCTAGCCATGACTTGAGCATCATCTGTACCACTTACTAGCTGTGTGGCCTTAGGCAACACACTCAACTCTTTGAATTCTCTATTTCTTCCTTTGTGCAAATGGTCTGTGCTAATACCTACCTTATTATTACTTGTTAAATAAAGTATATTTGTTAAAAAATAAAATTTATTCATTAAAAAAATGGGTGGGAAAGTGTCTAGCATAGGTCTTGGTACATACTAGGTATCTGAAAACTATTTTCCTCCCCTCTCTTCTTTTTGGCAGAGTTTGTGCTAGGGGCTATTAGAAATAAAAACACAAATATGACCCAGAACCTGCCCTTGGGATGCCTGACTGTTGTACAAAGGAGAAATGTAATTGGTGCTCCACAGAGGGTCAAGTGAGTCGCTCAGTGGAGCACAGAGGAGGCAGGGATTGATTCTGTGTTGGGCAACTGAAAAAGCCATGAAGCAGGAAGTGGCTTTTGAGAAAGAACTTCATGAATTGGCAGGATTTCTCCATTTCTTTTCCCTTCCCTTATCTTTCATTTTCCTTTCTTCTTAAGCACATATTGACCCAGAATTAAAAATGTCCAGAGGCAGAGAAGGCTTAAAACACAGTCAAGACTCTCTGGTCTTGTCATCCTGGCTCTCCTTCTTGTGTTGGCTTTGTCCTCAGGTGCATGGATACTAGAGAGCAACTCACAGCATCTCCTGTAAACTCAATTTTCAGAAAACTGCCACAGGTGCAAACAGATGCTTACACACTGTTGTAGGGGTTCACAGACTCTGGACCCCCTCCGTCAGTCCCAAACTTAACACTCCAAATGAAAAAAATAACCTGTGTGTAGATGAGGCGATGGCCATGGTACTCCTTCCCCTTTTTTTTTTTTAAGTTTTATTTATTTATTTGGGGGGGGGGGCAGAGAGAGAGAGAATCCGAAGCAGGAGAGGGAGAGAGAGAGAATCCTCTGTCAGGCTCTGCACTGTCAGTCGAACTCACGAACCGTGAGATCATGACCTGAGCCGAAATCAAGAGTCACTTAACCTACTGAACCACCCAGGCACCCCTCTTCCCCTTTTTTTGAAGTTAATTTAAAAGGGGCCTTCTCAGTTGAAATTGGGGTGAGCTATCCTGATTCCTTTCTTAAACAGTGAAGCTCTGGAGTCAAACTTGCCTGGGCAGGGAGAGCAGGATTTTAACAGAGTGATGAGAGAGGAAGCAGGTTCAGGTTGATGAAACAGCCTGAGCACAGAAAGGCTCCGTGACAGACAAGCTTAGGAATGTTTGGGGAAGGTGAATAGACAGGTCTGACTGTGGAGAGGTTCTATCAGGGAAAGTCCTGGTGACAGTGTACAGCTTGAGGGGTAAGAATAGGGCTGCCTTCACTTTCAAGCAGTGGAATCACCGAACTGTGTTATATAGCATTTATCACAGTTGTAATTTGACACGTGTGTGATTATTTGATTACTGTTTGCCTTCTCCACTCGTCTGTCAGGTCCAATGAGTACAGGCACTGTGTCTCTTTCTGCTCACCTCTGTTGTCCGATACTGACTGATGGCCTACTACATAACAGATGTTCAGTACACATTCTGGAAATTAACAGGTGGATGAATGGGGGAATGAATGGTGTCTGGCTGGGGAGGGACACTCTGGATCAATGTTTCTAACAAATGTGAGCTCCAGTACTTGGTTTGATTCTCCTTCATGGTTTCCTTCTTTGCTTATCAGTAGTCATGAAGCAGGGGTAGGAATTGGCACCTTGTGGGTCAAGCTTTCCTCCAGGCAGATCAGATTACTGGAGCTCTTGTTGGTGAACTGTGCAAATCATGGTTGGCATCTGCCAAGCCCTTGTCCTATACGCACACTGCTCGACCTGAGGAAGCTTGAAGTTGTCTTAAAACATGCATTTTTGGAATTAGATAAGACTGCTTCAAATTTTAGCTCTACCTCTTATTAGCTATAACTGAGGAAATCACCTCACTTCTCTGGATCTCCTTTCCTCATCTATAAACCAGGAAAGATAATAAATATCTACTTTATTGTATTGTGAGGATTAAATTAGCTCAGTAATATAAAGGGGCTGGCACATCATAGGTGTTCTTTGTTTTATTTTTTACATTTTATTTTATTTTCTCATTGTGTCCTTGAAAATTGCAAGGAGTATTTCTTTTCTTTTCTTTTTTCTGATTTTAAAAGCAACTTCATGCTCAGTGTAGAACATTTGTTCTAAAGAGCAAAGTCTAAAAGAAAAATTAGCAACTGCATTTGAGATAAACACGATTCGCATTTTGATGTGTTACCTTCAAGTGTTTTCGCCATTCATGAGAGACTTTATTGTAAAACAGATAATTCTGTCACATGGTGGACAATGCAAGGGAGGACATAAAGGTAAACAGTGAGAAGTAAGCCTTCCTCCGTACCCAGACCCCAGCCACCAGTTCCCCTCCTCAGAGACAACCACTGTTACCAGGTTCTTAGGTGGCCTCCTAGAGACAGTTTACATATTTAGAAAATCTGTTTTATTTTCATACCATCTTCTTCTTATGCAAACACTGGAATAGTGTATGTGCTATTTACACTAGAGGCTGTCACAAAAGTGAGTTCCCTTTTAGCGCTCATAGATATCTCTGTGGGCAGGGCCACATACGGCTCTGGTGACAGGTTCTGAGGGCTCAACAAGGCTTGGTCTCAGATGTATATTTTTACTCTTTGAACTGAAAATCTGCAGACAACTCAACAGGTGTTAGAGTTCTCAGTCTCAACCGTTTCTACAGTTGCTCATGCGAGGAGTAGATCTGCAGGCCATGGCTGGAGCCAGCTGACAGGGCAGTCTGAGGTAGAATTAAAGCTACTCCAACATTTCATTGACCCTCAGTCAATTTTCTTAAAGTTTATTTATTGATTTTGAGAGAGAGAAAGCAGGGAGCGGGGGGAGGAGGGGCGAAGAGAGGGAGAGAGAGAATCCCAAGCAGGCTTCATGCTGTCAGTGCAGAGCCTGATGCAGGGCTCGATCTCACAAATCTGTGAGATCATGACCTGAGCCAAAATCAAGAGTTGGACACTTACCCAACTGAGCCACCCAGGCACCCCTGACCCTCGGTCAATGTTTTCTAAACTGACAATTGGAACGAGAGTTCTGACATGGAAAGGTAATATGTTGCAATTGGGATTGATCCAAAAATCAGGGATGTGTGCCCCCTAGAATGCACTGGACTGAAGACCAAAGCCCAATCATTCTAAGACCAGTCCTGCCCCTGCCCCCACCCTTCAGGCCCCACAACTCTGCTACCCTCAGCTCCTGTCACTGGAGCCTCTTCTCTGCAGGCTACATCCGTCCCAGTGCAGGTCTGTCCCATTCATACTGTCACTGGGCCCTGCCTTCAAATTGGCCCTCCCTGCCAGGTCCTCTCCACTCAGCCTCCCTCTTTCCCTCCTGTTAATTCATCAACACAAGAACACTGAGACCTTGACTCTCCATGGAGCCCAGTGGATATGGAGTGGGGATAGGAAGTTGGATGTGTTCAAAGCTAAGCTCCAGAGAACAGTAAGAATGGACTGAAACATTTGAATATCGTACACTTGAAACTAATGTAACACTGTATGTTAATTATACTGGAATTAAAATTAAAAATGAAAAAAAGAATGAACTGATGCATTTGAGACACCTCATCTGGAAAATGAATATTAAGTAATATAATGGATATGGCAGTGCTTTGTAAAGTGTTAAGTGCTATATAAACATGAGGGACTCATTTTTTTTAAGTTTTTTTAATTTATCTTGAGAGAGAGAGATAGAGAGTGAGCAGGGGAGGGGCAGAGAGAGAGGGAGAGAGAGAGAATCCCAAGTAGGCTCCACGCTATCAGCACAGAGCCTGACGTGGGGCTCGAACTCACAGTGAGATCATTTCCTGAGTTGAAACCAAGAAGGGACTCATATTTTTATGAGGATGATGATCATTTAAAACTAAGACACGTAAACCAACGATTTTACAAATGAACTTTTAAATTACAGAAGTGCTACTTCATTTTAGAGGATTTATAAAGTATGTAAAAAAAAGAGGAAGAGAAATTCTCAGAGTCTTATTAGAGAGTGTAGTATCTTGTATTATTTATACAGTATATTCCCTTTCTATCCTTATGGGACTGTTTCTGTGGGAGGATTATTTTTTCCTTGACAACAGATTTTGCCATGTGATTTACTCTGGCTGGTTAGGTGTGAGTGGAAATGGCATGTGCAACTTCTGAGCTAAAACTTAAGAGCCTTTCGGTAGCTCTGCTGGTTTTTTTCTCCTTCTGTCATAACACTGGCATATATCTCAGTCAAGGCTTTTCAGTCATCTTGGAATGAAGACCCCTGTAGGACATATAATGTGAGTGAGAGATAATCATTTATTCTTGTCAGCATCTGAGATTTGGGGGTTGTTTGTTACTGTAGCAAAAATTATCCTAAGATACCTGATATCCTGAGATATCATACCTGTTAATATTTTGGTGTACACACTTCAGCCTTTATTTTTATGCCTGTGTCCCATATTTTCAATAAAAAGTGGATTATAACGTACCTATGGTTTTGTGAAGTGCTTTTCTCATTTCAGCTGCAAATGTTTTAGTATATATTTCTAAAAGACAAGGATTCTTCTTTAAACATAATCACAATACCATTACCACACTTAAAATGAATAATAATCTGAATTAAGGATCCAAATAAAGTCCATACTTTGCACTAGCTTGATGTGTCTCTTACATCTCTGTGCGTTTTCAGGTTCCTCCTCTCTGTCTCTCTCTCTCAGCCTTGTGATGTATTTGTTGAAGAAATTGAACTGGCTGTTCCGTAAAGTTTCTCACAGTCTGGATTTTGCTGATGGTATATTCCCATGGCATCATTTAACATGTTCCTCTTTCTGCTGTATTTCCTGTAAATTGCTGATTAAATCTAGAAGCTTGATCAGGTTCAGTGAACAGATTTTTAAACTCAGTACATTATGAACATTTTCTATGTCATTTAATTTTCTTGTACATATTTTATTAATGACTACGGGGCTGTTGAAAACAAGAATGTACTATCATTTCTTTAGCTATAGTCCCCTATTGTCAGTCATTGGGATTGTTCTAATTTTTTGTTGCTACACACAACTCCCTGATAAACCTCCTTGGGGACTAATGGTTTTCTGGCCTGATTTGCCTCCCTTCTGTTCTCTTAGTTCCTGCGGATGGTGGATGCCTGTGCTAGCTTCCTAACAGAAGCCTTGAATCCAGAAAACTGTGTTGGAATACTGAGGCTGGCAGATACACACTCCTTGGACAGCCTGAAAAAGCAGGTGCAAAATTACATCATCCAAAACTTTGTGCAGATTCTGAACTCTGAGGAGTTCCTAGAACTTCCCGTGGACACTCTGTACCACATCTTGAAGAGTGATGAGCTGTATGTAACAGAGGAGGCTCAGGTGTTTGAGACTGTGATGAGTTGGGTCCGGCACAAACAGGCAGAACGACTCTGCTTGCTCCCCTACCTCCTTGAGAATGTGCGCTTGCCACTGCTGGACCCGTGGTACTTTGTGGAGACGGTGGAGGCAGATCCTCTCATCAGACAGTGCCCGGAGGTCTTCCCGCTGCTTCAGGAAGCCAGGATGTACCACCTTTCAGGCAATGAGGTGAGCTGACGATGAGCAACACTAGCTAACCAGTGAGGTAAAGGAGTCTGCGGGCCTCACAGAAATATAGGTGAGGCTGGCTTACAGAACCTTACTTCATGGTGAAGACAATTGCCACACCGTCTACGGTTTGAGTCAGGCAGTTCCAGATGCCCTGGATTTCTGATCTGTGAAATGGGGATGATACCGCATCATAAACAGCTACTGAGAGGATTGAGTGAGATAGGAAATTGCTCAGCACCATGCCCAGCACATCCTTCCTCTTCCCAGGGCTTAAGGGTAGAGGTTGGTGGGGGTGACGTACAGAGGACAGAATGTGCCCTGTTCAGTCACCATTCCACAGGAGCACAGCTTTCCTAGTTTGCCCGCTCTGGGAACTGCGAGTCTCTTGGATATCCTGTGAATGTTACCTTGGTTCAGACTGTCGTTGTTTCCTTTCCGAATTTCCAAAAATTCCTCAAAACTCACCTTCCTGCCCTCAGTCTGGCCTCCCTCCAATTCATTCACCAGCTGGATAATCTAAAACTCAAGCCTCATCATTGTGTTCTTGGGCTTACCCTCTTCGTGGCTCCCCGTGACTCCCAGGATCAAGCCCACACACTTCCTGCCTGAGCTCCTGTTACAGGGAGTATGGCCGGAGTCGCAAAAGAGGAGTCCAAAAACAAAATGCAGTTAACTGAAGTTCCCCATACTCGAGTCGGAATGAGACCCCGACTCCAGAATGAAGCTTCTTTTTATTAGGATAATTGCTAAAGACTACGTGCATAAAGTCAGCTAAGTAAGTGTGTTAATCAGGCTAATGGTTTAGCTTTTTTCAAGGTTGAATTTTGAGTTAATTGGTTTCTATACCACTAGGAAGGGTCAGGTGTGAAGGACGATCTGGCCCTGGACAAATGGCTCTAGGTGTTCCTTAGGAGCCGCAGTCACATTCAGCTGTGTAAACGTGTCCTAAGCCCTTGCACCTTCTCCAGCCCTTCCCTTTTGAAGTCTCCTCCTTTGAGCCTTCCCTCCTGCATCTCCCGCATCTCCCAGAGCCTGGCCCTACACTCTTCACCTCCTGCCCACTTCTCTAGCTCCATCTCTAACCTCTCCCTTCTGCTACACCCTAATGCTCTGCTTGCAATTCCCCAAAGTGGACGTGCCTTTTCACCCTCTATTGCAGGAGAATGAGGTGCTGTTCAAATGCCTTTTCCTCTCTCCATCTAATTAACTTTTACTCTGGCTTCAAAAAGTTAAAGCATCACCTTCTTGAGAGACCTCTCTCTTCTCATAGTCCCTGGTGCATTGCTCTATCGTAGCACCAACCACTGCGTGGTAACCATTGTGTTCCTCATCTGTAAATGTCTCTATACTGGGAGCTTGTAATGGTAGGAAATATATCTTATGGGACTTTTCATCTCCAGACCTTAGGAGAATCCCTGGTGTAGAGTAAGTGATTGGTAAATGTTTGTTGAATGAAGAAATGAGTACCAAGATGATGAATACATGTATCATTTGGATGTTCCTGGTTCTGCTTAACAAATTTCTGAAGAAATGTTTTATTCAGATCTTTATAAAGACAAAAATAGGCTTAGTGGAGAGGAACAAAACTATCAGGAAATAATACTATAGGGATAGTGTATTTAAAGCTTATACACATGAACACACACACACACACACACACACACACACACACACACAGACATATATACCACTGTCCAGTAGATCTGGGATAGGCTACCAAAACTTCATTAGGCCATTGATAGAAATCCTAGCCACAGGTGGTTTAGAAATTGTCTTTCTGAGGCCCCTAGGAGCCTCCTTCTTTTCCTGTGTGTCCTCTTCTCATTCTTTGTTGCCCTCAGATCTGCTGTCATTGGTTCACTCTGCAAATGTATCCTTAAATGTTTGGCAGAATTTACCAGTGATACTATCAGAACCAGGAGTTTTCTTTGTGAGGTTTTTAGCTATAAACTGTATTTCTTTAGTAGATATAGGGTTATCTATTTCTTCCAGAATGAGCTTTGGTAGTTTGTGTCTTTCAAAGAAGTTGTGGAATTTATTGCCATAAAGTTGCTCACGGTATTCCTTTATTATCCTTCTAGTAACTATAGAATCCATAGTGCTGTCACATCTCTCATTCTAGATATTGGTAATTTGTGTCTCCTCTTTTTTTTTCCCCCTGATCAGTCTGGTTAGAGGCTTATCAGTTTTATCAAAGAAACAGCTTCTGGTTTCATTTGTTTTTATAGTTTATTTCGCTTATTTGTACTCCGATCTTGATTATTTTCTTTCTCTGCTTGCTTTGGGTTTGATTTTCTTTGATTAAAAAAAGTTTTTTTTAATGTTTGTTTATTTTTGAGACAGAGACAGAGTGTGAGTGGGGGAGGGGCAGAGAGAGACACACACACACAGAGATCTGAAGCAGGCTCCAGGCTCTGAGCTGTCAGCACAGAGCCCGACGTGGGGCTTGAACCCAGGCACCCCTAATGTTCTTTGATTTTTTTTTTTTTTAATTTTTTTTTTTCAACGTTTATTTATTTTTGGGACAGAGAGAGACAGAGCATGAATGGGGGAGGGGCAGAGAGAGAGGGAGACACAGAATCCGAAACAGGCTCCAGGCTCTGAGCCATCAGCCCAGAGCCTGACGCGGGGCTCGAACTCACGGACCGCGAGATCGTGACCTGGCTGAAGTCGGACGCTTAACCGACTGCGCCACCCAGGCGCCCCTGATTTTTTTTTTTAAAGTGGGAGCTGAAGTCATTGATTTGAGAACTTTCTTTTTTTTTTTCTAGTATTGCCAGCAGTGCTATAAATTTCCCCCTAAGTACCACTTTAACAGCATCCCATATATTTTAATAAGCTTTATATGTATGTATGTATGTATGTATGTATGTTTGTATGTATGTATATATTTAGTTATTGTAAATAAGTCCTAAACACCAGCTATTTGCCAGATATGGCCCTGGGCACTACAAAAACAGTTTCTGCCTTATGAAATTGATGGTCTGTCAGAGAAGCCAAGACAGTAAGCAGATGAACAGTGATGAGTACACAGAGGTAGGAGTCTAGGCAACCATATGGGCCCTGCCCTATGCTGGATATGTGGGTCACTGGCAGATGGCTCAGCACCGGGCATTAAAGCTCTCATAAAATTGCAGACTGTGTCAGTCTCTGCAGCTGCTCTCAGTTCAGGGTCTTGATCAACTACACTTCCAGTATTCTAGCTATTTTTATTTCTGCTTCCTGTTTCCTAAGTCCCTGAAATGCAGGTGATAAAGGTTTTCCTCTTCTATAAAATATCTGTACTATGCCTTCTGCAAAATTGCTGCTCTGAAATATGTGCTCTCACTTCGGTGTTTGCAGCGTGGGGGAGAGTGGGAGACAGAAGTCTTCTATCTGGAAGAGTTTCCAGTGGCAGGAACTTGGGCTTGCATTTAGGTAGATCTGAGTTTTAATCTTGACTGTACAATTTACTGACAGTGTGACCGTGGGTAAGCTACTTAGCTGCTTTAAAGCTCTGTCCTGCCCTGTAACGTGGAGATAATGATGTCTACCAACTGATACCAGTTGTTTTGAGAATTAAGTAAGGTAATGAACGTGATGTGGTTAGCAGCGTCTGACTCATGGTGTAAGACCCCACAAATGAAGACTCTTCTCGTTCTTCTGCAGTTCCTTTATGGTGCTCTGTCTCCCACAACCAAGCATTTTCCTTCTCTGAAGCTAACATTTCTCTTTTCACTGTGTCCTAGGGTTGCTGATTTATTGTCCTAAATCCTCCCCAGGGCACTTTCTCATTCCCATGTTACAGTCTTGGTAGCTGAACCAACCAAACACAGTGATCTTCGAATCAGGGTCCCATTGCCAGTTGATTCCCTGAAACTCCCCGTCTGTTTGCTGCCTGAATGATCTTGGGTTTACTCCTCAGAATAGTAGTGAAAGCCTGGAGGCTAGTCTCTGAACACACTTCTCCCCTTAACCTTCCTTTTCCAAACTTGAACCCTTCTTGCCCTATCATTATCTCTCCCTTTTAACCTTGTTCCTCCCCTAAGCTCGTGGAGGTGGCAGCGGTGGGATATTTTAGAACCCTAAAAGCAGATGTCAATCCACATTTGATTTAGGGGTGGTAGCCAGTACCTTCATTGAGAGAAGTCTTTTGGGGCAGAGAAAGTTTCTCCTGTATTTAATTACCTCCTAAATTTCCTGCGACCACCTTGATGTGTACCAAAGACTGCTCTGACCTGTGTGGTGTCATTCATTCCTGAGGACAGAGGGGGCAAAGGCTCAGCCTTGAGGACAGCTTTGTTGAAGCAATATGATCACTTCTGTTGGTCCTCTAGTACAGGCACTGTTAATGAGTAGTCAGTAAGGTGAAACTGCCTGTTCTATTGAAAAAAATTTTTTAATGTTTATTTATTTTTTTTATTTATTTATTTTTTTATTTTTTTTTCAACGTTTATTTATTTTTGGGACAGAGAGAGACAGAGCATGAACGGGGGAGGGGCAGAGAGAGAGGGAGACACAGAATCGGAAACAGGCTCCAGGCTCTGAGCCATCAGCCCAGAGCCTGACGCGGGGCTCGAACTCACGGACCGCAAGATCGTGACCTGGCTGAAGTCGGACGCTTAACCGACTGCGCCACCCAGGCGCCCCAAATGTTTATTTTTTGAGGGAGGGAGGGAGGGGGAGAGAGAGAGAGAGAGAGAGAGAGAGAGAACAGGGGGGAGGGGCAAAGAGAGAGAGGGAGACACAGAGTCTGAAGCAGGCTCCAGGCTCTGAGCTCTCAGCCCGACAGGGGTCTCAAACCCATGATCCACAATGTTTAATGTTTATTTTTTGAGGGAGGGAGGGAGAGAGAGAGAGGGAGAGAGAGAACAGGGGGGAGGGGCAAGGAGAGAGAAGGAGACACAGAGTCTGAAGCAGGCTCCAGGCTCTGAGCTGTCAGCACAGCAGGGCTCAAACTCACGGACCTTGAGATCATGACCTGAGCCAAAGTCGGATGCTTAAGGGACGGAGACACCCGGGTTGCCCCTGCCTGTTCTGTTTTTAACAATCGGAAAATAAACTGGTTAGGCCTGATTGTTGCATGCGATTCTTTGGCAAACACTTCTGTGTGTCTGCAACAAAGTTGCACGTCTCTGACTTCAGACAGGCACGTCTCATGCCTTTGGAGTTAATATTTTGCCAAATGTAGCTGTGTTTACAGTTTGATAATAGTGCCACCACTGAGGAGTCCTGCGGTGCCAAGTGATAAGGCAGGTCTTAATACCCAGCAATTCCATCAACTAGATGCCTGTATTAGTTTTCTATTGCGGTGCAACAAATTATCCAAAACTTTACAGTTTAAGACAACAAACATTTATTATCTCACAGCTGGCAGGAATCTAGGCTTAGTGGTTTAGTTGGGTGGTTCTGGCTCATAGTCTCTTACAAAGTTGTAGTCAAGCCATTAGCTGGGGCTGTGGTCATCTCAAAGCTCAAGCGGGGTTGGAGGATCAACTTCCAAGCTCATGCATAGGATTGTTGAGAGGTGTGTGTTCCTTGCTGGCTATTGGCTAGAAGCCTCAGTTTCTGCCAGATGGGCTTCTCCATAGCAGCTGGCTTTCCCCAGAGCAAATGGCCCCAGAAAAACTGAGAGAGCAATCAAGATGAAAGCTATAGTGCTTTTGATAACCTAGTTTCAGCAGAGATATACCATCACCTTTGCTGTATTCTGTTGGCCCAGGGACCAACTCTGGAATAATGTGGGGAGAACAACATAAAATGTAAATATCCTGAGGTGGGGATTGCTGGGTACCACTGAGGAAGCTGTTTACAACAGTGATCTAGACTGGAAAAAAATATCTGTATCAGGTCCTGAGTTACCTAGCTCTCCTATTCATTCATTCATTCACTCACTCATTCAACAAAGGTTTATAGAAACTCACAACCTCCAAGCACTGTTCTTGATGCTGAGAATCCATTGAAGAATAAGGGCTGTTCCTGCCCTCAGGGATCTTCTAGTAAATTACAAAGAAGTATGCAAAGTGCTGTGATGGGGAAATTCAGGACTGTGGGAACATGTGTGGAAAGTCAGGAGGCACCTGGATGGCTCAGTCAGTTAAGTGTCTGACTGGCCTATGATTACTTGTGACCATTGATTGGATTCACCACTTAGGGTGCAGTTTTTGCTACTGTAACTTGTTTGTTGCATCTGTGGTCAAGACTGAAGCTTCATAGTCTGTGTTAGGTCAGCTTGACCTTGCAGGAAAAAGCCGCTTTGGTCATCTGGGAAATGGGTGCTGCCTCTCTGTCTCCCATCAACCCACCTGCAGAACCTTCCCCACTGAGCCCAAGGGACAGATGGAACCAGGAGGAGGGAAGGCGTCCCCTTTCCCTAAGAATGCCGATATGACATCTCCAGCTGCTCCTACCACCATGACTACCTGTTAAGGGCTGTGCATGTGCCAGGTGCTCTGCTCATCCCTCTACGTCATGACTTCATGAGTGCTCACAATGACCTGATGGCACAGAAGTGATGACAGGCATTTGCAGAGATTGTGTTGCTTCTCCAAGGTCACATGGCCATACGTGATGAAACCAGGGCCAAACTCTGGTGTGTTTGATTTACAAACCTCTGTTCTTTAAGCTGGGTTCAAATATCTGCGGTGTGGGTGTATTTGCTTGTTCAAGGCTCTGAAGGGTCATATCTTTGGTGTTGGAACCCAGTCCTCCAACCTCCCCAGCCACACCGTGCTCCCTTTTGGTTTTTCCTTCCTAAGTCTCTAAGTGCTCTTAGGTGCCTACTATCAGGACTTCTCTTTCAGAAGAGGTTGGGTGGTGAGCAAAGTCTGGGATATCATCAAGAAATTGAAACCAGGAGAGAGTGGAAGGTGGCCAAAAATGAAATTTCAGGATTCAAGCCCTGGTGAGGCAAGAAGTGCATTTAATGTAAATGGACCTGAATTTCTTAAGACAGCAGCAAAAGCAACAATAGGTAGCCTTTGTTGAGTACCTGTTATACACCAGGCCCCTTTCAGGCCAAGCACACCATGTGTATGATACCATTTAATCCTCACAACAAACCTATGAGGTAGTTACCACTAAAATTCCCATTACACAGCTGATGAAACTGAGGCTCAAGGAGGTGAGGTCACCTGGTCATATGGTGGCAGAGTTGGGAATTGGGCTCTTCTCTGTCTGGCTCCATAGCCTAGTCTCTGAACCTCTGTGTCATCCTGCCTTTATGTACTCCCGTTGGTTTTCCAGATCATTTCCGAGCGCACCAAGCCCAGGATGCATGAGTTTCAGTCTGAGGTATTCATGATCATTGGTGGCTGCACAAAGGATGAACGGTTTGTGGCGGAGGTAACCTGCCTGGACCCCCTGAGGCGCAGCCGCCTGGAGGTGGCCAAGCTCCCCATGACGGAGCATGAGCTGGAGAGTGAGAACAAGAAGTGGGTGGAGTTTGCATGCGTGACATTGAAAAATGAGGTCTACATCTCAGGTAAGCAGGAGCCACATGATGCCAAAGCAAGCCCCAGTGGCACGATGTACTTTCCTGAGTGAGAGCCAGGCCACCATCTTACAAGAATTCCTGTGAATGGCAATGGTCTAACTCTGACTGGATCAGCATACAGAAACCCAGGGGGTCTTATCTGGGAAAGCACATTGTTACTTAATGGACACTAACCTGGGAGCAGTATCGTACTAGGATCTGGGGTAGCAGGCAGACAGGTCCAGTCCTTCATGGAAAAGGAAGAAGTAAACTGATACTAGAGTTTATTTGGTGTTTGCTCTAGGTGTAGGGTTCTGAGCTGGTCACTGGGAATACAGTAATGAATAAAAATGTCTGCTCTTCTCCCCAGACCTGAACCTCAGCTCAAGTTTACTGTCATACTTTTAGATGCTCCAGTAGAACATAGTACTTTTTCATTTCACACTTCTTTCTTTCTTTTTTTTTTTTTTTTTGAGAGAGAGAGAGAGAGAGAGAACGTGCAAAAGTAGGGGGGAGAGAGGCAGAGGGAGAGAGACAGAGAGACAGAGAAAGAGAGAGAATCCCAAGCAGGCTCCACACTTGGCACTCGGCCCGTTGTGGGCTTGATACAACAACCCTGGGATCACGATGCCAAGCTGAAATCAAGAGTCAGATGCTCAACTGACTGAGCTACCCAGGCACCCCTCATTTCTCTCTTCTAAGTTATTTGCTTAATTATTTACAATTACACTATGCCTCATTCCCATTAGTCCTTCAATTCTACAAGAGTCAATACTATATTGTCAGTACCTAGTACTGTGCCTAGCTACATAGTAAATAATAAATATTTATTAAGTGACAAAATCTGTACCATTTTAACAGCACAGTAGGTGAATTTTCACTTTGGTGGCATTTCATCATTTGCCTGTCACACCAACTCTGTAAGGTAGGTGATTTTAATCTCCAAGTTACAAATGGAGAAAATGGAGGCTCTGAAAGATTATGGAACATATCTAAAGACAGGTCATACCTTGGTAAATGTCAGACAGGGTTCCAACCCAGGTTCTGTGAGTCCCATCCTCTCCCAATGACATCAAAAGTCACCCAGCTCTTCTGGGAGCCCCAAGGAAGGAGACAAGCATACCTTGTCCTCTCTTGGAGGCTTTTTCTAATCTGAACTTGTTTGGGGAAGAGCTTCTTCGCAGAACTGGCTTCCTCCAAAGTCAAGGGCAGGTCAGTTCTTCCCTGGGTATGTTAATACCATAGATTAGATTATAGCTTTCATTTATCTTGTAGAAGTATTTTTTTGATTGTTGTGGAAGATTCAAATAATACAGGGTGTAAAGTGAAATATGGCAGTTTCTCTGTGCTATTACAATCCTGTACGTTTTAACTTTTTTACAAAAATAGTTTTATATTGGCTTAGAGTAAGTAATGCCAGCTGCTGTAACAAACACTAAATCTCAGCGAATTATGGCAGTAGTATGTGGGCACTGGGGGGTGTGGACCTCCTTCACTCAGTCATTCAGGGACCGAGGTTCTTTGCATCTTATGATGCTGCTGTTTTCCACACGTGGTCTTCAAGTTTGATGCATTAGAGGAAGAAGGAGACACTGAACAAGTTGAGAAGGCATACCTGCTCATAACAACCTCAGCCTGGACATGAGGCATCAGTCTTCTCGCATGCTATTAGCAAGAACTAGCCACGTACCCCCACCCGTGCAGTCTCAGCCCCCATGCGGTGGGCTAGGAAATGTAGTTGAGCTGTGTGTACAGGAGGAAAAGACAGATTTGGGAACCATAGTCAGTCTTTGTCACATACACTACACATGTTGTTCTACAACTTGTCCTTCGCCTCACTTAAACTTGTTGTTGTCTATTTAAAAGTGACACTGGGGGCGCCTGGATCGCTCAGTCGGTTGAGCATCTGACTCTTGATTTGGGCTCAAGTCATGATCCCAGGCTCATGAGATTCAGCCCCTTGACAGGCTCCTTGCTGAGCATGGAGCCTGCTTACGATTCTCTCTCCCTCCTGCTCTTCTCCCCAGCTCTCACGTGCATGCTCTTTCTCTCTCTAAAATAATAATAATAATAATAATAATAATAATAATAATAATAATAAATGACATGAGCAATACATGAAGTCATGCTTGTTATACACAGTTAAATCACAGAGATTTGTGCTTCAATTAACAGTCTCTTTTGGGCATCATCACGTGTTGACATAAGGGATCTGTCATGTGGATTAAGTGATGTAATATGTATTACATGAAGCACAGCACAATCCCAAGCACATAGGAGGGCTCAGCAGTGCTATTCATCATTATTGCTAGTGTTCTTTCCACCAGCTTCAGGGCAGTCTACTGATTGAATGAAATACAGTTTTTCCAGCTTTTATTTTCCCACTGGAAAAAAATGCTGCAATAGGCATTTTATTTTTTTTTTATTTTTTTTTTTTTAATTTTTTTTTTTTTCAACGTTTATTTATTTTTGGGACAGAGAGAGACAGAGCATGAACGGGGGAGGGGCAGAGAGAGAGGGAGACACAGAATCGGAAACAGGCTCCAGGCTCCGAGCCATCAGCCCAGAGCCTGACGCGGGGCTCGAACTCCCGGACCGCGAGATCGTGACCTGGCTGAAGTCGGACGCTTAACCGACTGCGCCACCCAGGCGCCCCTGCAATAGGCATTTTAATACACATGTATTTATGAACTTGTGCTGCTCTTTGGAGAGATTCCTGGAAGTGGTCATAAGATGTGTCCATTTAGAATTTTTGTAGATGTTACTAAACTGGTACCAGTTTGCAGTTCAACCAACGTTGAATGACATGGCCCATTTTCTTCATCCTTGCTGACATTTTTTTATTATCAATTACATTTTTTTTCATAGTCCAAAATGTTTATATTTACATTCTTGGATCATTAATGATGTTAGCATATTTTCATATATTTATTAGCTAACACTTTATTTTTGAAAATTATCTATTCCTACCCTTTGTTCTTTATTGGTTGTTCGTCTTTTTAGTAATTTTTTGCAGTTCTTATTCTATGTCCTTTGCTATTTGTATTGCAAATAGTTTCTCTCAGACTATGGTTATCTTTGAACTTCAATTTATATTTTATATAGTAACTTTCTTTCCTATGTGATTCTGCGTTTTGTGTCATGCTTAGAAAGCCCCTCCTCACCCCAAGATCATCAGCATCTCCCATATATTCTCCAGTTACTTTTATACCATTTACTTTTGAATTTTATTTTAACTATAATGTGAAAGAAGGCTCTAACTTCATTTTTCCCTAAGTAGTCAATTGTTCTAATACCATTTATTTAATGATCCTTATATCTTTCAGTCTGTTCTGTACTCTTGTTTTTCGTTGGTCAGTTTGTCTCATTTGATGCTAGTACCACACTGCTTTTATTATTGTAGCTTTTTAGTATATTTTAATATTTGCTGGGGAAATCCTCCTTGTTCATTCTTTTTTCAAAAGTTTCTCAGACATTTTTCCAAATTTACTCTTCCAAATGAAATTTAGAATGATCTCTTCAAGTTCCCTGAAAAGTCCTGAAGGCACTGAATGTATTGATGAACTTGGGGAGGGCTGACATCTTTACAGCCCTTGTCTGTCCTCTCGTCTATGCACATGTCACGCCTCCAACCTAATCAGGTCTTCTTTACATCTTGAGGTAAAACTCATAGAGTTTTTGTTTCCTTTTTAATACAGTATGCATACATTACTTTGAAAGTATATAGTTATTTTATAACTTTAGACGCTGTCGCATTGGGATCAATATCATGCACAGTGTTTTGAATAGAGACCTCTAAAATGCACACAACCTGAGTTAAAAATGGTTGAACTATGTGAACAGAAACTTCATGGAAGAAGAAGCTCAGGAAAAACCAAACCATGGTGTTATTTTTCTCCATCAGCTTGCAAAACAAAATAAGCCAAAAAACGCTCTTAATATATGCTGTGAGTGGGGTATAGGGAAAGGTCAACCAGGACAGCTCTGGAAGGCTCTTTGGCAACATCTATAAAAATTCAAGGTGTGCATGCCTTTCCCTTAGAAATCTCACTTCTGGGCTCTACCTTAGAGAAACATTTACCCAGGACACAGAGCATCATCAGTGATACACATTGCCCCACTAGTGCACATTTATAAGTCTGAAAAGTACATCTTTTTTTTTTTTTTTTAGATTTTATTTATTTATTTTTGAGAGAGAGAGAGAGCAGGGGAGGGGCAGAGAGAGAGGGAGAGAGAGAATCTCAAGCAGGCTCCATGCTCGCAGTGCAGATCCCAACGTGGGTCTCGAACCCACAAACCATGAAATTATGACTTGAGCTGAAATCCAGAGTTGGACGGTTAACCAACTGAGCCACCCAGGTGCCCCTGAAAAGTACATGCTTTGCTTTAAGTAGTTGGTGATACTCTATGCTGATGGGGAATAGAAACACAAAGCCGTTAAAATATTTTTATTAAAATCCCCCCAAAGATCTTGGTCTCTCTCCCTAACTGAATTATGTATTTTCAGAGAGTTGTCTTGAAAAAAATATTTACCATCTCATTCTCAAATTGTCTATTGTGAGTATCTAATTCTTTTATAATAAAATCTTTTAACAATAGGACAAACCCTACTTATGTTTTTTATATAGATCAGAGATTTGAACCAAGACAATTTTGTAAGATTTCTTGGTGATTTTCCCAGGTTTGTATTTGTCTAAATAAACAAGCAAACAGAACTTAAGGTACTTCCTAATTTGCCTGCCGGTCAAGGTTCTCCTATCCCCACTGCAGTGGTCCAACCTTACCTGTCCTGCTTTACTTCCTACCCCTTGGCTGCACAGACACTGAGTCCAGGTGCCTGCTGGCCCCCATCCACCCAGGCCACTTGGATGCCACTCCCCTGGAGACTTCTCTGGACCCAATTCACTCAGCCACCTCTTTCTGAACTCTCACAGCACAGACATGACACCTAGCACAGTCTGGTACACGATTCACCCCAGCCTCACCTGGCTTTCTCTATTCCCCTATGTTGGCTCGATTTCCCCATCCAGACCACACACACCTTCACAATTTCTTTTGTTTGGGAGCAGAGCTGACCTGGGGATATAGCATTTAAGGACTGTGGGAAATTATGGGGGAAGCTGTGTTTCTGATATATGTGGTGGCTTCTTAAATGCTCTGTATCTCTTCTAGGTGGCAAAGAGACACAGCATGATGTTTGGAAATATAATTCTTCAATCAACAAATGGATTCAAATTGAGTATTTGAACATAGGCCGCTGGAGGCATAAAATGGTGGTATTAGGTGGCAAGGTCTATGTGATTGGAGGTTTTGATGGCTTACAGAGGATCAACAATGTGGAGACCTATGATCCCTTCCATAACTGCTGGTCAGAGGTATAGCAGACTATTTCAATGAGTAATTTTGTATTATTACTTCAAAGCTTTAAAAAAGAAGTATGTGCCAATGTAGGTATATGGCTTTCTGATCTCTCTGCTCCCACTGAGAACATTTTTGGTGGCTCCAAGCTTCCCTCTTAATAGGAGCCATTGCTTCAGCATTGCTGATCAGGTCAGAGAAACAACTTCCTTCCAGACGGGGAAGCTCTGCGTGGGCACCTGTCTATCCTGGCAAGAAGCCCAGATGTAGAGGGGAGGCTTGGTTCTAACCTCAGTCTGCATGTCTGAGCTCAGAGTCTGTCTCCTCAGATGCCATCTGCCCTTGTTGTCTCCCCAGTGGGCATACAGAGATCCCTTTCCTACACTGTTTACTGATTCAGAGTCATTTGGTAGTGTTTAGAAGTTAGCCCTTGTAATTATGCTAGGTGAATAAACTCCGGAGATCTGCTGTACAACATTGTGCTTACAGATAACAGCACTGCATTTTATGCTTAAAAAGTTGTTAAGAGATATCCTTTTGTAGTTCATAAGTGTGATGATTGGGTCTTCAAACCATTGTGTGACATGTGCCGCCCTCAAACCTTGTTACAACCTTGGCACATTACCTGTCTGATATGGAAAAAAAATTTGTTAAGAGAGTAGATCTCATGTTAAATGTCATAATAATAATAATAATAAGAGTAAAACAGTTTCACTTCCTGTATTTCCAGGTTATTCTTAATTACAAATTTTCTTTCTCCTTATGAGACTATATGTCAGAGTATGTTCCACTTTGGGGAGTGTAAAACATGGCCATCAGAGGCACAAGCAAAGGTAGCTACATCATCATGGCATCTAACCAAGCAAGACCTGTCAACCTGAAAACTGCTATAGAGCCCTTCATATTTTATAGCAGTGTGCCCTACATCTTCTCAACTTGTCAAGTGCCATGACAGCTGCTCCATGACCCAAGAGGGCCATGTCAAAAGGCAAGAAGCTCTTGGAAGTCCCCTTGAGTGCCCTGGGGTTCACAGGGTAGAAGCACAGGTCTGGCTAAATACCAAAATCTTCATGCTGCCCCAGAGTGGGAGTCTGCTTACCTATGGCCCCCTGAAACCCTTATATCAGCTTTTCTTCCTAGATAAAAGCAATAAGGGCAATGGCACATAGTAGGCACTCAGTAAATATTTTTTGAATGAAGGAACACATGAATGAATAGAAATATGCATGTTTGAGAAAGTATTTTCCTCCAAATAGTGGCTGGTTTCATCTGTATAAGCACTTATTCCTATGTACACCTTCCCTCCCCTGATAGCTGGACTCTGGGAGAAACAGGCTGGAAACATCCAACACTGAACCCGTTCTAGCCTGTCCAGAGCCTGCAGAGAGGGTGGGAAATGAGTGCTTTGACCTCATGTCTCAAGGGGAGTCAAGCCCACAGGCCTTGTGACTTCAGGCAAAGGATGCCCAGGCTTATGTTCTCGAGCTCCTGGCCTGTGTCCTGTGAACCACTGCAGCAGTCTGGGGGCAGTCTGTAGCTGTGTGACTGACAGCTTCTCCTGATGCCCTGTGCCTCCACAGGCAGCACCCCTTCTTGTCCACGTCAGTTCCTTCGCAGCTACCAGCCATAAGAAGAAACTCTATGTGATTGGGGGCGGGCCCAATGGGAAACTGGCCACAGACAAGACTCAGTGTTATGACCCTTCAACCAATAAATGGAATTTAAAGTCGTCCATGCCGGTGGAGGCTAAATGCATCAATGCTGTCAGTTTCCGGGACCGCATCTATGTTGTTGGTAAGTAAATGAATGGCATCTTATTTATCTGAGGTCCGCCACCCATGCAGCCATGGGGGTAGATCAGATAAGGCCCTCCTGGGAACTCACATGGATTCCTGGGTGATGTGGGTGAGGTGGAAAAGGAAGAGAAGGGATTGGTCCAGGCCTTGGTGGGAATTACCTTGTAGTACTGGACACAGAGACAGCCCACGTTTAGGGTACATACAAAATAGACTGACAGTGGGGCCCAGTGGAGGAGCCAGAAGTTGCCACAGGAACAAAGTGTGCTGCAAACATTAGCAAATGTATGAAAATTGAAGTGTGCACAGTACAGTAAGTGACCGATGAATGGTAGCTATCATTATTTCTTATTTTGTGTTCATGGGAATTTTACTCTTTCCACTTGCTCTGGGACTCTGAAAAGTTGCATTTAGCCACAAGGAAAGCCTGGCTAGCCATACCACAGTTGGCATGGAATTGTTAAGGACGACAGATCTCAATACCAACTACTCATTAGAATCACCTAGGGAGCTTTTTACAAAAATGTGCATAGCTAGGCCCTATTCCAGAGCAATTATATCAGAATGAGAGGGAGCACGTTGGTCTACAGTACAAGGTGTTTCTTTTTTTTTAATTTTTATTTAATGTTTTACTTATTTTTGAGAGAGAGAGAGAGAGAGAGAGACAGAGTATGAGCAGGGGAGGGGCAGAGAGAGAGAGAGAGGGAGACATAGAATCTGAAGCAGGCTCCAGGCTCTGAGCTGTCAACACAGAGCCCAACGCCGGGCTTGAACTTGTGAACCTCGCAATGGTGACCTGAGCTGAAGTTGGACATTTAACTGACTGAGCCACCCAGGCGCCCCAACAGTGCAAGGTGTTTCTAATGTGCAGGTGACTTTCATGTGCAGCCATGACTGAGAATTACTGATTAAGGAGATGCCAAAAATATGTAACTTCAGCAAACAAGAACTAATCAGAGCAGGCTTCCTGGAGGCAGAATACAGGAACAGATTAAGGAAAACCCCCTTCTCTCTCTTGCTTCAGGTTTCCTGTGTGTTTATGGTCAGCCTCATGACTTCAAAGCTCATCTTAAGATGGGTAACTTGGGCTGGCGTCCCAGGTCATGCTCAGTCTACAAAGAGACGCCACCACCTCCAGTCACTGCCATGTATCGATAGCTTCTGTGTACCAGGCTTTCTGCAGGTGCTTTATGAGCATGGTCCTTCTGACGTCTTACAACCACCACAGCCTCAGTGCTTATGGTTACAGTAAAAAAGTGGCAGAGCTGGGGTTGTGAGCTGAGCGCCCCAGCTGTACCAGGCGGTATTTCTTCTAGGGAGCAGTCTTAGGATACATTTTGGCACCACGTGAAGCCAGTCGTCCTTGAGACCCTGATTAGCGCCTGGCAGCAGAGTTTAAGGGGCTCTGTGAAGTGTTTCCAGCACAGACATACTGTCCCTAGAATCCATTAGAGCTTTCTGGAGAGCCGTGAAGCTCCTATTTCCATTGGCGAGATGGTAGATTTGACCTAGCAGAAGTGGGCTTTTTGTGGTTAAAGGGGAAGAAAACCAGAAAAACAGTGAGATGCCCACCGTGTTTCCCTTCCTCCTCAGGAGGGGCTATGAGAGCGCTGTACGCCTACAGCCCTCTGGAAGACAGCTGGTGCCTGGTGACCCAGCTCAGCCACGAGAGGGCCAGCTGCGGCATCGCGCCCTGCAACAACCGGCTCTACATCACTGGGGGGCGGGACGAGAAGAACGAGGTCATCGCCACGGTGCTGTGCTGGGACCCCGAGGCCCAGAAACTGACGGAGGAGTGTGTCCTGCCCCGGGGGGTGTCGCACCACGGCAGTGTCACCATCAGGAAATCTTACACCCACATCCGGAGGATCGTGCCCGGAGCCGTGTCGGTGTGACTGCGGGAGGGCGGAGCCACGGGGGCGCGGGGCGAGGTGCCAGGAGACCTCCCTCCTCACCTGTTGCCCGGGTTCGTCCCACTTGAGACAGCAGGCTGGGCTGGAGCTACAGGCCACACACCTGGGTTCCCCGCGGCTCCGCATGGGAGCTCCTTTTGGAAGTCACAGCTTTGGGACACCAGCCAGGAATGTTTGTGCGACCTACCTCAGGAGGGAAGAAGAGTAATATGTAACATTCAGGACAGACCTGTCCCCTGCCAGGTTCTGTGCCAAGCACTTTTGTGTATCAGTTTGTTTAACCACCATAATGACCTGGTCACCGGACATTATCACTTCTGTTTTACAGGTGAGGAAACTGAGTTTCAGAGAGGCGAAGTACTTTGTCCCTGGTCACCCAGATTATAAGTAGCTAAGCCAAGAGGCTAACTCCAGGTCTTTTCAATTTCAAGGTCAGTGACGGTTCTGTCATGCTGCCTATTTCTGCATAGGAAAACAACAAACTAAACTGGCTCATTTTTTGTTTCTGACAAGTTTGCTGAAGGATTCACTCAGCAAGGTGGGGAAATAAAGTTTTTTTTTTTTCTTTCTTTTTTTTCTTATATTTAAACCACATGGAATCCTTGGTGTTAGAGCCTGGGGCTCCTTGTCAAGAGGGTTTCAAGTGTTGTTCCATCTGACAGGACCGGAAGATGGGTCTGGGAAGACCTATATGCTTTGAAAGAGATAAAAAATAACTTCTCACCCATCAAAACCTCTCTCTTTTTTTTTTTTAATGATCACAGAGGTGCATTTTGGACTAGAACTCTTGTTGCCAGACACAATTGTACCTTCAGCAGAGTCCAGTGCCCCGGCCTCTCAACGTCCAACACTTGTATTGCAGTGTTACAAGGGGTTTCCCAGAGACTCAGAATGCTGTTTTTGTTGTTGTTTTTAATGTAAACATCCCTACACTGCTGGCCACTGCAAGAATGACTGACCCTTCTTGACAGTATACTTTCTGCTTTTTAGACTGTGACTCGAGTCCATGTCCCTGAGACCCCACCCTCCTGGAACCTTAGTTTTCAGGATCCTTTCAAGCCCTTCTGTTTGGTTTTTGGTTCAGTTTGGCACAATTTTGACTCAAGGAGTGGAGTCTGTCCTTCACTCTGATAGAGCTTTCCAATGAGCTCACTGGAAATTCATTCTAATCCCCAAGTTGGGGAAACAGATTAAGAGATCCTGTTTCATGTGCTGTACTTAAAGAGCAACAACAATGATAGCAACATAGTAACTGCATTACCCAATGCGTTTTATTTTCATCATATGATTTCAAATGTCTTTAATAGAGTTTTATTTCATGTCAGAGGCAGCACATTGTGCCTGTACTTCTGGAACAGTTTGGGCAGTAGCGGTTTTAGAGTTTATAGTGAGTTGAATTTTCATAGAAAAGTTATGGTTAGAAGAAGCTTAAAGTTCCAAGCTGATAAAAAAGGACTTGGAACATTACAAATGAGATTTCTGTGTATGCTTAGATCATTGAGGATAAATATAAACACATGTTGGTGTGTGAAAAGCTCTGTGCCTTAGAATCAGGTGTGACAGTTCAGCTCCCTGCTACAAAAAGTAGGAAGGGAAAATACAAACATATCTGGGGACATTTAGAACACATTACAGTACGTGATGTACTTACTCATGAGCACTAATAACCTTAACAAAGCTTTCAACTGAAACAAGTTAATCTAGTTCCATTTAGCACACATTCAAGGAGTTCTTTCTGTTTGTCAAGACTTTGGGACACAAACAGGTAAGATAACCACCCCTGAAACATTCAATAAACAGGTAAACAGGCCACTAGTCAACATTATAGTTTTTCTTTTCATCAAGTTAGAGAAAAATGATACATCTGCAAAGTTATGAGGTTACACCCACTTCTTTACTGCCCTTCCAGTGCTCTTCTTGGGAAGCTGTTCTCTTAGGTCAATGATGCGGCCATCGCTTACATACTTGACTTCCTTTGAGATAGTCTTCAGAAACCATTTATGAGTTATAGGAGCAATCATTTTCTGAAGATGATTTCAGGAAGAACTTCCAAAAAGTCTATCCAATGACAACATCAGTGGCATTTGCAGAGAGCTCCCCTCAGAAAGAGAGTGCTCCTTGTCATCGAGAACTTTTGTTAAGAACAGTTGACAAATTTTGTGCCCATCAGTGGATCAGCCTTACTCTGGGAAAGTGAGGATTCAAGACCTCTGTGTTTTAAATCTGCTTCTAACTGCAGGACCCAAGTTTCAGGACTAGTTCAGAAAATGTAAATGAAGTCAAGGAAAGGATTCTGTGTCATTTTTCATTAAATATTTATTTTTGAGACAGAAAGAGACAGCGTGAGTGGGGGAGGGACAGGTAGAGAGGGAGACCCAGACTCCAAAGCAGGCTCCAAGCTCTGAGCTGTCAGCACAGAGCCAGAGGCAGGGCTCAAACCCACAAACCGGGACATCGTGACCTGAGCCGAAGTCAGATGCTTAACAGACTGAGTCACCCAGGTGCCCCAGCTTCTATGTCATTTTAATGTCACTAGATATGCAGGTCAATTGTAAAATCTCAGATGCCTGGCCCTCAAGAGAGATCCTCAATAATGGCATGGGTTGGCAGACAGATACACCTGTTAAGACGACACAGAGTCCTGCACTTAAGGCTGCCAGTCAGTAGCTTTTAGGGAAATAAGAGTTCAAGTAATTCAGAGAAACTTTATAAGCGTGTCAGGATTTAAGCTTTTAGGCACTAGCCAAGGATGGAAGCTCTTAAAATCTAATTTCCATTTACAGATAAACAATCAATCGAAAAATCTAGTTTGTGTGATTGTCGTACCCATACCACCATCGGGGGATGAGGCAAATTGGCACCAGATGAGTAAGAGGCAAAGGGCCCTAGGACTGAGGAAGGGTATGTGGAACATCCTGGCATAACACACTGGATCTTGAAGCAGGTCATGTGAATGGACAGAGCATCCCCATCTGGGAGGAAAAGGATGAGGTGGGAGGAGGAAGACAAGGTCAGGTTTAAGGATACAGGTCTAGAAAATGATATCATGGTCCCTAGAGTTTGTGAGCACGACTGCATTCTAGAGAAGGGTAAGGGAAGAATAAGGAACAGAGGTTTCAGGGAGTGGCTTCCAGGAGAAGAAAGGCACAAATGAGAGC
Organism: Lynx canadensis; assembly: GCF_007474595.2. Classification (NCBI taxonomy): domain Eukaryota; kingdom Metazoa; phylum Chordata; class Mammalia; order Carnivora; family Felidae; genus Lynx; species Lynx canadensis. The sequence goes on along the minus strand of NC_044311.2, from coordinate 75,358,581 downwards.
AGGACTGGCAGCCAGACCCACTTGTTGGGGGGGGGGGGGTGCCTCTGAGCTTCTTGGCAGGGTCTTCTATTTTACTGCACTTAAAGAGAATGAGGCCCAGAGGCTCTGATGGGATGGAAACTGTAGGAGAGGTTAAGGGACCCTAGTTCCCACAGCTGATCTGAAATGGGCAGGGAGCTGATCTCACCTGAACATCAACAGATACATGTTCTCTTCTTAGCCTTCCCCACATCTTGCAATCAATGACTTCAGGAAACACACACACACTCACACACTCACATTTTGCCCTTGAACTCAAACCATTTCTCAGGGAAATACAAATATCATTTGCTTATAGCTGTGAAAGTATAGCTTTGCTATTTATAAAAGCACTTGAGGTACTGTTGTTATTTATATATCCTACTTGATTTTGAAAAAGAAAAGTACTCATTAGAATTTTCAGAGTGGGCAAATACCACAGGAATTTCCTATATAAGGTCCTAACTTGGGGTTGAAAGTTCATTTTTTCCTTTAATATTTGATTTGAGTGTTGTATTGGATCTCATAATCTGAAGAGTCAATCTTCATGGAAATCCACAAATATCTCAAGTATGGCTATTGCTAAACCCGTTTTGGCAGGCTGAATATTCATATTTATGGGTAAAAATAGTCAACACTTAGTTGGCTAAGTCCTTCAAGCATTTTGGTTATATGAATCTGTATTTTTTTAAATGATCAAACTAAGGATATTGTTTATATGTAAGTATACAAATAAAATTTGTATTTATTCAATAATGTGTGTGGAATGCATAAGATTATGTTATATACAATCACTAGGTGAATTTTTTTTTTTTTGCTTGTTTTGGCTGATATGAGTTAGTGGTATCTGAATAGGAATTAATTTATGAGGTGGAAATTTAAAACATTTCAGTTGGTTCAAGAGGGTTTCAATAAAATCATAGGATAGAATTGATCAGAGGTGGTCTATGGAATGGCAAAAATTAGATAGCTTTTACCTCCTTAAAGTCTCGTTGCCTCTGAGCATGCTTTTTACCAACGCACTTGCAAACTATGACTCTTATTTTGCCTGCCTTATCCCTTCTTACAAAAGCCACCTTCTAGGCTTCTGATTTCTGACTCTTAACCCTGTCTTCACCAGTGTCACTGTGTTGTTTCTGAAGCCTTAACCAACCTGTGTGTCTCAAATCAGGGCACAGGGAACTTGGCATAAGAGACAGTGAGCTGTACTTTTCGGCCACTGGAGAATTTGTCATCAATTTAGTTTGTTTTGGATTACAGTACAAAGATCCTATGCCACTGAAATGGAGAATCTGAAGTTTTAAAGAAATGTGGGGTCACATGAATAGCTTTAGACCATTCCTCCTGGGCCTCCCGAGAAATAGAGGTTCTGGCTCATCTGCTCCAGGGACTCTGGGTGGAAAACCTTGGGAAGCATAGCCCCATCTCACCGGTGGGAAGTGTTCTAGAGTTAATCCTGGGCAATAGATCTGACAACCAGTGCACCAGCTGTGGGTCAAAATGGAGTTTTGACCTTACATTCACTGCTGATCCCTCCAGTTCCCCTGCTGCGTCTAAGTAAGTGGCAATCTGATGCCTGGGCATCCTGGCCAGGGCCTGGCATCTGCCCAACTCTCCTTGGCTCCTTTCCTGCTCTTGGTGTTCCCTGCTGGCGTGTGGCATCCTCTGGACCAGCCTCCTTTTCACTGGAGATGTGGCCTTCATATAGGATCTCCATTCTCCCCTGCCTTCTATGGGCTCATGTCTCATTGTCTGTCCCCTTGGTGCTGGGAACTGATTTGGGTTAGGTCCCACCCACTCCCAAGCTGCCCAGTATCAGCCTGCCTGATTACCAGTCACTCTGGTTTTCACTTCCATGTTTGTTTTGAACACCTAGGGATTTTCCTTTTCTTCTTGCATGCTTAGATGGCTCCTTTGTTTTGGTTCCTGCATGGCAGGCTACCTGGACACCCATGCCTGCCCCATCCAGTCATCCATCTGGGTCCCCAACGTGCTGTCTCCCTTGGGGTCTCCAAGCATAGAACCCTCATTACCCTTCTTGTGTTGTCCTCTAGCTATCCCAGCACCAAAGCATCTCTAAGGGTCTCCTGATTTCTGAAGTTTGGACAAAGAGCAAAAGAAGATATGAGACTTCCTGGCTACGTATTCTTTGAGACGGTTTGTGGGTAAGGAAACTTCCCTTTTCCCTTAGTAAAACTAACCCGGATCCTCCAAGTTTGTCAGTGGAGGGAGAAACTCCCCACGGAGACAGAGAGTTGGATCTCATAGTCCCAACTGTTGTCCCTATAAGGAAAGAGTCCTATACATGGCTCTGAATTTCCCAAAGGACATTGCAGACCAGGCTGGAACAGCTGAATAAGACTTTACTGATGACTGAGAGATGATATAGGGAAATAAGCACAACAAGGAGCAACGCTCTGGACAATGAGGATAAGATTCAGCTGTCCTTGAAAAGCAGTGTTATCCATAGGAGGTGTGTGTGTGTGTGTGTGTGTGTGTGTGTGTGTGTGTGTTTGTTCACGTGTGTGTGTACATGCTGTCAACAATAAAGCTGGACATAGTTATTTTTTTTTTTTAATTTTTTTTCAACGTTTATTTATTTTTTTGGGGACAGAGAGAGACAGAGCATGACGGGGGAGGGGCAGAGAGAGAGGGAGACACAGAATCAGAAACAGGCTCCAGGCTCTGAGCCATCAGCCCAGAGCCTGACGCGGGGCTCGAACTCACGGACCGCGAGATCATGACCTGGCTGAAGTCGGACGCTTAACCGACTGCGCCACCCAGGCGCCCCGAAAGCTGGACATAGTTAAAATGGAAAAAACATATTTTATCCAGTAACTACTGACAGTAGAGAAAAGAGCTGAGCCCCATTCTGATTTGTGCACAGCTGACTAGGTGCTTTAAAGGGAAAATTGAGAAGGGGAGGGGATGGGGAGCTGGTGGGCACCGAAGTAAAGGCCGGGATGTGAAAAATTACAAAACATCGGTCAGTAAATGTGATTATTCCAGCTGTCTGCTGGCTGGCAGTGTTGAACTTAGGGTTGTATCCTCCCACAGAGACTGGCAGCCAGGGGCCCTGTACTTCCAGATTGTTACATTCAAAGGATGACTTTCAGGTCTTGAGAAAGACATCCTGGGCCGTAAGAGATACATACATATATCTCTCAAAGGGACAGAGGAAGGGTTTACAATCCTAAGCCCTTTTTAGTAAATGCCCTAAGAAAGGGAGGTTAGGGGCCTATCATCAGGTATTGGTTAGAACAGATGGCAAATTCTTTTGACAGTCTTGACCTTTTCCAGACAGATACACAAAAGGAGGGCTGGTTCACCCCGGGGATGTGTTCTTAGGCAGCCATGCTAGTGTTGATCAAGTCTGTTAATGCAAGAGTTTGAATGGAGTGTTCACGCAAAGAATTTGTGCCATTTTCAGTGACCCAGGTATATTTGCTTCATGAAAGAGATACAATTAAAGGAATAGGTGTGCTCACCACGTGTACTGCTGGTGGGGATATTTTAAGAGTGAACTGCCCATTTTCTACAACTTAACACAAGCCCACTGTGAGACCAGGAGTGCCAAAACCCCTCCTTCTAGAATATTCTAAAGACAACTAAAGAGAAAAATAATGCTAAAACTTCTTTCAATGTACATAGGCCAGAGTGGTGTTCGAAAACATTTTGGACTATGTCCCACAGTTTCAAAATGGAAACATTTTCAATATTTTCTGTTCTGTTTTTTAAGTTTTATTTATTTATTTTGAGATAGAGATAGAGAGAGAGAGAGAGAGAGAGAGAGAGAGAGAGAGAGAGAGAGGAACTCAAGCAGGCTCCACACTGTTAGTGCAGAGCCTGATGTGGGGCTCAGTCCCATGAACTGTGAGATCAAGGGTCAGATGCTCAACCTACTGAGCCACCGAGGTGCCCATCTATTCCATGTTTTTAAAGTTTTATTTATTTATTTTGAGAGAGAGAGAGACAGAGCAGGGGAAGGGCAGACAGAGAGGGAGAGAGAATCCCAAACAGGCTCTGTGCTGTCAGTGCAAAGCCCAATATGGGGCTTGAATTCACAAACTGTGAGATCATGACCTGAGCTGAAATCAAGAGTCAGATGCTTAACTGAGTTAGCCACCCAGGCGCTCCTATTCTATTTTCTCTTAAAATGCTGTTCACAACTTATTAAGGTAATTTCATCACCTGCCCATGGGTCACAAGTCACAACAAGCCACATCTGAAAAATACAAGGTGTCTGGGCACAAACCTAGACAAAGACGGGGCAGGGGTGAGGGAAGAGGAGGTTGACAAACCCTTGGTTTAACACTTACAACAGATACCAGAGGGAAAAATCTTGAGTGCACGAAGAAACCCATGAGACTGACCTTTGTAGGTAATAGTCTATTATTTTATGAAAAAAGTATAGTAATGGGAGCATCTATTGTGTAATTTCCCAGAAACATGGCACACAGCCAGAAATAGTAGACGAGACTGGGATAGTGACAAAACCAGTCTAGGAAGGAATGATGGGGTTTTTCATGATCAAAGTGCATCCTGGTAGAATGTTGCATTCCCAGAAAACTTCAACCTGGAAACCTGGAGGAAAACAATACATTAGGCTTTGTTCTGGCTTAATAATAAATAGATATTGGCGGAGGAAGTAATGGGGTTGGTCTTTGTGAAACAATGCCGCAAATGTTTATTGAGCACCTACTATGTGCCAGGCACAATTCTAGGCACTAGGGCTCTACATCCACAAATAAAACAAAGCTGTTTCTCTCAAAAGCTACCATTCTAGTGAAGAAAGATCACAACGAAACAAGTATATAAATACGCCAAGTAGTGATAAATGCTGGAAAAGCAGGGTAAAGGGTACACCTGCTACTTTAAACAGGGTTAGCAGATGTACTTTCTGATAGAGACAGTTATGTAGAAATTTGGGTGAAGAGAAACTGCGATGGCTGTGAATATCTGGAGGAAGCATGTTCCAAATAGAAGGAACAGCAAAAAAAAAAAAAAAAAAAAAAACACCCAAAAAGCAAACAAAAAAAAAAAAAAACAAATAGAAGGAACAGCCAGTGCAAAGGCCCCGAGGCAGGAGGCTCAGTGTCTTGGAGAAACAGTAAAAAGGTCTGTGTGGTTGGAGTGAATTCTGAGCGATGATAAGGAGTCTCAAGGCCGCTGTAAGCACTTTGTATATGATCAGGTAAGATGATTGGTCACAAGACAAGTTTAGAAATACTAAAGATTCACCAATGTTACATACTCAAGCTTGTGGCTTACACATTCAACTGTGCTTCATTTACGGTGGCAGTTAGCAGCTAGGATCTGCTGAACGCACGGTTTTTGTGAATCCAGCAAACATTATGCTCTTTCTCCAAATCCTTGGTCTTTCTGATCCTGCCCTGTGCACTCACATCAAGGTGGGCTGGGCTGACTCTCGCAAATGCCTAGTTACCGGAGCCTGGGGGGTGGGGCTTGGGGAAAGCCACTCAAATAACTAAGATCTTTACCATTCCCTGCATAAATAAAAATGGCAGCACTCATGCATGGACATCCTGGTAAGAAGAAGACCACTGATGATGATATTTGTGGGGCCGGTCAAGGGGGATGGAAATAAGAACTTTTAAAGTCAGTGGCCCCCAGAAAGCCTAGATGATATTTGAAAACCTCCCATCAGTAGCCCAAACTAATGTGGACTGTGATTCAGCACGTTTAAAAACAAATAAAAATCCTTAGTGGTTAAGTGCAAACCAACAATCTATTCAAAAGTCTCTGTAAAATGTGTGGCAATTCACATTTTAGAAGTTAGATGCTAAAAGCATTCTTTCCAGATGACTTTAGAGATTGTGTCTTCCCAGATGGTGGCTGGAATCTTCAGTAGGAACCAAAGCTGGAGATGAGGTGCATTAGACTGTTCCAATGTTGTCACCAGCCTCCCTGACTCCCAAGGGGAGATATCATAGAGGCTGGGTTTTGCTGGCCTTTGTAACTACAGCATCTTACATAGAACCTGTCGCCTGGCAGAAATAACGTACGGGGTCGGGTCCTGAGGAGTTGTCACCACAGCCGTTACCACCACCATAATTGATCACCTCCCAGACACCGTACACACATTAGAAGTTTTTATTAAAACCACTGATATCTTTTGTTTGGACTGTGCAATATTTCTAAAAATTGGCAACACTGGGGGGCACCTGGGCAGCTCAGTTGGTTAAGCATCCAACTTCGGCTCAGGTCATGATCTCGTGGTTCATGAATTCAAGCCTGGCATCAGGCCCTCTACTGTCAGCATGGAACCCCCTTTGAATCCCCTGTCCCCTTCTCTCTTTGCCCCTTCTTCGCCTGCTCTCTCTCTCTCTCTCAAAAATAAATAAACATTTTTTAAAAATTGGCAATACTGGGACCATATTTCTACATAACAAGTGTCTGGAACAGAACAGGGTATGTTCTCTTTAGAAAGGGGCTGTGTTTTCTAGTTTACCAGACTCCACTGACCCGCTTGGCCCCAGAGGCATTTGAATTTGTAGCTTCTGACATATACTATCTTGTTTAATCCTTGCACCAACTCTGTGAAGTAAGTTGGTGCTTTATGGATGTGAAAACAGAGGCTCAGAGATGTTGAGTAACTTCTCAGGGTCAGGGCTGGACACAAGTCTGTGAGTTTCCGAAGCTGGTGATGCTTCTGCTATGCCCACTGCTGCTTGCGAGGAGGGGCCATATTGAATGCAGTGATGACATGGGACCCATGTAACTCCATGATTGTTTGATTTGAGGATTTAGATCATGTATGTCACAATTCCAGAGTCACCCTGAAAAATATAGAAACCCTTATGGCTAACTCACTATGTGGTCTGTGCAAAGCCAGAGACCTCTAACAAAATAACAAGGGATTGGAGATGACTTTTAAGTTGACTTCCAGCCCTGATGGACCTCCCTGCGGAGGAAGGACTGCACTTTTACAGGTGTCCACTTGGGGGCGAAATATGATAATGAATTCCTTAGTTACACCGTGGTGATGGGGCACAGCCAAGGACTCCCAGGGTTTATTGTCTTAAAAGGAAAGGTCTGATGGGAACTGCCAAGCCCCAAGTCTCTGTCCTCTCCTTCTAGTTCTCTGCCAGGCGTCCTGCCTCAGAATGAGCTCCCAGAGCGACCATGGCCTGTTCTCTCCTGAAGTCAATGAATCTAACACAATATTGATTGTAAGATGCCTCTTTATTGTAGACTACTCTAACAAAGGAAATATGTTACAATGCTTCAATGATAGAATTTCACACTGATTGCTCACACCAGCTTTTCTTTGCTTTGAAATTTCTTTTCTGTGTCTTCAGAGAATTGGCTGTTTACCCTGCCCTTCACTTGTATTCCTCAACCTAAAATTGGCAATCTTTAGCACATATTCTCAGTACTAAAGCATAACAGCATCATTTCCTTAGGTGTTTTACAGCAGTTGCTTGTTGCTCTGCAAGAAAAATGTGGGAGTGGGGTCAATCTCCCTCTAATGAATATTGATTTTCCTAATATAAAACTTATGTCCCAATGCTCTATTTCCTTGCTTTTCTGGACACGGTAACTTTTTGTTTCTGTGCCAAACCATAGCATTATTATCTTGAAGTCATTTCTTAGAAAAGGCTAGTTGAGATATAATTGGCATACAACAAACTGTACATCTTTAAAGTGTACTATTTGGGGGCACCTGGCTGGCTCAGTCGGTGGAGTGTGCAACTCGTGAACTCACGGTTGTGGGTTCGAGCTCTACATTGAATGTAGAGATGATTTTTAAAAAATCTTTTAAAAAGTGTACTATTTGACGTTTTGATATGTGTATACTTTCATGAAACCATCATTACAAACAAGGTAATAAAACCATCCACCTTCAAAGGTTCTCCTGCCCCTTGGGACTCCCTCCTTCTCACCCATCCCCATCTCTCCATCACCCCTGTACAGGCAGCCAGTGATCTGCTTTCTGTCAGTGAAGATCAGTTTACATTTTCCAGACTTTATATAAATGGAGTCATACAACTTGTATAAAAAAAAAAACAGCTTTGTTGAGATATTACATGGGACAAAATTCACCAGATGTAAGTGTACAATTCAGTGGGTTTTAGTCCATCTACAGAGCTGTGCAAACATGACCAAAATCTGATTGTAGAATATTTTCATCACCCTAAAAGAAACGTCATGCCTCTTTGCAGTCAGTCCCTGTTCTACCCCAGCCCTAAGCAACCACTATTCTACTTTTGCCTCCATATTTTTACCTTTTCTTGACATTCCATACATATGGAATGATATAATATGTTCTGGCTGGCTTTTTAGATTTAGCAAAATGTTTTCAAGGTTCATGTATGTAGTTAACATATATCATGTTTCATTCCTTTTTTTTAATTTTAATTTTTTAATTTACATCCAAAATAGTTAGCATATAATGCAACAGCGATTTCAGTAGATTCCTTAATGCCGCATACCCATTTAGCCCATCCCCCCTCCCACAACCCCTCCAACAACCCTCTGTTTATTCTCCATATTTAAGAGTCTCTTATGTTTTTGTCCCCCTCCATGTTTTTATATTATTTTTGTTTCCCTTCCCTTATGTTCATCTGTTCTTTGTCTTAAAGTCCTCATATGAGTGAAGTCATATGATATTTGCCTTTCTCTGACTGACTAATTTCACTTAGCATAAAACCCTCTAGTTCCATCCACGTAGTTGCAAATGGCAAGATTTAATTCTTTTTGATTGCCGAGTCATACTCCATTTTATATATATACCACATCTTCTTTATCCATTCATCCATTGGTGGGCATTTGGGCTCTTTCTATACTTTGGCTATTGTTGATAGTGCTGCTATAAACATTGGGGTGCATGTGTCCCTTCAAAACAGCATACCTGTATCCCTTGGATAAATACCTAGTAGTGCAATTGCTGGGTCATAGGGCAGTTCTAGTTTTAATTTTTTGAGGAACCTCCACAGTGTTTTCCAGAGTGGCTGCACCAGCTTGCATTCCCACCAGCAATGCAAAAGAGATCCTTTCTCTCCGCATCCTCACTAACATCTGTTGTTGTCTGAGTTGTTAATGTTAGCCATTCTGACAGGTGTCAGGTGGTATCTCATGGTGGTTTTGATTTGTATTTCCCTGATGATGAGCAATGTTGAGCATTTTTTCATGTGTCGGTTGGCCATCTGGATGTCTTCTTTGGAGAAGTGTCTATTCATGTCTGGTGCCATTTCTTCACTGGATTACTTGTTTTTTTGGGTGTTGAGTTGGATGTGTTCTTTATAAGATTTTGGATACTAACCCTTTATCTGATATGTCGTTTGCAAATATCTTTTCCCATTCTGTCTGTTGCCTTTTAGTTTTGCTTATTGTTTTCCTTCACTGTGCAGAAGCTTTTTATTTTGATGAGGTCCCAGTAGTTCATTTTTGCTTTTGTTTCCCTTGCTTCCGGAGACGTGTTGAGTAAGAAGTTGCCATGGCCAAGGTCAAAGAGGTTTTTGCCTGCTTTCTCCTCGAGGATTTTGATGGCTTCCTGTCTTACATTGAGGTCTTTCATCCATTTTGAGTTTATTTTTGTGTATGGTGTAAGGAAGTGGTCCAGTTTCATTCTTCTGCATGTCGTTGTCCAGTTTTCTAGCACCACTTGCTGAAGAGAAATGGATATTCTTTCCTGCTTTGTCAAAGATTAGTTGGCCATACGTTTGTGGGTCCATTTCTGGGTTCTCTATTCTGTTCCATTGATCTGAGTGTCTGTTTTTGTGCCAGTACCATACTGTCTTGATGATTACAGCTTTGTAGTATAGCTTGAAGTCTGGGATTGTGATGCCTCCTGCTTTGGTTTTTTTTTTTTTTTTTTTTTTTTTTTTTTTTTTTTTCCAAGATTGCTTTGGCTATTCGGGGTCTTTTCTGGTTCCATACAAATTTTAGGATTATTTGTTCTAGCTCTGTGAAGAATGCTGGTGTTATTTTGATAGGGATTGCATTGAATATGTAGATTGCTTTGGGTAGTGTTGACATTTTAACAATATTTGTTCTTCCTATCCAGGAACATGGAATCTTTTTCCATTTTTTTGTGTTTTCTTCAATTTCTTTCATAAGCTTTCTGTAGTTTTCAGTGTACAGATTTTTCACCTCTTTGGTTAGATTTATTCCTAGGTATTTTATGGTTTTTGGTACAATTGTAAATGGGATCAATTCCTTGATTTCTCTTTCTGTTGCTTCATTCTTGGTGTATAGGAATGCAACCGATTTCTGTGCATTGATTTTATATCCTGTCAGTTTGCAGAATTCATGAATCAGTTCTAGCACTTTTTTGGTGGAATCTTTTGGGTTTTCCATATAGAATATCATGTCATCTGCGAAGAGTGAAAGTTTGACCTCCTCCTGGATGATTTGGATGCCTTTTATTTCTTTGTTTTGTCTGATTGCAGAGGCTAAGACTTCCAATACTATGTTGAATAACAGTGCCAAGAGTGGACATCCCTGTCTTGTTCCTGACGTTAGGGGGAAAGCTCTCAGTTTTTCCCCATTGAGGATGATATTAGTGTTGGGTCTTTCATATATGGCTTTTATGATCTTGAGGTATGATCCTTCTATCCCTACTATCTTGAGGGTTTTTATCAAGAAAGGATGCTGTATTTTGTCAAATGCTTTCTCTGCATCTATTGAGAGGATGATATGGTTCTTGTCCTTTCTTTTATTGATGTGATGAATCATGTTAAATTGTTTTGTGGATATTGAACCAGTCCTGCATCCCAGGTATAAATCCCACTTGGTTGTGGAGAATAATTTTTTTAATGTATTGTCGGAGCCAGTTGGCTAATATTTTGTTGAGGATTTTTGCATTCATGTTCACCAGGGAAATTGGTCTATAGTTCTCCTTTTTTAGTGGGGTCTCTGTCTGGTTTTGGAATCAAGGTAATGCTGGTGTCATAGAAAGAGTTTGGAAGTTTTCCTTCCATTTCTTTTTTTTGGAACAGTTTCAAGAGAATAGGTGTTAACTCTTCCTTAAATGTTTGGTAGAATTCCCCTGAAAAGCCATCTGGCCCTGGACTCTTGTTTTTTGGGAGATTTTTGATTACTAATTCGATTTCCTTACTGGTTATGGGCCTGTTCAACTTTTCTATTTCTTTCTGTTTCAGTTTTGGTAGTGTATATGTTTCTAGGAATTTGTCCATTTCTTCAAGATTGCCCATTTTATTGGCATATAATTGCTCACAATATTCTCCTATTATTGTTTTTATTTCTGCTGTGTTGGTTGTGATCTCTCCTCTTTCATTCTTGATTTTATTATATGGATCCATTTTCTTTTTGATCAAACTGGCTAGTGGCTTATCAATTTTATTAATTCTTTCAAAGAACCAGCTTCTGGTTTCATTGATCTGTTCTACTGTTTTTTGGTTTAGATAGCATTAATTTCTGCTCTAATCTTTATTTTTTCCTGTCTTCTGCTGGTTTTGGGTTTTATTTGCTGTTCTTTTTCCAGCTCCTTAAGGCATAAGGTTGTGTATCTGAGATCTTTCTTCCTTCTTTAGGAAGGCCTGGATTGCTATATACTTTCCTCTTATGACCGCCTTGGCTGCATTCCAGAGGTTTTGGGTTGTGGTGTTATCATTTTGTTTGACTTCCATATACTTTTTAGTTTCCTCTTTAACTTCTTGGTTAGCCCATTCATTCTTTAGTAGGATGTTCTTCAGTCTCCAAGTATTTGTTACCTTTCCAAATTTTTTCTTGTGGTTGATTTCGAGTTTTATAGTGTTGTGGTCTGAAAGTATGAACGGTATGATCTCGATCTTTTTGTACTTACTTAGGGCTGATTTGTGTCCCAGTATATAGTCTATTCTGGAGAACATTCCATGTGCACTGGAGAAGAATGTATATTCTGCTGCTTCGGAATGAAATGTTCTGAATATATCTGTTAAGTCCATCTGGTCCAGTGTGTCATTCAAAGCCATTGTTTCCTTGTTGAGTTTTTGTTTAGATGATCTGTCCATTGTTGTGAGTGGGGTGTTGAAGTCCCCTACTCTTATGGTATTCATATCAATGAGTTTCTTTATGTTTGTGATTAATTGATTTATATATTTGGGTGCTTTCATATTTGGCACATAAATGTTTACAATTATTAGGTCTTCTTGGTGGATAGACCCCTTGATTATGATATAATGCCCTTCTGTATCTCTTGTTACAGAAAGTACTTTATTTTAAAGTCTAGATTGTCTGACAAGAGTATGGCTACTCCGGCTTTCTTTTGTTGACCATTAGCATGATAGATGGTTTTCCATCCTCTTACTTTTAATCTGAAGGTGTCTTTAGGTCTAAAGTGGGTCTCTTGTAAACAGCGTATAGATGGATCTTGTTTTCTTATCCATTCTGTTACCCTATGTCTTTTGATTGGAGCATTTAGTCCATTGACGTTTAGAGGAGTAATGAAAGTGATGAATTTATTGCCATTATGTTGCTTGTAGATTTGGAGTTTCTGGTGGTGTTCTCTGGTCCTTTCTAGTCTTTGTTACTTTTGGTCTTTATTTATGTTGTTTTTTTCACCTTTTCTCCCTTCAGAGAGTCCCCCTTAAAATTTCTTGCAGGGCTGGTTTAGTGGTCACAAACTCCTTTAATTTTTGCTTGGGAAAGTTTTTATCTCTCCTATTTTGAATGACAGCCTTGCTGGATAAAGAATTCTTGGCTGCATATTTTTCTGATTCAGCACACTGAATATATTCCACCTCTTCTTTCTGGCCTGCCAAGTTTCTGTGGATAGATCCGCTGCAAATCTGATCTGTCTTCCCTTGTAGGTTAAGGACTTTTTTCCCTTCCTGCTTTCATGATTCTTTCCTTGCCTGAGTATTTTGTGAATTTCACTATGATATGCCTTGTTGATGGTCGGTTTTTGTTGAATCTAATGGGAGTCCTCTGTGCTTCTTGAATTTTGATGTCTGTGTCTTTCCCCAGGTTAGGAAAGTTTTCTGCTATGATTTGCTCACATAACCCTTCTACCCCTATTTCTCTCTCTTCTTCTTCTGGGACCCCTATGATTCTGATGTTATTCCTTTTTAATGAGACACTAATTTCTCTAATTCTTAAATTGTGCTCTTTTGCCTTAATCTCCCTCTTTTTTTCTGCTTCATTATTCCCCATAAGTTTATCCTCTATATCGCTGATTCTCCGTTCTTTCTCATCCATCCTTGCCACCGTGGCCTCCATTCGAGATTGCAGCTCAGTTATAGCATTTTTTATTTCATCCTGACTAGATTTTACTTCTTTTATCTCCACAGAAAGGGATTCTAATCTGTTTTTGACTCCAGCTAGTATTCTTACTATCATGATTATAAATTCTGGTTCAGACATCTTGCTTGTATCTGTGTTGATTAAGTCCTTGGTTGTCATTTCTTCCTGCTCTTTCTTTTGGGGTGAATTCCTTTGTTTCATCATTTTGAAGGGAGAAAAGGAATTAATGAGGAAAAAAATTAAAATTATATTAAAATTTAAAAATTAAAAACAAATACACACACACACACATTTGAATAAATGATGCTAAATCTTAGGTGTGTTTTGGTCTGGGTGTTGAAAGGGGCCTGATAGATTAGAGAAAAAAAGGGGAAAGAAAAAAAAAGGAAATCGTTTGAAAATTTGAAAAAAATGAATACACTGAAGTAGACTAAAATGAAGTGATGCAAATAAAACAGAATTTGAAAAAATTTGCAGGAAAGTAAAAAATATAGTAGAAAAAAGTAAAGAAAATATTTTTAATAAAAACTGAAAATAAAAATGAATTTTTTCTCTTTCTGTATTCAAGAAAAAGAAAATAAATGAAAAAGAGAAAAAAGGAAAAAGAAAAAAAAGAAAATTTAATAGAGGGACCAGCGAACAGACTGAAATACGACTGAAATTACTTCGTTTTCCCCTAGAAGTCAAACTATGAAGTGCTTTATAGTCCATAAACTAATCAGGTTGAGAGATTTGTGTTCCGGAAGAGCGAGGTTGGCCCAGTTGGGCAGGGCTTAGTGTAACTGCTCCGTTCTCCACTAGATGGCTCTGCTTAGCTTACTGGGGTAGATTCTTGTGGTGCTTGTAGGTGCGTTTGCTCATGCGTGGGAGCGGTGAAAATGGTGTCGCTCAGCTACCAGTCTCTAGTATGGAAACTCTTCTCCTGGATCAGCAGTCGCGCACCTGTTCTTTGTCTCCAGCTTCTGTCCACTCCCCGCTTTTACACAGTCCGTGACCAAGCCCCAGGGAGCTCCTCCCTCCTGAGTTTTGTCTCAGATGCGGCTGTTTTTCCCAACCCTTTACTTCTGAGGGACTGCGGCTTTGACCCGTTCTGCCCCTCTGCAGGAGAGTCTCACCGAGCAATGGCCAGGTGCCGGCCGCACCCAGGAACATTTGTGGGTTTGTGCTGCTGCCAATGCCCACAGACTGTGGCTGGGTGCCAGCTCCCCCCAGAAAAAATTCACGAGATAGTGTAGCAGCAGCGTTTCAGAGATTATGGAAAATCACAACACGCATCTGGCACCAGGCTTCACCCTTAATGACCTTGTTCCAGCATCAGTGAATGTGGTTTTCTCCTGGGTCAACTGGGGCCTTGCCTTTGGGGGACCCGCACGGCCTCTACCAGGTGTCCTCCCAGCAGGGGAACCATCTCTCCCCGTGTGGCCTGAAGAACCCCAGACCCCACTCTGCTCCTGGGGATTCGCCCTTCCCACCAGAGCACCGCCAGGTATGGAGCTGCAGAGTTGCAGCCTTTGCGCTCCCCTTGTTTACGGTCTTAATGGAATTTAAACCCTCTCCTTTCTCCTTTCTCCCTTTTTAGTTCAGTCCCTGAGGCTGCTTCCACTTTCTCTCCAGCTGCTTTTGGGGAGGGGTGCTTTTCCCATATTCTCCTCCCTGTCTCTGTCCTCTCTCCGTACGCAAAGCACCTCCCTGCCCTCCGCGGCTTCTTTCTCCTCAAATTCACCTCTCTGCACCACGTTCCTGCTGAATTCTGTGGTTCAGGGTATGCAGATTGTTGTGTTAATCCTCAGATCAGTTTTCTAGGTGTGCAGGATGGCTTAGTGTTGGTCTGGCTGTATTTCATGGACGTGAGACACACAAAAAACTTCTATGTATGCTGTTCTGTCTTCTTGGCTCCTCCTTCATTCCTTTTTTTTAAGTTTATTTATTTATTTTGAGAGTGAGAGCATGAGCTGGGGAGGGGCAGAGAGAGAGGGAGGGAGAGAGAGAATGTGGCAGGCTCTGTGCTGTCAGAGTGACGTGAGGCTTGATCTCACCAACTGTGAGAGCGTGACCTGAGTCAAAATCAAGGATGAGGCCTCCTGTCTGTAGCCATGCTGAACTGATCTGCCCAGGAAGTGGATCCTCCAGCCCTCAAGTCTTCAGATGACCACAGCCCCAGACATTGGCTTTACTGGACTCTCAGGAAAGACCCACCTAGAACCACTTAGCTGAGCCGCTCGCAGAAACTATAAGATAATAAATGTTTGTTGCTTTAAGCTATGAAGATTTAGGGAACTTACAGCAAGAGATTACAATATATGGAGTGAAATGTGGAGGGCAGCGGAGAAACTGGCTCAGGGAAACTGGCTTCCACTGCCTTCCTCCGGATGTGACTCAGGGACATCTGCAGTAACGCCCAGAGACTCCTCTTTAGGGTGGTCATTCAACACGATCCCCTGATGCCCAGAGCAGGCAGTGAGGACAAGGAATGGCAGTCTTGCTGAAAGGCTGTAAGGGAGGAATGGAGAAGACTTGCCCTTGACCACCTACCATGGGAACAGAAGGGTTGAGTCTCCAGGGGCTGTGGCCTCAGTGTCCCAGACAAAGCCGGGCCGGCAGGGCTGGGGTGGGGTGAAGGGTAGTGGCCAGGGACCCCAGAGCCACCCACTGGGAGGCCAGGGGTGAGGCCGGGCTCTGAGGTCTCTGGCAGCCATGGAGCACTCAGGGCCTGGGGCTGGCAGGGCTGGGGGACAATGTGGGAACTGGCAGACCTGACAGCCAGTTCCAGCCACTCCACAGTAAGTGGCACCTGGGGTAAAGTGATGACCAGGCACTGGTGGCTGCTTTCCTCTCCCTCCTGGGGGCCCTGCCGCAGGGGGCCGGGGTCTTCAGCCTGGCGCAGGGCTGGCACAGAGGACCTCTCACACACTTGGCCACACATTGACTGCATTATTTCAGGGTCGTCTGGGCCATTTCCTGCCTCCAGGAAGGATCTGTCTGAGCCTGGAAAGAGAATCGACCCTCCCAGCGCGGACAATATCCAGATACCCCCACCCTGCTGGGGACTGTCAGCACACAGGGTACCCCAGGTGAGGGGGGAGGACACCCTCAGTTTAGTCCAGAGTTTTCCATACTCCTTAGACATGCCAACATCGCATCCACACAGACTACATTTCTAAAAGGAAAACTGTTTGTGGCACAATATTACCCTTACAGGTATGATGTCCTCATCTGATCTATTCTATGCTCTTATTCTATTCTACTTTATTCTATTGTGTTCTATTCTATCCCGTTCTATTCTGGGACACAGAGGAAGGGAGGGGCTGTGGAGGTGGTGGGGTCACCCGCAATTCCCTCACAAGACCCTTCGAGGGAGAGTTTCTTCTGACACAGCCCGCAGCTGCTCTGGGTGAGCCCTCACTCGTCTCCCCCTTGGGCCCTGGGGCCCGTGGCAGCAGTGACTATACCCTATTCACCCAGCATTCCCCGCGGCTCCTGGAAGAAGCTCAGAATTCTCAGGACCCACAAGCCTTGGAGAACGTCCTTCGGTCAAAGCTGGAAATGTGGGGGCCGAAAGTGCAGCTCACAGGATGAGTTTTGCTATATCTTTGTCATTTGCATATTTAATCCCTTCCTCCTGGATCCACTGGCCATGGGCTCCTAGGGGTCTTAGGTACTATAGCGGTGACAGCACTATGGAGACCCCAGAATCTTGGGCTCAGGGTCTGGCAGGTCATATGAGTGAATAAAGGAAAGACCCCTCTGCCCAGTGGTAGGAGCAGGGGCTTTGGAGTCAGTGAGACCGGAGTGCAGTTCTGACTTTGCCACTCACTCACTAGCTGTGTGATCTCGGGTAAGCCACTTAACTTCTCTGAGCATCAGTTTATCTTTAAGATGGGGGGTAATACTACCTATTTGCAGGGTTGGGGTGAGGATTAGCAAAAATGCATATAACATAGAGCACCTGGGAATTCAAAAATAGCACATGCTATGATTATTATTAGTGATAATTACAACCACACTAACTAGAGGGTCTCAGGACCACTCTGTATACTTCAGGTGTGCTGTCATTCCTGAGTTTTGGGGGAGACGAGGCTGCTATTGTTTTCATCCTAGACAAAAAGGAAATACTCATAAACACCCAGGGGAGGAAGCTGGTTATGTTTGTCATGAACAGCCTTAGTAGTAAAAGGAGAGGAAAAACACACTCAGACACACACACACACACACATACACACGCACACACACGCACACGCACATACACACACACACACGCACATGCACACACACAAACCAAGAACATGGGCCCTTGCCAAGCATTTATCCTGGTTGCAAAGGATAGTTGCATGCTTGAAAAATGAACGGAGTGACTCTGATCCTGGCCAGTGTCTGTCCAGCAGTCTGTAGGGAAGACATAACTCTGGTGTCTGGTGGAACTCACAGTCCTCATGCCAGAATAAACACCAAGGGTGCTGATAGAGAAGGACCAGATGAATGAGAATGGTGGGGCATAAAAATTCATGCTGGTAAGACCTGGGGAGCATTCTCTGTTTCCTAGGCAGACCTGTTTCATCACTGTGCAACAGGAAATTCAGTGTTTGGGCTTAATGTTTTAAGTACTAACACTGTCGATTTGCTTTAACTAATTGAATAAAATCTCTTAACTAGTGAATATGATAGGAAATTTAAATTATCTTGATCATTTTCAGGGGCACCTGGGTGGCTCAGTCAGTTAAACGTCCGACTTCAGCTCAGGTCCTGATCTCTTGGTTCGTGAGTTCCAGCCCTGTGTCGGGGTCTGTGCTGACAGCTCAGAGCTTGGAGACTGTTTAAGATTCTGTGTCTCCCCCTCTCTCTATTCCCCTCTCCCACTTGCGCTCTGTGTCTCTCCTCGAAATAAATGAACATAAAAACAAATTTAGAAAACACATTTTCAGTGAATTAATTGAAACATCATGACTAGGTTACTTTCCTCTAAATTTGTGTTTTCCGTAATTGTCCACTAGATGGCGGGATGAGACCACACTAGATATCACTAGCTCAGAGGCTGCTCTCTCACACAGTTTTAAAGTGAGGAAAACTATATTTTGGTTCCTTCTAATTTTTTTTTCCTTTCAGAAAATAAAGGTAAACAATTTATGCACAACTTTTTAAGGACCCTTTCTAACACTTAAAGGGAGGTATGCCATTTCCCTGTCTGAAGCTCTAACCTCAGGTATTTTCCTCTTATCTTTGAGCAACAAACAGTTGATGGTACCAATTAGTAATGAGTGAAAGCTTACCCTGAGCCGCATGCTGTGCTAGGAGCTTCATCTCATTTATTCTGCACAGGGAGACTAGAAGGTGTCACTTCCATTTTGTTTAAAAAACTCTATCATTTTGTTGCATGGACGTTGTGTAGGTAAGAGCTCTGATATGAGAATTTCAAGTGTGACTTCATCAGCCAAATGAAGAATCTGTCTAGTGAACATGACCTCCAGAAACAGACCACACTCTTGGGTGCCATTCCTGGCAGTGACAGCAATGTGACTTCTTGCACAAAGAAGGAAGAAACATCTGGATAAATGCATCAGCACAAAGCCAGTCCAGAAACAAAAAGCAGAAGCTATAGGACAGAGGAGCCTGCAATTATAATCACTAGAAGCAAAAGGGTTCCTTCCTTTCCAATGTGATCAAGTATCCAAATGAGTAGGTCCTAGGGCCCTTTCTTCAGCATCTACCAGGTGCCAGGCATGGTGCTAGGTGCTTTATTTATGATTTAATCCTCATTTACTCCTTTTTTTATTTTTTATTAAAAAAAATTTTTTTGATGTTTATTTATATTTGGGAGAGAGAAAGAGTGCCAGTGCGTGAGCAGGAGAGGGGCAGAGAGAGAAGGAGATGCAGAATCTGAAGGAAGCTCCAGGCTCTGAGCTGTCAGCACAGGGCCCAACTCGGAACTTGAACCCACCAACCACGAGATCATGACCTGAGCTAAAGTTGGACGCTTAACCAACTGAGCCACCCAAGCGCCCTGACTCCTTTTTTTTTTTTTTAAACAATTATCTATTTATTTTTGAGAGAGAGAGAGAGTGCTTGTGCGTGCACACACACAGCGGAGGGGGCAGAGAGAGAGGGAGACAGAGAATCCCAAGTAGCCTCCATGCTGTCAGAGCAGAGCCCAATGCAAGTCTGTAACTCACAAATGGAGAGATCATGACCTGAGTTGAAATCAAGAGTTAGATACTTAGGGACGCCTGGGTGGCTCGGTTGGTTAAGCAGCCAACTTTGCCTCAGGTCATGATCTCACGGTTCATGGGTTCAAGCCCTGTGTCAGGCTTCTGTGTTGACATGACAGCTCAGAGCCTGGAGCCTGCTTGGATTCTGTGTCTCCCTCTCTCTCTGCCCCTCCCCCACTCACACTCTGTCTCTATCTCAAGAATAAGTAAATGTTAAAAAAATTTTTTAAATAAAATCTTGACTGAGGCCAGTGTTATGTCACTGTTTTTCACATCTCTCATATTCTTTTTTTTTTTTTTTCAACGTTTATTTTTATTTTTGGGACAGAGAGAGACAGAGCATGAACGGGGGAGGGGCAGAGAGAGAGGGAGACACAGAATCGGAAACAGGCTCCAGGCTCTGAGCCATCAGCCCAGAGCCCGACGTGGGGCTCGAACTCACGGACCGCGAGATCGTGACCTGGCTGAAGTCGGATGCCTAACCGACTGCGCCACCCAGGCGCCCCAACATCTCTCATATTCTAACCATCCTCAAATATTCGGTTCCAATCCCAGCCTTCAGTCAAGCTACCTCTAATAAATTCAGCCAGAATCAGTACCACAGACCTGATCTTGTTTCCTGCTCTAAAATAATACAATTCATTCACCAAATATTATTGATTTCCTGCTATGAGCCACGCATAATTATAGGTACTTAAGATAGAACCATGAACCAGACACACTCCCAGCCTTTAGTAAATTCTTATCCTAACAGATGAGATGAGAAAAAAACTATGATAATGTAGAGTGAGAAGGTGATAGTGATATTTACACAAGATTTTACAGGAGCTGTAGAGACATCTAATTTAGCTAGCTGTTGGGAGTGGGGGCAGACGCTGGCTATGTTAAGTGTGCACAGTTTGAGCAGAATTTTGAGAAAAGCAAGGGAAGGGATCAGGAGGGAGCAAGTATGTCCTGGGCTCAGGGGAACAGCCTGGAGCAGGGGACAGAGGTGGGAGATGCCCACTCTCCCAGGAGTTCTGAGGCAGGGCTGGGCCAACGATGATAGGTTTATAGAATGATGGAATCAGCTAGAACCTTAAAGGCCATCCAACTCTTCCTCATCTTTTATAGAGGAAAGAACAAAGGCCCAGAGCTGTGAAGTGATTTGTTACAGGCCTAAGGCTTTGGAAAGTTAGAATGGAAATTGAGATGTCCTGACTCTCACTGATTTCACTGTTCTTTTCCCTGATCGTGATGTTTTGGGCCTGTATTGGTGCATATCTGAAATTCTATTTGCTGGCTATTAAATGAAACACAAAATGAAGCTGGTGTTATAAAATACTGAGATTCCCTAGTGTTCCAATTCTGGAACTAACCTACTGGAGAACCTCAAGCTGGTCACTTCTTTTCTCAGGGTCTCAGTTTCATTATGTGTCGAAGAACTGGGATAGATTTTTATGACCCCTTCGCAGTCTAAAATTATTCTATAAACATATGTCTATTTCTAGAATATTTTACCATGTGGTCTTTGGTCTAATCACACCTTGCTTTTCGTTTCTGCTAGAAATGAAACAACGCTTGTAAGACTGTCAATTCATTCACATCCTCAAGGGGCTAAATAGCCAGTGTGTAAATGGAAAATGCACCAGGACAGCAAGGAGAAGGGGAATCAATGTGGGCTGGAGACGTCCTGGAGACGGTGAAATCTGAACTGTCCTCTGTAAGAGGTGAGGGCTTAGCCAGGAAGACAGAGGGCTGTTCCAGGAAGAAGGAAACATGAGCAGAGTCTAAGAGTTCTGGCCACATGTGGGCCTTGTGTGAACCACGCTGCTGGGGCAGGGGCTGGATGGGGAGTGAAGGAGGTGGTGGTGGTGGGAGGGGCAGATGGAGAAGATGGTTGTCCTGCTGGGCTACAGTGTAGACTTGATGCAGGAGCCCAGGGGAAGGTGCAAGAGATTCATTTGGCCTGCAGGGCAGACAACTCTCCAGGAACCCTTTTCATTAGCACAGAATGGGCCCTGAGGGCTCTGACTTAGGAGAAGATGTTCTTAGTTCGACATCTTTCTTCTGTTTTGATTAGGTGTTCTGTAATTACACAATAATTCTAGAACTGTAAATGATAGCAACATGGACAATGCAGACCCATACAGTGATCATGTTGAAACCAATGATTTTTTAAGCATTAATTTAAAAAACTGATTGATATAAACACTTCCCTGTTTTTAGGAGGCTCACTGTTGAAAGTCTTGCTCACTTGCTCCTGTCATTGGTTCCTTCCCTTCTCTTTTTGTGTCTCATTTTCTGCCTTTGTGATCATTGGACTTGGTCTTATATTTCTTTTTTTCTTTTCTTTTTTTTAAATTTAAATTTTAGTTGGGGCACCTGTGTGGCTCAGTTGGTTAAGCGTCCAGCTTTGGCTCAGGTTGTGATCTCATGGTTCATGAGTTTGAGCCCCGCATCGGGCTCTGTGCTGACAGCTCAGAGCCTGGAGTCTCATTCGGATTCTGTTTCTTCCTCTCTCTGCGCTCCTCCCCTGTTTGTGCTCTGTCTCTCTCTCTTTCTCAAAAATAAATAAACATTAAAAAAATTTTTTTTAATTTAAATTTTAGTTAACAAACAGTGCAATATTGGTTTCAGGAGTAGATCAGTGATTCATCCCTTACATACAACACCCAATGCTCATCCCAACATGTGCCGTCCTTAATGACCATCACCCATTTAGCCCATCCCCCCACCCACAACCCTCTGTCAACCCTCAGATTGTTCTCTATTGTTGAGAGTCTTTTGTGGTTTGTTTCCCTCTCTCCTCTTTTTTACACACTTCCCATAAGTTCATCTGTTTTGTTTCTTAAATTCCACATATGAGTGAAATCATATATTTGTCTTTCTCTGACTGACTTATTTCGCTTAGCATAATACACTCTAGCTCCATCCATGTCATTGCAAATGTCAAAATTTCATTCTTTTTGATGACTCATTAATATTCCATTGAATATGTACCACACCTTCTTTATCCATTCATCAGCCAATGGACATATGGGCTCCCTCCATAGTTTAGCTACTGTTTAGAATGCTGCTATAAACATTGGGGTACATGTACCCCTTCAAATCTGTATTTTTGTATCCTTTGGATAAATACCTAGTAGTGCAATTGCTGGATTGTAAGATACTTCTATTTTTAGTTTTTTGAGGAAACTCTATACTGTTCTCTAGAGTGGGTGCATTCCCACCAACAGTGCACCAACAGTTGGCATTCCTACCAACAGTGCAAGAGGGTTCCTTTATTTCTGCATCCTCACCAACACCTGTTGTTTCTTGTATTGTTAATTTTAGCATTCTGACAGGTGTGAAGCAATGACTTATTGTGGTTTTGATTTGTATTTCCCTGATGATGAGTAATGTTGAGCATCTTTTCATGTGTCTGTTAGCCATGTGGATGTCTTTTGAAAAGTGTCTATTCATGTCCTCTGCCATTTCATAACTAGGTTACTTGTTTTGGGGGTGTTGAGTTTGATAAGTTCTTTATAGATTTTTGATACTAACCCTTTATCTGGTATGTCATTTGCAAATATCTTCTCTCATTCTGTCAGTTGCCTTTTAGTTTTGTTGATTGTTTCCTTTGCTGTGCAGAAGCTTTCTATCTTGATGAATCCCAATAGTTCATTTTTGCTTTTTTCCCCCCTTGTCTCCAGCAATTTGTCTAGCAAGAAGTTGCTGTGGGTGAGGTCAAAGAGGTTGCTGCCTGTTTTCTCCTCTAGGATTTTGATGGTTTCCCATGTTACATTTAGGTCTTTCATCCATTTGGAATTTACTCTTGTGTATGGTGTAAGAAAGTGGTCCAGTTTCATTCTTCTACATGTCACCGTCCAGTTCTCCCAACACTATTTGTTGAAGAGACTGTGTGTTTTCCATTGGGTATTCTTTCCTGCTTTGTCAAAGATTAGTTGACCATATAGCTGTTGGTCATTTTCTGGGTTCTCTATTCTGTTCCATTGATCTATGTGTCTGTTTTTGTGCCAGTACCATACTGTCTTGATGACTACAGCTTTCTAATATAGCTTGGTATCCGGAATCATGATGCCTTCAGTTTTGTTTTCTTTTTCAGGATTGCTTTGGCTATTTAGGGTCTTTTGTGGTTCCATACAAATTTTAGGAGTGTTTGTTTTAGCTCTGTGAAAAATGCTGGTCGTATTTGGATAGGGATTGCGTTAAATGTGTAGATTGCTTCGGATAGTTTTAGAATGTTTAGAACAAACATTTTATTTAACAATGTTTGTTCTTCCAATCCATAATCATAGAATGCTTTTCCATTTCTTTGTGTCCTCTTCAATTTCTTTCATAAGTGTTCTATAGTTTTCAGACAGATGTTTTATTTCTTTGGTTTGGTTTATTCCTAGATATCTAATTGTTTTTGGTGCAGTTGCAAATGGGATCAATTCTTTGATTTCTTTTTCTGTTGTTTTGTTTTGGTGTATAGAAATGCAACAGATTTCTACATGTTGATTTTATATCCTGCGACTTTGCTGAATTCATGTATTAGTTCCAGCAATTTTTTGGTGGAGTCTTTCAAGTTTTCTACAGAATATCAGTCTTATATTTCTAACTTTTTTTTTTTTACATAATAAACTACTTCAAATGCTCTTTGGAAGTGGGTAGGATATAAATAAATGATTACAATTTCTCTAGATCTATTTTCTTCAATATCTTATTATACTAACAATTATAAAATAGTTCTTCATAGATGTAGCCCTTTTGGACAGAGGACCTGAAGTCCTTCATAAACCCATGTTATTAAACCAAATTCAAATTAGTTTACATTTGTATAGCATTTTAAGGATTAAAAAAGGTGGAGTTTTTCTTGGTGTCCATTATTTTAATTGAGCCACAATCCTGACAGTAGCTCTTTCATCCCCAGTACCTAGCACAGTGCTTTGACATAGATTCTCCATAAATGCTTATTGAAAAACATGAATGATTGAATTAAGTCAAAATAATTCTGTGAGCAAGAATATGTTCTAGTCATTATGCCTGTTTTACTGAAGAGGAAGCAGTGGTGTGGAGTCAGGACCATCTCGAGAGAGCCAATAGCATATATTTCTTCCCAGTTCAACTACCACTTAATGACTTCACCTCAGCAGCTTGAAAGTGGCCTTGGCAGGAATATTTACACCAATGAAATCAACAAATATTGTAAGTCAGCACCCTTCCCAACCCACCCCCTCCCCCCCCCCCCCACCGCCCCTCTATCCCTTGAGAGCAAGTTTTTACGCATTGGCCAGTGATGAGGGAACAACAGGCAAGTTGAGAGCAAAGCACAAATGAGCACCCAGCAACCTCTCCCCCCAGGTGGCATATGTGTGACATTCCTCAGGCACTCCTGGCTGGCTGCTCAGGAACAAAGGAAAGGGAAAAACAAGTGGTTAACTGATAGAGATCACAGACACGCAGGACAGGAGTCTCTATCAGTTTGCAACTGTCTCAATGATTTATAAGAAAAAAGCAATCTTATCAATAGAAAAACCTCCAGAAACCTATAGACTTAATTTCCTTGGACCCTAGCATCACCCTCCCCTCTATAGGATAGAAAATCTTACGTAATCAATCACTCCTCACAGTTATAATGCAGCTCTTTCTGCCCACAGGTCCTGTCCTCGTGCTATAATAAAACCACCTTTTTGCACTGAAAACATCTCAAGAATTCTTTCTTGGCCATTGGCCAAGACAGCACACCACAGAAATCTCAGTTCTTACTAATTCAGTGACTCAACTGAGGTTAGACTGTGGGCTAAGCAGTCAACTCCAATATCATACACCTGATGCTAATATAGCATTTTATGCTAACTATACTGGAATTAAAATTAAAAAAAAAATAAGGAGGTCAGCTCCGCATTCTAAGAAGAGAGACCATTAGGGAAACTGATGAGTCAAAGACAAGGGAGTAGCTAGCCAATGTCTGACTTTACAGCAGAGTTCTGTGACAGGGTCTGCACAGCAAGGTCACAGACAAGCAGGTTAGAAACAGGAGCCTGCAACAAGCACTCACCTGTGTGTGCCTAGGATTTAAGGAACCTGGCCTGACAGAGTCACAGTGCAGCACACCTACAATCCAAACGCAGCAAGATGTTGAGTGAGAGAGAGGTTCCTGGCATACCATGGAATACTACAGATGGGAACTATTGGAAAAACTATCATTGGTTCAACACACAGGGGAGAATTGTGCTGGCAGTCCTTCCCAGCAAGAGTATCCAAGTAACTAAATAATCTTCAATAAAGAAAAACATGCTGAAATCATCAATGTGCTCTCAGCTCGATTACATAGAAGTAAAAGTAGATCCAGTACAAAAATTCTCATGGGTGAAAAACATGACTGTTTAATATTCCAGAAATGTTTAGAAGAGCCTGCTGCCTTTTCTACACCCATTTTCATCTTTATGGACCAGAAGGTAATCTATTATTCTACTAATTAATCCTCTGACTCCCAAGAAAATGTGTAGGGGCTGAGGGCATGCCGCTCCAAAAGGTGCCACTTTGGCATAAAGATTCCTTTGAATTAAAAGTCGTAAATACTCAGCAGATGCAGGAAAAGCTCTCTGCCTCCCCATAACTGCCTAAATTTACTCTGGAAGGCAGAGCCTGCAACAGGAAGGAAGAGAGCTAGTAACAAGAGACTCCCTTTACTTAAAGAACCTATCTGCATAATAGGGCAACCTGTTCTAAACATCTCCTTGCACCTTCTTGCTAAAGAGCTTCCTCCCCTTTGTGTCCTCAGACCCTCCCCCTATCCTAAGCTTTTCTAAGCTTCCTGTTGCCTCCTTGTTTTTGGAATCTCATGTCTGTGTGGATTCCTCCTGTGACCCGATTAAATTGGATTTTCTCCTGTTAATCTATCTCATGTCAAGTTGATTCTAAGTCCAGCAAGAAGGACCATAGGGTGGAAGGTCTTCCTCCTCAACAGGAGGGATACTGTTCACTGTTTCTAACACTGCTTTGCTCTAAATTTGCAGCATCAGTGAGGTGTTGTCATTGTGATTTGGACCATTTGACCAATCAGTACTAAAAAAATTATATTGCTTCAGGTTACTTGCATGTTACTTGTACTTTACTGACTTTTAAGAAGTGTTAGTATAATAAGAATATCTCAATGTGCAAAAAATACTTAACCAACCATTTATTTTAAAAAATATA
This sequence comes from Lynx canadensis, assembly GCF_007474595.2. Taxonomy (NCBI): domain Eukaryota; kingdom Metazoa; phylum Chordata; class Mammalia; order Carnivora; family Felidae; genus Lynx; species Lynx canadensis. The sequence goes on along the minus strand of NC_044311.2, from coordinate 75,331,987 downwards.
TACACTATCTCAGTTAAGAAATGGGCAGAAGACATGAATAGGTACTTTTCTCAAGAAGACATCCAGATGGCTAACAGACACATGAAAAGATGTTCAACATCACTCATGGTCAGGGAAATACAAATCAATATCACAATGAGATACCACCTCATACCTGTCAGAATGATTAAAATTAACAATGCAAGAAACAGCAGGTGTTGACGAGGATGCAGAGAAAGGCAAATCCTTTTGCACTGTTTTTCTGGGAATGCAACCTGGTGCAGCCACTCTAGATAACAGTATGGAAGTTCCTCAAAAACTAAAAATAGAACCACCCTATGATCCAGCAATTGCATTATTAGGTATTTACCCCAAAGATACAAAAATACAGATTCAAAGGGGTACATGTCCACCAATGTTTATAGCAGCATCAACAATAGCCAAACTATGGAGACAGCCCAAAAGATCATCAACTGATGAATGAATAAAAATGTGGCATGCACACACACACACACACACACACACACAGACACACACACACACACACACACACACACACACACACACTGAAATGGAATATTACTCAGCCATCAAAAAGAATGAAATCTTGTTATTTGCAATGATATGGATGGAGCTAGAATGTATTAAGCTAAGTGATATAAGTCAATCAGAGAAACACAAATACCATATGATTTCATTCACATGTGGAATTTAAAAAACAAAACAGATGAGTATATTGGAAACTGGGTGGAAAGAGATGAAAGGGAAATAAACCATAAAAGACTCTTAATGATAGAGAACAAACAGGAGGTGGTGGAATGGGTTAGATGGGTGATGGGTATTAAGGAGGGCACTTTTTGTGGGGAGCACTGGGTGTTGTATGTAAGTGATGAATCACTGAAGTCTACTTTTAAAGCTGAAAAATAAAAACAAAAAACCAAACCAACCAACGAACAAAAATATCCACTATAAATTCCAGACAGACTTATAACTGCCATTTGGAATTGTTTTGAATGGGATTTGAACCACATATCCTCCACAGTGAGTACTTAGTAATTATTAACTACCAAGAAAATGGACATAGAGAATGATATTCTAGTTGTCTCTTAAATATCAGCACAATCAAACTTAATTAAGTACAAAATTTCTAACACAAATGACTGCATCTGGGCCAGGCATGTAGCACCCCCACCCACCACTGTAGCATAGCCAATAACTATTTGCTGAACATTTCCATGCTCTATATTTTTCTTCTTTTCCTCTGTACCACCCCATCACAGGACCCAAGTCATTTTGCTCACTTTAGATAGCTCTGGCAAGGCTGGTGAGTTGTCTTTTAAAATATAAGAGAGGGCACCTGGGTGGCTCAGTTGGTTGAGTGTCTGACACTTGATTTTGGCTCAGGTCATGATCCCAGAGTTGTGGGATTGAGTCACGACTTAGCTCCATGCTGAGCATGTAGCCTGCTTGAGATTCAATCTCTCTCTCTCTCTCTCTCTCTCTCTCTCTCTCTCCCTCCCTTTGCCCCCTTCCCCACTCATGCATGCTCTCTCTCTCTCTAAAGTAAAGTAAAGTAAAATAAAATAAAATAAAATAAAATAAAATAAAATAAAATAAAAGTGATAACCAGACAGCATTCAAGATCATCCCTCCACAAATGTCACTCATTCACCAATTTGGATATGCCCTCCTGAGTAGGAGGAGGAGGTGGAGTGAGAGGCAGCCCCTTGGAACTTGCACAGAATCCCATAGGGCCCTGGGAGTGTGGAGCAGGTGTCAGATCTGCAGGTGGGGAGGGGAGAAGGAATGCTGAGCGATCCACTGTCAGGGAGTGGTACTGAGTCACTGTCACAGGGGCTGTCTGAGCATTGGCAGCATGGAGGGAAAACCTGTGCCAACCTCACTCCCACCCCCAATCCTCTCCCCGAATCCTTCCCCCAGTGAGGCTCACCCTATCAGCTCTACTGGGCCAAGGAAGGGCCCAGAGAGCAGGGCCTGCCTCCAAGACTGTCCCCATCCCTGTGAGGCCCCTAATGAGAGGTAGATGAGCACATGAGAGATGCCCTTGTGCATTGATGTGGAAGGAGATGATCACTAGGGTCAGGGGGTGGGGGAGACTTCCCCAGTGCAGAGGAGGAGAGAAAGGAACAAGATGGATTCTGAGAATGGCCTGGGGATGAGAACTGCTGTGTGCCATCAGTTCCCTTCATCTTCCAGTTCTGGGTGTACCTACAATGGTTTCATCTGCCCGCCGAGGTCCTGGAACTGAGGGAGAATGCTGAATGGTGCCAAACACAGGGGCAGAGGCAAGAGCTTTAGGAAAGGCGCTAGAGTGCCTCCAGCGTCTGTGTTGAGCCTCGATGGCATCTCGGGAGCAGTACACCAGGGCCATTGTGTTGCTTCGTCTTCTTGGAATGAAAGTTTGAACATTTGAAGAGTGTGGGATGCTTTAAGCAAAAACTCAACTTGATTGGCAGTTAATATGTATTCGCTCTGTGCCAGGCATTGTGGGAGGTTCTGCAAGGGAACTGTCCTCAAGAGGTCTGAGGACTAAGAGTAGGGAAAACAGATCCACACAAATTTGTTTACTGAGGAACAGATCACCAGAAGAAGCCAGGGGAAAGTACTTAGAATGTAGAAATTGAGGTAGCATAAATAATTTAGAGGTAATTTTATCTTTCTTTTGCCATCCTTGAACAAGAGTCAAGAATTGTTCTACTTGGTGCTGCAAGATTAAAAATAAAAGATACAAAGCAGTAAAATTGAGGTTTACTGTGGCTTCCTAGGGGATCCTCATCAGTTTATGTTCATAACTTTTGAACCTGCCACTTTCATGTTTAATACTGATGATTTGAAGTGTTTTGAATATCAGATTGATTAAAAAATTTTTTTTTAATTTACATCCAAGTTATTTAGTATATAGTGCCACAGTGATTTCAGGAGTATATTCCTTAATGCCCCTTACCCATTTAGCCCATGCTCCATCCCACAACCTCTCCAGTAACCCTCTGTTTGTTCTCCATATTTAAGAGTCTCTTATGTTTTGCTCCCTCCCTGTTTTTATATTATTTTTGCTTCCCTGCTCTTATGTTCATCTGTTTTGTATCTTAAAATCCTCATATGAGTGAAGTCATATGATATATCTCTTTCTCTGACTAATTTCGTTTGGCATAATACCCTCTAGTTCCATCCACATAGTTGCAAATGACGACATTTAATTCTTTTTGATTGCCGAGTAATACTCCATTGTATATATATATACCACATCTTCTTTATCTATTCATACATCGATGGACATTTGGGCTCTTTCCATACTTTGGCTATTGTTGATAGCGTTGCTATAAACATTGGGGTGCATGTGCCCCTTCGAAACAGCACACCTGTATCCCTTGGATAAATACCTAGTAGTGCAATTGCAGGGTCATAGGATAGTTCTAGTTTTAATTTTTTGAGGAACCTCCCTGTTTTCCAGAGTGGCTGCACCAGTTTGCATTCCCATCAGCTGTGCAAAAGAGATCCTCCTTCTCCACATCCTTACAAACATCTGTTGTTGCCTGAGTTGTTAATGTTAGCCATTCTGACAGGTGTGAGATGATGTCTCATGGTGGTTTTGATTTGTGTTTCCCTGATGATGAGTGATGTGGAGCATTTTTTTCGGGTGTCGGTTGGCTGTCTGGATGTCTTCTTTGGAGAAGTGTCTATTCATGTCTTTAGCTCATTTTCTAATTTTCTAATATTTGTTTTTTGGGTGTTGAGTTTGATAAGTTCTTTATAGATTTTGGATACTAACCCTTTATCTGATATGTCATTTGCAAATATCTTCTCCCATTCTGTTGATTGCCTTTTAGTTTTGCTGATTGCCTTCTTCACTATGCAAAAGATTTTTATTTTGATGAGGTCCCAGTAGTTCATTTTTGCTTTTGTTTCCCTTGCTTCCGGAGACGTGTTGAGTAAGAAGTTGCTGCGGCCAAGATCAAAGAAGTTTTTGCCTGCTTTCTTCTCAAGGATTTTGATGGCTTCCTGTCTCACATTGAGGTCTTTCATTCATTTTGAGTTTATTTTTGTGTATGGTGTAAGAAAGTGGTCCAGGTTCATTCTTCTGCATGTCGCTGTCCAGTTTTCCCAGCACCACTTGCTAAAGAGACTGTCTTTTTTCCATTGGATATTCTTTCCTGCTTTGTCAAAGATTAGTTGGCCATACGTTTGTGGGTCCATTTCTGGGTTCTCTATTCCGTTCCATTGATCTGAGTGTCTGTTTTTGTGCCAGTACCATACTGTCTTGATGATTACAGTTTTGTAGTATAGCTTGAAGTCCGGGATTGTGATGCCTCCTGCTTTGTTGTTGTTGTTGTTGTTTTTTTTTTTTTTTTCAAGACTGCTTTGGCTATTCGAAGTCTTTTCTGGTTCCATATACAAATTTTAGGATTGTTTGTTCTAGCTCTGTGAAGAATGCTGGTGTTATTTTGATAGGGATTGCATTGAATATGTAGATTGCTTTGGGTAGTGTTGACATTTTAACAATATTTGTTCTTCCTATCCAGGAACATGGAATCTTTTTCCATTTTTTTTGTGTCTTCTTCAATTTCTTTCATAAGCTTTCTGTAGTTTTCAGTGTACAGATTTTTCACCTCTTTGGTTAGATTTATTCCTAGGTATTTTATGGTTTTTGGTACAATTGTAAATGGGATTGATTCCTTGATTTCTGTTTCTGTTACTTCATTCTTGGTGTATAGGAATGTAACTGATTTCTGTGCATTGACTTTATATCCTGTCAGTTTGCTAAATTCATGGATCAGTTCTAGCGGTTTTTTGGTGGAATCTTTTGGGTTTTCCATATAGAGTATCATGTCTGCGAAGAGTGAAAGTTTGACCTCCTCCTGGCCTATTTGCATGCCTTTTATTTCTTTGTGTTGTCTGTTGGCTTAGGCTAAGACTTCCAATACTATGTTGAATAACAGTGGCAAGAGTGGACGGACATCCCTGTCTTGTTCCTGACCTTAGGGGGAAAGCTCTCAGTTTTTCCCCATTGAGGATGATACTTGCGTTGGGTCTTTCATATATGGCTTTTATGATCTTGAGGTGTGATCCTTCCATCCCTACTTTCTTGAGGGTTTTTATCAAGAAAGGATGCTGTATTTTGTCAAATGTTTCTCTGTATCTATTGAGAGGATCGTATGGTTCTTGTCCTTTGTTTTATTGATGTGATGAATCACACTGATTGTTCTGTGGATATTGACCAGCCTGTACCAAATGTCCTCCCAACAGGGGCACTGCCTCTCCCTGTGTGGCCTGAGGACTGCTGGACCTCACTCTGCTCCTGGGGATTTGCCCTTCCCACCAGAGCACTGCCAGGTATTGAGCTGCAAAATTTCAGACTCTGTGCTCCCCTGTTTATAGAGTCTTAATTGAATTTAAACCCTCTCCTTTCTCCTTTCTCCCTTTTTTGTTCAGTCCCCATGGCTGTTTCCACTTTTCCACTTACTCTCCAGCTGCTTTTGGGGGGGGTGCTTTTCCCATATTCTAACCCTCTCCCCCCCCCCCCCCCCCCCCCCCATCTCTGTCCTCTCTCTGCAAGCAAAAATAGCTCTCTGTCCTCCGTGGCTTCTCTCTCCCCCAGTTCACCTCTTTGTGCTGCATACCTGCTGAATTCTGTGGTTCAGGTTGTGAAGATTGTTGTGTTAATTCTCAAATCAGTTTTCTAGGTGTGCAGAATGGTTTAGTGTTGATCTGGCTGTATTTCATGGATGCCAGATGCAAAAAAAACCACAAAAAACTAGGTTGAGTTTTGATGAAAATACCAGTCTTATTTCCTAATTCATATGAAACTATTCACGCTGAAATAAGAGACCTAAAATATGAGTGTATTTCCATAGAGGGGATTTAGAGACATTAGGAGTGCAGGTTTTATTATAGTGCTTAAAAAAATCTTTTTGGGGGGCATCTGGGTGGCTCAGTTGGTTAGGCACTAGACTTCAGCTCAGGTCATGATCTCACAGTCTGTGGGTTGGAGCCCCATGTCAGGTTCTGTGCTGGCACCTCAGAGCCTAGAGCCTGCTTGAGATTTTGTGTCTTCATCTCTCTCTGCCTCTCCCCTGCTCATGCTCTTTCTGTTTCTCAAAAAAAAAAAAATTAAATATTAATTTTTTTAAATTTAAATTTTATTTTTTAAGTTTATTTATATATTTAGAGAGAGACAGAGACCGCATGAGTGGGGGAGGGGCAGAGAGATAGAGAAAGAATCCCAAGTAGGCTCTGCACTGCTAGAGTAGAGCCCAATGCAGGGCTTGAACCCAGCAACCTTGAGATCATGACCTAAGGTGAAACCAAGAGCCAGACTGAGCCACCCAGGCACCCCTCATTATAATGCTTTATTTCCCTAACAAAGAGGAATGTAGAGTCAGCATGGAATGATTGAATGACTTAGCATAAAAAAAACAAACATTTTTTAAAAAATTTAAATGACTTAGTTTTTTTTCTAATAATCATATAGTATCTCCTACTTATAGTCCTCTAGTCTTCTCTTTGGATGACATCACCTCCTTTGAGGAACTTTGGGGTTGGTTTTTGTTTTGGCAATGATCCGAAAAGAAGAGGATGCCTTTACTGTCAGAGAGAACTTTGGTGCCCTCTACTGGTGGTTTTGGTTTCTTCAAATTGCAGGCCTCCATTTGATGGTTCATGGAATCCATTTAGTGGGTTCTATCAGAATTTTCTTAAAAAGTGAAAATGTAGATTACCATATAGTAAGTATAAATATTTATTTGTGAAACTTTGTTTCCAGTATGTATATGTGAATGCAGAATCCAGGTGATTTCCAGTTAGCAACATTTAGCACCTATATCCAGCAGGATATAGAATTAGCATGAGGGGAGTGAGGCAGGGTGGAATAAGTGCAGGGTTAGATCCTATCTCTATTTAAAATTTTGAAATTTGGTTTATCATGGGTTTTGTGCATTAATTTTGATTTTAAAAAAGCATTGCTTTACAACAGTATTTATTTTGATTACTGAGCTTTTTGGTGCCCTAAGTGAGTGTCTCGCTTGTGTCTCTCTGACAGTCAGTGTGCTTTATGGAGGGCCTGGAGAAGGTGGGCCAGCCTGTGGAGCCGTGAATAGGAGGCACACGTGGGGATGAGAAGGGACAATGCGTGTGATGTCTTCTTCTGAGGTAGGAGGTGAAGCCATCAGCAAAGAGTGAAGGACACGGGCCTCGGAAGAGGGGGAAGATTGAGCATGGCTGATGAGGGGACAGGAGAGGGAGAAGGTCCAGGAGAAGTGGAGGCTGGTCACACAGCATGAAGCCCTCTGCCCACAGCTAGATACTGCTTGTGGCAACGCCGTCCACATCTCCAGCAGCCACAGGTGTTGGGGAAGTAGGGAAGACAGGAGGGACCCGAGGTCTGGGGTTGTTGGGGTGGAAGGACAGGAACAGAGAGAGGAGGGCAAAGGTGCCAGGTGATTCTGCATCTGAGACAGGGAGGCAGGAGAGAAGGAAGGTCAGGAGATTGCTGGGTGGGGTGGAGTCTTAGGGAGCAGGCAAGGGGTTGGCAGAGGATTCCAGGTGAATATTAAGAGGCTGCGGTCAAAGAGTGAGTGGACTACAGAGTGAGTGGACTGGAATTCGAAATTTCAGAGGAAATGCAGTTGTAGGTGAAGCCCCTTAAACGACTCTCCCGCTGAGAAGTTGCCTTGAGTGTGTGAGCGGTCATGTGAACAAAATGGTATATACTTGATGACATAAGGGCTCCTGAGACTTCTGAGTATTGCGTGTCTACTAGGTAAGATTTAGAAATATAGTTCCTCTAAAATTAGATGTTGATAATATATTACAACAATGGCCAGAAACAGTGGTCAAGAAACATACAGATAGACGCAAAAAGGGATTCATTTTGAATTCGAACCCCCTGGCTTTCTCTAGCTCACATTCCTCAGCCTTTGGGTCTCGGATTCCCTGTTGCTCCTCCTGGAAGATGACTCCTCTGCTCCACCCACCCCCATCTCTACTCTCCTGGCTCCCAGCATGGCACCCACTCTTTGCCCCATGGCTCTCTTCCCACTCAGAGCGCCACCACGGGCCTTGTCTGTCCTGCCTTCTGATGATCGCCCTCTACTCATTTGTTACCCCATCTCAATTTGCAATGAACCAGCCCTTTAAAATAGTTCCTTTTTAGAAGAAATAACTATCTGAAGTTTACAGAATTTGTACAGTATTCTCTTTCATTCATCAAAAGGTATTATCTAGTCCTTGAATTCAAACCTGTGCACATAAATTGAGAGGCCACATAAATACATGCATGCACGCATACATACATGCATCCAGTAAAACCCATGCATACATCCATGCATGCATCCAGTAAAATAAGATGCTTCCTTTCTCTGTGCCTCCTCCCTCTCTCCTTCCTCTGAGTTTGCTCTCCCCCAGGCCTTTCTGCTTCTCTCTCACCATGGGGGCCCACAGCTCTCCCACAGCCATCTTCCTTGCACTCAGAGTGCTCCCCCGATCTGCAGTCCCGGCTATCTCAAGCCCCCATTGGACTGCTATACCTGCTGCCTCTCCAGCACCTCGTGCTCAACACCAGCCCAAGCCCACATATGCTCCCTCCTCACCCCTAAGTCAGGAAGCCAGTTTCCCCTCAGTTGTCAGTAATGCTGGAAACTAGAATTCACCCCACCCCCACTCCTCCCATCCTAGGCCACTCCTCAGGTATTGCTGGGTGTGTTTTTCTCCAAAGGGTCTCCTGACCGCTGACTTCCCTCCCCACCTCCATCACCCCAGATGAGGCTCTCCTCACCTTATCCTGCTTCAGTTCGAGGCCCTGATGGAGCCGGGGTCCAATCTCCACTGTCCCTGCTTCTGCCCTGCATACCACTGCTGCATTAACCCCTTTCACATAAAGCCTAATACATACGGGGAGGTTTTTTGGGGTGATAGTGGGGCTCACAAGGTCTGCAGCTGATGGCCAAGAAAGAATCTTTGAAGATGTTTTGGTGCAAAAAGGTGATTTTATTAAAGCACGGGGACAGGATCCGTGGGCAGAAAGAGCTGCTCTGGGACCACGAGGAGAGACTGGTTACATACTAGGAGATGGGGGAGGTAAAGTCCAGGGTAAGTTTCCAATGAGACTTCCATATGCTAAAGAAGACTCACAGGATACAGGAGGCCTTGACAGTGTCAAGCTAAGGTTTTCCCTCTAGCAAAGCATTAGCATTAAGACAGTAGGGAGTTCCTGGAGAAAGGTTTTACTCTACCTGCCTCAAGTATTTGCCAATGGGCTGCAGGTTATAAGGAAATTTAGTTCTATTTGCCATTTCCTTCTGCCTTTGTTTCCCATATCACTATGGAGGGGTGATACTGGGGCTCTAGGAAACAGAGTCTATAGGTTTGTGGAGATTAGGCTATTGACAAGATTGCCTTTTCTTGTGATTTACTAAAATATTTGTAAATAGATGGATCAGGTCCTGCAGGACTATGATCTCTATCAGTTAGCCATTTGTTTTTCCCCTTTCCTTTGTTCTTGGGCAGCCAGGAGTGCCTGAAGAATATCACACATATCCCCCCTGGGGGTGGGGGCGGAGTAGTGGTGCGGCCTGTCCCCTTGCCTTATACTCCCTCATCAGGAGTTGTCATTAGAAGCAAAAACAGAAACTCCTGTGACTTCTTGCTGCCCTTAGCACACACTGACTCCTCTGCCTCATTTGCAAAGTTCCCCATCTCCCTGCTTTCAAATAACATGCCTGTGTCTCAAATATTAACCATACTGCAATTCTTTCTTTGGGTGAAACAAACTTTCCACAAATAATGACTCCGTCCAAACCCTTGCACTAAGACTTGACCTACTGTGACTTCTGGAAGCCCAAGTTTGCATCCCTGTGATGACCCAGCCTCCTTTTGAGTTCCTATCTGAAAAAACTCAAGGAATGCATCGCTTGTCCTAACCAAGACCTGAAGATAGAGCCCTGACACACCTCTTTCTTGGAGCATTTACTAAAATAAGCTTACAGTTGTGTATTTTTCCTCTGTTCCTTTGAAACGTATACATATCTCCTACAACCTGGGAGTGTCTTTCTCAAGGACCCAAAAGCCATTCCTCTGAAATGTAATCATCAGAAAGGACTGGACCTCTTCTGTCTGCCAGTCTCGGTGGGAGGACTGGATCCTAACTTCATGATTGCCAGCCAGCAGATACAGCTGAGCTAACCATGATTACACTGACACCCACTTCTTGAAAGTTCTCATTTCCCTGCCTCTATTGGGCCCCTGCCCACACCCCCTCCCTACTCTCTCAGTCTCCCTTTGAAAATGCCAGTCAGCTCTGCACAAATTGGGGTGGGCTCAGCTCTTTCCCCAACTGATAGGAGCTACTCGATAAAATCTGTTTCCACCACTTTAACTAAGGTCTCACTTTATCTTTGACACCTGAAGCAACGATTGTGCCTCCTCCTGTGACCACCTAAATCCTGTTGATCCTCAGCCTCTTCTGAAATCCTGTGACTGATCCCACCACCACTGATCTCTGCTCTCAGGGACCCTCCATTTGGACTGCCATTGGGATCACCTAGTTCCAGCTGACGGGCCATCTGAACCTGACTGAGGTGCCAGTTTTCTGTCATTTAGGATTGAATCCAACTGGTTGTTTTCAATACTTCAAGGTAGAAGACACTCCTACTTTATTATTCTCCTTTGTGCCTAGTATAAATGTTACGGAACCAGGCTGGAATGCTGGTGGAAAAACCAAGCGGCACTCAGAGATCTTGGTGGATCAGAGATTTATTTAACACCAGCGGGCTCAGAGGAGACTGTTTCTCCAAAGATCTGAGTGCCGAATGCAAGTGGGGAGGGCAATTTACAGTTGTCAGTTTCCATAGTGTGGGGGTTTTCGTGAGCGCAGCAAACAAAGGAAGAACCCGGAGGAGTGGTCTCTAAGCTAAAGACCAGAGCTTGTTTTAGTCCTGTTGGCCATCTTTGGCACAGTATTTTATTCATTTCTCTGACATAAGTACTTACATAGAAAGTACTCAAATACTAACAGGATGAATCGAAATACTGGAAATTGTTGTAGTTTAGTGTAAATTAAAATGCAGACCTCGATCACCTTAATTACAACTTCAATGGGTATGGTTGGTTTTGCATATATTTTAGGATCAGAAAGTAGACTCAACAAGGAAATGAGTTACCAGCAGGGGTGAGGCAATAAAGGAGAGGTGACTGTAGTAAACCAGCTTAGTCCAGAAAATATTAAAGGGAACTCGTTTGTGAAGAAATATGTTTTGAATAGTTGTGAAGCATACCTCCCAGACTTGGGGTGGGGTCTACCACCTGCTTCTCAATATTCCTTTACTCTCCTATTCTCTTTTTCATCCTTCTGACCACTCCCCACCTATTAAAAAAGAGGATATAGGGGCACCTGGGTGGCTCAGACAGTCGCGGTTAACCATCTGACTCTTGATTTTGGCTCAGGTCATGATTTCACGGTTTGTGGGTTCGAGACACATCGGGCTCTGCGCTGGCAGCATGGAGCCTGCTCGGGATTCTCTCTCTCACTCTCTTTCAGCCCCTCCCCTGCTCTCTCTCAAAATAAATAAATAAACTTTTTTTTTAAAGAAGATATAAATCTGTCTCCAGTCCAAACACAAACCCAAGTTATATTCCAAATATTTGCCTATTTCCCTCTAAGCAGTTCTTTGTCCTGTTCTCTCTCATGGTCTTACTTGTTTCCTATTTCCTGAAGCCATCTATAATTTTTATATCCCCTCGGTAACAATACATGTACACTCACCCCCGGTTTGCAGATGAAGTCACCAAATCAGAGTGCAGTGAGGGTTGCCCGAGGTTACATAATGAACCTGGCCCCACGTGGGGGTAGCCCTGGAGTTTGCAGCCTGTGGCCTGGTGCCTGAGCTGGAACACGGGCACACAAAGGAAGCTGCAGGCACAGCGTTCTGCTGTGGATGGTTACTGAGCTCACATGCATTATCGGGATCTTTTGTTTCCTGTAAGGCCCAGCATTTTCTTTCTCCAGGTCAGGCAGGCCTGTGGGTTTCTCTGCAGGCTCCTCCCCTGCACTTGGAATACAGAAGCTAGAAGATATGCTTTATCTAGACAAGCTTTAAGATTGTGCAGGGGCGCCTGGGTGGCGCAGTCGGTTATGCGTCCGACTTCAGCCAGGTCACGATCTCGCGGTCCGTGAGTTCGAGCCCCGCGTCAGGCTCTGGGGCTGATGGCTCAGAGCCTGGAGCCTGTTTCTGATTCTGTGTCTCCCTCTCTCTCTGCCCCTCCCCCGTTCATGCTCTGTCTCTCTCTGTCCCCAAAATAAATAAACATTGAAAAAAAAATTAAAAAAAAAAGATTGTGCAAACCAGGAGCACTGGCGGGGGCTCAGTCGGTTAAGCGTCGGACTTAGGCTCTGGTCATAGTCTCACAGCTCATGAGTGTGAGCCCCACGTTTGGCCTGGAGCCTGGAGCCTGGAGCCTCCTTCAGATTCTGTGACCGTGCAGGCCAAAAGAGCTGGCATTGGTAATTTGTGTGAGTTTTTTAATCAGCAAAGCCAGGGTTGGGGCAACATCGTTTAGTTGTAATTAATGAATTTAGACCCTGAAAGTGCTTTTGCTTTTTTGGTTGGGCAAGCTTGCCTTGTGACTACGTTCAATTTGGGGAAGTTCACGTGTTCTTTTGTTATAAAAGAGAAGCTGTCACCAGCTAGACCCTAAGACCTGACCTTTACTGCCCACCTGCTTGTGCCCCCCAAACTTTCTCCCATAATTATCCTTAAGCTCTTCCTTCTAACTAATCTCTGAACACGGGCAAATGGAAGTCAAAATTGCCCCTCCAGCAGTAGTGACTCCTGTGACAAAACCTGCAGCCTGCAGAAGCCACTTAGACCAGTTTGAGCTTTAACCACCGATTTGCACCTGTGCAGATGGACCATGGAGTGACCTGTAGAATGACCAGCAACTACCTCTATTTCATTATAATGCTGAAATCTCTGCCCAAGGAGGAGCACAAGCCTCATTTACATAACACACAATGAACATACAATGAATATGCACATAGGTATGTTTCCTTAAGGTGCATGTGTGACCTTATGCCTGCCCCTATACACGGTGACAAGACTTCCCTATCTACATATTCATCTTAACACTGAATAAAAGGAACCCATCCACCCTTGCTTGTGCAGTTAGACCTCCTTATTAGCTACAGATAAAGTTTTCTTTGTGTCACAACTCAACCTGATGCAGTTTGACTCAACAAGGAGCAAACTCACATTGGCTTGGTTACAAAGCTGGGTACTGCAACAGAGTAGTTCATCTTTCCTAATCTTGCCCTCATCAGATCAGTACTACTAGTGGGGTTTGGTTATAGTTTATGTAAATGGTGCTTCTGAGGATGGGGCATTTGGATTTGAAGACTTCCTAACTACCCTGAACTGAGGAGGGTGACTGTAACTGAACTCTTTTGAGTTTGCTCCTTGGTGAATTTCAGGTAGACACTACACTGGGTGGGGGCGTTGGGGGGGGGGCGGGAGAGGAGGGTTGTTACACCAAGTAAACTTTATTTGCAGCAATTAAAGAGATCAGGGGAATAACTTCCAAAGCCATAACTCCCTGAGCAGGGGTGAGCAGTTTCCTTTTATTTAGGGTTTAGAATGAATATTCAGAAAGGGGAGCTTTCTCATTGTCTGTAAAGGTTGCACAAGCTTAGAAAACACGAAAGGTATGGTGTGTTAATGAAGCTTGGGCTCCCGCTAGGGCAGAGACTTTAACATTATAGTGAGGCAGAGGTAACTGTCAGAGGAGGGGAAGTGGCTAAGGGCAAGCTCCAAGAGCTAGTATAAATTAGCTGGGGTCTTGGGCTCCTTATCTTGGGAGGGGGCTTTAGGGCCTTGCTTACTTTTGAAATAGCACTGGAAGTTTTAACCACCGATTATTGTCTCTGATACAGTTAGACTATTTTCTTGCCTGGTAGAGGCTGTTAGTTTTTGCACTTTCTTTGTTCCCTCAAAGTCCTTAACTGCTGAGGTTTTTGCGTTGTGTGTGTGTGTGTGTGTGTGTGTGTGTGTGTGTGTAATTCTGACAGCTCCTAGGAAGTTCTGTAGGAAGTGTGCTTGGACAAGTAGGGTATAGATGGGGGGCGGAGGACTTGGGGTGGGGGTTGGGGTGGGGGTGAGGGGATGGGGATAGATGGGGGCCTGAAATGACTTCTTTTGTGTCAGAAAAGCTGTGTCTTGACTTTCTTTTACTGGAGACCCCTAACTCCTTCTGCTTACAAAACTGGCTGTTCCTATTTACATAGCACTGTTGAGTTAGCATGGAAAGTCCTGTGTTCTAGGAAACCACTGCCCCAGCACATGAAAAATCCCAGCTTTAGACAATGTACGCTGAAGGTTGGGGAAAATGTATAAATCCATATGGCCAGCCCCCAAGTGTCCCAAAAGCAACACTGCTTTTAGTGTCAAATGGATACAGCATAGATTATCTGTCTTCCAGAGTTGGTGTTGCTGATGTTGGCAGTCATGATTTGCAGTTCACAATAATCGATTATTCATTCATGTATGACTCTAAGTGATGCAACTGAAGCCTGCAATCTCAGTGTGTCCTAAGTGTTCATTATTTTAAAGAAAGATGGAAGGACACATACAATTGGATTAAGAAATTTAATAACCATCAGTGTTCTATAGTTTTCAGAGTATAGGTCTTTCACCTCTTTGGTTAGGTTTATTCCTAGGTGTCTTGTTACTTTTGGCGCAATTGTAAATGGGATTGTTTTCTTAATTTCTCTTTCTGGTGAAAGAAATTGAAGAAGACACAAACAAATGAAAAGACATTCCATACTCATGGATTGGAAGAACAAATCTTGTTAAAATATCTATACTACCCAAAGCAATCTACACATTTAATGCAATCCCTATCAAGATACCACCAGTATTTCTTGTAGAGCTAGAACAAACAATCCTAAAATTTGTATGGAACCACAAAAGACCCCAAATAGCCAAAGCAACTTTGAAAAAGCAAAGCAAAGCTGGAAGGATCACAATTGCAGACTTCAAGTCATATTACAAAGCTGTAGTCATCAAGACAGTATGGTACTGGCACAAAAATAGACATACATCAATGGAACAAGATAGAAAACCCAGAAATAAACCCAAAACTATATGGTCAATTAATCTTTGACAAAGCAGAAAAGATTATCCAATGGGAAAGGGCAGTCTCTTCAACAAATGGTGTTGGGAAAACTGGACAACAACATGCAAAAGAAAGAAACTGGACCGCTTTCTTACACCATGCACAAAAATAAACTCAAAATGGATGAAAGGTTAAATATAAGACAGAAAACCATCAAAATCCTAGAGGAGAAAACAGTCAACAACTTCTTTGACCTCAGCCGCAGCAACTTCTTACTAGACACGTCTCTGGAGGCCAGGGAAACAAAAGCAAACGTGAACTATTGGGACCTCATAAGGATAAATAGCTTCTTCACAGTGAAGGAAATAATCAACAAAACTAAAAGGAAACCTATGGAATGGGAGAAGATATTTGCATATGACATATCTGATACAGGTTTAGTATCCAAAATATATAAAGAACTTATCAAATTCAACACCCCAAAACCAAATAATCCAATTAGAAAATGGGCTAAAGACATGATTAGACATTTTTTCCAAAGAAGACATGCACATGGCCAGCAGACACATGAAAAGATGCTCAACATCACTTATCAGGGAAATGCAAGTCAAAACTACAATGAGACATCACCTCTCACCTGTCAGAGTGGCTCACCCAAGTTCATTCTTCTTCATTATCACTATCCAGTTTTCCCAATACCATTTGCTGAAGACACTGTCTTTTTTCCATTGGATATTCTTTCTTGCTTTGTCAAAGATTCGTTGGCCATACATTTGTGGGTCTATTTCTGGGTTCTCTATTCTGTTCCAATGATCTATGTGTCTGTTTTTGTGTCAGTACCATACTCTCTTAATGATAACAGCAGAAACAGACTCTTAGTTATAGAATACAAACTGATGGTCACTGGAGGGGAGATGGGTGGAGGGATGGGTTAAATAGGTGATGGGGATTAAGGAGTGCACTTGTTGTGATGAGCACTGGGTAATGCATGGAATTGTTAAATCACTGTATTGTACACCTGAAACTAATATAACACTATGTTAACTAAGTGGAATTAAAATAAAAACTAAAAATAAGAAACTTAATAATCAAGAGTACATTCTGCCCAAAGATAGAAAAGAATTTGGGATTGGACATTGCTATAGCTTGAATGTTTGTGCTCCCTCCACCCCCCAGCCCCAGCCAAATTCCAAATTCATGTGTTGATGAAATCTTAATGCCCAGTAGGATGGGACTGGTATGTTGGGCCTTTGGGAGGTGATCAGGTCATGAAGGTGAGTATTCATGAATGAGGTTAGTGTCCTTATAGAAGAGGCTCGAGAGAGTTTTTTTTGCCTCTTCCACCATGTGAGGATATGAGAAGTCTTCAACTAGGAATAGGGCCTTCACCCAACCATTCTGGCACCCTGGTTTGAGACTTCCAAGTTCCAGAACTGTGAGCAATAAATGTTTGTTGTTTATAAGCTACCCAGTCTGTGGTATTTTGTTATAGTTGCTGAACTAAGACAAGTATGGTGAGGAAGGGGATGTGAAGTCATATATGGAGGCTAAATCTCACAACTTGGATTAGATAGCCAAGTCCCTCTAAATCAATCCAAAATTTTACCATCTGCCAAAAACTATATTTTGAAAATAGTGGCTGCTATTATTAGCTTGGATTGAATACATGAACACATGCATCATCACACCTTTGATTGCTTTATGAAACTACATAAAATTACAATTCCTGATTCAGAGGTGCCAACTAAAATGTTTTGTGGGTGAGCAAAAGGGGAAATTTGATCACAGATATCTTGGCCCCTTACAATGTGGAACCAATTTTGTCAGGTCTTACTACAGATGCTTTTTATACTAAATCAAAGAGTATGTCAACTCACAGCAACAACAACAAAAATGTTCCCCCTACTTCCTAGTTATTCTGATTTGAACAATGGAGTTTCAAATGGTCTTCTTGACTTATGTGGATATTTTAACAATGCTGCATAAATAAAAAGAACGTTGATATCTTGTCCAAATACAAACTAGATTTTGCTTATTTATGAACATATTTGGCAGATATTGTACATATAATTTTGGCAAATTCCATTCTGTCTATAAACTTCTTGGTGGAGAAAATGAAAAGATGCTACCTCCCAAATATCCTGCACACCATGTATACAAACACCATTAAAAGGGGTGTCATTGGCTTATTGTGATATTTAATGCAAGTTTTGACCATTTTTCAGTTTTCTCAAAATGTGCTACTAATGAAATTTTTGCCTTATAGAAATAGAAGGAGATAGCCTCTTCAGACATGTACCCACAAGACGGCTATCACTGTTGCTGGTCATATATTAATAGAAACAAAAGACTTGATTGACAAACAGCTGGTCTACAAAAACAAGTCTGTAGATACAAAGTGAATACTACTGAAGAGCTAAGACCTAATTCCTACAAGTCTGAAAACCTTTTCTTCTGGTTTCTGGCCCAGCATGTAAGAAACTGGAAGTTGCCACTCCATCCTAACAAGAAGTAAAAGGCTGACCAAATTGGAAAATCAGCAACTCTTCTTATCCATGGGAGAAGTGAGGTCACAGGGCAAATAGCTGCCCTCAAATTGGAGAGACCCCCATGTGAATACAGGGAATCACAACTTACCTGACCAGAAGCCCGCAAGCATAGTTTGCCATGGGAACCAGTTCCAGGGTAGGGAAACTTCAACTGTAATCGATGAATTCGTGGGAACTCAGTGTGGACAACTCTGAGAGTTAAAAACTTCAAGGGGTATAGTTTCATCAATTGTAATACTCTAGTTGGGAATGGTGATAATGGGGGAGGTAAAGGGTATATGGGAAATCTCCACCTTCCCCTCAATTTTACTTTGAATCTAAAAATGCTCTTAAAAAAAGTCTTAATTAAAAAATTTTACTTTTAAACCGAAGAAGGACCCAATCATTGATGGCTCCATACTTTTGTATATTTTACTTCCAGGATTTTTTTTTAAAATTTTTAATGTTTATTTATCTTTGAGGGAGACACAGCATGAGTGGGGGAGGGGCAGAGAGAGAGGGAGACACAGAATCTGAAGCAGGCTCCAGGCTCCAAGCTAGCAGCAGAGAGTCTGAAGCAGGGCTTGAACTGGTGAGATCATGACCTGAGCTGAAGTTGGCCACTTAATCGATTGAGCCACCCAGGTGCCCCTACTTCTAGGATCTTGACCAGGTTTTCACAGCGAACACTGAGGGAAAATCTCCTTATGTTTCCAGCAGAAGAGGAGAAAAGTCACCTTTTTGAAATAAGCCAGAGCATTCTGTTCTTTTTAACAAGGCTTCTCTCAGGAAAATATATCTACTCAGAGACTAACTGACCTGGGGGAAGGAAAGTACCCAACTCCAGATCACTCTAGCTATACTATCACATCAAAGGGTAGGAGTTGTGGGTGGAGGGAAGAACTGAGAAGCATATGTGAAGTTCACAGCTGAGGGACACAGTCTCACTAAAACACTAAGACCTATTCATAGGATTGTAGAACACTTAGAAAAAAATCTCACCATTTCTTTTCAAAATCATAATGAAATTCCTAGCTAATCCAATAAGAAAAGAAAAAATGAAATGTATACAGATTGGGAAGGAAGATATAAACCGTTTTCTATTCACAAATGACTTAATCATATATGTAGAAAATCTGAAAGGATCAACAAAAAAGCCTTGAAACCAATAAGCAATTATAGCAGCGTTGCAGGAATGGAAGATTAATACACAAAAATCAATTTCTTTCATATATTCCAGTAGTGAATAAGTGGAATTTGAAATTGAAAACACACTACCATTTACATTAATACCCCCAAAATGAAATACTTAGGTATAAATTTAAGAGACTATGTACAAGATCTATATGAGGAAAACTTCAGAACTTTGATCAAAGAAATCAAGGAAAAATATAAACAGAGAGATATTCCATGTTCATGGATAGGAAGACTCCATATTGTAAAAGATGTTAAGGGGCGCCTGGGTGGCGCAGTCGGTTAAGCGTCCGACTTCAGCCAGGTCACGATCTCGTGGTCCGTGAGTTCGAGCCCCGCGTCGGGCTCTGGGCTGATGGCTCGGAGCCTGGAGCCTGTTTCTGATTCTGTGTCTCCCTCTCTCTCTGCCCCTCCCCCGTTCATGCTCTGTCTCTCTCTGTCCCAAAAATAAATAAACGTTGAAAAAAAAAAATTAAAAAAAAAAAAAAAGATGTTAATTCTTCCCAACTTGACCTATAAATATAATGCAATCCCAATAAAAACCCCAGCATATTATTTTTTGTGGATATTTAAAAAACTGTTTTGAAAGTTTATATAGAGAGGCAAAAGACCCAGAATGGCCAACACAATATTGAAGGAGGAGACGGAGTTGGAGGACTGATACCACCTGACTTTAATACATACAATACATCTACAGTAATCAAGATAGTGTTGTATTGGTAAAAGAATAGATGAATAGATCAATGGAACAGAATAGAGAGCTGTGATATTGTGATTTATAATAGGAAATATATATTTGTCTTCCACTGTTCCTGGCACATAGCTCCTAAAACCCTTGTAATTTCCTATATAATAACTATAGGAACATCTTTCATTACGATATTTAGTTTTATTCCCAGTACCCGAAATAACTCCAAAGGATAAAGGTGAACAAAGTGTCTTGTTTTTCTTAATAAGTCCCTTTCAACCACACCAGCGTTTATATTAATGAGATGACTTTTAGAAAGCCCCTAAAGAGGGAGGCTGGTTGCCAGAGGAACCAACCCTGTGGTTACAGGGTTAGAACTTTAAGCCCCACCCTCTGACCAGAGGTTGAATGGGTCACCAATGACCACGGATTTAATCAATCATGCCTATATAACAAAGCCTCCATAAAAATCCCAAAGGACAGCGTTCAAAGAGCTTCTGGGTTGGTGAACATGTGGATATGATAGGAGAATGTTCCTTCCCTCATACCTTGCTCTATGCATCTCTTCCATCTGGCTATTTCTGAGCTCTATCCTTTTTTTTTTTTTTTTTTTAATTTTTTAAATGTTTATTTATTTTTGAGAAAGAGACAGAAGACAGAGTATGAGTGGGGAGAGAGCAGAGAGAGAGGGAAACAATCTGAAGCAGGCTCCAGGCTCTGAGCTGTCAGCACAGAGCCCTATGTGGGGCTTGAATTCACGAACCATGAGATCATGACCTGAGCTGAAGTCAGATGCCTAACTAAGCTACCCAGGTGCCCCTAGCTCTATCCTTTTAAATTGGTAAATTTTCTTGAGTTCTGTGAGCCACTCTAGTGTATTAATCAAACCCAAGAAGGGGGTCATGGGAACCTCCAGTTTATAGCCAGTTGGTCAGAAGCATAAATAACAAGGACTTATATTTGGCATCTGAAATGTTTGGTTAAGGGGTTATTCTCATGGCATCGAACACTTAACCTTTGGCATCTAAACTTATCTCTAGGTTAGATGGTGTCAGAATTGAGTTAAATTTTAGGACACCCAGTTGGTTTTGCAGAACTGTTTGGGAAAAGCCCCAACATTTGATGACCAGCAGTGTCAGAAGTGTTGTGAAGAGTAGAGTTTTGAGAGCAGAGGAGAAAAATAGAGTTTCTCTTACAAGAGCCTAGAAGTAGACCCACATAAGTATAGTCAACTGTACTGATCTGATCTTTAGCAAAGGAGCAAAGACACTACAATGGAGAAAAGATAGTGTCTTCAACAAATGTGCTGGAATAACCGGACATCACGTGGAAATAAATGAATCTACATACAGACCTTAAATCCTTCAGTAGAATGAACTCAAAATGAATCACAGACCTAAATGTAAAATACAAAAGTATAAAACTCCTAGAAGATAACATAGAAGAAAATCTAGATGACCCTAGGTTTGGTGATGATGTTTTAGATGCAACACCAAAAGCAGGGAAGCCTTGTACTTTAGACTTTATCCTGAGGAAAAGGAAATCCACTGAATAACTTACATGTTTTATGAGATCATCCTGGGGGTTGAGTGATAAGTGGATTGGATAAAGCAAGACCAAGGGCAGGGAAACAAGTTTGGCGACTGTTGCCAAAGTCTAGATAAGAGGAGGAAGTTCAAGGTAATGGGAAAAGTAGCCCTGGGGCAAAATGAAAAGTTGGGTTTTGAACAAGTGCCAGAGTCATCAGATTGAAAACATCAGGGAGCAGTTGGTCTGATGCTTGGAAGGATATATAGGAAGCCAAAAAGGGTGTGGAGAGGAAGCAGAGGGCTTTGTGCAGAGGAGGAAGAGTGGAAGTGAGGTCCTGGAATGGAAGAAATGTGGAAGAAGGGGCAGTGCCTTGTTCTAATGAGTTCAAGAAAGTAATCAAAGGTGTCCTTGGATGGAGGTAACAGACCAGCATGATCCTGAATATAGTCCACATTAGACGGGGAAATGAAGGCCTTCTAGTAAGTTTGGTGGTTATACCTTTTCCAAATACAAGTTATGTTTGTTTTGATCTCACCTTTATGCAGTTCTTTCCACCTGCCTTCTAGTCTTGGCAGGGAATGAACATCAGAGTAAATATCATCCCTTCCATCTCATTATTTACGATTTCCTTTTGCACATTGACTTACTGAAGGCAGTGATGACTTTTAATTGCTCTGATAACTTCCAAGGATTTTAGCCTTTGCCTTATTTGCCACAGCAGCAGTTTTGTGAAAGCAGCAAACTTGCATCAATACTAGGACTGAGGAAGGATGGGGGCTGTTTCCACCTAGAAATTCACCACCATATTCTTTTCTGTGTGATACCAGTCAAAACAACTGGTGGAATATTCACTGCCTATCAGTGGTTCTTTTGATAAATTATGAGCTGTGTTCAACGTAAAGATTGCTCAAGAAGTAATTTGTAAGAAAAGACCAGGATCATACTGGTTTCAATCCTTCCCTAATAGGGCCTGTGACTCCAATGTATCGTTATGGAAAAAGAGCTTTACTGATTAATTAGCTTATTAACATAGAAAGCGTTGCTGTTAAATAGCTACTTTGCATATACCAGGAAATTTTTGCCACATGAGAAGGAGAAACCTTGCATTCTAATACTTCTTTTTTGTCAAAGAAGCAGAGGGTGTTTAGCCGATGTTGCTGTTGAACATCTGCAGTCGACCAAGTGACTAGTCTTTGTGCTATGGCCAAACAGCAGCTAGCCTGGAACTATTAAAACTTTTAATGAAAAGCAAGGATACAGTGATTGTATCCTTTGTTTATAATTCTGTAACTAGAATAAAATATTTATTGTAGTGTGCTGTTTTATCTTATCTTGGAAAATAGGCAATTATGGCAAAAAGCATAATTCTTTAAGGAATAAGGACCAAACAACTTTAAAGAAAAAATATTTGGGGGCGCCTGGGTGGCGCAGTCGGTTAAGCGTCCGACTTCAGCCAGGTCACGATCTCGCGGTCCGTGAGTTCGAGCCCCGCGTCCAGCTCTGGGCTGATGGCTCAGAGCCTGGAGCCTGTTTCCGATTCTGTGTCTCCCTCTCTCTCTGCCCCTCCCCCGTTCATGCTCTGTCTCTCTCTGTCCCAAAAATAAATAAATGTTGAAAAAAAAATTTAAAAAAAAAAAAGAAAAAATATTTATTATAATTTATTGAATATTCAATATACAATACGGCAAATTTTCTGGGATTTAACCCTAGGATATGATTGTTGCTGGTGCTTATTAGTAAAAGGCTCCAGTTCATGCTTATGACTAGTAAAATGTTTTACTGTTGGAGAAGTGGATAAAGTACACCAAAGATGGCTGATTGGACTAAAACAAACTCTGGTCTCTAGCTTAGAGACCCCTCCTCCGGGTTCTTCTTTCTTTGTTTGGTGAGCGCCCGAAAACCAACCCCCCCCCCAAATATGGAGGCTGAAAACTATAAATTACCCTTCCCACTCACATTGAGGGTTCAGATCTTTGGAAAAACAGTCTCCTCTGAGCCCGTCAGTGTCAACTTTTTGCCAGATTTCTTAATTCTGCCTGTGACCAAGGGGCCCTTCCCTGAGCCCTCCAATCCACCAAGGTCTCCAAGTGCCGCTTGGTTTTCCCGCCAGCATTCCAGCCTGATGCCGTAACATTACAAAGTAAAAACACAATACCATACAAAATGAAATCAAATACTTTATTAAAAAAAAACATTTTCGAGTTTGTTTTATTCAGTCTAATGACTAACGCAATAAAAGCAGATAAACTAGTTTAATATAATTGGATGCTTTTTTTAAAAAGAGATTTTATTTCTAAGTAGTCTCTACATCCAACCTGGGGCTTAAATTTACAATCTCAAGATCAAGAGTCACATGCTCCACTGACTGAGCCAGCCAGGCGCCCCATAATTGGCTGCTTTTCTTTTCTTTTCTTTTTTTAAAGTTTATTTATTTTTGAGAGAGAGACACAGTGTGAGCATGGGCAGGGGAGAGGCA
Organism: Lynx canadensis; assembly: GCF_007474595.2. Lineage (NCBI taxonomy): Eukaryota > Metazoa > Chordata > Mammalia > Carnivora > Felidae > Lynx > Lynx canadensis. The sequence continues at coordinate 75,308,472 of NC_044311.2, read as the reverse complement.
GAGAAAGAAGGAGAGACACAGAACTCGAAGTGGGCTCCAGGCTCTGTGCTGATGGCACATGTAACTCGTAACACAAATGGCCATCAGCGCAGAGCCCAATGTGGGGCTTGAACTCACAAATTGTGAGATCATGACCTGAGCCGAAGTTGGACGCCCAACCAAGTGGGCCACCTAGGCACCTCAATTGGCTGCTTTTATACAGCACATATTGTCCAGTCCACAATATAGTATTAAATGATGGAGCACACTCAATATAACCATTTTTACACAACTAGGAAATACATTTCTAAGAATAATTGTTACAACCCCATCTGTCATATCCAACTCCAATATTCTAATTCTGAAGCAGATAAAACCAATGACCATCCTCATATGGGCTCACGAGTAAGAGTAGTGTTACCATCAAAATCTGTATTTTTGATCCGTTATGAGCATTGAGACGAGCTTCAAATATTCCCAAAGAAAGAAGCACAGTGGATGTTACCATCACCTATTCCACAACAGCGCGTGCTCCATTCAAAACTATCTCATCCCAGGAATTAAATAAGGTCAGTCACATTCATTGGCATTTCCTCCACTGTGCTATTGTAGAAAGTCTGAATGTCACAAAGAATCCACTTGTCTTCTTCAATGTTTATGGCCACAGCTTTCCTCCCAAATCAGCCTCCACTGCCAATTCTGAACAAACAAAAATTATTAATCAGAATATTGCTTATCAAGTACAATATGAACTACTAACAATATGAGCTACTTGTTAACCATCAGTGGCTGTTTATTTCCCAAGATTATATATAGAGTGATTCTAACTAGATGCCAGTTACAATATCTAGAGAGAAAAAGGATTTCTTTTGTAGTTGGTGGAAAGGATTCCTTTGGCTGCAAAATCAGATTCTATCAGGCATCTTAAGCATTATTATTTATAAAGCAGATGACAGTATTGTGTTTGTGGTAGTGGAATTAAAGCCCATACCCAAGAGGGCTAGCCAAGAGCAGTTGTTGGCCTGGGACAGATGTAAACACCACAGACTAAACAAAAAGAACAATTACGTAATTCGTCTTGACACACTTTTGGAACTATGAAGTGCAACTATAAACTCTGGAATGTTAGCTATTGTTTAGGACTAGGCAGTCTAATACAATAGCCAGTAGCTACATGTGGATATTGAAATGAAAATTAAATAAAATAGAAAATATAGTTAACCGGTTGCATGAACCACACCTCAGTAGCTACGTGGTGGCCTGTCACTTCTGTGTTGGGCAGCACAGATATAGAATATTTTCCTTGCTGCAAAAGTTCTATTGGACAGACTTGGTCTAGGACTTAAAAACTTTTTATAGTGTGTGTGTGGAAGGAACTTCCAAAGATCTGTCATGATAACCCATACTTATCACCGCTTTCTGCTCAGTTCACCTAAGACACCGTAACACAGATGGCTGAGATATATGTACCACCATGGCTCTATACCAAAACAGATAATACAGCCAATCAAAAATGCCGTGGCTGGAGCAGTTTAAAATATCAAATAACCGGAACAAGAAAAAAACAAATATGGAAATACTGACTCGCTCTTTGTCCAAACTACATGTTGTTTCACTCGTGAAACCATGTCCTAAATTAGGCCAGTGCCATCTCTGAGCACCATCTCATCATCTATTCTTGTTGACTACTACATTTTTTCTTTCTTTTTTATTTTAATGATTGATTTTTTAAAACAAAAGTTTATTCTTAAATGTACAACAGGATCTAAGACACTCCATTCTAGCTATCGGCAGCAACAGGGTTATGACAGGGAATCCAGATGTTTAAACAGGAATGGAATTAAGGATTACCATTGCCTCAGGCACAAGGAACAATTTACTTTTTGCCAGATTTCTTAATTCTGCCTGTGACCAGGGGGCCCTTCCCTGCGGCCTGGTCTTGGCCTTTTAGCTCCTGGAGTTTCTTCTGCTCCTCTTTTGGCTCCTGCTTGAACGCCTTCTGTTGACCATCTCCTCGGCCTATTTCTTGGGCTGCTTCAGGGGCTTCTTACTGCCCCCTTTGCGGCTGGACATGGTGCCTCTATATCTTTTTAAAGTTATTTTTACATTAGTAGCAAGACATAATTTATTTAGTAATAAAACCACTATACCTAAGCCAGTGTCAATGTAAATTGATACCAGAAAGTGCTAACAAAATCCCAATTATAGAGCAATCCCCAAGAAAGCACAAGATATGAATAACACGACTAAAAAAAAGGACTCACGTGTAAGCTAAGGCAGCCGGATCTAACAGCATTGTTGATTTTTCCTTTGAATATCAATTGTACAAAATCCAAAGTCTGGGCTACATTTCACATTTGTTTTTCTACTATGTTCTGATCAACCATGAATCTCTCCAAGTAGAATTTAAATACATCTTACCATGTTACTAGATGATAAGATTGTTGTCCTCATTCATATACCTGATTTTAAAGGTTGTCTGGCTAACAGAATCACACTTGAACAACAACACATAAATTTATTTCACCAGAATAAAGGCAAATACTCAATGAAGATGACAAATATTCAGTTGAGAATACAGTTTCCACAAGTGGTGGGCGGTACATAGTTTATAACCATAGATGCCATTGTACATAAAAATCATGAGCCTGAGATCACGGTAGTATACGTTCAAGTTCTGATTTAAACAGCAGCTGCTGCACACTCTTCCAGGCCACAAAACGGTAATGAACCGCATAGAAATCATACAGCTCACTGTGGAGTGTGGGCTTTATTTCCCCACATAGCTTGAGCTGACAAAGACTGCTCTAAATCTTCCCCTCAAAACCAACTTTTGGCAGATGACTGTAATTAAATGAGGAATTGAAATACCAGTAAGTTGGCAGTAATCAAGATGTGGTTTGTCCCATACCTGAATTCCTTCCTGATAATGCCTCTTTCTTTCTTTCTTTCTTTCTTTCTTTCTTTCTTTCTTTCTTTCTTTCTTTCACTGTCACCACCTGCAAAATATTAATAAGGCTGAATTCTCAAGAGTCATTCCTCAAGTCAGTGTTTAACTTGGTAGACATGTCTGAGACCACGCATCCCTGGCTGCTAAGCGCCAGGGCAGACAGGGCTAGAAAGGTAACAGTTTTATTTTGAGCAGGGGTAAAGACAAGGCAGCACTTTACAGCTACATTGTAACTACATCCTGCATCAGTTTATTAAGGAAGTAATTAGATATTAACTGTGTCTTAACTGGCAATACTAGGGAAGAACTACTCTTACCACATCAGAAACTGAACTTCCTGGCATGCATTTTCTCAGAAGCCAGTCTACCCTCTGCCTTGTGTTCTGAAAAAGTACAGCCTGTGTACTGGTTGGTCTCTTGTATGCCACAAGGAGCATGTAATTCCAACCCCCCCCCCCCCCGCCCCTGGTATTGCAGAGAGGAAAATGTTAATAGAGTCAGAAGAAAAAGCCATTTGATTTGTTACTCTCATCTCTGCCATTGCAAGGGGCAAGTTAGAAATTCATTCTATTAATTCTACTTAAATACAGATATTATTGTACCAAATTTTAGAACAAAGTATCCTGGACTTAAGAAAGAGATTCAGCTCAGTTTTTCTATTATCTGGTATAATTGTTTCTCTTCTTTTTTAAAAAAAAATTTTTTTTTCAACGTTTATTTATTTTTTTTTTTTGGGACAGAGAGAGACAGAGCATGAACGGGGGAGGGGCAGAGAGAGAGGGAGACACAGAATCGGAAACAGGCTCCAGGCTCTGAGCCATCAGCCCAGAGCCTGACGCAGGGCTCGAACTCACGGACCGGGAGATCGTGACCTGGCTGAAGTCGGACGCGTGACCTGGCTGAAGTCGGACGCTTAACCGACTGCGCCACCCAGGCGCCCCTAATTGTTTCTCTTCTTGTGTTTACTCTGCTGCTTTACTTATAAATACTAAGACACGGTTACTACTTTCTGTAATTTTAGTACAGAGCTTAAGTAAGAAGGTAAAAAAAAAATTCTGGCCATAATTTTTATGTATATCAACTAGAAAAACATTACCCTCTTTCAAAAATATTATAAAATACTGGTCCTTTCAAGGGTCAATTCTTCCTTCTTCATTAGAAGTTGAAATGGATTTCTCATGAACTTTTTGATAACTTCCAACATATCGATTGACATTAAGGCAGAAAACAACCCAACCTTAAAAGAAAAGAGAGAGATAACTAATTATGTTGACACATCAATTAAGCAGATATAACAGTTTTCGTAATAATACATAGAGAAATGTTTGAGACCAAGCGTCCCTGTCTTACTATAGAATTGAGCTAGACAGAGATTGTAGGAAACAATTGCTTTCAGCAGGGGGAAAGGACAATATAGCACTTCACAGCTATACTGTAACAATTAACCCAACCTGCTAGCTATAGACAAATCACGTGCCCACCTTAATGCTTATATTAATTTCTGGTAAATCTCATGGATTTGACCTTTAATCCCTTGACTCCACATTTTTATCTGCTTCATCCAAAACAAGCATCTTGACTCATTTTGGAAAGTTAAAAAAATAAATCTTACTTAAATGTGGGTTGTGCATGGGGACTTCCTTCCAAAGACTACATTACGGAAGGGGAGTGTAACTTTATTGGAGAAACCAATGAGGAGTAACTTTATTGGAGAAACCTAACAAACACAACTTCAGCCAGGGGACCAAGGTCAACTCAACAGTAATAATCCTTAATTTAGTGAGATGAAAATGGCACTTTACTTCTGTGGTCTTCCTCCCCCAAAACCCATAACCCCAATCTAATCTTGAGAAAGACATCAAATTCCAATATAAGGACATCCTACTAAATAGCTGACCAATATCTGACTCCTAAAAACTGTTAAGGTCATCAAAAACAGGGAAAATTTTAGAAACTGTCACAGCCAAGAGAAGCTTAAGGAGACATGACAATTAAATATAAATTAAATGGGTGGGATACTGGAACCAAAAAAAAAAAAAAGGACATTAGGTAAAAACTAAAGAAATCAGAGTAAATTCTGGACTTCAGTTCACAATAATGTATCAAGGTTGGTTCATTAATTTTAACAAATACCACACTAATGTAAGATATGGGAAACTCCTTACAAAGTATATAGGAACTTTCTGAACTATCTTCTCAATTTTTCTGTAAACCTAAAATGGATCTAAAATATAAAGTTTATTAAAGGAAAGTCCCAGTATCATGTCTAGGAATTCATGCATTTGGCTTAAACAATGAGGCGAATTATTTTCCCTCCTGTACCTCAATACCAGTTTAAATATGCCCTAAGTAAAATATGGTGATACTTACAAAGATAGCTTCTATTTAACATATCAGACGCTCTCCCTGAAACACCGGTATGTGCTGCTTCAACTGTATGCTGTGCCTTTCACTTGGAACACCATTTCCACAATGCAGGCATGACAAATTGTCTCCTTACAGTATTCAAATGCCAGAATTACCATTTGGATCTAAAAGTTAAAGCTTAAATTATTATGTTGTAGAAATACAGGCTCCACCAAACCATTTCTGAAGCACATGGCTAAATGCTGAACTGCTCATATTTAGAATCTTAAGATTCTGGTCTGCAAACAGCTTTTATGCAGCACAACACAGAATCACTTCTAAGCTTACAATGCAGAATAATCAAACTGCTTCATGATAAAATCCCTTTCAGCATCTCATTTTTATTTTTTAAAAGTGTTTTATTTATTTTTTGAGAGACAGTGGAAGTGGGGAGGGGCAGAAAGAGAGGGGGGCAGAGGATCCAAAGTGGGCTCTGAGCTGTCAAGCTGACAGCAGCCAGCCCAATGTGGGGCTTGAACTCATGAACTGTGAGATCATGCCCTAAGCGGAAGTCTGATGCTCAACCGGCTGAGCCACCCTGGCGCCCCACAGCATCTCATTTTTGATTAGATTTCTGTGCCTTTACAAACTTGAGATCCTCAGCTTCCTAGAGATACCAGTTAATTAAAGAATCCAAACAAACATTTTGTACATTATTCTTCTATGTGCAGGATATGTAAGTAGTGAAACAAGTTCTTTATTTATAGCTCCAAGACAAATTGTTCTGTTATGTAGTCACTGATTATCAGTTACTTTAAAAATAAACCTTTCCAATGGGAAGTTATGCCATATAGCCTTGATCTTAATAAAGCCTACAGCTTGGTTAAGAAAAGCTTTATTTCATAGCTAGTAATAGTGAATTTTTTTTTTAAACATGTATTTATTTTGAGAGAAAGGTGGGGGGGAGGGACAGAGAGAGAGAGAATCCCAAGCAGGCTCTATGCTGTCAGCTCACAGCTGGATGTGGGCTGGATCTCATGAACCATGAGATCAAGACCTGAGCCAGAATCAAGAGTCCGACACTTAACCAAATGAGCCACCCAGGTGCCTGCAGTGACTGGGTGGCGCAGTCGGTTGAGTGTCTGACTTTGGCTCAGGTCATGGTCTTGCAGTTTGTGAGTTCAAGCCCCACACCAGGCTCTGTGCTGAGAGCTCAGAGCCTGGAGCCTGCTTCAGATTCTGCGTTTCCCTCTCTCTGCCCCTTCCCAGCGCATGCTCTCTCTTTATCTCTCAAAGATGAATAAACTTTTAAAAAATTTTTGAGACAAAAACTATATGCTTGCATGTGGACAATAATAGAAAAAAAAAGGTTCTGAATGGACCACTTTACACCAAATCTTAAGCTATTCTTCACTTTTGTAAAACCTGAAGTATCTGAAAATTTATGTTCCCCTGGGGGACAGCCATTAACCAATGACTGATGGTGCAGATGTAAATAAACTAGTGCTGGCCTCTTTGGTAAGGACACCCCTGAGGACTGACTACACTGATCTCACAGTTCTTCTGTGGGATGAAGCCACCTCCAGGGCAACACCTGCTTGAGAGTAAAGCTTGCCCTGCCTCCGAATGCACTGAGATGAACACAACATCACTTCTGTGCTTTCTCTTCCCCAAATGGATAGCCTGAATCTATTTGGGGAGAAGTGTCAGAAAACAAACAATGGGGGAATATTCTATTAAAAAACTGTCCTCCATTCTCAATGATTGACACCATCCTCTACTCACATATTTTTAGTACACAGAGATCTCTATTAAGCATACGGATACCAAAATCACTTCATCATCTAACCTATTAAAATCACGAAAGACGAAGACTGAGGAACTGTTCCAGAATGAAGGAGACCAAAGAGACATAACTACTAAATCCAACATGTGATCTTATATTATATTTTGGACCAGTAAACAAGCCATTTTTTTTGTAAGATGTTCATTAGTTGGACAACTGGTGAAATTTGAATTAGGTCTACAGATTAAATAATATTGAATCAATGTTATTTTTTTTATTTTGATAATTGTGTTACGATGTAAGAGAATGCCCTTATTTCTAGATAACACACACTGAAATATTAAGGGGTAAACAGGCATAATGTCAGTAACTTACTGCCAAATGCTTCAAAAAACATTATGTGAGTATATGTGCAATTGTGTATATATACAGAGAATAAAACAAATGTGTTATAAATAGTAACATTTGAGAAATACAGGTAAAGAATACTGGAATTCTTTGTCCACTTTTGTAACTTTTCTAGAAGTCTAAAATAATTTCAAATTAAAAGTGGAAAATTCAAAATAAGAGCCTATTCAAAAGCCTATTAACATAATTTACAGAAGAGAAGCCACAGAAGTCTTAAACTGGCAGCTCATTTGTTTTCTTTGTTCTGCACAGTGTTTTAAACCCGAATTAGATGCTTTCTGAGGAAATTTCATATGCAAATCCAAATTTCCACCTTTGCATGAAAAATCCGTAGATTGTAATCCTATTCCTTATCCTTTGGTGGCAACTAATGAGTGGCAACTAATAAGTCTGTAGGTAAACATTCAACCATAGGATGGTAAAGCCAAGAGGAAATAACTCATCAATAAATCATGGGAACTCGAGGGCATCTGAATCTCCAGAGTGTGATTTAGAAGGAGAAACCACAAGCCAGCCAGCTAGGGTCCCCTATGGCACAGCTGTATCTCCAGTCCCAGTGTCCAAGGAAGTGGCTGCAGATATGGAGGGCACAGCCAAGAGGACCATGAGGAGGAGCGAGCAAAATAAATTGGAAGGGATCAGCATAGGATGCAGGAAGACCTAGTGTGTGGGTGAAAGAGACCCATTTCTACAACGTTAGTGGAATAAATTTAGCCTTTATGAATGCAAAGCTCTACTTGGTAATAAAACATAACTGCAGAAAATGGTGTCAAAGAAAGAAAAGCAGGTTTAAGTGAGGCTTCAATAAAAATCCTTGACAATCAGAGGAAACAGAAAAGCATTCTGCACCTTGTGTCATGTCTGAACTTTGAAAGCACTGATCCCAGCTTTCTCCTTGAGAATAAGACCCAGAGCTTCCTGCAGAAAGCTTCTCCAGCTGAAGCCCACAGACGGGAAATTGATCACTCTGTTGCTAAATGATGTGTGTGTGATTTCTGGCTTCAAACTCTGGATGGCCTCACAGGTGGAGTAAGAAGCCAGTGTGATGTACAGGCCACAATCTAGGAAGAAGCACATCACAGTCCCTAATGAACGGGAGAATATCATTTTCAGGAAAAACACTTTAGAGCCTGTGCTCTATTACATTACCATGGGACTACAGGACTCCAAAGTGAACTATGATATGACAAGGATGACACAGGCAGTGGGGCAGAAACATTAATGTTTGCTGGCAGGAAGCTCAGAACACAGGAATTCTATTTCCTCATTAACATTGACATCATTTGCTGAGAATGGCTTGTGAGGGATGTCAGAGGTTTAAAAAGAATGAAGAGAATCTGATACAGCAGTTGCAGAAAATGAAAGAATGAGGTGGCTAGAGAAACGCTATGGGCCTGCTGGGCAGTGCAAAACGACTAGGCAACGTTGACTCCCATGAATTTCTTTTACTATCAAGTCTTCTCAGTGCACAAGTTTCTCCAGCTCTTCTAGGAAGCTTGATGCAGGCACAAAGAAGACAAATAGTTGGATCCATCCACAATTGCAGTTTTCTCAGGTGAATAAATAGCTGGTAATAATTGACAGCATTTATAAACCTTGGGGGTGGAGACTCAGGTTTTATGATTTTACAAATCATAACTCAGGTTATGATTTTACAAATAATCAAGGATCAGATATGATAAGTGACTTGTTTACAATCACTTGGGTAATAAACAGTAGTTGCTAAGATTAGAACTTCAATCTATGTTCTACATTTCTCTTTAGGTGGTGGAAAGGTTTTGTAGCTTTTTGAAGGAAAACCAGGAAAAATTCCCAAAGGAATATTAGAGAATAGTCTGCAATTAAACTATTTTAACACTGTAAACACTAAGGAAATAAAACAATATACAAAGAAATAAAAAACTCTTGTAAGGCTTGACCTTTGGCTTTTAAAACATACTAAGTCTACCTTACCATAAATAACCACTGAATGTAAACTTATTTTCTAGCTTTACCCATTACCCTGTAGTTATTTTCTCTCCCATAGTGGTTGGTAATGTTTCTTCTGTTTAAAACACAATGAAAATAAAAATAATATAAAATTATGCATGGGGAACAATGAATGAAACTGATACATAAATATTTTTATTAGCCCAGCTTATAGATATTTGATTTGGTAAAATTGGTATATTACAATCTAAAATACTTGCTTTATCTATTATTGAACAGTACATTTCTTTTCACTGAAACTCAGATATCCATAACATTCTTAATTGTTTGGCCTTTTAAAAATTGAAATAAAAATTTAAAAGTTAAAAATATAGAATGTTATGCCAAAGATTCACTCTAACGGTCAAATGTAATAGCTAATAGCTAAAATTACTTTTGATGTCCCAGGCACTTGACAATCCTATGAAGTGGGTACAATTATTATCATCTTTATTTTAAAGAAGAGGAAATTGAGGCCCAGAGAGATTATATAACTTGCCTACTGCCATCAAAGTGACAGAACTATGCTTTAAACCCAGGTGTGTTTCATTCCAGAATTCGAGCTCTTAGCCTCTACATGCCAAATGCACTTAATCCCTACTTTTATGGCGATGTATGGAATTTTTGCAATACATATGAGTATAACTTTGTCCACTGACATCAAAGCCAAATGATATGCCATTGTGTAGTCATTATAAAGTATACTTTAATCATCACAGAGCAAATCAATATTCCTTGACAGCTTAATACAGTTACTTCTTCCCTAAAATATAAATGCTGTAGAGGAGAACTTGAATATAAACTTATTCTCCAGCCCTCTGAAGGATAAGTTTGCTTTTGTTAACTGGATTAATTCCAACAATAAGAACGAACTCCCCAGGAGTGTTCTTCTGATGAAGGGCAGCAGAACTAAAATGGGTTTTTAAGGTGTTCTGGCCTCATTACCCACTAGTTGCATAACCTTGGGCAAGTCTTCTTCAGGCTTCTTCAGAACTTGGGTTACAACAACACTCCCCACACGGGGACTGCTGTGAGAGCACGCTGTAAATGGTTAGGAGGTGTACAAGTATTAGTCTAGTCTAGGTTTGCCAGATAAAAAAACAACATGCTCAGTTCAAAATTTCACGTTATATTGGGGATATATTTATAGGCAAAAATTATTTGTTGATTGAAATTTAAATTTATCCAGTGTCTCGTGTTTTTATTGCCAAATCTGGCAACTCCATGGCGAGGGGAGCATGGAGAACGGCAAGCCTAGCTCCACGGTCCTCCACCCCCCAAATGGAGAAACTGAGGCAGTCAGTGGGCTGAAGGGTGAACGCAGGGAGGGGGAGGAGAGGAAAGGGCTAGGTGTAAGAGGATGCCCTTTCGGGGGCGGGGGGGTGGGGGGTGGGACTGAAAGCAGATTCCCGGGTCCCTCCAGTCCTCCTCCTCCTCCTCACCTCCCACTGCTCAGGCAGGCCAAACATCCCCCGCCCCTGCGCGGGAAAGCAACCTTTACCTCGGCGGCAGCCGCGGGCTCGGGGGGCGCTCCCCTCCGGTTCCTCTCAGTCGCCATCAGCAGCACCAGCACCACAGAGGCCGTGGCCACGTACCCGAAGCCCGGCTGCTTGTTGATGTGCGACTGCGTTTCATATGTCACGCAAACCATCCCTCCATTCTTTCTGGAAGTCTCTTGTCCTCCTCTGGCCACCGTCCAGGTTAGAGCCAAGAAATGGACCAATCCAAGCAAGCAATTCAGGAGGGGGCGTCACCGCTAAAGCCAATCACAGAACAGAGCTGCGCTCCGTGGTGGCGATTGGCCAATCGGTTTCTTTGCCCTGTAGGTGGTCTGCCTAGTGGGGAGGTGTCGGCCCTGTTGTCAGCCTTCGTAGGACCCTGGGTGTCGGCTAGGTGGGTCCTCCTGTGGTCCGGGGGGTTCTTTCTCTCTCGTAGGCTCTAGGACAAGGAACACCCCACGACCTTTAAGCTTTAGAGCCTCTAAGGGGAAGAAGGGAAGGGAGCTGGTTTAGAATATAAAGGGATATGGGCTAAGAATACACAATTTTATGTTTTCAAGAATGTGAAAAACATATACTTACAAAAGCCCTCTTAATCGCCTCAAAACTGAAATCACAGACTTTTTAAATAGACTTTATTTTTTTCTATAATGGTATTTGAAAATATTGTGAAATAAGTGACACATCACATTGTGTAAGTTTAAGCTGTACAGTGTGTTGATTTGACACATCTATATATTGCAATATGATTACCACCACAGCATTAGCTAACACCTCTATCAAGTCACATAATTATTTTTTTTGTGCATAGTGAGAACATTTAAGATCTAGTCTCTTAGCAACTTTGAAGTATAAAGCACAGTGTTGTTAACAATAGTTCACTATGCTGTGCATTAGATCTCCAGAACTTACTCATCTTCTGGTTGCAAGTCTATAGAGTTTTTAACAGAAGTTATAGGTTCATAGCAAAATTGACGAGAAGATACTGAGATTTCCTGTGTAACAGATTGCCCCCCCACATGCATAGCCCCCCCACCTATTATCACCATCACCCACCAGAGTGGTACATTGTTACAACTGATGAATCTACACTGACATATCATAATCACTGAAAGTCCATATTTTACAATTTAGTTCATTTTTGGTGTTGTACTTTTGCGAGTTCAGATGAATTTTTAACCATATATATCCAAGAGTAGTTTTACTGCCTTAAAAATCCTCTGTGCTCTGCATATTCATTCCTCTCTCCCCAATAACCCCTGGCAATCACTGATCTTTTAAATTGTCTTTATAGTTTTGCCTTTTCCAGAATGTCATATAGTTGGAAATGTACAGTAAGAAGTTTACAGCTTTCACGAGGTAATCACTTCTTTCAGATTATGTCTTTCACTTAGCAATATGCATTTAAGTTTCCTCCATTTCTTTTCATGGCTTGGTAGCTCATGTCTTTCTAGTGCTGAATGATATTCCATCGTCTTGATGCGCCACAGTTTACTTATCCATTCACCTACTGAAGGGCATCTTGGTTGCTTTCAATTTGGCAATTGTGAATATAACTGCTATAAATACCCATGTGCAGGTTGTTGTGTGGAAGAGTTAAAGAAGCAATTCATAATTTAGAAAACAGAAATGGGAGTACTAATAAATATAAGATCTAAAAAAAAATAAGAATAGACACTTGGCTAGCCTGGGGAAGTACAATCAAAATAAAAACAAGGTGAAATAACTTACACAAAAAATTCATAGAATTGTATGGGATCATGTTACTCACCTCTGTGTAATAAATTTGAAAATCTGGATAATACAGATGAAATTACAAGAAATATAATTTATCAAAATATCCCAGAAAAGATAGAAGCTAAGTAAACTGGTTACCATAGAATAAATAGATGTTGTCAGAGAACTGTATTTTCCCACACCTCCATCCACAAAAGCATCAGGACTACATTATTTCACAGGAGAATTCTACTGAGAAACTTTAAGGAACAGATAAGTTGGTTGCTATTGATTCTATCCTGAGCACAGAAATAGAGACAACTTCCAAATTCTATTTATGAAGTGAGTATAACACTGATAACAAAATCTAATAAACCACACATATATCTGATGCATACACATACACAGCGACCATAGACATTCTTATCCAGTAATCAAGACAGCATGGTGTTGGTGAAATAATAGACTAATAGATCAATTGAACAGAATAAAGTGCCCTGTTATAGTCCCACCCAACTTTAGTCAACTGATCTTTGACAAAAGAGCAATGGAAATTCAATAGAAGAAAGACAGTCTTTTCAACAAGTGATGATGGAAAAACTGGGCATCCATCTGCAAAATAATGAATCTAGACACTAACCTTACATTTTTAACAAAAATTATCCAAAAGTGGATATAGACCTAAATGTAAAACAGAAAACTATGGAGCTTTTAGAAGAAAACATGAGAGAAAATCTAGGGGCACCTGAATGGCTCAGTCAATTAAGTGTCCAACTTTGGCTCAGGTCATGATCTCACAGTTTGTGAGTTTGAGCCCCTTGTGGGGCTCTGCGCTGACAGCTCAGAGCCTGGAGCCTGCTTTGGATTCTGTGTCTCCTCTCTCTCGCTGCCCCTCCCCTGCTTGTGCTCTTTCTCAAAAATAAGCTATCAAAGCAAAACTAAATAAATAAAACAAAAATTAAAAATTAAAAAAATAAAAAAGATTTTTTAAAAAAGAGAAAATCGAGGTGACCTTGGGTTTGGTAATGATACTTATTTATTTGTTTGTTTATTTATTATTTTTTACTTTAGAGACAGAGAGAGAGAATGGGGGAGGACAGAGGGAGAGAGAGAGAGAGGGACAGAGAAAGAGACAGAGAGAGAATCCCAAGCAAGTTCTATGCTCAGCATAGAGCTTGATCCCACAACACGGGGCTCGATTCCACAACCCTGGGATCATGACTTAAGCCAAAATCGAGAGCTGGATGCCTAACTGACTGTGCCACTGAGGCACCCCTAGTAATGACTTTTAGATACAACAGCAAAAGCATGATCCATGAAAGAAAAAAATTGATAAATTGTTCTTCATTAAAATTAAAAACTTCGGCTCTGCAAAAGACATTGTCAAGAAAATGAAAAGACAAGCCACAGACTGGGAGAAAATATCTGCAAAACACAGATCTGATCAAGGACTTGTATTCAAAGTATACAAAGAACTTTTTTTTTTTTTAGTGTTTATTTATTTTTGAGACAGAGATACAGTGTGAGTGGGGGAGGGGTAGAGAGAGAGGGGGATACAGAATCTGAAGCAGGCTCCAGGCTCTGAGCTGTTAGCAAAGAGCCCGACGTGGGGCTCAAACTCACAAACCGCGAGATCATGACCTGAGCTGAAGTCGAATGCGTAACCAACTGAGCCACTCAGGCTCCCCACAAAGAACTCTTAAAAACTTAACAATAAGAAAACAAACAACCTAGTTAAAAAGTGGGCAGACACCTCACTAAAGAAGATGTACAGATAAGTGTACAAAAAATTGCTCACCATCATATGTCATTAGGTAGTTGCAAATTTAAACTACTACGATGTATCACAAATACCTATTAGAATGGCCAAAATCCAAAACGCTGAAAATACCAAATTCTGGTTAGGATGTGGACCAACAAGAACTCTCATTCATTGTTGATGGGTATGTAAATGGTTTTACAAGACAGTTTGTAGTTTTGGGACACCTGAGTGGCTCAGTTGGTTTAGCATCTGACTCTTGATCTTGGCTCAGGTCTTTTTTTTATTTTTTTAGATTATTTTTAATGTTTGTTTGTTTGTTTGTTTATTTATTTATTTAAAAAAATTTTTTTAACGTTTATTTATTTTTGAGACAGAGAGAGACAGAGCATGAATGGGGGAGGGTCAGAGAGAGGGAGACACAGAATCTGAAACAGGGTCCAGGCTCTGAGCTGTCAGCACAGAGCCCGACACGGGGCTCGAACTCACAGACCGCGAGATCATGACCTGAGCCAAAGTCGGACGCTTAACCGACTGAGCCACCCAGGCACCCCTGTTTATTTATTTTTGATAGAGAGAGAGTATGCTCGAGTTGGGGGTAGCAGGGAGAGAGGGAGACAGGAAACTACCGTACTGACAGCAGAGAGCCCTATACAGGGCTCGAACTCATGAACCATGAGATCATGCATGACCTGAGCTGAAGTCAGATGCTTAACCAGCTGAGCCACCCCAGTGCCCCTAGCTCAGGTCTTGATCTTGGGTCATAAGTTCAAGCCCTGTATTGGTTCCACGTTGCGCTCTGCATTGATTGGGCTCCACATGAAGCTTCCTTAAAAAAAAACCACACACACACAGTTTTAGTTTCTTACGAAAGTAAACATAGTCTTACCACACAATCCAACAATTGCATTCATAGGTATTTACCCAAATGATTTAAGAATTTAAGCCCACATAAAAACCTGTGCACACTGTTTACAGCAGCTTTATTTATAATTGTCTGCAACTGAATACAACCCAGATGTTCTTCAGTAGGTAAATGAATAAACAGATACCTCTACACAACAGAATATAAGAAATACTATTCAGTGTTAAAAAAAAATGAGTTAACAAGCCATAAAAAGACATAGAGGAAACTTAAATGCGTATTGCTAAGTGAGGGTGGTCAGTCTGAGAAGGCTACATGCTGTGTGATTCCAACTATATGACGTTCTGGAAGCGACAAAAGTATGGTGACAGTAAAAATATTAGTGGTTGCCCCAAATCTGAAGGGAAGGGAGGATGAATCGGTGGAGCATAGAAGATTTTTAAGGCAATGAAACTATTCTGTATGATTATTGCAATGGTGAATACATACATGACATTATGCATTAGTCAAAACCCAAAGAACAGTACAACAGAAAGAGTGAACCATAATGTAAAATACAGGCTTTAGTTAATAATAATGTATCTATATTGCTTCATCAATTGTAACACATGTGCCAAACTAATAAAAGATGCTAATAATATGAGAAACTGCTATGAGCGAGTGGGCTTATGGGAATTTTCAGTACTTTCTGTTCAATTTTTCTGCAAGCCTAAAACTGCTCTAATAGTCTATTAATGAAAATAATGCATCAAATACACTTTGAAAATTCGAAGGGGTTGTGCCTATGGGTGGTGTAATTATGATCAATTCTCCATCTCTCCTTTTTCCTACCTCTTTTTTCAGTTTTCTGTACTTTGCTAATATGTTCTGCAAAGAAAATACATTATTTTGACAATAGATTAAATTTGAGAAAGGACATATATGGAGGAGGAGAGTGGAAGTACAGAGATAGAGGCAGGGGTGCTGTTCCCCTCCCCCTATATGCACTTGCATACTCACACGCTCCCCTGTGCCAGGGGTACCTGGTTTCAGGAGACACAGATGACAGTGGAATGACTGTCAGGATGGTGTGAGCCCAGGTGACTTTTCACTTTTCTTGGGTTCACCTGTCCGGTCAGCTGTGCAGTAGATGGCACATGGTGTGACCCCTTAGGCAAGAATTCCAGTGTGGTCTTATGTATTAGAACAGCTGGGCTCCTAGCGCAGAGAGGTTTATCCTAGCAGGCAGCACTGGGGGAAAGAGGCAACACTGCAATGTTGAGGCAGGTGCAAGTCCTTTGTGAAATGAGAAGCTTTGACTGATGGATGTTCTCTAATTCTGGGCTTGCTCCAGGAACTGGGGTTTACAGAGATGAATAAGGTATTTTCCTTGCCAAGTAGCCCAGGGTCCAATGGGGAAAGTACACTGAAGATTGAGTGGGATGTGGAGGAAGAAGCCTTTAGAGGGGTATTACCTTGAGGCACTTGTGATGACTCCTGTCACCTCCCACAGTGCACTTCTCTCTGTCCTCCTCCATCTCCTGTCACCTCCCCACTCTCCTTCCCTCCTCTCTACCATCTCTCTTCCTCTTCTCCCTTTGTTTTCCTCGGCTCTGCCTTAGCACACAATTTTTCAAACAGCTGGCAGCAGTGGGTCATAACAGCAATTGAGTAGGTCCAAACAATCATTCTAAAAAACTTTTTTATTATGAAAAATATTTAAACATGAATAAAAGTAAAAAGAATAAATAGTAGTAAAACAACCCATATGCCACCTCGATTTAACAATTATGAACATTTCCCAGTATTTATCTCATTTATTCTCTTCGCTAAGATAGGTAAAATTACAAACAGTGATGTTTCATCCCTAAAACCTTCTGTATACATCTCTAAAAGAATAAGGGGGTGCCTAGGTGCCTTAGTTGTTTAAGTGTCTGACTTTTGATTTCAGCTCAGGTCATGATCTCAGGGATATGAGAGCAAGCCCAACATTGGGCTCCATGCCGAGCATGGAGCCTGCTTAAGATTCTCTCTTTTGGGGTGCCTGGGTGGCTTAGTCGGTTAGGCGTCTTAGACTCCAGCTCATGATGTCACAGTTTGTGAGTGTGAGCCCAAGCTGTCTGCTGTCAGCACAGAGCCTGCTTCAGATCCTCTGTCTCCCTCTTTCTCTCTGCACCTCCCTGGCTCATGCTCTCAATCTCTCTCAAAAATAAACATTAAAAAAAATTCTCTCTTTCCCTCTCTCTCTGCCCCTCCCCCACTCCTGTGCACGCTCTCTCTCTTTCTCTCTAAAAAAAGATAATAAAGAAAAGAAAATAAAAAAATAGGGACATTTTCTTACATAACTATAATACCCTGTTTTCCAAATGCAACTTTCCCCAATTTGGGCCATTGTTTTTAAAAAATGAAGTTGAATAGAAAGTATTTCAGGGCTTCACATGTAAGGGAAAATAAATTGTTCATACAACTTTTGTTTTAATTAGGTGTATATATGTCTACTGTGACATGATGTAAAATTTATGTCACACTGTGGCTTGCAGTCTAAGAAGTTTGAAGAGCCCTGCTCTAGGCCAGGGTGCTCAAAGTCTAGTCCTAGGACCGGCAGCATCAGTTTTCCTGGGGACTTGTTAGAAATTTCTCAGGTTCCATTCCACACTACTGAGTCAGATCTCTGGACATGGGGACCAGGAATCTGTATTAAAAAAACAAACAAACAAAAAAACCCCAAACCTGTATTTTAGGTGATTCTGCTAGCTTGAAAACCACAAGTCTAGACCCAAATGGGTGACCCTGTGAGGCCCAGGCATCCCTCACCCTCATCTGCGTCACCCAAAGTGGGTCATTTTTCTTTCCTCTTCATTGTGAGGTGGTGCTGAGAGTTCACCAACAGAGGTGGAATCTACCTTGGCAGTGCGTGGAGGACGGTTTCTCTTTCCAGGCTTAGGCAAATCTTTACCTGAAGGTAGAGAATGGTCTAGGTTCATAAGATTAGTAACACAGTTTTGTCTTTGTACTAGCAACATCCGTAAAATGAGACTAAAGCCCTTAGAAGGTTGCTTTGAGGCTTGAATGATGTTTGTGAAATGCCTACCATTGCACCAGGCACAGAGTAGTCACTTAGTATATGGTAGTGGCAGTTGCTGTACTGGGCACTACCTATCACAACCCTGGGCATATAATAGATGTTCAACAGATGTGACTGGTTGCTAATTCTTTCACTGGAGGAGGCAGGTTATCCTGGCTTATTCCTTGATTTTGCCAGATATGGGAGCAATGCAATTTGTCAGAATCAGGAAACAGATCATAAATAGGAAGGAGAATAGGAAGCTCGGAAAAGAGGATGGTGGACAGGAAGAAGAGAACACAGCAAGAATGTCCATATTCACAAGAGCAATGGAGACAGTGACCGTTTGTTTTCTTGGGGGAAAGGGGAGGCATTGAACACTATGTGGTCCTATCAATGGTAACTTCTTAGTTACAATTACAGGATTTCAGAACTGGAAAAAGGAACTTGGAGTTCACAGACCCACCTCCTCATAGCCCACATGAAGCAGTTGAGGCCCTGGGAAAGCATGTGTTACACATGAGGGGCAGAATTGGTTTCTGAGGACAGGCACTGCCTGCTACATCTTGCCATAAACTCAGACAACTCATCTCCATGGAAACCTTCGAAGACTGAAGGTACAGATGTGGGAAAGGACAGCAGCACTCTGAGTGTGATTTCTTTTGTATCCCTTTTGTTTTCTCCCTCATTCCTATTCATCAGCTTCTCCTGCCTCCTCTTCCTTAGCCCCTTCCCTATCTTCCTCCTTTCCATGATTCTCACACATAAGGACCAGGCCTAACCCAGGAAGCTGAGGTCATTGGATCTGCAAAGTCCGGAAAGCCGCACATCATCTGTCTCCTTAGCAATGTGCTTGTTTTTAGTGATCAAAGCTCAATAGCTGGCTCTGACCAGACACCAGGCTCCTGAACCACTATCAAGAAACGCTGCGTTTTGGTTCCTCGAAAATACTTGTGACTCTTGAATAGGCAGAAACCACCATGGAAATGCAATCCAAAGCTGCCGTACTTCTTTGTGCCTTTAACCCTTTTCTGAATCTCTTGCAAGAAGTTGCTATGAAAATGGTTGCTCTACTTGTGCAGGCGGAGTGTAAAGAGACCACACCTCAAAGGAAAGAGTAACCTTTTACATGAATCGCAGGCCCTAGGTGGACTAACATCTCTTAGACACAGCCCACAGTTGTTACAGAAAGCATTTACAAATGTCCTCAAACCCCTGGGATGAGTGGCTACTACTAGAAATTGGATCCAGTGTTTGGGGTCTGACGTTTTACATGTCAAAGAGAAGAGCTGAGCTTCCTGACATCGGCTCAGAACCTGGGATGGTCCTGGCATTCTTTTGACCAGACAATCAGGCTCCCTCATTGCAGAATGGATTGAAGAACAACCTGACCAGATTCGCATTTGCTCAGGCTTTTGCCGTGGAGTTCTGCTGAGCTGGATTAGTCTTTTGCTACCTGTCTGGTAGTATCTGAGGCCACCTGAGGAAACTGCGTGACAGCGATTGCAGCGGGATAGCTGCTCGAAGACGCTCCGGGAGCTGACAGGGAGGAGGGCCCCGCGTGGGACTGGTGCCAGAGCCTTTTTAGGATGGAGCATTGGCGCGCCTCTCTGTGGCAGACGGAGCGGTGGCGCCCTGGAGTAGTTGCACAAAGGAAAAGGCCCACACGGTGGAGATGTGTGTCGCACATGCGTGCCCAGCCCTGTACGCGCACAGCCCGCGCTCCCGGCTCCAAGTGCGAGTGCGCCCAGTGCACGCTGATAACTGCGTGTGACAACCCCTGGGGCGGGGGCGCGAGCAGCAGCCCCTGGCGGGATGACTGCACCTCTCCCCGTCAGCCCTCTTCTCGCCTCGGCCGCTCCGCAGACACCTGGCGGGCAAGGAGAGGGGCCGAGGCCGGCGTTCAGAACCCCGGCACCGGCAGGAGCGCGGAAATTGCTGTCTCCTCTCCCCCACAGCGGCGAGGACAGACCCTGAGTCGCCCCCACTTCGGCGACCGCAGCGCGGGCTCCCGGCAGAGCAAGGGGCGCAGCTTCTCCACCTGGCAACAGATGGTGCTCGGGCGCGTGCGCGCTGCGGCGGGCGGGGAGAGGTGGGCGCGGAGACCCGAGCTCCGGGCGCGCAGCGGGGCGGGAGGCGGGCCGCGCACAGGAGCCGGGGCCTCAGGCAGCCTGTCGCCTACGCTCCTCCGCTGCTCCGCTCTTCCGTCCTCCGCGTGTGCCCGCCAAGCATCCTTCTTCCCGACCCTCCCGAAAGGCGGCGCCGAAGACCCGACCCATCCGGACCGCAAATCCCGAAACCTACGCGCTTCCTCGGCGGGGGAAGCCTGACGCGCGGTTACGGCGAGCTTTGGGGCGACTTGCTTTTCTCACCTCCAAAACTGCCATTTCCCTCTCTCTCAAAGCCAGACGTTACGTTTGCAAAGCTACTGGACTTTAATCTTTAAAACAATACCCCGCTGGGCGTGGCTAGCGGGGCTGGCCGAGCGGCCCAGGAAAGTTGGCCTGGGCTGGGAGTGACTCGTTTTGTGCCTGAAGAGAGAGAGGAAGAGTGTGAGGGCATCGCATCCTCGGGAGGAGATGCTTTTGAAACACCATCCGTTAGCAGCCATACAAACACTTTCCTGTTGCTTTGTTTTGTTTATACACTGAGTGACTTTTCGGTGAAATGCTATTTTGGTTACAGGAAGAAATGGCCCCCCAGGAGCTCAGCCGGCGACTGGCCACAGTGATCACTCATGTCGGTAAATGGAGCTTTTTTTTTTTTTTTTTTTACCCCCTCCCCCCTTGCGTTTTATTAATGGAGGTGGGGGCGTAGTCTCGGGAGCCGGTGTCCTCCCCGCGCTAGCCCGCAGCCCCTGGGCAGCGCCCTCCGTGGGAAGGCCGTGGGGCGCGGGCCCGGCCTCTCGGCCTTGCTGCTGCTGCTGCTGCTGCTGCTGCTGCTGGCGGTGGTGGTTGTGGAGGCGGCTAGTGCGGGGGGCATCCCTGAGGTCCCCCACGCCCGGCGAGGCCGGGGCAGGCCGGTGGCAGGTGCCTTCACCAGGCAGGTGCCTAGTCTCCCTCGGGGGCTGCTGGGCTCTGAGGATCAGTTACCTGCGCAGACCCGGTCGGGGTGGGGAGTTGTGTAGAGGTTTTACGAGATGAAGAGAAAGGAGAGGGAACTTGCGGAACGAATGCCGGTGCTTTCCAGCAGAAAGTACTGCGAAGCGCCCGAGGCTCGTTCCCAAGCTCGCGTAGTGCAACGCAGGTTAAGGTAGAGGGTCGCTACACAGCCGGGCTCCCGGCCCGTTGGTAGTACCGCCTGGAGGTGTCAGCACACTACTAGTGAACCCCAATGAGAAGCCTTGCAAGCTTCAAGGGACTGAGCAATGTTAACCCTCTTCTGTTGAGTTAAAAAAGGGCAGGTGAACATGAACGCCTTGCTCCTGAAATAAGGGTTGTGGTGGAAGGACAGGCCCTGTTTAGTAAAGAGGCCACTGAGGCAGTTGGTGCGTTGATTCCATCTTAGCCTTTTCTTCCCCCACCCCTTCCCTGGGACTCCCCAAAGAAAAACACATTCAGGTAGAAATCCTTTGGATGTTGATGACTAGAATCATCGGGGTCATTCGCAGTGTTGGTCACTAACTTTGAGATCCTTCCATAATGCAAATTAGGTTTTACTGATAAAGTGAGGAAGTTTTTACCTCAGTGTTCCACTCCTTTGCTAAAAAGCCTTCTTAGCATTTGTATGTTACATATTGCTTCAATTAATGAACTATCATTGCTCTTCGAGCACCCTAGTCCAGTGTATTTAGTGCAATAATGATATACGTCTTGAATGATACACATATAGGGATATACTTTGTGAAGGTGATTTATCTGGAAAGACCCAGTTTTGATGATTCATTTTAAAATATGTTTCTGGTACCAAGGTGGCTGCTGCACTGGTTTTTCTTTAAGATGAAAGGTCAGTAGAATTCTACTGGGGAAGGTTGAATGTGAAATATTGCTGAAGGCAGGCTGAAACAAACAATTTGGAGTTTGAAATATATTGAATGCTGAAATGATTGTGCTTGAAATGGCACATGTGTGTGAAATTGTGCTGTAAGGAAAGAGCAGTGGACTGGGGGGGTATGGCCATTTGGATTTGAATCCCTCCTGGACAAGTCTTTGAACCTCACACTAAAAATGGGAATTTTAATAATCCTTTCCCACCCAGCTCAAAGGCTATTTGTAAACTGATGTGGGTAAAATCACCATCTAAACTGTGAATGTGTTCTTGGCCATATCCCCATATGCCACTAAAGATCTTGGTCAGATCACTGGGCCTCTCTCAGGGTAAAACTTCCCATTTGTTAAACAAGGAGGTTGACCTGGATGATTATCAAGGTCCCTCCTGTTTCTCTGGATAATGGGATCTTCTCGAAGATCTGGTAGGCAATATTCCTTGGTTAACACAGGCCCCTGGGGTCCAGGCTATGGTATTTTCTTGCCCACCTTGCTCCCTCCCTTTTTCTATACTTAGCTCTATGAAGGATACAGACGTGACTTTTTTTTTTTTTTTTTTGTAGTTTCTGCTCAGAGAACTTCTGGCATTTGTGTGTCTTACAGCAGTCTGCATCTTCCTGTGTAACCTCACAAACCTGTTAAATAGATGTAGTATACATTATCATCCCCATGTTACAAATGAAGGAGACTTAGAAAGTTCATCTTTTAAGGTTTCAGAGGTAAAGAATGGCAGGACCAGAAGGCAGCCGTTCAGATCGTCTATTTGGATATCTCACTGAGGGGGCAACCAGCCCTTACTATCATGGAGACTTACACTGGGTAGCCAGTGAAGCATCTGCTAGGGAGGATTCTGTCCAGGACATCTGGCTCTGTGTTTGATTGTTCTTTTCAGGCATTTTCTTGTCAAGCAGCCTCTGAGCCCTATGGAGTTGGGGAAAGGCTGAGAAGTGCTTGGAGCAAGACTGTAGGTTAGAACATTCCCCCAGTTCTATCCTAACCACTCATCTGGGTAATAACACTGTACTTCCATATTCACTCTGCCACTCTCAGTCCCCCTGCCAGCCAGTTCCTCCTCCAGCTGGGATTTCTGCTGTTTCCACGGTCCCTTAGAATTGCCAGTTCAGGTCTAGGGTTTGTTGATTCAATTTGTGAAATATCTCATTGGTCTCTCTCCAAACGCCACTGTGACCTTCTTGAGACCTGCTTCGGGACTTCATTTCTCGTAACCATTGTGCAAGCCTCCTGCCTCTCCCATGTTTGCCTCTAACTTATACCAGGAATAAACACCCACACCTATACACAGCATTTGTATCTTCTAAAACCTTTAACAGTACCTTTGCATAGTCATTCTCTGTAGCTTAGAATACAAGTTCTTTGTACTTTATTTGGCACCCTTCTAGTTTTATCCCCCAATAATTGATAGTTCTACCTGTATTGTTGGTCAGCTTGGGCTATTCATTTCTTCAGCTTTGTTCTACCATGATGTCTGACTCTGTTTCCACCTCTAAACTTTTGCTTCTGCTTTCCCTCCATCTGGAATGACCTCTTAATATATTTCTCCCCACAAAAATTAGTACACACCCTTCATGCTCAACTCAATGCTTCCTTTTTCCAGGTGCCTTTGTCCTGCCAGTGGGAAATAAAGACTCCTGCCTCTGAATTTCAAAGTAGGTTTTATTCTACTCACATGACACCTCTCATTCTCTCCCTTGTACTATGGTTAGTTTTTGTGAGCTTGTCTTATCTCTGCTCCTAGACTCTACATTATCAATCTATCTATCCTAGGCAGTTACCTAACACAGGGCCTCCTTCTAAGGAAATGCAGAATAAAGTTCATTGAATAAATGAATGATTTGTTGTGCCTTGGAGTGGACTTTGAGTATTGAGTAATACCAGTAAATTTATATATATATAAATATATAATATATAAATATATATAAATATATAAAAATATATATAAATGTATATAAATATAAATATATATATATTTTTAAGGCATTAAAAAAAAAGTTTCTTTATTTGTTTTTGAGAGAGACAGAAACAGCATGAGCGGGGTAAGGGCAGAGAGAGAGAGAGAGGGAGAATTCCAAGCAGTCTTTGCACTGTCAGCACAGAGCCTGATGCGGGACTGGAACCCATGAAACTGTGAGATTATGACCTGAGCTGAAAACAAGAGCCTTAATTGACTGAGCCACCCAGGCACTCTGGAAATTTTTATATTTTGAAGCACAATTCTGAAGTGTTTGTGGATAACTCTTTTGCCTCCTAAATCCCATTTTTCAGGTAAACATTTAGCTCTTCAAAAGCTCTTCATATGATGTCTTTCACTGTGGAGACTTCCTTCTTTGGATTTTGTTAGTTTGTCAGGTACCCTCAAAAATATGCAGTTCACATGTGAGAAGTGTCCAGGTGTGTTTTACCCATGCAGTACACAAGTAGAACTATCCTTTACCCTTTATTCTGGACTATAGAATCACATTGTTCCTTTATGGAATTTCAGAATCCAGAAAGAGTGAAACACCAGATCACTTCACTGGCAAATTCTATCAAACATTTAAAGAAGAATTAATACCAATTACTCACAAGTCTTCTAAAAAATAGAAGAGCAGGAACATTTCTTAACTCATTTTAAAGGCAAGTGTTACCCAATGTCAAAACCAGACAAAGACATTACACGAAAAGAAAACTACAGGCTAATATCTCTTATGAATGCTGATACAAGAAGCCTCAACAAAATATGAGCACTAAATCCAGCAACATATAAAAAGGATTGCACACCATGATCAAATGGGATTTATCCCAGGAATGCAAGGGTGGTTTAGCCTCTGACAATCAATTGATGTAATACACTATATCAATAGAATAAAGAATAAAAGCCACATAATCATCTCAGTAGAGGCAGAAAAGGTATTTGATGGAATTTCATACCTTTTTGTGATTAAAAAAATACCCAACAAACTAGGAATTGAGAGGAGTTTCCTCAACTTGATAAAGGGTATCTTAAAAATCCACAGCTAACATCAGGGTTAGCTGAATGCTTTCCCCTTAAGATCAGGAACAAGACATGGATGTCTACCCTCACCGTTTCTATTCAGCATTATGCTGGATTCAGCATTACGCTAGCCAGCATTAACTGACTGGCTCAGTTAAGTGCTTGATTCAACTCAGGTCAGGCTCACAGTTTGTGAGTTAGAGCCCTGTGTCAGACTCTGTGCTGACAGCTCAAAGCTTGGAGCCTGCTTTGGATTCTGTGTCTCCCTCTCTCTCTGCCCCTCCCCCACTTGTACTCTGTCTCTCTCTCAGAAATAAGTAAACATTAAAATTTATAAAACAAAACAAACAAAAAACATGCTGGAGAGTCTAGTCAGAACAGTTAGGCAAATGAAGTAAAAGGCATCCAGGTAGGAAAGGAAGAAGTAAAACTATCTGTACTTGCAGATGACATTGTGTAAATAGAAAATCCTAAGGAATACATTAAAAAAGCTGTTAGAATTAATAAAGGAGTTGAAGGTTTCAGAATACAACGTCAATATACAAAAACAAACTTTCTAGGGGCACCTGGGTGGCTCAGTTGGTTAAGCATCTGACTTCGGTTCAGGTCATGATCTTGCGGTTCGTGGGTTTGGGTCCCACGTAGGGCTCTGTGCTGATGCTCGGAGCCTGCAGCCTGCTTCAGATTCTGTCTCCCTCTCTCTCTGCCCTTCCTCTGCTTGCGTGGTCTCTCTCTCCCTCAAAAATAAATAAACTTAAAAAAAATTTTTGAAAAAATCCAAAAAACAAACTTTCTAAACATCGGCAATGAATAATCTGGAAATGAAATTACGAAAACAATCCAATTTACAATACCATAAAAAAGTACAAAATACTCAGGAATAAATTTAATAAGAGGTGAAAACATGTCATCTAAGAATTATAAATCATTGTTGAAAGAAATTAGAAGAGCCAAATAACTGTGAAGACATGCCATGTTCACAGATCAGACTTATTATTGTTAAGATGGCAAGATTCCCCAGGTTGTTCAACAAAGACTCCGGAGTGAAAAATTATATACTGATTTCTTCAGTGAAAATTACTTCTCCTTAGAAGGCCTATTTAAACTAGATTTATTCTTGTGATACAACATGTATAATAGGCCATGAACTTTTGTTGTTGCTGTTGTGGGATAGTGTTTTGCTGTTTCATTTATCTGTTTTTTAGGTAATAAAGTACTCCAAAACTTAGTGCATTGAAACAGCAACCCTTTAATTATATCTCATAATTCTCTCAAGCTGTTGTAATCAGATGGCAACTGGGGCTGTGGGGATGGTTTAATATTCCCTCATGTGGTCTCTCTCCATGGTGGCATCTTATCTTCCAGGTCCTCTCCATGTGGTCCTTTCTCCAGGTCTTACTTCAAAGCTCAGGTCTCTGATAGGGGTGAAGCAAGAAGCTGCCAGGACTTCTTGATGACTGGGCTTGATGTCCTGTTAAGTCATTTTTTCCAAGTTCTTTTGGTCAAAGCAGTCCCAGGCCCAGCCCAGATTCAAGGGGAGGGGGCACAACTCCTTCTCTCAATGGGAGGATTAGCATGCCCACCCATGAGGCATGGAAATATTGGTTTCTGTATCCATTTTCTACGTGGCTATAACAAATTACCACAAAATTACTGGCTTAAAACGCCACAGATTCATTTTCTTAACAGTTTTGTAGCTCAGACATTGACACATGAGTTCTAGTTTTAACTTTCTGAGGAACCTCCATAGTGTTTTCCAGAGTGGCTGCACCAGTTTACATTCCCAACAGCAGTGCAAAAGAGATCATCTTTCTCTGCACCCTGCTAACATCTGTCGTTGCCTGAGTTGTTAATTTTAGCCATTCTGACTGGTGTGAGATGAGGTATCTCATTGTGGTTTTAATTTGTATTTCCCTGATAATGAGTGATGTTGAGCATTTTTTTCACGTGTCTGTTAGCTATCTGGATGTCTTCTTTGGAGAAGTGTCTATGCAGGCCTTTTGCCCATTTCTTCACTGGATTATTTGTTTTTTGGGTAAGTTTGATACTTTTTTTAGATTTTGGATACTAAACTTTATCTGATATGTCATTTGCAAATATCTTCTCCCATTCCGTTGGTTGCCTTTTAGTTTTGCTGATTGTTTCCTTCACTGTGCAGAAGCTTTTTATTTTGATGAGGTCCCAATAGTTCATGTTTGCTTTTGTTTCCCTTGCCTCTGGAGACGTGTTGAGTAAGAAGTTGCCATGGCTGAGGTCAAAGAGGTTTTTGCCTGTTTTCTCCTCTAGGATTTTTATGGCTTCCTGTCTTATGTTTAGGTCTTTCATCCATTTTGAGTTTATTTTTGTGTATGGTGTAAGAAAGTGGTCCAGGTTCATTTTTCTGCATGTTGCTCTCCAGTTTTCCCAGCATCATTTGCTGAAGAGACTCTTTATTCCATTGGATACTCTTTTCTGCTTTGTCAAAGACCCATACATTTTTGGGTCATTTCTGGGTTCTCTGTTCGGTTCCATTGATCTAAGTGTTTTTGTGCCAGTACCATACTGTCTTGATGATTACAGCTTTGTAATACAGCTTGAAGTCCAGGATTGTGGTGCCTCCGGCTTTGGTTTTCTTTTTCAGGATTGCTTTTGGCTGGTCTTTCTTGTGTTGCCATCTCTATGGTTCTCTCTTTTGCTTCCCTCTTCTACTTTTAAGGACTCTTGTGATTTCACTGGGCTCTCCTTATTTTAAGGTCAGTTGATTAGCAGCCTTAATTCCATGTGCAACCTGAATTTCCAGACCTACACAGTATCTGGGCATTAGGATGCAGATATCTTGGGGTAGGGTTAGGGTTTAAGGAGTTTTTCTGCTGTCACAGTTGCCTCCTTGGAGACCAGCTACCTCACTACTTCACCGAGCATTGGTAATGTATGCTGTGACTTATGCCTTTGAGTTGTCCATTTGGGGATGGTGAAGGAGAAGGAGTAGAATTTCAGTTTAATGGTAATTGAATTTACTCAGATATAATGTGGTGCTCTAAAGAGACTGAATGGATATCATTGTCTTTATGGTGTGAAATGCCAGCTTTGGGTGAAGGGTACCAAGCAAGTATTAACCAAAATGTTGTCACGATGATAACAACTATCCATATTATAGAAAATGGTCATTTGTTAAATTAGGATTTCTTAGTGTCTAAATAATATTGATTATGGAGGTGATCATCTTCTATAATGTGGGAAATATCAGTGACAAATCCTGCCTTTCCAGATGTGAACTAAGGCCATGCACAGGCTTTGCCAGAAAACAGCTGTGTAGCCTTTAGCACATCACTTTACCTCTGAGTCATGGCTCCCACATATGTAAAATGCAGATAATAATACTTCACAGGATTGGTAGAAGATGAATGTGTAAATGCTGCCTTGTGAGTCCCTAGTAACTGTTGGAGGGAGAAACTTGAGAAGCAGTGATAGTGAGAATGACTTAAAAAAATTATTTTAAACGTTTATTTATTTATGAGACAGAGAGAGATAGAGCATGAACGGAGGAGGGTCAGAGAGAGAAGGAGACACAGAATCTGAAACAGGCTTCAGGCTCTGAGCTGTCAGCACAGAGCCCGATGCGGGGCTCGAACTCACAGACCATGAGATCATGACCTGAGCTGAAGTTGGACACTTAACCAACTGAGCCACCTAGGAGCCTCAAGAATGACTTTAGATAAAAGGACAGCATCATCTCCTACTTTGTCCTTTGCTCTAGTACATCATAGACACCACCAATATTCTTCTCTTCCTCTTGCACCCCTCTGCTCCTTGTGGAAGTCTGTTCTAGTAGGGTTGAAGGCTAATCCTGAAATGCTGCTTTGGAGAAGAGTTTATGTTCTCCCCACCTGGGGTCACACCTTTGCTTTCTCCTCTGCAGTGCCAAATGCAAAACTCAGAAACAGAGCCCAGCTGCCTGAGTGTTGCTGTCTCTTGGCACATGGGACACCCTCAAGGTCTTTCCACTGGTGGTGGCAAGTTATAAAAGCAGAAGAGAGGGAAATATTGCTGCCAACGAGTGTTCTTCCTCCTGGTTTCAGAGAGGACCTCCCACCAATGGTTTCTATTTCCAGTGTGTCCGTAGGATGTGACTGAGCTTATTACCCCAGGGTCTCATCGACTTCCAACAGATGCATTACTAAAGCTTTAGTCCTCTAGTTCATTGCTGGCCTTCACACCAGGATTCTTCATTGTCTGCCTTTGAAAAAAACCTGTGGAGTTAACCTATCTGAAGATGCAGATTTCAAGCAAGAAACCAGAAAGACCAACATAGATCAGTGGAACAGAATAGAAAACCCAGAAATGTACCCACAGCTATATGGTCAACTAATCTTCGACAAAACAAGAAAGAATATCCAATGGAAAAAAAGACAGTCTCTTCAACAAATGGAGTTGGAAAAACTGGATGGCAACATGCAGAAGAATGAACTGGACCACTTTCTTACACCATACACAAAAATAAGCTCAAAATGGATGAAAGACCTAACTGTGAGACAAGAAACCATCAAAATCCTAGAGGAGAAAGCAGGCAGCAGCTGCTTTGACCTTGTCTGGAGCAACTTCTTACTAGACATGTTGCTGAAGGCAAGGGAAACAAAAGCAAACATGAACTGTTGGGACTTCATCATGATAAAAAGCTTCTGCACAGTGAAGGAAACAATCAGCAAAACTAAAAGGCAGCCTATGGAATGGGAGAAGATATTTGCAAATGACATATCAGATAAAGGTTTAGTATCCAAAATCTATAAAGAATGTATCAAACTCAACGTCCAAAAAACAACCCAGTTAAGAAGTGGGCAGAAGACATGAATACACACTTTTCCAAAGAAGACATCCAGATGGCTAACAGATGAAAAGATACTCACCATCACTCATCATCAGGGAAATACAAATCAAAACTATGATGAGATACCACCTCACACCTGTCAAAATGGCTAAAATTAGGGTGCCTGGGTGACTCAGTTGGTTAAGTGTCCAATTTCAGCTCAGGTCATGATCTCATGGTTTGTGGGTTCAAGCACCACATCAGGCTCTGCACTGACAGTGTGGAGCTTGCTTGGGATTCTCTCTCTTTCCCTCTTTCCCTGCCCCTCCCCCACTCATGCTTTCTCTCTCAAAAATACATAAGTAAACTTAAAAAAAAAAAAGAAAGGCTAAAATTAACAGCACAAGAAACAACAGGTATTGGTGAGAATGCAGAGAGAGGGGGACCCTTTTGCACTGTTTGTGGGAATGCAAACTGGTGCACCCAGTCTAGAGAACAGTATGGAGTTTCCTCAAAAAATTAAAAATAGAGCTACCCTACAATCTAGCAATTACACTACTAGGTATTTATCCAAAGGATAGAAAAATACAGATTCAAAAGGGTACATGCACTCCAATGTTTATAGCAGCATTATAAACAATAGCTAAACTATAGAGAGAGCTCAAATGTCTATCAACTGATGAATGGAAAAGAAGGTGCGGTGTATATATATATGTGTATATATGTATATACACACACACATATATGTACACATACACACATACATGTATATATGTATATATATAATGGAATTTTTTTAATGTTTATTTATTTTTGAGAGAGAGAGAGAGACAAAGCACAAGTGGGGGGGGAGGAGCAGAGAGAGACACACACACAGAATCTGAAGCAGGCTCCTGAGCTGTCAGCACAGAGCCTGACATGGGGCTCAAACTCATGAACTATGAGATCATGACCTGAGCCAAAATCAAGAGTCAGACACTTACCCAACTGAGCCACCCAGGCACCCCTATGTACAATGGAATATTACTCAGCCATCAAAAAGAATGAAATCTTGCCACTTGCAATGATGTGGATAGAGCTAGAATGTATTATGCTAAGTGAAATAAGTTAATCAGAGAAAGACAAATATCATGTTTTCACTCATGTGGAATTTAAGAAAAAAAACAGATGAATGTATGGGAAGGTGGGGAAAAGGCAAGAGAAGGCAACAAACCACAAGAGACTCTTAACAATAGAGAACAAACTGAGGGTTGATGGAGGGAGGTGGGTGGGAGATGGGCTAGATGGGTGATGGGTGTTAAGGAGGGCACTTGTGGTGAGCACTGGGTGTTGTGTGTAACTGAGGAATCACTGAATTCTACTCCTGAAACCAATACTGTGCTGTATGTTAATTAACTCAAAGTTAAAAAAAGAAAAAAGAAAAGAAAAAAGAAACTAGAAAGTCTAAGAAGAAGCATAAGTGTTTAAACTTTTACCATTTAGGAATATTGGTGGGTAACATTTATTGAATGCGAGGCCTTTCCATATGCCTTTGTATCTTTACAACTCTGAAAAGTAGGTGTTATTACTCTCATTTTGAAAGATGACAAAACTAAGAATAAAAAAAAATCAAGTTCAGTAGCACGCTTAACGCTATAGTGCTACCAAGTGGTAGATATCAGGATTTGAGCTGAGATCTGATTTCAAAGCCAATGTTCTATTATATCAAGGCAAAAATTTTTACTACTGCCTGAAAATAATCTTAAAAAGCCTGGATATTTA
The DNA here is from genome assembly GCF_007474595.2 of Lynx canadensis. NCBI lineage: Eukaryota > Metazoa > Chordata > Mammalia > Carnivora > Felidae > Lynx > Lynx canadensis. The sequence continues at coordinate 75,276,631 of NC_044311.2, read as the reverse complement.
TGTTAATTTGGTACTGGGGAAGGGTTTCTGCCTTACCACCCCATTGTCTGCTCTCTGAAGGCAGGGAGATGTGTGATTCATCTTTCTATCCTTAGGTTTAGCTCAGTACTCAGCACTGTTCATGAAAAAGCTCTTTCTTTTGTTTGCTCTATTTGAATGGGTTGGAAAGCACCCTGTTTTGCCCACGCGCCCTGCCAGCCTCCCTTGGTCCCACTTTCTTCTGTGTAGGACCCATTTGTAGTTCCTTTCACTAGCGACACTCTGCCTGCCTATCTTAATCTCTGGGGTTTAACCTGAAATCTGGCCTCCCCAGGAACGCTTTTAGAATGGGCCAACCAGGCCCAGCCTCCCTCCCTTTTCTGAACACCTGTAATAGTTGGTGTTCATCTCATACACGTTTTTGAGCATTTGCTTTCAGTCTAGCTTGATTTTTCTCTCTCTTTCCCAAATACTGATAACATTGGTTGTTAGTTGAATGTGTTATAACGTCTTTTCTAATAACATGACTGTGTCTTACCTAAGGGTAGAAATCCCAACTGATATTGCTTTATGGCCTTGTAGGCTAAATTAAGCACATTATAGGAGATCAAGAATCACATGTTGAATTGAATGGAAAGACTTTCTTTATTCCCTGAATTTCCTCATCGCTAACATAGGGTGATAATTATGCCAGTCCCTCTGCTTATTTTACAAGTTGGAATGATACTATATAGTGGAAAGTGGTTAAAAAGAAATCCTTTGAGGACTATAGCAAAAGAGACTCTGTGAGTATAGAATAACTTCAATTGTTTGCTTTATGGACTAGCGAGAGAAGCATGAAAATGAGTATTTTATTGTCCCTCCAATCTAGTCAAGAGGAATATTCTACCAGTAGTCCTCTCATACTTAGTAGAGAATGCAGCATGAGCAGTGCATGCTTGCTCTGTAGGGCACAGGTTTGAAAAAAAGATGGCTTAAATGCCTGCAGGATGAAGCAGTGGGGCCAGCATGGCAGAGGAAGTGAGGCAGGGGTGGCAGAGGACATGAGAAGGCCTCTGGACTCTGGGCCTTTACTGGGGCAGCAGCGGGAATTGTGAAAGGCTGCCTTCAGTGAGTGTGGAATAATCTATGTTCCTGCTGAGAATCAGCTACTGCCTTAATTCTTTCTTTGGAATTAGCCTGGGGTGTCCTGAGCATGCCTCTCACACAGTGCACTTTGGAGATGGTGAAACCATTTCGTGGTTGGGGGCCAGTGTTCAATATTTTATCATTACTGTAGAGATGGGATAAATTCACATGAAGCATCAGATCTGGGGTGTGTTTGCAAGTGCTTTAAAATAATTTGAACCAGATTTTTTGGCAGATCTTCTTTGAGAGAGTTTACTATGCCTCCCCCAGGAGTAGGGGTGTTTATTTGTTTTCTTTTAATCTTATCCAAGCTGCAGTGTCCAAGCACAAGCTTCACTTGTGCCCTGGAGTCCAGTTAAAGGGTTAGCTGCTTTCCTTCAGCATCTGAAGGCTTTTGTCCATAGGGAGAAATGTGCTTTTCCTGGGCACCTCCCCTCCTCCTGGTCTGCCCCCCGGCTCTCTCCGGTCTCCTACCCTATACCCAGTCTAGGGAGAAGAGCCTCCAGGTAGTTGGGAGCTCCCCTTGCATTCTGGCTTATGGTGGCCATACTTAAACCTTTCACAATTTGTTTAAAACTTTAAGGTGATTTCTTTGTTTTTTTAAAATTTTCAATGTTTATTTATTTTTGAGAGATAGAGAGAGTGAGTGTGAGAGAGCAAGCGAGCAGGGGAGGGGCAGAGAGACAGGAAGACACAAAATCCAAAGCAGGCTCTAGGCTCTGAGCTGTCAGCACAGAGCTCCACACAGGGCTGGAACCCACCAACCGTGAGATCATAACCTGAGCTGAAGTCAGGTGCTTAACTGACTGAGCCACCCAGGCACCCCTTAGGTGATTTCTTTTTATTTGTTTATATATGTTCTGGACAGGTTATAGTTTTGTAGTTTATCTTTTTCTTGTTGTTAGGGTGAGAGTGAGCCTCTTTCCCATCATTGTGGGTTCCAGAGGAAAGCAGAATGTCTCCTTGTTTTTTTTTTTTTTTTTTTTTTTTTTTTACCTTGTGTGTATTTCACAGGGAAAATATGCTTCATTTACACAGCCTCTTTCCATTACAGTGTTGTTATAGGCAAGCTACTAGGAACTTTGCAAGCCATATTAGTAAAATGGGTCTCAAAATGTTTTCTTTGTGTTTTGCCAGGTGTTGGGGATCTTGAATGTTAAAAAACTGTAGTTCATGTTTAAGAGTGCTCAACTAGATGAAAATGCTTCCTCCCACCTGTTATCCAGGAACCAGCTAAGCATAGGGATCTCTCATGTCAGAGAGTCATGGATATTAGGCACAGTCATTGGATGCCTGCCCCCCTAACAGGGCCTCCCTTGGCCTGCTATGGCCAAGGGCCTACCTTTGTGCTACAAGGCACGTCTGTGTTTTCTATTTTTAAAAAATGCTAAATAGCCTGAAATTTCTGCTGAATTATACTTAATTAATATAGCTAGTGGAAAAAAATCTCTGCCAGGATAGCTGAAATCATTAAGGATCAAAATGGAAATGGTCCTGCTTATCTTGGAACTTTTCCTGAAGGGTAAGGCTGTTGTCACATCTGCTTCCCTTTAGATGTTAGTGAGTATGGCTCAACCAGGGAGGCTTTGAGCCTAGTCTGGCACCATGGAGTAGTTCTTCCCAAATGGATGTAGGTTCTTTTTCTGCTTGTTTCAAGAGGGAGGAATTGATTGATTTTAATGAGTCTAAAAAGGAAGGCTATCTCATTATCATAGACTTACTGAATTCAAGTACTTATTTCTTACTAGCAGGCAATGATGATTATAATAAAGTTTAGAGATTTTGGAATTTAACACATTGCTGTTAACAAATGACAAAATAGTTTGTTTTGTAGCACCCTGCTAGTAGTGGCAAGGTCAGGCTTTGAACTCAGGCAGATTTGGCTCCAGAATTTGAGTTCCTGACCACTAGTTCTCAAGTGCTCCACACTCTTTAGGCTGTGGAGTATGGGAACCTCAGAGCAGGAAGCTTCACTGGGCCTCCTTAGCAAGATGTACAGTCAAGACCTGAGGTGGCTGTTCTCTCCCAGATGTCATCTAGTCTCTGGTCTCTGCTTCACTCTGGTGTCTGCAACGTTCTTCTGCTCATCACTGCAGACTGGCCCCCTATTTTTTTATCGGTGAGTATGAACCCAACATGGCCACCCAAACCATATCCCTTTCCCGATCTAGGGACAATCACTAACTGACTCTCAGTCTCTGGGTCTCTCTGTACAAATTCTTTCTCTAGAGAGCCCAATTGGATCAGCTCAGAGGAAACTTAGGCATTTCTGATCATGTCAACTGTGGGTTTAGAATTTGGTTTGGTCTTGGGATGGGGAGGAAGTCCGCAGAGAAGAGGTCTTTAAACTGTGCAGTCACCTATCAGAACAAGTGTAGTAACTTGGAAAGTGCAGGCTTTATGCTTTCAACCTTTAGAATCAGTAAGAGTGTGAATTCTTTGGGCAGTTTTAAGAGCTAGCCCTGGGCAAAATAGAAACCATTCCCTGTGTGCAGTGTGCTGCTTCTTTCTTTGGGGTATATTCCAAGGCTCATTGACTATGTGGTCACTACGGTGCTTACACCACACAACAGCTATGTCAGGATACCAACTGGTCAATGAACAGATTTTTGGAGAGTGCCCACCATGAGCAAAGCTTTGTGCTAGATCTACAGACCATGAGCTGTTAGGGGGCTGAAGTTGTGAGCTTCAGCAATTCAAGAAAGCTGTATATTAGATGTATGATTTGAGCTGGGTTTGAAGAAAGGAGAGGATTTAGGTACATGGAGAGGGGAAAGCTTTCTCATTGGGCAGAATAAGGAGAATGACCACTTTTGGCAACTGTGTTGGTCTTCCTGTGTTGGTTGTCCTGTTTATTCCATTCTCTGCTCAGACCTCCCTGGTTAGTGGACCTCTCCCAGACAACTAAGAAGCTTTAAGCGTTACCTTGAAAGAAGGAATGACCTCAAGCTAGAAGGCAGATCTATGTCTGGTGTCTCACTTTTTTTCCTTCTTCATTTAGATCCTTCTCTAGGGATTGTAGAGGCTAGAGGATATGGAAATAATATTAAGAGTGATGTTATCATAGCTACCATTTATTTTCTGTCTCTTCAATGTCACATATTGTGCTTTATACAGTGTTGATTTAATTAAATTTAGTTACAAGTACAGTCCTTTTTTATGGAGGAGAAATTTGAGGCTTAAATAGATTAGGAAACTTGCCCAAGGTCATACTGAGTGGAATTAAAAGTCAAGTTTGGCTGGCTTCAAGGCCTGTGAGTTCTCATACTCGATTTAATTTCTCATTACAGAAGGGAATATAAACAAGCAAATGATAAATGTGTTATTAATTTTAAAAATCTTTTGAAAAACCTAATGGAAGCTTAAAGCATTAGTCACCTGAGTGTAAGTATTTTACCAGCCACTTGAAGTGTTCATTTATTAATAGTCACTTTCTTGCAAAGAAAAACTGTCATTTAAAATGTGAGGATTTAGGGACACCTGGCTGGCTCAGTCGGTTGAGCATCTGACTCTTGATCTCAGCTCAGGTCATGATCCCAGGGTTGTGGGATTGAGCCCCACATCCAGCTTTGTGCTGACTGTGGAGCCTGCATAAGATCTCTCTCTCTGTCTCTCTCTCTCTCTCTCTCTCTCTGCCCCTGTCCCCTGTTTGTGCACTCTCTCTTCCTCTAAAATTAAAATAATAATAATAATAATAAATATGAGGATTTATTTTACAGTCTTTAAGCAAGCAAAAGTAATAAGCAAAAATAAATAAAGCACTTAGACAGGAATAGGTCTTTGTAAAGAAAGACATTTTTAGGAGTGCTGCCTACTTGCTCTTCCTAAGCTAACCACCAGAGCTTTAGGGGAAAAAAAAGCCTAATAAAGTTATAACCCTCAGTCACAATGGCATTTTTATTTAGTATAAAAAAGTCCCTGTGTTTAGAGGACTTTCCTATGAGGGAGATTCAAGCAGAAAGCAAACACAGGTGCACAAACTACAGGTGCCCCAAATGCTTGAGCATGTTGGTCTTACCCGGTCTAGAAGAGTTACTTCTGGATTTCTTTGTCCAGTTATCTAAGCCCAGATGATGGTCAGCCCAGGTTTTGGTTTGTGTGTCTTGTTTGTTTGTTTTTATCTGTTATCAGATCAATTTAAGTTCATTTTAGCCCCTTTCTCTTTCTCTACCCAAGGAGGCTAGAATTAATTCAGTCACTGAGGGGAAGTTTCTGCCAGTTTCTCTTTATTTAAGCCCCAGTTTGAGACTAACCACATTTACTGAGGCCTCCACTGCTGGGCACTAGGCCAGGTGCTGGGGACTGTGTGTGAAGGAGCAGCCATGATCCCTGTGAGGGTCAGAAACCTGTCGCTTCCACTGCTGCAGCCCTGTTGCTGCTCCTCAGGTGTACTGGGGTCTGGGAGGAATGAAAGATGTCCTCCTGGAGTTTACAGTTTAACAAGGGAGGCAGATATTCAGCTGTAAGCTCCAGTTTCTCTCTCTTCTCATTGGGCTTCTCTTGTGGCTTTCCAGCCTCTCTGCTTCTTTTTCTTCCACATTTGCTGCTTTGCTTTTGCATTTGGTTGATTTAGTTGTGGAACTCAATTCTCCCTCAATATTTCAAAAGTCATGTACACAGAAGATCAGAAGAATTTTCTGAAGATGGGAGAGGAGATGTTTATGGTCTAGACAAACAGACACTTTGACATGGAGCTGTAGGCATCGCTGTTTTTAAAATGTCCTCTTGCCACCCCAGCTCCTAGAGGTTTCACAGGTCCTTTGAGTCACCATTTCACTGGCTCCTTCCCTCCTCCATAGCTTCCTTCTCTTTTCTCTTTTTTGCTTCCTCAGTGGTGCGAAAGCTCTGGTGCAGAGCTAGAAAGATGACTAGACTAGACTAGACTAAACTAGACTAGAAAGATGGTCCTCCTGAGCTCCCTTACCCAAGCCCTCTACTTTTCATTCCATTTTGCTTCCACTGCAGTATCTATCCCTTCAGTAACCCAAAGAAGCTTTGCTTACAAAGGAAGAAAAACCCCTCAGGCCGTAAAGTAGTGCAGAGAAGAGAAGGAAAATTCCACTATTAAAATGTGATTTGCCCTTCAGTTGTGACATGAGCATTTTCTCCCTGAGCACCTGGGGAAAACCAAACCAGAATTTAAAGAGAAAGATAATGTTCATCATTTCCTATGGCTTTGTGGTATAGTCTAAAAAAGAAGCAGAATAAATGAGTGAAAATGAACATTATGTGGTTTTCAAAAGGGCTTTAAATACTGTTTATAAAAATAATACATAGTCTGTGTTTAAGGTTTAGAAGAGTCAATATTAAGATGTCAGTCCTCTCCAAATTGATCTATAAATTAAACACAACTCCAGTCCTAAGTCTATCAAGTTTGTTTTTGTAGAAATCAATCACAGATTCTAAAATTTACAATCAGCAAAAGGTGCTGTAGTAGGCAACGAGAATTATAATAGTCAAAATCTTTTGAAAAAGAACAAAGAGGAGGACTCACACTACCTAATTTCAAGATTTACTATCAAGCAAAGTAAGCAAGATGATGTGGTGTTGGTAAAAGGATAGAAAAAAGAATCAATGGAACAGAATAAACAACCCAGAAATAGTTCCACACAAATATGGTCAATTGATTTTAGACAAAAGCATGAAGGCAATTCAGTGGAATAAAGTGTAAAGGCAATTTCAACAAAAGGTGCTGGAACAATTGCACGTCCATGTACAAAAAAATGAACCTTGACCTATACCTCACCCCATATACACAAATTAACTCAAAGTGGACCATGTATCTAAATGTAAAACCTAATGAGAAATCTGTTAGAAAACATAGGAGAAAGTCTTTGTGTTCTTGGTTGGACAGAGAGTTCTTAGGTTGACATCAAAAGTACAACTCATAAAAGAAAAATTTGATGAATTGGACTTCATCAAAATTAAAAGTATTTGCTCTGAGAAAAACATTGTTAAGAGAATGGAAACAAAACATTCAGGGAAAAAATTCTGTGAATCATATATCTGACAAAAGACTTCTATCCAGAATACGTAAAGAACTCTCAAACTCAACATTAAATGAAAACCAAACAACCCAACTTAAAAATGGATTAAAAAAAGTTGAATGGATACTTTCCCAAAGATGAAACACAGATGAAAATAAGCACATGAAAATATGCTCAACATCATGGAAGTTGCAAACTTATTACATTAGTTAAAAACATGGCAATACCAAGTCCCAGTGAGGATGAGAAGGGTCTGTATCTCCCACACAGTATGTTGGTGGGAATGGAAAATGGTAGGGCCACTTAGAAAACAGTTGGCCGTTTCTCATAAAATTAAACATATACTTACTGTACAGTCCAGTAGTCCTACCCCAAGAGAAATGAAAACACGGTCATACAAGAATCTGTGTGTAAATGCTTATAGCAACCTAATTCTAATCACTAAAAACTGGAAACAACCCAAATGTCTCTCCCCTGAGGAATGGATAAACAACTTGTGGCACATCTGTACAATGGAATCTTCAACAATGAAAAGAAATAAATTATTGATACACACAACAGCATGAATAAATCTGAAATACATATGCTAAAGAAAGACACCAGACTAAAAAGGTACATACTAAATTATTTCATTTATATGGCATTTGGAAAAGGTAAATTAGGATGGGGTGGTCGCCCGGGGTTAAGGGTGGGGAGGAGGTGCCATGATTACAGGGGATGATGCAACTATTCCCCATCCTGATTGTGGTGAAGGTTAAATGACTCCATGCATTTGTCAAAACTTAGAACTGTATGCTAACAAGAGTGGATTATACTGTATACCAGTTTAAGAATAAATTTTAAAAAGCATTACCGAACAGAAAAATACAGAAAACAAATACATGCTTGTTGCATAATATTTGGAAAAGACAGAAAAGTACAAAGAAGAAAGTCAACAATTCCATCTCCTAGTTACAGTCACAGTTACTCTTTGAGCATATGTTCTAGGTTTTTTCCTTTGGCATTTTCACATTCCTTTGGCAATTTGTATCATTTTACATGATATGATCTATCTCTCTTGATATATCTCATACATATTATTTATGTAATTATATAAATTCTATTCTGCTTTTTAAAGCTATACTACAAATTAAACTAAATTATATTACAAACAATTCCATATATTATAAAACATTTCCATAAATAACATTTTAATAATTTTATAATTTTCCCCTACATGGTTATAATATAATTTATTTTTAAATATTGCCCTAGTGTTGGTCAGATAGGTTGTTTCTACTTTGTCAGTGTTATTTTTTCAAAAATGCAAGAAGAATCTTTTTTTTTTTTTTTTAAGTTTATGTATTTATTTTGAGATAGAGTGTGCACTAGCAGGGGAGGAGCAGATAGAGAGGGAGAGAGAAAGAAACCCAAGCAGGCTCCACACTGTCAGCATGGGCCCACGTGGGTCTCCAACTCAGGAACCGGGAGATCATGACATGAGCCGAATTCAAGAGTCCAGTGCTTAACCGACTAAACCACTCAGGAGCACCAAGGAGCATCTTTGTTCAGAAATCTTTGCACACATTTCACACATTCCAGATTTTTTTTAAAGCATAGAGTTCTAGCAAATGTTATTATTGGATCAATAATAGTATGAGTATGAGTATTGAGTTTTAAAATACATTTTGGTCAAATTACCTTCTGGGAAATTTATACTATTTTAGTGATGCATCAACAGAGTGTGGGGGTTCTTGATTTTACCAGATCTCTTTATCAGCATTTGGAATCATCTGCTTCCTCATATGTCAAATGGGGTAATGAGAGAACTTCTCGTATAGGATTTTGAAGTAATGCATGTTAAGTGCATGGCACAATAGCTGCAATGTAATTGTTAGCCCTTTTTGGTGATATTATTATTATTATTATTTTAAATATATTTTCAATGTTTATTTGGAGAGAGAGAGAGAGAGAGTGAGTGTGGGAAAGTGGAGGAGGGGATGAGACAGGGAGACAATCCAAAGCAGGCTCCAGGCTCTGAGCTGTCAGCACAGAGCCCGATGCGGGACTTGAACCCACAAACTGTGACATCATGACCTGAGCCAAAGTCAGATACTTAACCGACTGAGTCACCCAGGCGCCCCTAGAAGAGCTAAAAAAGCACTTTTTTTCCCCTACCTATAATAGTAGTTTCTTGCTGGGGGGTTGGGGGAGGAGATGGGGGAAAATATTCATCTCCCATTGCTATTACTATTGAAATAATCAGCTTTTTTCTAAGAGTTACCTAGTACCCAGTTATTTCAGAATCTGTTGTTCAAAATAAAGAAAATGTAGCCCTTTATTGGATATTTGATCTTGGTGAAATGATAAAGGTCAGTGCATGGAATATAGGATTTGTAAGATCTGTACAGCTTGTTCATATAAGAGATTCAAATGTAATAAAGAAAATTTCCAAGATTTTACAGTCTACCCTCTCCCTAGAGTTCTGTAAACTGCAAAAAATATAATTAAGGTCGTTGCTGGGTGTGTGCAATTGCATTTACACTGCCATTGTGGATTTATGTGGTTAACAAAGATAGCTCTTATGTTCGTAGGTGTTGTGATGCTAGCCAAGCATTCATGGCTATTCATAACTGAATGAATGGGTAAAAAAGTTAATGTAGTAGGAGAAAGAGCCTCCATATGGTGACTCAGGCACTTTCTATATTGTTGGTGGGAATATAAACTGGCACAACCATTTTGGAGGGAAATTTGGCTATATACAACAAACTGTTGCTTAAAAATTGCCTTGTTTGCTGCCCTGTAATTAGGACTTTCAGACTTGGTGTTTAATTGGAGTTAATATATTCACAATACCTAATGGTGGAGAAAAAAAAAAAAGAGCTTTCATAAGTTTTAGCATCTCAAATTATATTACATTTCTTCCTCTTAATTTTTAGGTATTTTTCTTAAAGTACTTCACATGCAGTTAACACTAATAAAGAATTGGCACAGAGGATTACTAAACAGAGCAGCCTCTAATCTTAAGGGACTTTCTGGTATAACCAATTCAGGAAAACGTTTGGCAGTTTCTTACAAATTAAATATACACCTCTCCTTTGATTGAGCAATACCACTTGTAGGTATTTAGCCAAGAGAAATGCAAATGTGTGTCTACACAAAGACCTTTACATGAATGTTCAAAGCAGCTCAAATTGGGATAAAACCTGAATGTCTATAAGCAGGAAAATGGACAAACTGTGACCATCCATAAGACGGGATACAGCTCAGCAATAAAAATAAATGAACTTCTGATACACACAACATGGGTGAATCTGAAAAGCATTATCCTGAGAGAACCTAGACACAAGAGTACACACTATATGGTTACATTATATGAAGTTTTTAAAAAGGCAGGACTAGTCTCTATTGAAAAATCACTTTGATGGTTGCCTGGCAGTTAGGAACAAAGGTTGGCTGGGAAGGGACATGAAGGTACTTTCTATAGATGGAAATGTTCTATATCTTGAAAGGAGTGTGGGTTACATGGATGTATCCATTTGTCAAAACTCATTAAAATGTACACTTCAGATTTGAGTATTTCAATAATATTCAATTTTACCTTCTCCCTAAAAAATAAATATTTATTATTTACTTATTTAGTTTAAATTTTACTTTTTAAATGTTTATTTATTTTGAGAGAGAGAGAGCAAGAGAGAGAGAGAGAGAGAGAGAATATGAGTGGGGGAGGGGCAGAGAGAGAGAGAGGGAGAGAGAGAATCCCAAGCAGGCTCCATGCTCAGTATAGAGCCCTCCTCGGGGCCTGGTCCCACAATCGTGAGATCGTGACCTGAGTGAAAATCAAGAGTTGGATGCTCAAACTACTAAGCCACCGAGGTGCTCCTATTTATTTTTTATGAAAAGTGTTTCCAGTTTCTCCTTGGCTAGTTGCAAGTCTTACTCAATTTTTATCTTGAAATATACAAATAAAAATTAGAAGTTTATATATAAATTTACTTATCACTTTTTGGATATTTCATATTGTGCCCTTTCCTTAAATCTTGGAGCATAACATTACTAAACAAAAACATTAAGCATGAAGAACCAAGATAAATACATTATGAAAAATCGGGCTCTTTCTGAGTGTACCACACTTGGCATAGCACAGTTCTGAAAGGTGAGCTTGCTTTTCTCCAAGTGGTAGTAAGGGTGGGAGGTCTTAGATCATGACAGACAAAAAAACATCCTTCATTTTAGAATCATGATATTGTACTTGCACCTGATCTTTAGAAGTGGTTCAGGACACAGTCTACATTCCTTCAGGACTTGAACACTGATCATTTCCTGTACCAACCCATGTTGCTGTCTAGATAGTGACGTCTACTGGCTGTAGTTTTAAGTCTCTGTATTTTATTCCTCTGCAGTTTAGACAGGTTGGAAAAGAGGGAGGGGAGGATTGTGGCCTGGAATAATACACCAGTGGCCTGATGTATGTCTCATATTGTGATTCCTCTAAAAAAGAAAAAAAAGATTGATTCTCATTGACTCTAGGATTTCCCTCTCTACCCCACCTCCTCATCCTCCAGTTTCCCTTTGTCTCCAAATGAGTAAATCCAGTAACTATTGGGCCTGTAATCCTGTGAGCACTCACCAATCCAAAGGATAAACTCTTAGCAATGAAATGACCTTGAATGAACTTCAGTGAGATTAGCTCAGAGAAGGGATTAAACACATTTATGTGAGTACAGTGCTGAGAGGAACCAAGAGAGAGCAAAGTGGCACGGTGTCCTGGGATCCAATGGCCTCCTGGTGCAGGAAGTGCGGGCAGCAAGACCCCAGATACTTGCCTTACACCTCTGTGCGGATCACAGAGGCAGAGATGAGGGCTTACCACCATTTCCTGGGAAGTTGCATCAGGCTAGAATATATGGCAAAACAAGGTACTGTGAGAGCAATGATGCCTTTCTTTTATTTTTGTTTTGTTATTCATCCTCATTCTCAGTGGAATAATGGTTTAACTAACAAATTTTACATTGAAAACATTTACTTGCAATACTATCTCAAGTTTGCTAAAAGGACTTTTTAAAATGCATTAATCAGCCATTAACAATATTGTAGATGGCTATTTATCAAAAAATTCATATTGAAGAGAGATGACCAAATAGTCTGAAAGAAAATCAGGTTGTAATATGCAATGTGTAAGTATGAATCTATTTTAAAAGCATATATGTCTAGGTATACATATATGAGATACTTATTTAATTTGGGGTGAAGGAGTGATAAGGAGTTTTATTTTTCTTGCTTTGGTTTAGTTGTATTTTTTATTTTCGGATTATATTTATATTTATTTTATTTATTTTATATATTTATATATTTATATATAAATATATAATATTTTATTTCAGATTATATATACATGTGTATGTATGTGTGTGTGTGTGTGTGTGTATATATATATATATATATATATATATATATATATATATATAAAGCAATGAAAACAATTACCGAGCTTCATCTTCTGGATAAGAATGCCAAGTTAGTTTCTCTTCATAAAAAGCAATTACAATTTGAGGACACTTCATATTTGCCTCTTTTGCCAGCACCGAGTGGACGTCATCTAAATCTTTCCGTTTCATGAGGAACATTAATTCTGCACTGCTGTCTGTGGCACCAATTATTCGTTCAGGATCAAGACCTCTGGTAAAGGCTCTGGGTTTCTCAGCACCATCTCTTTTCTTCTTTGATTTGCTATCATCAGATTCACTGTCAGATAAAGATTTTCTTTTTGTGCCATCTTTTTCTTTACCAGCTTTTCGGGAATTAAGAAATGCTTCAGGGGCGCCAGGGTGGCTCAGTCTGTTGAGTGTCAGACTTTGGCTCAGGTCATGATCTCTGGGTTCGTGGGTTTGAGCCCTGCATCAGGCTCTGTGCTGATAGCTGGGAGTCTGGAGCCTGCTTCGGATTCTGTGTGTGTCTCTCTCTGCCCCTCCCCCACTCATTCTCTGTCTCTCTCAAAAATAAACAACAACAAAAAAGAAATGCTTCAAGTAACTCTGGACAATCTAAATTTTCTTCAGGTTCCCAAGTATTGTCAGTATCTGTAAATCCCTTCCACTGCAGGAAATGCCCCGCCTTCTCATTCATTACAGGTCTGTCCAGTACTTTTTCCACCACAGATTCTTCAGGTTCTGCCTCTTCTACTTTTTTACTCTTTCCTTTCTGTTTCATTCCCTTTTTTTGCATTGTGGTTTTACTGGAGGCCTTTTTTTTTTTTTTTTTTTTTTTTTTTTCAGACTTGAAGGGCTATTATTCACCGCCTCCGAGCTGCTCCGGGTCCCGGGTCTGCGGCGTCCCCAGCCCTGACTCCTCAAGCCCCGGCCACATCCGAGGGGGAGGGCCGGGCAGCTGCTGGCGGGGGAGGGGGTGGCACCTCCCGCTCCGGGCGGCTGCGAGGAACCGTATTTTTTACTTTGAAACATAACAAACATATGTTGCTTTTGTAAAATGAAAATATGAATCCAGGTAATGAAACTCATGGTACTGAAGAAAAGTGTCTGAAAAAAAATATTAAATCCGAAATGCTAAGATTTCACTGAAAACATATGAACTAATAACAGACTGGTGGTTTAAGAGTAGAAAAAAGAAAAAAAACACTTCCTTTCAGTGGGCTGGGTGAGAAGGAACAGCATTTCTAAGTATAAGTACGCCTTACACGTATTTGGAAGCCAGTAAGACATTCTCTAAGAGCTGAAGCAACTACTTGTTTCTAAGACTGCTTCTTTTATGGATGGACTTTTTTTTTTTTTATAGTTACACCCCCCTTTTTTTTGGCCGTGAAAATGTTTATAATACATTCATTCCCCTTGGATCACAGGCTGGGAAAAGTGATTAAACAACTGTCTTTGTCTCCCTCATTACTCTTTACTTATATTTGGAACCTATTTCTTCAAGAGAGGGGAATTACAGAATAGAGATCATCATTGTTGCAGGATACTTTCTGAATTCATGCTTATACTATATACTATACACTTATATAGGATATAATACATATACTGTGTTATGAAAGGCAAATACTATGTATTTGCTACTTAAGAACGAACAACTTGTTAATCAGATTTTGCTTTCCATTCTTAAAACACATAGGTACTTGCCTGTGCATGCACACAAGTCCCACAGGGCTTGAATTCAAGTGTAAATTATTGCCCTGATTTTGTATTAAGGTTGAGTCATAAGGGCTTTACGGTTTTGTTAGCAGTGAGGAGAAGAAGTAACTTGAAAGAAGATTATGAAGAATTTCTGGATTCTAAACTCACAGCATTACATACACATTGTTGCTTTTCTTTTTGTATCCCCACTGTAAAAGGTTGTGAAATGCTTGCCTATATGCTTTAGCTGTCAATTATTTTATTCTGTCTGTGATTCAAGATAGCAATGAAAATTTGAGTATCTTAATGTAAGTTTTGGGAGTGTCTAACTGGCCTTTCTGACCATTACTGCAGTCTTACATCAATTCATTGGCTGTATTTATTCCATGAATTATCTGTTTTTAGTTTGTGCTTGTTTCATGTGGCTGCTATAACAAGTAAGCACAGGTTTAATGCCTAAAACAGCAGAAATTTATTATCTCATAGTTCTAGAGACCAGAAGTCCAAAATGAAGGTGTAGCTTTCTAGGGGCTGTAGGGAAAATTTATTTTCTTGTCTCTTTCAGGCTCTGGTGGCTCCAGGCCTGTCTTGGCTTGTGACTGCTGGATTCCAATCTCAGTTTCCATCTTTACCTGGTCTTCTCCTCTGTTTCCCTCTCTTATAAGAATGCATATGATTGCATTCTGGGCCCACCCGGATAATTCAAAATAGGCTCTTCCTCAAGAGCCTTAAATTAATCATATCTGCAAAGACCCCTTTTCCACATAAGGTAACGTTCACAGGTACTGGGATTAGGACATGGCCATATCTCTTGGGAGGGGGGCACCAGGCAGCCCACTGTTGCTCTTTATGTTCTAGGAAGATAAGCCTTTTATTACCACATGTGCTGTGAATTTTCCAATTTGTTGCTATTTTTTTGAGTTTGTTCAAGGTGTGTTTGCCCTGCCACAGTAGTTTTTAAATTAACTTAATCAGTCTTTTCTTATTGGTATTTCTGTCATACTTTGGTAAGCTGTTCTAATTCCATTATTGTAAAAATACCCTCCTATATTTTCTTCTAGTATTTTTATGGTTTAATTATTTAATTTGGGTGGGCTTCATATTGGAGTTTATAGTTTCA
This sequence comes from Lynx canadensis, assembly GCF_007474595.2. Taxonomy (NCBI): domain Eukaryota; kingdom Metazoa; phylum Chordata; class Mammalia; order Carnivora; family Felidae; genus Lynx; species Lynx canadensis. The sequence continues at coordinate 75,261,311 of NC_044311.2, read as the reverse complement.
TTATTTAATGTGACTGGAGTTTATTCTTTTGGCAACAAGTGAAATATGGATACACTTAAACATTTTGACAATAAGAAAATAACCTTACATAGCACTTACCACATACCAGGAATTTTTTAAAGCTCTCTAGCTATATTAACTACGTTCTTACAACAGTTATATCAGGTGGATGTATTATAATTTTCCCCATTTTCAGACCAAGAAATTAAGGCACAGGGAAGTCCAGCAACTTGCTTAAGATTAATCAACTGTAGGGGCGCCTGGGTGGCTCAGTCGGTTAAGCGGCCGACTTCGGCTCAGGTCATGATCTCGAGGTCTGTGAGTTCGAGCCCCGCGTCGGGCTCTGTGCTGACAGCTCAGAGCCTGGAGCTTGTTTCAGATTCTGTGTCTCCCTCTCTCTGACCCTCCCCCGTTCATGCTCTGTCTCTCTCTGTCTCAAAAATAAATAAACGTTAAAAAATAAAAATAAAAAAAAGATTAATCGACTGTAAATGGCAGAGCCAAGATTTGAACTTAGGCATTGTGGTACCAGAGGTGATGCTCTTAGTCACTAAACTTGATGTCTTTTGGTGGCTAGTAGATTGACCTGACACTACACGTTCAATAATCTCTCCCTGTCCCCACGTGAAATGCCACTTTTATCATATTCTACATATTTATTTATATTTTGACCTAATTCTAATCTCTGTTTTGCTCCTGAGTCCTTCTGAACTCAAAACAAATTCTATCAGACTTATTTCATAGTGAAAGAGGAAGGTCAACAAGGGGAGTTCATGAGCAGAAATTCAAAGCAAACCACCAATGCATGGCAACAACATGGGTGTTTGTGAGAAACCTATTGTGGCATCCTTGGGATCATATAGCTCAGAGGACCGAATGCTAAATTTAATTAGCATCTATTGAATCTCTTATACACAAACTGTTTTCACATGTGATTTTAATTAGTTAAGTTAGAAAATGTATGTAAAACATGTAGCAAAGTGCCCAGTAGTTAAGTGTTCAATAAATGGTAGTATTAATCCTCACCAACAGCCCTCCAATTTTTGTTCATTCCCATTTTACAGAGGGAGACCCTGAAGATGGAGGGACTGGGTAGTGTCAGAGCTGGGATGCAAGTCCAGTTCTTTTAATTGTGCTTCCATACCTGAATGAATGAAGGAATGAATGAATGAATGAATGAATGAATCGAGAGAGAAAGGAAGGAAATTTTGCCAGAGGTTCCAGGAGTTTTTCTTAAACAAAAATTAAATTGTTTATCCATCATATTGCTAAAATTTCTCAAATCCTACCATTTTTATTTCTTTGTATTAAGATTTTTTTTTGTCTAGGAGCTTTAGAGGGAAAGTGGAGAAACGTTTGGAAGAATGCTATGTTAAATGATTATTACTCATATCACGTCTTCTCACCTCCTATTGTACCATATTGTATTGTTTTGCCCAAGACACTGCTTCCAGACAGTAAACTTGCCTGAATCCAGGCATAGGAGCGGGCCAAGAACGAGAGGGTATAGGCATGAAGGAGCCCATCCTGGGCAATGGGGCAGGGCTTGACGTGTGCTGGAAGGAGAACTAAGCAGGTTCTCAAGCCAGGGTTGGCTTCTTTCCCAGGGTACAGACCTCACAGTCAGCACAGAAGGGAAAATTTACACCATCTGGGCCTCAGTTTCAAGAACACTTTCAACACATAGCGATGATTATTTTTATTGAATGATAAGAGAAGCAGACAGCGAACAACCCAAATAAATACTTTTTTTTTTCTCCTGACCTGCATTTTCAAAAGCATCAGGAAAGGACCAACCATAGTCTAAGGCCTTGGAATCAGTGTTGTGCTTGCTTCTCTGTAGAATCAGCAGCATCAGGAGAGCTTGTTAGAAATGCTTGGCCCTAGGCCTACTGAATCAGAATCTGCGTTTTAAAGCCCATGTGATTTATATATTGATTATAATTTGAGAAGCACGGCTGGGGTGGGGTATTGATTAAAATGCAGGTGGGGGTACTTGAAACCCAGTGGTAAAACAGGAGAGCCTTATGGGAAAAGGAGGGATTAAGTATTTTCACAGATTTTCTGAATTTCCTCCAGGGCCTTGATTGCTTTTTATTCAGAATACCCCAGGCAGCAGAGCCTGGTTCATCTCTCCTCTAGTTATGAAGGGCTACGGGGAAATGACATCTCCAGCTCTTGTTGCTAAGGAAACTCATCACATAGAAACTTCCACCTCTGCAGTGCTTGTCTCCTACAAGGGTACGATGTGAAATGTCAGCAGAAATTAAGGAGTTTTAAAAAAATGTATCAACTTTGTGAGGGAAAGAAAAAGGAGAAAAGGGATTTGGATAAATATTAAAAAACAGAAATGCTATGCTTAGTAATATCTTACCAGTTTTCAAAGTAGTTTTAAACAGGCATTGCCGACAGAGACTGGGACAAGAGTACAAAAGGAGGCCCACGTGCCACAGTTAAATAAAACATGTTTTATTTTCCCACCTACCTTATAAACATACTCTCATAAGAACAAAATTAAAATGTGTAGAATGCTGTGGTTTTTATATGAGTAAAATTCAGAAAATAGCAAAGATGAAAAAAATTGAATTATTGTGTTTCTGAGTGTTGTATTGATGGCCCTATGAAATTTGGGTGGGTAATGAAGATATCTGTAATCTGTAAATCACTAATTAATCCATAAAATATATATTTTTTTCTTGCCTTTATGTTAGCAAAAGCACTGTTGTTATAATTGAGATTTTCACATAATTTGAGCTCTGTTGAGAGCAGTGATCTAAAATGTGATCTAAGTAGGGGGCGCCTGGGTGGGTCAGTCAGCTGAGCATCTGACTTTGGCTCAGGTCATGATCTCACACTTGTGAGTTTGAGCCCCACTTTGGGCTCTGCGCTGGTAACTCAGAGCCTGGAGCCTGCTTCAGATTCTGTGTCTCCCTCTCTTTCTGCCCCCCCCCCCCACTCTTTCTCTCTCTCAAAATAAGTTAAAAAATTAAAAAAAAAGTGATCTAGGGGCGGCTTAGTCAGTTAAGCGTCTGACCTCAGCTCAGGTCATGATCTCACAGTTTGTAGGTTTAAGCCCCATGTAGGGCTCTGTGCGCTGACAGCTCAGAGCCTGGAGCCTGCTTCAGATTCTGTGTATCCCTCTCTCTCTGCCCCTCCCCAACTAGCACTCTGTCTCTGTCTCTCAAAAAATAAAATTAAAAAAACGGTAAAAACAAATAATTAATTAATTAATTAATTAATAAAAAAGAACTCTTTTTAAAAAAAAGTGATCTAAGTAAAATTTTGTAATTGGATTCAAGGAATTCACATTTTGAATATATGTATTTGCATCATGAAATAGAAAGAAGAAAGAGGGTTGGGGGCCCCTAGGTGGCTCAGTCAGTTAAGCACCCAACTTTGGCTCAGGTCATGATCTCACAGTTCATGAATTACAGCCCTGCGTGGGGACTCCGTGCTGACAGCTCAGAGCCTGGAGCCTGCTTCAGATTCTGTGTCTCCCTCTCTCTCTGCTCCTCCCCCACTCATGCTCTGTCTCTCAAAAATAAATAAAAACGTCAAAAAAAAATTAAAGAAGGGAGAAAGAAGGTTGATGATTGGTAGGACTGGGCAGATATTTCATTATATAAGAATCTACAACATTCACACCATGTGAGAGGGAGGATTTGACATGTTCATTAATTTGTCTTTTCTCTTACCTAAGCACTTCCGCTGCTCCAATCCTCCCAGCGCTCTGAAGCAGCGTCTGTCCCTGATACGAGCAGTGGCACAACCCACAAACCGTCATAGCATTGGATGCAGACGTCCTTTCTTTTGAGGATATAGATCAAGAGATGTGGAGAAGTATTTCCCTGGGTCTCCAGTGGTGTTAAAAGAGTAGATGTGTGGGGCTGCCCTGCCAGCCCCGAGCACTGGATCATGAGTGACAGAGCCACCCATGTGGTCTTTAACACATGTATTTATGAGAGGGAGGGCTGTGGAATGTGGAGCTCCCAACAGTGTGGGGTCTGGGGCAGGGGTCACAAGGAAGCTTTTGGGGTGATGGAAATGTTCCATATCTTGATCTGTTTGATGGTTATGTGAGTGTATATATTTATCAGAATACATGAAACTGTACACTGAGGATCTGTGCGTTGTGCTGCATGTAAATTGTACTTCAATAAAGTCCTATTAGCATAAAAAATAAAGGCTACCAGAGCATATTTTTCTGTATGTAAGCTAAGTGGGTAAGAACAATATGATTCCGTTACTCTAACACAACTATTTCAAGTATTCTTTTCTCATATGCTCACACACATGTGCACAAATACACCACGTACTTTCTTCTTCTTTTTTTAAACTTGTCTGCCGTCTCACCTCATATATAGTTTTTATGTCCTTGATATTATATTTTGAATCTTTTTCTGTGGAGATGGTTTTTACAATTATATAATGAATGCTTTCATCTCTTTACTCTTATAAATAGTATTTCCAGTCTACCTTTTTTATGTATAACATTTTAATTTTACTATTTTCTTGGCCTAAATTTCCAGATATTAGATGAATGAATAAAAGATTATGAAGATTTTAATGACTGTGTATTGAAACTCTGTATTGCAATGGTTAAGATGTTGGGCTTTGGAGTTCAGAATGAGATGGGTTCAAATTCTGGCTCTGCTTGACCTTGGATGAGCTTGGATGACCTTGATTGACCTTGGATGAGCAAATCTAGTTCAATATCACCCTTAGCATTGTTTTGAGGGTTAAATGAGATGCTGCATATAAAGGGTTTGGTATGTAACTACACAATAATCACTGGATAAAATATTGTGAAACCACTTTCTAAAAGGGATCTACCAGCTTCACACCCCAAGGTCATGTACAAGTATTAGTTTTCCAACAAAACCCCAGGATTGGGTGTTAGAGTCTCAGTTATTTTATGGATGAATGAGGTATTCTATTATTGTTTTAATTGCATTATTTGACTAGTGGGAAATTGGACATTTTTCAGTGTTCTTGCTATTAAAATTCTAGATTTCTCCTTTAAAAAAATCTTCCATCTGCTTTTCACATGCCTTTTATTCATTGCTAATTTATAGACAAGACTTCAATACTAAGTCTTATGGTTTGGGTTAACCATTGCTCTCATACAAGGCCCAGTAAAAGAAGGAAAATGGGTTTGTGTTATTTCTGACCTGGCCAATGAGAAAGAGAAGTGAAATGCGTGACCCCGTGGGATGGCCCTTCCTACCAGCCTGGCAACTGATTTCTCAGACCTGTTGGTCTACAAGTGTTTTCCTGGCAGTCAAGTCTGGTCTAGTTGTGCGGGTGAGAGGGTGGGGTGGGTGGGAGGAGGTTCATTTTAGTGAAAAGGTGCATTCCTTTACTGTCATTATCCGACCGATTAAATGAGTTAATCTGTGAGGTGCATTGTCAGGGCCAGCTCACAGCTGGTGTTCATTAGTATTACTAGCAGAGAAGTGTGCTGCACAGAGACTGAGACTGGGGATCCTGGGGCCATTCCTAGTCCACCTAAGTGGCAGACTCTTCCATTTTTTTCTGTTCACCAGATTCTCTTGGCAAAGTAGAAATGTGGCAAGGTCCATCAAAATTGGGGCTGCCTTCCCTCTTCGGTCCAGACCACACTTTGTTCCCCTAACTTACTTATTTGGCAATTTGGTTCTTTTTCTCTTCAGACCATACTTTTAAATCCCAGTGTGACTGAACTTTCAGAACAGCCAGAGTGGGAGGCTGAGGGTTTTACTCCCTTTATTCCTGATCAGTTGCAAACTCAGACTGCATAAAGCCATTATCAGCAGTTCCCTGCCCTCTGCCGTGAGGGTGGGTGCAATCAGTAGGAAAGGTCCTGCCCCAGAACCTGCATTGCTCGCTCAGACTGGGCAGTGAACGACACAGGGGTGTTGCTTACTGCCTTCCTAAGCTGAGTTTCCATGGGATGTACTAGGCTGTTATTCCACCACCTAGGAGGCTGTTTGTGCAACTTTGATGCCTTCTGCGTCTCTGGAACTGTGGGTCCTGGGTAGCATACAATCTCATGCCTGTATACTTATCAGGGATAGAAAAGGGACAAGTTTTTCCCTGATCTATTTGTAACTTTGTTGCAGGATAGAAATTGTGTTGATGTTGAATGATCACCTCCCCTTGCCTTATGAGGGTTGAAAGAGATAAGCTTCTGCCTAATCCATGCACATCAAAAATAGCAAGCAGCAAACAGGAAGCCTCCACACAGGACCAAGGGGCCAGGCAAAGTGCATCAGGGACCACCACTTTGGTGGGTTATCACTGCTCAGGCTCAACTGTTTCTAGAGAAGGAAAAGCCATTTCACAACAGAGGACGCTGAGACTCAGAGTGTTCTTGCTCTGGCAGCCTAGCTGGAAGTTGGCAGAAACGGCCCTTCCCATGTGGGGGAAGGGCTGTCTGGGTTCTTTCCCACTGCAGAGGAAGGTGTTCCTTTAGACTAAAGAGCTTCCCAACCCCATCTATGCAGCAGTGGAGAGCAAGGCCCTCCAGCAGCAGGCCTGGTTTTTTATGTCTCTTTGGGGCTGAACCAACCTTGCCCCTATTCCAACAGGCCCATAGATGTCAGGCATCACTAAAAGCTGGGTGTGTCTGAGGTCATCTCCATGCTCTGGGTCAGCCCTGAGTCTCAGAAACTCACATGATCTGTTGCAGCCAGCCAGATGGGGTCATGAAGCTCCTTTGCTGGGAAATCTTCAAGGATAACCCTATCCCTCCCTGGCTGGGGGCCAAGCTCTTTCAGCAAAGGCAAACCAGCTCATTTCTATGCTTGAAAAACAAATTCTAAATTTTAGTCCTGTTCATTTGGTAACCTCAGGTGGGAAAGGTCTCTGTTGAAAGGCTACGCAGACCTCTACAGATTCCCACGATGAGAGACACTAGTTATCCTCTCAGCAGTGGTCAAAGACAGTGCTCTGGAAGACCAAGGGTCTGGGAATCCTATCACAGAAGGCTGAGATTTGCCCTCTTAGAGTCAGGTGATCCCAGGCTGAGCCCACCTCCATGCTTAAATTAGATGACCACAGGCAGGGTCAGAATCTCTCTGGGTCTCCATTTCTTCACTTAAAAAATGAGATGGGTTGGGGGATGGTTGGCTTAACTCACTTCTGTTGTCCATTTTCAGCTCTTACCTCCTTAAAATGTCAAAAGCCCACCTCAAATATTGAGGTACAATAACGATACATGTTATAATCTTGTTTTTTCTTTGGGGTCACTATCTCTTAAATATGCTCCCTCAGGCATGAAAAAATAATAACCCAGCTCTATTTTTGAATATGCCACTTTCCCAGACCACTGGGAGATTATATTCTGAAAAACTCTTCCATTATGTAACTCCTATTTCTGCTTAAATTTTCTATGTTGGTGTCCATTTGTAACTTACATTTTGTTATGAACAATTTGAAACATATGCACAAGAATTATACAATGAACTCTCATGGACCCATCAACCAACTTCAACAATTATCCACATTTGTCAGTCTGGTTTCATCTCCCCCTCCCCTTGCCCCATACATTTTTGGTAGGGGGTAGTGCCTGAGCATTTTTAATCAGACCTTAGGCTTATGTTATTGTTAAATACTTTAGTTCATGTATAAAACAGAGAAGGCCCTCCCTTTTTGCCAAGTAGAACTACAGTGCCATTACTGTATCCACCAAAATTAACAGTGAAACAGGAAATTAGTGAATTTTTAGTGAAATCAGGGTGGAAAGACGAAGGAGGGATAAAAGAGCTCTGGCCTGGGTTTACCTGCTTTCCTCCAGAGAGAGTGGTAGAATTCATTGAGGAGGGTCTTGGCATTTAAGTTGGCACTTGCCCCCAGCCTAACAAGACTTTCAGAAAGCATATATGGGAAAGGCCTTTCCAGATCAAGGGATATAACTAGCATTTGCTGAGCATCATGTACATCCCATAAGTGTCATCTCCTTGAACCTTCACACAAAAGCCCAGAAGTGGAAACCAAGGCTCTGGGAGGAGCTTCCCTAATATAACCTTCTGATTGGTCAACATTGTAATATCAAAACGTTACCCCAACTCCAGGCTGAATCAATGGGAGATTCCTATTTAGCATCAATGTACAAGACTGTTTGACTCATGCCTTAATCTAACTTGATGTTTAACTGCTGTAGAAACAATAACCAGTTCATTTTTTGAGATTCCCTGGGAAACAGTTAAATGAGGTTAATGATATCTTAGGCAGTGAGAGTTGAAAATGCCTTTCTCTTTTCAGCCCAGGTGAAGGATTTCCATTCAGTCTTCTCCCTTCTCTAATCTCTTTTTCCTAAATGGATAGAATACAAATCATAGGGCCTATAGATCACTCTTAGGGTTAGAGGACATTTGTAGGTTTGTGCTTGAATGATTTGAATTTTTGCCTTGAAAATATGTAACTCTTTATTCAGTATGGAGCATCTTTAATTAGCAAAATGGGGAAGTGCTTCCTTAAACATGCTTGGCAGTGGAAAGCGTCCCCTTGAAGTATTCTGGAAGGGGAAAAAATAAAAAGGCATTGAGATAACTAAGGAGGGAGGCAAAAAGGAAGGAATTAGGGAGGGAAGGAAACAAAAGCAAAGAACCTTCATAAATCTCAGATTGATTTTATGACCCAGCTTGAGATGAACTCTGATGATTTATGTTGTTTGTATTTAAAATGTCCTGCAGACCTAAAGGAGTAGGCAGATACCTGAGTACCTGCCTTGATAATGAGACCATCCTAGCAGGTATATTGTGAAGCTACCTAAGCTTAAACTTCAGGGCCCCTTCCTTGCACTGGTCCCTCCTAAAACCTTGGGAGAGGCTCTAGAAGTGTGCTTCTGTGCTCATGGGTATAAGCTTCAAACCACACAAAACCCAGATCCATTTCTGCATCTCAGGAATCAAGTGTGCAAGAGAATAGTGTGCGTATAACCATATTTTGATAAGTCCCAGATTTCCTGAGTAGTGAAGTTTCCATTTCTTCCTTTTAAAATTCTCTTTGTAATTTACAAGGATTTAACCTTATTTGTATTTCATTTGTGCAGATGAAATCATGCAACAGGAAATCAGGCCTTTGGTGGCAGTGGATATAATTGAACAACTTCACAGACAGTTTGCCATTCTCTCAGGTAAGGGGCAAATTAGTTTGTATTTTATATTTTGTTGTGGGGGCAGGGGTCTTGTCGGGAGGGCCCAGTACACGCAAATCTTAATGAACCCTAATGAACAGTACACCCAAGTCTTAATCTTAAGCCTCTCTCAGACCTAGAATGAACTGAGAAATGTCCATCTGGAGGAGGGTAGATCTCAGAGATATCATTCCTGTTGCTGTTGGGTGTCATTTAATCTTTCCTAAGGGAGTACATTTCCTTGAGGTTGTAAAGAACAGAGCCAAAAAGATTTTGAGGAAGGAAAAAGAAATGGCTATTGATATCAGCTGCCATCATGACATTTTCCCAACATTCTTCTTGGATATTTTTCCAAGATCCAACCTTTAGAGAGTTTGGTTTTGAGGCTTCACGAGCACTGGTGAGGTTATTTGTTCTTTGAGAGATTTGTCTTTTATTCTTAGCTCTTATGGACCTAATTTTAATGCATTGATTTCCATTGAACATTTGGGAATAAAGAGAGGCTAATGTTCAGAAGAGGCTAGAAATTTTCTGAGCCTAGGCACAACCCTGAGAAGCTGTCATTACCAGAACACTCTTCTTTCTTATTCACTTAGCTAATGGTGACATGACTTTCATTACTGAAACCGGAGGTACATACCAAACCCTGAATTATATTTAGACCTGTCTTAGAAGCATGGCATGAAATTAGTTGTCCTTAGCACATGTCACAGAGGAATAGATGGCAAGTCACTTTCCTCATCTTTACATCTGTTCTGAAAAAAAGCAACAAAGCCACCTTAGTTCCATTTCGGAGAGTATGTAGTTGGTATGAATTTAACTCTACAACATGGGATGTAGAAAAAAAAAGGCGCATTTCTTTCCTTTTGCTAAATCATATTTAATCTGCTCCAAAATCTTTATCCTACCAAGTTTGAGGGAAATGCAGTCTCCGTTATTGGGATACCTCTCCCATCCATGAGTCACATCCTGGGTGGGGACATCTTACACAATCCAGACATTCTGGGGAATTCTCTGGTCTTTCCTCCACATTGATCACTGCTCATATAGTTACTGAAAGCTCCATAAGCAGAGTCCTCATTTTTTTTTATTTCTTCCTGTATCACTTAGAACAGAGACTGTGATATAATAAGTGCTCAGTTCAGAATTATCCAAGTCCTCCTGGTGTGTCCTGTGAGTCCTGCTCCTCCATCGCTGCCGTAGGCAGCCCAGTGTTGGCCCTGGTGGGAGTGCCTAACCAGCCTTCTGAAGGTGCAGCCTCCTAGCTTCTCACAGTGAGCCTAGGACTCTGAAAAACAAAAGGCAGGGTGGGGACTGCCCTCTGGGTTTTTGGCAACTGCTGCTGTGGTCTTCTGGCACAGAAGGCTGCAACGCTAATGGGCATCAAGGTCTGGAATGGATGAAGGCGTGAGGTGAAGTGGATTTCTGTAGCCTTACGCCAAAACCCTAATGCCCCAGCACATGATTCTGGTGTAGATAATGGCTCATCTGGGGAAGAAGTCTAGTGACCAATTAATGTGTGCATTTAGTGCTCCAAAGTTACCTCCTTTGAGTGTTACTGAAGTGTTTCTCTCTATTCTTATTTCTTAGGACGACATAGGAAAACATAAATGGGTACCAGACAGCCCTAGATACGGATTTAGGTTCTGCTGTTGACCAGCTGCATCTCTTTGGCAACTTAATTCCTAAGCCTTACTTTCCTCACTTGTATAATGAATGGGTGGGATCATCATAACTTGGAGGATTAAAGATGCAGTGTATGAAAAATGCTTATTAGCATTGCAACTGCCAACTGTATGAGTATTTTTCCTGATATATTTTAATCCCATAGAAATGTTTATTTTAGGATTATATTACAAAGGATAGTTTTCAGTATGATATAGTTTGTATAAGGAACCAAAGCTATGCTCACAGTTGAAGTGGTGTATGATGTCACAACGAAGTCAGTAATAGAGATAATTGTCACTCTTTTAAGAAAAATTTTTTTTAAAATGTTTATTTTTGAGAAAGAGAGAGACAGAGCATGAGCGGAGAAGGGACAGAGAGAGGAGACACAGAATCTGAAGCAGGTTCCAGGCTCTAAGCTGCCAGCACAGAGCCCGACATGGGGCTCAAACTCATGAACCGCGAGATCATGACCTGAATCGAAGTCGGATGCTTAACCGACTGAGCCACCCAGGCACCCCTAATTGTCACTCTTTAATGTAGAACATTGAACTATAAACACACACATTGGACCAAGAGGACACCTCTGCTTTAGGAAAGTCACTTTGTGGCAAAGACAATCCTTTCATTTTCTAGCTTCTTTTGTCATGTTGTTGCCTCAAGTTTCCCCATCCTATGAGAGAGAAGCATGGATTAGCTGTGGTAGGATTTGCAGTATTGCAAGTCTGGAAGAATATCAGTAGCCAAGAATATCAAGTTCTCTGAGTCAGCACTTTCTTGGAATTACTAGGCCTGCTTTTCATCGTTACCTGCCAGTGGCAGCCAATGTCAGCAATGAGGCCCTTGTGGGTACCTGTGTAGCTGTAAAACAGAAAACTCTGCACTCAGGTCTTTTCTCAGCCCTGTGGCCACCGAGCTGTGGCCTCTGTTCAGGGTCACAGCAGTTCTCCTGATTCAGGCAAGCAGGGTAAGGATGTCCCAGCTGCAGACTTTGTGCAGATTTCACTGAGCTCTGGAAAGAGCTGGGGCCCCATCAACCAGGAATGCTGGGAAGGACAGGATGGAGATTTTTCTTCAGTGAGGCCCCAGTTGCCTGGCCTGCTGTGCTCCGTGAGTGTGCTCCCATGGCTGGTGGGAGAGCAGGGACTCACTGCACCATGGATGACCCAGATTTGTGGCCAGATGGTTTGAAGCCTTTGGACGGTGAGGTCTGTGAACAGGGGCCACCAGCAGGAATTGGATAGTGACCAGGGCTGGGCCTCTGCTGGCTCTTGACTTGAAAGACAACTGGCATGTTCCCAGTGAACTTGGGATATTTCTAAATTTAGGGCTTAGCTAGGAAACAAGAGAATATAAGCAGGTTAATGTGGTGGAAACACTCTAGGCTTTGGACTCAGATAATTCTGTGTTCACATTCCAACATGATTAGATTGTTGCTGTGAACCTCAGGCTTCTCATTGGTAAAGTGGGTTCTTTTAAGGAAAGTGTGTCATGTGGTATCTGGCTATAAGAGAACCTAGCCTATAGGACTTGTTTGTTTGTTTTCTAAGCCACATAACAGAGGCCCAAAAGTAGAAATTCCTGGTATTGGGCCAGTGGCTCAATGACATTAAGGGTGCATCTTTGTGGTTCTCTCGATGTTTCTCTTGTTTTTAGTCTTAATGTCAAAATGGCTGCTGTAGCTCCACACATCAAGTCTGTGTCCAAAGCAGGAAGAAGGAAAAGGAGCAATGCTGGCTTCTTCTGTCCATTTTGCCAGGAGAACAAAAACTTTCCCAGAAGCTCTTGGTAGACTTCTGATTATGTCTCATCCTGGAATTGTGTCATGTAGCCATTTCTACCAGCAAGGAAGTCAGAAAAGGCAAACATTAGCTTTTAAATGGCTACAGTGGAAGGTGGTTGGGGAGAGGAGGTCGGTTATAAATTAGTCATTCATCAATCTCTACCGTAATACTTGGGATTAAAAGGAATCTAATTAAAAGAAATTACCGTTTTCTTTTTATTTTAATGGTTATGTACCCCCTTGGAATCATTGTCTGAAGTTGCCTCTCTCACATACCATCTTTTAGAAATAATCAATAATGAAGGCATAAAATACTCTTAGGCTTATGGAGTCCACCAGTGGAGCCTAGGGTTGGTAGAGATGGAGTTCCCAGGGGCAAGTGGGAAATTCTCACTGAAACAATGAAGAATGTCACATTAAGAAACTGATCAGAATTTTATATCTAAATCAGAGATAGAGTTAGTAACTTGGCATCAAGGAAATGAGAACCAGTGCAAGAAGGTGTAGGGGGCAGTATTTTTTAATAGAAACATAATGTGACTCACATATGTGTTTTTAAAATTTCTAGTAGCCATATTAAAAAAGCAAAAAGGAAATTAATTCTAATAGTATTTTTATTTAACCCAATATATCTAAAATATTATTCCAACATGTCATCAATATTCAAAATTATTGTTGAGATGCTTTACATTTTTTTGCACTAAGTTTTGGAAATCTAGTTTGTATTTCAACGCTTACAGTTCATCTCAATTTGGGCTGGTCATATTTCAAGTGCTCAACGACCACATATGTCTAGTGGCTATTGTACTGAGCAGTGTAGACTACAGAAATGGTTCTCAATCATGTTGGTCCAAATCCTTCTTTTTATAACAAATGATTTGTATTGCCCCCACTATCCTGAGTTGAAATTTGTGGATACCATGACCTGTGTTAGTTAGGGTGGACTGAACAGCTATACTAAATAGACTCCAACGTGCATAGTAGTTCAAAACAAACACAATAGAAATTTAGTTATTTCTCTTGGAGCAGTTCAACATGTATGTTCATGGTCAGCAGATGATTTCTCTCCATCTTCATCATGAAGATTCCTTTCACTTTGTGGCTTACATTACTATTATCCGTTTTATGGCTGTCTTATGATTTGTATCCAGAAAGCAGACAGGGAAAAGAGAGCATACTGCTTCTTAAAAGCCTCGGCTCGGGGCGCCTGGGTGGCGCAGTCGGTTAAGCGTCCGACTTCAGCCAGGTCACGATCTCGCGGTCCGTGAGCTCGAGCCCCGCGTCAGGCTCTGGGCTGATGGCTCGGAGCCTGGAGCCTGTTTCCGATTCTGTGTCTCCCTCTCTCTCTGCCCCTCCCCCGTTCATGCTCTGTCTCTCTCTGTCCCAAAATGAATAAAAAAAAAAACGTTGAAAAAAAAAAAAGCCTCGGCTCAACAACAGCACGCACCATACGCCATTGACTTGAACCTGGATCGCTTACGTAGATACATTTAATAGCATGGGAAGCTAGCAGTGTAGTTTAGTTGTGTGCTCACAGAGGGTGAATAGCCACCCCCTGTTTATGTATATACAGAAAAAAAAAGAAAAAAAGAAAATGTAAAGGAGAGCAATAAAGGAGAAATAAAAGGAAAATAAACATAGTAAAATAATATGTATTTCAATATGTATTTCTAGCTATACTAGAAAAAAATAATAAAGTAGTCAGGTGCTTGGTTACCATGAATGTGATAGCTGTAAATGCTGGGGTGTGGTATAGGTGATCAGACACCCCGAGTAGCCTTACTGTAACGGTTTTCTGAAAGGGTAAATAATGGTTGATACAGTTCTGAACAAAGTTGATAAATTCTGAACAAAGTAAGTATTAACTTCCTTGAATGTGTAGGGTAGTTGCATTCTTGAAAAATTTAGTATATATTAAAACAATATAAAAATAACTTCTTATTTGTGATAACATGGGTGGACCTGAGGGCATTATGCTAAGTGAAATAAGTCAGATAAGGAAAGGCAAATACTTTATGATGTTACTTGTAGGTGGAATCTTAAAAAAATGAACTCACAGAAACAGAGAAAAAAATTGGTGGTTGCCAGAGGTGGGGTGGGGGTGAGGAAAATGGAGGAAAGTGGTCAAAAGTACACACTTTCAGTTATAAGATAACTAAGTTCTGGGGATGTAATGTACAGCATGGTGACTATAGTTAACAATACTGTATAGTGTATTTGAAAAATGCCAAGAGAATAGATCTGAAGAAAAAAAAATTGTAAGGTGATTTGTGAGGTGATGGGTATTAGCTAAACTTATTGTGGTCACCATTTTATAATGTATACATATGTCAAATCATTATATGCATACCTTAAACTAATACATTGTTAATTGTGTCAGTTATGTCTCAATAAAATGGAAAAATATTAAAAAACCCTCTATTATTATGTATAAAACTGGGTTTATAGGATCTGATCACTATAAATATCACTATAAATGGATTTTTCACTTACATAGAGTTTCTATTAAGATATTCAGAAATCACACAGGATGTAGGACAATATTATGTAGGACAGATGATTTGGTATCCCAGGCCCTGAGTTTTCTAAAGTGCCTCCCAGGAAGTGGTATTGCCATTTTCCCAGCTGAAATCTTTTTTTTTTTTTTGACAGGGAGAGAAAAGGAAAATGGATATTGGAAGGCAAATAGCATTAACTGCCTCACTCTCTCTTTCATTGTTGGTCTTCACCATCTTCTATAGGATTTGCTAGCATTCCAAATTCTCCTCTATAGTAGGACAGAAGTCTCCGTGCCAGTCAACACTCAGACCCTCATAGGAACAATTTTATGTCTCTCAAGTACTCACTACTGTTTTCTGCAGTAAACCTAGTCCTCTTCCATTTAGTGAACAGGTAAAAGTTATACCAGGAGTACTGAAATTTATTTTATTTAAGTCACCATTTTACTTCCAAGTAATTTGGTGTTCTTTATTTTCCTTGAATAGGGCTTCTTTGGTACGCTTTCATCCTTTTGCATTTCCACATTTTCTCACAAGGTGGCACCAAATGCCTTGGTGTGGGTGGTCAATGGCTGTCTGGAGGCTTAGCTTTGTTTCCTTGGTGCTTCTGTCTGTCACGTTTAATGTTCAACCGCAGGTGGTGTCCCCAGTCAACCTTGGGCCTCTCTGGTGTTCAGTATTGGTATAAACCAAGATACAAGAACACTCCACCTATCTTTCTCCATTTAGGTGTGAAGAGCTTTATTTTATAATCAACAGTAAAAGACAATCATTAAATAGTATAATCATGCCTTAATGAATATTTTTAGGGTGTTTTGATTCCTTGAAATGTTTTAGCCATTTTCTTGGCAAATATTGGCTATGCAATTAGTACAGTGTTATAACGCATTTAAATTTAGCCTTACTGGAGATGTAAATTCTCTTAATTTGCATTCATCTAAGACTTCCTATGGCTGTATGACTGCAAAGAGGAAAAATATGAGGTGAAAGCTGATAGTATCCTGATTTAAGTTGTTTTCAGTCAGCATAATGAGGCATCTTAATCTCCAAGTCAAAGTTTGACAAACATTTAATATGCAGTTAACTTTTTTTTTTAATTTAAAATAAACGCGTAGAATTATTAAGGAGCTACTTCCTGGAGAAGAATGTCTAGTCATCAGACAAGTCTCACACAGTTTCATTCCATTGTGATTGGTCTCTGAGAGCCTAACCCTACGTGAACAATACCTAAAAGAGACTGGTATAGAAAACTACAAGACTGATTTAATCTTTTCATGATGAAAATTTTTTCATGATGTGCTTGACAGCACGTTTTTTGCCTTGGAAGAAATTTACATGGAAAGTCAGAGTATAATCAGAAGATACTTATCAGGTATGGACTCAGAGCAGCAGAGTGGATTGGATAACCTCAATGGTACTGTCATCTGGTAGACTGGCCTAGATTCTCATGATGATAGGCCAGGTCCCTCCTTCCTTAGGATAGCTTCATTGACAAGACATGACCTGCATTTGCTTCTCTGAGTTGCCCTTTTCTGTAATTTCTTCATTGATCCCACACCCTTCTTAATCACACAATTGTCATTAAGCCACACCCTGCCCTACCTCTTTCATTACATATGTGAAATACATGCAGTCATTTGTAGTTGGCTTCTCTTGGGAGCCATTATTTTTCTTAAAGTGGTTTCCCTCCATAGACATAACCTGGCAGTGCTCTCAGCAATTCAGCTCCTATCCTGTCAGGGAGGGCATAGATTCCCCAATTTACTCAGTTCTTGGTGCTTAGTTTTTCAGTCTCAGATACATATCTCAGTCTATCTTAGTATTTTCACAGTCTTTCTTGGCCAAAAGCAATACCTAACAGTTAAAATCACTTAGTAAGTCTGTATGTCCTAACAGTTTGGTAGCTGTTTGAAAAAATAATACATGTAAATTGAAAGAAAAAGTAATGTTTACATTTCATTCTTAGGTAACTACAATAATCTTGAATCTCGGAATGAGACTGGACATCACCACCTTTGTTTCCTGTTCTATATTAATTTTCATACTGCGCTTGCTTTTTATCTCAGCAGTCACCAAAACCCCAACTTCACAAGGATGCAATGACTTTCAAAAGAATGTAGTGCAATTTAATGTTGAAACTTTGAACTACCTCAAGCTAGTAGCATGCATGTTGTCTGATACATGCCAACTATTGCTGTTTCCCTCAAACATTTAAAATATTAATGATGTTCTTGCGAGTTCACCGTGGTTCCCTGGGTACCTGGGACACAATTTGAGAACCACAGGGCTAGAACTCAGTCATGTAGCTGCATCTAGCTGCAAGGAGATGAGGAAATATAATCCATTTAATTTAATCTAGTGGCCTCTGCTCCAATGGATTAAATACATAAAAACTTTTTAAAAATGTTTATCCAGTTTTGAGAGAGAGGCAGAGCATGGGTGGGGGAGGGGCAGAGAGAGAGAGGGAGACACAGAATCCAAAGCAGGCTCCAGGCTCTGAGCTGTCAGCACAGAACCCAATGAGGGGCTTGAACTTACAAACAGTGAGATCATGACCTGAGCTGAAGTCGGAAGCTTAACCGACTAAGCCACCCAGGTGCCCCTGGATTAAATATTTAAATATTAATTTTACATTTTTATTCTTACAGTGATGTTTTATACCCCTGTTGGTAAGTTATTGAAGGGCAGGTGGTTATTGCCTCCTTGTAATAATAATAAATATAATATTGCCTCCTTGTAATAATAATAACCATATAATGGTCACTATTTATTAAGCACTTATATGTAATAAGCACTCTACTAATGTGTTTTTCATATATGTTCTCACTTAATCCTCACAATACCTTTAGAGGTAGGTAAAAATATTATTCCTATTATATATGTATATATATTTATGGAAAATCCTATTTAGATGAAATATCTTTGCATGAAGTCACATAGAAATTAAGTGGCAGAGCAGGATTTGAACCAGGCTGACTTTAGAACAAAACTCACTTGACCACCATGCTTTACCTTTGACATTTATTGACTACAAAAATTAAGAACAATATTATATATTTGTATTGACATTACTTACTGTTCCACTTGTGCTGAAGTAATTAAATTAGTACTATCTTTTATACACTAACTGTCTTCAGAGGATTTAAAAATTGAATTCTCACAATATCACTTGAGCAAGCCTGAAGAGGAGACTTGTTCAAAATAGTTCCATGTCAGCCTTCCCACTTTCTAGTCTGAAATAATACAGATGGAAAAGGGGAAGGCCAGTATGTATCTCCCCACTTGACATTAATCAAAGTCGCTTACCTGCAGAGATGTGACATGAAAACATTTTGTTAACATCTTGACCACCCATTTTTGTTGCAGGAGGCCGAGGGAAAGACGGTGCCCCCATCATCACTTTTCCAGAGTTTGTGGGGTTCAAACACATCCCAGAGGAAGACTTCCTGAATGTCATGACCTACCTGACTAGCATCCCCAGGTGAGTTGAACACAGCGTTTTGCTGGCTTCCCAGTCACTTAGTTTATTCTGAATTTCCCATGTGACAGGGCTGGGTTGAGATGGAATTTTTGCTGAGTGCAGCCCATGCTGGTATGTAGCGTGGCCAGTTTCTCTGATGTATCCCTCACAGACAAGGGATAGGGGAAGAGGCTAGAAAACAATGTCAGTTTTGACTATGATTCACACATAGGAAGTACTTAGTAAACACTGTTGAGTGAATGAAACATTGGTTGAACATGCTAATGCTGCATCTGCCCCTTCAGGTTTATTGCAGTAGAATAAGGTGATTCTAGCTTCCTAGGGCCTGTCATCTGGGACACATGACCATTTCTCAAGGAGGTCAAGCCATATTAGGAGTTATTTAGTTTTTCTTCCCTAAATAAGGAGGAATTCTCCATATTCAGATGGAGAATCTAAGGCACAGAGCAAGAAAACAAAGGCTGAGAATAAAAACTGTGCTTGTAGCTGAGAATATGACAGAGATGTTTTTGGGCATCTGCTGTTTCTCTGGCCTGAGCCTTACACCTTTATCGAGTTGAGTCAGTCAATACCCAGGCTTCCAAGGGGTGGAGTGTGGGACAGAGTTCATATTGATGAACCATTTTACAGACAAAGATAGAGCTGGGAATGAGGCCCAAACCCAACTCTTTGATAGTGCTGTGTCCAGTCTCCAGCCAGGAAAGGCCCTTCCCTCCATGGGTTTATAGGGCTTATGATGTCATCTCTTACTTAAATTGCTGTGAGGTTAGGAATTTACACAACGGCCATGTGTGTGCTGTTTAGCTTGTCTTCCATCTGCCTCATGTGATTTCGGGGTCAACACCAGCTTTGTCATTGAAAGGCCACTTGCAATTTCATCCCGCCTGTGGAGATTAGGAAGTTGAGTTATTTGCTTTAACCAAAGCCACTCTAAAAGATTTATTTTTGTTTTTGTTTATTACTATTCATATTTCCTCAGAGAGAGCTATGGATTTTATTTTTTAATGCACTTCTTCAAAGTTTATTGCTTAAATTATATGTAACCAATTCCTTTCCTTTCTTCCTTTGATCCCTGAAAATGGTATGTGTTATGCAGATGCGTAAGGATTTGGGGTTTTGTTGCTTTGAAGGAAGGATGCTGTGTGTGTCTCTGGGCTGTGCTCATGTGGTTCTCTCTGTTGAGACCTTTCCCATCCTTCTTGGCCTATCTAACTTCTACACATTCATCAGCCTTCAGTCTGACCTCATTTCTTCAAGGAATCCTTCCCCAACTTCAGTTTCGCTCTCACAGACTCTTAATTTCCATAGACACCTGAGCTTAGCTCTTATATAACACTGTAGTATATGGAAATTGTTTCTGCCTTTCCCATTAGACTGTGAATGGCTCAAGAGTAGGGACCAAATGCTTTTGTTTTGTTTTCTTGTTTTTTTTTCTTTTTGCCCTAGCTCTAGCACAGTGTGCCCTGCACATAGTAGGGTGTCAGAAGTATTGTTGGTAGAATTTCCAGTTCTGATAGAATTCATTTCAATCAAAAAAAAGAGTATTTGCTATAGGGTGAGAGGGAGGCTGCTGACAGAGAGAGAGGAACTCAGTCCTCACTCCTGCCTTAACCTCCTTGGGTTGTAGGGAGTTGAACCTGGTCTCCCTCTTTGGCTCAACTGCATTCCAAAATAATGACACCCATCAGTTCAGCAACTTCTCCTTCCATGGGGAGCTGCAAAGGAAAGGGTTGAGCAGGTAGGTGGGCAACAGGTGGAAGTGCCTCCACCTATTCTCATTATATTTGGTTAAAACTCACTGTTGAATTTTACTGAATCCCCGATGCAGTCATATGCTAAACAAATGGGTTGTTTTTGTCTTGTACTTGTAGCCTTTTCTGAGTCACACTGAGAAGCATACGTTGAGTGCTATCTGGACCAGTGTAGAGAGAAGCATAGAGGGGTAGAACCCCTATCTCCTAGATGTAGAAGATAAGACAAAACAAGGGGCTGCTGTTTTTTTGGCTTGATGTCTTTTTTTCTGTTCTATATTCCTTATATAATTTCTGGCAAATAGGAAGTTTTTTAGTTTCCTAGAATGCTGTTTGTTTCTTGAGAAAGAATAGCTGTCTGACCAGTTATTCCCCTTTTCTCTTCTTGGCATTTGCTCATATCCACCCCTCTTTCTTTCAACATAAAGAGCCCCACCCCTCTTTCTTTCCACATAAAACAGAGACAATGGGTAAGAAGGCCCAAAAGGGGAATTTGACATGAACCTTGCTTTCCAGGTTCCATTTCAGGTTCCAGAGAATGAAACCAGCCTTGTTTTTTATGATTCCTATTTTCACAATATGCATCTTCCTAAGTCTTACAGTGGTAACCAGGCAACAGAGCCCTTCCCAGGTTGCAAAATGTTTTATAGGCAGTTGATGGAGGGCTCATGACACAGAACAAGAATTGATGTACTAGAAGAGGAGGATGGCAGGAAAGGGGAAAGGATATCTCTGTGCCTGAAATTAATAGGGACCTCTCATTGTGGCTGGGTTGGGTGAGTGAAGAAAGCTTCCCACGGCAGCTCATTCTTCACTAGATCTTTGCTGAGTGCCAACAGTGTGGTTGGTGTTATTAGGTGCTATAAAGGACCAACAAGGCCATAAGACAATGTCTTGAACCTCAGGAAGCTCATCACATGACTCTGTTGTCATGATAGCTTGTGAAATATGCAAACAAAGTATTATAGAAGATCAGAAGAGAGAAAAGTCACTTCAGACAGGAAAAACAAGGAAAGCTTTAGGAATGAAGGTGAAAAGATAGGTAGGATTTCCACAGGTAGATATGCAAGGCAACATTCCAGAAGGAGAGAATAAGGTGGTGTTTAAGAGTTCTGGACACAGCCCAAATCTGGAACACAATCCACATTCTACTGCTCACTAGCTGGGGCAAAATATTTGACTTCTATCCAACCCCCCCTGGTTTTCGAAGTCTTAAAAAGTGTGTTTGGGGAACTTTGGCCATCCAAGTTGATCAGAACAGAGTGAGGCTCCTTTTCAGTAGTGAGAAACGAGAGCTGGAAAGACATCTGGAAACAGACTAGGCAAGGCCTTTCCCACCAAGTTGAGTAGTTTAGACATAACGGGCAGGAAGAGGTGGCTGGAGGTTTTGAGGTGGGGAATGACAACCAGATTAATCTGGTGGTGGTGTGCAGAGTGGATCAGATGGAGCCAAGAAAAGGAGGCAGGAGACTGATTAAGGGCTTCTAGACTCGGATGGGCGCAAAGTGAAAGGGTGTGAGCTAGCGTGTTGACAGGAGGACTGGGTAGAAAGGGATGGACAGAAAGGACAGGCGTTGGGGGCAATTGGGATGGGGGAGGGGGAGAGTGAGAAACTAACGGCTTTAGGAACTGTACTACCAGACAGATCTTACTGCTTGTCTGGGCATGTGGGATTGAGCCCCCATTTTGGTTTTCATTGTCTCATCTTGTTTTATTTCATTACTTTGCCTGGCTCTTCCTTTCCAAAAGTATGCTAGGATGTGGTTCCCATCTTAGCTGCACATTAGCATCACTTGGGGAGTTTTAAAATATCCTGACGTCCAGACAAGACTAAAATCAGAATTTTTCAAGGTGTGACTTGAGCTCCAGTAGTGCTGGAAGCAACTCAGGTGACCCCAGTGTGCAGCCAAGGGTGAAACTCACTGTGCTAGGTGCTGATAGGGAGACACTGTGGTCAAAGGGAAGGAACACTTGAGGTGTGAGGAAGAAAATGCGGACTCAGGCTTAGCTTTTGGATAAGATGCAGTACTGGGGCATGTGGGGAAGTTAAAAGAACGAGAGCAGCACCCTGTCTTCTACTTTTGCCTTCATAGTTCTGTATTTCTTCTCTCTAAATGCAATAAAAGCCAAAAATTCTATTTCCTGAGCTTCCCTGACTCTGGGGTACCTTTGTGAATTATATGTAATACATAACCATTGAATTATAAATCTTCCCACATGGATCTCATGGTATTAAAATATATATAAAATATAAAAAGTATCATTGCCACGTCACCATTATGTTTCCAATAACAACTGAGGGCTCACTTTAGCCTATCAGGTACCATCTGCTATGTATTTATACTACTAAGGGTTTTCAGAATCTATCTTATAACAGTAACAGGATAAACCTAGGAGTCAGTTTCTCAGAGGTATTACTTATGTAAGATATTGTCACTTAAAACATGTTTCCTGTGGCTACAGATTGTAGCCAAGCAGTTTGAAAAGGCATTAGTAAAAACATTATGAACAACTGAGAAGGTCAGCTATTTTTAGATCACAGTTGTTTTTCTCAAAATCAATATTTATATAACTCAGCATGGATTTTTATTACTGAATTACTCTATTTAGTTTCTTTGTTTTAGTCCAATTCTGAGTTCATTATTTGAAAGGGATGGGGGGGGGCGCCTGGGTGGTTCAGTCCATTAAGCCTCTGACTTTGGTTCAGGTCATGATCTCGCAGTTTGTGAGTTTAAGACCTGCGTCGGGCTCTGTGCTGACAGCTCCGAGCCTGGAGACTGCTTTGAATTCTTTGTCTCCCTCTCTCTCTACCCCTTGCCCACTCAGACTCTCTCTCAAAAATAAAATTAAAAAAAAAAAGATTAAAAAAAAAAGAAAGGGATTGGAGAAAGTACTTTTATTAGATAGTACAACAGTTACGTTTCAGAACAGTGGTGAATTTTATGATTATTTACTATTTCTTAAATTTATTAAAAATGTTTATTTATTTTTGAGAAAGAGGAGACACAGAATCCAAAGTAGGCTCCAGGCTCCCAGCTGTCACCACAGAGCCCAAAGTGGGGCTCAAACTCATGAACTGTGAGATCATGACCTGAGCCAAAGTCAGATGCTTAACCAACTGAGCCACCCAGGCATCCCTGATTATTTACTATTTCTAAAGGACCTTTTCTATAATGAATTTGTTGAGAGACCTATTTAAGTTTGAAGAATTCTCCTATGTCCATTTTCCTCCCATAAAGTCTGATTAATAGTCTTTGAGATGAGTCAGATCCTCATTTATGATATGCTGTCTGATAGAATGCTGTCTGGCATTTCTACTTTAGGAAAGGAGGGGAGAAGGACATTGCAACTATTTGCCTTGTGAATTATAATGAGAGTTTCTCTTTTGTATTAAAAGACTGAATGGGGCGCCTGGATGGCTTAACCAGTTAAGCATCTGACTCTTGATTTCAGCTTGGGTCATGACTCCAGCATTGTGGGATTCAGCCCTGTGTGAGGCTCCACACTGAGCTGGGCATGGAGCCTGCTTGAGATTTGCTCTGTCTTTCTCCCTCTGCCCCTTTCCCCTCTAAACAAAGAAACAAACAAACAAACAATAAATAAATGAAAACACTGAATGAATATAACAATTTGTCAGCTTTAGAAACTAGCCCCGCCAATGAAGTTAGTTCATTCTGGGCCTCTTACTTATGGAGGCAATAGAAAAGCGCCTGTTTTTAAATGGCTTTGAATAGCATTAATTGGAAAAGATCTGCTTTGATTGAGTGGCAAGGGTGAGGTATGTTATTTCTTGGGCTGGCTGTGGCATTGCTCCTCAGAGTCAGGGAGATGGAACCATTTCTTTGACTTCTAAGGATAGAGGTCCAGGATGGGGAGTCTTGTTGGCCTGTTGCATTGCCCAGGGTGGGTGGATTTGCTTCAGAGCCCTCAGAAAGGATGCCTTGAGAGACCAGACCTTAGACAGCCAACCAAGACTTGAAATTTGAGAGCACCCCATGGATTTGTTGTGAATAAATGGTAACACTGGCAAGTAAGTCTTATAGGCCAAGATAATTTGAATGAATTAGTTCAGAGGGCAGAAAAAACATTTAATATGTTAGATTCTTGTCCTTCTCTGTGTAAGACTAGGAGTCTGACAGTATTTCTCACCAGTAGGATGAGCTAGTGTGTGCATAATGGCTTTTCTTTGTTCATTTGCTTTAGAATATCTCAACTATCCTGCATTGTGTCACCTGTCCTTTTCAGATAGGAGCCTACTTTCCCTTTTCCGATATGTTCAATTTAGATTTCTTTAGACATTCAAAGCACAGCCTCTTGCTTGAATTTATGGGTGCTAATGGTTGTAAATATCTGGAATTTGGCCTTATTCAGTGGTATTATCAGTTATAAAGAAGATAATTGCCACAGTCTAACAAATAGGCTCATCTATTTATTATGTGATGTGGGTTGTTTTGGTGATGGGGTGGTCTGAAGAATTGAGACGAAATTGGGCAAGATGTTGGGTGTGGTATTAACTTTAAAATGTGAATGCTGCTTTTTTTTTTAAGCTTATTTATTTATTTTGAGAGAAAGAGATGGGTGGGGGGGGGGCGGAGAGAAGAGAATTCCAAGCAAGTTCTACACTGTCAGCACAGAGCCCGACTTGGGGCTCAAACTCACGAACCGTGAGATCATGACCTGAGCTGAAACTAAGAGTTGGACACTTAACTGACTGAGCTACCCAGGCACCCCTGAATGTTGCTTTTTAAAAATCAAGCTTTTGATGGAGAGCAAGCAGCTCATCATGCCCTCTACAAGTCATTATGTGGTCAGTAATGTTTCCTAAAACTCTGTGAGCCACAGAGGGTGTTGACTTTTGCTGTTTATTTTATTTTTTATACTATTTATTGATTTACCAATTATTACATGGTTCTTTACTATTTATTACTTACTAGTTTAAGGGGTCCTGAGAATGTTGGGGTAGGAGGATTCAGTTACTCCATAATACCTTATTAAAAATACCTTATTAAAATATTATTAAAAGACTCTAGACATTATTAGCACAAGTACCTTTCTGATTGAATAATCTATACAACTTCACTGGGATGGTAAACATTGAATTGCATTTAGTAATGATGTGCACTCAGTATTACCAGTCAGAATATTCTAGGTTGAAGGCCATCAAACTTTTTCTGTAAAGGACCAGAGAGTAAATATTGTAGGTTTTGCAGGCCATATGATCTCTGCCTCAATGACTGAGCTCAGCTGTTTTTGCTGAAAAGCAAATATAGATAATATATAAACCAATGAGTGTGGCTGTGTTGCAATAAAACTTTATTTACAAAATGGGTGTGGAGTGGATTTGACACATGGACTGCAGTTTGTTGGCTCCTGGTCTAGATTAGTTGTTCCCAGACATTAGCATACAGCAGAATTTGGGGGACTTGCTAAAACACAGATTGCTGGTCCCACTCCAAGTTTCTGATTCAGTAAGTTTGGATGAGGCCACATAATTTGGATTTCTAACAAGTTTTCAGGAGATGCTACCACTGCTGGTCTGAGGATCACAGTTTGAGAACTATACATAGCTAGTGAAAAGTAAAGCTTAGGACTTAGATTTCTTGGCTCCTGACTTGGTGCTATTTACACCAACCATAACACGAAACTTTTAGATAATATTATGGTGGTGATGTCCATGGTGCTAATTTACATATTTGTTTTTATTTTTTGATTATCACCTTTAGACAATATCTTGTGGTTCTTTGCTATGAAAAATGAATTTTGCATATTTATGATGCTTCTCTGTCCTTGCTCCCTTTCATCCCCCAATTTTTGTTAGTTTCATTATTATTTTTAGATCATACAATGGTTACCATGATAAATTTAAATAACACAGTTAATTCTATCTGGTGATGCAGCAACCTTAGATAATATCTGTTGATTTTTTTACCATATATTTCCATCTTTTTTCTGTCTCTCATCTTTCAAGTTCTTCTACCTATATACCACTTTCTTTCAGTTGGTAAGACTTATAATGTATTTTACATTTTTACTATATGTGGGTTTTTCTTTGACTCTAGTTGATTCTATACACAGAAATCAGTAAAATGCATTTATACATGTAATATGTTCATACCTCTAGAGTAAGAAATGTAATTCTATGTCATTAAACCTGTGTCACTCAAAGGAGTGCTACACATGTTAAGGTAAATAGGCTTTCTTTTCTAAAAATCCATGCCACAGTTTAATTCATTTCAGACTCAGGCAATGTCTTTTTTTTTTTTTTTTTACCTTTTCCCTTGGCATTTCTTTTGCTTTTTTTTTTTAAGTTTATTTTGAGAGAGAGAGCGTGTGCACGTGCATGTGTGTGCGACTTACTTTGAGAGAGCATGTGCACGTGCATGTGTGCACAGAGAGAGGGACAGAGAGAGGAGGAGGGACAGAGAGAGAGGGAGAGAGTATCCCAAGTAGACTCTGGATTGCTAGTGAAGAGCCTGACATGGGGCTTGAGCCCAGGAACCGAGATCATGACCTGAGTGGAAACCAAGAGTTGGAAGCTTAACCCACTGAGGCACTCAGACACCCCTCCCTTGGCATTTCTAATTGTCTTTTTTTCTTGTTTATACAGTAGCATATATCTATATTGCATTATTAATATCTTCCAGATTCTTTGTTATAGAATTTATGTAATACATATATTTTTTTCATGAAGACTTTTTTTGAGGCCTGCTGGCCTACCCTTATAATTGCTGTTATCTGAACCTGTTGCCAGATGTCAACCTGGGATTGCTTTTTATCATATCTCTGGAAAGATTGTTCCTTCTTTTTTATTTAAAAAAATTTTTGGGGGGGGATTGTTTGGGTGGCTCAGTTGTTTAACTGTCTGACTTCGGCTCAGGTCATGATCTCAGCCCCTTCTTGGGCTCTGTGCAGACAGCTCAGAGCCTGGAACCTGCTTCAGATTTTGTCTCCCTCTCTCTCTGCTTCTCCCCCACTCACACTCTGTCTGTCTCTCTCTCTCAAAAATAAATAAACATTAAAAAAATTAAAAAAAATTTTAATTGAAGTATATGTGACACACAATGTTATATTAGTTTCAGGTGTACAGCATAGTGATTTCATTTTAATTGGAAAACTTTCAAGTTGTTTCTTTTTCGGAAAGGGTGTATGGTAAGTGAAATGCACAAGATTTAATTTTTTTAATTTAATTTTTTAATTTTAATTTAATTTATTTTTTCAATTTACATCCAAGTTAGTTAGCATATAGTGCAACAATGATTTCAGGAGTAGATTCCTTAATGCCCCTTACCCATTTAGCCCATCCCCCCTCCCACAACCCCTCCAGTAATCCTTTGTATGTTCTCCATATTTAAGAGTCTCTTATGTTTTTGTCCCCTTCCCTGGTTTTATATTATTTTTGCTTACCTTCCCTTATGTTCATCTGTTTTGTCTCTTAAAGTCCTCATATGAGTGAAGTCATATGATATTTGTCTTTCTCTAATTTCCCTTAGCATAATACCTTCTACTTCCATCCACATAGTTGCAAATGGCAAGATTTAATTCTTTTTGATTGCCGAGTAATACTCCATTGTGTATATATACCACATCTTTATCCATCCATCCACTGATGGACATTTGGGCTCTTTCCATACTTTGGCTATTGTTGATAGTGCTGCTATAAACATTGGGGGCATGTGCCCCTTCAAAACAGCATACCTGTATCCCTTGGATAAATACCTAGTAGTGTAATTTCTGGGTCATAGGGTATTTCTAGTTTTAATTTTTTGAGGAATCTCCATACTGTTTTCCAGAGTGGCTGCACCAGTTTGCATTCCCACCAGCAGTGCAAAAGAGATCCTCTTTCTCCACATCCTCGCCAACATCTGTTGTGGCCTGAGTTATTAATGTTAGCCATCTGACAGGTGTGAGGTAGTGTCTCATTGTGGTTTTGATTTGTATTTCCATGATGATGAGTGATGTTGAGAATTTTTTCATGTGTCGGCCATCTGGACACTCCAAAGAAGTCAGAAACTTCTTTGGAGAAGTGTCTATTCATGTCTTTTGCCCAATTCTTCACTGGATTATCTGTTTTTTGGGTATTGAGTTTGATAAGATATTTATAGATTTTGGATAATAACCCTTTATCTGATATGTTGTTTGCAAATATCTTCTCCCATTCCATTGGTTGCCTTTTAGTTTTGCTGATTGTTCCTTTCACTGTGCAGAAGCTTTTTACTTTGATGAGGTCCCAATAGTTCATGTTTGCTTTTGTTTCCCTTGCCTCTGGAGACATGTTGAATAAGAAGTTGCTGCCAAGGTCAAGGTCAAAGAGGTTTTTGTCTGCTTTCTCTTCGAGGATTTTGATGGCTTCCTGCCTTACATTTAGGTCTTCATCCATTTTGAGTTTATTTTTGTGTATGGTGTAAGAAAGTGGTCCAGGTTTATTTTTCTGCATGTTGCTGTCCAGTTTTCCTACCACCACTTGCTGAAGAGACTGTCTTTATTCCATTGGACATTCTTTCCTGCTTTGTCAAAGATTAGTTGGTCATCCGTTTGTGGGTCCATTTCTGGGTTCTCTATTCTGTTCCATTGATCTGAGTGTCTATTCTTGTGCCAGTAGAAATGTACAAGATTTTAAATGTCAAAAAAATGGCTGCACTTTGTCCTTACACTTGATTGGCAGTTTGTCTGAATATGGAATTTTTTTTATGTAAAATAGCATTGATGCATTGATTTCTAGCAGCCAGTGTTTAGTAATAAGAATGCTGTTCTGTCTCACATCTGAGTCTCATTCCTTCATAGGTAAGCTGTTTCTTTTGTAACGTAGGAAGCTTTTGGGTTTTTTTTTTCTTTAGGTTTTGCAGGTTTGAAATTTCATACTTTTTCTTTCATTCTAATGGACCTTAGAACTGGAGGTTCAAGTCTGTCTTAGGCTTAGAATTTTTTCTTTATTTTTCTGTTTTTTTTTTTTTAATTATATTTTCCCTCCAAGTCTGTTTTCTAGCTTCTGGAACTCAAATTAGAGGGATATTGTATCTTCTGAATTTCTTTTCTGTGTCTTTAACTTTTCTTTCATATTCTTCATCTTTTATCACTTGACATTTTTTTAATATAATCTCTATGCCCAGCATAGGGCTGGAACTCATAACCCCAATATCAAGAGTCACATGCTCCACTGACTGAGTCAGCCAAGGGCCCCACATTTTATATGTATACATAGTCTATTAATGTCTTTGCTCTTTTTTCCATTGAGGTGTTTTCTTTTTTCTTTTTTTTTTTTTTTTACTTTTATCTTCCTCTTCATTTTTAAGAATTCTTTATGGATTAAGGATATTAGCCCTTTATCTGTGATGTATGCTGCATATATTTTCTCTCACTTTTTATCGCCCTTTCACTTTGCTTAGGATGTTTTTGGCCATGCAAAATTTTTATATCATCAGATGCATCAATGTTTCTTCTATTGCATCTGGATTTTGAATCATTGTCAGAAAACTTTCCTATACCTAGGTGATAGGGGAATTCACCCATGCTTTCTTGTAATAAATATTTCCTTTTTTACAGTCAGCTTTGATGCACTTGGTGTTTATTTTTGTGTGTGATATGAGATATAGATATAAGTTTATCTTTTTCCAAATGGATGTTCAGTTATTCCAGCACCAATAATTTTAAGAGTTCATCTTTGCCTCAGTGATTTGAGACTTAATTGGTCTGTCTATTCATAAGTGAGTTACACACTATTTTAATTATAGAGAATTTAAGTATGGTTAGCATCTGGTAGGATTAATTCCCTTTCCCCTCCAGGCCCCTTAAGCTTTACTTACTTTTTTCATTTTTTCCCAACTGTTCTTGTTTTCTTTGTATGCATCTTGCTCCATTGAAAAATTAAAAAAAAAAAAGCTTGCTGGTCTTTTCATTGGGGGTTTGTTAAATTTATAAAGTAACTTAGGGAAAAGTGATATATTTATGGTGTTAAAATAATCTCATCAAGAACATGAAAAGTCTTTCCATTTGTTAGAATCTACTTTTGTGTCTTTAGGAGTGTTTAAAAACTTCCTGACATAGGTTTGTACATTTATTGTTAAGTTTACTCCTAAGTATTTCATCATTTGTTGCCATTATAAATGAGATCTCTCTACCATTATGTCTGTTAACTGGTGATTTTATTTTTGTACTGTTTTTATTAGGTGTAGGTATTAATGTCATTCTTGCTTCATAAGTAGTCTTTTGAAGTTTTCTTTCAGTTTTTATGCTCTGAAACAATTTTTGTGGTGTTGGGACTTTATGGCCAATGATGATTTGAATTCCCTTCTGAAATTCCTCTGTGGATCTGCGCCTTGATAACTTTCTCTATTTCCTCTATGGAAATTGGTCTGTTTAAACTTTGTATTTCTAATGAGATCAATTTTGGTAAATTATATTTTCCTAGGATATTATTTATGCCTTGGTTTCTGAGTTTATTTGCATAGAGGTATATGCAAAGTTTCTTGAAGATTTTGTTTCCGGTGTTTCAGTGGTTATTTTTCTTTTGCTGTTTCTTAGTTTGTATAACTGTTCTTTGTCCTTTCCTTGCCCTTGATTAAGTTAGTTAATAGCTTATTTATTTTGTTAATTAAAAAATGGGATTCTGATTTATTAGTTAGATCTATTGCTTTCTTTTTCTCTACCTTTTTCATTCTGTCTTTATCTTTAATACCTTCTTCCTTGTGCTTTTTTTTTGGCTTTTCTTTATTTTTTCTCATTTTTGAGTTGAAAATTAAATTTATTTTCTTTCTTTCATTTTATTGATATAAATGTTTAAGGTTATGAATTTTCTCTGATCACTGCTTTATATACATTCCATAGATTCTGATATGTAGTATTTTTATTATCACTATATTTTAGAAATTCTGTAACTGTATTTTATATTCCCTCCTACTAAAGAGTTGCTTAATAGAAGGTTTTTAAATTTTTAGGTTTTTTTTTTTTTTTGTGGTCCATATCATGATAAATTTTTGTGATGTTTCATGTGTGCTTGCGAGGAAGATGGATCCTCTATTACCAGGATATTAAGTTCAACACATATCCCTTAGATCTTACTTATTGATTATATTTGATAGGTCTTCTATAACCTTTTTGACATGGTGTCTATTCTGTCTTGTGTTCAAACTGGTATATTGAATCCTCCTGTGTAAAATGTATTTCTGTCTCCTTAGATCTCCTATAGTTTCTGCCTTTAAAAAGCTGGTTATTTTTGTGAATGGTGTAAGAAAGTGGTCTAGTTTCATTCTTCTGCATGTTGCTGTCCAGGTCTCCCAACACCATTCACAAAAATAAACTCAAAATGGATAAAGGACCTGAATGTGAGACAGGAAACCATCAAAACCCTAGAGGAAAAAGCAGGAGAAAAACCTCTCTGACCTCAGCCGCAGCAATTTCTTACTTGACACATCCCCAAAGGCAAGCAAAAGGCATTTGCCCCAAAGGCATCCCCAATTAAAAGCAAAAATGAACTATTGGGACCTCATCAAGATAAAAAGCTTCTGCACTGCAAAGGAAACAATCAACAAAACTAAAAGGCAACCAACGGAATGGGAAAAGATATTTGCAAATGACATACCAGACAAAGGGCTAGTATCCAAAATCTATAAAGAGCTCACCAAACTCCACACCTGAAAAACAAGTAATCCAGTGAAGAAATGGGCAGAAAACATGAATGGACACTTCTCTAAAGAAGACA
This sequence comes from Lynx canadensis, assembly GCF_007474595.2. Classification (NCBI taxonomy): domain Eukaryota; kingdom Metazoa; phylum Chordata; class Mammalia; order Carnivora; family Felidae; genus Lynx; species Lynx canadensis. The sequence goes on along the minus strand of NC_044311.2, from coordinate 75,229,320 downwards.
TCCAGATGGCCACAGGCACATGAAAAGATGTTCAACGTCGCTCCTCATCAGGGAAATACAAATCAAAACCACACTCAGATACCACCTCACGCCAGTCAGAGTGGCCAAAATGAACAAATCAGGAGACTATAGATGCCGGAGAGGATGTGGAGAAATGGGAACCCTCTTGCACTGTTGGTGGGAATGCAAACTGGTGCAGCCACTCTGGAAAACAGTGTGGAGGTTCCTCAAAAAATTAAAAATAGACCTACCCTATGACCCAGCAATAGCACTGGTAGGAATTTACCCAAGGGATACAGGAGTGCTGATGCATAGGGGCACTTGTACCCCAATGTTTATAGCAGCACTTTCAACAATAGCCAAATTATGGAAAGAGCCTAAATGTCCATCAACTGATGAATGGATAAAGAAATTGTGGTTTATATACACAATGAAATACTACTTGGCAATGAGAAAGAATGAAATATGGCCTTTTGTATCAATGTGGATGGAACTGGAGAGTGTTATGCTAAGTGAAATAAGTCAGGCAGAGAAAGACAGATACTATATGTTTTCACTCTTATATGGATCCTGAGAAACTTAACAGAAACCCATGGGGGAGGGGAAGGAAAAAAAAAACGGTTAGAGAGGGAGGGAGCCAAAGCATAAGAGACTCTTAAAAACTGAGAACAAACTGAGGGTTGATGGGGGATGGGGGGTGGGTGGGTGATGAGTATTGAGGAGGGCACCTTTTGGGATGAGCACTGGGTGTTGTATGGAAACCAATTTGACAATAAATTTCATATTAAAAAAAATAAAATAAATTGGATTATTTGGGGTTTTGGGTATTGAGTTGTATAAGTTCTTTATATATTTTGGATTCTAACTCTTTATTAGAAATGCCATTTACAAATATCTTGAACCATTCATTTAGCTGTATTTTAGTTCCATTGATTGTTTCTTTCACTGTGCAGAAGCTTTTCATTTTGATGTGGCCTCCAATAGTTTAATATTGTTTTTTTTCCCCTTGCCTCAGGAGACCTATCTAGAAAAATGTTGCTATATCTAATGTCAGAAAAGTTACTGCCTGGGCTCTCTTCTAGGATTTTTATGGTTTCAGGTCTCCCATTTAGGTCCTTAATCCATTTTGAGTTTATTTTTGTGTATGGTGTAAGAAAATGGTCCAGTTTCTTTCTTTTGCATGATGCTGTCCAGTTTTCCCAGCACCATTTGTTGAAGAGACTGCCCTTTTCCCACTGGATATTCTTTCCTGCTTTGTCAAAGATTAATTGACCATATCGTTGTGGGTTTATGTCTGGGTTTTCTCTTCTGTTCCATTGATTTATGTGTCTATTTTTGTGTCAGTACCATACTTTTGATTATGATAGCTTTTTGGTATATCTTGAAATTGGGGATTGTGATACCACAAATTTTGTTCTTCTTTTTCAAGACTGCTTTGGCTGTCTAGGGTCTTTTGTGGTTCCATATGAATTTTAGTATTATTCTAGTTCTGTGAAAAATGTTGTTGGTATTTTGATAGGGATTGCATTAAATGTGTAGATTGCTTTGTGTAGTATAGACAATTTAAAAATATTCGTTCTTCCAATCCATGAGCATAGAATATCTTTCTATTTGTTTGTGTCACCTTTAGTTTCTTTCATCAGTGTTTTACAGTTTTCAGGGTATAGGTCTTTTACCTCCTTGGTTGAGTTTATTTCTAGTACTTTATTATTTTTGGTGTAATTATAAATGGGATTGTTTTCTTAATTTCTCTTTATGCTACTTCATTATTAGTATGTAGAACTGCAATAGATTTTTTTATATTGATTTTGTAATCCTATGGCCATATTGAATTCATTTATCAGTTCTAGTGGTTTTTTGGTGGCGATTTTAGAGTTTTCTCTATATAGTATCATGTCATCTGCAAATAGTGGAAGTTTTACTTTTTCCTTACCAATTTGGATGTCTTTTATTTCATTTTCTTGTCTGATTGCTGTGGCTAGGACTTCTAGTACTATATTGAATAAAAGTGGTGAGCGTGGACATCTCTGTCTTGTTCCTGATGGAAGAGGAAAGGCTGCCAGTTTTTCCCCATTGAGTATGATGTTAACTGTGGGCTTTTCATATATGGCCTTTATTATGTTGAGATATGTTCCCTCTAAACCTACTTTGTTGAGAGTTTTTATCATGAATGTGTGTTGTACTTTGTCAAATGCTTTTTCTGCATCTATTGGAATGATCGTATGGTTCTAACATTTTCTCCTATTGATGTGATGTATTTGTTTCATTTATTTCTGTTCTAATCTTTATTATTTTCTTTCTTCTACTGGTTTTGGGCTTTGTTTGTTCTTTTTCTAGCTTCTTTAGGTGAAAGGTTATGTTGTTTATCTGAGATTTTTCTCTTTTTTTTTTTTTTTTTCAACGTTTATTTTTTTTATTTTTGGGACAGAGAGAGACAGAGCATGAACGGGGGAGGGGCAGAGAGAGAGGGAGACACAGAATCGGAAACAGGCTCCAGGCTCTGAGCCATCAGCCCAGAGCCCGACGCGGGGCTCGAACTCCCGGACTGCGAGATCGTGACCTGGCTGAAGTCGGACGCTTAACCGACTGCGCCACCCAGGCGCCCCCTGAGATTTTTTTCTTGTTTGAGGTAGGCCTGGATTGCTATAAACTTTCTTTTTAGAATCATTTTTGTTGTATCCCAAAGATTTTGGACCATTGTATTTTTATTTTCAATTGTCTTCATGTGTTTTTCAATTTCTTCTTTGATTTCTTGGTTGACACATTCATTTTTTAGTAGCATATTATTTGACCTCCCTGTATTTGAATTCTTTTCAGATCCTTTCTTGTGGTTGATTTTTATTTTCATAGCATATGGTCAGAAAACATGAATGGTATTGACTTCAATTTTTTGAATTTGTTGAAATTTATTTGTGGCCTAATATGTGATCTATTTTATTTTATTTTTTATTTTATTATTATTATTATTTTAATATATGAAATTTATTGTCAAATTGGTTTCCATACAACACCCAGTGCTCATCCCAAAAGATGCCCTCCTCAACATCCACCCCTCCCTCCCACCCCCATCAATCCTCAGTTTGTTCTCAGTTTTTAAGAGTCTCTTATGCTTTGTCTCTCTATGTGATCTATTTTAGAGAATGTCCCATGTGCAATTGACAAGAATGTGTATTCAGCTGTTTTAGTATGGAAGATCCTGAATTTATCTGTTAGGTTCATCTGGTCCAATGCATCATTCAAAGCCACTGTTCCCTTGTTGATTTTTTGTATGGATGATATATCCATTGATGTAAGTGGGGTGATTAAACGACTCCTACTATTATTGTATTCATATTAATTACTTTCTTCATGTTTGTTATTAGCTGCTTTATGTATTTAGGTGTTCCCATGTGGAGTGTGTAAATTTACAATAGTTGTTTCTTCTTGTTGGATTGTTTACTTTATAATTATATAGTGTCCTTCTTTGTCTCTTGTGACAGTCTTTGTTTTAAAGTCTATTTTGTCTGATGTAAGTATTTGTACCCCAGCTTTCTTTTCACTTCTATTTGCATGATAAATGCCTTTCCATTTCTTCACTTTTAATCTACATGTGTCTTTAGGTCTGAAATGTGTTTCTTGTAGGCAGCATATAGATGAGTCTTGCTTTTTTATCCATTCAGTCACACTGGGTCTTTTGATTGGAGTATTTAGTCCATTTACATTCAAAATAATTATTGATAGGTATGTACTTATTGCCATTTTTTTAACTTGTTTATGGTTGTTTTTGTAGTCCTTCTCTGTTCCTTTTTCTTCTCTTGCTGTTTTTCCTCACACTTTCCTGGTTTTCTTTAGTGATATACCTGGATTCCTTTCTTTTTATTTTTCACTTATCTATTGCTGGTTTTTGATTTGTGGTTACCATTAGGTTTGTTTATAACATCTTCTGCATTTAACAGTCTATATTAAGTTGATGGTCACTTAAATTTGAACCCATTCTTTACTCCTCCCCTTCCCTCCCCCATGTTTTAGGTAAAAGGTGTCATACTTTATATCCTTTTATTTTGTGAATCCCTTGACTGATTTATTTTATAAATTTTATAGATTTTATAGATATATTTAATTTTACTGCTTTTGTGCTTCCTACTTTTCTTACTCCTACATGTGATCTTCCCTTTCCATTCAAAGCATCCCCTTTAACCTTTTTTATAGGGCTGGCTTAGTGGTGATGAATTCCTTTAATTTTTGTTTGTCTGGGAAACTCTTTATCTTTCCTCCTATTTGAATGATAACCTTGCCAGATAAAATATTTTTGGCTGCAGGTGTTTTTCTTTCAGCACTTTGAATACAGTCTGCTATTCCCTTCTGGCCTGCAAAGTTTCTGCTGAAAAATCAGCTGATAGCCTTGTTTTCTTTTCTTTCCTTGTTTTCTATTTCCTTTTCTCTTGCTGCTCTTAAAATTCTCTCTTTATCGCTATGTTTTTCCATTTTAATTACTGTGTGTCTTGGTATGGATCTCCTTGAATTGATTTTGTTGGGGGCTCTCTGTGCCTCTTAGATCTGGGTTTCTGTTTCCTTGTCCAGATTTGGGAAGGTTTCAGATATTATTTCTTCAAATACATTTTCTGTCCCCTTTTCTCTCTCCTTTTCTCAGGTCCCTACAGTGTGAATGTTATTACAGTTGATAATGGCACTGAGTTCCTTAGGTCTGTTTTCATTTTTAATTTTTTTCTCTCTCCTGTCCAGCTTGATTGCTTTTCATTATTCTGTTCTCCAGGTGGCTGATCCATTCTTCTGCTTCCTCTACTCTACTATTTATTCCATCTAGTGTATTTTTAATTTCAATTATTGAGTTTTTCATCTCTGATTAGTTCTTTTTTATGTTTTCTGTCTCTTTGTTAAGGTCTCACTGAGATCTTCCACTCTTTTCTCAAGTCCAGTGAGTAGATTTATGGCCTCCATTTAAATTCTCTATCACACATATTATGTATCTCTGTTTCATTTAGCTCTCTTTCTGTGATTTGCTTCTATTCTTTCATTTAGGACATATTCCTCTGTCTCCTCATTTTGTCAAACTCTGCTTCTATGTGTTAGGAAAGTCAGCTATGTCTCCTGCTCTTGAAAGTAGTGGCCTTATGAAGAAGAATTCCTGTAGTGCTCTGCAGTGTAATGTCCCCTATTCATCAGAACCTGGTGCTTCAAGGATATCTTCTATGTGTGTTGTGTGCACCCTACTGTTAAGAATGAGTCACTTTTACCTTTAGTCCAGTTGCCCACAAAGGCTGTCTTGGCCTGTTGTGGGCAGGGTTTGTTCCCTGTGTTGTTAGTGGGCCAGACTGGGACCATCTTGGGCTTGAGTTGAGTCAGACCAGGTGTTTGCACAGAGATGTGGTGGCATGGAACTGCAGGGTACTTTCCCTATGTTGTTTACTGAGAAGCTTTCATTAGTGGGCAGGGCTTATAGTAAGATCAGATGTCTGCCCCCAGCCCACTGCTAAACCTGCAATCTGACTTGTGTGTATGGTTATCTTCCCCTCTCTTCAGGGCAGGAATCACTTTGGAGTAGTGCTGGTCTCTGTTGGGACTGCTTGCAAACTTTCAGGCTTGTGGCACCACTTTGGATGAGCTCTGGCCAAGGGTGTATTGGAGGGCACAGGTCCACAGGAGAACACCAAGTTGGAGTGTGTGATATTAGCAAGGTTTGCGTAGGTCTGCTGTGGGAGGGAACCTCGAGTGCTTTAGAAATCACCTGTCACATGAGTGGAGGGGGGTAGTCCTCTGGAGAGTGTGTGGGCATGGTGCCAGCAAAGTCCATAGGTCTGCTTTGGAGGCTGGGTTGGAGGGGGTGTGTCTACACAAGTGTGTGGAGGCAGGGGTGCATTGTTAGTGAGCTACGTAGACAGTGTTGATGCTGCACTCTTTACGGCAAGCGTCTCTGTATCTAGGTTGGCAGGGAGGGAAAGGATGCCCACCAGCTCTTTTGTTCTTGAGAGAGGTCTCTCAATGACCCCTACTCCTCCAGCACATACTCTGAGATTAGTAAATAGATCTCCTTCCTGTATACTCCAGGCATTTTTCTATGCTGCATCTCAGTGGGGCTGTTTGTTGTGCTGTCTCTTTAAGAATGTGGACTCAGTTTCTTATTGCTCTCTCTGTTCTCCCAGAGTTGAGCCTTCTGATTTTTAAAGTTCCAACTCTTAAGCCCCATTGATTATAAGAACTAGTGAAATTATGTCCCTCTGCTTTTCAAAGCCAAGTATTATGGGGATTTATCTTTTCTATGTGGGCTTCCCATGCCTTGGGTGCCTGGTGTGAGGGTCTGATCCTCTTGCCTCTCTGTACCCTAGGTGAACCTCCCTCCTGTGGACAGTTCTGAGGGGTCTGTTCAGCTTCCAACAGTGTCTCCACCTTTCTTACCCTCTTCAGTGTGGCTTCTTCTCTATATTTAGCTGTGGAGTTTGTTTTGCCAGACTTTGGGTTGTTTTCTGGGTTATTTACACTGATGTGGGTGTTGTCTAGTTGTATCTGTGGGACACAGTGAGCTTAGGGTCTTCCTACTCTACCATCTTTCCCAGAAGTCTCTAGTCCATTTTAATTATTTTTTAATTTTATTTTTTATATTTTTAAATAAATATTTATTCATTTTTCTTTGAGAGATTGTAAGCAGGGGAGGGGCAGAGAGAGAGGATGACAGAAGATCTGAAGTGAGCTCTATGCTGACAGGAGTGAGCCCAATGTGGGGTTTGAATTTATGAACAGTGAGGTCATGACCTGAGCCAAAGTCAGACACTTAACCAACTGAGCCACCCAGGCACCCCAATTTTAAATAAAGACCTTAGTTTTTTCCTACAGAGAAAATGGGAAGCCACTTTCTACTCTTGAGGAGACATCAAAGAATACATAAAAGATGACAAAAGTTGTGGTTCTAGGTTTGAGGAGAAAGGGAAGATATAATGAAGAATTTGATATATTCAAAAGATCAAAATAAATTGTCCCCTATGTGTTCCATCCTTAATTTGAGATTACCTCATAATCTCTTCCAAACTCTAAAAATTATCCACTGAATTTGTACATCCATGGACCCAAGGACTTGAAGTTATTACAGTAAAACCTTGGTTTGCAAGCATAATTTGTTCCAGAAACATGCTTGTAATCCAAAGCACTTGTATATCAAAGCAAATTTCCCCACAAGAAATAATGGAAACTCAGATGATTCATTCTACAACCCAAAAATATTCGTATAAAAATGATTGCAATAGTATAACACAAAATAACAAAGAAAATACAAAATATAAAGAAAATAAACAAATTAACCTGCATTTACTTTTGAAAACCTTCATGGCTGGTGTGAGGGAGACAAGAGAGATGAGGGTTATTGTGTAGGATGACTTTCACTATCACTAATGGATGTTGACTATAGGACAGTATTAATAAACTCTTGTCATATATAGTATTCAATGTGACTGGCAATGAGGCAACAGAGGAAATGGTCTATATCTTCAGACAGCCTAACCTAGAATGAAGCAAAGCATTCCTAAGCTTATTCTTGTATGGGAAAGCAAAGGACTGTCCATTGGTGCTTTGAAATGACAAAAATACACTAGTGCCAGTTGTGGGCAGCTTTCAGTGTTCTGAAAAATCACTGATTTCTGCCAAACACCATGGCCTGAGACAAAGCATTCAAGCATGGAAGATGATCACCCACAATCCCACAACGAGAGAGGAGAGAGAGAGAGAGAGAACCATTGGCTCAGTTGTGATCATGTGACATTTGGCATCACATACTACTTGAATTGCAAGACATCACTCATTTATCAATTTAAAACTTATTAGAAATGTTTGTTCATCTTGCGGAACACTTGCAGAACAAGTTACTTGCAATACAAGGTTTTACTGTATACAGAATTAGAGTCATCGAATGTTAGAGTTGGAAGAAATACTTGAGATGAACTTGTGCCAGCCTGCCATTTTACAGATATAGATGCCAAGAGAATGTTGTAAGGCTGAATGCATTATGAATCCTTTACTTCTGAATTAGAATAATACTTTTCAAAAAATAGGTTAATTATTCTAACTCCATTCAGGAACAACTTTGAGGACTTCCATTCAAAAGAGAATTTCTAAAACTACTTAAAATCACAGGGTAACTGCCAACAAGCATAAATGGTCCTAAAAAGAAGTTTGATTTTCTCCAGTAAGAAGTCCCATGGGCAGTATGCCAATGGGAAGTCATATGCTTGGAATTAGGCATTGGAGGTAGGGTTACCAAGGTATCTTGGTTTTTCTGAGACTGTCTGTGTTTTAGCACTGAAATCCTGGTTCCCAGGAAGCTATTCAGGACACTGGGATAGTTGGTTACCCTATATTTGACTCAGTTTTTATGGCAATGTGGTAAAATTTCAGTTAACCAAAAAATTTTTTATACCTAGCTTACTGAAAAAGGCAAATCATAAGAAAATGTATTAACACCAGAGCTTAATTAGGGAAATAAATACCACATTCACCACAAAACTGCTTCAGTATTTTGGGATCAGACCACATTTATCCTAATCTCTTAAACTTATATATTTATATTTAGTCATGTTTAAAATGTCAGGTTTCACTCATTAAAAATTCAGTTCAGTTATATTTGTTACAGAGGAGTTACTAATATTGGAAAATGAAGAAATATAGTGTTAAAATATTTCCATACCAAGAGAGGATGAATTTTGTGGCATGAGCATTGGTTTCAGAGTCTGAAGACTTTGAATCTTGACTGTGTACATGGTGTGTGACTTTGGGCAAGTAATTACTATTTTTTTAAACATCTCTGAGGATTAATTTCCTCATCTTTAACATGGAGCTATTATTACCAACCTGGTTGTGAGGATTATATTGTAGCATTTATGCAGGTGTCTAGCACATCATAGGACCTTAGTGTTAAATAGAACAATGGGGATCAAAACAGCTAAGTGTTACTTAAAGAAATACACTGTCCAGAAACTCCATTTCATGTGCATTTGGTTTAAGTTGAGGTTTTGGTGCTTTTGTTGAATCAGATAGGGTGGAAAAACAAAACCAAACAATCCCACAGTAGTTAATATAATTGAATGTTGTTTAGCATATTTATCATATGGGAGGACTGTACTCAAAATCATTGTCATGATTTATTATTTCTTCTTTCTGAACTGAGGTCTGTACACAGTTGTGTCTGGAGACACAGCCCATTATGTACACGGGTATTTTCCCAGGAGATCCCACCCTGTTTAATCAGATGCTCTGGCCCTGGCACTTGATCTGCATGGAGCTAAGAAGAACCTTGTTGTGGGGGCATTTGCTGTCAGTTTGGATGGGGAGGCCACACAGGTATCAGCTGCTTATTTCATAGATCAAAGGACAGTCTGTGTTTATGTGCTGTATGTATTTGCTGAGCCTTTCCCAACTCCACCTGGCTTATGAGCCCTAGATGTTCCCATATAACATTATTACTCAATGACTATTTGGTTTAAAGAAAAGAAAAACACTAGCCACAGCAAAATACACAAAATAAAACTGCCATAAGAATGTAAGCAGATCATCTATGAGAAAAAATTGAAGGGGAGCAGTGGGATGGGGTTAAGAAGATGAATATTGGTATCAGAGAGCTGAGTTTGAAATACAGTTTTGCTAGTGTGATATCAGGCAAGTTATTTTATTTCTATCAGCCTTTGTTTCATCTTCTGTAAAACGGAGATAGCAATATTTACTGCATAAGATTAAGTGAAATAAAAAATAAGTGTGCTTGACAAATAATAGGAGCTCAATATACAGTGGCTATCATTATCTAAATTATTATTTTTGTTTGTTTTAAGTTTATCTATTTTGAGAGAGAGAGAGAGAGAGAGAGAGAGCGCACTGAAGGGGCAGAGAGAGAGAGGGAGAGAGAGAGAATCCCAAGCAGGCTCCACGCCATCAATGCAGAGCCTGATGCAGGGCTCGAACTAACGAACTGTGAGATCATGACCTGAGCTGAAAGCAAGTCAGATGCTTAACCAACTGAGCCACTCAGGTGCCCCTATTTTTGTTACCAATCTCAGGTTTTTTTGTTTTGTTTTGTTTTGTTTTGTTTTGTTTTGTTTTTTTGCTGTACTCTAGAACAGTTTTGGTCATTCTTGTGTCCCCTTTGATCAGTGCTGGACACATGTTGGGCACATGATAAGTATGGATTTTGTTCTTAGATTTTATAATATTTTTCCTTTCTCACAACTTGAATCCATTTAATTCCTTGTTTCTTTTTTTTTAAACTGAGTTATAATTTACATGTAGTAAAATATATAATTCTCAACTGTATAGATGAATGAATATTTCGCGTGGTTACACACCATGTAACAACCACCCAAATCAGGGTTGTACACCATGTAACAACCAGCAAAAACCTTTAACCTGTCAATGTTCCTTTCTGCTTCTTTCCCATCAGTATCTGTAGCCTTACCTGCTCGCTTCTCTACCCCCTCCCTCAAGAAAACCACTATTTTTGCTGGTCCATCTATTCAATTTTCTTTTGTCTTTTTTTTCTTTTACTTGAATACAGAAAGAGAAAAAAATTATTTTTGTTTTCAATTTTTATTAAAAATATTTTTCTTTATTTTTTCTACTAATTTCTTTACTTTTTTGTAAATTTTTCAAATTCTATTTTACTTCAGTCATTTCAATTTATTCTATTTTATTGTATTCATTTTCTCAAATTTTCAAACATTTTCCTTTTTTCCCTCTTTTCCCTCTGATCAATCAAGCTCCTTTCAACAACTAGATCAAAACACACCTAGGATCTAGTATCATTTATTTGATTTTGTGTGTGTGTGTGTGTTGTTTTTAATATTTTAATTTTAGTTGTTTTTTACCTTATTAATTCCTTTTCTTCCTTCAAAATGATGAAGGAATTCACCCCAAAAGAAAGAGCAGGAAGAAACGATAGCCAGGGACTTAATCAACACAGATACAAGCAAGATGTCTGAACCAGAATTAGAGTCACAAGAATAATACTACTAGCTGGGGCCGAAAATAGAATAGAATCCCTCTCTCTGGTGATAAAGGAAGTAAAAGTTAGTCAGGGTGAAATAAAAAATGCAATAACTGAGCTGCAATCTTGAATGGTTGCCCTGGTGGCAGGATGGATGGGGCAGAGCAGCGAATCAGTGATATAGAGGACAAACTGATGGAGAATAATGAAGCAGAAAAAAAGAGGGAGACTAAAGCAAAAGAGCACGATTTAAGAATAAGAGAAATCAGTGACTCATTAACAAGGAACAACATCAGAAATATAGGGGTCCCAGAAGATGAAGACAGAGAAAAAGGGGTGGAAGGGTTATGTGAGCAAATCATAGTGGAAAACTTTCCTAACCTGGGTAAAGACACAGACATCAAAATCCAGGAAGCACAGAGGACTCCCATAAGATTCAATAAAAATTGACCATCAACATGGCATATCACAGTCAAATTCACAAAATACTTAGGCAAGGAAAGAGTCATGAAAGCAGCAAGGGAAAAAAGTCCTTAACCTACAAGGGAAGACAAATCAGGTTTGCAGCGGACCTATCCACAGAAACTTGGCAGGCCAGAAAGGAGTGGCAGGATATGTTCAATGTGCTTAATCAGAAAAATATGCAGCCAAAAATTCTTTATCCAGCAAGGCTGTCATTCAAAATAGAAGGAGAGATAAAAAAAAAAAGTTAAACAAAAGTTAAAGGAGTTCATGACTACTAAACCAGCCCCGCAAGTAATTTTAAGGGGGACTCTCTGAGGGGAGAAAAGACAGAAAAAAAAAGACCAAAGCAATAAAGACTAGAAAGGACCAGAGAACACCACCAGAAACTCCAACTCTACAAGAAACATAATGGCAATAAACTAATCTTTCAGTATTCACTCTAAACATCAATGGACTAAATGCTCCAATCAAAAGACATAGGGTAACAGAATGGATAAGAAAACAAGATCCATCTATATGCTGTTTACAAGAGACCCACTTTACACCTAAAGACACATTCAGATTGAAAGTAAGGGAATGGAGGGGTGCCTGGGTGGCTCAGTCGGTTAAGTGTCTGACTTTGGCTCAGATCATGATCTCATGGTTCGTGGGTTCGAGCCCTGCATTGGGCTCTGTGCTGACAGCTCAGAGCCTAGAGCCTGTTTCAGATTCTGTGTCTCCCTCTCTTTGCCCCTCCCCCACTCAGGCTCTGTCTCCCTCTGTCTCAAAAATAAATAGACATTAAAAAAAATTGAAAGTAAGGGGATGGAGAACCATCTTTCAAGCTAACGGTGGACAAAAGAAAGCCAACTAGCAATACTTATATCAGTCAATCTAGACTTTAAAATAAAGACTGTATCAAGAGATGAAGCAGGGCATTATATCATAATTAAGGGGTCTATCCACCAAGAAGACCTAACAATTGTAAACATTTATGCGCCAAATGTGGCAGCACCCAAATATATAAATCAATCACAAACATAAAGAAACTCATTGATAATAATACCATAATAGTAGGGGACTTCAACACCCCACTCACAACAATGGGCAGATCATCTAATCAAAAAATCAACAAGGAAACAATGGCTTTGAGTGACACACTGGACCAGATGGACTTAACAGATATATTCAGAACATTTCATCCTAAAGCAGTGGAATATAAAGAGCACATGGAACGCTCTCCAGAATAGACCACATACTGGGACACAAATCAGTACAAAAAGATTGAGATCATACCGTGCATATTTTCAGACCACAACGCTATGAAATTCAAAATCAACCACAAGAAAAAATTTGGAAAGATAACAAATACTTGGAGACTAAAGAACATCCTACTAAAGAATGAATGGGCTAACCAAGAAGTTAAAGAGGAAATTAAAAAGTACATGGAAGCCAATGACAATGATAACACCACAACCCAAAACCTCTGGGATTCAGCAAAGGCGGTCATAAGAAGGAAGTATATAGGAATCCAGGCTTTCCTTTAGGAGGAAGAAAGGTCTCAGATATGCAACTTAACCTTATACCTTAAAGACCTGAAAAAGAACAGCAAATAAAACCCAAAACCAACAGAAGACAGGAAATAATAAAGATTAGAGCAGAAATCAATGCTATCTAAACCACACACACACACACAAAAAGTAGAACAGATCAATGAAACCAGAAGCTGGTTCTTTGAAAGAATTAACAAAATTGATAAACCACTAGCCAGTTTGATCAAAAAGAAAAAAGACCCAAATAAATAAAATCAAGAATGAAAGAGGAGAGATCACAACCAACACAGCAGAAATGAAAACTATAAAAAGAGAATGTTATGAGAAATTATACACTAATAAAATGGGCAATCTGGAAGAAATGAACAAATTCCTAGAAACATATAAACTACCAAAACTGAAACAGAAAGAAATAGAAAAGTTGAACAGATCCATAACCAGTAAAGAAATCGAATTAGTAATCAAAAATCTCCCAAAAATCAAGGGTCCAGGGCCTGATGGCTTTCCAGAATTCTACCAAACATTTAAGGAAGAGTTAACACCTATTCTCTTGAAGCTGTTCCAAAAAATAGAAATGGAAGGAAAACTTCCAAACTCATTCTATGAAGCCAGCATTACCTTTATCCCAAAACCAGACAAAGACCCCACTAAAAAGGAGAACTATAGACCAATTTCTCTGGTGAACATGGGTGCAAAAATCCTCAACAAGATATTAGCCAACCAGATCCAACAATACATTAAAAAAATTATTCTCCACAACCAAGTGGGATTTATACCTGGGATGCAGGGCTGGTTCAATATCCACAAAACAATCGATGTGCTTCATCACATCAATAAAAGAAAGGACAAGAACCACATGATCCTCTCAGTAGATGCAGAGAAAGCATTTGACAAAATACGGCATCCTTTCTTGATAAAAAACCCTCAAGAAAGTAGGAATAGAAGAAGCATACCTCGAGATCATAAAAGCCATATATGAAAGACCCAACGCTAGTATTATCCTCAATGGGGAAAAACTGAGAGCTTTCCCCCTAACATCAGGAACAAGACAGGAATGTCCACTCTTGCCACCGTTATTCAACATAGTATTGGAAGTCTTAGCCTAAGCCATCAGACAACACAAATATATGAAAGGCATCCAAATCAGCCAGGAGGAGGTCCAACTTTCACTCTTCTCAGATGACATAATACTCTATATGGAAAACTCAAAAGATTCCACCAAAAAAAACTACTAGAACTTATCCATGAGTTCAGCGAAGTGGCAGGATGTAAAATCAATGCACAGAAAACGGTTGCATTCCTATACACCAACAATGAAGCAACAGAAAGAGAAACCAAGGAATCGATGCCATTTACAATTGCACCAAAAACTATAAAGTACCTAGGAATAAATCTAACTGAAGAGGTGAAAAATCTATACACTGAGAACTATAGAAAGCTTATGAATGAAATTGAAGAAGACACCAAAAAATGGGAAAAGATTCCATGTTCCTGGATAGGAAGAACAAAAATTGTTAAAATGTCAATACTACCCAAAGCAATCTACGTATTCAGTGCAATCCCTATCAAAATAACACCAGAATTCTTCACAGAGCTGGAACAAACAATCCTAAAATTTGTATGGAGCCAGAAAAGACTCTGAATAGCCAAAGTAATGTTGAAAAAGAAAACCAAAGCAGGAGGCATCACAATCCCGGACTTCAAGCTGTATTACAAAGCTGTAATCATCAAGACAGTATGGTACTGGCACAAAAACAGACACCTGGATCAATGCAACAGAATAGAAAACCCAGAAATGGACCCATAAACGTATGGCCAACTAATCTTTGACAAAGCAGGAAAGCTATCCAATGGAATAAAGAGAGTCTCTTTAGCAAGTGGTGCTGGGAAAACTGGACAGCGACATGTAGAAGAATGAACGTGGACCACTTTCTTACACCATACACAAAAATAAACTAAAAATGGATGAAGGACCTAAATGCAAGGCAAAAAGCCATCAAAATCCTCAAGGACAAAGCAGGCAAAAACCTCTTTGACCTTGGCTGCAGCAACTTCTTATTCAACACGTCTCCAGAGGCAACAGAAACAAAAGCAAAAATGAACTATTGGGACCTCATGAAGATAAAAACTTCTGCACAGCTAGGGAAACAAGCAACAAAATTAAAAGGCAATCAATGGAATGGGAGATGATATTTGCAAACGACAGATCAGATAAAGGGTTATTATCCAAAATCTATAAATATCTTATGAAACTCAGCACCCAAAAAACAAATAATCCAGTGAAGAAATGGGCTAAAGACATGAACAGACACTTCTCTGAAGAAGACATCCAGATGGCCAACAGACACATGAAATAATGCTCAAAGTCACTCATTATCAGGGAAATACAAATCAAAACCACAGTGAGATACCACATCACACCTGTCAGAACGGCTAACATTAGTAACTCAGGCAACAACAATGTTGGCAAGGATGCAGGGAAAGAGGATCTCTTTTACACTGCTGGTGGGAATGTAAGCTGGTGCAGCCACTCTGGAAAACAGTATGGAGGTTCCTCAAAAAAAATTAAAAACTAGAACTACCCTACGACCCTAGTAGCAATTGCACTACTAGGTGTTTATCCAAGGGATACAGGTGTTCTGTTTCAAAGGTACACATGCACCCCAATGTTTATAGCAGCACTATTGACAATAGCCAAAGTATGGAAAGAGCCCAAATGTCCATCAATGGATGAAAGGATAAAGAAGATGTCGTATGTATATACAATGCAGTATTACTCAGCAATCAAAAAGAATGAAATCTTGCCATTTACAACTATGTGGATGGAACTAGAGGGTATTATGCTAAGGGAAATTAGTCAGTCAGAGAAAGACAAATATCATGACTTCACTTATATGAGGACTTTAAGACACAGAACAGATGAACATAAGGGAAAGGAAGCAAAAATAATATAAAAACAGGGAGGGGGACAAAACATAAGAGACTCTTAAACATGGAGAACAAACAGAAGGTTACTGGAGGGGGTGGGAGAGGGGGGATGGGCTAAATGGGTAAGGAGCATTAAGGAATCGACTCCTGAAATCACTGTTGTTCTATATGCTAACTAACTTGGATGTAAATTAAAAAAAATAAATTAAATAAAAATTAAAAAAAAAAAGAAAACACCACAGAAATTGTCAGTCCTGTTGCTGGTCCTGTGAGGCATTTCTCCTTGTCTAGGTAACCACATGCTCCCAGGTTGAAACAATTATAACATAAATCTTCAGTGTTTATACTGTACATGGAGTCACATGTATAGGGAACAGCTTTTCCTTCTTATACTGCAGTACATTTTATACTATAATGAAAGAAGAACAAATGACTCTAAATCTAAAATTGTAGCTGAATAACAAATAATCCTAAAATATGTGAGGAACCACAAAAGACCCTGAATAGCCAAAATAATGTTGAAAAAGAAAGCCAGAGTGGGAGGCATCACAATCCTGGACTTTAGCCTCTACTACACAGCTGTAATCATCAAGACAGTATGGTGTTGGCACAAAAACAGACACACAGACCAATGGAATAGAATAGAGAACTGAGAATTGGACCCACAAATGTATGGCCAACTAACCTTTGACAAAGCAGGAAAGAGTATCCAATGGAAAAAGATAGTCTCTTTAGCAAATGGTACTGGGAGAACTGGACAGCAACATGCAGAAGAATGAAACTGGACCACTTTCTTACCCCATACACAAAAATAAACTAAAAATGAATTAAAGACCTCAATGTGAGACAGAAAACCATCAAAAACCTAGAGGAGAAAATAGACAGCAACCTCTTTGACCTCAGCTATAGCAACTTCTTACTCAACACGTCTCTGAAGGCAAGGGAAATAAAAGCAGACATGAACTATTGAGACTTCATCAAGATAAAAAGCTTCTGAATTGCAAAAGAAACAATCAACAAAACTAAAACCAACCAACAGAATGGGAGAAGATATTTGTGAATGACATATCAGATAAAGGGTTAGTATTCAAAATCTATAGAGAACTTACCAAGCTCAATACCCGAAAAACAAATAATCCAGTGAAAAAATGGGCAGAAGATATGAATAGATACTTTTCCAAAGAAGACATCCAGATGGACAACAGACACATGAAAAGATGCTCAACATCACTCATCATCAGGGAAATACAAATCAAAACCACACTGAGATACCACCTCACATCTGTTCAGAGTGGCTAAAATTAACAACTCAGGAAACAACAGATGCTGGTGAGGGTGTGGAGAAACAGGAACTCTCTTGCAAAGTTGTGGAGCTGCTCTGGGAAACAGTGTGGAAGTTCCTCAAAAAATTAAAAATAGAACTACCCTATGACCCAGCAATAGCACTACTAGGAATTTATCCAAAGGATACAGGAGTGCTGATTCATAGGGGCATATGTATTCCAATGTTTATAGCAGTGCTTTCAACAATAGCCAAATTATGGAAGGAGCCCAAATGTTCATCAACAGATGAATGGATAAAGAAGATGTGGTTTATATATACAATGGAATATTACTTGGCAATGAAAAAGAATGAAATCATGCCATATGCAACGACGTGGGTGGAAATGGAGGGCATTATGCTAAGTGAAATTGGTCAGTCAGAGAAAGACAGATATCATATGTTTTCAGTCATATGTGCAACTTGAGAAACTTATGGGGGAAGTTATGGGGGAAGGGAAGGGGGAAAATAGTTTCAAACAGAGAGGGAGGCAAACCATAACAGACTCTTAAATACAGAGAACAAACTGAGGGTTGATGGGGAGGGGGGTGGGAGAGAGGGGAAAATGGGTGATGGCCATTGAGGAGGGCACTTGTTGGGATAAGCACTGGGTGTTGTATGTAAGTGATGAATCATGGGAATCTACGCCTGAAACCAAGAGCACACTGCATACAATGTATGTTAGCTAACTTGAAAATACATTATATTTAAAAAAATAAAATAATAAAAAAGAAAACCACTATTTTCACTTTTATCACCACTGATTAGAAAAATTGCAAACTATTTGGAAGCTGAGCAACCCTCTCTAAAATATCTGTGGACCAAAGAATAAATCAGGAAGGAAATTAGAAAACATTATCACTAAATAATAACAAAACAGTATATCAAAATGTAAGTGATATAAAGCTTTAGTTATAAACATTTTTATTAGAAGAGAGGAAGGTTTTAAATCAATGGTCTGATCTTCCACCTTGAGAAATTAAAAAAAAAAATTACAATTAAACCCAAATAGAAGAGAAGGAAGGATATTGTGAAAGAAACCCCTCCCCACCAAAAAGCTAAATGAAATAGAAAGCAGAAAAATAACAGAGTTCCATTTTAATTCCACATTGATCAGAAATACACCCTGTACAATTGCAGTCATTTAAAGATTTGTTGAAATTTGCTTTATGGCCTAGGATAGTGAAGTATTTTGATAAATGTCCTGTGTGTATTGGAGAAGAATGAGTGTTCTGCAGTTGTTGAATGTTGAGCTCTTCAAGGTCAAGTCTGTGTCCTTACTGGCTTTTAGTTACTAAGACAGAAGTCTCTAACTTTATGGAACTTATCTATTTTTCTTTTAGCTTTATTAATTTCAAATTAATGTGTTTTGAAGCAATGTTACTGTATATGTACACCTTTAGGATTGTTATGTCTTCCTGATGAACTGACACATGTTCAGTGTGAATCACATGTCTCTGCCAATACTCCTTGTGTTGAACTGGCTTTCTTATAGTTAGTAATTGCATGGTACATCTTTTATCATACTTTTTCTTTCTATGACTGTTCCCATGTTTAAAGCATAATCATTCTCTTCTAATCAAGTATTTTTATTCTAACACTCTATGCCTTTTCAGTGGAGTAATAGAGACCATTTCCACCTAATGTGATTATTGAGATTGGTTGGATTTAAATCCACCATCTTGCTATTTGTACCATTTGTGGCTTGTTCTTTATCTCTCCTTTACCACTATGTTTGTCTGCTCTGGCTACCATAACAGTTTACCATAGACTGGATGACTGAAATAACAAAATTTGTTTTCTCACAACTCTGGAGGCTAGAAGTCCAAAATCAAAGTTCTTAGGAGGGCACTAACCCTATCAACCTTTATGACCTTATTTAACCTTTATTACCTTCTTGCAGGCCCCATCTCTAATTATAGTCATATTGTGAGTTACAACTTCATAAGAATTTTGGAAGGACACATTTAGTCTACAGCACCTGCTCTCTTTTGAATTATTCAGATATTTTCAGTATTCCATTTAATCTCCAGTAGATTAAAATCCAATCCAATAGATTGAATTTTAAGCAATGGTTTCTCTAGTGTTACAGTATGTAACTTTTTACATATGTAATGTATTTAATAATACTTAAATATTGTTTTCACTTTTAATAGGCAATAGTCTTTTAGTGAAAATAAAAAACACAGTTGATAATATTTGTCCACATATGTAACGTTTGGAATGCTCTTCATTCCTTTTGCAGATTTAGGTTACTGTGTGCGATTATTTCCTTTCAGGGACGTTCATTTACCTATTATCAAAATAAGCAACCACCACTTCAAATGAAAGCCTCTTCTAGTATCTGCTCACTATGGAAGTTTTCTTTGTCTTCAGAGTTCTCTAACATCTTTAAGGACAAATAGAAGTTTTTAATTTAGCCAGTTTGTTGTTGTTGCATCAACTGCTTTATAGACACCTATTGTCACACTGCATCCCATTAAATGTCAATAAACCTCAGTGTTACAATCAATGTTTTGGGCAATAAAGAAAAGTAACTAAACTGAAGAGGACTCAGCATTCGTGGTATAGCTCCTAACCTCTGCCCAGCCAGCTTCCATGAAGGTTTTTTTTTTTAAGTTTTTATTCAAATTCCAGAAAAGTTCACATACAGTGTAATATTGGTTTCAGGTGTACAATAGAGTGATTCAACATTTCCATACATCACCCTGTGCTCATCACAACAAGTGCCCTTCTTAATCCCCATCACCTATTTCCTGTATCTCCGTCCCCCTCTGGTAACCATCAGTGTGTTCTCTACAGTTAAGAATCTGTTTCTTGGTTTGCCTCTCTCTTTTTTTCTCCCCCTTTGCTCATTTGTCTTGTTTCTTAAATTCCACATATGAGTGAAGTCATGGTATTTGTCTTTCTCTGACTGATTTATTTCACTTAGCATTATACTCTCTAGTACATTTTTTAAATAAGAATACACATCTTACTAATCAGAAGCTGAAACTCCTTTTTAGGCTGTTTATTTTTCTTCCACTTTCATGCTTCCAACTTTATTCAGCCTCGAGAACATCCTTTAACGTTTCTTTTTTTTTTTTTTTTTTAACGGTTATTTATTTTTGAGACAGGGAGAGACAGAGCATGAACGGGGGAGGGTCAGAGAGAGGGAGACACAGAATCTGAAGCAGGCTCCAGGCTCTCAGCACAGAGCCCAACGCGGGGCTGGAACTCACGGACCGCGAGATCATGACCTGAGCCTAAGTCGGCTGCTTAACCGACTGAGCCACCCAGGCGCCCCTCCTTTAACGTTTCTTGAAGTGAATGTCTACTGGCAATAAATTCTCTCAGCTTTGGTTATTTGGAAATGTCCTTATTCCACCTTCATTTTTTAAAATGGATTTACCTAGGAATAAATCTAACCAAAGATGTAAAAGATCTGTATGCTGAAAACTAAAGAAAGCTTATGAAGGTAATTGAAGAAGATATAAAGAATTGGAAAGACATTCCCTGCTCATGGATTGGAAGAATAAATATTGTCAAAATGTCAATACTACCCAAAGCTATCTACACATTCAATGCAATCCCAATCAAAATTGCACCACCATTCTTCTCGAAACTAGAACAAGCAATCCTAAAATTCATATGGAACCACAAAAGGCCCCGAATAGCCAAAGTAATTTTGAAGAAGAAGACCAAAGCAGGAGGCATCACAATCCCAGACTTTAGCCTCTACTACAAAGCTGTCATCATCAAGACAGCATGGTATTGGCACAAAAACAGACACATAGACCAATGGAATAGAATAGAAACCCCAGAACTAGACCCACAAACGTATGGCCAACTCATCTTTGACAAAGCAGGAAAGAACATCCAATGGAAAAAAGACAGTCTCTTTAACAAATGGTGCTGGGAGAACTGGACAGCAACATGCAGAAGGTTGAAATTAGACCACTTTCTCACACCATTCACAAAAATAAACTCAAAATGGATAAAGGACCTGAATGTGAGACAGGAAACCATCAAAACCCTAGAGGAGTTGGGGCGCCTGGGTGGCGCAGTCGGTTAAGCGTCCGACTTCAGCCAGGTCACGATCTCGTGGTCCATGAGTTCGAGCCCCGCGTCAGGCTCTGGGCTGATGGCTCAGAGCCTGGAGCCTGTTTCCGATTCTGTGTCTCCCTCTCTCTCTGCCCCTCCCCCGTTCATGCTCTGTCTCTCTCTGTCCCAAAAATAAATAAACGTTGAAAAAAAAAATTAAAAAAAAAAAAAACCCTAGAGGAGAAAGCAGGAAAAGACCTCTCTGACCTCAGCCGTAGCAATCTCTTACTCAACACATCCCCAAAGGCAAGGGAATTAAAAGCAAAAATGAATTACTGGGACCTTATGAAGATAAAAAGCTTTTGCACAGCAAAGGAAACAACCAACAAAACTAAAAGGCAACCAACGGAATGGGAAAAGATATTTGCAAATGACATATCGGACAAAGGGCTAGTATCCAAAATCTATAAAGAGCTCACCAAACTCCACACCCGAAAAACAAATAACCCAGTGAATAAATGGGCAGAAAACATGAATGGACACTTCTCTAAAGAAGACATCCGGATGGCCAACAGGCACATGAAAAGATGCTCAACGTCGCTCCTCATCAGGGAAATACAAATCAAAACCACACTCAGATACCACCTCACGCCAGTCAGAGTGGCCAAAATGAACAAATCAGGAGACGATAGATGCTGGCAAGGATGTGGAGAAACGGGAACCCTCTTGCACTGTTGGTGGGAATGCAAATTGGTACAGCCACTCTGGAAAACAGCGTGGAGGTTCCTCAGAAAATTAAAAATAGACCTACCCTATGACCCAGCAATAACACTGGTAGGAATTTACCCAAGGGATACAGGAGTACTGATGCATAGGGGCACTTGTACCCCAATGTTTATAGCAGCACTCTCAACAATAGCCAAATTATGGAAAGAGCCTAAATTTCCATCAACTGATGAATGGATAAAGAAATTGCGGTTTATATACACAATGGAGTACTACATGGCAATGAGAAAGAACGAAATATGGCCCTTTGTAGCAACGTGGATGGAACTGGAGAGTGTGATGCTAAGTGAAATAAGCCATACAGAGAAAGACAGATACCATATGGTTTCACTCTTATGTGGATCTTGAGAAACTTAACAGAAACCCATGGGGGAGGGGAAGGAAAAAAAAAAGAGGTTAGAGTGGGCGAGAGCCAAAGCATAAGAGACTCTTAAAAACTGAGAACAAACTGAGGGTTGATGGGGGTGGGAGGGAGGGGAGGGTGGGTGATGGGTATTGAGGAGGGCACCTTTTGGGATGAGCACTGGGTGTTGTATGGAAACCAATTTGACAATAAATTTCATATATTGAAAAAAAATGGATAAAGAAGATGTGGTGTAATACGCGCGCGCACACACACACACACACACACACACACACACACACAAAATGGAATACTACTTGGCAATGAAAAAGAATGAACTCTTGCCATTTGCAACAATGTGGATGGAACTGGAGGGTATTATGCTAAATGAAATAAGTCAGTCAGAGAAATACAGGTATCATATGTTCTCATCCACATATGGAATTTGAAAAACTTAACAGAAGACCACGGGGAAAGGGAAGGAAAAAAATAGTTAGAAACAGAGGGAAACAAACCATAAGAGATTCTTAAATGCAGAGAACAAACTGAGGGTTGATGGGGAGGGCAGAGGGGGGAGAGGATAATGGGTGCTGGGCATTGAGGAGGGCACTTGTTGGGATCAGCATTGGGTATGGTATGTAAGTGATGAATCATGGGAATCTACTCCCAAAGCCAAGAGAACACTGTATACTCTGTTAGCTAACTTGATAATAAATTATATATATGAAAAAAAAACCAAACAAATAAAAAATAAAAAAATAAGATGAATTTTCAGTTGGTGTAGGATGCTAAATGGGTCGTTTGTTTCAGGTTACTCCTCTAAAGATAACATTCCATTGGATTGTAGCTTCTGTAATTTTTGTTGAAAAGTCAGTGATAATTTTTAACATGAATCTTCTGGAGTTAATATTTTTTTTTCACCAAATGCTGCGTTTCTTCTTATCTTTAATTTTGAGCCACTTGGCTCTGATATTCCTGGATGAAGTTTTCTTTGTATTTATTTTGCTTGGTATTAGAAGAGCTGCTTGAATCTGTGAGTTGATGCCTTTGATCAGATATGGAAAACTCTTCATTGTTATTTTTTTAAAATATTGTTTCTGTTCATGTTCTACTTCTCTTTTACATTCTATTACATTATATTCTTTCCTCTTTTCCCCCTCTCTGTGCTTCAGTTTGAGTATTTTCAGTGATGTTTTCAGTTTCACCTATCTTGTGCTGTGTTCAAGCTGCTGTTTAAACAAATCCAATGAGTTCTTAATTTCAAATATTGGTGTTTTGTAATTTTTTTAATGTTTATTTATTTTTGAGAGAGAGAAGGGGGGGGAGGGGCAGAGAGAGAGGGGGAGACACAGAATCCGAAGCAGGCTCCAGGCTCTGAGCTGTCAGCACAGAGCCTGATGCGGGGCTTGAACCCACGATCCACAAGATCATGACCTGAGCTGAAGTCGGACTCTTAACTGACTGAGCCACCCAGGTGCCCCTGGCGTTTTGTAATTTTAGGAAGTTCATTTGATTATTATAGTTTCTGATTCTCAGCTGAAATAATGCATCTTTTAATCCATTTTGTCTATGTGTATGGATCATAATTATTTTTCTTAACATATTGATCATAATTATTTTAAAGTTGTTGTCTGCTAAAACCAGGAATATCTTTGAGTCTATAGTTCTTGACCATTTTATCTCTTAATTATTGTTTTCTTCTTGTTTTTTTGGACTTCTATTAATTTTTTAATTTACCCTGGATATTGTAGATGATATGTTGTAGAGGTGTATCTATTTACAGAGAGCACTGAGTTTCAATCTGTCAGAAAGTTAAATTACTGGTAGATCGCCTTGATCTTTTTGAGGCCTGGTTTTAGGTTTTCTTGGGGGCCAGTCCATTTCTGCTTTGTCCTTACTCCTAGAGTGTAGCCTTAATCACAATTCCTATGATGTTTCATTTATCCTAGAGTATGGCCTTTCTAGGGTTTCAACTGAAGGCCCAGAGTGCTCATCAAATTCTGTCTATTCTTGTTGGGCCCAATGCCAATTATCTTTCTCCAGAACTATTTAAACTTTACAACTTTTCATCAGTTCTCACATGTGTAGTTGTGGTTCTCTGTCAGCCTCCTGGAATCTTGCCTGAAACAGTGGGGCCTCGGAGTTGGCCAAGCATTAAAGGAGAACTTCCATGAAGATTTCTGGGGTTCCCTCTCTGAGACTTTCCTTCTTCACAGCCACCCTCCTCAAGTTCTGGCTACTTTTGCTTCCATAATCGTCAGTCTCTTCCTCTTTTACACAGTGAGAACACCCCTCCTTGTACTGTGTCCTGGGAAATGTTCCCAGTGGGAGAACCTGGGTCATAGTGGAACTGTGATAAAACACAAGAAAACTTGTGTTTTCTTACAGTATTTGCTTAGATCTTCTGCCTTATTCACATACAGGCACTGTTTTAGGGTAAAGCTCATTGTTTACCCAATATTAAGAAGTTATTAAAGGTTTACTAGAGACCACCTACTTTTCATGTACTTGATCTCTTTTCATCACCATGACAAACACATAAGAAATAATCATAATATTAGTATAAATACAATGTATATATGCTAAGTACCAGGCATTATTTTGAGCCTTTTATGTATTTTTTTATATATACTCATTTAATCCTCACATTGGACATACAAATAGGTACTATTTTTGTTCTTACTTTACAAATGGGACATTTTAGAAACTATAGAGGCTAAGTAACTCTTCTCTCCATCCCCATACACAATATATAAATGCTGGAATTCAAGCTTCAAACCTAGGCAGTGTGGCTTCAGAATTTATGCTTTTAATGACTTCATTATTGATGGTGTTATTTCCATTTTACAGAGAGGGAAACTGAGTTTTAGAGAGGTTAGAGGATTTCCCCAATGTCACAGTGCTGATAAGTGGCAGCACTAGGATTTGAGCTACTAGAATCCAATCCTTTGCTCTTTCCTGTGTATCATAGTTCCTTCCAAAGGAGAGAGAAGAAACATGTTTTCATTTTTGGGACTTCAGCTTAAAAGAATTTTGTGGGGACTTAGGAGGGGCCAAACAACATCCTTTGGTTCTTAGTGAAGATATAATTTGTCAGTGGATATAATTTGCTGACTGTGTATAACCGGGCATTAGAAGGGGGTTGTTTTTCCCACAGACATGCATTATTTCTGAACACCTCTAGGACTGACTCCTATGGAAGCATATTGATAGCTCCATGAATGTCAGTTTTGGGAGTTGGAAAGACAGCAGAGCTCAACCTTGAAGTCCTCAGCATACACTGGGACGTGTGATGCCTAACTGACGTGCATGTTCCTTCTGGTATGAGCACATATGCTCCTTGGGTATTTCAGACACTTGCCAACCATAAACAGAGCCCTTGAGAGGGTCTGAGATGCCAAGTGTTTCTGTTTTGTTAAGGCTGCCAGGCTGAGTTAAGGAGAGGAAGTTGGTTCCTTTGTTAGGGAAGGACAATGCGTATGTTTACACATGAGCCAGGAGTGCCAGAGGCTGTAGAATGTACTACTGAGGGAGCCACCCAGAACCCATGTGTCTCACCAGGTCTCTGATACAGACCACCCTTTTTTTTTTTGCAGTGTGGAGGCTGCCAGCATTGGATTCGTCATTGTTATTGACCGACGAAGGGACAAGTGGAGCTCCATAAAAGCATCATTGACACGAATAGCTGTAAATATTCATTTTTGTGATGTTATTATAAAAGTAATTTAAATTGTTCAAGTATTTCATGTCGAAGTCACAGGGAAAAGGCAATTATTTTATGCAAAATTTTGGGAAGGTCTCTGTAGCAGAGGCTGTGTGTCACATCCATGTCCCCTCTGCCACCTACCTGCAGGTCACTGCAGACAATTCCTGAGCATGTCCAAAGCTTCCTGAATCTACCTTATTGATCTCTCTGGTCACTGAAGAGGGGCAGGTAAGGAGTGATGGAAAGTTAATGCCCCAGGAGTGACCAACTATTGAGTTATGGGAATTGATAGATAAATACCCCAGCTTCTGCACCCCCCTCAGTGGGACAATTCTGAGATATGTACCACATAGTATCTCAGAGGATCCAGACCTTCTTGCTCACAGCAGTGCCCCCCTTGATACGTTGGCTCTCTAGTTATCACGTTCTCATCTTCCCCCACTCCTTCACTATGTTTTCTGGGATCACCTCCTCAATAAACTCTATGCCCAGATCCTTGTCTTGGGATTTGCTTTGTGGGGTGAGGGGTCACCTAGTGTAAGCCAGTCTTCATTTCAGTATTCAAATTAGTTTTTCACATATTGAAAGACATGGGAAAAACCAGACAAAATACGACGTGTGCTTGCTTTTGGTATGAAATTGTACAACCTTGGATGAATTTCCTTTTCCATCTAATCAGTCTGATTTTGCTCTCTCTGTGTTGCCTTCCAGCAAGTAGATGTATCCTTTCTCTCCTTAGGGACCTGAGACCAGGGAATTCAACCACATGAGCAGGCAGACACCTCAGAGCAGCCATACCAGCATTTTCACGAAAGCACGGGTTGCCTAAGGCAGTTGGGACTGGATGAAGAGGATAAGATAATAGGGTGGTAATGTGTGTGTAGAGGCTGGGATGAGAGAGGGACATTTGTAACCTCACTTAGGCCTACTTACAAAGGCAGTCACACATGCAAACATACACATATTACAGAGTCTCACATCTAGAGCCTTAGCCAGAAACACAAATAGTGTCTCAGCCCATTTGTCTTATTATGACATAACAAAATAAAAGCTTCTTCTGTTTATGAGCTTGCATTTCTTTTTTTTTTTTAATTTTTTTTTAACGTTTATTTATTTTTGAGACAGAGAGAGACAGAGCATGAACGGGGGAGGGTCAGAGAGAGGGAGACACAGAATCCGAAACAGGCTCCAGGCTCTGAGCTGTCAGCACAGAGCCCGACGCGGGGCTCAAACTCACGGGCTGTGAGATCATGACCTGAGCCGAAGTCGGCCGCTTAACCGACTGAGCCACCCAGGCGCCCCTATGAGCTTGCATTTCAAAGATGGGGGAAAGGAAGACTTCCTTCACTTTGTGCACGGATTGTTTTGTTCCTTTCGTTTAGTTTGGCTACAGGATTTATTTTGTGGTCCATACTCTGAGGATTTAGACACCTGACAGTGCCCATGACTATTTTAGAGGACTGACCTCAAGAGAATTCTAGTTTCCCAGGATCCATTGACAATCTTGAATAATCTAATATTTGAGCCTAATTTGTTCAAGAATTACATTATCACTTTATGCCTAAAAGACACTGTAGTTCAGGGATCCCCAAACCTGGCTTCTAATCAGAATTGTCAGGTGCTTGTTGAAAATAGATATGTGAACTTCATCCCAGTTCTAGTGAATCAGAATATTTCAGGGTAAAGACCAGATTATTTTTTTTAACAAACACCTTGGGAGGTTGCTTTGGGGAACCACTAGAAGAAAAGGAAGCCACGAGCAATTGGAGACTTGGAATCTCATTTGTGCCATTAAATTGTTATATGAATCTGAGTTATCTTATTTCTTAGGACCTTGCCTCAAGATGAAGGCAATGCTTCCTGAAAACAAGTTGGCAATAATATGCATCAGGAACCATCTAAAATACTAAGTCTTTGAGTCAATAATTCTTTTCGGAAATTATCCTAAGAAAATGTTTCAAATGTGAATAAAGATGTTCATTTCAGTATTATTTATAATGATAAAAGTATGGAAAGGCCTAAATCATTAGCAATAAGGGATTGGTTAAATAAATTGCACACCCATGAAAAATAATATTTCCAAAGAATTTTTAATAACAGAAATAAAAGCTCATGGTATAATATTAAGTAAAAAAGCAAGTTACAAAATATGTCTAGTATGAGTTCAACCATGAGAAAGATATTTCAGCAGAGAAAATAGCCTGTAAGTAATTAGATTGAAATATTAAAAATGGCTATGAGATCATGGGTGGTTTTGGTGGTTTTCTTTTCTTAATGTATACTTTCATCATTTTCTGAATTTTTTCTGTAAGGAGTGTGAAATACTTTTATAATCAGAAATTTTTTGGTTTTTTGATTTGGTATGATTTTTAAGGAGGGGTTTGTATTACTCGAATATTATCTCTTTCAGCTCTGAAATTCTATAATGTATATTCTAATTCTTTGGCATCTCTGGTGTCTACTTCAACTTTCCTTTCTGTGATCTTGGGCAAAAGGAGACCAATGGATGTGACAGTTGCCCTGACACTTTCCATGATCCTTCCAGGTAGCATTTCCAGGAAATTTGCAGCTTATATTCATCCTTCGTCCATCTCGCTTTATCCAGAGGACATTCACTGACATTGGCATTAAGTATTATCGAGATGAATTTAAAATGAAAGTGCCGGTAAGCATTACTTTTCATCTTGTCTGCTTTTGGTCAGGGCCTGTGGAGAAGATGGCATTTGGGCTGAGTTTCTAAGGAAGGTAGGACTCCACAGGCAGAGAGAGGAGGGCATTCTGGGCAGAGGGAACAGCGTGTGTAAGGACATGGAGGCAGGAAGCACACACTTTATGTGAGGTCCCTGGGGAAGCCCCATTTTTGTTGGAATATATATAGGATAAGTGTTTGGAAGGAAAAAAATAGAAAACATGGAATAGGTTTTCAATGTAAGGATAAAAGGTCTGGATTTCATTCAGTAGGCAGTGGGGATCAGTGAAGGTTTTTCAGTTGGGGAGTGACTTGGGTAATGTGGTATTGGAGTTATATAATCTGAAGATGGTGCTCAAGACTGTGGAAAGTAGAAAGAGGAAGGGATATTGTAAGGGTATGGGTAAAAGAAAATAAGGGTCTAATACATGGAGTGACACAAATGTAGTTAACTATAGAATAAAAATAAAACCAACATGTGATACTCATCAAAGGAAAACAAATTAAAATGGCAAGGTTAAAAATTTTACCTGTAATTTTGGCTGAGATATGGGGGAAACAGCCACTTTCATACTTTACTGATTGGAATAAAGTTGGTAATGATCGATATGAAGGACTAATTGGCTGCATTTATCAAAAATTAAAGTGTACACACTCTTTGACCTTCCTATGAAAGTTATTCTATAGATATTCTCACACATGTGCATAAATCTGCATATACAATGATATTCATTGCCAAATTGTTTGTAATGATAAATGCTTGGAAACACCATAATTACAAACAACAGGGGAGTGGTTAAATAAATAATGGTCTACACAATCAATTAAATACTTTGTAGCCATCAAAAGTGATGTCATGATATAACCCTAGTGAAAACAGGTGGCAACTAACATATACCTAACCTATGACCCAACCAAGAAAAATGAAAACACATGTCCACAAAGAGACATGTACAAGAATGTCTCTTGTGAATGGATAAAGCTGGTGAATGGATAAAGAAATTGTGGCATATTCACATAACGGATGTGAATATGAAGTATAAAATAATAAAAAGAATGAAGTATTGATATATATAACAGCATGGCTACATCTCCAAAATATTCTCTTGAAAGAAAGAAATTAGACACTAAAGGGTGTATGTTCTGTGATTCTTTTTATACAAAGTTTAACAAGAGGCAAACCTAAGCTATAGTGTTAGAAAATCACAATGGTGGCTGCTGTTAGGGGTAAAGGGTAGTGAAAATTGATTGGAAGGAGACACAAGGGAACTTTCTAGGGAAATGTATATCTTGATTGGATGGTATTACATGTGTGTATACACTTGTCAGAGCTAATTGAGTTATGCCCTTAAAAATCTGTGTATTTTATTGATGTAAATTATATCTCAATCAAAAAAGGAAAAACAAAAAAGGGGAAAGTAGGTAAGATGAATATACAGTGACAGAGAAGTTTCTAATACATAGTTTTGGTTTTATATTTTGTTTAGTTGGAATAATTTCAATCTCAGAAAAATTTCAAAAGTAAGATTGGGGTGCCTGGGTGTCTCAGTCAGTTAAGCATCCAACTCTTGGTTGAGACTCAGGTTATGATCTCATGGTTCGTGGGTTCAAGCCCTGCCTTGAGCTCTGCACTGAGAGCACGGAGCCTGCTTGGGATTCTCTCCCTCTCTCTCTGCCCCTCTCCTGCTTGTGTGCTCTCTCTCTCTCTCTCTCTCAGTCTCTCTCTGGAAAATAAATAAAATAAACATTTGAAAAAAATAAGATTAGTACAAAGGACATATTATGCCCTTTACCCAGATTCATTCACTTATTTCAACATTTAATCCCCATTTGCTTTATTATTTATTTACTACTTGCTTCTGTCTCTATATTATTATATATGTCTATAGATATATACATCTCTCTTTTTCTCTCTTTAATATAGAAATATGTATATTTATCTCTATTTGTAATATATAGAGATAAATTTACATATAAAGGTATATAAATGTATGTATTATACATGTATGTGGTATGTATATTTGAATTTTTATATACAGGATCTAGTTTAGAATCAGTGTATATAGTTGTCATGTCTCTTCAGTTTCCTTTTATCTGAAACATTTCCACAATCTTTCTTTGTCTTTTGTGACATTAGCAGTCTTAGAGAATATAATCCCTTAAAAAATAAACTTACCTCATTTGAGGCTCATGTGATGATCTCTCAGGATTTGATCCAGGTTATGCATTCCTAGCTCAAATACTACTTAAGTGATGTTATGTCTTTCTCATGGCATCACATGTGGAGACACACAGTGTTCATCTACCCCCTCATCAGTAACATTATTTTGACCCCTTAGTCAAGGTGTTGTCCAATTTCTCAAATGTATTATGTTCCCATTGCAACTAATACAGATCTTTGGAGAAACACTCTAAGACCATACAAATATCCTGCTCCTCAAAAGATTCTTCTCTATATTTAATATCTAATATCTACTTAATATTTAATATCTATTGATAATTCTTGCCTAGAACAATATTTATTAAATTGATTGCAAAATAATGATTTCCCAGCTACACTCCCTGAACATGTACTAATCAGAAGTTGGTCTTCTACTAGAAGAAAGAAAGCTAGAACTTTCCCTTCTCCCTTATTTATTATCATTAGACATAACATGTATGTCTTTCTCCCTTATGTACATATATGAATATATGTATTTATTCAAGGAATTAGAGAGTTCACACTGATACCTTAAGTTTTAGGTCATCATCAGTGATCCCATGTGGGGGAAACTTCACATTATTTTCATGTAAAAAATAATTTAATGTTTAAAATTAAAATGTTTGCCAAAACTCAGAAAGCATCCATCATGAATGCAAGATACTTTCAGTAAAAAGTAAGTTACAATAGTAGGTGGCAAAATAAAGAAATAAATACATTTTAAGTCATCTAAGACATATTTTTTCAGTGGGGATAAGAGCAAGGAGAAAACAGTATGGATAGTATACTTTTATTTGAATAAAATAGGAGGGGCATGTATGTAATTGTATTTGCATAGGTC
This sequence comes from Lynx canadensis, assembly GCF_007474595.2. Classification (NCBI taxonomy): domain Eukaryota; kingdom Metazoa; phylum Chordata; class Mammalia; order Carnivora; family Felidae; genus Lynx; species Lynx canadensis. The sequence continues at coordinate 75,197,532 of NC_044311.2, read as the reverse complement.
AGCTTGAGAAGGTTGTGTAAGATATCAAGAAACTGGTTGAAGTGGTTGCCTTCCAGATGTAGAACTGGAGGTCTGGAGGTAGGGGTGAGAGGAAGACTATTTTCTATCTAGGTAGATTCTTATTCTGTTTGAATTTATTATCTCATACATATATTATCAGTTCAAAACAAATTAAAAAACCTCTTTAATTGAAATTGCTCTGAGAAAATATTTTATCCATCCCAGTGAAAACTGACCATCTCAGATAAGGGATTTTTCTATTTCTTTTTCTAACTCTCATTTTCCCTCTTTTGGTTTCATTTTGTATTACTAATCAAATTTCCTAAAATACTTTCTCCCTATACTTTGGGTGTTAACCAGACAGAAAATGTATTTCCTGTTCTATTTTAAATACTTATTTTGAAATATTTGAGTATTTAAGAGTACTGTGAGCCATGAGTTTCTTATTCTGTTTTCCTGAACCGAGTAACAATTAACATTGTGGAATAGGTGACTTACAAGAAATGAATGAACTTTTCATAATCCTCATAAGCTTCTTCCCCTTCAGAGATATAAAGACTAGTCAATTGTTTCTTGTCACTCAAAAAGGTTTGGAGTTAGGAGCATTTGATCAAATGCCATATGTGTTTCTCTGGTTGTACATAAAATATACCTCTCAAAGAGATAATATGTAAACATATACATATGTGATTTATGCCCTCCTGTTCATTCAGTGCATCTATACTAAGGAGAGAAGGACCATCTACCTTATCTTGATACTATGTCTTAGCTACTTCTGTATGTGATAATGTATGTTGAGTTTTCACCCATCATTCTTTCAATTTTAAACTTAAAATCAACTTTTATTATTTTATTTTATTTTATTTTTTAATTATTTATAATTTTATTTTTTTCAAGTTACACCCAAATTAGTTAGCATATAGTGCAACAATGATTTCAGGAGTAGATTCCTTAGTGCTCCTTACCCATTTAGCCCATCCCCCCTCCCATCCCCCCTCCAGTAACCCTCTGTTTGTTCTCCATGAGTCTCTTACGTTTTGTTCCCCTTCCTGTTTTTATGTTATTTTTGTTTCCCTTCCCTTATGTTCATCTGCTTTGTCTCTTAAAGTCCTCATATGAGTGAAATCATATGATATTTGTCTTTCTCTGACTAATTTCCCTTAGCATAATACCCTTTAGTTCCATCCACGTAGTTGCAAATGACAAAAATTTCATTCTTTTTGATTGTCGAGTAATACTTCATTGTGTATATATACCACATCTTCTTTATCCATTCATCCATTGATGGACATTTGGGCTCTTTCCATACTTTGGCTGTTGTCGATAGTGCTGCTATAAACATTGGGGTATGTGTGTCCCTTCAGAACAGCACACCTGTATCCCTTGGATAAATACCTAGTAGTGCAATTGCTGGGTTGTAGTTTTAAAGATCTCTCAGTCACTCAAACTATAGGCACATTTAGTAGGGCATTTAAAATTTTTTTAAATTTATTTTTTTTAATATATATATTTTAACGTTTATTTATTTTTGAGACAGGGAGAGACAGCATGAACAGGGGAGGGTCAGAGAGAGAGGGAGACACAGAATCTGAAGCAAGCTCCAGGCTCTGAGCTCTCAGCACAGAGCCTGACGCAGGGCTGGAACTCACAGACCGCGAGATCATGACCTGAGCCGAAGTCGGCTGCTTAACCGACTGAACCACCCAGGCGCCCTAAAATTTTTTAAAATTTATTTTGAGAGAGAGAGAGAGAGAGAGAGAGAGAGAGAGAGAGAGAGATCGAACACACGCGAGTGGGGGAGGGGCAGAGTGAAGGGGAAACACAGAATCTGAAGTAGGCTCCAGGCTCTGAGCTGTCAGCACAGAGCCCAACATGGGGCTCAAACTCAGGAACTGTGAGATCATGACCTGAGCTGAAGTCAGACGCTTAACTGACTGAGCCACCCAAGTGGGTAAAGTTGGTACACCCACAGGAGGAAATGAGAAGGAAATGAGATGGGGGTCACTGCATGCCATGGAGAGTCACAGGGGAAGCACCAGGTTTTGGTCAGGAGGCAGAAGCAGGAAGAAGCTAGGCCAGAGACTTTATTGGAGTTTCCACAGGAAAAACAAGGCAGGGTAGGGTAAATAACTTAGGATTGGCTAGTTTGAATACTTCCAGTGGGTTTGGGGGCTAGGGGCAGTCTCTAGTCTTTTGATACTTGGTTCTGGGATAATTTAGGACAGGTGAAATATTGGCTTGGTGTGTGAAGGTTAGATAAGGAAGTAGTTGGGGATATGGGCTTTGGATCAGTTGGTTTGCATACAAAACACTTCCTCCCTCTGAGTCCTTTTTTATTTCTAAGAATGGGCTAGCCCTGGGAGAGACTTTCTCTCTCCATTCCAAAAATGCCAGAGCATTGAGAATGCAGAAAATAAGAAAGTATAGTTAATGTAATTGGCCCTGTGATGAAATGATGCCAAATAGACAAACGCAGTAGCTAAGAGAACAGAGAAAAGCTATTTTACATGCTCAGTGTTTTTAAAAATTTTTATTTTATTTTTAAAAATTCTAGTATAATTAACATACAGTACTGTATTAGTTTCAGGTGTACAATATAATAACTGAGCAATTCTATACATTTCTTAGTGCTCATTATGATAAGTGTACTCTTAATTCTCCTTTTCTATTTTACCTACCCCTCTACCCACCTCCCCTCTGGAAATCGCCAGTTTGTTCTCTGTATTTAAGAGTCTGTTTTTTGTCTTTTTTTTCTTTGTTTTGTTTCTTAAATTCCACATACGAGTAAAATCATATGGTATTTTCTTTCTCTGACTGACTTATTTCACTTAGCATTACACCCTTTAAGTCCATCCATGCTGTTGCAAATGGCAAGATTTCATTGTTTTTATGGCTGAGTACTATTCCATTGTGTGTGTGTGTATATATGTATATATATACCACTTCTTCTTATCCGTTTATTTATCATTGGACACTTGGGTGGCTTTCATAATTTGGCTATTATAAATAATGCTGCAATAAACATAGGAGTGTGTATATCTTTTCAAATTAGTGTTTTCGTATACTTTGGGTAAATACTCAGCAGTCGAATTACTAGGTCACATGGTAACTATTTTTAATTTATTGAGGAACCTCCATACTGTTTTCCACAGTGGCTGCACCAGTTTGCATTCCCACCAACAGAGCACAAGGGTTCCTTTTTCTCCACATCCTCACTAATACTTGTTTCTTATGTTTTTGATTTTAGCCATTGTGACAGGTGTGAGGTGATATCTCATTGTGGTTTTGATTTACATTTCTCTGATTAGTGATGTTGGGCATCTTTTCATGTGTCTGTTTGCCATCTGTATGTCTTCTTTGAAGGAATGTCTGTTCATGTCTTTTGAGTATTTTTTAATTGGATTATTTGGATTTTTTTGGTGTTACGTAAATTCTTTATATGTTTTGGGTATTAACTCCTTACTGGATATGTCATTTGCAAATATCTTCTCCCATTCAGTATTTTAATTTTGTTGATAGTTTCCTTTGTTGTGCAAAAGTTTTTTTGAGACAGTCCCAATAGTTTAATTTTGCTTTTGTTTCCCTTGCCTCAGGAGACATATCTAGAAAAATGTTTCTGTGGTTGATGTGAAAGAAATTATTGCCTATGTTTTCTGTTAGGAATTTTATGGGTTCAGGTCTCACATTTAGGTCTTTGATCCATTTGTGAGTTTATTTTTGTGTATCGTGTAAGACAGTGGACCAGTTTCATTTTTTTGCATGTAGCTGTCCAGTTTTCCCATACTATTTGTTGAAGAGACTTTTTCTCCCATTCTTTATTCTTGCCTCCTTTGTGATAGATTAATTGACTATATAATTGTGGTTTTATTTTTGAACTCTGCTTTGTTCTGTTGACCTATGCATCTGTTTTTGTGCCAATACCATAGTGTTTGATTACTACAGCTTTGTAGTAAATCTGTGATTGTGATACCTCTAGCTTTGTTCTTTATCAAGATTGCTTTGACTATCTGGGGTCGTTTGTGGTTCCATCCAAATTTTAGGATTATTTGTTATAGTTCTGTGAAAAATGTTACTGGTGTTTTGATATGGACCTGTTAATAATATTGGTTCTTCCAATCCATGAACATGGAATATCTTTCCATTTGTGTCATCTTTAATTTCTTTCATCAGTGGTTTATAGTTTTCAGAATACAGGTCTTTCACCTCCTTGGTTAAGTTTATTCCCAGGTATTTTATTATTTTTGGTACAGTTATAAATGGGATTGTTTTACCAATTTTTCTTTCTGCTACTTCATTATTACTGTGTAGAAATGCAACAGATTTTTGTATATTGATTTTGCATCCTGTGACCATATTGAATTCATTTATTATTTCTAGTGGTTTTTGGTGGTAACTTCAGGGTTTTCTCTATATAGTATCATGTCATCTGTAAATAGTGAAAGTTTTACTTTTTCCTTACCAATTTGGATGCCATTTATTTCCTTTTCTTGTCTGATTGCTGTGGCTAGGACTTCTAGTACTATGCTGAATAAAAGTGGTGAGACTGGACATCTTTCTCTTGTTCCTGATGTTAGAGAAAAGCTGTCAGTTTTTCCCCACTAAGTATGATGTTAGCTGTGGATGTTTCATAAATGACCTTTATTATGTTGAGGTATGTTCCCTCTAAACCCACTTTGTTAAGAGTTTTTATCATGAATGTGTTGTATGTTGTCAAATGCTTTTTCTGCATCTATTGAAGTGATCATAGGGTTTTTATCTTTTCTCTTATTAATGTGATGTATCACGTTGCTTGATTTGGGAATATTGAACCACTCTTGCATCCCCAGAATAAATCCCACTTGATTGTAGGTGAATAACCTTTTATTTATTTTTTTTTCAACGTTTATTTATTTTTGGGACAGAGAGAGACAGAGCATGAACGGGGGAGGGGAGAGAGAGAGAGGGAGACACAGAATCGGAAACAGGCTCCAGGTTCTGAGCCATCAGCCCAGAGCCTGACGCGGGGCTCGAACTCACGGACTGCGAGATGGTGACCTGGCTGAAGTCGGATGCTTAACCGACTGTGCCACCCAGGCGCCCCTGAATAACCTTTTAAAATGTAATGTTGGATTCAGTTTACTAATATTTTGTTGAGGATTTTTGAATCTATGTTCATCAGGAGTATTGGTTTGTAGAGTATTGGTTGGTAATGTCTTTATCTGGTTTTGGTATCAGGGTAATGGTGGTCTCATAGAATGAATTTGTAGGCTTTCTTTCTTCTTCTGTCTTTTGGAATAGTTTGAGAAGAATCAGTATTACCTCTTCTTTACACGTTTGGTAGAATTCACCTGTGAAGCCATCTGGTCCTGGGCTTTTCTTTGTTGGTATTAAAAAAATTTTTTTTTAATGTTTATTTATTTTTGAGAGGGGGGAGGGGCAGAGAGAGAGACGAAGACACAGAATCAGAAGCAGGCTCTAGGCTCTGAGCCGTCAGCACAGAACCCGATGCAGGGCTTGAATTCATGAGCTGTGAGATCATGACCTGAGCTGAAGTTGGATGTTTAACCAACTGAGCCACCCAGGTGCCCTGGGATTTTTTTTTAAATTGCTATTCAATTCATTGTTAGTAATTGGTCTATTCGAAATTTCTATTTCTTCCTGATTCAATTTTGGAAGGTTATATGTTTCTAGGAATTTATCTGTTTTTTTTTTCTAGGTTGTTCAATTTTTTGGCATACATTTTTTTAAATAAATTCTCTTATAATATTTTGTTATTTCTGTGGTGTTAGTTGCTATTTCTCCTCCTTCATTTCTTTTCTTTTAATGTTTATTTATTTATTTTGAGAGAGAGAGAGTGTGCATGAGCAGGGGAGGGGCAGAGAGAGAATCCCAAGCTGGCCCCATGCCATCAGTGCAGAGCCTGATGCAGGGCTTGAACACAGGAACTGCAAGATCATGAACTGAGCTGAAACCAGGAGTCAGACACTTAACCGACTGAGCCACCCAGGTGCCCCTCTCCTCCTTCATTTCTAATTTTATTTATTTATTTGAGTCTTCTCTATCTCTTTCTTTGACTAGCCTGGGTAAAAGGGTTTTTTTTTTTTTTTTAATGTTTATTTCTCTTCATGCAATATGGGACTTAAAGTCATGATCCCATTATCAAGAGTCACATGTTCTTCCAACTGAGCCAGCCAGGTGCCCCAAGTCTGGCTAAAAGTTTAACAATTTTGATTATTTTTTTCAAAGAACCACTCCTCATTTCATTTATTGTTCTGTTCTGTTGTTGTTGTTGTTGTTGTTTTTTGTCTCCATTTCATTTATTTCTGCTCTCATGATTATTTCCTTTCTTCTACTGCCTTTGTCCTTTTTCCAACTCCTTTAGTGTAAGGTTTATTTGAGACTTTTCTTGTTTCTTGAGGTATTACTATAATCTTCTCTCTTGGAACAGCTTTTCTGCATCCCAAAGATTTGGACTGTTATAGTTTCATTTCTGTTTGTCCCCATGTATTTTTTGATTTCTTCTTTGGCTCCTTGGTTGGCCTATCCATTGTTCAGTAGCAGTTTATTTAGCCTGCATGTATTTGTGTTCTTTCCAAATTTTTTCTTGTGATTGATTTCTAGTTTCATACCATTATGGTCAGAAAAGATACATGATACGATTTCAGTCTTTTTGAATTTATTGAGATTTATTTTGTGGCTAACATGTGATCTATTCTGGAGAATGTTCCTTATGCATTTGAAAAGAATGTATTCTGCTATTTTGGGATGGAATATTTTGAATGTATCTGGTCCAATGTGTCATTCGAAGCCACTGTTTCCTTGTTGCTTTTTGTCTGAATGATCTATCCACTGATCTAGGTGGGGTGTTGAAATCCCCTGTTATTATTGTATTACTATCGATTTCTTCCTTTATGTCTGTTAATAGTTGCTGTATGTACTTAGGTGCTTTCATGTTGGGTGCCTAAATATTTACAATATTATATCATCTTATTGGATTGTACCCTTTATCATTATGTCCTTCTTTGTCTCTTGTTACAGTCTGTTTTAAAGTTTATTTTGCCTGATATAATTATTGGTACCCCAGCTTTCTTTTCACTTCCATTTGCATGGTAATTGTTTTTCCATCCCTTCATTTTCAATCTGCCTATGATTTTAGTTCTGAAATGAGTCTCCTATAGGCAGCATTTAGATAAGTTTTGCTTTTTTATCCATTCAGTCAACCTATGTCTTTTGATTGGAGCATTTAGTCCATTTATATTCAAAGTAATAGTTAATAGATACATACTTATTGCCATTTTGCTGTGTGGTTTACAGTTGTTTTTGTAGTTCTTCTCTATTCCTTTCTTCTTTAATTGCTCTCTTCCCTTGTGGTTTGATGGCTTTCTTTATTGATATGCTTGGATTCCTTCCTCTTTATTTTTTGTGTGTCTATTACAGGTTTGTGTGTGTGTGTGTGTGTGTGTGTGTGTGTGTGTGTGTGATTGTGGTTACCATTAGGTTCATAGATAACATCTTATGCATAGAGCAGTCTATATGAAGTTGTTGGTCACTTAAGTTTGAACCCATTCTAAAAGCACTACGTTTTTACTCCCCCACCTTCCACATTTTATGTAAAAATTGTTATAATTTACATCCTTCTATTTTGTGAATGCCTTGACTGATTTCTGTAGATATTATTGATTTTACTGCTTTTTTGTTTTAACCTCCATACTGGTTTTATAAGTGATTCATCTACTACTTTTATTATGTTTGCATTTACTTGTGAAATATTTTCCCTTCATAATTTTCTTACTCCTAATTATGGCCTTTTCCTTCCACTCAAAGAATTTCCTTTAATGTTTCTTATAAGACTGGGTTAGTGGTGATGAATTCCTTTAACTTTTGTTTTTCTGGGAAACTCTTATCTTTTCTTATGTTCTGAATGGTACTCTTGCTGGATAGAGTATTCTTAGTTGTAGATTTTTTTCCTTCATTACTTTGAATATATCATGCCACTGCCTTATGGCCTGCTTTTCTGCTGAAAAACAAGCTGATAGTCTTATGGAGTTTCCCCTTGTATATAAGTGTTTTCTTTACTCTTTCTGCCTTTAAAATTCTTTGTCACTACTTTTTGCCATTTTAATTAATATATGTCTTGGTGTAGACCTCTTTGGGTTGATTTTTGTTGGGGACTCTCCGTGCCTCTTAGATCTGGGTTTTTGTTTCCTTCCTCAGATTTAGGGAGTTTTCAGCTATTATTTCTTCAAATAAATTTTCTGCCTCCTTCTCTCTCTTTTCTCCTTCTGGGATCCATATAATGCTAATATTATTATGCTTAATGATGTCACTAAGTTTCCTTAAGCTATTCTCAGCTTTTATTATTCTTTTTCCTTTTTGCTATTGAGCTTGGTTGCTTTCTATTACTCTGTGTTCCAGATCATTCATCTGTTCTTTTGCCTTCTCTGATTTGCTATTGATAACCTCTAGTATATTAAAAATTTTTTAATGTTTATTTATTTTTGAGAGAGAGAGACTGAGAGAGAGAGAGAGAAAGAGAGAGAGAGAGAATGAGCAGGGTAAGGGCAGAGAGATGGAGACACAGAATCTGAAGCAGGCTCCAGACTCCAAGCTGTCAGCACAGAGCCCGATGCAGAGCTCAAATTCACGAGCTGTGAGATCATGACCTGAGCTGAAGTCGGATGCTTAACTGACTGAGCCACCCAGGCGCCCCTCCTCTAGTGTGTTTTTAATTTTAGTTATTTAGTTCTTCATCTCTGATTGGTTCTTTTTTTATTTTTATTTTTTAAGTTTATTTATTTATTTTGAGACAGAGACAGAGAGAGTGAGTGGGGAGGGGCAGAGAGAGAGGGAGAGAGAGACAATCTTGACATGGGGCTTGAACCCACAAACCTGAGATCATGACCTGAGCTGAAACCAAGAGTCGGACGCTTAACCGACTGAGCCATCCAGGATCTTCTCTGGTTGGTTCTTATTGATATTTTCTATCTCTTTGTTAAGTATATCAGTGAGATCCTCCACTCTTTTCTCAAGTACAGTTAGTATTTTTATGACCATTACTTTGAATTTCTTATTAGGCATATTATTTATCTCTGTTTCATTTAACTCTTTTGATGTGGTTTTGTCCCGTTCTTTCATTTGGGACATAATTCTATCTCTTTATTTTATCTAACTCCCTGGGTGTGTTTCTATGTGTTAGGAAAGTCAGCTAAGTTTCTTGCTTCTGAAGTAGTAGCCTTATGAAGAGGTCCTGTGAGAGCCCCTGAGAGGGTGGTTGGTGGGTGGGGCTGTCAAACCAGATATCTGCCCCCAGTCCCATCTGCTGGGACTGTAGTCACACTAATATGTGTAGTTATCTTCCCCTCTCCCCAGGGCAGGAGTCACTTTGGTGTGGCACTGGTCCCTGCTAGGGGCTGCTTGCAGGATGTGTCATGGCAGGAGCCATTTTGGAGGGATGCCTGTGGAGTGAGGTAGGTTGGATTAGGTGGATCTGCAGGAGAATGCAGGAGTGGCATGTGTGGTATTAGCAAGCTATGGAGGAGTATTTGAGCTGGTTCCCATAGGTGTCTGGCTATCTTGGCTGGGGTAGGGGTTGGGGAGATGGCGCCCACCAGGTCTTTTGTTCTAGGAAAAGTCACCTATACATCCTTCCCCCTCCAGTGCAGGGAAATTACTAAATAAATCTCCTTCCCATATACCCCAGGTGCTTTTCTGTACTGTATCTCAGCTGGGTTGTTGGTTTGATGGTCTTTAAAGGGTAGAGACTCTGTTTCCTTTTGCCCTCTGTCTCTCCTGGAGCCAAGCCTGCTAATTTTTAAAGTACCTGGAATTAACCCTTACTGATTGTACAAAGTCACAAAGTTAAGCCCCATTGTTTTTCAAAGCCAAATATTATAGGACTTTTCTTCCCAGTTCAGGTCCCCTATGCTTGGGGTGCCTGGTATGGGGTCTGGTCCTCTCTCTTCTCCATGCTTATGGTGTTGCTGCTGATTGTGGTTGACTCCCCTGGGAAATTTGGTTCCCAGTTGCATCTCTGCCCCTCCTACCTCCTTCTATGTGGCCTCCTCTCTATTAACTGTGGAAAGTCCATTCTGACAGTCTTTGGGTTTTCTGTGCTAGGTACACTAATGTGGCTGTTATCTAGGTGTGTCTGTGGGAAAAGGTGAGCTTAGAATCTTCCTACTCCACCATTTTTTCAGAAGTTCTTTTGCCCTATTTTTTTAAAAAAAATTTCTTTCCAGGATTTTATTTAAATTCAAGTTAATTAACATATAGTGTAGTATTTGTTTCAAAAGTAGAATTTAGTGGTTCATCACTTACATATAACACCGAGTGCTCATCACAAGTGCCCTCCTTACTGCCAATCACTCATTTAGTCCATTCTCTCAACCCACCTCCCCTCCAGCAACCATCAGTTTGTTCTCTATAGTTAGGAGTCTCTTATGGTTTTCCTCTTTCTCTGTTTTTTTATTTTTATTTTTATTTTTTTATTTTTATTTTGTTTTTTTGTTTTGTTTTGTTTTGTTTTATTTTATTTACATCCAATTAGTTAGCATGTAGTGCAATAATGATTTCAAGAGTAGAATCCAGGGGCACCTGGGTGGTTCAGTTGGTTGAGGGCCGGACTTTAGTTCAGGTCATGGTCTCATGGTTCATGAATTTGAGCCCTGCGTTGGGCTCCTTGCTAACAGCTCAGAGCGTGGAGCCTGCTTTGGATTCTGCATCTCCCTCTCTCTCTGCCCTTCTCCAGCTCACACTCTGTCTCTCTCTCAAAAATAAAAAAAAAATTTAAAAAAAGAGTAGAATCTAGTGATTCATCCCCTATGTATAACACCCAGTGCTCATTCCATCAAGTGTCTTCCTTAATGCCCCTTACCCATTTAGCCCATCCCCCTACCCACAACCCCTCCAACAACTCTCAGTTTGTTCTCTACATTTAAGAGTCTCCTCTGTTTTGTCTCCCTTCCTGCTTTTATATTATTTTTGCTTTCCTTCCCTTATGTTCATCTGTTTTGTATCTTAAATTTCACATCTGAGTGAAGTGGTTAACTCCCCTGGGAAGTTTGGTTCCCAGTTGCATCTCTGCCCCTCCTAGCTCCTTCTGTGTGGCCTCCTCTCTATTAACTGTGGAAAGTCTATTCTGACAGTCTTTGGGTTTTCTGTGTCAGGTACACTGATGTTATTACCTAGGTGTGTCTGTGGGATGAGGTGAGCTCAGAATCTTCCTACTCCACCATTTTGTCAGAAGTCCTCTTGCCCATTTTTTAAAAACTTTTCTTTCCAGGATTTGTGAAGTAATGTGATATTTGTCTTTCTCTGACTGACTAATTTCACTTAGCATAATACCCTCTAGTTCCACCCAAGTTGTTGCAAGTGGCAAGATTTCATTCTTTATGATTGCAAGTAATACTCCATTGTGTGTGGGTATATATATATCTGTATATATATATATATATATATATATATATATATATATACACACACATACATATACCACATCTTCCTTATCCATTAATCTGTTCATGGACATTTGGGCTCTTTCCATACTTTGGCTATTGTCAATAGCAGTGCTATAAACATTGGGGTGCATGTGTCCCTTCAAAATAGCACACCTGTATCCCTTGGGTAAATACCTAGTAGTGCAATTGCTGGGTCGTAGGGTAGTACTAGTTTTAATTTTTTAAGGAACCTCCATACTGTTTTCCAAAGTGGCTGCACCAGTTTGCATTCCCACCAGCAGTGCAAGAGAGATCTTCTCTCTCTGCATCCTTGCTAACATCTGTTGTTGCCTGAGTTGTTAATGTTAGCCATTTTGACAAGTGTTAAGTGGTATCTCATTGGGGTTTTGATTTGTATTTCCCTGATAATGAGTGACGTTGAGCATCATTTCATGTGTCTGTTGGCCATCTGGATGTCTTCTTTGGAAAAGTGTCTATTCATGTCTTTTGCCCAATTCTTCACTGGATTATTTGCTTTTTGGGTGTTGAGTTTGATAATATCTTCATAGATTTTGGATACTAACCCTTTATCTGATATGTCATCTGCAAATATCTCCTTCCATTCCGTTGGTTGCCTTTTAGTTTTGCTGATTGTTCCCTTCACTGTGCAGAAGCTTTTTATTTTGATGAGGTTCCAATAGTTCATGTCTTTGCTTGCCTCTGGAGACGTGTTGAGTAAGAAGTTGCGATGGCTGAGGTCAAAGAGGTTTTTTGCCTGCTTTCTCCTCGAGGATTTTGATGGCTTCCTGTCTTACATTGAGGTCTTCCATCCATTTTGAGTTTATTTTTGTGTCTGGTGTAAGAAAGTGGTCCAGGTTCATTTTTCTGCATGTTGCTGTCCAGTTTTCCCAGCACCACTTGCTGAAGAGACTGTCTTTATTCCATTGGCTATTCTTTCCTGCTTTGTCAAAGACTAGTTGGCCATACGTTTGTGGGTCCATTTCTGGGTTCTCTATTCTGTTCCATTGATCCGAGTGTCTGTTTTTGTGCCAGTACCATACTGTCTTGATGATTACAGCTTTGTAATACATCTTGAAGTCCAGGATTGTGATACTTCCAGCTTTGTTTTTCTTTTTCAGGATTGCTTTGACTATTCAGGGTCTTTTGTGGTTCCGTACAAATTTCAGGACTGTTTGTTCTAGCTTGGTGAAGAATGCTGGTGTTATTTTGATAGGGATTGCATTGAATATGTAGATTGCTTTGGGTAGTATCGATTTTAAACAATTTTAACATTTTAACAATATTTGTTCTTCCAATCCATGAGCATGGAGTATTTTCCTATTTTTTTGTTTCTTCTTTGATTTCTTTCATAAGCTTTCTACAGTTTTCAGTGTATAGATTTTTCACCTCTTTGGTTAGGTTTATTCCTAGGTATTTTATGGTTTTTGGTACAATTGTAAATGGGATCAGTTTCTTGATTTCTCTTTCTATTGCTTCATTATTGGTGTATAGAAATACAACTGATTTCTGTGCATTGATTTTATATCCTGCAACTTTGCTGAATTCATGGATCAGTTCTAGCAGTTTTTTGGTGGAATCTTTTGGGTTTTCCATATAGAGTATCATGTCATCTGCAGAGAGTGAAAGTTTGACCTCCTCCTTGTCGATTTGCATGCATTTTATTCCTTAGTGTTGTCTGACTGCTGAGGCTAGGACTTACAATAGTATGGTGAATAGTAATTCTCTTGCCCATTTTTAATTGTATTTTTTTATTGTTGAGTTTCAAGAGTTCTTTATATTTTGCAGATATGAATGCATTGTCAGATACGTGATTTGCAAATATTTTCTCCTAGTTTGTGGGTTGTCTTTTTCATTCTCCTGACAGTGTCTTTTGCAGAGCAAATGCTTTTAATTTGGACGAAGTCCAGTTTATCAATTTTTCTTTTATATGTTATGTTTTTGGTGTTGTATCTCAGGACTGTTTACCTAACCCAAAAATTTTCTCCTGATTTTTCTCTTATGTTTTCTTCTCCAAGTTTTATGTTTTACATTTAGATCTCTGATGCTTTTTGAGTTAATTTTTTGTATGAGATGCGAACTAAGGTTCCTTTTTTTTTTTTTTTTTTGTATATGGACATCTAGTTGTCTTAGCACTATTTGTTGAAAATGGAATTATTTCTCCATGGAATTGACTTTGCACCTCTGTCAAAAGTCAGGTTAGTGTTTCCCAAAGTTCAGAGATGATTGGGGGTGGGGTGTGACTTTAAAGGATAGCACAAGGGAGACTTTTGTAATGATAAAATGGTTATGTATCTCGATTGTGCTGGTGGTTATGCAAATCTACAGATGTGAGACAATGATATAGAGCTAAACATACGCATTACACCAATATCAATATGGTTTTGTACTATAATTATGTAAGATGCAACCATAGAGGGGAGAGATTGAGTGAAAGGTACATGAGACCTCTCTGTACTGTCTTTGCAAATTCCTGTGAACCCATAATTATTAAATTATCTCATAATTACTATAACTACTATAATTACTTCAAAATAAAGAGTTAAAAAATCACTTGACCATATTTGTCTGAGTCTAGTTCAGAATTCTCTAGTCTATCCCACTGATCTATTTGGCTGCCCTTTGCCATTAACACATTCTTTATTACTGCAGTTTGTAAGTCTTGAAACTTTATTCATTTTCAAAATGGTTTTATCACTTATCAAAATGGTATTTTGCACTTCTGTATAGATTTTAGAATTAGCTTCTCAATTTCTACAGCAAGTCTGCTATAATTTTGATTGGGATTGCTTTCAATTTGCAGATCAATATTTAGCAGTACTGAATCCTTTAATATCTTTCTTTCATTTCTAATTTTCACTTTTAGCTGTCAGTTTAAAATTTCTCTTGGTCCTCTGTAGCTAAAGGTGACATGGCAGAGTCCTAGCAAGCATGGAACACATGCCTCCCTCTCCTGTTCAGTTATGTGGAACAGAAAATGTGCAGCCTAGCAGGATCTGTTAAAACTCCAGGCTATGTGGCAAAGTTATTTCTGCCTAATGCAACGTTCCATATTGGTATTAAAAAAAATCCAAGTATTACCATAGCAGTTGTCTCAAGAAGCAAAATATATTGGCAATTTCTTGTTTTGTGTCCTATAATTTCTAATTTTAGAAAGATATTTTTGCAACTCCTAAAAGTGGTTTACAAGTTTTAGGAAGGAAAGGCATAGATGGATTTAGGTACCCCCCCCCCCAACTTTTTCTCATTTTATAAATGTAATTTTTAAAATTCCCAAGCTCCTGGGGTGGTTGGCTGGCTCTGTTGGTGGAGCATGCAACTCTTGATATTGGGGTTGTGGGTTTGGGCCACACATTGGGCATAGAGCTTACTTTAAAAAAACATAAAAATAAATAAATAAGTAAATAGGTAAAATTCCCAAACTCCTTTTCAGAAGAAAAGGAGAAAGGCAGGGTAACAGTGATATGTAGTAACCAAATCCTACTAAACATGAGTGACTTGAGGCAGGGCCTATTGTTCTGTGTTCTCCTTTAGAGCCTGGCAGTTATTAGAAGTTCAATACATATTTGTTGAATGAGTAAATCGCTTTAATTTTCACCTATAGGCTTTGGGCCCTAACATATTTTTTTTTAGTTCTGAAGTGGATTTAGCATTTGACTAATACTATATAATAATAGAAGAAACACTATATCCTTTTTTAAAAGATTTTATTTTTAAGTAATCTCTACACCCAACATGGGGCTCAAACTCACAATCCAGAGATCAAGAGTCACATGCTCCATCAACGGAGCCAGCCAGGTGCCCCTGGAAGCCTATATTTTTATGTCCTCTGACCAAGTTTTCAAAATATTAAACAAGGAGTGAAGAAATAGAAGGTCATTAAGTTAAAAGCTTAAAGGGGACATATTTTAGAAATAGGAGTGAGGAGTCCTTGTTTCTCTTTAGGAGTGAGCAGGGGGTCCCTGAAACAGAGAACCAGGATGATGTTCTGGTCAGAGCCACTGTAGTGGAGTAAAAAAGGACAACTTGGAGTGAGTCAGCTTCCTCTAGGTGTGTGGGCATTTGTTCATCAGCATGGGTTTGTTCATCAGCCACATTGTTAATTTATAAAAACCCACTCCCTATTACATCCAAATCTCCACCATACTGGATACATTGGGGGCACATTAACATTCTTCACGGGAGGCATCAGTGTAGTAAATCTTTTTAATGCATACTTCTCAATAGGTCCTGTATTCTAATTTTATTTTGATATTCACCAGCCTACCCCTTATTGGGCTTCTCATTGCAGAATTTTAGGTCTCAATATGGCACTTGATTTTGTGGCTGAAGAGTAGGCTTTAGCTTGGGAACTTTCGACAAAACTTCACCTAGAGTAAGACCCGACTTCTAAGTAGCTTAAAACTGAGTCCCCTGAACCAAGTCACCATTTTGTCACAGATTGTACAACCCTTTGGTATTCCTCACCTAAAGGGGATTAAATATAAAGGGGCTATAAAATGTTTCTCTGCTGCTACTAGGAATTTATACAAAGGATGCAGGAGTGCTAATTCATGGGGGCACATGTAACCCAATGTTTATAGCCCCCCTATCAACAATAGCCAAAGTACGGAAAAAGCCCAAATGTCCATCAACTGACGAATGGATAAAGAAGACATGGTTTATAAATACAATGGAGTATTACTCAGCAATCAAAAAGAATGAAATCTTGCCATTTGCAACAATGTGGATGGAACTAGAGAGTATTATGCTAAGTGAAATAAGGCAGTCAGAGAAAGACAGATACCATATGTTTTCACTCAAATGTGGAATTTGAGAAACTTAAAAGAAGACCATGAGGGAAGGGAATGGAAAAAAATAGTTACAGAGAGGAGGCAATTAATAAGAGACTCTTAACTATAGAGAACAAACTGAGGGTTGATGGGAGGAGGCGGTGGGGAAGGGAAAATGGGTGATGGGCATTGAGAAGGGCACTCATTGGGATGAGCCCTGGGTGTTGTATGTAAGTGGTGAATCATGGGAATCTACTCCCAAAGCCAGGAGCACACTGTATATACTGTATGTTAGCTAACTTGAGAGTAAATTATATTTAAAAAAATGTTTCTCTGCTATTTGTATTAACTCTTTGTGTGTTAAATTCCTGGTCAGGCAAAGTTCAAGTACTGTTTAAATAACAACAGAATCTAGATGAGCTACTGTTTAATTATCTGTGAGGAATATATTAATTTTTCCCCTATAGATCATTATGTTAAACTCTGTCTCTGACCTTCATGGCTACATTGACAAAAGCCAACTGACAGAAGACTTAGGGGGAACTTTGGAATATCGCCATAGTCAGTGGATAAATCATCGAACTGTAAGTACCAACTTATGTGCCCTTTTTATTGTTTTTCCTTATTTTCCAGTAGGCAGGGCAGTTAAAGTTGGGCAGTCATTGCCCATGACTATCTAAGATACAGAAGGTTGGTTTTTCTAAGCCACAGGTAGGGGAGAAATGGGGCGGAAGGGAAAAGGCTGGGCTTGTCCTGCTGACTACCTTCACCTCACTTCATCATCTGGCATGGGGGATTGGGGGAACTTGATTTAGAATGCACCTGGGGAGAATGCAAAATACGAGCACCATGCTAAAGCGGAGAAGTTAATTTGGTTGGTCAGGGATGGGTCACAGACAGTGTTCCACACAACTCCCCAGATGATTCTAATGTATAGACAGATCAAAATCCACCAAGTCAGAAGGAGCTGTATTTGACTATTTTCACAATTATTTACTGTCTGACTTTGGGTCAGTTATTAAACCTCTTTCAGCTTGTTTTCTCCCCTGTTAAAATGGAACTAACAGTGGTTTTCAGCTGGGGGCGATCTGAGACTTTTTTTGTAGTCATAACTTGGGAGGAAGTGTATTACTGGCATCTAGTGGGTAGGAGCCAGGTATGCCGTGAAACCTCTCATAATGCATGAGACAGCCTCCAACAAAGAATTGTCCAGCCCAAATGTCAATAGTGCCAATGATGAGAAACCTCAGACTGCCTGAAAGTTTAACATGAGACCAAGTGATGTAATGTGTGTGAAAGCACCTGACGTAGTATTTTACTTGTCACTCTACTCACTCATAGCAAGGGTTATCATGCTAAACTAGAAGGGTCAGTCATGTCAAGAACAAAGTGGGATTGAAACTCAAATAATAAGTGTTTCTATATAAATTCTCCTTTCCCCACTCTTCTAGCCCCTAGCCCCTTGAAAAGACTGGGTTTTCTGAGCCAAGTCAGAAGCTTCCTTCACCACCCCAGTGACAACTGGCAGTGTCAGCCCACCTCTCTGTGTATCTGGTCACTTTGGAAGCATGTTGCCCAATATTTAACCAATGAACATCTGAACTACATTTAATTTGGAAGGAGAATTCACTCTCCTTTAGAGTGTAAAGCTTTGTGATTTTTTTTAAAGGAAATTTTAAGAACTAAACAAAAATAGACTTCTAGCAACACATTATATATGCAATATTTATTGCATTTCTAGCAACGCATTTATTTCAAAGCTACGGATTCTGATCCTTCCCTCACTTCTTTGTATGCCATGTAATTCTAAGGAAGACATGACCCTTCCCAAAACCTAAAGAACCTGGGCAAGAACCCTTTAAATTTCTCATGAGTTTTACCACAGTAACTGTGGCTCCTAGAGAATCTCGGGAATTAAAAAAAGGAATGGTGACATTCTTCATAAACATATTATTCTAAATAGGTCTAAATATAAAAGATACGGAGGGAAGCTTATGTAGAATATCACACACAAATAAGTGTGATCAGGGTCATCCTATGTTGCAATTTCATTAAACCATATGAAAAGTGAAACTGGAGTGCTTCTAGGCTTCATTTCTTCACTTCCTAGGACTTTATTACATTACTTTAGTAATCAAAAGAAGTTAGTGTCCCACCCAGCCTTACTGCCTAGCTAGCTCTCCCTTTTCCTCTGATTTCTCTACCAATTCTTTGTTTTATTATGTTCTTCATGTTTTTTCCAAGTTGCCTCAGATCTTTTCTGATATAACAAAAGTTCGCAGCAAATAAAGAAAAAACACAAATGCCCCTTGATGTCAAAGACTAGAATACTTCTCTACGAACTTAGAGAGGTAAAGAAGACTGAACCATGAACATAGATTATTTAAAGACATAGCATGAGCAGACATGTGCACACACTTTCCCACCCCAAGCCCAGTTTGTATCCATAGTTAGTGTGTGTGCATGTGTTAAATATATTATGGTGAACTTTAAAAAATACAGATCTTTTTTGGGGGAATGGTGTACTTCCTGGTTGTCGGATCATTGAGACTCATTAGAACTGAAAAGAACCTTAAAGATCATTTATTTCAATTACCTTATTTTATAGGTAAGGAAACTGACCTTCAAAGTAAAGAAGTGATTTATCCAAGGTTATACAGTTGAGTAGTGGTAGAGCCAAGACGAAGGCTAAGCTCTTTTTCATCACCCCATCAGTGTCAGGTCCTTTGTACCATTTCCAAGGTGATTGTTTGCTAATCAGATACCTGGAATCAAGTTAATTTGTTAACAGACTCTCCATAGGAAATGCCTGGATTTCCTCTATTTCCTGTATTTTCCTCTATTTCATCTGCAGGCCTGGCACCTGACTCTCAGAGTTGTTACTGTTATTATTATTACATTTGCAAGGTACTGGGCTGTGCCCAAGTCCTTTCACATTTGCTATTCCTTTGATCCTCAAAAAACCCCTGCAAAAACAGAGCAACCATTATTCCCATTTTTTCGGATGAGGACACTAGGACTCAGAGTAATACCTGGCTTACTTAAGATCACACAATTAGAGATCAGAATCTGAACTCTAATTCAAGTCTGAAACTCCGAAAGCCAAGATTTTTTTGTTGGTTTAATTTTAAATCTAGTTTTGTGAAATCTAGTTTTTATTGCTAAGAGGTGGTGTAGCATATAGTGCTTAAGATGGCTGGCTCTGGGTTCAATTCCAGTTCTGCCACTAATTTTTTATATGACTTTGGGGAAGTTACCTAACCTGAATTCACCTTAGTTTCCTTGTCTATAGATTGTGGTGATAATAGTAACCTATTTGAGATGCATTACAAGAGGTAGTGCATATAAAGCAAAATATTTAATATATTTTCTTATAAGTCCTCTGATAAATTGGATTTTTATATGTTATTCATTATAGGCTATTGGTGAATGACGTTGAGAGAGTATCTTACACAGATATTAGGTTATGTACAAGTAATAATACTTTGATGTGCTTGAAAGATTTTCATAAAAGTTAGTGGTTGTCTGAATTTCCAGGCCAAAAGAACTATGATGTTCAAGATTGCAACTGTATAAGTACTTGTGCTAATAGGGGAGATTCCACCAACAACAATAGGGGAGACTCATTACAGATAAGGAAACTGACCTTCAAAGTAAAGAAGTGACTTATTCAAGGTTATACAGTTGATGGTGGGTGCCTGGTTGGCTCTGGTAGAACATGCGACTTTAGATCTCAGGGTCATGAGTTCTACCCCCACATTGGGTGTAGAGCTTACCTAAAAAAAATGGTTAAAGGACAAAGACTTCAGTTTCAGACAGTAGGCGGGGGTGTGCTATGCTCCGGAAGCCTTATAGCTCTAGCCTCAGCTCTGGCCTCTGGTGCAGAAAAGGGCCACCTCATGTCTGGCACATTCTTTATGATGAGCATCTGGGTTTTCAGAAATGTTCTCTGATGATATAAGATCAGAGGTAATTTTTTCCCAAGTGAAAATTAGGTTAGACCTCTTTGCTACTATCAGTTATCCATCTAGCAGCTGTTTATGGGCCACCTATTATGTGACAGGCATAGTACCATTTGCTGGGGTAACAGAGATGAATTGCGCTTGCCCTTCAAGGGCAAAGTTGTCTCAGGAGCAGAGGGAAGTGGGCATAGTAGAACCCATCTGGCTGAGTAGAATGATTTGTGGGATTCTTAAAAGCCACTTACTTTCAACTAAATCTGCTGATGATCAGCATCACTTTTTCTAGGTTAGGCCACATGTTTACTGCTAAACTGTGCTGAGTAAAATGCAGATATCTCACCTGGGATATGAGGTGTGAAGTTACTCATCAGTTAGTAGGTATTCATTTAATGGCAGAGTAGTGTCCTTAGTGGAAGGTCAATTTTTATAAAGAAGTGACAGGCAGAGGTCCCCAACGCCTTATCACATGTGATAAAAGTAACTCTCTGAAAGGTCACTAGCGACTTACCTAATCACTACATCCATCTTCTTCCTTGGGGTCAAACTTGCTTCCCAAACTTAGTGACCTTAGTTGAATCCTGCCTTCTTTCCTTCCTTACTGCCTAAGCAATACTATCCTGGGCAATTCACTTGACCTGTTGGAGCTTCAGTTCCCTCTTCTATAAAAAGGAGATAAAATACCTTCCATTCTGGATTGTTGAGATGATAGACAAATGTATAGCACCAAGTACAATGCAAGGCCCGTTGCAGGTACTCAGGAAATGGCAGCTAGTTGTACTGTCCTTCCATTCAGAGAGCATATTGGTGAATGTTAAGCTGTCCTCATTGTTATGTCTGACCTTCCAGGCCATTGAAAACTTTGCTGTGACATTGAAGACCACTGCCCAGATGCTCCAGATGTTTGGGGCCTGCCTAGCCACAACAGAGCTGCCCAGGGGCGTGCTGTCCACTGAAGACCTCCTCATGTCCCACACAGGGCAGCGGGACAAGCTGCAGGTGAGTGGCCAGTGGCCTTGGAGAGAGCCAGGAGCAGAATTAAAAGTGAAGTCCTCTTCTTCCCCCTTTTCTGGTGACTTGGCAGCAGTTGATCATCTTAAATCTTCTAGATAGGCAGTATGTAAAGAGGAAAACCTCTTGAGACTGGTCCATGAGTGTAAAAGGATTGTAATTAAGACCTGTGAGAAGCAGCCCTGTAAAGGGAAACTCATTCCACAATGTGAGACAGGTGTGTGAACCTCCTTTCAAGTGCAGCACCCCTATGATCTGTTTGGGACAGAGCAAGATATGATGGATATGACTGCAGTGAATAAAGGAGGAGTGGCAATTGTCTTTTGAGGCATAAGCTTTCCTGAGCCTATTGTGAGGTTTTGGGGCAAACTAATAACTAATAACTTTGGGGCAAACTATTGCTTCACTTTCTCAGGGATGTATCTTTTTATTTGGGGAGTAATTTGAGAAAGAAGACATGGAAGGTGCTCTGAACTGGGTTTAAGGAGAAGCACCTATTAACTATTCATAAAATCATGTCAGAGCCTGCTAAGAATGGAGGCTGGTAGATTCTTTCAGGTCATGCAGTAAAGGGAGGTGTCTTCCTGGGGCTTATAGGAAGGGTTTCAGCTCTTTTCTACTTCCAGAAGCATAAATGGACCAAACCCATCATTTCACCAGAAGACCAGAACACCATTGGGCAGCAAACTGGGGATCAGAAGGTCAATGCATCTTAACATTACATGTATTCTTGCTGCATGGAGCTTGAGAAGAGCTGATCTCTTTTATTTGTGGCCCAAAATTTACAAAAACGCTTTGCTAGGTGGTTGATTTGCTCATTTAGCCAGCATTATTGACCACCTACCACTACATGTAGGCAAAACAAACCAAAAAAGTGCAAACTTAAGGAACACATAGTTGAGTTAGGGGAGTCTTAGGGTCTAGCAGTTAAGGCAAATTAATTCTTCCATGTGTCAGGGAACACTATTAAATTCTCTTTGGAAGGAGCTGGATATCCAAAAAAGAGTTCAAAATATACTTTCCACATTACTCTGAATAATTAAAAGATCTGGTTTGAAACTGTGAAAACCTGAAAACATCCTAGAACTTTTCCCTGGAAATGTCTCTGATGACCTTGACAAGCACGCACAACCTAGCACACCCTTCCTGTTCCCGTGTGTGCTTTTTACACCTGGATGGAAACTTAGGGCACATCTTCAGAGCACGTGCAGGCAGGTGTCCCAGGCTCTTTTGCATATTGGATCCTTCTCCGAGGAGAGCTTCTACTTCCTAAGTAAGGGTGACTTTGACAGGCTATGAGCTGTCTCTCAGTTTACAAACAGTATGCTGGCACTCACCCTGCTGTCACTAGGACCTTGTCTGTGCAAAGAGGAAATTCACTGAAATTCTATGGACTTCTATGGATGTTTCCAGAAGCGTGTCCCTGAACTCTTTCTGTAGCCTGAGTGCTGACAGTAAAAAAAATTAAATACCCCAAATGATTAAGGAGGTTTTCTCTTCATGGGAATGAAAACTCCTTAAGCCCTTTGGACCGTGTGACAACTGGATATCCATGTGAAAAAGAAGGAAATTGGATGCTTACCTCACCTTGTCCACAAAAATTAACTCAAAATTGGTCAGGGAACTAAATATAAGTTCCAAAATTATAAAACTCTTAGGAGAAAATATAGATGTAATTTTTTATGACCTTACATTAGGCGATGGTCTCTTAGATACCACACCAAAAGCACAAACACCTAAAGAAAATAAATAAAGTAGACATCACCAAAATTAAGAACTTTTGTGCTTCAAAGGACACTATCAAAAAGGTGAAAAGACAACCCGCAGAATGGGAAAAAATATCTACAAATCATGTATCTGATGAGAGTCTAATATCCAGAATATATAAACAACTCTTGGAGTACCTGGGTGGCTCAGTTGGTTGAGCATCTGACTGGCTCAGGTTGTGATCGCACAGTTCTTGAGTTCCAGCTCCGCATGGGGTTTGCTGCTGTCAGCAGGGAGCCTGCTTTGGATCCTCTGTCCTCTTCTTTCTCTGCCCCTCCCCCACTTGCTCTCTCTCTCTCTCAAAAATAAATAAAACATTTTTTAAAAAATTAAAAAAATAAACAACTCTTACAACTCAACCTTTATAAAAAGACAAATAACCCAATTAAAAAATGGGCAAAGTAGGGGTGCCTGGGTGACTCAGTTGGTTAAGGGTCTGACTTCAACTCAGGTGGCTCAGGTCATGATTTTATGGTTGGTGAGTTCGAGCCCTGTGTCAGGCTCTGTGCTGACAGCTCAGAACCTGGAGCCTGCTTTGGATTCTGTGTCTTCCTCTCTCTCTGCCCCTCCCCTGTGTGAGCTCTGTCTCTCTCTCTCAAAAATAAATAAGCTTTAAAAAAAATGGGCAAAGGATTAGAACAGGCATTAGACAGATAAATGGTTATTAAGCACATGAAGACATGTGCAACGTCATATATTGTTAGGGAAATGCAAATCAAAACTGCAGTGATATACCCACTAGAGTGGCACTAATTAAAAAGGTGGGCCATAATAAGTGTTGATGAGGATGTGAGGGAATTGGAACCCTCATACATTGCTTGTGGGAATGGAAACTGTCTGGTAGGTCCTCAAAAAGTTAAACATAAAGTTACCATATGACCCAGAAATTCTACTTCTACGTATGTACATAAGAGATTTGAAAACATGTTTTATATAAAAAGTTACACATAAATGTTCATAGCAGCATAACACCCCAAAAGTGGAAGCAACCCACGTGTCAATAAGCTGATGAGGGGATAAAAAAAATGTGGTATATCCATACAATGGAATATTACTCAGCCATAGAAAGGAAGTACCAATACATGCTTTAATATGTATGAACTTTGAAATAATTACGCAGAGTGAAAGAAGCAGACACAAAAAGCCACATATTGTACAATTCTACCTATATGAAATGTCCAGAATAGGTAAATATGGAGAGAAAGGTAGATTAGTGGTTTCCAGGGTCTGGAAAGAGGGAGAAATAGAGAGTGATTGATAATAGGTATGGGGTTTCTTTTTGAGGGTGATGAAAGTGTTCTGGGGAGAAAACATGGACTTGTATGCATTAAAAGGATGAGTTTTAGGGGTGCCTGGATGGCTCAGTGGTTGGACATCTGACTCTTGACTTTGGCTCGGGTCATGATCTCACAGTTCAGAAGATCAAGCCTGGCTTCAGGCTCTGCGCTGATGGTGCAGAGCCTGCTTGGGATTCTCTTTTTCTGCCCCTCCCCTGCTCGCGTGCGCGCACACGCTCTCTCTCTCAAAATAAATAAATAAAACTTAAAAGAAGAGTTTTATGGTACTATACGAATAATATCTTGATTTTTTAAAAAAGAAAAAGATCTGGGGCGCCTGGCTGGCTCAGTTGATTAAGCGTCTGACTTTGGCTCAGGTCGTGATCTCACTGTTTGTGGATTCAAGCCCTGTGTCGTGCTCTGTGCTGACAGCTTGGAGCCTGGAGCCTGCTTCGGATTCTGTGTTTCATTCTCTCTTTGCCGCTCCCCCATTTGTGCTCTGTCTCTCAAAAATAAATAAATGTAAAAAAGAAATTAAAGAAAAAAAAAAAGAAACAAAAAAGGAAAATATCTTTAGGCCTAAAATAATAATAAAATAACCATGAACCCTATACAGGTACGTGCTTTTCATACTGTTTATGATAGCCCTACAGACCTTCTTTCTTAGCAAAACAGCTCTTCCTGTTGTCTAATTCCATGTTGGTTTTGGAAGCAGTTCACAGAAGCAGGCAGTCTTCCTTCTGAGTCCCAAAGGAGGTGATTCTCACCTCTTTGAAGGTCTTATTTTGGGGCAGAAACCCCAGGGCCTTGGCCTTATACTCTCAGATACTTAAGTCAACTGACACACTTTACCATGTGTCCAGGTAAATAGGGTAAGACTCTCATATTTTGTTGTTGTTGTTGTTAAAATAAGAAATCCAACAGGGCCATAGTCCTTTTTCTCATCATGCAGGAGGAAAGTGCCAGTGGTCCTTTGATTATGTGATAGAGCACTCTTCTACAAATATGAATACTGTTTAGCATTTAATATTTGTTCCATTCAGAATTTATCCAATTGTGTATTCAGAGATGACTATTCTATCAGCATTTCCAGGGTTACAAATAATCAAGAAGATAATCATAGTAATAAGTGATTTTTTTGTAGGCCCTAGAAATAATTTACGGTCTTAGGAGGTTTTTTTTTTTTTAATTTTTTTTTTTTTTAATTTTTGAAAGACAGAGAGAGGGGCGCCTGGGTGGCGCAGTCGGTTAAGCGTCCGACTTCAGCCAGGTCACGATCTCGCGGTCTGTGAGTTCGAGCCCCACGTCGAGCTCTGGGCTGATGGCTCAGAGCCTGGAGCCTGCTTCCGATTCTGTGTCTCCCTCTCTCTCTGCCCCTCCCCCGTTCATGCTCTGTCTCTCTCTGTCCCAAAAATAAATAAACGTTGAAAAAAAAAAAAAAAAGAAAGACAGAGAGAGACAGAGCACAAGTAGGGGAGGGGCAGAGAGAGAGGGAAACATAGAATCCAAAGAAGGCTGCAGGCTCTAAGCTGTCAGCACAGAGCCCAATGCGGGGCTTGAACCCACAAACTGTGAGATCATGACCTGAGCCAAAGTCGGACGCTCAACCGACTGAGCCACTCAGGCACCCTACAGTCTTAGGAGTTTTTAAAGACCCCATTGTTCAAATTCTACTTGCAGAGACTATGTTAAAAATGCATAGGCACAGAGGTCTTGATTTTGCACAGGAAGATGAAATTGCTATTCTTATGAATGTTTTCAGTGCTAATGCCTTAACAAATCAGGGTTTTGAACTAGTTTTATGCCACAAGAAGATATCTCTCAGTATCTGCTGAGGAAAGGGGATATATCATCTCTTTTACGGACTTCTTTTTTCTCAATTATGAGGACTTGCATTTTAAAGGCCACATTCTAGAATTCATTATTTAGCATTATAAAGAAAAAAAACACAGCATGGTAGAGCTAACGTGTAGTGGCAGAAATGGGGTAATAAAAGCTAAGTAAGGAGTCTAAAGTATTAGTCATTCATATAATCTCTGGGCTCTGATTCATCCTTTAACTTCCTCCCCCACCTCCACCCCCAGCCCATGACACAGCCAAACACAGCACCTGGCATGAATAGTAATGCTTTTAAATGTATTTTGACAGACTGACTGACTGACTGAATGAATGAATGTCTACATTTAGGCTTACCCTTGTCATAGGGAAGAATTCTCCCCAGAAAATTTAAATTCCTTTGAGCCTGAAGCAATCTGCTTGCCCTATTAAGTGGGTCTTTTGAACCAACTGCTTGTTTCCATAATAGTGGAATTGTAATGATAAGTACACACTGGGACAGCCATACCAGTTGTTAAATATTTATGTTCCACAAGTGCCCAACTTTACCTCTCTGGCCCATTTCCTAGGACCCATGAGACCGCCTCATGTTTCTGGCATCAAAAGGGGTTAACACGTGGACAGCAGTTGGCTTCCACTGCTTCAGTCACCTGACAGCAGTGGCAGGACTGCTTCAGTATTATATCTGACATCTGTGCTGACTGGTCAATGACTGCTCTAAACAGTTATTAAATATTTTGAATTGTTATTACTATGGACAAGGGAAAACTCCATTTTTGTCCTGGGCAACTTACCTTTTCACTTTCCAAGTATCATAGTTCCTCAATCTTTCCCTGTGTATTTATGGCAGATTTTTGTAACCCTGCTAAAGCTAACCCTGCTAGGCCATATATGGCCTAGTCCCAAAGCAGTAACCAGTCATAATTTTTCCTTGTATATATACATATAGTTTTTGATAGTGTGAAGGGGATACACAGTGAATGACATCGCTTGCTCAGACCCACGTTCTCTCTCTCACACACTTCCTCACACTCTGCACTTCTTTGGGTATATCTGTGTCCCAAGTTTCCCCTTCCAAAAAGTCTCCTTCTGCCCCAGCAATATGCCTCTACTTCTCTGGCCCCTCCACCCTTCCTCCCAACTCTACATACACACACACACACACACACACACACACACACACACAATTTAATGGTAATGCCAGAATCCTGCTGGAATTCTGGAATCTCAAGGACATTTAAGAAACTGAGAAAAGCCAAGACTCTTTTTAGAAGGTAGGAAGAGTGAAAGGTAAGAGCACTTGCTAATGAGTGCTTCCCGCCCCCCCTTCCCCTATCATATCCTATTTGTCCTTATTCATTTGCAACCTAATTTCTTTTAGACTATTATTAATTCATCCAACCTACAAATATTTAATGAGCATTGGTGAAATAAGAAGAAATGAGGGCTGATACCTGAGAGTGGAAAAGAAGGGATGTGTCTAGTTCCCATGCAGGAGTACCAGCCGAGAGAGTGACTTGGGGCATTACCTGGAGTGGACAGAGCCACAGGGGGTGTCCAAAGAACTTGGGCCAGATCAGAAAAGTCAAATGTATCATCAGCCAAATCCAGGGACAAGTTTGAGGCTTCGACAGCAGAAGTCTGCAAGGGGATGAATAATGCAGTGATATTGGAGACCAGGAGCAAAGGCATGAGGGTGAGCAAGCCAGTACTTGTATGTGAATAGGGTGGAGAAGTATAAAACTCCTCCCACAGGGAACGAGCTCCATACTATGTGAAGGCTGGAGGTGGCTAGGCCTGGAGGAGAGATTCAGGGTTCATGTGCATACAGGATGTGTTTTTGTAACTATGGGCCTATTTTATTGCTCAGGGCACAGTAACCAGCATCCTGTGTGAACCATGCACCAAGCACCCAACTCTTAGAAGCAAAGTTCTCTGCCCGGCTCTGTCCCTTTGACTTATTTTGTGGTTAGCACTCAGGGCATTGACAGAAATGACTTGTGCTGTGTGATTAGAGGATTAGAGCTGTTGTATTTGGCAGGAGATAACCTGACATCTTCTCCAATTACAAAGCCCAAAGTCCCATGTAAAAGGAGCAGAATAGAGTTGCCTTGGAAGTATGACTCTTTCCATATCAACCCGAAGTTGCTGCCTATCTACACCAAACTTCAGTAGTTGAGCAAGGCCACACTTTGGGGACAGGTAGAAGAAGAAGCAGGAGTCTATTGACAATACCAGATGAAGTTTTTTTCCTGCTTTTCTATCAATTATTACATTATTATTTCGTGGCAGTGTCTAGCTTATTCAGTATCTGTCATTTTCTTATTTCTGGTCTCTGCCTTGGATTAGAACCAGATTTTGTTAATTTGTTAATAAATTTAAAATTAATAATTAATATAAACAATTAAATATTAATTAAAATTATTGTTTTATTACTTTTACTTTAAACATACAACAGCAGCCTGAGATACCCACAAAATTTAAGAGTTGTTGCTTTGGAGAGGAAAAGTGGATGAGTAGAGGACAAAAGACTTATTTTTTCCAGTATATACCCTTTCGTATATTTTGGATTTTGTAACATGTATATGTATTACCTGTTAAAAATGAGTTAATAACCATATGATCCAATAATACCACTACTGTGTATTTACCCAAAGATAACAAAAATACTAATTCAAAAAGATACATGCACCCCTATGTTTATTCTAGCATAGTTTACAAAGTCAAATTAAGGAAACAGCCCCAGTGTCCATGGATAGATGAATGTATAAAGAAGATGTGACACACACACACACACACACACACACACACACACACACACACACACACTAGAATACTACTCAGCCATAACAAGGAATGAAATCTTGCCATTTTGCAATAACATGGATAGATCTAGAGGGTATGATGCCAAGAGAAATAAATCAGTCAGAGAAAGACAAATGCCATATGCTTTCATTTATGTGTGGAATTTAAGAAACAAAACAAAAAAAAGAGACAAACCAAAAAGCTGTTTTTTTTTTTTTCAGTATATGAAGTTTATTGTCAAATTGGTTTCCATACAACACCCAGTGCTCATCCCAAAAGGTGCCCTCCTCAGTACCCATCACCCACCCTTCCCTCCCTCCTACCCCCCCCTCAACCCTCAGTTTGTTCTCAGTTTTTAACAGTCTCTTATGCTTTGGCTCTCTTCCACTCTAACCTCTTTTTTTTTTCCCTTCCCCTCCCCGATGGGTTTCTGTTAAGTTTCTCAGGATCCACATAAGAGTGAAACCATATGGTATCTGTCTTTCTCTGTATGGCTTATTTCACTTAGCATCACACTCTCCAGTTCCATCCATGTTGCTACAGAGGGCCATATTTCATTCTTTCTCATTGCCACGTAGTACTCCATTGTGTATATAAACCACAATTTCTTTATCCATTCATCAGTTGATGGACATTTAGGCTCTTTCCATAATTTGGCTATTGTTGAGAGTGCTGCAAAAAGCTGACTCTTAACTGTAGAGAACAAACAGATGATTACCAGAGGGGAGGTAGGTAGGGGGATGGGAGAAATAGGTAAAGAGGATTAAGAGTACCCTTACCATGATGAGCACTGAGTAATGTATAGAACTCTTGAATCACTATATTGTACACTTGAAACTAATATAACACTTTATGTTAACTACCCTGGAATTAAAATTGAAAAAACAAAAATAAATAAGTTAATTAATTTTTAAAAGCTGCAGCTCAACTTCTTTAGCATTTAATTTCCTAAATGAAAGATATACCTGATCTGCCATTCTCTTCACCTCAAATCTACCAAGAATTTGCTTTTGTTAGTTTCTTCTAAGACAAACTATATTTTCCTCTCTCTAGGATGAGCTGAAATTACTTGGAAAGCAAGGGGCCACATTGCTGTCATGCATTCAAGAACCAGCAACCAAAAGTCCCACCAGAAAACTCAATCCCAATCAGCTAGAGAATGTAGCAACCATGGAAAGGTGAGTGAGAGAGGAGAGGATATGTAGAACTCAATGATCAGAAATAACCAAAAACAGATTGGTACGGTTACACAGGATCTTGCTGGAGTCAGGAAAGAATAATATTTGAGACAACAAAGGCAAAAAGATGGTATCCATCTACAGAGATCTTTTTGTAAGAATGCTGTCCTGCCTCCCCTCCCCCCGCCACGCTTTGTGCTATAACTTTCATCCCAGGATTTCAAGGGAGATGGTAGTGTTTATTTATCTTTATTTCTAAATAACAGTTTGTTGGGTGCTGTACTTTACACACCTATCGTCTCACCAGTAGAAAACGAAAGGCACATAGGTAAGGTTACCTAGGGACACATTTGAAAGCACAGCAGCTGCATCTGAAGTGAAGTTTCTGCTTCGTTCTGAGGGTATCCCTGATTGAAAAATGGAAAATGTGGGAGCCAGATGAATCATGAAAAAGTCATAGGTGACAGACATATGTATAGTAAGGAGATTCCCACAATTAATATCACTGACTGGAAACATAAGGGCTATCTACATAAGCCTACATGGACTCATGTGGAAATGAACACTAACCACAATCACTTTCTCATTCTTTCTTGACAGGTTATTACTTCAATTGGATGAGACAGAAAAAGCCTTTAATCAGTTTTGGTCCGAGCATCACTTGAAGCTTAGTCAATGCCTACAACTACAACACTTTGAGCACAATTTTCATGAGGTGTTATTTTCTTGTGTAATAGAACTTCCTTTCATGGTTCAGTGACTTTTGGTTCTCTCTTCCCCCTTGGACTATGGATATTGAGTGTCCTCACTAACCCAGCCCCCTCCTTATATTCTTGCTTCCTCATTGATCATTCTCTTCTTCCTTTTTCAGTGGGGTAGCAATGTTCTAGAATCCCATTTTCCTGTTGACATACATGACATTTTGTGTATGGTTTATCTTCCTTTTTAAAAATGTTTGTTTATTTGTTTGTTTATTTATTTAGAGAACACAAGCAAGCAGGGGGAGGGGCTGAGAGAAGGGAGGAGGGGCAGAGAGAGGAAGAGAGAATTCCAAGAAGGCTCTGCACTGTCAGCATGGAGCCCAATGAGGAGCTCAAATCCACAAACCATGAGATTATGACTTGAGCCGAAACCAAGAGTCAGACATTTAACTAACTGAGTCACCCAGGCACCCCGAGGTTTATCTTTCTTTTTGATTGATAATCTGTAAAGTTGGTTTTACTATTTCATCTACATGTATCTCAACACCAAACTCCCCTTTCCACCCCTGCCCCAAGCTTAATCTAAAAGTTAATGAACTTAAAAAAAAATGTATATGTAGATACATAAAAGTCCTGAATCCTGTTTGGATTTTCAAGTTTTCTTAGAGTATACAAACCTATACCTCCAGAGAGGTGCTCATGGCTTATTTCTGGATGTTCTAATGTGTCTTATAGGTTAAGCGTGCCCTGGACAATTTGTTGGCAGAGCAGGCAGAGTTTACAGACATCGGAGACAGTGTGATACGTGTGGAGCAACTTCTTAAGGAACACAAAAAACTGGAAGGAAAAGGCCAGGTTTGTTTTTTGCTGTTTGTATGGACTGGGAAGGAAATTGCTGGGGACAGTGACAGATCATGTCCACTCATGACTGTTGGAAGGTTGCTGAAGGACACAGGAATGCCCAAATCCTGCCTTTCCAGTCACCACACTGCCAGGTAGGGGGAGGGTTCCAGTAGACTTGCCTGCTGGTACAGAAGCAACGGGAGGAAAGGTCATAGTGGGCACATTATCTACTGGCAGGATGTAGGGGTGGGAGTTGGTGGTAAGGAGGGGAAACTTGAAAAGGGGAAACCAGAAAAAAAAACCAACTAGTTTTATAACAAGCAGAATGGTGAGAAGGAGGAAATTGCTCCACATCAGTTCTGCTGCTACATAGAGCTGGCAAAGCTTTCTCCTTTCAAATGCCCCAAAAGTTGTCAATATCAAACTTGTAAAAGAATATGTGTTTCACAATTCTCATACCAGCATTAGACAGTTTCCCAGATCTGCACACCAGTCAGCAGGTAGGAATGATTCTATTTCAAGTCCTTACAAATTTGGGTTATTACAAATTAAGAAAGCCGAGTCCTCTCTTTCCAGAGAAGTTCTTTTCTGCTATTCTTAAATTAGATTCTCTATATTTGTGTCTCTTGGGGACTATGTCCTTGATGATTAGCACTTCCTTTCTGAGCTAATCTATATGCATGTTTTCCAGATGGTAATTTTGTAATATTAGAGATTTGCTTCAAAAAGTGTGGTCCTCTGGCCAGTGCATACATGTCACCTGAGTGAGAACTTGTTAGAAATATGGAATATCAGGCACGCCCCCCCCACCTCAGAATCAGAATCTGCATTTTAATAAGATTCCTAGGTGAATGGCATGCACATTATAGTTAGAGACATACCCCTCCTGCCAAAGGAGAAGTAACAAATACAAACCGGGTTCACTCTGACCCTAAGAGCTATCAGTTGTGGATTCTGAGCTGGGGGTGCTTCTGCACATGTGTGAATACATGGACCCACCTGTATACCCAGACTCTCACTCAGGAATCTCATCCTTCCCTGTGAGTACTCCTTCTGTTATCAGTGATCATTTGAAGCTAAACATTTTAGTGCTGTAGGCATGCGTGATCAGAAACATTGAATTTTGTGTATGTAATGACTATGTATCTCAGATTCCCCAAGACAGTCCCAATTTTATGTAATTTCAGTTCTTTTCAAGAGATCTCATTATTTTACTATGTATTTTCACTTATATACATTCATATATTAGGGGAAAAAAAGCCTCACCAAGCTCAGTCCTTATATTTTGGGTTTGAAAAATGTGGTCATAGCGTATATATGAATGAAGTAGCTACTGACCTGAAGGAGTTCATTCATTACCAGGTATTCCTTATCCTAGGTTCCATGGATATGGTGGCAAACCAGGCAGTTAAGACCCTGCTCTCACTGAATTTACATTCTGCTGGAGAGGGAGAGGGAGAGAGAGAGAGAGAGAGAGAGAGAGAGAGAGAGACAAGCAAAAAGTGATCAAATACTAATGTCAGATAATGACAAATGGTATGAAGAAAATAACAGGATATAAGTGACTGGGGGTGCTACTTTAGCCCAGGTAGTCAGGAAAGGTCTCTCTGAGGAAGTGTCCTTTGAACTGAGCTCTGGATAGCCTTGCAAAGATTTGGGGAATAGCATACAAGGCAGAGAAGTCTCAAGTATGTAACTTTTGAGGCAAGAATGAGGCTGATGAGTTCAAGGAATGTGTCTGGAACTTAGTGAGCCATAAAGGAACAAGGTGAGAGTGATGATGATGAGGATTGGGTTTTATTTCAGTGGAATTCATTGGAGGATAGTCTGGGTTGGGCTTTAAATCACTACTGGCTTGGCTGGATCTGCATGACTGCAACCACTTTCTCTCTTCTGCCTACCTCCTTGGACTTGCAATCTTTGGTACATACTTTAGAGGCCGCTGATTAGAGCTAGGGGAGAAACCTATGGTCATGGGACACAGGAATGCTCTGTGAACCCATGATTCATCTTTCATGGGCAAAGTACCTGAACCAGGTAGACTAACCCACTGCAGATGACCTGCAGAGCCCAGGCACATTCGTTTTACCCATCCTGTGCCTTACTTATCCAGCTTTTAACTTATGTTCCAAGGGATACAGTAGACCTATTTCTCTGCCTTTAGATGAACCAAAAAAGCTATCCTATCATAACCAGGACCTTTTTAACTGTCTTCCCTCAGACTTCTAAGAGGCAGTGTTTCTTCAGATGATAAAGGCTTGGGTAGCCTTTCCATTTGTCCTGCAAAGTGTTAAAGGAACAAGGTGATGTCTGGCTAGTCTACCAAAACCTGCTTGGGTTTATCCTTCACTCAGTACTCAGGGGTCACCTTCCCTCCTGGCATAGCCACTCACTAATATCTGGGTTGTTGCCAACTTCCTTATTCTGTACAGTGATATCATCCTCATGGGTAACCTCTGAGCCAACTCACTGACCAGACTCCTGCCACGTGCTTACTGAACCCATTCTTTTACCTTTGTCTGGTTTGACAGTTTGGCAATCTTTTGAGCGCTCGTTTATAATTCTGAGAAACAGTGGTGGTTTCAGCCCCTACTCTTACTTCTTTAAAAGTAGAATTTACTCTAGGGTTTTGGCTGTAAGGCATGTCGGGGCACTTGGTGATGGGTCATCAGGGAGCAGACAAGGACAGGACAGGGGAACCAACCTGATTTCAGCCTTGACCTCTCCCCACACATCCAGGGGCCAGCAGTTACAGTACGTGTTCAAGAAGGCTTGGAACCCAGATCAGTAACCTTCTAGGGATATAAATCTAGCTGGAGGGGCATGGCTTTTTTTTTTTTTTAATGGAAAATTTCAAACACACACAAAAGTAGATCAACTAGTACAATGAACTCCCATGTGTACGCTCAGTTTGAACAGCCATTAACTTTCTGCCTTTCTTGTTTCATCTGGCCCACTTCTCCATATGTATATTCCATTCCTAGGCCATTATCTGTGGGTTCATTCTGGGTTCCTTGACACAGAGCATCACCCTTTCTCATCATTTTCTTTCACAGTAGACACTTTGATCTGTCATAGCAGTAGAATATGGGGAAAAATAAGCTGTTATTACAATAAGGGTTTCTGAATTACATGCTGCAACTTGACCATCTAGCATTCTGGAATTCTTGGCATCTCAAAGATGACAGGCTGGCTTGTGTTCAGAACACCAGATTTCAGCCATTTCTTTCTCATTATTTCTTTTACTTTGGTGGGTTTTCACCGGATTTTCTTCAGCAGAAGGTGTATAGACTAAAAAGCTGCAATTTGTGTGTGTGGGGTGGGTTACAGCAAAGTTCTTTGAAGGCACCTGAAGGATTTAACAGTCATGGCTGTGCAGCCATCATTTATAGCACATGCAAGGAGGCCAAGAGGGCTAGGAGGCGACAAGACACAGGCGTTGGAGCCAGACAAGAGTGGATTAAAATCTTTGCTCTAACAACCACCAGTTGTGTGCCCTTAGTCAAGTTTCTTAGTCTTTCCGAACACATCCCCTCATCTTATAAACTGTTAATAATCATTCCTGTTCCCTGTGAAGATGAAATGAGGTAGAGATTTCATAAGGATTGAGTGCCTGGAGCATAGTAGATGATCAGAACCTGGAAGCTATTATTATTACCCATTCATTTCAGTACAGTGATCTTCTAGCCATCCAGTGTGGCACCTGAGCTATATGTACGGATCTTTTCCCAAGACCCATCTGGACCTCCTACTCACACCTCTCTTCCAACATCTTGGTGTTTTAAGAACAGTTCTGAAGGGTGAGATGCTGCATGCCAAGCAAAGGGCAGGCTGTGATCACTACAAAGCACTTGGGAAATTTCCTGTGGTGAAGTTTCCTAGGCCCAGAAAACTTGTGCTTTTCTTTTTTTTTTTTAATTTTTAAAATGTTTATTTATTTTTGAGAGAGAGAGAGGGAGAGAGGCAGAGTGTGAGCAGGGAAGGGGCAGAGAGACAGAGACACAGAATCTGAAGCAGGCTCCAGGCTCTGAGCCATCAGCACAGAGCCCAATGTGGGGCTGGAACTCACAAGTGATGAGATCATGACCTGAGCCGAAGTCTGAGTCTTAACTGACTTAGCTACCCAGGCACCCCAAATTTGTGCTATTCGTAATAAATTTGGCAGCTGGACTTTAAAAAAAAAGGCAACAGACTTCCTTGCGAAGTTTTCATGTTTCTATATTTGACTGGAATCAGACAGGTTGACAAACCCAATGAAAATCAGAATTTGATCAGCCAAATGAGGTCTCTAAGCCTAGGCAGAACAAATGCAGCCATTTCTCCATGAATATTAGTTATTTTCATTAACATCACAGAGGTAGTGGGGCAAACTGTGCTATGGAATGTTTCCTATGTTCAACCTGCAGTGGCTGAGCAGTTCTAGTAAGAGTGTCTCATTCATTCTTCATTCATTTTGCAAATATTTGTTGATCTTCTACTACTATATACCAAGTGCTGTTCTAAGTTATGAGGACACTACAGTGAGCAAAACATTTAAAAATCACTGCCTGAGGAGTTAGCATTCTGACCTTTTCTATGCAGTGGTGACCATCTGGCCTTTGCTGGGCAGACCAAATGCACTGGGTATTTAAACCTGAGTTCTTTTAAATAGCTACTGCTTGATTTGTGTCACTTTATTCCCATATGATTACTCAGTTTTGTTTTGTACAACAATCATTTATTCCTAAGTACCTAATATGTTCCTCATGGCACGTTTTAGGCTAAATAAGAGCTGGTTCATGCTCACAAGGGTCTGCGGCATTAGCCCAGGCAATACATCAGTGATCACAATATAGTGAAGTATGTGCTCTGATCAAGAAAGGCACAGAGTGTTATGGGAGCACAGAGGAGAGGCATCAAAATTAAATGGTGGAGTTAGAGAAAGCTTTGTGGAGAAGGTGAACTCTGATGGGTGATGTACAGTTAGCTCCAGAGGAGTGTAAGTGTATCAGGAGGTGAGTTGGGGGGGTGCGGGGTAGTGGTGAGGGAAGGATGGGGCTTTCTAGGCAGAGGGAGCAAGCAGAGAAGGCATGGAGGCCCAAAGCTGCCTGAATATTTGGAGAACTATGAACAGGTCATTAGTTGGGTTACAGTTGGGGGTGAGGAGATGGAGGAGGGAGAGACACAGGCATGACCAGGTAATGAAAGGCCCTCTGCATTGCTCAGAAGTTTGAACTTTTCTTATGAAGACTGTCGGGATCCAGGGAAGGTTTTGAGGCATGGCAGTGATGTAGACATGATGAGACGCTATAATGGAGTTGCTGTTTCATCAGAATTATGGAGCATGATTTGAAGGAGAGCCTGAAGGAAAGCAAAGAGACCAGCTGTCCTGGTCAGAAAGCAGGAAGGCAAGAACATACAGTTCTTGCCCTGGAGAAGGGCTCAGAATTCGACAAAGTTGCTAAGAAGGATATGGGCTCTGCAGAGTTTGGTGAATGACTGGCCCAGGAAAGGGGCAGTGTTTTTTAGATTGTTGAAACCAGAAACCACTGTAAGTTGAGAGAGGGGCAGGGTCATCACCTGGAGTCATCATAACTCCTTGTGTTACTATAAAAAGTTAAACTAGGGCAAATGCATCTTACTGGAATGTTTAACGTAGTCACGAGGGTGCACATGGCCTCTCAGCTCCTGGAGACCTTTGGAAGCATGGAAGTCATCTGTGTTGACTCACGGGTCAATGTTTTTTCACACAATTCCAGCCAAGTATATCACTATATCTTCTAGTTCACTGGCTAATAATATTTTATTGATCAAATATTTATGAGGTGCTTCTAAGTGTTTTCATGGAACTTACGTATTGGTAGTGGTGGGTGGAGTATGAGAGAATCATATGTTAAAGTAAACAAAGAAGATACTTTCAGGTAGAGGTCAAGTGCTGTTAAAAAAAAAAATGAAAACGAAGTGAGAGAGAGGGCCTGGGTGGGTGTGTTGCCGGGAATGACTTAGATGCAGTAATCAGGGAAGGTCCTGTGAGGAGGTGAGCCAACCTGGGAGAAGCATCCAAGGGAAGGACCCTGAGACAGGGGCTAGTTTGGTTGCCAGCCTTGTTTAAACCATCCCTCCTACCTGGATTACTACAGGAGACACCAGCTGGCCTCGCTGCTTTTCCTCTTCTCTGCTGTTCTCAACACTATAGCAGGAGCCATCCTTTTAAAAATATGAATGAGATCCTCTCTTCAGAACCCTCCAGTGCTTCCCACATCATAATGAGTAAAAGCTGAAGTGCTCACAGTGGCATCAGGGCCCTCCCTAATCCAGTCTCCCTCTTTCTTCTGATTATGTCTCCTACTCCTTTCCTGTTTGCTTTCTCTGTTCCAGGTGGCCTCCTCCTGCTGCCTGAATATGTCAAACATGTCGCTACCAAGTACAGCATGGGTTGTTCCTCACCTCAGGCCTTGACTTTTCTGTGTCAGGGGTTCCCAGGGCCACACTCAGACTTGAAGATTTGCTAGGAGGACTCAGGACTCAGCACATAATTGTACTCGTGGTTATGATTTATTACGGTGAAAAGATACCAAGCAAAATCAACATGGGAAAAGTGCATGGGGCAAAGTCTGTTGGGAATCAGATACAAGCTTCCAAGATTCCTTTTCCAGTGGAGTCCCATCCGATGATCTCCCCAGCAAAGGATTGTGACACTATTGGGAAATGTTGTCTATCAGGGAAGCTCATTCGGAGCTCAGTGCCCAGTTTTTGTTGGGGGCTGGTCACATAGGTATCTTCTGCCTGGCATATACCAGAATTCTCTACTCCCAGAAAGAAAGCAGGGGTTTAGTGTAAAGCATATTGTTTGTACAAATGGCACAGTGAGCCATTCTTATTAGGGGATGGCAGGAACCCTCCTGACATTCCTAGATGGCACCCAAGGCCTAACCTTACAAACAGGCCTTGCAAGGACAGTGGCCTCTGTCTTGCTATGCTAACGCTTTGGCACCACTTGGATAGCACCTTCTCAGTGAGTCCTTCTCTCACCATCCTACTTAAAATAACTCCTTACCAGCACTCTCTGCCCTTCTCTCCCGATTTGATCTTTCTCTATAACACTCATCACCAATTAAGATATTATATAATCTACATATCTAATTGTTTATTGCCTGTGTGTTCTATTAACATGTAAGCTTCATGAGGGCAGGGATTTTAGCTGCTTTACCACCAAACCCCTAACATGACAGTGTTTGGCATTTGGAAGGTCCTCAGTAATATGTGATGAATGAATTAGAAACAGAAAAACATGGCACACGTGGTTAGAACAAAGCAAGCCATGCAGGGAGAGGTAGGAGGCGTGGTTTCTGGTCAGATGAATTCAGAGCAGAGTGGGATCCTGTGAGTCACATGAAGGGGTTTAGATAAACATATTTCTTAAAGTTTCATGATCCCTCAGAGTTGTCCAAACCAGATCTTTACCAGTTTCCCAAATTCAGCTAACTCTACTCTCTCCTCATGTCACATGTCTGATCCTTTTACTTTTCCATTTAGTTTATAGAATTCAGAGTCTCCAGTTCTGGTCAGTATAACACTTCATGCTCTTCTGCCAAGAACTTATCACAGTTGTAATAATTGAATTACGGGTATAATTTATTTAATAATCTGAGTTCTCCATTAGACTGAAAATCATGGCTTGTTACCACTAGAGTCTCAGTGCCTCACCCAGAACTCAACAAACATTTGAATGAATGGCTTGCTCTTCTTCAAGGTGCAGGTGACCCTGGACTAGGCTAGACTTCCTGGAGACTTCAAACTGCCACAGAGCTTTCCCAGGTTCCCCAGCTCCGACTCTCAGCTTAAGACCTGAATCAACATCTCCCTAAGTTGTTCCTGATTTGGAGCACACGGTAGGCAAATATCAGCCTCACCATGACCTGGCTTCTGATGCTTGGTTTGGACGTTCACTTCACAGGAGCCCTTGGAAAAGGCCCAGCTGCTTGCAGTAATTGGGGACCAGCTCATCCAAAGCCACCACTATGCGGCAGACTCCATCCGACCCAGGTGTGTAGAGCTCAGGCACCTCTGCGATGACTTCATCAATGAAAACAAGAAAAAATATGACATTTTAGAAAAGTCCTTGGAGTTGCATAGACAACTGGACAAGGTGAGCACAGCAAAGCCATGACCTGATGTTTGCTAAATTTTCTGCAAAACAGTCTTAATCATACTCATCCTCCCTGCCCCACAATATTGCTGAGAGGATAATGTACTTCTTATGAAATAGTGCTCAAGAGGCATTAAAAGCTGTGAAGATTCTAGGTCATAGAGGCATTGGAGGTAAAAGTGCCCCCACCATCCCACCATATCCCATTAGAATGAACTAACATTCATTTTCCTCTGTGTAGACCTGGACTTAGAGCGTGTTTTGGCCCATGGGACATTTCTTGATTCCCCTTCAGACAGAGAACCAAGCACTATATTTGCAAAGTGCTTCTCATATATAGGCATCAGATTATTAATCCTTTTGGAGAAACTGAAGTAATAATGACCATTATACACTCCTACCTGCCATTTATTGAGTACCTACTATGTTCCTGCCAGAAGTATAATTATGTCATCTATTATGGCATCTAATTATGTCCTCAAGACAACCTGTGAGGAAAGTATTAATGGCATTATTTTACAGAGGCAGAAACTGATATCCATCATGGTGAAGTCAATGGTTCACAACATTTAATACATGAGAATCAGTTTGCTATAATTGCAGATTCTCTAATGTACCATTCTGAAGACTCAGATTCAGTGAGTCTAGGATGATGCCCAGGAATTAGTATTTCCGCCAAGTCCCCAGGTGATTCTGGTGCAGGTGGTACAGGGACAACACCGAGAAACTCTGGGATAAGTGACTGCTTACGACATACCTGGGGTAAAAATAGGGGATTGCAGATTTGAAGTCAGGACTGCCAAATTCCAAACCCGAGGCTCCCTAGATTAGACAGCAACACTGTGTGCAGAGGGCTCACAGGGAATGGGTGGAGCTCTGGTGCCCTTCAGTGGTGATCTCTGAGGCAGGTGCCCGGTCAGCAGGGGCAGTGACTTCTGGAGCCTTCCCTGTCAGCTGTTTGCAGGCAGCATGTGGCTCACGGCCATGAGTCAGCATGCTCCATTCCCATAACTGTTTCTCTCTGATGGCCAGGGCCACTCGCCCAGGCTGTTTATATCATGCCAATGCCAAAGGGATTTTAGTATCAATGAAATACAGCTGTTCCAGAAGCAAGTGGCTCCTAAGGGCCTGGTGCATAGTCTGTCCTGTGTGCTAAACTCTGCAGGATCAGCTGCTGTTTTTCTCACTCCATATCTGCTCTAGAGATAATAACCTAATGCTGGGGTGTGTGTGTGTGTGTGTGTGTGTGTGTGTGTGTGTGTGTGTGTGTCTGGGAGAGCAAGCATCTGCTGTGACTCTGCAGAAGACCCCAGCTTAATGTTTTCTGCAGATCTAGGTATGTTTTAAGAGAAAGTTTTCACATTATATAGTAAAGCATGATTTATATTATTTTGAAAATCCAAAAATGTAGGAAGGAGAAGGAAAAAAGTTTCTTATGGGCATCTACACATGCCATCCCCCTCCTTATCCCTACACATTGGTAATCATTAATTTTTTAATATCTTTATTTTGTTTTGTTATTCTAAAAGTAGTACACATTCAGCATAAGGAATTTAGGGAAAAATATACAAACTTAAGTTGCCTATAATTTTCCCACTTAGAGATAACTACTCTGGAGTGCTCCCTTTTGTTCTTTTTCCCCCTGTATAGTTATTTTACGTAGCTTTTCAGGTCACATGGTAAATGGAAATGCAGATGTGCTTGCACTGGCAGCCTCGTTATACATAAATATTCTGGCAGCACAAGGGTCCCTGTCTTTCTGTTTAAGTCTTTAAAAAATTAAATTGTTAGAATTCATCACCTATCTGACTTCATCCCAGCATTCTGGAAAAAGTTTGAGTATTGCTGTTGTGAGTTACAAAGCTTTGCATTCTTCGATGCTTCCCTAGGAAAGACAAATACCAGTAAATGCAAATGTGGACAGAGAAAAGTAGTGTTTTTGTTAAAAGGGATGTTCCCTTCCCTAGGAAGACGTGTAGAGTCCAGGTCTAATGTCTCATTTGTCACCCTATGGTCTCATAACCAGTTAGGATGCACAATGAATGGCCTAGAATGTAAACCTGAAAAGTCATTGGTTACATTTCTCCACAGTTAAACCAAACTTAGGAATACCTAACTCTCTCCTTTTGGAGATGTAGCGATTACTGTCTGTGGAAGAGAGAAGAATGTTTATACGATTCTTTTTTACTGACTGGATGACTTTCCTGAGATGTGGACAGATGTAAAATTAGTTTGGGCTTGTCCACCTTGTAGTTGCATTGACAGTGGTTAGACCTCTGAAGTTTATGTTGTCCCATGACAATTTCCTGTTGTCTTAGGATCCTTCTAGACCACAGATGAGCTCAGACCTCCTGAGGGTTGTGGTCAGGCTGACTGCATAGGGCACTGTGTTTCTTTTGAAAAGGTCAGCCAATGGTGTGAAGCAGGAATCTACCTTTTGGCTTCCCAAGCTGTAGACAAGTGCCAGTCACGAGAGGGAGTTGACATTGCCTTGAACGACATTGAGGCATTCCTGGGCACCGCGAAGGAGTACCACTTGCCCAGCCACATGGAGTTTTACAGCCAGTTCGAGTTGATACTCACCCTTGACCTAAAGGTAATGTTTCTGGGTTATTTTAATCTTGTGGTTGGAAAGAAGCACTGGGGGCCTTTTGACTATTGCTTAAGAAAGTCCGGGTAGGATGTACTGAGCAGGTTCACCAATTCCTGTGTTCTGAGGTGGCCTCTTAGACTCTTGGTCTGTGCTTCCTGGCAAATACCCTTCACGGTCTCACCCAAATATCACTCTCAGTCATCCGTTTCTCTACAAATACTCATCAGCATCTCTGATATACACATACTGTGCTGAGGGCACGGCAATGATAGACATGGTTTCATCTCTGATGGAACCTAATAGGAGAGGCTGACATTAATGAATGTCAAACACAAAACATAAGAATGTGTTACAGGTTAAGATAAGTGTTCTGGAGGAGGGATTTGGGATCCTGCTGAGCATGTGATAGAAAAACTTGACCTGGACTGAGAATACTTGAGCCAAGGCCTGGAGAATGTGTAGAGATGATGGGGGAGCCTTTCTAGATTAGAAGTAACAGCATGTGCAGAGGACACAGGCCTGGAGGGAGTCTGTTACAAGTGCAGAACCCAAAGGTCAGGGTGACTGGAGTACAGAGAGCAAAGGAAGGGTGTTTGGGGTGAGATAAGAGAGGGGCAGATGAGGTGGGCTTTGTGGGCCATCTTAAGGAGTTTGGTCTTTATTCTAAGAACAGTGGGAAGCCACTGAAGGATTTAAGCAGGGGAATAACTTGATTGGGTTTGCATTTTGAGAGGAGCACTCCTCTGGGAAGTCAGCAGAATTCTGTATGGCACACCTTCCTCTGAGATTCCCACCACCTTGTATGTATCTCTTCAGTAACACCTTCTTTACTTCTTTGAGTCACAGGCCTCTTTTGAGTCATGGAATCTGATTCATATACTTTCAGGACCTGCATACTCAAAGTGATTAAAGAGAGTTTGATATAGGCACTTTTTACAAAGATATGGCAGGATTTAGGGAACCCAATAAGGATGGTGAAGGTCCCTGGGGCTAGCAAGAAAATGGAAGCAGTTACCACCCATAAGCCTAAAGAGCAAAGGGGAACCCAAGAAGCACTGTAACTGTGACTGTGACAGGCACCTAGTAAGGGTTGTGGCCTTGGGCAGAGGAATGCAACTATTAATGGAGAAATATATATCCCTACTCTCCTCTCTCCCTCTCTTGGATGTCCAGGTAGTGCTTCCCTTTGGCCAAACCAACTAAAAGCCCATAGGCAAGTGAGCCTATCCAACAGAGTCCATACAGGTCAGCTTCCTGGGACACAAAGCAGGGAAAAGAAGACGTAGTAGAGTGACAAATAGGGAATATCCAGCATATGTAACTTTTATAATTAATTTTATGAGATGCCCTAAAGCCCATCCATGAATTCAGGCTAAGAGCCTTTGCTGTAACATGTTGTATACCACACTACATTCTACTTATTTATTTTAAAAATTAATTAATTTAATTTTAGAGGAAAATTAATTTTCCTCTAAATTTTAGCAGGAGGGAGAGAGACAGCCATCAGGGGAGAGGGGCAAAGGGAGAGAGACAATCTTAAACAGGCTCCATGCTCAGTGTGGAGCCCGATGCTGGGCTCAATCTCATGGCACTCAGATCATGAGCTGAGCCGAAATCAAGAGTCAGATCCTCAACTGACTGAGCCACTCAGGCATCTCTATTTATTTATTTTATTTTTCTTTAAGTTTATTTATTTATTTTGAGAGAGAGAGAGAGAGAGAGAGGGAGAGAGAGAGAGGAGGGGCAGAGAGAGAGGGAGAGAGAGAATCCCAAGTAAGCTCCCCACTTTCAGTGCAGAGCTCCATGTAGGGCTTGAACTCATGAACTGTGAGATTATGACCTGAGCCAAAATCAAGTCGGACATTTAATGGACTGAGCCACTCAGGCTTCCCATCTACTTATTTATTTCAAATGTCTGTCTTGCTTATTACACTGGGAGCTCCTGAAGGGCAGGAGCCTCATCCACCCCTGCATTCTTGTGCCTAACCTTTGCCTGGTGTCCAATTTATATTTATTGAACAAGTGGGAAGGCAGGTGACAGAGTGGGCAGATTACAGTGGGGGTAGCTCAGTATGGAGTTGTATGTTAATGATGTTCTTTCCCTTAAACCTCTTGGTGGTAAGCTGTGATCTTGGTAAGGGGTGGGGGATGTGTAGGCAGATACCCTCCCCTAACACAAAGATCCTTCTACTTCCTTGCAGAAGGAACAAAGACAAGGCCCATCTGGTGTAGGTTCTACATTGCAGACCCAGTATTGGT
The DNA here is from genome assembly GCF_007474595.2 of Lynx canadensis. NCBI lineage: Eukaryota > Metazoa > Chordata > Mammalia > Carnivora > Felidae > Lynx > Lynx canadensis. Next base: position 75,152,971 of record NC_044311.2, on the reverse strand, counting down.
AGCTCCAGGTCAGATTCCTAAGGCAGATCTGTCTCACCCAGCTCCAACTCCATTAGTTGCTCAAATACGTGTATCAGGTCCACCAGGGAGATTTGTAGCCACAGCTGCTGTGCTGCCCAACTTCAGTGAATTTTCTGACCATACCACCTACCAGGAAATGAATAAAACTTAATAAACCACCTCTGAGAAATATGCAGAAACATGAAGGAAGGAGAGGATTATAAGAGAAATATTTTTCGAAAAATCCTGTAGGTCAAATGGATTAAAACATCTCCAAAGTCCATCTTTACTTCTTTTGGTTTGGAATAAAATTTTAGGTTGTAAAATTTAAATATCCTGTTGTGTCAAAGAAAGTTTTGTCCACTGAGAAGTAATGACTTTATTGTCAAAACTGGTACTCTATACATATAAAAATATTCCTAGATATATGTATATGTAGATGTAGATATATGTATATGTATACATATACATATACATATATATGTATATATGCATATACATATACATATACAGTTGAGATAGCCTAGAAGCAATGAGACCCCCCAGTGCCAATAAGCACACCTAGCACCGAGATCTTGGTTTCTAATACCATTCTTCAGTAAAGGAGACCTAGGCTTCTTAGAGAAATGGCTGATTCTAGGGCTGGGGCAGGAAATACGTATGGTGATCTTACAGCATCTTGTAGTGCCGGACTGAACTACTAAAAATAAAACAACAAACCATAGTGATGGGATATAGGCAACAACTGAAAAGAACTGATGACCAATGCTAGAACAGTTAGAACAACAAAATTAATTAAGTACTATTGGATTACAGCCCCAAAGAAATTATATATCCATGAATCCATTCTGATATGAATAAATGATGGAATAAATAAATAAATGGGGCAGATGAGACTAATCTCCTATGAAGAATTCCAAATTATTTATGTAGATACTTTGCTCTTGAGGAGGTAGAATATAGTTTTCCAACCCTTAAATGTGGGCTGTACATAGTGACTTCCTTTCAAAGAGTATAGAACAGAGAAGGAGAAACAAAAGTGAAGTGACTTTACACACAGGACCTCAGCCAGGTGACCAAGGTCAATATCAACAGTGTTGTTAAGTAGATATGATGTACCCTTGATATGATGGATGAACATGGTACTTTACTTCCGTGGTCTTACCCCCAAAGCCTGTAACTCCAGTCTAATCATGAGAAAAACATCAGATAAATCCCAGTTGAGAAACATGCTACAAAATATCTGACCAATACTCCTCAAAATAGTCAAAGTCATCAAAAATCAGGAAAAGGTGAGAAATTGACACAGCCAATAGGAGCCTAAAAAGTCATGACAACTACATGTAAGTTGGTATCCTGGATAGGACCCTGGACGGAAAAGTACATTAGGTAAAACTAAGGAAATCTAAGTATAAAGTATGGACTTTTATTTAATAATAATTATAATAATTTTAATTATTATTATTTTAATTATAATAATTTTAATACTGAAAATAACATATCAATAATGTTTTATTAGTTGTAAGAAGTGTACCATACTAATGCAAACTGTTAATAATAGGGGAAACTGGATGATCTATATGGGAATTCTCTGTACTATTTTGTAATTTTTTTGTAATTCTAAAACTATTAGAAAAAATAAAATTTATTTCTAAAACACTAGTACTCCATGTCTAAACAGTTGAATCTGTTACATTTAAGACATGGTAATCATCATGGTAAGTGATAAATCATGGTAAATCATGGTAAACTGCTGTTCTTGTAGCAGCCACCTTGTCTGTCTGAGGCTCTTCAAGTGCCTTTCTGCACTATCCTCTTGGTGCTGCTGTTTTGATTTTTCTCCCTCCTTTGCTTTCACTGCCCAGTTTAGGTAATTAAACAATCGCAGTAACAAGTAGCAAAATTCAATTCTTTAAATATTCACTGTGTGGGGCAGGGGGCACCTGGGTGGCTCAGTCGTTTAAGCATCAGACTCTTGATTTTGGCTCAGATCATGATCTCACAGTTCCTTGAAATGGAACCCAGAGTCAGGCTCTGCACTGACAGCTCGCTCTCTCTCTCTCTCTCTCTCTCTCTCTCTCTCTCTCTTTCTCTCTCTCACAAAATAAACAAATTAACATTTTTTTAAAAAGAACAGAAATTAAAAAAAATAAATATTCACTGGGAATCCAGTTTGTGCTTTATTCTGGGAATACAATAATGAAAGTCACAATGCCCATAATGAAGGTGCTGGCAGTTTAGTGGAAGACAAACGTGTTCCCGCTAAGTGTGTGTTGGTCCAAGAGCATGTGGAATGGAAGGGATAGTGGGGCACGTAGAGGAGGCAAAGGTCAGCTCAGCCTGAAGAAGAAGAAGACATCATAGGAGAAGATGCCTAAATTTGGACCACATAGGAGTTTTTAAGGGAGAAAAAGCAGAGGGAGGAAGAAGAGTTGCAAAGGCAGAGAGGCTGGAAACCAGCATTTGGTAACTGCCGCCCCTGGAGGTGGGAGTGAGGGGTGGGAACTAGTGGAGGTTAGACTGGAGGGAAATCAGGGTCAATTAATGAAGGGCCCAATGAGGAGTCATGGACTCCTCCATGAGGAGTCTGGACTTTGTCCTGAAGCAGTGGGACACCCCAGCAGGGCTTTTAAACAGGGAAGTTATATGGTCAGACTTACATCCTGGAAAGATAATTCTGATTGTGGTATGGAAAATGGATTTGCAAGTAAAAAGAGTTAAGAGGAACGGAGGAGATGCAGTTGTTAATCTTGCACCGGCTCCCCTTCACCTGAGTTTAGGAATTTAGGAATTCCTAGGAATTAGTTTAGGAATTTAGGGTCTCGTCTGACCACCTGACCATTTCCAGGGTTTACCCTGGGATCTTCAGGAAGAGATGCAAAAGGGCAAGGGTGATTCAGGTCGTGTCTAGTCCAAGTGGTGAGCCGCTGGGCTCCAGCATGTGGCACTGACCTCACATCAGAGCTGTATACCATACATGAACAACTTGACATTCTTTCAGTCAGATTTCTTGATCTTTGTGCAGCAGTTAATGCCTATGTCTCAGTTTCCGTTTCCTCACGCTTATCATTGGGCTGTCTCATCACCATCCCTCCAAAATGCAAACTGACATTGCTATCACCCTGACATAAAGGGATTTGGTTTCTTTTGGGATCTGGACTCATAGCTGTGTTGTCAGAACCTCCAGTCCACTGTACAGCAAGCTTCCTGAGGCCAGTCACACGTTCTCTGAAGAGACCTTTTAAACACAAGCCCCACCTTAATTTAGATTGGGGGTCAGCAAACTACTGCCTGTGGGCCAAAGCTGCTTGCCACTTACTTTTAGAAATAAAGTTTCATCAGAGCACAGCCACACTCATTCATTTATGTAGTATATATTATCTATGACAGCTTTTATGGTACAATAGCAGAGGTCAGTAGTTGTAACAGAGACCAGTGTGCAAAGCCTGAAATATTTACTGTTTGGTCCTTTACAGAAAAATTTTGCTGATCCCTAGTCTAGACCAGCACTGTTGAATAGAAATATAACTCAAGCTCTCTACGTGACTTAAGATTTTCTAGTAGCCACATTTAAAAAAGCAAAAAGAAACTAGTGAAATCAACTTTAATAATGTCTTGTTTAACATATGTCCAAAATATTGTTTCAATATATAGTCAATATCAAAGTTAATAATGAGATATTTTACATTCTTTTTTTCATACTATGTCTTCAAAATCCAGTGTGTATTTTACACTGAGCACAGCTCAACTCAGACCAGCCACATTTTACACCCTATAAGGAGTAAGACCGGCACTAGACCTTGGAGTAGACATCAGCCTTGACAGTACTCTGAGGCTACAGCTGTTCCATAGCTGATGTGCCAGTCCTCCCTCAGGGCTCTTGGCTCTTTCCCTCAGAAGATGGCCCAGCATAAAAAAGACAAATGTAAGGGTGCCTGGACGGCTCAGTCGGTGAAGCGTCCGATTTTGGCTCAGGTCATGATCTGACCTGAGCCATCAGATCATGAGTTCAAGACTTCGTAAGTTCAAGCCCTGCATCAAGCTCTGTGCTGACAGCTCAGAGCCTGGAGCCTGCTTCAGATTCTGTGTCTCCCTCTGTCTCTCTGAGCCTCTTCCTCTCACACCCTATCTCTCTCAAAAATAAATAAGCATTTAAAAAACAAACAAACAAAAAAGACAAATGTACTATTCCAGTTGCAAAATGTGGCAACCTCCTCCCTGAGTGTGCTGAGTCTGTACTTTCAGAATTAGGCACTCTGGAAGGCTTGTGGTAGTGGAGTTCTTCTAATTCTGGGTCCTTTCTTTGGTGGTTTAAATCATACAGGAGACGGATGTCATGACAAAGACTACCCACTTCCCTTGACCCACCAGAGCTGGAGGGATGTCATACTGGAAGCAAGGCCAGAAGAAACGTATTTTGCAGAATTTAGGCCTTGGTGAAACTCGGAGACCTCCAAGTCTTGTTTTTAGTTCTTTTGAACCTCTGTCTTAGAGCATATAGTCAGTTATGGGAATGTCTGTGAGTTTCATCTTTCCCTTGATTTTTTTTTTCAGTTTATTTCTTTACTACTTATAGAGAAGGGGTCATACAGAATAAAATTTAAATGTTTATCCTTGGGTGGTTCCCTTGATCCTGCCTCAGGATGTAGCCAACTCTTTCCTCCAGAACACTTCAACTCTTTTCTCCATCAGGGCTTTTATTCAGGATACACCTCTTATTTTGAAATCCTCCTGTTTAGAAAAGTGGCCTGATGCCCTTCATTCATAGTCTATGGCATCCTCTTCCACTATTTTCATTCTTTTTTCTTAAAATGTTTTATTTATTTTTGAGAAAGTGCAAGTGGGGGAGGGGCAGAGAGAGAGGGGAACAGAGAATCCCAAGCAGGATCTGTGCGGACAGTAGTAAGCCTGATATGGGGCTCAAACTCAGGAATCATGAGATCATGACGGGAAGCAAAGTTGGAAGCTTAACAGACTAAGCCACCCAGGTGCCCCTATCCTCTTCTACTATTAATGGACATGGATTAGTGAACATTTATCTACTCAATATATATTTACTGAGCACTACTCTGTGTTGGGCAGTGTTCTAGGCATGGAGATATGGTGGTGAAAAGGATATGATCATTGCCCATAAGGTGAGAGATTCAGACTCTTAGAAGCATAATTCCGGTGCAAGGCAAGTTGTGCAATGATTTGCATATGGATGGAAGGGTCACCTGAAGGAGGTGGGGCTGGAGGAGGAGGGGAAGACAAGAGAAAGGGAATGCTTCATGTCGTCAGACTCAGTGCAGAGTGACCTGGTCATGATTTGCTTTTGTTCCTGCAGGCCAAAGCCCAGGAAGTCCTACAGAAGCTGGGTGATGTGCAGGAAATATTTCACAAGAGGCAAATGAGTCTGATGAAACTGGCAGCCAGACAGACTCGCCCGGTGCAACCCGTGGCCCCTCATCCTGAGTCCTCCCCAAAATGGGTGTCACCGAAAACCAGCCAGCCCTCCACCTTGGGTAGGTTATTTGGAGAGGAAGCTTCGTGCCTTTATGTTTCATCAGTGCTCATGAGGGTTGAGATTGTGATTGCTTAAGATGCATAATGGTTGTTGTTTTGACAAATATTATTTAAAATAAACTACAGATGTGAAATAGTACAGGCATTGAAGACTTTATAGAGTTAGGTAAAAAAACTGAGTGCCTGGATACAAGGAGACCTCACAGTCTAGAAGAATAATATACATGTGCAAACAACATCAGCATAAAATAGTCTTCATTAAGGACCTTTAAAATGCTTACAAGATTCTATTAGCAATGGAGTGGTAAAGTTTGGAAAGATAAAAACAATAGGTAAGCCCTTAACACCCATCCTGCATGGTCTTCATTACTATAGCTTACTAGTAAGCCTTGAGATCAGGTAGGGTACATCTTCTAACTTTGTTCTTTTTCAAGACTATTTTGTCTGTTTTAGATTCTTTTTATTTCCATATAAATTTTATTTTATTTTTTTAATGTTTATTTTATTTATTTTGAGAGAGAGAGAGAGAGAGAGCAAGCGGGTGGTGGGGGCAAAGAGAGAGGGAGAGAGAGGATCCCAAGCAGTCTCTGCACTGTCAGCACAGAGCCTGATGCAGGGCTCGAACTCACAAAACATGAGATCATGACCTGAGCCGAAATCAAGAGTCTGCCCCTTAGAGGCACCTGGGTGGCTCAGTTGGTCAAGTGTCTGACTTTGGCTCAGGTCATGATCTCACCATTCATGGTTTTGAGCCCCGCATCAGGCTCTGTTCTGACAGCTCAGAACCTGGAGCCTGCTTCAGATTCTGTGTCTCCCTCTCTCTCTGCCCCTCCCCTACTCATGCTCTGCCTCTCAAAAATAATGTTTAAAAAATTTTTTTAAAGTCTGCTACTTAATGGGCTAAGCCACCCGGATGCCTCCCATTTAAGTTTTAGAAGCACGTTTCAATTTCTGCTGAGATTATGCTTGAGGTTGCACTCATTTTAGAGATCAATTTGGAGAGAACTGTTGTCTTACCAATATTGAGTCTTCCAATTCATAAATGTTGTTAACTTTCCATTTATGTAGGTCTACTTTAATTTCTCTTGGCAGTATAGTATTTTTTTGTTTTTATCTTTGGTGTGCTTTTTAAAAAGTTTTTATTTAAATTCCAATTAGTTAACATAAAGCATGATATTAGTTTCAGGTGTACAATATAGTGATTCAACACTTCCATGTAACACTCGGTGCTCATCACAAGTGCACACCTTAATCCCCATCACGTATTTAACCCCCACGTCTCCACCTTCTCTCCTCTGATGACCATCAGTTTGTTCTCTATGGTTAACAGTCTGTTTCTTGGTTTGCCTCCCTCTCTCTCTTTTTCTTCTCCCTTTGCTCATTTATTTTGTTTCTTAAATTGCACATCTGAGTGAGATCATATGGTATTTGGCAGTATAGTAGTTTTGAGTATAGAGGTCTTAGCCATTTCATGGTTTTTTTTAAGTGTATAGTAAATGGAACTTACCATATATAACTATCAATAAGAATATATTTCTGCATAAAATACAATCAGGTCGTCTGTGAATTGGGACATTCTGCCTCTTCTGTTTCAAACTTCATGCTTTTTTCCTTTGCCTTATTATAATGGCTAAGACCTCCAGTACAATGTTAAATAGAAGGGGTGAGAGCAGACAACCTTGTCTTTTCCCAGTATTAGGGGAAATAATTCATTTTTTACCTTAAAGTGTGATGTTAACAGTAAGTTTTTCACAGATGCCTTTTACCAAACAGAGGAAGTTCCCTTCTCTCCCTCATTTGATGAGAATTTTCATCATGAATGATTGTTGACTTTTTCAGATGCTCTTTTTGGTGCATATATTGAAGTAATCATATAGTTTTTCTCCTTTATTTGTTAATGTGGTGGATTGCAATGATTTGTTTTCAAATATTAAAACAATTGTACATTCCTAGGATAAACTGCTCTTGGATATGATATGTATATCATTCTTTACTTCATGTATTTTGAAACTGTTATTAAGCACTTACATGTTCATAATTGTTATGTCTTCCAGATATACTGGCCCTTTTATAATTAGGAAATATCTCTCCTTCCCTCCTTTAGTAATACTCCTTGTCCTGAAGTCTATTTTGTCTGATACTAATATAGCATTCCAGTTTTCTTGTGCTTAGTGTTTGCATGATATATTTTTTCCTTTCTTCTGTTTCCTTGTTTTTAAAGTATATCTCTTATAGGCAGCATATAATTGGGTCTTGGCTTAAAATTTTTTTTAGTTTATTTATTTTTGAGAGAGAGAGAGAGAGAGAGAGAGAGAGAGAGAGAGAGAGAGAGAGCATGTGCAGGAGAGGGGCAGAGAGACAGGGAGATACAGAATCCAAAGCAGTCTCCAGGCTCTGAGCTGTCAGCACAGAGCCAGATGTAGGGCTGGACCTCCTGGACTGCAAGATCATGACCTGAGCCTAAGTCAGATGCTTAACTAACTGAGCCACCCAGACACCTGGGTCTTGACTTTTTAATACATTCTGTTAACCTCTGCCTTCTAATTGGAGTATTTAGTCCATTTTCATACAATATAATTATTGATATAGTTGGATTTAGAACTATAATTTTGTTATTTGTTGTTTATTGTCTCATTTTTTTTATTCCTCTGTTCCTCCTTTCCTACTTTCTTTTGCATTAGCAAATATTTTTAGTGTTCTGTTTTAATTCCTTTATTGGCTTTTTAGCCTACCTCTTTGCATTGTTTTTCCCAGATATTTTCCTTAGAGATTATTATGTTCATTTATCACAGTCTACTTAGAGCTTATATTATAGCATCTTATGTAAAATATAGGAAATTTGCAACATTATAGCTCCATATGCTTCCTTCCATGCTCTGTGGTATATTCTTCTGTATAGTCTGTTATATTTTGTATATATAGTCTTTTACATCTACTCTCTTATTCAGGCATTTCCAGTGTTCTTTTTATTCCTCACTGTAGATCTGAATCATCATTCTGTGTCATTTCTCTCCAGGCTGAAGAACCTATAGCATTTCTTGTTGTGCAGATCTTCTGGCAACAAATCCTTTTTGTTTCTATTTATCTGAAAATTATGGGGTCTTCTGACAATTCTCCATTTAGTATGATTTACAGTCCTCTGTCTCCTGTCACATATTCCACGTTTTAGAAGCAAGTCTTGACAACAGTTTGGTGCATTTATTTCTTGAATTTTCTGTGTGCACACACATACACACACACTCATAGACGTAAATGCATATGCACCTCAATATACTTTTGCACACATCCTGCTGACACAAACAGACACTCACACACATGGAGTTGTCTTTTTGGATAGCTAGAAACAGGACTTGGCTCTCCTTACTTCTCATCTAGGGCTCTTTCCCAAAACTAAATTATGCTCACTTCTATGATTTTTTTCCTCTGTCATTGTTTTAAGGGATATATGTTTGTTATAAGCAAATAAAGTGAGAATGACAGCTTGCTTCTCTTTCTTTTTCAAACATAAGGTTTCATAAAAGACAGTGACCCTTCTAGGGTAAACAGACTTTGTCATGTCTGAATGGATATCACTGACCTGGCAACTTGCTCATTCTGCAGAACAATTCTGCACTTTTGTTTTGGATAGTAACCACTGAGTAGGGATTCAAGCAAATCACTAATAGGATTTTCAGACACATTTGTCTGATTCCTTAGTAACTGCATCTGTTCCAAGATAAATCATTACATTTCACAGTGTAAGGAATGTGAGGGAGCTGGAATCTTGACTGTGACTCTTGTTAGCCGGGTGCCTTGGTTACAATATTTAACTTATCCGAAGTTTATAAGGAACGTGAAAAAATTCTTTTGTGGCTGTAATCATAGCTAAAATTTACTGTTTACCATGATCTAAACACTTGGCATATATTAACTCATTAAGCCTCATAACAACCCTATACTGTAGGCTTTCTCATTATTTCACATTTTATAGACGAAGATGTTGAGGCACAGAGATTACTCTGATAATATGTGTCTTGGACAAGGAATAGCAAGACTCGAATGCCAGCAGTGTGGCTCCTTGCCCCTGCCTTTACCCTCAGAACTTTACTTACATTGTTAAGGGCAGGTACTCCTCAGCCGTGGGTGTTGCCGAATATAATGTATTATGCGCTTCTAGCATCCAGTTATTATGCCTGCAATCACTCAGCTTACAGGGATCCTGCAGAGAGTGAGGAGCCCAAAGGAGTGTTCATTGTTATGAATTTTCTTCAGGGGTTATAGAACCAGGAGCATCAAACAGTGTACTTCACTACAGATTTCAATAATATCTGTGAAAAATCCATAGAAAGCCCAAGCGGATTCCAGTTGACTCACAGAACCTGGGGTTGGGAGGAACCTCTGGAGGCCACAGTTTACCACAGATAAGTTCACCACAGATAAGAATCAGGGCGATATATTGGGGGCATTAGATGGATGGTATTTTGGCCATAGGACCTAGAAGTGCTCAAATTCTGTCCTGGGTTAATCACATGTATCCTGTGAGTTTTCCAGGGGAACTCTACACACAAGGTTGTTGACAGTGACAAGAACTCGAAGTACCACTTATTTATTAGCCTTGTAGCCATCATCCCCAGTGCAGCCTTCTGGCAAAGCTGGGTGAGAAAGCCTCAAGGCCTAACCAGGGCTTCTCCTCCACAAGTCCCATTCTTACTGCCAAATGGCCTTGGAGCCTGAAGAAAGGATGTCTCCCAGGTGTCGAAAGGAGGGGAGGGTGACGGAGTGACAGAGAGAAGAGAACAAGAGCAAGATAGCCCAGTTCTGTCCTGACTGAGCTACCCGATTTTTCCCATGGTTGTCTCATCCACTAACAAATGCAGTTCCATCAGTTCTGGAATCCAACTGGTAGATTAGCAACAATTTCTGGCTGGGCAGGCATAGACATCCACTTATATAATCATAGTATGATTATGTGAGTGTGGGTATGGGGTGGGTGTGTGTGGGTATGTATGTGGAGAGTGAGAGAGAGGGAGAAAACATTTTAAAGAAGACTATAAGGAAATATACCAAGTGGTTGTGTTTAAGTGGTAAGATTTCAGTATTTTTCAAAAATTGTCAATGATAAGCACAAATTACCTCTGTAATGAAAAAATATATGTCCAATAAATGTGGTATTTGGAATTGAATCTGGTCTTTTAATCCAAAACAACATCAACTGCAATATTATACAGTACAAAGATAAATGCTAAAGCAGCAGTGCATAGAAAGATCCATCAAGGGTTTTTAAAAATGTGTTTATTTTATTTATTTTGAGAGAAAGAGAGAGAGAGTGAGCAAGCATGGGAGGGACAGGGAGAGAGGGAGAGAGAGGATTTAAAGAGGGCTCTGTGCTGACAGCAGAGAGCCCAATGCAGGGCTTGAACTCACGAACTGTGAGATCATGACCTGAACTGAGTCAGATGCCTAGCCGAATGAGTCAAGAATCTATAAAGTTTTCATGTCCAGGAAGACTTCATGAAGAAAGTGACCTTTTTATGGAGACTTAAAAATGGGAATGATGGAAACTCTATCGTTTTTACCACATTGTATTTACTGATTTATTGTGGTTTGATGTTTCATGTGATGTTGTGTGCGACTTTTGTCTCTTTGAATCAAATGTTAAATGCCTGGGGTCAAGAACTATTTCTTTTCTGCTCTCTCCTTCACCTTCAATTTCATCTCCCACCTCACAAATCACCACAGCAGCTCAGTTAAGCTTTGTTAATCAGTTGGCCCCACACAGTCCAGGTGCTTGTCCAAGCCAGGCTATATACGGAGTTATTTATAAGCTGAGTTGACAAATTAATGGCAGGTTTTCTTTGTTTTTCTAGCTCCTCTTCAGAGAACATCTGAGGAACCTTGTACAGGGACAGTAGAAAAAGATGATAAAACTAAACTTGAAGTCAAGGTAAGATCATCTTTCTCTTTATGGATAAAAATTTCTGATATGAAAGAATATTGCTGCCATAATTACCAATAAATCAGATTCCCCTAACCCAACCCCAAAAGATGTGTCCATAAAGGCATGTAGCACAGATTAGTGCTCTCAAGAGCTGAGGTTTTGTGGGATTTCTTTCTTCTTAATTGTGAGTAGAAAAACTGGCCATGAATGGAATTCTTGGGAGATACTATGTTATTGAGGGAAAAGTCATTTTGTTCTTTCCTATATTCTGACTTAGTATTTAAAATTGGTAGAAGTGTGTGGTTTACGTACAAAAAAAGACAAAATTTCATAGAGCTACACATACACACGTGCATGTCTAACTGGCGAACTCTAAATAGGCTCTGTAGATTGTGCAAGCATCATGTTCTTGCTTTTAATACTATGCTCTAGTTATGGAAGATATCAATATTGGAGGAATTTGGGGGAAGGGTACACGAGACTTCCCTGTATTTCTTTGCAACCTTATGTGAATCCATAATTATTTCAAAGTAAAAGTTAAGGGGAAAAAAAAGCATGACTTTGCAATCAAGCAGACTTACATCTATGTAACATGACCTCTCTAAACCTTGGTTTCTCCTCTGTAAAAATGGGGATAACAACAGCTGTTGTCTGAAACTAATTTTTAGCAGCAAACAAATATTTGAAAATTGCCAAGCACTGTATAATTGTAAAGTAACATTATATTTAAATACCCAAATACAATGAATTGTGAATATATGTTGCTGCAAAAGCAGCCCTAGAAGGGGTCCCTTTTCTTTTGGCTCACTAAAAGTGAGTATCTAGCTGATGGAATGGTTCTGAAAGCAGAGGCCAGTAGACCATGGGCTCACACAGTTTGGGTCCATTATCTGTGCCTAATGTGTCTGAATATAGGACCCCACTGACCATTATGAAGTCAGGCAGAAAGCAGGTCTCAGACTTTTCTTCCTAGAAGCAAAAACAATGTAGGAAGTAGAGTTCCCAGCTGACTTTTCTTAGAAAGAGAAAGCTGCATTCTTCTGTTTAGTCATCCTTTTGTATTTGGGGCAGATTAGGACATTGCTACAGCTGTTTCGGAATCCCGTGTGGTTGGAGGAATTGCATTACCATATCTTTCAGAGTTAGGAAACCATCTGCAGTTTCACACAGTCATGATCAGCCATTTGAAAGAGTAAATAGCAAATTAAAAAAAATTTTTTTTAACGTTTATTCAGTGTTGAAAGATAGAGCATGAGCAGGGGAGGGGCAGAAAGAGGGGGGGACACAAAATCTGAAGCAGGCACCAGGCTCTGAACTGTCAGCACAGAGCCCGACACGGGGCTCGAACCCATGAATGGTGAGATCATGACCTGAGTCAAAGTCGGCCACTTAACCGATTGAGCCACCCAGGCACCCCAGCAATTTTTTTTTTTTTTAAATGGGCAACTGTAATGAGACTTCGCCAGACTGGACATCCATGAAGTCTGTGGAATTACTTAGTGACATAAAAAGGGTTTAACTGTGATCAACTTTAAAAGTGAGCATCAGGGGCGCCTGGGTGGCTCAGTCGGTTGAGCGGCCGACTTCGGCTCAGGTCAGGATCTCATGGTCCGTGAGTTCCAGCCCCGCGTCGGGCTCTGTGCTGATGGCTCAGAGCCTGGAGCCTGTTTCAGATTCTGTGTCCCCCTCTCTCTCTGCCCCTCCCCCGTTCATGCTCTGTCTCTCTCTGTCTCAAAAATAAATAAACGTTAAAAAAAATTTTTTTTAAATAAATAAATAAATAAAAGTGAGCATCATTCTACCCTTTTCTGTACCTGGGCTTCAGAGACTTTTATCTCTGAATGTGGCAAGTGTACCAAAGCCCAGATCCAGCCCCTGAACTCATATGCTGTTGCCATTAACACACAATGTGATTTGAACTTACCTCGTAACTCTGTGATTTTCTCTGCCCATATTGAGACAACATATTTATGGCCTACACACTTTATAAAGATGCCATAGGAGTTGTGTGTACATGGAGGTTCTCGTATAAAAGAATCCAAATTAGGGTGAATTATTTCAACAATTGTGAACAATAAAAATGAGTGCTATTGTTTAATTTGTTGGGGAAGAAAAGGAAATATAGTCAGTAAGCATAAAGCACCTTTTCTCAGGGAAGACCTGAATATATTTAAGAAGAAACCATAAGCTACATTTATTATTTACTCCTATTTCATATGTTAGTAAAAATAGACAATGCAGGAACTATAGGGAAGGGGAAGAATCAGAAGCCTATAGGGTTGGAAAATGTTAAGTAGAATCCAAGAATCTCTGACCACCAGACTTTTCGTTTCTTCTTTTTTGGTTGTGCTATTTATTTAATCCAGACTCCAAGCACATCCTGCCAGGAGGCTGCCCCCCTTGTGTTTAGGCAGATCACCAAGAGCATAGGTACTAGGAAGCCAGCACAATTCCATTTTACAATTATCCTGGGATTTTGTTGTTGTTTTTCCTTACTGTTGCCTTGTTTGTGTATTTAATGAAGGGCTTTTCCTGCAACAATATGCATGTTAACGGTCAAGGCAGTGGAGGAAGCAGGGTAGAAACAGGCTGCCAGACTTCCTCAGTTTGGGCAAACAGAAGCTGGTCAGACTTCTGCTTCTAAACACCAAGAGTATGAGCAGAATCTATGCAGTTGTGAACAACATGAGTAGGAAGGAAGAGGATTTATGAACTAAATCCCCAAATGCTAGACTTAAAATTCAATTCAAGACCAATAAATGCAATTGGCATTTGACAAGGTAGGTAATAAAACCAGGGAAATCATCATTTCAAAATATGTAAGAAAACTAGTAGAAAAAGAAGACAGGTTAGGGAAAAAAGTTTAGGGGCACCTGGGTGGCTCAGTTGGTTAAGCGTCTGAATTTGGCTCAGGTCATGATCTCACAGTTTGTGAGTTTGAGCCCCGCATCAGGCTCTCTGCTCTCAGCACAGAGCCTGCTTCAGATCCTCTGCCCGCCTCTCTCTTTGCCCCTTCCATGCTGGTTCTCTTTCTCTCAAAATAAATAAATAAATAAACTTAAAAAAAAAAAAGGTTTAGATTCATGTCTGTGTGATCCATGGTTTATTAGAAGGGGGACACAGAGGTTGACTTACGTCAAGAACAATCATTTCTTCGTTGTTTTGTGACCACTGTCCAGGAGAAATGACCAAGATGGATAGCATCTGACTCTAGTGACAATTCTGACATCCTTTTGACCTTAGGCCTAGACCTCAAAGATAAAATGAAACCACAGTGCAAATTGTAACATTGTGATAAATGCCCTTCTTTGCCCTCAAGGGTAAATGCTCACAGACAAAAAAAAAAAAAGCTATAAACCAAAACTGCTTATGATGCCACTAGAGTCACTGATACTCACTACAACAAAATCATGCGACAAAATCATGATATGAATTTATCATCATCAGAAAACTCATTTCCAAAAAAGGCATTTCATCTTCTCTGGTGGGGTGATCCTTACTTTACCTCTTACAAGGAACTAAGTTAAACTTGACAAGCTGGCTGAGGCTCTCAGGGCCATCTGGCAGCTGTGCGGCCATGTGCTAGACTTGTTAATGTGGTCTAGGAAAGCCTGTCAGTGGAGGAGATTCGCTGTGGTTGCTGGCAGTGGTGATGAGGCTAGTTCAGGTTTTTTACGTCACCAGCTGGAAGCTGAAAGCATGACTCACTGGAGCTGCTTTTATATCACAGCCTCTTTGGAGCTAGAAAGAAGCCAAAGGCTGATGAAAATTCCTTTTTCATGAATGTGAACGCTCAGGATAAAGTCAGAGAGCTACTGGCTGTGAGCACTAACAAACAATGCTCCTGGACACCTGTTAAAGGGGCTTAAAGTAGCAGAGGCCTTTTTTTTTTTAACTTTTAAAAAGTTTATTTATATATTTTGAGGGAGAGAGAGCATGGGCAGGGGAGGGGCAGAGAGAACGGGAGAGAGTGAGAGAGAGAATCCCAAGCAGGCTCTGTACTATCCATCTCATGAGTTGTGAGATCATGACCTGGGCTGAAATCAAGAGTCAGGCACTTAACCAACTGAGCCACACAGGTGCCCCTAGTAGCAGAGATGCTTTTAGGCTTGCAAGCAAACAGCCTCCTTCATAAAAATTAAAGAAAAAAAAAAAGCCAAGGCTGTAAGTTACAGAATGGAGAGATGAGGGAAGGGTTGCTAACACATTGTACTGGGTGCTGTATGTACCTGGTTTCATTACAAATTCTCAGTATCTTGAGGAAGATGATGAGGAAGGTGATGTTTCCCTTGTTTTATCCATGATGCTGTGGAGACTCTGAGAGGTTGAGTTTCCATAACGGTCACACAACCAGTAAATGGTGGAACGGGTTTTGAAGCATGCAGTTTATTTAATCTAACAGTCACTAACATCTAACTTCAGTCTATTTATTTATAACCTGTTAGCTACTTAGTTTACCTAACTACCAGTTTACTTAATCTCTCATATTCTAAATTTTCTCTTCTGCAAAATGGGGATAAAGTAATCTCACAGGTGGTTGATTAAAGGAGAAATATATAACTTCAATAATAATAATAACAATAATAACAATAAGAATAAGAATAAGGGGTGCTTGGGTGGCTCAGTCGGTTGGGTGTCCACCTTTGGCTCAGGTCATCATCTCATGGTTCGTGGGTTCGAGCTCTATGTTCGGGGTTCGTGGGTTAGGGCTGTTAGCTCAGCCTGGAGCCTGCTTCAGATTCTGTGTCTCCCTCTCTGTCTGTCCCTCCCCCACTTGTTCTCTCTCTCTCTTTCAAAAATAAATAAACATTTAAAAAAATAATAGTGATAATAATGTCAACAAAATAAAAATAGAAAATTTTTAAAAATGAGAAATATATGGAAAGTATTTATTAGCATTATGCCTGACATATAGCAGGGTCTTGGTAATTTTCGTTTCCCACTTAATCCCATATTTATAAATAGCATATTCTGTGTAAAAGATGAAAAGAAGCTGAAGGAAAGTCAGATTCAGGTCTTAAATGGAATAGCTTCTCCTAATCTTGAATGTATACCGTTTTGCTCAATGATAGCAGATCAGGCCCCAATTCTGTTCCTTGCTTTCTCACGCCCAGAGTTGTCATTTACCTTTCTGATTCTCAACAGGAGAACTGTATGAACTTATAAGCTCATTTCAGTATTCATCCTCTATGATGTTCAAAGTCTAGTCATTCAGAGAATCCACCGAATCCTTGAGGCAGCCCCCGACCAAGCTTTCTGAAGAATTTCTAGAACCAAGGTTGTCAAAGTTTCCTATGTATTGCAGCCCTGAGAAGCTTATTAATAATGCAGATTCTCAAGCTCTACCCTCAGAGATTCTGATTCAGTAGGGCTAGAAAGAAAACAAAATGAAAAGTTTATTTATTTATTTTGAGAGAGAGAGTGAGAGAAAATATGAGTGGGGGAGGGGCAGAAGAGAGGGAGAGAGAGAGTCCCAAGCAGGCTCTGTGCTGTTGGCACAAAGCCCAATGTGGGGCTCCATCCCACAAATCATGATATCATGATCTGAGATGAAATCAAGAGTTGGAAACTTAACCTACTGAGTGCCCCCAGGAATCTGAAGTTTTAACTCTTAAATTAAAAAAAAAATTTAATTTGGTAACCAGAATGCAGGTGGTATAAAGATTGCATTTTTGGGTCACACTGGCTTAGAAGCTATATTTATAGGTCATGAAGACTTGGGTTAAAGGAGAACTCATTAAGGTGGATATGGATCTCTTAGGCTAATATAGAGTCCAATACTTAGTGAAGTGAAGGCATGATTATATTAATCTATGAGAATGTATTTTCACTGAGAGAGCTATATGACAAAGAAGATAATAACAGTGAAGGCCACTGTTGACTTTGCTCTTTGACAAATAAAAAACTGAGATGACTAAAATATTTGATTGGTCCAATCTGGGCATCCTATTCAACTTCATTTAATAGATCTCAAAGCAATTGCTATAGGTCGTACAGAAATAATTCTAACATTGGGGCCTAAACTTAAGGAGCTTACAAGTTTCATGAAGGAAATAACGTATTTCCAGTAATTTATAATGTAGACTAAAATGGCATACCTCCAGGAAAAGGAATATAACATGTTAGATGGCAGAAGACACAACAGTTCATAATTAGGAGATTGGGGATATTTTTACAGAGGAGATGGCATTTGAATTTAACTTTGAAAAATAAATACAACTTTGAAAGGTGGATAAGATGGAGAAGGGAAGCAAAGATGGGGAAGGATATAAAGTGTCAGAAGTCTGAAGGGGCATAGGCTCTTCTGGGAGTGGTTTGAGAAAGACAGACAGGTAGACGAAAACAGGTTGCTGAAGGCTTTGGTTAGGAGTTGTTGCCAGGAAGGGCACCTATGTATTAGAAAGATGACTCTGGTATGACAATGAAGAGTACACTGGAAGGCAGGCAGGCAGACCAGCTGCCAGCAGCTGTTACAGTCTAGATGAGACTCTAATGTTGAGAGCCTGCTAATGACAGAGAAAAGGAGATGGGCAGAGCTTATATCTGTCAATCTAGATATTCTTCGCAGTGCCTAGAATACACTAGACTGTCAGAGAAAGTGTGATGTATGGAGGAGTAGATCAAAGCAGAGAAGAAAGAGAAGAGATTATTTAATAGACAGGGAAAAGAAAGAAGATATTGAAAATACTTTGGGGTTTCCATCTTGGATTCCTCATTGGATGAATTTGTTGACTAATATAGAGCACACAGAAGGAACAGTAGGAAGTGAGGACTTATGAAGGCTGAGTCCAACATCTGTAGGGTTTTATAGATCTGCAACAGCAACCCACGCCTTTTCTTTCTATTGGCTGTAGCCCATCCCCCTTCCCACCAATAAGAGTCAACCAACTGGCCTTAAAGTTATGTGGAAATTATTTGTGAACTAGGTTAGGGACCAAAGATTGGTCTAATAATGCACTTTACAAACTTTTGGTTTTATTCGTGAGTTAAGATTTACAGACATATACATATTAAGCTACCCTGACATTTATGCATTGAGGTTAAAATCACATGAAATCAAACAGCTTGAGGGGTGCCTGGGTGGCTCAGTCAGTTAAGCACCCCACTCTTGATTTTGCCCAACTCTTGATTTCCACTCAGTTCATGATCTCACAGCTCATGAGATCAAGTCTCACGCTGGGCTCTGTGCTAACAGTGAAGAGCCTGCTTGGGATTCTTTCTCTTCCTCTATGTCTGCCTCTCACCCATTCTCATGCACACGTATTCTCTCTCCCTCAAAATAAATAAACCTTAAAAAAAATTAAAAAGAAACAGCTTGAGAAAATTCAGGATATATGGGCAACTTCTTTTCAATGTCCTTGACACACTTATTTCCTTCACATTTTCTCAGTTTGGGAATGGAAGAAAGGTATCTTGCAACATGTTTCTCAATTTCTGGACATTTTAAACAGAACTACAGACTTGTAAATCATTGTTAAAACAATGTTACAGTTTTTTAAGAAGACACTCTTCCCATAAACAAAATATTATACACATTGTTTAGCTTTAGTCCATCCTTTAAAAACCAATTTAATCATTGAGAACATTGAACTAATTACTAACAAAACTAGCTGGGAAATTCAAGATCTTAGATAAAAGAGATCCTGGAAAATTTTTGAAACAGGAGAAGTTTGCTTTTGGGACCCATTTCCCTATCTTTCTCTAATCATTTCCCATTTCCACAAAGCCTCAGGACTACTCATGCATGTCTCCTCAAGCCTGCCCTTCTCCAAAGGGCATTAGTCTATAAAATGTGCTAAAACCTTCCTCTCCTCTCCTCTCCCTCTTGGAAGCCCCCTCCCAATGTAGCTGATCTGGACTAGAGGCAGGAGAATATCTGAATGAGGTAGTTCATAGCAATGCATGGATGATGAGTGACTGACAGTTCCTTGACTCTTCTGGAAATACTTGCCATTAAAAAAAAAAAAAAAAAAAAAAAAAAAAAAAAAAAAGACTGTCCTGACTGCTCTATTATCCAAAGGCAGTGAGTGGCTTCTTCAGGCAATGAAGAGTAGGAAGATGTGCTGGAAAAGGTCAGTGAGATAGAGCAAACAGGGCAGACAAGCCAGCTAGAAATCTGTTCCCAGGATAGATCTCTAAGTGGTTCCTGTTTTTCAAAAGTTCTTCCTATTCTCTATGTCAGAACCTACTGAATCTGGGGAAATAAAAAAAGACGGGTTCACCTTTTCCCCAGCAGTTCCAGCAATGGAGAGGAAAAGGCATAGCTATCCCTTCCAAAGGCTAACGTTTTTCTCTCTGGGACTTTGTCTGTAAGACCACCCTGGAGTGAGGCTGGAAGTTGAATGGCCTTTGGAGAGTTTTCCTTTTCCTTTTTTCCCCACTGTCCTCCCCTACAGCCTACCATCGTATCATTTTTCAATAATTCTTTTTTTTTAAATTTTTTTTAATGTTTGTTTATTTTTGAGACAGAGAGAGACAGAGCATGAATGGGAGAGGGTCAGAGAGAGAGGGAGACACAGAATCTGAAGCAGGCTCCAGGCTCTGAGCTGTCAGCACAGAGCCCGACGTGGGGCTCGAACTCACTGACCATGAGATCATGACCTGAGCCGAAGTCGGACGCTTAACTGACTGAGCCACCCAGGCGCCCCCATTTTTCAATAATTCTTACTTGTCCTACCTCTTCATTGATTTTCTCTGGTTTTCATAATTAATTTGTAATGCTGTAAAATGTTTAACTATAAATACTTCTTGTAATGATCACTGATTATGTTTAAACGAAGAGGGTGGTTCAGCCCCTTATCTGCCTTATTTTTTTCTCACACTGAAGTCAAGAAGCTTCTCTCTCTCTCTCTCTCTCTCTCTCTCTCTCTCTTTCATGTTGGGAGCCCAAGCAGGTCCAAACTCTTGACCCTGAGATCAAGACCAGAGCTGAGATCAAGAGTCAGATGCTTAACTGACTGAGCCACCAGAGTAGCTTCTCTTTTTAAGAAATGTGATAATATAAAAAACAATACTTTCACCTTGAGTTACCAGATAGCATCGCTTTTAAAAAGTTGGAACTGGGGCGCCTGGGTGGCTCAGTCGGTTAAGCGGCCGACTTCGGCTCAGGTCATGATCTCACAGTCCGTGAGTTCCTGAGTTCGAGCCCTGTGTCGGGCTCTGTGCTGACAGCTCAGAGCCTGGAGCCTGTTTCAGATTCTGTGTCTCCCTCTCTCTGACCCTCCCCCGTTCATGCTCTGTCTCTCTCTGTCTCAAAAATAAATAAACATTAAAAAAAATTTTTTTTTAATTAAAAAAAAAAAAGTTGGAACTGAAATTGCTTTCCAAAAATCTCTAAAATCATACAGTGAAATCATTTAACTTCAGGGAAAAACTAATCTGATAAGGTTCAGATTAGTTGCTATCTCTCCTTTGGGGAAGAAAAAATATATTTTAATAATCAATTGAAAATCAACTATTGATACTTTTTTAAAAATGTAGGGACTTTTAAAAAGTTGATTGATACTTTTAAAAAGATATATTCTCCAGGGGCGCCTGGGTGGCGCAGTCGGTTAAGCGTCCGACTTCAGCCAGGTCACGATCTCGCGGTCCGTGAGTTCGAGCCCCGCGTCGGGCTCTGGGCTGATGGCTCAGAGCCTGGAGCCTGTTTCCGATTCTGTGTCTCCCTCTCTCTCTGCCCCTCGCCCGCTCATGCTCTGTCTCTCTCTGTCCCAAAAATAAATAAACGTTGAAAAAAAAATTTAAAAAAAAAAAAGATATATTCTCCAGAGAAATTTAAATAAAGTTTTTAAATAAAATTCTTTCAAGCTAGGCATTTAGCCTATTTTCCCAGTTTTGAAACAGATCTCTTTTCAAAATATGGAGGAAACAAATCAATTAGATTACATGTTTGTTCAGAGGACACAGGAAGTCATCATTCAAGGTGCTCCTAAGAGAACCTGTATATGGGTTGGTGTCACTTTGAAAAGAGGAGAGACTGGAGTAGAAATGGGGGTACAGGGAGTGATGTTGTGTCCAGGGCAGTTGGCAACCTGCCTGCCTTCAGTGCCACCCTTTTTCTTCAGAATAAAACGAACATAAATGCAGAGGGGCTTTTCCACCTGATTGGCTCTCTAATAGGGTCGCTAACGGGTCAATTCCCTTTTAAATCTCCAACTGGCTGAGAAAGTTACCCTCTTTGAGATACCCTAGGGGCAACTCCAAGTCAGGGTTGACTGAAGGGAAACAGGATAGGATTCCACAGGAGCTTGTTGCTCTGCTTTAAAAAAGCATCATTTTATAATCCAATGAGGTTCCTAAGGAATCTCTAACAAAAAATATAGCAGCAATGGGTGGGTTGGTCTGTGGTCAATTTTCTTGGTCCATTATTTAGATAAAAGGAACAAAAGGATCAATATCTGGGGAAAAAAAGCAAGCATTTATTTAAATATGTGGTCTTCCTTCTAGAGCTTTCAGGAAGCTTATGTTAATTTTTCTTCTCCAAAGTACTCTGGCTACAATTTAGCTTTCATCTCAAAATAGGAAGCAAGAGCACCTATGTTGGTATTTGATATTATAAACAGAGGGATGTTTCATAGCCAATTTACACATCTCCCTCATTTTATACAGAAGGATATACATGTCCAGGCAGCTTACGTGACTTGGCCAACACCTCCAACCTAGTGAGAAATATGGGGTCTGTATTACACGTGAGCAGGTAGGAACTACCCAGGAATTACTGCAGGTCAGGTGTGCCTGGTGGTTTACATACATTACTTACTTATTTTAATCCCCACAAAGTACATCTTAAAGAGCCAACCATAAATGCCATTTATCAAGTCTTCTTTGTGCTAAGTACTTTAATTCCTTATCTCAAATCACCACAACGACCCTCTGAAATAGATACAGTGAGCCCTCTTTTACAGAGAGAGAATTAAGGTGCAGAGAAGTCTTGCCCAAGGCCACTTTTAAATAAAAAGCAAATCAGGGATTCCCACCCAGTCTACCTCTCACATGAAGAATTTGTGTTCTTTTCACTCTGTAAGAGGTTTTTGAATTACAGGTCACAGTGGTGATAGTTGAACTCAATTTGGTGGGCTCACAAACATTTAAAAATAAATAAGAACAGAATACAGCAAGGATAGCCTAATATAAAAATAGAGTGTATCACATCGGTTATATGTATGTCTGGGGTGTGTGTGTGTGTGTGTGTGTGTGTGTGTGTGTGTGTGTGTGTTTCAACCATTACCAAGCAATTAACTAAATTCTGACACTATCTACCTAGACATAGCATCACATCCCACAAGTTAAGGGCTCAGTCCTATAACATTGCTCCCCCAGCCCCTTCAAAGGCCATTTGAAAAGTCCAGATTGCCATTGGTGCTTCTGACTGACCAGCTATAGATCAGTTTCCCATGACCCCCTCCTTGGGTTCAATTAATTTGCTAGAGTGACTCACAGAACTCAGAGAAACATTTTACTTAGTAGATTACCAGTTTATCTTAAAAGGATACAATTCAGGAATGACCAGATGGAAGAGGTGCATAGGGCAAGGTATAAGGAAGGGACATAGAGCTCTTATGCTCTCTGAGCAAGCCACTACCCACCCCCTATCTCCAAATGTCCACAGACCCAGAGGCTCTCTTTTTGGGCTTTTGTGGAGGCTTCATTACATAGGCATGATAGATTAAACCATTGGCCATCAGTAATTGAACTCAATCTCCAGCCCCCCTCCCCGTCCTGGAAGTGGTGGTGGTCAGGGGAACTGAAAGTTCCAACCCTCTGATTACGTAGTTGGTTCTCCTGGCAACCAGTCCTCATCCTTTGGTGCTTTCCAAAAGTCACCTTATCAACATAAACTCTAGTCTGGTTGAAAGGGGTTTGCTATACATAACAAAAGACACCTTCATGGCTCCTGTCACTTAGGAAATTACAAGTTTTAGATTTATACCCAAAACAGGACAAGATCAAATACATATTTCTTATTATAAATCACAATATATGCGATTTATGTATGTATATTTTGATGTTTTTCTTGAGGGGCATGGTCAGACTTTGAAAGCTACTGCATCAGAACACAACTAACCTGTCTAAACCTTAGCAAAACTTTGGTATACAGTATATTAACTACCTCCCTGCAGGTTATTAAAGCAGTACCCAGACCTGCTGTGGATCCTTCCCATCACATTCTCAATGGCAACAGTGTTATATTTCATCAAAGTTGATTGACAGAGGACTCTTTCTCTACCCTGACACCAGCTGTCTGAGTCTATAAATCAGTAGGACATCATCATTCATTGTAAAAGATGATAGTCCATACCTACACACCTTGGGTCATTGTTATTTTCTGTCGTTAGGTTGTCATGAAATAAAACACCCTACAGTCTACCACACTTACAATAGACCAAAAGAGTTGGATAGAGCACAGTTCATTTTATAAACAGTAGCAAATATACAGTAAGAGGAAGTTCCGTTAGTAATGGTGGTTACTCTTTATGCAGGTCCTATATTACATGTTGAGGATCCAAAGACAAATAAGGCTAGAGCTCAAAGTCCAGCAGGTGCTTCAGGCACAGTAACGTCACAGGGGAGGAACAAGAAACGGATGCAATGTAACATTAACCACCATAGTAATTAGTTCAACATTATATAGAAAATGTGAAGAAAGAGCTTTGGTAGTGTGGCAAAAATAACTAGATTGGTTTGAATCCAGGGACCGCTATTTACTTCTGTATATTGACTGAAATGAGAAATCTATACTAGTATCTGATCAAATATATGTAATAGAGGGAACTAAAAATTTAGATTCTTAGTGAAATGATATCTGACTTTAAAAGAAGATTCTATTATATATTTTTTAATTGTTTAATGTTTATTTATTTTTGAGAGAGAAACACACAGAGTGTGAGTGGGGGAAGGGACAGAGAGAGAGGGAAACACAGAATCCAAAGCAGGCTCCAGGCTCTAAGCTGTCAGCACAGCTGTCAAAGTGGAGTCAGCTTGGGATTCTCTCTCTCTCTCTCTCTCTCCCTCTCTCTCTCTCCCTCTCTCTCTCTCTCTGCCCCTCCCCTGTTCTCTCTCTCTCTCAAACAAATAAATTAACTTAAAAAAAAAAACAAAATATGAACTTAGAATTTAAGATTGCCCTTGTATTTTAGAGCTGAATGCAAAACTTGTATCCCAAATAGTCCATTATTTTTTGGCTTGCTTTCTGGAAAGATTTCTCCCAGATTTGGGAGGACATCTATGAAAAAGATCAAAGATCCATGCTTTTCTTTCATTCGTTCAGCATTTTTGAATTGCTGTTTCTGTGGATGGCATTGTGCATAATAATTTAAAAAAACCCCACCTTGACTGCTTTCTGTTAATCCAGAGAGAGACCTCTCTCCTTGCACGGTGAACAACTAGCTGAGAGCCTATCACTCTCACCTGTTTATAAGACTTCTCATCTGTTCCTCGGTCTGGGGAAAACTCTTCATTTTCCAGCTCTAATTTACATAGAATCTTTATGTTTACTCATTAAATTTCCTTGAACAATACTTTTGCAAGAGGGCCCTTTCAAAATCTTTCCCTTTTATGACAGTGTAAAATAATTCATTTAAACAGAACTTGGCAAGCAGGAAGAATTCAAATGCTGGCTAATTATCTACTTGTTTGTTATTAGTCAATACCTTTACGCTACACTAGTTGCTATCAGTATTATACAGATTTGCTTCCTTGTTAAAATGGCATTTTCTTGAAAGCAAAATGAGCAGTTTTGCCTCTTTTTGACAACTAAAGGCCTAATATTATTTTGAAAAAGAGCCACAGCCCTCTGTGGTGGATAGTGCCATGGGGTCCATGTTGTAGAGGAGGAAATCTAGCCAGAGAGGTTCAGTGAGCTTGCCCAGGGTCTCAGAGCTGACAGGTAGTGGAACACAGTTTCTGATCAGCAGCTGGCTTGGAGCCAGGTGACCAGTCTGCACACCTGAGGAACCACCTGCTTTATGACGCAGTGTGATAGACTGGACCTGCGATTACCAGCCTGTGAAAAGTGGACTCTGGGCTTACCTCATCTCTGTCTTTAAGCTCACTTTCTGGTCTTGGGTAGGTTGCAACTTCTCCAGATCTTGACTTCTTACCCCGAGAGGAAAAAAAAAATGGAGATATTGAGGCAAATGATCTCTTTACTGTTCCCTTTAGCTCAAACTCTGAATCTTTATTGCAAGTCAACTGGGGAGGGGAAGGAGTACAATATTAATGACCATACATTATTAAGGAAAAAGGATACTTGCTTTCGGGAAAGATATTTTTGGGGCACCTGGGTGACTCAGCCAGTTAAGCATCTGACTTCAGCTCAGGTCATTATCTCACGGTCTGTGAGTTTGAGCCCCGCATCGGGCTCTGTGCCAACAGCTCAGAGCCTGGAGCCTGCTTCAGATCCTGTGTCTCCCCCTCTCTCTCTGCCCCTCCCCCACTGGCACCTGTCTCTCTCTCAAAAATAAAATAAAAACATAAAAAAATTTAATATATATTAAAAAAAAAAGATATTTTTGATGTTTCTAAAGAAAGCCTGAAAGGCAAACTGTAACAGATCCACAGAGGGGTTGAGAAAAACCCAAGAAAGAAAAAGATGAGAGACTGGACATGGTGCCCATCTAGAAAACTCAAAACAAAAACAAACATAACAAATAAATTGGGGGAAAGAAAAACATAGAGCTCCCAAATAAGACAGACTATTTTACCAACGTTTCTTTCACTTCAGAATGAAGAAATACTGGAAAGCAGTCACGATGGGGCAAACCCTGAGCCAGAGCAGCTTGACGGCCCTGCACATCTTTCCCCCTCCAGGTAAGATTCCAGATCCCTGGTAGGAGTCGTTTGAACCCCTAGAGGTGGTGGGGAAGGAGGAGAGGGTATCCTCCGTTTTAAATCTTGTCACTCATTTTTCCCAGATAAAATCACATATAGTTTTCTGTAACCTTCACGTGTGTACTGAGAATAAACCCATGGATCTCATAAAAGCAACAAGCAAGAACTGAAAATGATATAAACCAAGTTCCAAGGATACTCAGTATTTTAAAAGATGAATTATCAAGAAAATAGTTAATGTAAACTAATGTTGATATTGATTGACTTATTGGTTTCAAAGCATTTAAAGGCCATAGGTTCCCTAAACACACAATTTATACAAATTTAATGCTATGTTTGGACTACAGGAAAGTGTTCACATGTATGTGAATACTCAGCAGTTCAGAAAGCCTAAATTAGGGTGGTAAAGACCAAAAACATCATTTAAAAATATCTTTTTTTATACTCAAAATCCCATCATTAGCTCTATTCTAGCAATCATCACATTGTTTATCTCCACACCATTTGACTTACTGACTTATGAACCACTTTTATCCCTAGGGACTATCATAATGCTTAGCTCTTAGCAGGCCTCCAAAATATGCCTGTAGAATAAATGAACCAATGTCTTTAGGAACTTGCTGCTTGATTAAAGCCCATATTAGTTTAATTAGACTACTTTATACTCTTTCACTTTAAGGTGTACTCAAGGAAACATGTGGGCTTGTACTAATTGAAATGTTATCTCTGAGTTATGGCAAATGGCCCATGTCAGCATATCTGAAAGTGTCTTTAGTTGGGTGGTCTCTGAAAAGCGCCAAGTATTGGCAATGTGTTCTGTTGTCCTTAAGAGACAGTACCTCTCTTGGGACGTTTCTATCACTACAACTCATGCCTACTTGTATGATTCTAATTTCCTTTTTCAAAAATTGTAATTTTACTCTTATAAGAATCTTAGTTAAATGGGTCCTTTAAGTTAATTGATGAATTCTTGTATTAATTTACAGTAGACCATTAAATCATACTTCTAATGGGAAATATAAAGGAAAAAAGTTACAGCATTTAATGAAACAAAAATATCTTTATGATTCTTGCAAAAGAACTTTGAGAAAATGAAAAATTAGCTAGCGGGTTAAGCAGGAGGGTCTAACATTACACTAATGGTTTTCCTCTACTACCAGCTTTTTATAAATCTTTAAGATACTACTCTTTGCTGCAACAACTTAATCTCTGCATATTTCCTTATTCATTTCTGTTTTGTAGATTTGAGTTTTTATGCATAACTCATACAAATTTGTTGGGGTTAGATGATAGGTACAATGTGCCTGACACAGTAAGCACCCAGATTTTGTTGAATGAATTATAAGCTTTTCCAGAGTATAGGTAAAATGTTATACCAGATAGTGTCCACCACTAAGGGCTCTGAATAATTAGTCTCTTTTCATATTTGGAATGACTTGCCAGAAAAATATTTCTTTATTATAGTTGAAAAATATATAAGAATTTTAAGTACAATGTGATAGCACTACCTTCAGAACTTCTATTTTAGCCAGGAAAAAGCACATGAAACAATTAGTAGGTAGCACAATTATATATGTGATAAAGTATATATTTTGGGAGGAGGGCAGGGAGAGATGCTTAATTGAAGAGCACAGTTAGGGTTGGATTTTCAAGATTTCAACAGGAACAGGAGAAATGGTGTTCCTGGCAAGGGAAACCAACTTACACAACGTATGGTCATGAGTGAGATGTATGATTGACGATAGTGGCAGTGGGGAAAATAAAGCTTCAGAGAATAAAGAAGGAAAGGAAAATTGCATAAGGCCTGGAAAACCAGGTAGAAGAGATTAGATTTGATGCTTGAGACAGTAAGGAGCCTTTGAGGTCTGGAGCAAAAAATATCTACAACCAAAAAATTCAGATACTTCCAAGTTTTAAAAACATATATAGATTGAATCATACCATATCATAGGCTAAGAATTGAGCAGGAATCAGGTGAAAAGGAGATAAGAACACACTATGTACAAATACACTGAAGCAGCATTCAGACAGAAGCAGGCCTAAGAACATTCCTGGCATTAAAAGACTCGAGCTAAATTCGAGTCTACTTTCTGAAACCTCATGATATCACATAAAAGGAAAATATGACCCTTTCAAATGACATCTTACGGCACCATGGCTATAGTTTCTTATTTCATCCTTTCCTGAACAATCCATTAGAAGAGAAGAATTCCCCCAACTTAGACATTCCAGCATAATTCATTTAACAGACAAAAGAAGCATTTAGGTGTCCATAGCAGAGGACATGATAATCCTCTGTCCTGAGCACAGCAGCAGGTTTGAACAGCAACAGCATTAATGTTGTGTACTACAGGCCTGTCTGACATTAAACAGAACAAGTTGATTATACAGACAAATGGTGTTCACACGGGAGTTTTAAAAGTTTGTGAAAATACACAAACTTTTGGAAAAAGTTTATTGGAAATCACAGATTTATGTTTAAAAACTCACTATTTTTGCCATACAAGAGCAAAATTCAAATAATATAAATATTTAACATACTGGTATAAAATTAATAATATGGAAAAAAGATGCAAACCAACCAAGAGGTAAAAAGTTTTTAGCAATAACACTGTGTACAACCATCATCTACTCAAGTGACCATCCAGGCTGATAGTTTATTTTCCCTTTGTTGACGATTTTTGAGACAGCCTTGCATTAGAGCACCAGAAAGTTTTTTCCTTCTTTTTTAAAAGGCTGGAATCCTTTTATTTACAAATATTCTTTTCAGTACTTTAAGTCTAATGAAGGAAGCATCTAGCAATTTCCTTCTGATTAAAAAAGGAAGTGCCTTCATATTTCCTTTAAATTTAAATCTGTTCCATTCTATTCTAAGCAAAAGATGAACACAGTTGAGGAGAGCTCTTTTGCAAATAAATAATTGTTTCACAAAAGTATTCCTGTAAACAAGATCATTTCAATGGCCAGAGAGACACTTAGTTTTCAACCAATGGAAAATTTAAACGCTGACAAGTATAGATACACAGGGTATGTATGGCCCAGAGTCAAATGGTTATTAAAGAATCAACTAATAAAAATTAATTATAAAACACCTTTGTCAAAATGTGCTTTTGTTATCTACAGGTTTTAAAATTGGTCAGAAAATTTAAACCGTAATGATCTAAAAACACTGACCCTGCTCTGAAAATTACCTACAAACCTAGAATGGTCAACACTGTAGTTTTGACAGGAGTAAAAATTTTAAATTATCTGAGCAATCAATGTAAACAAGCCTCAATTTTCAAAATAGAAAAAAAAAATAACAAAAGGATTTCTGTAAACATTAAAAAGCTGTCTGCAAAACATTACAGTATATGTCATCATCCAGTTGTGTTTACCAAAAATTCTTTTAGCTTTGTCTTCTTTTGCATGTTTCAAACACCATCGAATGAAATGAGACATCTTAGTTTTCCTTAACAAGCACCTCTGCAGAGAGGGGTTTCATAATCAGTTCAACTGCTTTTGCTGGAGTCACCATTTGGGCCTTTGTACGATCCCTGTGACAATAGACACCATCTAGTTCTTTCTGTAGGGGGGGAGGCAGTCACATCCTGGCCACATTTTTATCCTGCTCTGTAAAATAAATGCAACTTACTCTTTTAGATCTCAGCCACCTGTCTTTGAATATGAAGACCTTGAAGCTTCCCAAATATCTTAAACCTCATTCTGGTGACCTCTCTATCACTTTCATCCTGCTTTCACATTTGAAAAATTTCCAAGTTGATGATACCTCTGCTAGTTATTTTGATGAAATAATTGATTTTTTTAAGATAGGATAGCTTTGATCTGATGTTGAATAATCTCAATTTTAAAATCTGAACTTGGAACAAAGTCCTGTGGTTCATGAGACCTTCTTGGGGAAGGTTAGGCTAATCTTAGTCATCCTTACAATAATTTCCACACTAAGAATTTTATTTTATAAATTATAGAAAAGGGGAAAACAGGCTTTTAGTGTTCTTTCTTTTTGAAGTCTTCTCCATTATTATATTCCTCTGTGCAAACTACTTTCAAATAGCTACCTTAAAAACAGACTGATATTGAATATTTTAAAACCAGCTGAAAAATTCGTTAAAATTGGCTTATTTGAATTAGCAATGATTTCTCCCTAGAGAAGGACCCTGTGGGTAACAAGCTGCCCATGATTTGTGTCATTTCTAATAATCAAAAAATCCACATGAAGTACCAGTCAGGGCAGAGCAAATAACTTCTCAAATTTCACATTAAACTTTGAAAGAAAGATATAAATATGTTTTAAATGACTCTACCACTATTTAGGTAAATTAGCTACACCGATGTGACAATAAGTGACTTGGCTGTTTTATAAAGAAATCGTGTACATTTTTCTAAATCTCCTGGAAGAACAGGAACTTTCTTTTACCAGGTTCAAGTACTTTCTCCTATGGTGATCTTCTCCTGCCTCTGTCTCCCCCTAGTCAAGTGCTCTGATAAAAACTAACTTGTAAACCTGGTCCAACAATATATTCATTTCTCCGAAATGTGCTATACATTCACTTGGTATTTTCCGAAAGCAGTTATTCTAAAACCAAGGCACCTTAATAACTTTTCTACACCTCAAATATACACGTGGCACTAAGTGAGAACTTGACTTTCCCTTTAGTTTTGTCTTCATAAACCTTTTCTATATATAAATTCCTTGAAATGAATTTAGGCAATGAAGTAGATAAATTCTACTGAATAGCTTCTAGAATCAAAGAAACATTCTGATAGACTGTTTTCAAAATATTTCTTTGTTGTTTTTTTTCATATTCATTTCACCTAAGGTATTGACAAATATCTAAAGGTTTTTCATCCAGGTTTGGCTCAGTGACAGTGAAAACACACAACATTCAAGTACTGTTAGACGAAGGCAGCCCTGCAAGGATACGTGTCCACATAGGTCAATTTGCAAAGGAGAACTATCTTAATTATCCTGCAGTATATTTGACCAAAAAAACCTTTTGAAATCATTTTTACTTTAGGATCTGTAGCATGCTTCCAAAGGTCCTGAAGGTCTTGTACGTGTCCATGAGATGTCATCATTTTATCGTAGATGCAGGGATGATAAGGAGTTTTACCTTCCCCAGAGAAAAACACATGGTGTTGTGGTACAATCCCCATTTTATTGGCACAGATGCCCATGAACACATCGTCTATGTAAAGACTGGACTTAAGTGTCTGTGATGCCTCATGGACTTTGGCGGCTACATCACTGGAGATCACATAGGCGGCTCCAGCAGTATAGTCAGGGTAAGCCGGCCACTGGTACATTTCATAGGGGACATAGTACTTGCTGCGTTTGTCTCTAATGGGAGGAGCACCGCGGTGAACCCGACCAATCCAAAAGTCCTGAACACCAATTTTTTCTAAACTTTGAAGGTATTCAATAAGATTTGGCATATGAATAAATATGTCATCATCAGCAGTCATAAGGAATTTGGCATGTGGACAGAAGCTATTTGCCCAACTGAACTGCAGAAGTAACTTAAGAGTAAGGTTATAGAAAGAATCAGCAAAGTCTTGCTGAATTATATCACTGTACATTTGATCTTCCCAAACCAGTTTTCTTTGCAGTTCTTCTCTTGTCAGTGGGTTAGAAGGTGTTCCTAAAGCAAACAAAGTTTTGATGTTGGCATTAAGTTGAGACTGAACATACTTCTCATTGCCCCATGTTTTTCTAATTGCAGAACGTCGATCATAGTTTTCAGGAGCAGTCTTTACAAACAGTAAAAGGAGGATGTCTTGTGCTCGACACTTCTCCTTGTGGTTAATCAAGTACTGGTAGTGAGCAGCCCCGTCTGTGCTGTGTTTAAGAGACAGGCTGTCATTCACAAAGTCATAGCTATTTATGAGGTATCTGTAAGAGTAGGACTTCATATGGCTCACAATGTGATTATCAATTGGTCCCCAAAAAAACATGAGGCTTAGTATAAAACAAGTGGCAAATAACTGAACAAACTGCCATTTTTTTACTCTTCTGCCACTAACAAACATTCTGACGTCCACTCAGGTCTGTTTTTATTTAGGATTGGTTTTCAATGGGCGCTTGCTTCTTCGAAACCAGAGAACTTTGTATCTTGTAGAACAGATGTCCATCTTAATACATGTTAGTCATTAAAAAAGTAGGAGCTTCTTGTTTCACAAAATACTTTCTTTCAATGCCATTTTTTCTGAGATTGCGAAAGAATGGAACACACTGTAGAATGAGGACACTGGTGTGTCAACATTTTTCCACACTGACATCCTTCATTAAGTTAGGTGATTGGCCTCACATGGCCATTCCATGTACTTCTTTTTGTGGAAGTGAAGCAGGACCTATCAGAGTCAGGAAGAGAAAAGATGACAAGTGAATGGGCTACAGCGTTACCAGAAAGAAAGAAACTACTTTTCATTCCTTAAAAACAAAATGTCACCTGCCTGATGTGGACAAAAGGTGAGGAGGCAGCTAGGCTTTAGCAGAGGCATACAGATATTTATTTTGGCTGGGGGGAGTACAAGGAAAGGGAAAGAACCACTCTCTCTACTGTCCTCCCATTCAGAATACGG
This sequence comes from Lynx canadensis, assembly GCF_007474595.2. Lineage (NCBI taxonomy): Eukaryota > Metazoa > Chordata > Mammalia > Carnivora > Felidae > Lynx > Lynx canadensis. Next base: position 75,120,138 of record NC_044311.2, on the reverse strand, counting down.
AGACCCTCTTCTCGACCTTAAAAAATAAAAAGGCCTCCCAAATGGCTATCATCTTCCTATATACTTAAAGTTCAAAATCCCAAATGGGTGTGTCCATTGATTTGCATATTGATTTGCAGTACCGTCAGGAGGAAAGTAGCTGCAGACACACCTTGTTTTATTGTGCTTCATTTTATTGCACTTTGCAAATACTGCATTTTTTACAAGTTGAAGTTTTGTGGCAACCCTGTGTCGAGCAAGCGTTGTCATTTTCCCAACAGCATTTGCTCCCATCATGTCTCTGTGTCCTATTTTGGTCATTCTTGTAATATTTCAAACTTTTTCATTACTATATTTGTAATGGTGATCTGCGATCAGTTGATTGTGACTCAGTGAAAGCTGAGATGATGGGTAGCATTTTTTAGCAAAAAAGTATTTTTTTAATTAAGGTAGGTACATTTTTTAGACATAATGTTATTGCATACCTAATAAATTACAGTATAGTGTAAACATAATTTTTATATGCACTGGGAAACCAAAAAATTAATTTGACTTGCTTTATCATAGTATTTGTCTTACTGTGGTAGTCTAGAACCAAACCTGCAATCTCCAAGGCGTGCCTGTATATAGTTCAAGGCAAAATAGATGGATGATGAAAAGAAAGTTCATAATAGTTAAAATTCATTAAAGTCTGCCCCAGACAAGGCAGGACTAAGAGTAAGACTTTTTTTAATTTAATTATTATTTTATTTTTCTTTTGAGAGAAAGAGAGAGCAAGGGGAGGGGCAAAGAGACAGAGAGAGAATCTCAAGCAGGCTTTATGCTGTCAGCACACAGCCCAATGTGGGGCTTGATCTCAAGATTGTGAGATCATGACCTGAGCTGAAATCAGGAGTTGGATGCTTAACTAGCTGAGCCACCCATGCGCCCCAAGAGTAAGGTTTTTGTTTTTTTTTTAAATCAAGGTTCATAATCAAGGAGTCGAGATATGTGTTCAAAAGCATAGTCCAAACTCTCACTAACCAAATGACATTGTGAGCCCCAAATCTATATCGTCATCTTTTTTCTGTTCTTTTTCATTTGGAAATGCCTCTAAGTTAGCATGTTCAAACCAGGAATGCCCTGTCTTTGTAGTCAGGCAATTTGAACACCAGGTCTGGCTCTTTTATTTTCCTGTATCATGTGTCTAACCCAGAAGTCTGAAAAACTGGAATAACACCATTTAGCTCAGAGTCTTTATGCAAGTTAAATGGGAATATCCATAGATATATACATAGAGGGAGGTAGGCAGATAATTACCTGGCACACAGGGGTACTCACATGCCATTTCTAGCCCATTTTTCTGTCTTCTCCACTAAAATCTGCTGTTCCCATTTTCTCTTTCTCTGTCTGACTGCACTTCACGCATCTATGCCAGATATCTGAAAGTTGTCCTTTTCCTCCATTCCATATCCTGTTCTTTAATCCTGTGAATTGCTTTTTCTGAATCTCTCTTCACCCCTTCATGTCATCATCATTTCTCATCCAGACTAGTGCAGCAGCCAAAATGATTCCTGACCCACGCAGCCTCTACCCTACAGAGTGACCTTTCTAAAACTCACATCTAACTTAACTCTTTTCCACTGTACTCTAGAGCATCCGGTCCACCATGACCAGCCAAACCAAAAGGTGACGGTACTGATACTGATATATCCTTTAGAGTAGTTAACCCCCTTCAGAAGCTCTCTACTAGTTGTCAGTACCAAAGTGCTGGCTGAAAGCTCAGCCATGCTTGCTATTTCATCCATGGCAGCCTTTTTGCCAGCAGTCCTGTGGCCCGGCAAGCCCTGCTCCCTTGCTAACAAGGTTCATAAGAAGTATACTAGTGCTCACTAATCTCTGCGGGCAACATTCTCTGGGAAAACTGAATTGAGGCCACACCCTCCTCCCACCAAAGATTTTTCTTATCTGTATTACCACAGCAATTCTTGCACCCATCTTCCTAGACTGACTTTTTATTTAACTGCTTCCTCCATTTACACTGTGAATTCCAGGATGTAAGGCACGATTTCGTAGATACGCTAGCTTCAGGTCAGTGTCCGACACCTAGGAGGCATTCTCTGAATGTCAGTGCTAAGAACTGTGGTGGGGTGGAGCCACTTTCACTCAAACAGCTGGTCACTTGGGAAGAACTAAAGTCAGGAGGCCCAGTCAGTCACATGTCCTCCCTTTTCTGACACAACTAGGAGATGGTACCGCCCTTCCTCAAGGATTCTATCCTCCATGCTTATCCAGAAGTAAGACATATCCTTTGCCTGAAGAAGTAGGCTCTCCCCTCAGGGGTGACATACCAGTCTCCTGAGCTTTCAACATACTGACAGGGAAAAGACCACGCAAGCCCTGCTCAGTCCAGGCTGGCTGGGTAGCTGAGACCACATCACAAGCCCCAGGGAAAAGGCCCTGCTGTTGTGCCCAAAGGTCTCAATCTCAAGTCCCCTGCCCTTTAGCCCTGAAGTGAAACCAACTGCAGCACCGACAGCACCCTGCCCTGTTGGCCTAACCTTGCCAACTTTAGGCCTTTTGCATCCAGCTGTATTACCTATCTCCCAAGGTTACTTCATTGAGGGGTGATAACAGCAAAGGCCAGGCATGCAAAAGTCCAAGGAAATGGGAGACCAGAGCCAACCTCCCTGAGACTTTGTCCAGAGATAATTGTCTTATTCCCTAGGGCACAGGTTTTAAAACTTGGGTGCCACTCAAGAAGTCACAACCGGGGTGCCTGGGTGGCTCAGTCTTTTAAGCCTCCAACTTCGGCTCAGGTCATGATCTCTCTGTTTGTGGGTTTGAGCCCCGTGTCAGGCTCTGTGCTGACAGCTCAGAGCCTGGAGCCTGCTTTGGATTCTGTGCTCCCTCTCTCTCTGCCCCTCCCCTATGTGTTCTCTCTCTCTCTCTCTCTCTCTCTCTCTCTCTCTCAAAAATAAATAAATGTTAAGAAGTCACAACCAAGGGGTGCCTGGGTGGCTCAGTTGGTGGAGTGTCTGACTTTGGCTCAGGTCATGATCTCGCAGTCTATGAGTTCAAGCCTCGCATTGGGCTCTGTGCTGACAGCTCGGAGCTGGGAGCCTGCTTCAGATTCTGTGTCTCCATCTCTCTCTGTGCTCCTCCCCTACTCATGTTCTGTGTGTCTGTCTCTCTCTCAAAAATAAATAAACATTAAAAAAAAGAAAAAGGAAAAGAAGTCCAACCAATATTTAAGAAAGAAAAAGAAAAAGAAAGAACAAATTAGGAATGGCATAGTGTACTGGAAGTAGTGAGTATAAGTATCATTTTGTGAAACTTTAAGTTTTATGTATATGTGCCTTCAGGTTGTAATGTAAAATGCATTTTTTGGTGTGTGCTTTACCATCAAAAGAGCAAGAAATACTACTCTAGGGGATAGATCAATATCAATATCAATATCAGTAATTTCCCTTCTTTGTTTGGCTGGTCATGGTGGACCAAATGCTCTAGAGTAGAATGGAAGAGACCGTGGAAAACATCAGTTTCTGAGGGTGGCATCTGCCTAAACTTTGCAAAATCACTTTCATTGGTGGGACAGGGTACTTCCTCTTGGTTTCAACAGTGCTCACTTAGATAAGGGACCATCTATAAAGGCAGATATCCCCTTCTGCCTCCTCCATGATACATATTAAAGGAACTGGAGGCTTAATGCAAAGCAACAGAGAAATCTTAAGGGCAGATTTTAAGACCACATACGTGTTTAAGAATTCTAAGTAAATTATCAATTGAAACTAATCTGCAGTTTCTATTCCAATAGACCCGGGAAAGGAAACAAAGAGGAGAGTAACCTTTGGAACCCCAGGCAAAACTAGCTTTCCATTTCTGAGCCCCTGTACTTGTAATATTTCAATGCCAGCTCGCTTTGTACCTATTCCCAGTTGTTTACAAGTCTGAGCTTCTTGCTAGACAATCAGCCCACAGGCCTAACTCCTCCAGCACCCACATGCACACTTGACTCACAGAGGCCCTAGTATCTCTCCAATGAATGGGGCCTATTACTCATCTGGCTAGTGTATTCTGTTGCTAACATGCATTTTAGCAGCCAGCCCATAGCATGCATTTTATCCCCCTGCTCCCCACCCCCGCCACATAGGTATTTGCTTTATTTTCCTATATTTCTTCAACTGTTCCCAATTGACCTCAAGGAGTCAAAACAGTTTGTAAAAAATGACAAAGAACCTGTCACAGAGCCAACAATCCACAGTACTTACTTAGGTTCAGAACAGCCTATGAAATGCTAAAACAAAATTTCTCCAATCTCAGCAGCTTGAATTGTTTAGCCATCATTTATATCAGTCAAAACCAAACTCCATGGTAGTACTGATCTGATGAGGGGAAGATTAGGAGAGGTGAACTACTCTTTTACGGTACCCACTTCTCTTTTATAACAAAAGAGCACTCAAACTCCTCCAAATAGAACACAGTTAGTAGGCAGTCTCGCCCAACCAAAAGCAAAATGCACCTCCATGGTCTAAATCCACTAATTACAACCAAACAGTGTTGCCCCAGCTCTGGCTTTGCTGATGGATACCACACACATGCAATCGATGCTCACTCTTCTGGTTCACACGGTCTTTTTAAAGATTGTCTAAAGCACATCTTCTAGCTTCTGTATTCCATGTGAAGGGGAGGAGACTGCAGAGAAACCCACAGGCCTGCCTGACCTGGAGAAAGAAAATGCTGGGCCTTACAGGAAACAAAAGATCCTGATAATGCATGTGAGCTCAGTAACCATCCACAGCAGAACGCTGTGCCTGCAGCTTCCTTTGTGTGCCCGTGTTCCAGCTCAGGCACCAGGCCACAGGCTGCAAACTCCAGGGCTACCCCCACGTGGGGCCAGGTTCATTGTGTAACCTCGGGCAACCCTCACTGCACTCTGATTTGGTGACTTCATCTGCAAACCGGGGGTGAATGTACATGTATTGTTACCGAGGGGATATAAAAATTACAGATGGCTTCAGAGTCTGCTGTAAATAGGAAACAAGAAAGACCATGAGAGAGAACAGGACAAAGAACTGCTTAGAGGGAAATATAGACAATCCCTGTCTTATAATTTTTTTTATTTTATTATAGTGTGAAAGCCATATGCATTCAGTAGAAATTGTACTTCACATGTTGAATTCTGATCTTTTCCCAGGCTAGTGATATGCCATAGGATACTCTTTCATGATGTGAGCAGCAGCAGTAAGCTGCAGCTCCCAGTCAGCTAGGCAATCATGAGGGCCAATAACCAACACACTTAGACAACAATTCTGTTTCTCACTTTCAATGCAGTATTCGATTAAGTGAGCTCTTCAACATTTCAGCATATAATACACTTTGTGTTAGATGATTTTGCCCAACTGATATAAATGTTCTGAGCACATTTAAGGTAGGCTAGGCGAAGATATGATGTTTCCTAGTTAGGTGTATTAAATGCATTTTTGACTTCCAGTATTTTCAATGTACAGTAGGCTTATTGGGATGTAACTCTTTCCTAAGTTGAGTAAGATTTGTATGCAAATCTTTGGAATATAACTTGGGGTTGCTTCTATTTGGATTGAAAAGAAGGAACAGATACCCTTAGTATTCTCTTTCCTGATAGAAGTAGTCAGAAGAGTAAAGAATAGAAGTAGAATAGGAACATCAGAAAAGAAGGTTGCTGACCCTACCCCAAATGCTTTTCAGTCTGGGAGCTGTGCCCCACAGTTACTCAAGAATATTTCTTCACAAGACAGCTCTTTAAACTTTTCTGGAAAAAAAGCTACAGACTACAAATTACCCTAAATGACCCCTGATTTTTTTTTTTTCTACTTTGGTCTTGCTGTTAACCCATTTCTTTGTTGAGTCTACTTTAGTGATCCTAAAATATTATGCAAAACCCGATATAAATTTTGAAGTTTTCATCAAGATGGCGGGGTCTGTACTTTAAGTTTGAGTCCAACAACCTCAGTGTTCAATGTTTCAAGAAATCCTACAAGTATGTGAGCATTTGCTATGGAATAGTTATGCCAAGCATGGTGGGAGTCATGTATTAGTATTTTATGGCCTCCTATCAGAAAGCATCTACAATCTATTTGAGACAAGACTCAGTGCCCACATGAAAACCCAGTTCCCATGGACAACAATCAGCAGATCACAGCAAAGTGCAGACAGTGTGTCAGCGCTAATTTAGACAATACCAACTACAGGCAAAAAGGTGTGTCCCTAATAGATCAGTGACAGCTGGATAGGAGGGCCTGAAGATGAACAGGATTTAGGTAGTTACAGGAAGAGAAGCAATCTGTTTCAGGCAAGAAAGGAAAAAAAATAACAATATGGCAAATACTTGAGACATAGGCATGTGTTTGAAAGCAAAGAGATTGGGGCCAGCTTATGGAGAACCTTGAAAATGAGACAGAGGAGTCAGTGTGTGCTGGGGGCAGCAAGAAGTCACAGGAGTTTCTGTTTTTGTTGCTAATGGTAACTCCCTTGGCCGTATGTATTAGGCTTTATGTGAAAGAGTTAATGCAGCAGTGGTATGCAGAGCAGAAGCAGGGACAGTGGAGATTGGACCCCGGCTCCATCAGGGCCTCGAACTGAAGCAGGATAAGGTGAGGAGAGCCTCATCTGGGGTGATGGAGGTGGGGAGGGAAGTCAGGGGTCAGGAGACCCTTTGGAGAAAAACACACCCAGCAGTACCTGAGGAGTGGCCTAGGATGGGAGGAGTGGGGGTGGGGTGAATTCTAGTTTCCAGCATTACTGACAACTGAGGGGAAACTGGCTTCCTGACTTAGGGGTGAGGAGGGAGCATATGTGGGCTTGGGCTGGTGTTGAGCATGAGGTGCTGAAGAGGCAGCAGGTATAGCAGTCCAATGGGGACCTGAGATTGCCGGGACTGCAGATCGGGGGAGCACTCTGAGTGCAAGGAAGATGGCTGTGAGAGAGCTGTGGGCCCCCACGGTGAGAGAGGAGCAGAGAGGCCTGGGGGAGAGCAAACTCAAGGGAAGGAGAGAGGGAGGAGGCACAGAGAAAGGAAGCATCTCATTTTACTGGATGCATGCATGGGTTTTCCTGGATGCATGTGTGTATGTGTTGCATGCGTTTTAGTGGATGCATGTATGTATGCATGCATGCATGTATTTATGTGGCCTCTCAATTTATGTGCACGGGTTTGAATTCAAGGACTAGGTAATACCTTTTGACAAATGAAAGAGAATACTGTACAAATTCTGTAAACTTCAGATCGTTATTTCTTCTAAAAAGGAACTATTTTAAAAGGCTGGTTCATTGCAAGTTGAGATGATTAACAAATGAGTAGAGGGCGATCACCAGAAGGCAGGACAGACAAGGCTCGTGGTGGCGCTCTGAGCGGGAAGAGAGCCATGGGGCAAAGAGTGGGTGCCATGCTGGGAGCCAGGAGGGTAGAGATGGGGGTGGGTGGAGCAGAGGAGTCATCTTCCAGGAGGAGCAACAGGGAATCCGAGACCCAAAGGCTGAGGAATGTGAGCCAGAGAAAGCCAGGGGGTTCGAATTCAAAATGAATCCCTTTTTGCGTCTATCTGTATGTTTCTTGACCACTGTTTCTGGCCATTGTTGTAATATATTATCAACATCTAATTTTAGAGGAACTATATTTCCAAATCTTACCTAGTAGACACGCAATACTCAGAAGTCTCAGGAGCCCTTATGTCATCAAGTATATACCATTTTGTTCACGTGACCGTTCACACACTCAAGGCAACTTCTCAGCGGGAGAGTCGTTTAAGGGGCTTCACCTACAACTGCATTTCCTCTGAAATTTCGAATTCCAGTCCGTTCACTCTGTAGTCCACTCATTCTTTGACCGCAGCCTCTTAATATTCACCTGGAATCCTCTGCCCACCCCTTGCCTGCTCCCTAACCTGCACCCCATCCAGCAATCTCCTGACCTTCCTTCTCGCCCGCCTCCCTGTCTCAGATGCAGAATCACCTGGCACCTTTGCCCTCCTCTCTCTGTTCCTGTCCTTCCACCCCAACAACCCCAGACCTCGGGTCCCTCCTGTCTTCCCTACTTCCCCAACACCTGTGGCTGCCGGAGATGTGGACGGCGTTGCCACAAGCAGTATCTAGCTGTGGGCAGAGGGCTTCATGCTGTGTGACTAGCCTCCACTTCTCCTGGACCTTCTCCCTCTCCTGTCCCCTCATCAGCCATGCTCAATCTTCCCCCTCTTCCGAGGCCTGTGAGCTTCACTCTTTGCTGATGGCTTCACCTCCTACCTCAAAAAAAGGAGAAGACATCACACGCATTGTCCCTTCTCATCCCCACGTGTGCCTCCTATTCACGGCTCCACAGGCTGGCCCACCTTCTCCAGTCCCTCCATAAAGCACACTGACTGCCAGGGAGACACAAGCAAGGCACTCATTTAGGGCACAAAACGTAAAAGTCATAAAAGTATAACTATAAACTAATGCTTCTTCAGTAAGTCAGTTTAAAAAATGCCTCAATACTTTAAACCTTTTATCTTTAAAGTTGTATTACTTACAGTCCCATGTGAGACAGTTTTGGGGGCCTGTCCATGCATAACTCAAAGGAAAGACATATAACATTTTCTATCTGTCTTTATGTGGCATTTTGTACTACATTCCAAGTATTTCTTTCCTGGCTTGTTTTGATCATCTAGTCCCTATTAAACAGAGATAGTACCAATCCTCAAGAGCCAAACTGCCATATAAAAAAAAAAAATCAGGCTTAACCCTGAATTTACTAGAAAGGCTATAGTTTGATCTTCATACATTTTTCTTAGTTAAATTAGTTCTAGTCATTGGTGATGAATATCACAACTGGGTACTGTTTAGTACTAATTGCCTATTCTGTTTGTTCAAAAAAGAAGGAAACAACCCAAAATTTGAATTTATAACTCAGATTTTAAGTATGAAAAATTAAATATTCCCCCACTTGGTATTTTGTTCTTTGACTCATATTTGAATGTTGCCAATACAAAGCTGGTAAAAAAGGAAGAATTCCACCCAATAGCTGCCTTTAGGTGTTTTTGTGACTGTGACTTTAGCTCTATTAAGCTCAAACCATGGGCAAAGACTAGAAGCCATTTGGAATCATTATCCCTTCACAAACAATACATTTATAGAGTTAGTTCTTGATTCAGTGTTAGCCAAAGACTTTAAATTCCAACTTAGCAAGGATGGATGTGGGATAGAGGGAAAAAGTGAGTTATAAAACCTACAGTGTGAATCCAGTAACAAGCTCCCCACCTATATAAACTAAATTATATGTTCCTTTATAAGTTAAACATGGGTGTAGGTTTCTGTTTCCTGATTATGGGAAAAATAAAGACAAGGAAATATCAAATGAACAAACAAGTAAAGACAGTCCCTAAATAAAAACAGGTCCTAAGGAAACTGGTGATGACGGGCTACAGAGTATTACTATATATTAGAGGAGTTATATGAAAAGTCAGTAAAAATTTCCAATAACAGAATTCGAAACAAACAAAAAAGCAGAAATACAAAGTAGGTCTCAGAGAGGTCAAACATTTTCTCTTCTAAGCTTGGCCTTCTGTATTCATTCCTGAGGCATAGTCATTTATATTGACAGGGCTGCTTGCTCTTTTAAATACAATTCTTGTCAGTTTTGTTTTTGGCTAGTTAAGAACAAACTTCTCCTCTTGCCCACTCTGCTAACTTGGGAGAGTTTACTGTGCTCCTGGCTTTGTTCTGACTGCTTTACATCTATAGAAATGCCCAGCAGCCTATGAGGAATAAAGGATCTCCATGTGTTGCAGAAGCAACTAAGGCACCCAGACATAGGGTTAACCATGTAAACTCTGAAATTCCAGACCCCGTGGAAGCTCAGAAGCAGCTGATGGGTTCCAGGTCCCGTCCCTGAGCTCTGCACCTGCCTTCCTCCCTGGCCCTGGCCAGCTGCTTTTCTTGGAGCTCCTTCTGTATGGGAGGGCAGGGAAGCAAGTGGGGCAGGGCCGGGAGAATCTATCCAAGAAGGCAAAGAATCTGCTTCACTTAAGTTTGGAGTCATTCACATTTTACTACCACTACTACCATTTTGTCAGAGCCTGTTCTCACTCTCTTTATAACCTACCCCTTACTTAACCTCCCATCTCAATTTTCCCTCCTTCCTTTTCTTGGTCCCAGTAGCAAGTAGAAAGTAGTAGTAGTAGTAGAAAGTAGATAAAAGTGACCTTGTGAATTTGTGCCCTTTGGGTACCTAAAGTCATTCCTCCACAAAGAAGATTGGGGGATTTAAGGTGGAGATTCAAAGTGGCAGAAGGGGGTTAAAAATAGGTAAGAAGGACGGAAGGAGAGGAGAGTAAAAAGTCTAGGACTCAGAAAGGATGTTTCAAGCAAGTGTTTGATAAATAAGTATTGGATGAAATGAAAGGTACAGCTGAGGTAAAATTAGGATATGAAAAATAGTGATTTATAAATAGGGTGACAATATAACCCGGTATAAACCTGTTATGTAAGCTAGACATACAAGCTTCTTGTCCAATGGCAGTTCACATGTCCCGCTCTAAACATTATATTTGGAAAGAGCATTTGATCAAGGGTTTACAGAGTACAAAAAATAACAGTGTAAAATGTAGGAGGTATATATAATATTTCTGTCTCAGTCTATCAACATTTTTTATAATAAGCTAACTATCATTTATTAAACACCTACCTATTCCAGCCATTATGCTGAGCAGCCCTGAAAGTAGGTAATGCCTACATTTAATTAACTCAGTGAATATTAGTTTACAACATACTGTGTAGTGTAGGCCACAGGCAGGATGCAGAGAAAGCTTCAGAGATATGTCCAGTGTAGACGGCCTAATGGAGTAAGCACATGTTCCGGTGCAGTCTGGAATCTGGACCTGCGCAAAGCACAAGGGGCGGGGGAGGGGGGACCAAGAGTTTTAGAACATGAACAAAAGTAGACTTATATTCTGCTGTTTCCATTTACTGGTCACATGAGCTTGACTTCTCTCTAAACCATGTACCACACAGTCTTTTCCAAGGATCATTTGAGACCATTTGTTTGACAAAGTAAGGTCCAAATCAGGTGTTCAGTATGCGCTGATTTCCCTTCTCTAGAAGTTGTTCATGCATCTGTACCATGATGGTTTAGTTAGTAGATGACTCGTATTCTTCAGGGGTTATTTTCCTTTCAAAATCCGATAAAAGTTTTTAAAAATACTGACCTGGTTGCTAAGGGCCACTTAACACATCCCAAATACTATTGAGACTGAGAACAGAAGTATCATTACTAATTGGCTGAACATGCCTTTCCGTTATCTTTGACAGGAAAGAACAATATGGTTCCCACAAGCACTTAAAACATTTCCACGAAGATGACACAGCCAAAAGATTATAAGACCCTGTAAATTATGGAGAAGGAAACCTGAGCTGAGTCAACTTTTTAACTTACTTTGCCTAGAGCACTATCAAAAAGTTGTAGAAAAAGTTGTAGGAAAAGGAATAAAGAGATAAAATGTGAAATCTTACATGGATCTTAACTTGTGTAATAGTATTTTGAACTTGGACTTTTGGTAGCTTAGTGTCTGCAGACATAGTAAAACATTCCTTTGTGTAGAAAACTGGCTTCTAGGGTTAAAGCTGTCACTATAGAATATAAATCTTAAAAATAAGTTACAGATGAAAGCCAGCCTTTCAATTTCCAGCATTAAAATGTAAAAAAAAAAAATCACTTTGGTTATTCAGAAGTTTACATTTCACTTGATCAAGTTTCTTATCTTTCAGTATGAAGATTCTTATACCTCCTACCTATATGCATACTGTAAGGAAAATATTCTGGATTTGCACTGTTCTGGCTAAATCTTTGCTGGCAAGGATTCTATGTCAAATGGAAAAGCTCTTGTAATAATTTGCTGTGCCTAAATTTCTGGAACCTAGACACAATATATGCAGCTTTTCACAAGATTATTCTAACAATGGAATAAAATAATGGCTATGGAAATATTCCAAAAAAGGTATTTGCTACAAAATGCAAAGCTTAGATCAATTCAATTAAGTATAAACAAAATTCCAAAAAGATAGGATACATTTTGTTACTTTGAGAAGAGACCATTTCCTTCTGAATTTCTCCCAGTTTCTTCCTACCGCATCCTATGTTCTATTATGTAGATTATAGAGCAGTAGGTCCTCAGAAAAAACTCTACATTTACAATTTGAAAGTCACCAAGTGCAATGATTCTCGCCAAAGTGACCCATTTTAAAAGATGACCCATTTCAAAACCCAGGAGTTCATATTCAAGCTGTTCTATATTTAAGAATTAGAAAGTTATTTCACTTTCCTACAATCTCCTTATTTGAATCAGTCTTTTATAAAAGGGGAATTTGATCTCCATTTGAATGAAATATAATATGACACTTTTGCTTGCTACAGCCTGCGCTTGGTTTTGAAAATTATTCCCTACCTTTTGAGGTTTTGGGGGGTTTCTTGTTTGTTTGTTTTGTTTGTGGGCAAGACATTTATGTGTAATATCATTTATGCCTCCTAATCATCCATTTCTCATTCCTTAGAAACAGCTTCTCTGAGCATTAGCTTGAACTTTCCCTGTCATAATACTCATTCCCATCAGAAGGTGAGGACGGATGTGAGTTAAAGGGAGTCAGCCTCAGCCTTAGCCTCCCAGTGCTCAATAAATACTCCTGGAGGGTGCCCGTGGGAGCTGGGGAAGGGAGAGAGAGAAGGAGCAAGAGAGAGAAGGGTCATTTTAAGTATATAATGTAAGTATTTCAGGTATTGAATTTATCTTGCTTTAAAATAATAAAGAGTTGACCAAATAAAGCAGTCCCCCTCCCCCATGACAGGATATAAAATCCACCATAAGTTTCTTTGGAGAAAGTTGAAACCTCAGCTGCCAATCACCGGTCTCCCTTTCGAAATTTCAGGAAGGGATCTGTTCAGTGCTATCCCTGCACACCTCCACCTTTGAGCATCCTTTTCTGGGTCAGTTTCAGTTTCTCACATCCCTCTCCCTTCCCCCATAGGGACCAGGCAAAGTTCCCAAAATAAAGGCACAGAGGAACAAATCCAATTCTAATAGATGTACTTTCATTAGAGAATTACCCCAGATATGAGCTACAAGCCACCACCAGCCACTGTGCGGTTACAACATCGGTGTCTCTTTAACATGACCCATAACCTATGATAACCAACACTGGATAAGAAAAAATATGGGCCGTGTAGTTAGAATCGGATGAAAAATTGCTACTTTGACCTTTATCGAATCTGAGTAAGCAACCGGCTGTCACTTCGGGTTACAAAATAAAATTCGGCAGTCAAAAAAGAGTGGCAAAGACCTACCGGTAGCAAGAGAGGTCTTCTTTCCCAGTTTCCCCTGCCTGCCCACTTCCTTGTCTTCCTTGTCTTCCTACCCAGTAACTCGCTGAAAGTTTCCCCACTCTGGCGGTTTCCTAATTCCCAATCAGATGCAGGCTTTCTATCCGAATTCACCCCTGCAGCCTAGGGGTGGTAGCACGGTTGGGGAACCCCAGCCGGAATCCGGGGACCGAAGGGCGCGGCGTTCGCCTGCCGGCTCCCGCGCCCCGACCCGCCTCAGTATTCCCGAGGCGCGGCGACCGTCTCGCCGGAGCTCCCTGGGGAGGAGGAACGCGCCGGGCCCCGGGAAACTTAACCCCAACTGGAGCTCCGGCGCCCCCAACCTACCTGCCGCACCCGGGCGGCCCTTGGCCGGGAGTGTCGGCTGCCGGGCGCCCGCGCCCACCAGCCAGAGCGAACAAAGGCGCTCCGGAGAGGGAACGCGCCCTCCCCTTCCCCACCGCGCTGGCGGGCGGCGGGCAACCCTGCCCCGTGGCGGTTAGGGCCTCCGGAGGCTGGGCCGCGCGCGGTCCGGGCCAGAGCAGCGGGCCGAGGCCCGGGTGGCTGCTCCAGCCGTGCGCCCCAGCCCCAGAGCGCATTCCAACCTGAAGTCCTGGGGCCACCCGTGCGAACCGGCGGTGCCTTCCCCTCCTCGCGGCTCTCTTCCCCTCTCGGCCCTTCAGAGACTTCTCGTGGTCCAGAGAGAGCAAAAGGAGAGTCCGAGTCTCCTTTCCCGTAGCCCGAGAGCTGCTCCGGTGAGGAGGCACGGCGCGGTGGGGCCGCAGTGCCGGGCAGGGGCGGGGCGGAGCGGAGGCTGGGCGGCCCGGAACCCTCTCTGCGGACCGCGGGAGTCCGTCTCCCGTCCCCGGCACAAAGAACCAACCATCCGGGGAGCTGAGATTTATCCCCGCCAAGCGTGCTAGAACTTCCCCCATTCAGTGATCCGGAAGGGAAGACAACATTTCCACCCACAAGGGCCCTCGGCCCCCGTTAGGATGCGGTGGGCTGCAGAGCACTTTTTTAAATCGCACATATTAATTCCATATGAAACAACTGGTCTCAATACACTTTTCACTAGGAAGTAGAATTCGGTAAACTCATGATCCATTCGTGCAGCACACGCAACAGTTATACAACTACGGTGGGTAAGTTTTGACTGAGTTCTCTGTTCATCTTTTTTTCCTTGCTCGAACAAGAGTTCTAAGGCAGGCTAGTCTTTTAAAAGATCTCGTCATGCCACTTATGCCTTGAACTTCTGGGGCCTAAGTCACAAAGGAAGAAAACTCCAATTTACATCAAACTAAAGCTTCACTACAGCAGTTCACCCCGCCCCCCCCCCCCCCCCCCGTGATTTTACTTACCTTCAAGCCCAACTCAAATTCAAAGAGAGCTTAAAACAAAACTCACCAAGTCCAAGCACAGCTCCTTAAACCCCCAAATCAGAGGTCGGCTCTCTTGCTGGCATCGGAGCCAAAGTCGGTGGTCTCAAGAACAAAACTTCCCCGCTTTAAACATCGGGCGAGGACTAGGCAGGCAGCGCGCTGGACTCCGCTACCTTCCCCGGAGGGCGCGGGCTGGAGCCGGCAGACCGGGGAGGACCCAATCAGGGGCTCCCGGCGGAGGGCGGGGGCGCGGCAGCCCGGAGCCTCCCCAGAGGCGCTGCCCGAGCGCGTCTCCAGCACCTTTTGGTGTCACTGCCAAAGCCGAGCCTGGCCTGCGCCTCTCCCACCAACACAGCATGTTGGTGAAGGTGATGGGTGCCGCCCAAATCTGTTCTTGTTGGTGCGCGACAACTCCAGGAAGTGCCCACCCCATTACCTCCTCAGTTAATCGAGATCATTTACTCAGATGATGGACTGTGAATCACAATCCTCAGGAATGGCCCATTTGAGTAGTTTCCCCCTTTCAAAATACTCCATGCATGTAACTGGACAAAATCAGGAGAATACAAATTTCTAATAAGGAAAGAGATTATAAAGTATGGGTTTGGTTTCCTGCCCCCCAAATGATCTGGCCTTCTCTTAATAGAACACACATTATCATTTAACAGGTAATATTTTGAAGGATTTTGTAATTGTACATATTTCAGAACACGACAGAAGACAAAAGATTAACCCAAATACTTCTGTAAAATGAAACCTTTGGGTTTTTTATTGTAAAAGGAATAAGACAGGTAATGGGTTAAAAGTAAATTACTGAATCAGAGTTTGAAACTGTACACACAACATTGTATTTATTTCAAACTAGATTTTTAGGAAGTTTTATAATTGCTTCTTTAAGCCCTCCACCATATTTTCAACCACGCACCTCTGTTCATATATTACCCATAGAGAACATGGCCCAGCATTGCTAAGAGATCACAGTGTCATATGCATGTCAGACCCCATACAGAAATATTAATATAGTGGATTTGTAAGGGAGTCACTGACAGTGATCCATATATAAGCTGATTTGCTGTTATTACAGTGCAGATCACCTCCCTTCTTCATCTATGGGAAATAAAACCCTGACTGTGTTCCATATACAATCTCTTGCCACCCCCAGCTGGCATATGTGTGTGTTCTATTTATGCACAAATATTCAATTACCGTTAAATACCTTTCAGGTCATTTGGAACCAGGCCATTATACATATGTGTCAACACGTGTGCTCCATGTGTTGAAATACAAACTGACTCAAACATTGAAAAACACATATATCATCCTATTTAGAGATGGACACCCCATACAGATAAATGACTTCAAAAGTGAGTAGAAGGTTGTTAAGAGGATGTGTGGCTTGAGGTGAGGGCAGGGGAGAGGATGTGGGCGAGAGATGGGGCCCAGCAGAGTGACACCTGCCCTGACCCCCCTCCACCCCCCATACAGGGAAGAGGGCAGCAGCCTGGGAGGTTCCTTTGCCCATCTAGGAGGATTTCCTGCAGCAGGCTGGTTCCCTATCCTACCCCACAGGGAGAGGAAGAGGATGATGAACTTGATGATATAAAACAAAGTATTCATGCTTCTTTTATGAATGCATAAACGAAAATTCTGTGTGAAAATTCTGAAATTAGTTGGAAATAAAATGAAAAGATAGTGGTGATGCTGATTTGACCAGCACGAAGAAGGACAGTGTCACCACCATGTCCTCAGTGTCCACAATAACTGTTTGTGAACAAAGGCCATTATGATTAGATTTATAAATGACTTCCAATCTTTCTCTCAGAAATGTGCTTTACAGAGCACTAGAGAACTATGGAAAATACTGGAAAAAGTACTGTAACATCAAGAAGGTAAACTTGGAAGAATTGCAATTTGCATGTTAGATTTTTTTGTTTATTTATTTTGAGAGAGAGAGAGAGAGAGAGAGAGAGAGAGAGAGAATGCACGGCAAAGAGGGAGAGAGAGAATCCCACGCAGGTTCCATGCTGTCAGCACAGACTCCAGACTTGATCTCACAGAACTGAGCTGAAATCAAGAGTCCAACGCTTAACTGCCTGAGCCACTCAGGCGCCCCTGCATGTTAGATTTAGAAGGGGCAAGATAGGGCAGAGATAGTGCAGAGGGGAAGCAGATGTCAGAGAGAGGACCAGCGGATAGGGTGGCAGGGCATTATCATTGGTCACATGTAGGGAAGACTGAGACCTGCGTTCAAGAGAACCTGGGGCGTAGTACAAGCAAAAGAGACTGGAAGAAGAGATGAGTATCAACTGAAATCACAAAAGCAGAACCATATTTGATAGCTGACTGGCTTAATGCCTAACACGGCTGAAGCATATGGACATATGCCAGGTTTGACTCATTCAGCTTAAATTTGTACCTTCTGGACTCCGTTAGACAGGAAATTTTCTCACAAACGCTATACAGATACTGTCCTGTGAATTCAGACACCCCACAGTCTGCGTGTTCAGAAACCAGCCAGGTTGTGCAAGGCCTGAGCTGCTAGAGAGATGGGGTGGTGTCCTGAATTCACTCCCTGCCTACCTCGGGATCTGGGCAAGTGACTCAACTTCTCAGCACCCCACATTATTCCTGCTTGGATGGGTCCAGTGAGGACCTAATACAAAAGCAATCACATGTGAGTGCTGAGCATTGGTCCTACCATCAGTACAGGCTGCCTGGACAGCCGTCATCCTCATACCCACCCCAGGCTGCAGAAAGCCCCTGTCCCACAAAGAACCAGCAGAGGCTCTTCATGCTGCATCCTATAATCGCTCTAAAAGGAAATGCTTGTTTCCTTGACGTCTTCAGAAACACATTTTCTGTTAATACAACATCACCCATTAAAATAATGCAGCATCTCTTTGCTGCCTTTCCCTCCCTTACTGCCTGCCAAACCCCTCTCACCCCACACATATCCTTCCGGGTTTCGTTTCTCTCAACACTTGCTCCTTGGTGATCCCATCCGTTGCCTTTA
Source organism: Lynx canadensis (assembly GCF_007474595.2). Lineage (NCBI taxonomy): Eukaryota > Metazoa > Chordata > Mammalia > Carnivora > Felidae > Lynx > Lynx canadensis. The sequence goes on along the minus strand of NC_044311.2, from coordinate 75,102,425 downwards.
ATGCCTGATTTATATTTGTAGTCCAGATTCTGGGCTCTGAACTTGGATGTCTCCACTCAAATGTGTTACGTAAGTCTTAAGCTGAGCATGTGTGAAATGGAATATCCAAATACATACTAATGAACTGGTGAATGGATGGGACTTGAATGCCCCAAAGGCCAGAATCCTCTTCCCTCCCATCAGTGGACCCAGCCTAATGAGTGACATGTTAATAACAGTCCGAGTGACATGTTAATAACAGTCCATGGCATTTTGTCTCTGTAGAAATTGTGGATCTGTTTTCCCTACTCTTAGTCCTCAGACCTCTTGAGGACAGAAACCATGTCCTGCTCATCTCCAGTTCCCTTGCAGAACCTCCCACAATGCCTGGCACAGAGCGAATACGTATTAACTGCCAATCAAGTTGAGTTTTTGCTTAAAGCATCCCACACTCTTCAAGTGTTCAAACTTTCATTCCAAGAAGATGAAGCAACACAATGGCCCTGGTGTACTGCTCCCGAGATGCCATCGAGGCTCAACACAGACGCTGGAGGCACTCTAGCGCCTTTCCTAAAGCTCTTGCCTCTGCCCCTGTGTTTGGCACCATTCAGCATTCTCCCTCAGTTCCAGGACCTCGGCGGGAGGATGAAACCATTGTAGGTACACCCAGAACTGGAAGATGAAGGGAACTGATGCACACAGCAGTTCTCATCCCCAGGCTATTCTCAGAATCCATCTTGTTCCTTTCTCTCCTCCTCTGCACTGGGGAAGTCTCCCCCACCCCCTGACCCTAGTGATCATCTCCTTCCACATCAATGCACAAGGGCATCTCTCATGTGCTCATCTACCTCTCATTAGGGGCCTCACAGGGATGGGGACAGTCTTGGAGGCAGGCCCTGCTCTCTGGGCCCTTCCTTGGCCCAGTAGAGCTGATAGGGTGAGCCTCACTGGGGGAAGGATTCGGGGAGAGGATTGGGGGTGGGAGTGAGGTTGGCACAGGTTTTCCCTCCATGCTGCCAATGCTCAGACAGCCCCTGTGACAGTGACTCAGTACCACTCCCTGACAGTGGATCACTCAGCATTCCTTCTCCCCTCCCCACCTGCAGATCTGACACCTGCTCCACACTCCCAGGGCCCTATGGGGTTCTGTGCAAGTTCCAAGGGGCTGCCTCTCACTCCACCTCCTCCTCCTACTCAGGAGGGCATATTCAAATTGAGTGAATGAGTGACATTTGTGGAGGGACGATCTTGAATGCCGTCTGGTTATCACTTATATTTTAAAAGACAACTCACCAGCCTTGCCAGAGCTATCTAAGGTGAGCAAAATGACTTGGGTCCTGTGATGGGGTGGTACAGAGGAAAAGAGGAAAAATACAGAGCATGGGAAATGTTCAGAAAATAGTTATTGGCTACAATATGGGGGCTACATGCCTGGCCCAGATGCAGTCATTTGTGTTAGAAATTTTTTACTTAATTAAGCTTGGTTGTGCTGATATTTAAGGGACAATTAAGACATAATTCTCTATTTCTCTTTTCTTAATAGTTAATAATTACTAAGTGCTCATTACCTGCTTTATGGAACATATGGGGATCAAATCCCACTCAAACCAATTCTAAAAGACAGTTATAGGCCTTCCTGAGAATTTTATTGAGTATTACTTAAAATAAGTGGCCCATTAATTAAGAGTTAGAAATGGTTTTCTTATACTGAGATTTTTCTTATAACAGCACTTCCAAAAGGCCAGTTCTAAAGTCCTTGATAAATCATTAAAAACATAAAACATACATTTCATGAGTTAGTCTTGGTTAGTCTGATGGCATAAGGTCATAAAGCCCAATATCAACACATATTTGACCCTGCAGATATAAGGCTAAGGAATACTGGAAAGAGAGAGCAATATCTCTGAGAGATATGTTCCTATCATATCAAATAAATAAATACATATATACATACATACATAGGGGCGCCTGGGTGGCTCAGTCAGTTAAGCATCCAATTTCGGCTCAGGTCATGATCTCATGGTTTGTGGGTCAACACGTGCACTGGGCTGCACACTGCACCTGCTTGAGATTCTCTTTCTCTCTCCCTCTCTTTCTGCCCCTCTCCCACTCAGGTTTTCTCTCTCTCTCTCTCTCTCAAAAATAAATAAATAAACTTTAAAAAATAAGTAAACAAACAAATAAACCCTCTTTAGAGGAAAGGGATTGAAAGAATAATGGGATATCTGCTAGGGAGAAACAGATAAGGATAGTTCTGCAAAAGAGGTACATAAGGCGGAGAAAGCAGTGTGTCTTTTCTCATTTTTTTTAACTTTTTGATTTATTTTATACACATGTATTTTACCTTTGGGAATCTCTTTTTTGCAATAGACTTTGCATGAGGTAGAAGCTCATTAGCGGTCTCAGTTTTTGTCTTTACTGAAAATTATTGAGTTCCGTGGATATTCCTATTGAAATTAGTACCAGCACTACCCTTTCCCATGAAATAATCATGGTTTCCTACCAACAGCGTTCCAGGAATCTCCTTCGTGTACCAGAAATCTCCCACAAGATGTCTTGTTATGTTTGGATAGCAGGTGTGCCTATGCACCATGGCTCTGAGATTTCTTGAATCTCACACATTAACAGATGATGGCCTGAGCCAACCCTTTTTCTCTAACCTGCTTACCTGTGTCCTCACTGTATGGGCCCTGTCATTTATGGAGCTATGCTGCAGAGTCAGAATATTGGGTACTATTTTAGTGGACTGACATTCACCCTTGGCATATCAGTTCCCCGTTACTGGTTTTAGAGCTAGAGGGCCTGAACTTGACCTCAGTGGCAGCACCTAGCCAGCAATTTGACCTCAATCAAGTCACTTAATGCTCTGAGTCTCAATTTCCTCTTCTGTGAAATGAGAATAACAATTAATACCTACTCTTGCTCACAGAATTGGTGTCTGTTCCTCAAATCTACCATTCATCCATTCAATAAACATTTATTGAGAATTTACCTACTTATAAGGCAAGGGGACAAAGATAAATAATACAGGACAAATACCCTGGAGGAGCTCTTTGTCAGGTGTTGAATGGATCAAGGAAGGTAAGGCACACATTAAGGAAAACAAGTCTGCTTCACACCCATTAGGCCACTTAAAAAATAGAAAATAACAAGTGTTGACAAGGATATGGAGAAATTGGAGCTCTGGTGCATTGCTGGTGGGAATGTCAAATGGTATAGTCGCTATGGGAAACAGTGTGATGTTTCTTCAAAAAGTTAAAAATAGAATTGTCATATGGCCCAGCATTTTCACTTGTGGGTGTGTACCTACAAGAACTGAAAGCAGAGACTCAAACAGAAAGTTGCACACCAATGTTCATAGCAACATTATTCACAAGAGCCAAAGGTGAAAAACACCAAAGTATCCATCAACAGATGGAAGGATAAACAAAATGTAGTATATACAAACAATGAAAGATATTCAGCCATAGACAGGAATGAAATTCTGACAAATGCTACAACATGGATGAACTTTAAAACACTATGCTAAGTGAAATAAGCCAGGCACAGAAGGACAAACGTTGTATGTTGTATGATTCCATTTTTAAACAAGGTACCCAGGATAAGAAAACCCTTGGAGACAGAAAATGGAATAGAGGTTACTGTGGACTGGGGGAGGGAGGGAGAAATGGAGAGTTAGTGTTTAATAGATACGGGAATTTTGGGGTGCCTGTGTGGCTCAGTCTGTGGAGCGTCTGACTTCAGCTCAGGTCATGATCTCATGGTTCATGAGTTCAGGCCCCACGTCAGCCTCTGTGCTGACAGCTCAGAGCCTGGAGCCTGCTTGGGATTCTGTGTCTCCCTCTCTCTCTCTGCCCCTCCCCTGCTTGTGCTCTGTCTCTGTCTCTGTCTCTCTCAAAAATAAATAAACATTAAAAAAAAATAGATACACAGTTTCAGTATGGGATGATTGAAACTGTTCTAGTGATGGCTGTGAATGTGATACACATTTTGAATGTACTTAATACTACTGAATTGTACACTTAAAACATGTTTAAATGGTAAATTTTAAACACAATTAGAAAAATTATAATCCCTAAAATACTATACAAATGCAGGATTGTCATCTTGAATTAGGATTAATGAGATTGTGTTTATAATCAGTCTCTCTTTTGGGGCGCCTGGGTGGCGCAGTCGGTTAAGCGTCCGACTTCAGCCAGGTCACGATCTCGCGGTCCGTGAGTTCGAGCCCCGCGTCAGGCTCTGGGCTGATGGCTCAGAGCCTGGAGCCTGTTTCCGATTCTGTGTCTCCCTCTCTCTCTGCCCCTCCCCCGTTCATGCTCTGTCTCTCTCTGTCCCAAAAATAAATAAACGTTGAAAAAAAAAATTTAAAAAAAAATAATCAGTCTCTCTTTTAAGAAGTGCAGTATGTGTGAAATTCCTTTGTCATTATTTATTATGTGATATCGAAGAACAAGCATCCACCCAGATGAACTTTAATAATAATTTATTTATGCCCCATCCTCTTCCAAAAAGAATTTGAGGTAGTATACTCTAAATGCATCAGAGTAATGAGGTGTCAAATCCAATGGACATAAGAAACAATATACAAACAGATACAAAGAAGAGAGAACAAATGGCACTCAGCAGCAGAGCAAGAGTCTCTCAACTTTTAGCCTTCCAGAAGCCAGGGAAGTGTTTGCATTCATCAGACCTTTTTTTCAATGCTTAAAAATCATTGGTTTCAACATGGTCATTATATGGGTCTATAGCGTCCATGTTGCTACCATTTACAGTTCTGAGAATGTATTGTATAATACGGAACACCTAATCGAAACAGAAGAAAGATGTCGAACTAAGAACATCTTCTCCTAAGTCAGAGCCCTCAGGGCCCATTCTGTGCTAATGAAAAGGGTTCCTGGAGAGTTGTCTGCCCTGCAGGCCAAGTGAATCTCCTGCACCTTCCCCTGGGCTCCTGCCTCAAGTCTACACTGTAGCCCAGCAGGACAACCATCTCCTCCATCTGGGCCCCCCCCACCACCACCTCCCTTGCTCGCCATCCAGCCCCTGCCCCAGCAGCGTGGTTCACGCAAGGCCCACATGTAGCCAGAACTCCTAGACTCTGCTCATGTTTCCTTCTTCCTGGAACAGCCCTCTGTCTTCCTGGCCAAGCCCTCACCTCTTACAGAGGACAGTTCAGATTTCACCGTCTCCAGGACGTCTCCAGCCCATGTTGATTTGCCTTCCTCTTGCTGTCCTGGTGCACTTTCCATTTACACACTAGCTATTTAGCCCCTTGAGGATGTGAGTGAATGGAAAGTTTTACAAGTTTTGTTTCATTTCTTGCAGCAATGAAAAGTGAGGTGTGATTAGGCCAAAGACCACATCATACATTTTATTAGAAATGATAATATATTTAGAAAATGATCTTTGAGAGCCAGCAGGGATTCTCAAGATTATCTAATTCGGCCTTTTGACACATAAAGAAATGGGCGATACCCTGGGAAAGAAAGTGACTTGCTCAAGGTCACCATCTATATTTGAGATAGAAATAGACTTAAAAATTTAACATCCTGAAACCCAGTATTTTTACAACAGTATGCTAGTTTCATTTTAAATTTGTGTTTTATTTAGTATTTAGTAATCAAACAGGACTTTGGATATACCCCAAACAGGTGAAGAGAGGTAGCGAAACATCTTGCGAAGAACATTGGCTTCACCAAAGTGGTGGGTCTTCAGCAAGTCACTTTGTGGCTCTGGGCCTCTTGTTTTTTCATCTGCAAAATAAGGATGAATTGGATGGTCTTTAAGCTTATATTTGTTTCTGGCATTTTATGAACCTACTAGACTGTTGACCAGCCCCACCAGAGAATTTACAAGTACTGACTGAGCATACATCTCTCACCTCTGCTTTCTCCTCTATGCTGTTCCCCTCAGCCTGGGACACACTTCTTCAAAACATTTTCCCTTGCTTGCTTTTTTTCTTTTTTTCTTTTTTCTTTTTTAGTTTTTGCTTGCTTTCTTTTTTAAACTCAGCTTAAACATCACTCAACTCAAAATTGGTAGTAGTGTCTCCTGCTACCCTTGGCTTAATTTTGTCCTCTCCTCTGCACTTAACTCCTCTGACTATCCAATACCTTACCACACTGTATTGGAGTCATTGACTTTCTTGTCTCTGCCTCTACACTATGAACTAAGGCCTGGGACCGTGGTACATTTCTTGAGCCCAAGTGCCTGTAATGGTGCCTGGCTAATAGTAGGGAACTAATAAAGGGTTGGTAAATGGATCTAACAGTTTTTGCTTGGGAAGTGAGGACAAGACTGTGGCACCAATTTTATATGAAGCTGTTAGAAAGCATTTTCATGGAAAAGGGAGGATTGGAACTGAGTTTTCAAGAATCATTAGAATTTGACATGGCGCCTGGGTGGCTCAGGTTGTTGAGTGTCTGACTCTTGATTTCAGCTTGGGTCATGATCCCAGGGTTGTGGGATTGAGCCCTGTGTTGGGCTCTCTGCTGAGCATGGAGCCTGCTTAAGATTCTCTCTCTCTCTCTCTCTCTCTCTCTCTCTCTCTGTCTCTGTCTCTTTCCCTCCCTCTCCCTCTCCCACCCACTTTGCATGTGTGCGCTGTTTCTAAAATAAAAAAAATAAATAAAAGACTTAAAAAAAAGAATGACTGGAATTTGAAAGGGAATGTAAAGTAATAACGCTGGCCTAACTAATGGTGGGGGGAGGAGGTGGCTAAAAGGAGTGGGTCAGATCAGTGTTACTTATTTGAATAGCAAAACATTTGCATTAGATTGTCTGGGACGTTTGTGCAAATTACAGATTCCCCCTATAGCTCCCACCCATTACTCCCCATTCTGGATTTGTAGGTCTGGATTTACCTTTAGAACAAGCTCCCTAAGTAGATTCTTACCACTTGAATGGAGTCTTGAAATCCTGGAAGGAACACTGGCAATTGTGGGCGATTGGAAGGGATTTTAAGTTTTTGAAGAGGGGGAATGGTGGCATGAAGAAAATGGAGCTTTATGAAAGGCACAGACTAGTGGTCTGCAAAATAGACCCCCTTTTGAAGAGGGGGAGACCTCAGAGGCAAGGGGAACTTCCAGAAGTGCACCAAAGTATTTGAAGTGAGAGGAAGGGAGAGCTTGCTTTGTACTGGCCACACCAGAAATAGAGAATAAGCAGTGACTCCAAGAAGCATATTGAAAGATGAAATGATGAGGCTTGGCAACAGATTGAGTATATAAGCAATAATGGTAGGGAGCAGTTTGAAATGACAACTGTGTTTCAGGGACCCTAAGAAATGTCAGTTCCACTGATACACATGCTGCTTCTGTCTAATGAGTTCTGCTTCAGCTTGAGGTGATTGAGGTGTCTGGGAGACATCCAGGGGAGAAGTGTGTAAACTATTGGCAACATGGGCTTGAGCATAACCACAGGTCTGGGAGGAAGATAATGACATGGGGTCAGTAGCATGAGAGAAGAGGAAGGAAGCCCTAGGAGCCTGAGTTTAGACCTTTGGGAGCAGCAACATTAGACAGGAGGAGGAAGATGAAGCAAGCAGGGAATAGAGAAGAAACAGAGAGGTAGGTGGTGAATGAAGAGTAAATAAGAAAGAGAAACCAAAGGAAGAAAAAGGTTTAAGAAGGTGAGTATCCATTATGTCAGATGCTGTAGAGTTTGAGAAGGATGGGAACAGTCCTTTCAGAGTTACCCAGGTGGCTCAGTCGGTTGAGTGTCTGACTCTTGATTTCAGCTCAGGTCGTGATCCCAAGGTCATGAGATCGAGCCCTGAATCAGGCTCCACACTGAGCATGGAGCTGCTTGGGATTCTCACTCTCTCTCTCTCTCTCTCTCTCCTTCTCTTCCTCTGTTCCTCCTCCCCAGCTCTCATGCTCTCTCTCTCTAAAATTAAAAAAATGAAGAAAAAAAAGAACAGTCCTTTCAACTTGGCAAAAAGGGTTTTAAATGAAAACTAACTTTTAAAATGTGAAAATCTATAACTCTTTCTGACATGTGCATTGTTAGCTATCATACCAGGAGTAAATAAAAACTCTTGATGGCAAATTGTGTTGACAATTAATGAGCAGAAATATATTTCTGACAGGTTGGTTTCCAAAAGGATGCTATTCTATTGGAGATATGGGAAATGGGGAGGTGGGAAATGAAAGGCAATGGTTAAAAAAGGGAAACAAGGGCACCTGGGTGGCTCAGTCGGTTGAGCACCTGAGTTTGGCTCAGGTCATGATCTCATTGTTTGTGAGTTTGAGTCCTGTGTCAGGCTCTGTGCTATCAGTGCAGAGCCTGCTTGGGATTCTCTCTCTCCCTCTCTCTCTGCCCCTCCCTTGCATGTGTTCTCTATCTCAAAATAAATAAAAATAAAACTTAAAAAATAGTTTTAAAAAAGGGGGGAAACAAGATTAGGATGCACGGGCAAAGAAGAAACTTATCAGGAAATCCTAATAACATTTATGTACTTTAATGATCTAGCTTACAAAATAGGGTTGCATTGAGCTTTTAAAAAAATTTTTAGTGTTTATTTATTTTTGAGAGAGAGAGAGAGAAGAGAGAGAGAATGAGTCAGGGAGGGGCAGAGAGAGAGGGAGACACAGAATCCAAAGAAGGCTCCAGGCTCTGAGCTGTTCAGCACAGAGCCTGATGTGGGGCTCGAACCCACGAACCATGAGATCATGACCTGAGCCAAAGTCAGATGCTTAACCAGCTGAGCCACCCAGATGCCCCCGCATTCAGTTTTTTAAAAAGGTTCCATTCTTAAGAGCCTAAATGTCCATCAACTGATGAATGGATAAAGAAATTGTGGTTTATATACACAATGGAGTACTACGTGGCAATGAGAAAGAATGAAATATGGCCTTTTGTAGCAACGTGGATGGAACTGGAGAGTGTGATGCTAAGTGAAATAAGCCATACAGAGAAAGACAGATACCATATGGTTTCACTCTTATGTGGATCTTGAGAAACTTAACAGAAACCCATGGGGGAGGGGAAGGAAAAAAAAAAAAAGAGGTTAGAGTGGGAGAGAGCCAAAGCATAAGAGACTGTTAAAAACTGAGAACAAACTGAGGGTTGATGGGGGGTGGGAGGGAGGGGAGGGTGGGTGATGGGTATTGAGGAGGGCACCTTTTGGGATGAGCACTGGGTCTTGTATGGAAACCAATTTGACAATAAATTTCATACATTGAAAAAAATAAAAATAAAAAAATAAAAATAAAAAGGTTCCATTCTTGCCCCTTGGTTACAGTGTCATCTGAAAAAAACATGAGGTGTCATACAGAATGGAAACAGATATCCAAAGCTCTGTTTTTATGCTAGCTTGAAATACGGCTTCAGAGGGGAAACAGTCCCTTAAAACTCATTATCCCTCCTTTTCTTCCTTAAGGACATAGGGGTCAGGGATGGAGGGAGATCCACTTTTAAATGTGAAACAAAGTGCCAGAATATACACTAGTATAGATTACATTACTGCAAGCTGATCTGGCATGCTCAACTCCATTTGGTGCCCTAATTACAGTGCTCCATCCCTGGATAGATATTCATCAGGACATAAATTGCTCTAGGTGTTTAAAGGTTTTTTATTACTTGAGTACCTTCAATGTTTTCTGTTCTTCATCTACATTATATATACTTGATGACTTGAGATGTTAAATCCTTGAGAGTCTTTTCTACAAAGTTATGTGCTTTGGAATAATAAAGCAGGCAATCATCAACAAGAATCATAAATTTTCTCCCATTTTAGAAAGTTATTAAAAAAAAACAAAGGAGAGAAAAAAAGAATGGCTTAACAGTGATGTTGAAGGCTATTTAAAACAAGATCTGAACTGAAATCTGGGCTTATGGTGTTCAGGGGACTCCCTATCACTCTGGTTTTATCCATTGCACTCCAACAAGTAAAATGAAGCTACTGGATGAGATCTCTAGACTGTTTCCAAACTATAAACTGGGACATGACCTGATAAGCGATTTTTTTTCTTCTGAGTTGTGAATATTTTCTTGTGTCAGGTTCCCCAAAACTCCTAAGAGTCTCTGAGTTCTTACGGAACTGTTGGGTGATTAAAATTGATTTCTGCCCTCCACCTAGTGTTATCTGCCTTCTGACTTCATTTAATTGTCAATACGTCCTTAAACAGACCTGCCAAGTTGTTTAAGCACGGTGCTTCATAAGGGCTTAAGAGACTGGCTGTACTCTGGTTTCTGTGAACGGTTGCTGTGGTCCTACTTAATGCCATGGCTCATGGAATAGATTGGTATTGAGACCTGTATTTCCTTCTGACATAGCAACTGCTGTCATTTTAGGATGACTGTAAAGAGCAAAAGAACCTCTTAGTGACTTTGTTACCTAAGTGTGATCTTAAAGTCTGTATACTTCTTGAAATTGTGTCCTCTGTCAGTGACTATCCTTTTTCAGTCTTGTCTTATAATAAGCATTTATAAATAGATACAAAAAATGTCATTTTAAGAAAAGATCATTGTTGAGCTATAAAACATGTAAATTATAGGTTTTATTTATATCTCTCTACTGGAGTTTATATGTCATAACCTCCAGTAACATTCATTTTAAAATGTCATGTAAACTATTTTTTAATTATAAAACTGGTAAAAAAATTTTTTTAATTAAAGTTTGTAGGGGGGTGTAGAGTAAAAGGTAAAAAAATTTCCTTCCCTGTTTTCTAGCCTTCAGTACAACTCTCCAAAAGCAATCACTATTAACAATGTCTCAAGTTTCTTGCATGAATTTTCTTCTTTTTTAAAGTTTATTTATTTTGAGAGACAGAGAGTGGAGAAGAGGCAGAGAGAGAGAGGGAGAGAGAGAATCCCAGGCAGGCTCCGTGCTTTCAGCTTAAGATCATCACCTGAGCCAAAACCAAAACTCAAATGCTTAACTGACTGAGCTACCCAGGCGCCCCTCTTTGCATGAATTTCCTAAGCATGTACAATTATATATACATATATATATGTATGTATACGTACTCACTTTTACATAGTAATACCATGTATATTGTTCTTCATCTTATGTTTTTTTAAGTTCACTTAATATACCAGGACTGTGTCATACCAGCATGACTCAGTCAGCCTCATTCTTTTTTTAAAACTGCATGCCATTTCATTATATATCTGTACCATAATTTACTGCTGAACATATAAATAATTTCCAATTTTTATCTGGTTGTTGTGGAAGCGCAAATAATTGCAAATAATGGACATTAGTAGGAATGAAATTACTGAATCAAGGAGCACGTGTTTTAAATTTTGATGAGATATTTCCAGGTCGTCTTGCACACAGTTGCACTTCTGTCAATATTCTCTGAGAGTGTTTCCACATTCTTATCTATCAGTCTCCGTTTGAGATTTGAAATTTCTACTGTTCTAGTAGTTGAAAATTGTTATTTCTTTTTACTATGCCTTTGTTGGATTAGTGTGCATTGAACCTTTTTTATAAGACTAATAGTCATTTTTATATTTGTGTAAATTGTGTGTCCTTTGATTATTTGTCCCTCACCACATCCATTATATGAGAGAAAAAGAAGCCCTTTACTAGGATAGACTACCATTTATTTATTTATTTTTCTAATTTATTGTGGGTTTTTTGGATTCAGCTTTATTTGTTTATTTATTTATTTATTTGTTTGTTTATTTATTTATATTTTAATTCCAGAGTAGTTGACATACAGTGTTATAATAGTTTCATATGTATAATACAGTGATTTGACAATTCTATACATTACTCAGTGCTCATCATGATAAGTGTACTCTTCATCTAGTCCACCTATTTCCCCCAAGACCTCCCCTCTGGTAAGCATCAGTTTATTCTCTATAGTTAAGAGTCTGTTTTTTGGTCTTTTTCTTCTCTTTGTTCATTTGTTTTGTTTCTTACATTCTACATATGAGTGAGATCATATGGTATTTGTCTTTCTCTGACTGACTTGTTTCACTTAGCATTATAACTCTAGATCCATCCACGTTGTTGCAAATGGCAAGATTTCATTCTTTGTTATGGCTGAGTAATATTCCATTGTGTATATATCCATCTATCAATGGACGCTTGGGCTGCTTCCATAATTTGGTTATTGTAAATAATGCTGCTATAACATAGGGGTGCATATATTTTTGAATTAGTGTTTTCATATTCTTTAGGTAAATACCCAGTAGTGGGATTACTGGATCACATGGTAGTTCTGTTTTTAATTTTTTGAGGAAACTCCACACTGGTTTTCACAGTGGCTGCACTAGTTTGCATTTCTATCAACAGTGCACAAGGGCTCCTTTTTCTTCACATCTTCACCAACACTTGTTTCGTGTCTTTTTTATTTTAGCCATTCTGACAGGTGTGAGGTGATACTTTATTGTACTTTTAATTTGTATTTCCCTGATTATCGATGAGTGATGTTGAGCATCTTTCCATGTGTCTGTTTTCCATCTGTATGCCTTCTTTGGAGGAATGTTTGTTCATGTCTTCTGCCCATTTTTAATTGGATTATTTGTGTTTTTTGTGTTGAGTTGTATAAGTTCTTTATGTATTTTAGATACTAACCCTTTGTAGGATATGTCATTTGCAAATATCTTCTCCCATTCAGTAGGTTGCCTTTTAGTTCTGTTGATTGTTTTCTTTGCTATGCAGAAGGTTTTTATTTTGATATAGTCCCAGTGGTTTATTTTTGCTTTTATTTCCCTTGCCTCAGGAGACACATTTAGAAAAATGTTGCTATGGCTAATGTCAGAGATATTACTGGGATAGGCTACCTTTTATTTTATTTTTTATTTTTTTTTAACGTTTTTATTTTTGAGACAGAGCATGAATGGGGGAGGGGCAGAGAGAGAGGGAGACACAGAATTGGAAGCAGGCTCCAGGCTCTGAGCCATCAGCCCAGAGCCCGACGCGGGGCTCGAACTCACGGACCGTGAGATCTTGACCTGAGCTGAAGTCGGACGCTTAACCGACTGAGCCACCCAGGCGCCCCGATAGGCTACCTTTTAATAGATTAACCTACCAACAGTTCACAGGAAATCATAAATATATATATTGTACACATGATCACATGATCAAATGTATATATGGTACACATGATCACCTGTACAAACACTAACTCACTTGGAGGCCTGAAAGAAAGCCGAAAAAAGAAAGTGTCTGAGAAGAGAAAGAGAACAGTCTCTCTGGAGATAGATGTGGGGACTGGCCTCAGTCTTTCTATTAGTTTTCTATTGCTGCATAAAAAATGACCACAAACTTAGCAGCTCACAGTTTCCGGGGCCAAGAGGTCAGGCACAGCATGACTGGCTTTTTGCTCAGGTCCCACAGAGCTAAAACAGTTAGTCAGCTGTGCACGTTTCCTCTTCTAAGTTGATGTGGTTGTCGCAGAATTCAGTTTCTTGTAACTGAGGGACCCAAGTCCCAGTTTCCTCACTGGTTATTAACTAGGGGCCACTCTTAGCTCCTAGAGGCAGCCTATGTTCCTTACCACATGGCCTCTTCCATCTCCAAAGCCAGCCAAGGACAGCCTCCCTTGTGTTATATCTTTCTCATTCTTCTAGTCTTTCTGACTTTCAGACCCAGATCTGATGAGTTCATGAGACTAGAAAAGCCCAGCCAGGTAATCTACCTATCTCAAGGTTAACTGATTTGGAACAAAACAGAATGGCAAAGTCCCTTGACAGCAGCACCTGAATTAGTGTTCAGTTAATTAACTGGGAGGAGGTGTGTGTACACACAGAGTCAGGAAACTGGGATGAGCATTCTGCCCAACACAACCCCCACCTGCTTTCCTCAAGGGAAGCAGACAGAGGTCATGTCTGTTGGCTGAGGAAACCAATGCTACTGAAACATTAGATGCCAGAGAAAGAGAGCATAACTGGAATCCATCTAACCCCATGCACAACAAAGTCCACCCATGTGGGTCAAAGACCTTGATCTGAGCAATGAAACAGTAGAAAGCTACAGAGAAAATCTTGGAAATCACACATACAGTCAGGTAGGTAGGTAGGCTTTCCTGACCAAGGATCCAAACCTGGCATTTCTGACTCCACAATCTCTGCCTTCTTGACCCCCACATGATGGCTCACCAGAAGACAGGTCATTCATTGGCTATACAAGTGGATTTACAGTCCTCTAGCCTTGCTTTTTCTTCTTATGCCAGTGTGATTAGAGTGTGGTTTTGTGAGATGCTGTCCTTGGGTGTCCCTGGGTGTCCAATAGAATAGAATGAAGTACCACAATCTGAATAGGTAAGTCACTAAAGGGAACTGTATTGTTGAGAATATTAAGAATTCTAAAAACCTCTCTCCCCTCCCTCTCTTTCTCTTTCATATTCCCATCTGCTGCTGTGATCCAGACGCATTATACGTGACTTGCTTGAGACCGAAGAGATTTATATAAAAGAGATTAAGAGCATAATTGATGTAAGTAGATTGGGGTAGTAGACATTAAGCATGTATTCAAACTAGAGAAGTTCTGTTGCACAAAGAGACTTAAGGTAGTTGCCACATGTCTCTAGAATCCCCACTGAGGGGACAGGTCTTACACTATCACAAGTATCTTTCCAATAGAAATAAGAACATTCGTTTGACTATTGATCCATTTAACCAAATAACTTACAAGGGACTGTGCCAATTCATATGATTCTAGCAGTGCCCAATAGGTTCACCCTATGGTTGTCAACAATGAGCATGATAATTTGAATGTTTTTGGTAATTTAATAAAGGGGAATTGTTTCAAGTAGCATTTTTTGCTTGAGAGTGAAAATTAGAATTTTCCTATTTTCCTAAGGAAATAATTTTGAGAAAAAGATTATGTGTACAAAGTTATAATAGAATTTTTTAATAATAAAATATCAGAAGAAAAAATCGCCAATAAAATAGGGGGTGGTTAATAAATTCTGATATTTATGCTAAATGAAATATTATTCAACAGTTACAAAATAATTATTTTGGAGGATCAGGCCAATATGGCAGAGAAGTAGGGGGATCTGTACTTCTCGCATCTCTCAAACAAAGAAGGGCTGAAGCCAAAGGACTTTGAACCCTGAGAGAAGGGGAGGAAAAGAGACTGAGTCTAACAGGGAGACACGGGAACAACCTGACAGGCTATAGGTGGGTGATTGCAAACTGGAGGAGATAAAATGGGGCCGCGTGGGGCCTTCTGCGAAGAGCCAAAGGGAAGCGAAAGAGTGGCTGGGGAAGTGTAGGACTGCATCTGGACAAGAGAAAAACCTCAGACCCAGACGGAGAGGGATCCCATCTCTAACTGCTTTCTTGGGACTGGGGCTGGCTGCCCTGTTCGTGCACCTGGGGAGGAGGGGAGCTACCCCCGGGTTCAGTGGTAGGTCAGGGGCACAGTCACAGTAGGAGAAAGCGGTCACCTCCCCGAAGTGCTGCAGCACAAGAGAAAGCCTGGCTGCGTCTGCCACCCCCATGCTCGGTGGCTAGGTCAGGGGCGCAGTCCACAGTAGGAGAAAGCGACCCCCTCCCTGGAGTGCTGCAACATGGAACAAAAACAGCCAGGACCACATATCGGATGGCATAGAGAGGCGCTTCCCCAGTGCCAGGGCGCATGGAGTGGGAGTTTAAATCCCAGCCAATCACTGGGGCACGGGAATTGGTGGAGCGAGAAAGACTGCCCCGTCTGTGCCCATGGCACAGTGAGGATGACTCCAACGGAGTCCACCGGGTCAGAGGAGAGGAGGCGGGGAGGGGGGGGGGCGTGGCCATTTTTCTCCCCACCACCAAGGCCCGGCCTCAGAGATGGGTCCGTGGGGCTCACCGTGGAGGCGGGACCTGCCTATACCAAACCACGCCTCTCCGCGTGGGGTAAGTGCGTGTCTACTGGAGCAGCATAGACCCTGAGGAACCAGACGGACCACTCTTCCAGACCAGTGCTTCTACATTACCTGGATTAATTCTAGGACAATTCTTATTATTTAGATACATTCTACCTTCCTTTTCTCCTTATCTCTTTCCTCCTCTAGGCCGGTTACTCTGGTTCTTGGTTTGTTTAAGCAGACATATTTAATCCATTCTCTTGATACATGTTCTACACCTCCTTCTTTCCTTTCTCTCTCTCTCTGGAATACTCAAGCTGTATATAGTTTCTCTGTCTAGATAACTTTATCATCGTTTCTTTCCCCGCCCCCCCCCCCCCACCTCCTTCTTTATTTTCCTTTCTCTCTCTCTGGATTAAGCCATTTAGTCTCTCTGCCTGGTCAGTGTTTATTTTTTCTTTTTCCCTACCCCTGTCATTTCTCTCTTTGTATGTGCTCTTCCATCAGCACCGCCTCCACCCTATTCTTTACTTATAGTTGGTGTTTTTGGTTTTTTGCTTTTGGATTGTTTGTTTGTTTTATTTGTGTGTTTGTATGTTTTTGTTTGCTGTTTGTTTGTTTGTGTTCCTTTCCAGGGCTACTTCAAGGAACAAATCAAAGCACACCTGGTGGAGGGTCCAAAACATCACTACAAGTAGGGAAATAAAATAACCAAAGTCACAATAACGGAGAGCAAGTAACACCCTCCAAAAAACACCTCCTGAAGGGCCAGACCCTGTATGGTGTATGACCCCCCTTTAATATAGCAGTGCTCACAGGTGCAGAGCATGTAACAAGCTTTTAAAACTCATAAGGGACAGAAAATTAGCCAAACTGATGACATGGAAGAATTCTCCTTAAAAGAAATTCCAGGAAGAAGTGACAGCTAAAAATTGATCAAATCAGATATAAGCAATATAACTGAACAAGAATTTAGGATAATAGACATAAAATTAATTGCTGGGATTCAAAAAGGCATAGAAGACAGCAGAGAATCTATTGCTGCAGAGATCAAGGAACTAAAAAATAGTCATGATGAATTTAAAAATGCTATAAGTGAGATGCAAGATAAAATGGAGGTGGCCACAGCATAGATTGAAGAGGCAGAGGGGAGGATAGGTGAATTAGAAGATAAAATTATGGAAAAAGAGGAAACTGAGAAAAAGAGAGTTTAAAAAATCCAGGATCGTGAGGGGAGAATTAGGGAACTAAGTGATGCAATCAAATGGAACAATATCTGTATCATAGGAATTCCAGAAGAAGAAGAAGAGAGAGGAAGGGGCTGAAGGTGTACTTGAACAAATCATAGCTGACAACTTCCCCAATCTTGGGAAGGAAACAGACATGGAAATGCACATATCATAGTGAAACTGGCAAAATACAAGAATACAGAGAGAATTCTCAAAGCAGCTAGAGATAAACAGGACTTAACATACAAAGGTAGACACGTAAGGGTAGTAGCAGACCTATCTACTGAAACTTGGCAGTCCAGAAAGGAATGGCAGGAAATCTTCAATGTGATGAACAGAAAAAAATATGCAGCTGAGAATCCTTTATCCAGCAAGTCTGTCATTCAGAATAGAAGGAGAGATAAAGGTCTTCCCAAACAAACAAAAACTGAAGGAATTCATCACCACTAAACCACCCCTACAAGAGATCCTAAGGGGGATTCTGTGAGTGAAATGTTGCAAGGACCACAAAGTACCAGAGACATCACTACAAGCATGAAACCTACAGACATCACAATGACTCCAAACCCATATCTTTCAATAATAACACTGAATGTAAATGGACTAAACATTCTAATCAAAAGACATAGGGTATCAGAATGGATAAAAAGACAAGATCCATCTATTTGCTGTCTAAAAGAAACCCATTTTAGACCTGAGAACACCTTCAGATTGAAAGTGAGGGGATGGAGAGCTATCTATCATGCTACTGGAAGTCAAAAGAAAGTTGGAGTAGCCGTACTTATTTCAGACAAACTAGACTTTAAATTAAAGGTTGTAACAAGAGATGAAGAAGGGCATTATATAATAATTACAGAGTCTATCCATCAGAAAGAGCTAACAATTATGAATGTTTATACACCGAATTCAGAAGCACCTAAATATATAAAACAATTAATCTCAAACATAAGCAGTCTTATTGGTAAGAATGTGGTAATTACAGGGGCGCCTGGGTGGCGCAGTCGGTTAAGCGTCCGACTTCAGCCAGGTCACGATCTCGCGGTCCGTGAGTTCGAGCCCCGCGTCAGGCTCTGGGCTGATGGCTCGGAGCCTGGAGCCTGTTTCCGATTCTGTGTCTCCCTCTCTCTCTGCCCCTCCCCCCGTTCATGCTCTGTCTCTCTCTGTCCCAAAAATAAATAAAAAACGTTGGAAAAAAAAAAAAAAAAAGGAATGTGGTAATTACAGGGGACTTTAATACTCCACTTACAACAATGAACAGATCATCTAGACACAAAGTCATTAAAGAAACTATGGCCCTGAATGATACACTGGACCAGATGGACTTGACAGATACATTTAGAACTATGCTTCAGTAAATCCTGAAGCAGCAGAATTTACTTTCTTCTTGAGTGCACATGGAACGTTCTCCAAGATAGATCACATACTGAGTCACAAAACAGCCCTCAATAAATATAAAAGAATTGAGGCCATACCATACACACTTTCAGATCACACTGCTATGAAACTTGAAATCAACCACAGGAAAAAGTCTGGAAAACCTCCAGAAGCATGGAGGTTAAAGAAAAGCCTACTAAGAACAAATGGGTCAACCAGACAATTAGAGAAGATATTAAAAAATATATGGAAACAAAGGAAAATGAAAACACCACAATCCAAACCCGTTGGAATGCAGCAAAGTCAGTCCTAAGAGTAAAATTCATTGCAAACCAGGCCTATCTCAAGAAACAAGAAAAATCCCAAATACGAAATCTAACAGCACACATAAAGGAACTAGAAGCAGAACAGCAAAGACACCCCAAGCCCAGCAGAAGAAGAGAAATAATAAAGATCAGAGCAGAAATAAACAATATAGAATCCAAAAAAAAAAAAAAAAGTAGAACAGATCAATGAAACTAAGAGTTGTTTTTTTTTTTTTTTTTTAATTTTTTTTTTTCAACGTTTATTTATTCTTGGGACAGAGAGAAACAGAGCATGAACGGGGGAGGGGCAGAGAGAGAGGGAGACACAGAATCGGAAACAGGCTCCAGGCTCTGAGCCATCAGCCCAGAGCCTGACGCGGGGCTCAAACTCACGGACCGCGAGATCGTGACCTGGCTGAAGTCGGACGCTTAACCGACTGCACCACCCAGGCGCCCCAAGAGTTGTTTTTTTGAAAAAATAAACAAAATTGATAAACTTCTAGTCAGGCTTCTCAAAAAGAAAAGAGACAGGACCCAAATAGATACAATCACGAATGAAAATGGATTTATCACAACCAATCACTCAGAAATACAAGCAATTAGCAGGGAATACTATGAAAAATTATATGCCAGCAAATTGGACAACCTGGAAGAAATGGACAAATTCCTAGACATCCACACACTACCAAAACTCAAATGGGAAGAGATAGGAAATTTGAACAGACCCATAACTAGTGTAGAAATTGAATCAGTTATCAAAAATCTCCCAACAAATGAGAGTCCTGGACCAGATGGCTTCCCTGGGGAATTCTACCAGACATTTAAAGCAGAGTTAATACCGATCCTTCTCAAGCTGTTCCAAAAAATAGAAATGGAAGGAAAACTTCCAGACTCATTCTATGAACCCAGCATTACTTTGATTCCCAAACCAGACAGACACCCAGGCAAAAAAGAGAACTACAGGCCAAATCCCTGATGACTATGAATGCAAAAATTCTCAACAAGATACTAGCAAATTGAATTCAACAGCATAAAAAGAATTATTCACCACGATCAAGTGGGATTCATTCCTGGGCTGCAGGACTTGTTAAATATTCACAAATCAATCAATGTGATACATCACATTAATAAAAGGAAGGCTAAGAACCAAATGATCTTGTCAATAGATGCAGAAAAAGCATTTGACAAAATACAGCATCCTTTCTTAATAAAACCCTTAAGAAAGTCGGGCTAGAAGGAACATACTTAAACATCATAAAAGCCATTTATGAAAAGCCCACAGATAATATCATCTTCAATGGGGAAAAACTGAGAGCTTTCCCCCTGAGATCAGGAACACGACAGGGATGTCCACTCTCACTGCTGTTGTTTAACATAGTGTTGGAAGTTCTAGCATCAGCAATCAGACAACAAAAGGAAATCAAAAGCATCAAAATTGGCAAAGATGAAGTCAAGCTTTCGCTTTTTGCAGATGACATGATATTATATGGAAAATCCAATAGACTCCACCAAAAGTCTGCTAGAACTGATACATGAATTCAGCAAAGTCACAGGATACAAATTTAATGTACAGAAATCAGTTGCATTCTTATACACTAATAATGAAGCAACAGAAAGACAACTAAAGAAACTGATCCCATTCACAATTGCACCAAGAATCATAAAATACCTAGGAATAAACCTAACCAAAGATGTAAAAGATCTGTATGCTGAAAACTATAGAACGCTTATGAAAGAAATTGAAGAAGATACAAAGAAATGGAAAAACATTCCATGCTCATGGATTGGAAGAATAAATAGTGTTAAAATGTCAATACTACCCAAAACAATCTACACATTCAATGCAATCCCAATTAAAATTGCACTAGCATTCGTCTCAAAGCTAGAACAAACAATCCTAAAATTTGTAAGGAACCACAAAAGACCCAGAATAACCAAAGTAATGTTGAAAAAGAAAACCAAAGTGGGAGGCATCACAATCCCACAATTTAGCCTCTACTACAAAGGTGTAATCATCAAGACAGTATGGTATTGGCCCCAAAACAGACACATAGACCAATGAAATAGAATAGACGACCCAGAATTGGACCCACAAATGTATGGCCAACTAATCTTTGACAAAGCTAGAAATAGTATCCAATGGAAAAAAGACAGTCTCTTCAGCAAATGGTGCTGGGAGAACGGGAAAGCAACGTGCAGAAGAATGAAACTAGATCCCTTTGCTACACCATACACAAAAATAAACCCAAAATGGATGAAAGACCTGAATGTGAGACAGGAAACCATCAAAGTTCTAGAGGAGAAAACAGGAAAAAGTTCCTGTTTGACCTACGCCACAGCAATTTCTTGCTCAACACGTCTCCAAAGGCAATGTAATTAAAAGCAAAAGTGAACTATTGGGATCTCATCAAGATAAAAAGCTTCTGCACTGCAAACAACAAAACTAAAAGGCAACTGGTGGAATGGGAAAAGATATTTGTAAATGACATATCAGATAAAGGGTTAGTATCCAAAATCTATAAATAACTTACCAAACAAAACACCCAGAAAAACAAATAATACAGTGAAGAAATGGGCAGAAGACATGAAGCGACAGTTTTCCAAAGAAGACATCCAGATGGCCAACAGACATATGAAAAGATGCTCAATGACACTCATCATCAGGGAAATACAAATCAAAACCACACTGAGATACCACCTCACACCAGTCAGAGTGGCTAAAATTAACAAATCACAAGACTATAGATGCTGGCGAGGATGTGGAGAAATGGGAACCCTCTTGCACTGTTGGTGGGAATGCAAACTAGTGCAGTCACTCTGGAAAACAGTGTGGAGGTTCCTCAAAAAATTAAAAATAGACCTACCCTATGACCCAGCAATAGCACTGGTAGGAATTTACCCAAGGGATACAGGAGTGCTGATGCATAGGGGCACTTGTACCCCAATGTTTATAGCAGCACTTTCAACAATAGCCAAATTGTGGAAAGAGCCTAAATGTCCATTAACTGATGAATGGATAAAGAAGATGTGATTTATATATACAATGGAATACTACTTGACAATGAGAAAGAATGAAATCTGGCCATTTGCAGCAACGTAGATGGAACTGGAGGGTATTATGCTAAGTGAAATAAGTCAGCCAGAGAAAGACAGGTACCATATGTTTTCACTCATGTGGATCTTAAGAAGCTTAACAGAAGACCTTGGGGAGCAGAAGGGAGGAAAAACTCACAGAGATAGAGGGAGGCAAACCATTAGAGACTCTTGAGTACAGAGAATAAACTGAGGGTTGATGGGGGGTGGGGGAAAGGGGAAAGTGGGCGATGGGCATTGAAGAGGGCACTTGTTGGGATGAGCACTGGGTGTTGCATGGAAACTGATTTGACAATAAATTATATTTTAAAAAATAATTATTTTGAATAAATATAGGAACATTGAAAAATGCTTATAAAAGTAAAAACAATATATGTAGAATTTTACAAGCTTAGCCCAAAATGCATGTGGAAAAACAGAATATGAATTACATGTGATTACTGTGATTACAACCATATAAAATAAGCTTTTAAAAAGTTATGAAGGAAATATAATAAAACAATAGTAATTGTGTTTGGTTGTAAAATGATGGGTAAGTCTTTGGCTTTCACACTTGACTTGTATAACATAAACATTTTAAAAATACATTTTTTTCTTTCTATAAATTGCCGTTTTATTATCATTGCCATTTAACCATCTTCTGAAGATGGACACACGAAGGACATAATATCAAAAGAAAGCATTTGATGGAATGGGTTTCAGGAGATAACTGTTAATCAAGATGAGTCAAGAGCAACAAAGCCTGGAAAACAGCATTTTTCTAAACACCATATTTCCTAATTATTAGGGTTTTGGTCCCTGGAGTAGCTAATTCAGATCATCTCTCATATGTTCCTACCTGTAAAACCTATCTTGTTTCCACCTCTGCAGGGATATATCACTCCAATGGATTTTATTTGGCTGAAGCATCTGATTCCAGATGTTCTTCAGAATAACAAGGAGCTTCTCTTTGGGAATATTAGAGAACTTTATGAATTTCACAACAGGTATATAATAATTTATATTATCAGGAAAAATGGAAAGTAGAAGAACAATGGAAATCAGACTGATGGAATTTGGAGATGAACATGCTTAGACATTGCTAGGCTTAAGCAAGTAGTTCAGAGTCTGTGGATTTGGTTGGGATGGGATGGGATGAGAGGGAGGGAAGAAGTGCCACAGATCCCTGAGGGAGAAGGGGAAAGGACCAATGGAGCATGTACCAGGTGTCAGGCATTAAGGTAATATTTTTTGTATGTTCCTTTGCTTATTTATCTATTCATGCATCAGCATTTTATTGTGGACCTGTACTATGTCAGGCACTGTGTTCAGCATTGGGAATACAAAGATGAGCAAGACACACATCCACATACGTACTGTCATAGGGTAGTGCTGGGAGCTAGGGTGTTGGAAAATGCTAACTGGTTAAACAAGTTGTCCTTGTAGCCCAGGGCTGGTTGGGTGTTGAGTTTTAGAGAATTAGAGGAGGAAGGGACTTTAGAAATCATCTTCCCAGCCTTTCATTTCACAGATGATACTGCAGCTCGTTTCCTCTCTTTACTCAATATAGTACCCTAAATCACACATGTAATTGATGGAAAAGGAAAAGACTGCTTGGTGAATTGAACCACAGTTGCTTCTCAAACACGTCTCCTGTCCATTGGTCAGACACAAAAGTGAAATGGAAATCCCGTTTCTGCCTCCTTCTCTGGAAAAGTTATTCAACCTCTATGTAACTCAGGTTTCATATTTATGAAACCATACTTTGCAAGATTTGGTGGATGATTAAATGAGATATTGTTTATGAAGTACTTAGCTTATGCCTGACTTACTTGAAGCTCTCAGTGATATTAACAGTAGCAGCGGCAACAGCAGAAGTTCTTATTAATGTTATTATCATATAGCAGGGAGCATCATTGCATCTTGTCTATCTATAGCTAGTGCTTAGAATGATCAGGACAGCTGTAGGTAGTTTCAAGGAATCCTAGTAATGTCACAGAATGTTTTTTCTCCCAAATCGGTGTGTTGAAAATGAGTCAAGAGCAACAAAGCCTGGAAAACAGCATTTTTCTAAAGACCTCTTAAAACCTTATATGATTTTACTTTTAAAAAGTTTTAACCTGATACATGTAAAAAAATTAAAACATTATTATACTTTTCTTTCCCTAGGACTTTTCTAAAAGAATTGGAAAAGTGCACCGAAAACCCTGCACTTCTGGCACGTTGCTTTCTCAAGAGAGTAAGTCTGTGCTCCCAGTAAGTCGAAACAACCATGTGATTAAAGTTAACCCTTAATTTTCTGTGCACGAGGCAAGGGCAAATGGAAATATCAATGGTCTAAAAAGTTACACATGCCTTTTGAGTGCAAAGCAGGAGTCGGATGAGTCCAGTTTGACTAAGCTCATATGACAGGTGGGAGCAACTTACAAGCTTGGCCTCCTGTAAAGCCTGGTGACACGGAAGACTGCCCCCCCCAACCCCTGCAAAGCAGATGATCCTGCTCTGAATGACTGAGCTGTTTTCAAACAAGAATCACACAGCAGGTTTAAATTCCTCACTAAAGTTGTATTAACACTCTCAAGAGAAGTACTGATGCTAAACTAAAAGTCTCAAAAATGTATTTTCTTCCATTTTATTTATTTGTTTGTTTATTTATTTATACAACATAGAGGACATACTTAGCACCCAGTTTATGATTTCCTGTCCTACAACACCATACTTCTGATTATTTCCCCTTCCCTGCTGCCACACCTCTTCCCTTTTGCCCTCTCTGCACCCTTCCTTTGGGCAGTGAATAGGCTGTTTGGTCCAGTGGTACTCTGTAAGCTGTCACAGAGAAATGTATTGCCCAGTACCACTCCCCACCAAGTACTTTCTTCCCTTGGGAGGACTATGCAGATGATCCTCACGCCCTGAACTCTCAAAGTCTCCCATTTCTTCTCTCTCTCTCAACCAGCCCTTCTTTTCATTCCCTTCCTTCTTTTTCTTTTTGTGAACCTGACACAACAGCTCAAACAGCTTAAAAAATTTTAAACAATCCAAATTATGGCTGATAAGTCTAAGAGCAGTACTTGTGATAAACTGACAGCAAGAAAATAAAAATCCCCAGGTTTCAAGGCCTTTGACATAATGGAGAGGCAGAGCCTTCAGCCTTCAGCATTCCTAATGGCTTAGAAGGACCTTTCTTGGCCCGGTATCAGCTTTCCACCACAGCCTCATCATAGGCTTTTCATCAAGTGCCAGAATTCAAGATACACTAAAAATGATTTTGTATTCAATCTGATTAATTTCCTTTTTGAGTTACTTTTATAGCATTATTAGTGTTTTATACTGTTTTGCAATTTTGTATTCATCAAACCACCAATGTGAAATCTAGTTTCATAGTTTAGAAATATTTTATAATTGTTTATGTCATTATTGCAAAGACTTGTTTAAATTGTTGGATGAGAAAAGGCCAGAACCCTGTGGGGAGAAGTGGATATTATTTTAAAAACTGTCCAAGTATAATGAAATGGTCAGGGAATTGCTGACAAAACCTCTTTTCCTAGAAGAATTCCTCACCTAAAGTTTTGCAAAGCCTTCTATAGTCCTCCATTTTGGGAGAAACCTCAGAAATTATTCCATCCAGACCTGCATTTAAATGCTGCATATAATCCTAATGATTTATGATGTTGGAGACAGAATATAGGTAATAAATTCTTCCCAAGCACAAAGTTATTAGTCTGGGACAAATGGAGTAATTAAAAACCATGACCACCTATTCTTTGAGGCTCCTTGAGGGAATTGGCTACTGCTATGTATTTGTTAGCTAATAAGATGGGCCCCTCAACCATTATGTACCACAACAGTTGACCTTTTCTTAGTAGCATTTGCAGAATTCTGTGGAGATGAGTTTTGAAATATTGCTCTGTCCAAGTGTTTTAATCAGACTCTATAGCTTGCAGAATCCAGGAAGATCCTGCCCCAGAGGCCAAGCTCTATGTAGAATAACATTTGTCAGTAGTGTACTTTGAGTTCCATTTGCTCTGAGATCTGACATGGCACAAAAGAGCGTGCTTTCAGACATGGCTGAAAGGGCACTGAGGTGGGAGTCAGGAATGTAACTTCTTGTCTAAGTTGAGCCACTTGCTATCTGCATGACCTCACATTAAATCACTTCAACCCTTGGAGTCTCACTTTCCTTCTCCATACAATAAGCTTAATCATACCAATATGTAAAGTTGTTGTGGAGATCTAATAAAATAGTGTATGCAGAAGGGTTCTACAAAGTACAAAGTGCTTTGTCAATAGCTACCATTTATTGGGAATTCTGTATGTTATATTGGGCATTTGCTGAGAAGTTTTAATACATCATCTCATTTAATCTCACAGCAATCATAGTTGACTATTGTCATAAACCCATTTAATACATGAGAAAACTGAAGTATGGGAAGGTTAAGTCACTGAACTTGGGCCATTTGGTTTGTAAGTGACAAAGCCAAGAACTTAATCTGGACACTCCACCACCAGAGGCTCTGTCCTAATGCATAAACAATCATGTGTGAATATGAATTTTTGGTAGCAATTTTTTTTAGCCTCCTGATTTATTCTATAAGAAGGTGAGGGTAATCAGACACTTTCTTATGCTGCTGGTTAGTGTATATCCTTTCTTTAAGGAATTTTGGATGGAAGAGCAAATTTAGGTCAACAGTTGTGTTTTGGTGTTTGAAGGCTTATAATGTTCTGCATTGCTCAAAGTGCAGACATAGTACACAGACATAGGAACACAGGTTTCTGCTCAGCATCCATCAGGAGAACCATTTGCCTCTGTTACTGGGAAAGTTTGGGGAAAGGTGGCTGACTGTGGAGGTTGTTTTACTGAGTGGGGGGCTGGACCTCCAAAATCTCCTCCAGCTTTTAAGAATCCTCTAGTAGTTGGGGCACCTGGGTGGCTCAGTCAGTTAAACCTCCAACTTTGGCTCAGGTCATGATCTCGCAGTCTGTGGGTTCAAGCCCATCATTGGGCTCTGTGCTGACAGCTCAGAGCCTGGAGCCTACTTTGGGTTCTGTGTCTCCCTCTCTTTCTGCCCCTCCTCTGCTCATTCTCTGTCTCTCTGTCTCTGTCTCTCTCTCTCTCTCTCTGTCTCTCTCTCTCTCTCTCTCTCTCTCAAAAATAAATAAACCTTAAAAAAATTTTTAAAAAAGAATCCTTTTGTGGTTAGTGTTGAAAGCAGTGAAACCTTGAATTGTTTTAGGTGCTAAAGGCCAATGTTTTGTGCTCTGACAGACCCAATGTGGGTGAGATGCCTTTATCAGTTTGTAATATTTTATAAGCCTGACTTTTGGTATGGCACGAATGTTCCCCATGTGTAGGTTGCTCTGCTCTGGAAGCCATGCCTGGCTTATCAATGGCACTCGGTAGATAGTTCTCAAGTGAATAAATAATGAACATATTGTTAAGCTCGGAGTTATTATTTTAGTTCCTTAACCTGTCTGAACAACATTTCCTCAAGGGTCATCTCCCTTCCATACACACATGCGTGTAGTTTTTCCTGGAGAGAGTAGCAAAGGACAGAGTTGCTGAAGTTCTTGGAGTGAAGTGAAATGACCACTTACAATCCATCAGGAGAGGAGGAGAACTACAGAAACAGAAAGCATTCACTACAGCAGTGTGTTTGGAAGTAAAATAGACCTTGGGGTGCCTGGGTGGTTCAGTCATTTGAACATCTGTCTGACTCTTGGTTTCAGTTCATTCAGGTCATGATCTCACAGTTGGTGAGTTCGAGCCCCACATCAAGCTCTGCAGAGCCTGCTTGGGATTCTTTCTCTCTCTCCCTCTCTCTGTCTGCCCCTTCCCCACTCACTCTCTGTCTCTCTATCAAAATATATAAATAAACTTTAGAAGAAGAAGGAGACAGAGAAGGAGAAGGAGAAGGAGAAGAAGAATAGACCTAGCTAAAGCTGTGAGGGAAGAAATAACCTGTGTCCACATGAGGGACATCAAGAGTTGGCCTGAGAAGCATAGGGACACAGAAGTCCATGAGGATGAAGCCACATGGGCTTCTCCAACCAGAGTGGCACAGGCTTTGTGACAAGTGCAGCTGCTCTGGGCCAGGTCCTACTGATGGAGTGGATGGAGCTGGCAAGCTGACTCCTTTCTATCTGGGCAACCTTTCTATCTGGGCTGTTGATAGGTATGTGCCCATCTCTCATGGCCTTTGAGGCAAAAAGAAATAGGCCACACAGCACTTGGAATCTTTCATCTCTAGCCTTAGGATAGTCGTGTAATTTTTCCCATCTTGGAGTCTGGTGCTACAGGTGGAAGGTGATGTCTGAGGCAGAGCCTGCTCCTCTGAGAATTGTCCAAAGGACTTAGATCTATGTTGCTGTGTCCAAACTGCCATGTTTTCCTCTTGGGGTGTTTGTACCTTTTGGCTGTCTCTTGGGGTTTTTTTTCCCCCCTAGGTTTGGCTCATGATGATCATAATAGGAAGACAGGGAGAGAGAAAGATGGGGCCATCAGCTACTAGCACCTTTTCTGTCAGCTTTGTCCCTCACTGCAGAGCTATTCTGGGGGAACAGTGATGTCCTGGGTAAAGAGCAGAGGAGGAAGGATGGAGATGAAAAACCTATCCCGGTTTATGAATTAACTGATTTACCAGAGTCCTGTAGTTGCTCCCACAGCACCCTGTTCATGTCCGTGCTCAGTACTTATGGCTGTTTAGAGCCCTCTGTTTGCCCTCCCATCACACAGTCACCCCAACATAAGGTTATCACACACCCCCAGTTCCTCACACCATGAAAATACTCAGGCTTGTTGAATATTCGAATGAATAAACAGTATCATCCTATTCTCTTCCTGAAAAATGCCACCTGATTAATTTGTTCCAATGCTTTTCCTCTTCCAGAAAGAAGATCTTCAAATGTATTTTAAATACCATAAGAATCTGCCCCGAGCTAGGGCAATCTGGCAAGAATGTCAAGACTGCGCCTTCTTTGGGGTAATGTTGAGACCACAAAGTCTCCCACAAATTGCTTTCCCTGAGCACTGTTTGCATGCGCCAAGTCTTTAAAGAAATCAGAAGTATGAACAAGGCAGGGGAATTTGGCATTTGAATTTATATTTATTAAAAGTCTCTCCTATTTTGAAATTCTGTGTTGGAAGTTTTGATGCTGCCTTGGGTCTCTATGGGACAGGCCTGTGAGGAGCAGCTGTAGCCTGATGAGCAAACCAGAGCCCTCTTGTAGGATGGGGAATTTATTTATTTATTTATTTATTTATTTATTTATTTATTTATTTATTTATTCATTCATTCATTCATTCATTCATTCATTCATTCATTCATAAATATCACTTACTGTCAGGTTAGCCAACATACAGTGTATATAGTGTGCTCTTGGTTTCAGAAGTAGATTCCCGTGATTCATCGCTTACATACAACACCCAGTGCTCATCCCAAGGGCCCTCCTCAATGCCCATCACCCGTTTCCCCTCTCCGCTGGCCCTCCCATCAACCCTCAGTTTGTTCTCTGTATTTAAGAGTCTCTTATGGTTTGCCTCCTCTCTGAAACTATTTTTTCCCCTTCCCTCCCCCCATGGTCTTCTGTTAGGTTTCTCAAATTAGGATGGGGAATTTTAAATGGGCTCCCTGGAATGATATTCATCAGTCATCACATAAGTCATCAAGTCTTCCAGACTCAAAATGAGCTGAATAGACAACATCACCCCCAACTCAAACACAGGCTGCATCTTTTTCAGGATTTGAAGTGCCCCACTGCGTTCTACCAGACTTGCTTTCTAAAAGAAATAAATGGTCCTGCTTCCCTAGTTGCACATACAATTACTAGCCAAGCCATCCTCTTTCCCCTTTCTCTCATTTTACATACTGTTCCTGAGGGATCCAACAACTCAATAGCTTTACAAAGCTGGTCAACATGGGTGCACCTCTTTTCCACAAGGAGCCCGCTTCATTTCTTGTTTTCAAATGCTGCCGCTTTGTTCTCTCTGGGTGTTGTTTGTTTGGTTTCACATTGTTTCTGTTTGGCTTTTAAAGGTGTGCCAGCGCCAATTGGATCACAATATCCCTCTTTTTAAGTATCTTAGAGGACCAAGCCAGAGGCTTCTAAAATACCAGATGCTGTTAAAGGTAAAGTCAATGAGACAGTGCTTTCCTGTGCTGGGAAAACATGCACGTGCTGTGGTGCTCTTTTCCTTAGACATGTAGAGCTATGACTTTATCTTCCCAATGTGAAGATAGGTCTATCCTCCAGGCTTTTTCTGTCCTCCAAGTCTAAAGCAGCACACCTCAGTGAGGAGTAAGACCAAAGAATCAGAGAGTTGAAAGGGACCTGGAAGCCTGGCTAATCCGACATGCAGCCCAAGGCATGAATCTCTAAGGAGGCTGGTTTGGGGCTGGAGAGATTCTTGGGAGCTAAGGGTGAAAGGAGTCCCTCCACACTGCTGGCAGCTGAGAGGGTAGGGAGGCAGCCAGAGCCTCTATTCTCATGTAAGATATCGGCAGGTAGGATATCGTCAGCTCCATTTTACAGATAAGGCAAGGAGCTTCAGAAAAGAGATGTGATTTTCCTCAAAGTCACAATTTTATGTACATTAGAGCAATGGAAGGGAGAAGGCAAAACCGGAATCTTTTCTCCTTTTGCAACATCCACCTCCACCCCTAGATTAAGAGATCTTTCTCAAGAGCAACATAACAGAATGAATTTTGCTCTGCTGAACAGCTAGGTGGTTCTTTCTCTGACATCAGCACACCTGCAGGAGAGCACTCCCAAACACCCAAAACAGGACAGAAGGAGCTGTCAGGCTGCCTCCCCATGTGTGAGCTGAGGGAAAGGTTCAGCCACTTCTCCATGTTGTGTTTTGAGTTAACCTTTATGAGCAGCTCTTGCTCAGTGGTTACCATCTCTTAAAAAAATACAAGCACCTGCTATTTACTGGGTACCTTCCCATATAAATTTCTTATTTAATCCCCACAATCAGATGCACCAGAAAGTCTCTGGTATATGAAGAAACTGAGGCTCAGGGTGGTTAAGCTCATTGCCTAACATTCTGCCCTCAGAAAAAGGTGCCCTTTTCGGTTTGCATCTGCAGCCCCAGCCGAGGCTGGACCAGCTATGCCGTCACCAGCTGTGGCATTACTGGACCTCTTCGGCCTTAATTTTCTCCTGTGTGAGATACTGGAACCTCCTTCACAGGATTGGTGTGAGGGGCAAGTGGGTAATGCATGAAGAGAGCTCACTCAGTGCTGACCCCTGGGAAGCTTCCGGGAACACATAGCCATTGTTTTATACCCAGAGATGTCACACTGGTGTGGGAATGAGGGTGATGCCCACTGCCTCCCTCCACGAGTGGCATTTGTGAGTGTGTTTCAATAGTGTTCATTCAGGGCTTCACACTCCTGTAACCGTCCCATCTTTACTGTCATCTAAGCTGGGCAAGTCTTACCACTGAGCCCCGTGAGGAAGGAGCCAGACAAGTGGGGGTCCTCACCACCTCCGTCTGGGGGCATCGGGTACTGAGGTGCTCGAGTTTTCCGACAGAAGTGATGCTGAGACAATCATGAAGTTCTGTACCATAGCCGGAGGACCACAGGGCACAGTAATTAGAAACCCAGACTGAGGAGTTAGCCATCGTGGGTGTGTCCAGCTCTGACGCTTCCAGACTGCTTGGACTCAGGCAAATTACTTAACCTCTCTCTGCCTCAGGTTCCTCAACTGTAACATGAAGGTAGTACTAGTACTTTCCTGGTATGTTTCTTGGGAGCATAAGTGAGGTAGTCCAGGTGAAAAGTAATTAGAGAATTTTGTTAGTTAATTTCACTGAGGAAACAAGAGACAGAATCACTGCAAAATATTCCTTGGGGGTCTTCGAGAAACCATGGGAGGTTACTCAAGGCAAACCAGTTTTTCCCATTCACTGCATGCTGGAAAAACAAGTTCAGACCACTGGCCTGCCTGTGAGGGAAGGAAGAACTTTCCAGTGTTCTCCACCCTGAGGGACAGAGCTCATTCTGAAAGGCCTACCATCAACTTCTTTAAGAACATGGATGTCTGACTGATTGTCTCATGGCTTAGAAAGGATCATGGGATCCTGGTCTGAGACAGCTTTTCCCTAGTACAAAAATAAGGGAAAGAAATGATAGATTATACCATTAAAAATAGACACCTGAAAAATTGGGTAAAATATCATATAAGCAAGATAGAAACATGACAGATGGTCAGCATGTCTAGTAATGAGTGCATAGAAGTTAATAATTTAAAAAAAAAGAACCAAAAAGAAATGATACCTATGAAATAATATCTTTCCTGAGATATTATGAAAATTAACAGTCAGAACAGAGTTTTGAGTACATAATGTACATAATGTCTAATGAGTCATGGCAAACTGATTAAAAATATATTGTATATTAGCATATATTAAAAATAGATGCATTTAGGGACAACAGAAATTCACTTTTATTGAGCCCATGATTTATGTCAAATAGGCTATGTATGGAAACTATCAAATTTAATGTAGAGAATTTTTCTAGCCTAGATTTTAAGATATATATGATTCGGAAAATGGTACATTATTTATTTACAGTAAATTTTGCTTATTACAGGAAGAATGTTCTAGAATAGGTGGTTGTGCTGATTTCCTGTGTAATGCAAGTCATGCGATATTCATTTTTCTTCTTTTACAAAAATTAAATAGACTACTATTAGAAAAAAGAATTAATAGGGAGAGGTTGGTAAAAGGGTATAAACTTACAGCTTATGAGATGAATAAGGCTTGAGGATCTAATTAAAACATTGTAACTGTAATTGGTAACAGTGTATTATAATTGCAATTATATATACAGTGTATGTATGTATACAGTGTATATAACAGTGTATATAATTGCAATTTGCTAAAAGTAGAACTTAAATGTTCTTGCCAAAAAAGAAAAAAAGAGATAAATATGTGAGGTAATGGATGTGTTAATTAACAAGATGGAGGCAATCCTTTTACAATATATATGTGTACCAAATATATATACCATATATACTTTAACTTTATACTTTAAATACCTAACAGTTTTATATGTCAATTATACTTCCAAGTTGAAATAAAAAAGAAAATAATAAAAAAATGAACAGAGGACATAGGCAGTTTACAAAAGAATAAATGCTAATGGCAAACATGTTTTTGAAAGTTCTAACTCACCTGCTCTTTGAGAAATTCACATTAAAACAATGAGGTAGGATTTCTCTGTCAATTGAATTGACAACACTTTTTGATTAAATGTTAATACTCCATGTATGGTGGGGCTAATGAAGCAAGCTTTCATATATGACTGGTGGGAACATAGTCCTTCTGTAAAGAACTTGGAAATACGCATCAAAACTTTTAACATTGACGATTTCACTTCTAGGAATTTATCCTTAGGAAAAATGCACAAAGATTATTATTATAGTAAAAATTATTGAACCTAAATGTTTAATAGTAGGGAGATTAATTAATTATGATTTATCTACAGAATGCAACAGTCTGCTACAATTAAAAAACATGTTTACAAAAACATAATGTCATGGAAAAATGTTTTGTGATATGTTAAGTGGGAAAAAATAGGCTCCAGAATAATGTTTCCAGTATGATTCTGGTTTTGGAAAGAACTCTGTGCCATTCTTTCGCTCTTACATGTGACACACAAACTTACATACATCCTCTGTTGATTTGGCATTTGCTGGAGATTGTTGACATGGTAGATTTAGTTGGCATTTTGCTTTTTAATTTCCAATAAGGCTTTTGGGTTAATGCAGGGTCTGCTGGACTTTGAGACTCCTAAGGATTGGGAGATAGACCCAGGAGACCAGGAAGGAGGTTCAGCTAAGGTACTGTATATTAAATATTAGCTTACATAACTAACTGTCAATGGTATCTGTCTCTGGTTGGAAGGATTTATGGCAATTTTGTTTGTCTTGTTTATGATCTTTATTGTTTATATTTTCTAAAATAACATATATCCTATAATTTATAGTCACAGAAAAAACAAAACAATTAAAGGCAATTTCAACCTGAGGTTTGTAACAGGACAAGTAGTAATACATTTTATTTCCTTCACATAGAAATATGTTAACAGGAGGTGTGCCTGGGTGGCTCAGTTGGTCAAGCTTCAACTCTTGATTTCAGCTCGGATCATGATGTCAGGGTCGTGGGTTTGAGCCCCATTTTGGGCTCTGCATTACTGACAGTATGGAGCCTGCTTAGGATTCTGGCTCTCCCTCTCCCTGCCCCTACCCCACTCACATTCCCTCTCTCTCTTAAAATAAATAAACTTAAAAAAATGTTTTAACAGGAACACGAAATTAAGTGAATGTGTAAAATGCATACATAAAAGACTGTAAATAAATATGATAAAATCTCAGCTGTGGTTTTCCTGCATGGTAGGATTATGAGGGGCGCCTGGGTGGCTCAGTCGGTTGGGCGTCCGACTTGGGCTCAGGTCATGATCTCGTGGTTCTCGGGTTCGAGCCCTGCATCGGGCTCCGTACTGACAGCTCAGGGCCTGGAGTCTGCTTTGTGGGTTCTGTCTCCCTCTCTCTCTGCCCCTGCCCAGCTCATACTCTCTCTCTCTCAAAAATAAATAAAACATTAAAAAAGAAGAAGAGATGGGAGCCATACCACATACCACATTTCACAGGAAATTTGTGACTTACCAGTGGGGTTTCTTTTAAATTTCCTATAAAATATTCTGGTTTTAACAAGAAAAACATGAGGAGCAGTCATTTGTATGCCCTCCCTGCTCAGAATATATGGTAGGGACCGCTTCAAATTAAGAGAAGCTCAAGATACAGATAATAATTTTATAGCCTGGAGCAAGGGGAGCTAGGCTGAGTTAGTTTAATAATATTTGTAAGGATATTTCTGAGCCCTACATTATGCAATGTAAAAGTAACTACCTGCTGTGTTTGTGGAAGGAGGGTTAGTGGGAAGGAGAGGGAATAGGAGCAGTTGAGTCACGAAAAGGAAGTTGAGGGCTTTTTTCCTGATGTTTATATATATATATTTTAAAGGTTTATTCATTTTCAGAGACAGAGAGACAGAGCATGGGGGGGTGGAGGGGCAGAGAGAGAGGGAAACACAGAATCTGAAGCAGGCTTCCAGGCTCTGAGCTGTCAGCACAGAGCTCGATGACAAGCCATGGGGTCATGACTATATATATATATATATATATATATATATATATATATATTTTTTTTTTTTTTTTTTTTTTTTTGAAAGAGAAATCGCAGGGGAGGGGCAAATAGAGAGGGAGACAGAGAATTCAAAGCAGGCTCTGGGCTGACAGCAGAGAGCACAAGGTGGGGGGCTCCAACTCACGAACTGCTCAAACTCATACACAGCGAGATCATGACTTTGTCTCAAGTCATTGATTGGTCTTGTCACTCAAATCCCTGATCCAAAGAAACTGATCCCCAGTGCTTAGGCAGAGATTAGGAAAATACACAAACCTTTGCTTACATCTTGCTGTAGAGGACAAAAAGAGGTGGGGCTATATGGGGGAGGGGGGCAGCAAAGAGCTGTCTGTCCTTTGTTGTAGAAATTGATGTGTTAGGGGTGCCTGGATGGCTCCGTTGGTGAAGCGTCTGACTCTTGATTTGGGCCCAGGGCATGATCTCATGGTGGTGGGATTCAGCCTGCATGTCAGTTTCTGTGCAGAGCCTGCTTGGGACTCCCTCTCTCTCTCTCCCTCTGCCCTTCCCATGCTCACTCTCTCTCTCTCTCAAAATAAATAAGTAAACTTTAAAAAAAAAAAAGGAGAAATTGATGTTTTTAAAAAAATTTTTTTAATGTTTTTATTTATTTTTGAGACAGAAAGAGACAGAGCATGAGCAGGGGAGGGGCTGACAGAGAGGGAGACACAGAATCCGAAGCAGCTCCAGGCTCTGAGCTGTCAGCACAGAGCTGGGTGCGGGGCTTGAACTCATGGACTGTGAGATCATGACCTGAGCTGAAGTCGGACGCTTAACCTACTGAGCCACCCAGGCACCCCAGAAATTGATGTGTTTAAAAACAAAAAGGAAGAAACCAAAATCTCGTTGTTGGTATTTACCAGATAACAGATAAATATGCTATGTAGGTAGCAGGGGAATAAAATACTGAAACTGTAAGCAAAAGACTTTCACACAGAAACAGTCATCTCTATTGTGTCCTAAGTGTCACGGTAGTAATAATTGGAACATTGGTCTCTTGAATTAGCAGTTACAATGTTTCCACTTAATGCTGAGACTTTGTGTTTGGGAGGTGCAGACCATGTTGGCTGACCTCTTTCATGTCTTTCATGGTGATAGAATGTGGAAAAGACTGGGGAAGGAGAAGAGGGAGAAAGGGTAGAGCTGGAGGGGGGATTCAATGTGGCAAATCCAACAGTTAAGGCATTTACATGATACTCATTAGTAAGCCTCCACATGGCAGGCAGCTCATTCTCTGCCTCTATGGGAGTTTACAAATATCCTCCTCTGGGATGGTTTTAAGCATAAATTTACCCACAGGAATATGATACTGAGATTGTACTTTTCAATAGGCCCCTGGTGGGATGTAGAACAGGGAGAGCAGCTTATATAAAGGGTCTGGGTTTTTCATGCTCTAAAAAAGGTCAGCATGGTGGCGCCTGGGTGGCTCTGTCTGTTCAGTGTCTGGCTCTTGATTTCGGTTCAGGTCATGATCTCGAGGTTCATGAGATTCTGCCCTGTTTCAGCACAGAGCCTGTATGGGATTCTTTCTCCCTCTCTCCCTGCCTCTCTATTTCTCTCTCTTCCTCAAAATAAATAAATAAACTTTTTAAAATAAAAGGTCAGTATGTTTCTTATATAGCAGGAATATAATATCCATGATTTTGTGAATGTCATTCTTCATTAGTTCAATGTACAGAAGGTGCAGTTGATTATTTTGCTTGTGTGTTTATCATGTATATAAACCAGCAAGTATCTTTAACCACCGTTCTTCGGGAGCAGGGAAAGAGATCCATGTATTTACCTTCTCAGTCTCTGTGCTGGCTGGATTGGTCTCTCCTTATCTCTGTCCTGTTTCCCTTGTTCACTTGGTAGATGGTTTACCTTTTGATTTCCAACAAGGCATTTGGTTTCCACAGAATGGGCCAAAGAGGACCAAGGATTCAGCATTCTTAGCTGAACTACAACAAGCTTTGGCCATGATGGAGGATTTGATCAAGTCCTGTGAGTTGGCCGTGGACCTGGCAGCAGTCACTGGATGTCCGGTATGTGCCATAGCAAGTGTTGGAACATCTCAGCAAAAGGCAGGCACAATATTACAAACATAGGAGATAGCTTATGGCAAAGTTAGAGAGATGACCTATGGTAAAGGAATTGGACTCTGAGGAAAGTAGCCTAAATTGTTCTGCAAATCTGTGCTGTAGGAATCGAGGCAACAGCTTAGCATTTTCAGGAATCTTGTGTTGTATTTCCTGGGGTCTTGAATATTGAGACTGACCCACACTCTGGAAAAGCCAGGAACTCAAGGACCAGAACATATATGGGCGGGGCAAAGTGATGAAGGAGCAATTTATTCTGACTCATGGCACTATTAAAAGATTAAAATTTTTTCCTTCTTGACTCAGATTTTCTTGGTACAAAGTCCTTTGAAAATAGGTCCTAAGTGAAAGTCTAACTCCATTTTCACATCGCAGATCTCAGAAGAGGTCTGACAAGCATATATCGTACATCCCTTAATCCAAATGATTGAAGGAAAATACCAAAAGAAGCAATGCTAAGGAGTTGAACTCTCTCAACCCGGGCATTAGGGTAAACTCCTGAGTAGGTCAATTCCAGGAATTCCAGGCAAGCTATCTTCTGTAACTGTATGGGCTCCTTAGGACTGGCCCATCACTGGTTTTCCTGGAGGTGCTCTAGATCTTGACTTAGGTGGATTAGTTTTCCATCACTGCCATAAAAACTTACCACCACCTTGGTGGCTTAGAGCAGCACAAATTTATTATATTATAGTTCCATGTGTCAGAAGTACAACACAGTCTCACCAGGCTAAAATCAAGGTGTCTACTTTCCTTTTGGGAGGCTGTGGGAGAGAATCTGTTTCCTTGCCTTGTCCAGCTCATTAAGGCCACACACATCCCCTGGCTCACGGTTTCTCTCTCCATTTCAAAGTTCTTCTCAAATCACATCATTCTTGGACCTTCTCTTCGACTTTTGAGGACTCTTGTGATTACATTGGACCCACCCATTAACCCATGGTATCTCCCCATCTCGAAATCAGCTGATGAACAGCCCTAATTCCATTAGCAACCTTAATTCCCATTTATCACGTAACTTGACATATTCTCAGATTCCAGGGATTAGGACGTGGCCCTCTTTGGGAGGCTATTATTCTGTCTACCACACAAGGATCAAGCATTCTGAGAATTACATTTCAGACAGATACTTTTCCTTCTCATTTTTATCCCATTTTAACATACTGTTTATTGAAGTCTAGGCAAATGAAATGACCTTTCTTTTCTTTCCTGATCATAAGTCAAACCTTGCAAATTAATTAGGGGCCAATGTGGTCTTTTTATTTCCCTCCCTCCTGGTATTTCTCTGACCAGCATCTCAGAAGCAGCCCCACTGGGTCCACAGTGATCAGGCAGTGAATGCTGTTACTGTCCCCTGGGACTCAAGAGTGCTCTCTGCTTACTTCTGATGCATGATTCAGAAGGGTATTCATGAAGCACAGCGTATGTGAGGGAGGGGATGATTTTCTTGGTAAAATTTTTTTCCTTCTTCATTTAAGGAAACTCAAGGAAGCAATTTGTTTAATCATTTTGGGACATCTTCCTGTTCTTTTTATCTTTGAACATGTGTCAGCTAATCCTGTTAGTATCCATCTCCCTGAATCAAATGAATGTGTTGGAAATCATACACAGGGCAGGAAACTCCCAGTTTTATTCTAAGTGTGGGTAACATAGGAGGAGGAAGTTATGAGAAAATAATTACCAAAATGTGAGTAAGTAGAATTCTAATTTCACTTAAAGGCAGCTTGCATGCAAATGAGATGAAGCAGCTTATAGAATTTTAGACAGTTTTGCATCAAATGCAAAGAACTTCTTTCTCCCATATGTCCTCGGAATTGTGCCTTTGACATAAACTCTTGGTTTTTTCACTAAGATTTTAACTTGCTTTACATCTAGTACATTAGCTACTTTACCCTGACAGTTTTATCTAATCCTATTGAATTATAGAAGAGCAGGCGGTGAAATTTTCAGTTTCTGATTCAGGAATAGATCCACGGAAAGAAGAGTTAGCTCACCCAAGATTACGTTGTGCATCAGCCTGGACTACTTCTTGGACATCTTCCTTCCCTGTCCAGGGTGCCATTCTCTCAACACTTTGTTCATCTGATTTTGTTTAGCGTTTACTAGCAACTCAGCTACTCCTAACTCAGATCTTAGGACTCTGAGATTCTTTGACTCTGCTTTGTAGAACCTTAGCACAGGGTGTTTACAATCATGTGCTGAGTGTGTGGACAAACCCAGAACTTAACCTGTTAGTTTCACTACTTGGTATCCAATATTAACGTGGTTCTGAAAAGGAAGGACACTGAACTTCAGTGGGTGAATGCATAATTAAAACAACTGAAAATATTCCCTCCTGGTATTTACAATGTTATTCCTGTTGTACACTCAGTTAGTTCTTGGTTTAATTTAATCACAGAAACTAAAAAAAAAAAAAAAAAAATTGTTTTAAGAAAGTTTATTTTGTGGAACACCGAGATGTCATTTATTCCTTCCATTTGCAAAAAAAAAAAAAAAAAAAAAAAAGTGTCCCCTCTATTCAATCCAACGCATAAAATAGAGATTTGTATAGAGTCCTTTTAAATCCTGACTTGCCAGGAACAAGTTCCAAAGTTGAGTAGTAAAGGTTATTTTCTGGAACAAATTATGCCATTCAATAAAGGATATATTTTTATTGCAAGTTTTGTGGGCTAAGGCCAGGTATTTTATTTCAGTTCCTACTTTACTTACCGTAGTGTTGGCTGCAGAGATAAGACTGAGTAAATAATCTTAACAACTCAGTGAAATTGCACTGTGCTTCTTCCCATGCTCAAGACACCTGTGTCAAAGGGAGGTTGGTTGTAAGGAGTTAATGAGGATTAAATCATAATAAAAGCAGCTAGCACTGTGCCTGGCAGCTGGTAGATGCTGAAGAAAGGGCCCTACAGCTGACTTCCTTGGGTACTTGATCAGACCGGAAAGGAAGGAACCCCTTTGCTTCTGGTGATTGTATTAAGGGGCTTTTCTGTCCTATGGCTTCTTCTTTTTGTTTCTGGACTGACTTTGTGCTGATGCATTTATCCAGATGTTTCCTATGTCTTTGTGCAAGAAGTATATATCCTTGTCACATTGCTGTCACTGCCAGGAATGGAAACCTGGGCATCCGAAAGTGGTCTCTTTCTTGAGGCCATGTTCACTACACACTCTCCCAGCCAGATTCTTCATTTCGCTGATATAGTCACATTTGAAATTCTTCTATCAGAGTTCTTACCTACAAAATTCCACACATGAAAAATGGTAATAGTTACTAGTTTATTTTGCCATCATTTCCCACATGGAGGAGGCCATCTGACTTTTCACGTCATTATTTGTTTTGGGATAGCCCCTGTGTTGTATCTCTGAGTTGATATCCATTAGATGCAACACACCAGGGGTGCCTGGGTGGCTCAGTTGGTTAAGCGTCCAACTTCGGCTTGGGTCATGATCTCACTGCTCGTGAGTTCGAGTCCTGCATCGGGCTCTGTGCTGACAGTGCAGAGCCTGGAGCCTGCTTCGGATTCTGTGTGTGTGTCTCTCTCTCTGCCCTGCCCCCACTCATGCTTTGTCTCTCTTTCTATCTCTCTCAAAAATAAACATTAAAAAAACTTAAAAAGATTCAACACACCAAAGTGATGGCCACAGTATTACATCATTACTAGAAAACCTGGTTTGCAGATATATTCATTTCCTAGAGCTGCAATAAAAAAGCTCCACAGTTCTGGAGGCTAAAAGTAAAAAATCAGGGTGATATCAGGCCTTTGCTCCCTCTGAAGACTCTAGGAAAGAGTCCTCCTTCCTTGCTTTCACCCCTGGCTTCTAGTAGTTGCCAGCAATTCTCGGCATTCCTTGGCTTATAGCTGCATCACTCCAGTTTCTGCCTGTCTTCATGGAGTCACCTCTATGTGTGTGCCTGTGTCTGCGTCTCTGTTTTCTCTTCTCATGAGGACACTAGTCATTGCATTAGGGCCCACCCTATTCTAGGAGGATTTCCTTTTAGCTAAGTACAACTGCAAAGACCTTATTTCCAAATAATGTCACATTCTGAGGCCCCAGGTGGACATGAGTTTTTTTGGAGACATTGTTCAATCTAGTACTGGGGCATCACCAAATTAGCTTCCTCACAGTGTGGAGCATTTAGTTTCGTGTCCTCCCAGGTACTCGTGCCAGTAAACGAATAAATATTATATGTCAAGGGGACATATATCTACAGGAGTTATGCATGTGGTTTCCGGCCCTGGAACCAACTTCAATCTAATTGGAAAGAAAGGATACATATAGTTGAAAAGATGACCAAGGGTCATCTTTGATCTTGCTCAGAGGGATCCCCCTGCCCTTGCCCTTGGGAGGTGGGGTTGCCTCCATGCCAGCATACATCCTCGCTGGTGGTAATACGTGTGCACCTGCTCTTCATCAGCTCTGCATAGGGCACACACCCTTGACTGCTGCAAGATGGGCCTTGAGCATTGAGATGTCCAATCCCATCACAAGTGTGGTCCCTAGAAAGTGTATGCAAATACCTGGATGACATGCAGCCCTTCTGTTTCAGCTGGACTCAAAACACCCAGCACTTCCCTCCATTGACCTCCAGTGATGATGGGCTCACTGGAATAGGTGACCATAGAGCCTTGGGAAGAGTCAGAACAAAGAGCCGGGCTCACAGAGGTGGGAATGGGACAATTCCAGGACTCATAGCAGCTCTAGGGCCTTGGCTTGGGAGAAGTGGAGGTTTTCACCTGTGTGCCCTGCCTGTATGTGCCAGATACATCCACACACCTGATGTCTTCTCCTCTCACCACCCACTGACTGGTTCGTTCCCTCTGTCCATGTCTTGTCCTCTTCCTCATAGTTTCTGGTGACTCACTTTATTGCTGTGCTACCTAATTGTATTTTATACCTCTTGCTCTCTTACAACGCATCTCACAGCTACAATTCCTGTGGATTCCTGCCTTAGTTCAGACAGCAGTCAAGTTGGCTGGCCCCTCTCTGAATTTATATCTGTTGGTCAATTGCCTACTAAGGTGCAAACAGCTGTGGCTGCTGGAGGGATGAGGTGGAAAGAGCAGAGGTGATAAAGACAACATCGCCACCTAAAGTTGCCTCTTCAGCAAAGCTATAGACAAGGCAGTATCCTCATGGCCTTGGCAGTCACTTTAACTAACCTCACCCAGCTCTCCACAGGTCATTAGAGAGTACACACCTGGACTTGTTCCCCACTCCCCCATCATTCGGGTTTCTTTTAGAATTGCTTTTACCAGCTGTGCTTCGAAGTGATGCCTGCACATTCACCAAATGTGTTGTCAGAAAACAGCTTTACCTAAAATCCACTTGTCTATCTATTCTGGGGTGTGGTTGAGGACATGTTCAGTATTTGACTCAGTGATTCTTTATTGAGGACCAGGACCCATGGAAGAAATTTCTCTCATATCTCATTAATAGGAATTGCTGTGTGTTTCCTGAACCACTGGTTTGGGTATGTTTTTGGGCATAATGTATCATATAGTGTTTCCCTCTGTACTGCCCACTAGAAGGTCAGAATCTTGTCTGCAACAGGTTTACATGGCTTTATTATATGGGTTTTATGTACAACTTCTTCATCTTTATTTTAATCTTTTTTTTCACCCTAATTTCCTTGGTTATTTTCTGTCTGCTTGTATTGTATATATTTTTATAAGATATATCATTTTTTTTTAATGAGGTGGAATATAAATACATTTTAAAATAGAAACTACCAGGGTGCCTGGACGGCTCAGTTGATTAAGCATCTGACTCTTGATTTCGGCTCAGGTCATGATCTCACAGTTCACGGATTAGAGCCCCGCATTGGGCTCTGTGCTAACAGCGGGGACTGACATGGGATTCTCTGTCTCCCTCTGTCTCTGCCCCTCCCCTGCTTATGCCCCCCACCCAAAGTAAAATAAGTAAGCTTAAAAAAAAATAAAATAGAAACTACTGATTATAGCTGTTCATGTGGCAAATATTAAGCACCTACTTTTGCCAATGGCCTTGATGAAAACGTATTTCCTGCATTATTTATGTGTATATAGTAGAAACTGAATGGGTTTAAAGGAGAATGCAATCACTGCGATTGCCACAGTGGCTCCTGGAAGGATGTGGAAAAAGTGAAGAATTTCTCAGGGGTCCTCATGAACCCATTATCCATCTGTTTTGGAGCCTGGTCAAGCTGAGCCTGTGCAGTCAAAGCTAGAGTGTCATGCTTTCAGGGGCACAGTCCTTATGGCTTGGGGCTCTTTATTCCTTCACTCACCACAGTTTACAAGTGTAAACTGTACAAAGCAAAAAGAGAAAAATAGCACCGTAAGCACCATAGAAATGACTAGAGTCTATGTTCTTGAAGTTTTTATTTTAGAATTTCAGAAGTGCAGCAAATCATTTTAATATTCACAGTTTGCTCAATATAAACAATAAATTATAAAAATGCCCAGTTATAAATAATGCACATATTTCTAGTATTAACTCTCAGGAATTGTAAGGATTTATGTCAGCTAGACATAACTCAGGGAAAATTCTCTTTCCTGGTCCTTTTCAAATAATTTTCTCCTTTTGGCGTTTTCCTTTAGGGAAATAAATTCTTTATTATCTACCTCAAGTGGTCTAGTTTTTTTAAAAATACAAGATAAAATACAATATTCTTAGCTCATCTCACTCCGCTACCCTTTGGAGACAGCTCAGAGATGGCAGAGTCACTAATCTGGACTTTTAACCAGACACAGGAGAAAGGTGGGTTTGCTAGTGGAGGGATAAGCATCGTAAAATGATCCCTGAAGCCAAATAGACTTTCT
The DNA here is from genome assembly GCF_007474595.2 of Lynx canadensis. NCBI lineage: Eukaryota > Metazoa > Chordata > Mammalia > Carnivora > Felidae > Lynx > Lynx canadensis. Next base: position 75,058,630 of record NC_044311.2, on the reverse strand, counting down.
AAAACATTTTGTCATTTGGGGTTATCTTTGCCTCATCCACTCACTCTGAAAAACACAAAGTTGAATGTAATTACTATTTCCATTACACTGTTATGAAGATTAGAGGATACTAAGCTTTTTTCCTTCAGAACAAATCTCACGTTCCCAGCTTCTCATACCCGAGGCAGATGTTAGGATACAGATGAAATGCATGGATTATGATGGAATAGGTCCATAATGCAGCAAAAATTCTGTGACTCCTGAACATACCTAAATGTGAATCTCTTGCCCTTTTAAAGTAGACTGTCATGTATCAAAAACAAAGAATAGGAAACAGAATTCTGCTAGCTGAAATTAACTCTAAAGACAAAAATAGCAGAGTACCAGTATCTTTACTTCAAGTATTTCTAACATGCTTTCTGTTTCTTACCTTGCACAGCTGAACTATTTCCCTATATAACTGAAAGGTGCCATGTTCAGTGAAGCTCACAAAATTGTAGTTTTGATTTAGTGACAGATGAGCCTGACTGGCACTTTCAAAATTATCAACTTCAAATAAGCACGCTTTATAATTTGGAAATAGACCCTTATGGGCTCTTTCCCTGTCAAGAAATGTAACAGCTTATTTTTATGTATGTCTGTGTTTCCCAAAGGATGACATCAGGAAACTGGGCAAGCTGTTGATGCATGGTTCTTTCAGTGTCTGGACAGTTCACAAGGATCGTTATAAAATGAAGGATTTTATTCGATTTAAGCCCAGCCAGAGGCAAATCTATCTTTTTGAAAGAGGAATCGTGTTCTGTAAGATACGAATGGAGCCCAGTGACCAGGGCCTATCTCCTCATTACAGCTTTAAGAAATCCATGAAGGTAAAGGGGTCCTATTGCATTTGGGAATCAGCACGACCCTATGGAGAGAAATATCAATATCCTTGTTTTACAGATCAGGAAACTAAAACCTAGAAAGGAGAGGTTAACTTGCCAAATGCCACACAACAGAACTAGACTCCACATCCAGACCTTTCTAACTCCAAAGTCAAGCTGGTAATCAGTCACTGAACAGGGTCAGGGCTGGCATTGAGAAAAGAGTGCTAGGTAGAGAAAAGGGACCATATGCCAGCCTGTCTGGACAAATTAATTGGGAAAGTACCTTCCAGGCAGAGGGGTGAAAGACTTGGTGATTGAACATGGGCTGGATTTCATCTTTGACTTACCCTTCTCAACCACACATCTTTGCATACAAGCGTTGACAATATCCTGGCTCTGGAGGTGTAGGACCCACGTCTACACCAAGCATCATCTCTCGCCTGTGTAGGAAATATTTCATAGCTGGTGAGGAGACCCCCCTCCCCCCCCCCACACACATGCATGTGTGCAACACACACACATTTGTGCTTTTGTGATTAAAGTTGCTAGTTGTTCATAGTAGCTTTTGTTATTTATGTTTCTTAGTGGAGACTAATTCAGTTACTATTATATACAGATTTGTGAAATACTTAGGTGTTAAAGGAGAGATGATCTCTTTGCTTAAAGGTTGAGGAGTCCATGAAAAGATACAGTCTGTGTTGTCCCCTGAAACAGAGAAGAGAGATGACACTGTGTGTTTTATGCTCCTTGGGGCCATTAACAGACAACAACAAAACATGTGAAAGGAAGATAGAAGAAGAGAACTACCAAGGGTAGAAAGAACTAGAGTGGCTGACGGGGACAGTTTAAAAATCAGACAACAGTGGTACAGCAGTTTTTCTTCTTTCTTTACAATAGCTGAAGACACTTTCAGTTCGCCAGCTTGGAAGGGGGAGCAACAGAAAGTTTGAAGTTGCCAACCGAAATGGACTTGAGAAATACATCCTGCAGGTAAAGCTCATGCCTTCCTCACAGGTGTCTGCTACTCTTTCCTTATTGTGTTCCCTGACTTGGCAAGTGTTTTCTATCTCATTATTCTAAAGGTCATCCAGAAAATAAAAACCCTGTCCAATTAATGTTCCATGTGATCTGATACTCAGAGTGTCTTCTTATCTGCAATTGCAGGCAACTTCAAAGGAAATCAGAGATTGTTGGTTTTCAGAAATAAGTAAATTACTAATGGAACAGCAAAACAATATTAAAGGTAAGGTTACCCCTGCTGACTTTAGTCTGCAGAGATACTGATTCTAATTTTGTGGTGGGTGTGCACACTGGGGATATTGTTAAAGAAAATGGTTTGCCAGGAAAATAACTGTGGCCACATTTTCATCGCAGCTGGAAGCAACTATGCTTGCTTTAAGTTGTGTGGGGTTTGTATGTGTGTGTGTGTGGTTGTGTGTGGACGTGTCCCTTTCAACTGTGTTCCCCCTACATACCAAATTGTCAAGGTCAACTTTCTCAACCCCAAATCCCAAACCCACCCAAGATTATGTTATGGGGATTTAAATGGCCAGTACTACTTTCAGAAGCTGTACTGCTTTTTTTTTTTTTAAAGCTGAGATATAATTAGCATACCATAAAATGCACTCTTATTAAAGTGTATAGTTCAATGGGTTTTGATCTCTTCACAAGGTTGTGCAACCATCACCGGAACATTTTCATCACCCTCCCCAACAATAAAACCCTGTGCCCATTGGCAATCATTCCCCATCTTCCTCCTCCCCTCTGACCCTGGCAACTGTGAATCTGCTTTCTATCTCTATGGATTTTCTTCTTCTGGACATTTTACAGAAACAGAATCATATAACATGTGGCATGTTCTGTTTAGTTTCTTTCACCCAGCAAAATTTTTCCAGTGTTCATCCATATTGTAGCATGTCTCAGTACTTTATTCCTTTCCATAGCTGAGATATAGTACATTGTATGGATATAACATATGTTTATCCATTCATAAGCTGATGGATATTTTGGTTGTTTCCACTTTTTGGATAGTATGAATAATGCTGCTATGGAAACTTGTGTATAAGTTTTTGTGTGAACCTCTGGGAAAAAATACATATATATATTATACATGTATATATGTATACATGTATAATATATATAAATAATTTCTGGGCCATATGGTAACACTAACTCTATGCTAACTTTCTGAGGAATTTCCAAATTGTTTTCCAAAGCACTACTACCATTTCTTGTTTGCACCAGCAAGGTGTGAGGGTTCCATCTTCTCCCTTCTCTCACCAACATTTGTTATTGTCTTTTTATTATTACTATTATTATTATAGCCATCTCAATAAATATGGAATGGTAGCTCATTGTGGTTTTGATTTGCACTTCCCTAATGCTAGTAATATTGAGCATCTTTTCATGTGCCTATTGACTATTTAAAAAAAAAATTTTTAGGGGCACCTGGGTGGCTCAGTCGGTTAGGCGTCCGACTTCGGCTCAGGTCATGATCTCACGGTCTGTGAGTTCGAGCCCTGCGTCGGGCTCTGTGCTGATAGCCCCTTCCATGCTCATGCTCTGTCTCTCTCAAAAATAAATAAATGTTGGGGTGCCTGGGTGACTCAGTCGGTTGAGCATCCGACTTCAGCTCAGGTCGTGATCTCATGGTCTGTGAGTTCGAGCCCCGCATCGGGCTCTGTGCTGACCGCTCAGAGCCTGGAGCCTGCTTCAGATTCTGTGTCCCTGTCTTGCTCTGCTCCTCCCCCGCTCATGCTCTGTCTCTCTCTCTCTCTCTCTCTCTCTCTCTCTCTCTAAAGAATAAATAAAACATTAAAAAAATTTAAAAAAAAAATAAATGTTAATTTTTTTTTAATGTTTGTTTATTTTTGAGACAGAGAGAGACAGAGCATGAGCGGGGGAGGGGCAGAGAGAGAGACAGACACAGAATCCGAAGCAGGCTCCAGGCTCTGAGCTGTCAGCACAGAGCCCGATGCGGGGCTCAAACCCACAAACCGTGAGATCATGACCTGAGCCAACCAACTAAGCCACCCAGGCACCCCAATTTACTGGCCATTTGTATATTTTCTGTGAAGAAATGTCTATACAATGCTTATGTCCATTTTAAAATTAGATTATCTTTTTATAGTGGTTGTAAAACCTTATTTCTATATTCTGGGTACTAGACTTTTATCAGATATGTGATTTACAAATATTTTTTCACATTCTGTGGCTTGTCTTTTCGCTTTCTTGATCACTTCTTTGTTGAAGTCTAATTTATCTATTTTTTTCTTTGGTTGTTTGTGTTTTGGCGTCATATCTAAAAAATCATTGCCTAACGGCACCTGAGTAGCTTAGTTGGTTAAGCATCCAACTCCTGATTTCAGCTCTGGTCATGATCTCATGGTTTGTGTGATCGAGCCCCGCATTGTCAGTGCAGAGCCTGCTTGGGATTCTGTCTCTCCCTCTCTCTCTATCCAGCCCTCTATCTCTCAAAATAAATAAATAAACATTAAAAGAAAAAAAGAAATCATTGCCTAATCCAAGATTTATACCTGTGCTTTCTTCTAAAAATTTGTTTTTAACTCCTTGATCCATTTTGAGTTAATCTTTGAATTAGGGATCTAAGCTTATTCTTCCACATGTGTATATCCTATTGTCCCTGAACCATTTATTAAAAAGACTATTCTGTTCTTCACTGAATGGTCTGGGCACTTTTTATGGATTCAAGTGCCTTAACAATGTTTGTATTCCCCCCAAATTCATATGTTGGAACTTTACCCAATGGTAACACCCAATGGTATTAGGAAGTGAAGACTTCGGGAGGTAATTAGGAGTAGGTGAGGTTATAAGAGTGGAGCTAACATGAATAGGATTAATGCCATCATAAATGCCATGAGAGAATTTTCTTCCTATCTCTGCTCTCTGCTATGTGAGGATATAATGAGAAGTCAGCAACCTGCAACCCAGAAGAGAACCCTCACCAGAACACAACCATGTGATCTAAGATTTCCAAACCTCTAGAACTGTAAGAAATAAATTTCTGTTGTTTATAAGCCACCCAGTCTATGGTACTTTGTTATAGCAGCTTAAACTAAGACAACACCCTTGTTGAAAATCAATTGACCATCGATGCAGAATTTTTGGTTGACAGTCTTTTTCTTTAAGCACTTTGAATATGTCATGCCATTGTTTTGTGGCCTCCATAGTTTCTGATAAGAAATCAACTATTAATCTTATTTGAAAATGTCTTGCATCTGACAAGCTGCTTTTCTCTTACTACTTTCAGATTCTTTCTCTTTTGACAGTTTGATATATCTAGGTGTATCTCTTTGAATTTATATTTCTTGGAGTTTGTAGATAATTGGATGTGTAGATTAGTTTTTTCATCAAATTTGGGAAGTCTTCAGCCATTATTTCTTTAAGTATTCTTTCAGCCTCTTTGTTTTTGTCTTCTTCTGGGACTCCCATTCTGTCTATATTGGTGTGCTTGATGGTGTCCTACAGATTCTTAGTGGCTCTATAAATTCTTTTTCGTTCTTGGGGCACCTGGGTGGCTCAGATGGTTCAGTGTCAGATTTCAGCTCAGGTCATGATCTCGCGGTTCATGAGTTTGAGCCCCACCCTGGGCTCTGTGCTGACAGTTCAGAGCCTGAAGCCTACTTCAGATTCTGTTTCTCCCTCTCTCTGTGCCCCTCCCCCACTCATGCTCTGTCTCTCTCTCTCTCTCTCTCTCAAAAATAATAAACATTAAAATTTTTTTAATTAAAAAAATAACTATTACAAAAATAAAATAAAATAATAATAAAATAAATAAATTCTTTTTCATTCTTTTTCTTTCTCAAACTGGATAGTTTCAATTGATCTATATCTAAGTTCTCTCACTCTTCTGCCTGCTCAAATTTGCTATTGAGCCACTCTACTGAATTTTTCTTTTTGGTTATTATACTTTTCAACCCAGAATTTCTACTGGCTCCTTTTAAATATAATTTCTCTCTATTTATTTTCTCAATTTGATGAGTGTTTGTTCTCATACTTTCTTTTAGTTCTTTTTTTTTTTTTTTTTTTGGTTTCCTTTAATTCTTTGAACATTTTATAAATAGTTGATTTAAAGTCTTGGTCTAGGAAGTCTAATATCTTGGCTTCCTCAGGGACAGTTTCTCTTGATTGCTTTTTTTCTTTTTTCTACATATGGGCCATGATTTCTTGCTCCTTTACATGGCTTACAATTTTTCTGCTGAAAACTGGACGTTTAAAATAATATAATATGGCAATTTTAGAAACCAAAGTCATCTCTATCTCCAGTGTTTTTTGTTGGTATCATTTGTTGTTTTGTTACTGTTTGTTTAGTGATTTTTCCAGTCCTTGCCAGGAGCTCTGTGTGGATAATGGGGTACACCTTCAACACATAGACAAACAGGTGACAGTTCCACCTTAGCTTTCGCTTCCTATTTGTACAGAGCCCCAAGATCAACCAGAGATGAGAGCATAAGACCTTCTCAGATTTTTCATGAACATACATACAGACTTGGGCATGTAACATGGTCTTCCAGATTCTAAGGAATATTGGGAGCTTTTGAAAGCCACTATGGACATCTCATTCCCAAGTTTTACCTTTTAAACTTCTGATTAGCCTATTTTTGTCCCAGCTGTTATCCAGTGCCTCGGGCAGCCAACAAGTTAAACAATTGCCTCTAGTAATTTTCCACAAATATCCCCGGGGAAAAGGTTTTTCACACTGTGCAAGCTCTGAATTGGTCTAAGAAAGACAGCCTTGTAAGTAGGGTGTTCCAAAGAACTCCCAACCAAGTCGAATAATGACAGTTCTCTGGAAATGAAACTTTGATTGAACTCCAACCTCGTTCTGCCTCCTCCTATGGCTGCCAGGTTGTTAATTTTCACCATGACTGCAGGCTGTTGGTTTCCAAAGCTACCATCAAGAAGGAGGGGTTGGTTGGGAATAGGGCAGCTAAAATACCACAAAGCTCAATGTTCATACATACCAAGATACTTCCATTTTTCTTGAATAAATATTCCCCTGATTGCTGTAAGCCTTTGCTTAATTTCTAGTGTTCTGAAAGTATTGTTTCTGTTTTTGCCAGTTTTTTCCATGTTTTCATGGAGGAGACCATTTTTTAGGGTTTTTTTTTTTTTTCTCCTGAACTATTTTCACAGGTATCACTTGCTGAATGCCTTTTAATAATTAAAACTCATCTTTGAGTAGGTTTTGCTCTTTCACATTTGTTTTTTCAATTGATCCTCATAACAGCAGGGATATTTGATAGGAAAAATTCACAATAAGCTTGATCAATTGAGTTCAGATATTTCCTTCAGGTAATGTGAAGGCTAAGAAATACTAGTCTCATGTGGAAAATCTCTCTCCTATCATTTATACTGACAATGGTTGTTGTGTTTGGTAAGGAAAGTTATGTGACTATGAAAAGATAAACTTTGTCCTTAGAGACTTAGCAGGAATGCGACCATTTCACATTCTTTCTGTGTCTTCTCTGACCATTAGGTGGATAGGAAGATGCAAGGGTGAGTATGCATCACAAGATGTAGAAAAAGATAATCTAAGAAGGGTGATTGGAAAACCACCACATCAGTTTTCTGTCACAACAACCAAGTGATGTAAGTTTCTTATTTAAACTTCTGGCCTTTGCCAAGAAATAATACTACATTATGTAGTTTGTTTTAATTTATATAAAGTTAATATGGGGAAAAACTACTTTTGCTTTTGAACTATTAATACTACACTAAATATATGTTAAGGTAATTGAATATGAGAGCTCTGGAGACATAAAACAGGAAGATGTAATAACCCCAGTAGAACAAGTTACCTGTTTTCCCCAGAAGCAACATTCTAGTCACAAGATTGTACTAGAAATCATTACCATAGTTTCACAAAGGATGGTTTAGGGATAGCCTGCCTTAGAATTACTTGAAGAGCTTGTTACAAATGCAGGTATCTGGGTCCTATCCTAGAACTGTGGAATTAGGATAGCTGTGGTTAATGACTTGGAATATGCATTTTAGCTTATTAAAGTTTCTGGACAAAGGCCTTAAACTATTATTTTTTAAATGCCTTTATTGAGGTATAATTAACAAAATAAACTGCACATATTTAAAATATACATGGGGGAGAGGAAGGAAAAAAAAAAAAAAGAGGTTAGAGTGGGAGAGAGCCAAAGCATAAGAGACTGTTAAAAACTGAGAACAAACTGAGGGTTGATGGGGGGTGGGAGGGAGGGGAGGGTGGGCGATGGGTATTGAGGAGGGCACCTTTTGGGATGAGCACTGGGTGTTGTATGGAAACCAATTTGTCAATAAATTTCATATATAAAAAATAAATAAATAAATAAATAAAGTTCAAGAAAACTTGAAAAAAAAATAAAAAAATAAAATATACAATCTGTGGGGCGCCTGGGTGGCGCAGTCGGTTAAGCGTCCGACTTCAGCCAGGTCACGATCTCGCGGTCCGTGAGTTCGAGTCCCGCGTTAGGCTCTGGGCTGATGGCTCAGAGCCTGGAGCCTGTTTCTGATTCTGTGTCTCCCTCTCTCTCTGCCCCTCCCCCGTTCATGCTCTGTCTCTCTCTGTCCCAAAAATAAATAAACGTTGAAAAAAAAATATATACAATCTGATAAGTTTTGACACATGTACACACCTGTGAAAGCATCACCACAGTCAAGATAATGAACACATCTATCACCCCTACAAGATCATACCCCTTTTTATTACCTTTCTCCTGTTCTTCCCTCATCCCCCACTGCTTTCCAGGTGGTCACTGATCTTTTTATCACTAAAGATTGGTTTGAATTTTCTATCGTTTCAGAAAGAGAATCATACAGCATGTACTTTTTTTGGTCTGGTTTCTCTCACTTAGCATAATTTTTGTGTTTTTGTGTAACAGTAGTGTATTCCTTTAAGTGCTGTGTAGTATTCCATTGTTTGGATATACCCCAATTTCTTTATCCATTAACAGGTAAATGCATAAATATTTATGCATGAATGCATAAATATTTTTCTTTTTGATATGTCTGGCTAGAGGTTTATCAATTTTATTATTTTTTTCAAATAACCAGCTTCTGGTTTCATTGATCTGTTCCATTCTTTTATTTTTTTAGATTCTATATCATTTATTTCTGTTCTAATCTTTTTTATTTCCTTCTTTCTGCTGGCTTTAGGTTTCATTTGTATTTCCTTTTCTAGTTCCTTGAGGTATAAGGTTAGGTGTTTATTAGAGATTTTTCTTGCTTCTTGAGGTAGGCCTGTATTGTTATATATTTCTCTCCTAGGACCACTTTTGCTGCATCCCAAAGGTTGTGTTTTCATTTTCCTTTGTCTCCATGTATTTTTTTATTTCTTCTTTGATTTCATGGTTTATCTATTCATTGTTTAGTAACAATGTTGTTTAACCTCCATGTATTATTTGTGGTCTTTCCAGACTTTTCCTTGTAGTTGACTTCTAGTTTCACAGTGTTGTGGTCAGAAAAGGTGCATGGTATGACTTCAGTCTTTTTGTTATTTGTTGAGTCCTGTTTGTGACCTCACATGTGATCTATTCTGGAGAATGTTCCATGTGCACTTGGAAAGAGTGTATATTCTGCTGTTTTAGGATGGAATGTGCTGAATATATTTGTTAAGTCCACCTAGTCCAGTGTGTCATTCAAAGCCATTGTTTCCTTATTGATTTTCTGTTTAGATGATCTGTCCATTGATGTAAGTGGAGTGTTAAAGTCCCCTACTATTATTGTATTATTATCAATTATTTCCTTTATGTTTGTTATTATTTTATATATTTGCATGCTTCCATGTTGGATGCGTAAACATTTACAATTGTTTTATCTTCTTGTTGGATTGTCCCCTTTATTATTATATAGTGCCCTTCTTTGTCTCTTGTTACAGTCTTTGTTTTAAAGTCTAGTTTGTCCACTGTAAGTGTTGCTATTCTGGCTTTCTTTTGACATCCATTTGCATTAAAAATATTTTTCCAGACATGCACTTTTTTTTTTTTTAACGTTTATTCACCTTTGAAAGAGAGAGACAGAGCATGAGTAGGGGAGAGGCCAAAAGAGTGGGAGACACAGAATCCAAAGCAGGCTCCAGGCTCTGAGCTATCAGCACAGAGCCCGATGCGGGGCTTGAACTCACAGACTGTGAGATCATGACCTGAGCTGAAGTTGGGTATTTAACTGACTGAGCCACCCAGGTGCCCCTTTTTAAAAAAAATTTTTAATGTTTATTATTTTTGAGAGAGAGAGCATGAGTAGGGGAGGGGCAGAGAGAGAGAGGGAGACACAGAATCTGAAGCAGGCTCCGGGCTCCAAGCTGTCAGCACAAAGCCCGATGCAGGGCTTGAACCCACGAACTGTGAGATCATGACCTGAGGCGAAGTCGGATGCTTAACCGACTGAGCCACCCAGGCTCCCCTCCAACCACTCAATTTTAACCTACAGGTGTCATTAGGTCTAAAGTGAGTCTCTTGGAGGCAGCATTTAGATGGGTCTTGGTTTTTTTCTTTATCCATTCAGACACCTTATGTCTTTGATGAGGGCACTTATCCATTTACATTCATAGTAATTATTGATAGATATGTATTTATTGCCATTTTATTTCTTGTTTTGTGGTTGTTTCTGGAGATTTTCTCTGACCTTTCTCGTCTTTCTCTCTTTCATGTTTTGCTGATTTTCTTTAGTGATATATTGGGATTTATTTCTCTTTATTTTTTGCATGTTTCTTAGTGGTTTTTGATATATGGTTGCCATTAGGTTTATATAGCCTCTTCTGCAAATAGCAGTCTACTTTAAGTTGATATTTTAAGTCTATATTAAGTTGATAGTCTTTCAAATTTGAACCCATTCCCCTCCCCATGTTTTAGGTATATGTTATTATATTTTATATATTTTTCTGTGTGTGAGTTCCTTGACTGATTTTTACAGAAATATTCATTTTTACTGCCTTTGTATTTCCTGCCTTTATATTGTCACTTTTAGTATCTCTTTTCCACTCACAGAGTCTCCTTTAATATTTCTTGCAGGGCTGGTTTAGTGGTCATGAGCTCCTTTAGTTTTTGTCTGTCTGGGAAACTCTTTATCTTTCCTTCTATTCTGAATGATAGCCTTGCTGGATAGAGTATTCTTGGCTTTTTATCTTGATGAGGTCCCAATAGTTCATTTTTGCTTTTGTTTCCTTTGCCTCCAGAGACATGTTGAGTAAGAAGTTGCTGCAGCCGAGGTCAAAGAGGTTTTTGCCTGCTTTCTCCTCGAGGATTTTGATGGCTTCTGTCTTATGTTTAGGTTTTTCATCCATTTTGAGTTTATTTTTGTGTATGGTGTCAGAAAGTAGTCCAGATTCATTCTTCTGCATGTTGCTGTCCAGTTTTCTCAACACCATTTGCTTAAGAGACTATCTTTATTTCATTGGATATTCTTTCCTGCTTTGTCAAAGATTAGTTGGCCATACATTTGTGGGTCCATTTCTGGGTTCTCTATTCTGTTCCATTGATCTGAGTGTCTGTTTTTATGCCAGTACCATAGTGTCTTTATGATTACAGCCTTGTAATACATCTTGAAGTCCGGAATTGTGATGCCTCCAGACTTGGGTTTCTTTTTCAGAATTGCTTTGGCTATTTTGGGTATTATCTGGTTCCATACAAATTTTAGGATTATTTGTTCTAGCTCGGTGAAGAATGCTGATGTTATTTTGATAGGGATTGCATTAAATATATAGATTGCTCTGGGTAGTATTAACATTTTAACAATATTTGTTCCTCCATTCCATGAGCATGGAGTATTTTTCCATTTTTATTTTTGTATGTCTTCTTCAATTTCTTTATAAGCTTTTTATAGTTTTCAATGTATAGAAATTTCAGGTCTTTGGTTAGATTTATTCCTAGGTATTTTATGGTTTTTGGTTGCTTTTGTTAATTTTAATGGGAGTTCTCTGTGCCTCCTGGATCTGGATGTCTGTTTCCTTCCTCAGATTAGGGAAGTTTTCAGCTATTATTTCTTCAAATGAATTTTCTGCCCCTCTTTCTCTTCTTCTGGAACTCCTGTAATACTAATGTTATTACATTTGATGGATACACTAAATTCCCTAAGTCTATTCTCATTTTGTATAATTCTCCTTTCTCTCTTTTGTTCAGCTTTATTGCCTTCCATTAGTTTGTCTTCTAGGTCTTTAATTCATTCCTCTGATTCTTCCAGCCTACTATTCAAATTGCATCAACCATGTTTCTAATCTCATTTATTGCACTCTTCATCTCTGATTCTTTTTTAGCTCCTTTATCTCTGAGGTAAGAGTCTCACATGTCCTCTATTCTTTTCTCAAGCCCAATGAGTATCCTTATAATTGTCGCTTTAAATTCTCTATGAGGCATGTTACTTACATCTGTTTCACTTAGATCTCTGGCCGTGGCCTTATCTTGTTCTTTCATTTGTGATGAATTACTCCATCTTGGCATTTTGTCTAAGTTTCTGCCTTCTTCTGTATTCTAGAAAAGCCAGTTATGTCTCCTGCTGCTGGAAATAATGGCCTTATGAAGAAGAGGTCATGTAGTGCCCTGGGCCTGGTGCTTCAGGGAGTGCCTCCAGTGTGTGCTGCATGCACTCTACTATGTTCTGGCTGCTGTATCCCTCAGGCCAGTCATCTGCAGAGGCTCTCCTTGCTTGCTGTGAGCAGCGTTTGATCCCTGGCCTGAATGTGGCAAGCTTTAACAGAGGTGTGCTCTGGTCTGCTTGTGAAATGAGACCTGTCACCTCCTCCACTGGAACTAGGGCCCTGCAAAACTTTCTGATTGGGCAACATGGTATGGGAAGGGGTTTTTGCTGGTCTTCTGGGGGTGGGGCTTGCCACACTGGGACTGAGGCAGGAAGACTAAGAATAGTAGTGGAAGGGTAGTAGAGCACAGGGGGGGTGGGGCTTAGTGTAAGCAAGTTAGGCAGCCGTGTCAGCACTATACTGCTTCTCACAGGTGGCTCTGTTTATGCTGAGGGCCTGGAAAAGGAAATAGCCCTAACCAGCTCCTTTGTTCCCAAAGAGATGTGTCTGAATGCTGCTTCTCAAGGACAAGCTCTCAGAAGAGCAAATAATCTCCCCCATTTGTGTGCCCCAGGCACTCTCCAGATGCTTTTTCCAAGCTGTATCCCCCTGGGTTGTTTGCCTGCCTTTTCTCCAGGAATAGCTCAGTGTCCTCCAGCTCTGTCCCAGCCAAGCCTTTAAAACCGCAGGCTTTAAGCCCCATTGGTTGCAAGAACCCATGAAAATTCAGCCCCTCTCATTTTCTAAGTCAATGGCTATAGAAATGTTCTCCTTGTACATTCCCCTGTGTGCTCCTCTCTCTCTCTCTCTCTCTCTCTCTCTCTCTCTCTCTCATCCTTCTCTGTGACCATGACTGCCTCCCCTCTGCAGCAGCTACAATCTGTTTCTCCCCTAAACCATGTCTCTGCATTTGCTACCTTCTTCAGTGTGGCCTCTCAAGCCCTACTCAAGTCCTAACCCTGTGCTCCCTAGGTTGTGACAGGAATGTAAAATATAGATAAGAAGCAGAACCCCACAAACATTCTCTGGGACACATCACATGAAAGGTCAAAAACCCAGTTTCAATTAATCTAAGAAGACTGAAATCATATCAGGCATCTTTTCCAACCACAACAGTATGAAAATCAGTTACAGGAAAATACTAGAAGAAACAAAAACATGGAAGCTAAATAACATGTTACTAAACGACCAATGGGTCAATGAAGAAATCAAAGTAAAAATTAAAAAATACCTGCAGACAAATGAAAATGAAAACACTACAGTTCAAAATGTTTGCAACATAGCGAAAGCTCTTCTAAAAGGAAGTTTATAGTGGTACAGACCTACTTCAAGAAAGAAGAAAAATCTCAAATAAACAATTTAACCTCACACATAAAGGAACTAAAAAAAAATAAAACAAAGGCTAAAGTTAGTAGAAGGAAGGAAGTAATAAAAATCAGAATGGAAATAAATGAAATAGAAACTTAAAAATATAGAAAAGATCAATGAAACTAAGAGCGGGCTCTTCATAAAGTTAAACAAAACTGATGAACCTTTAACTAGGCTCAGCAAGAGAATAAGAGAGGACTCCAATAAAATCAGGAATGACAGAGCAGTTACAATTGACACCAGAGAAAAACAAAGGATTATAAGAGGTTACTATGAAAATTTATATGCCAACAAATTGGACAACCTAGAAAAAATGGATAGATTCCTAGAAATGTGGAATCTTCCAAGACTGAATCAGGAAGAAAAAGAAAATCTGAACGGACCAATTACTAGTAATGAAATTGAATCAGTAATTAAGGAAACAACAACAACAACAACAACTCCCAACAAACAAAAGTCCAGGACAAGATGGCCTCACAAGTGAATTCTACCAAACATTTAAAAAAGATTTAGTATCTATTCTTTTCAAACCATTCCAAAAAATAGAAGAGGAAGTAATGCTTCCACATTCATGCTATAAGGCCATCATTACCCTAATAGCAAAACCAAAGGTACTATAAAAAAAGAAAAGTATAGATGAACATCTCTGATGAACACAGATGCAAAAATCCTCAACAAAATATTAGCAAGCTGAATTCAAAAATACATTAAAAGGTTCATTCACCACAATCAAGTGGGATTTATTCCAGGGATACAAGGATAGTTTAATATATGTAAAGCAATCAATGTGATATACTATATTAATAAAATGAGGGATCAAAATCATACAGTCATTTCAATAGAGGCAGAAAAAGCATCTGACAACATTCAACATCCATTTATGATAAAATCTCTCAACAAGATAGGTTTAGAGGAAACATACCTCAACATAATAAAGGCCTATATGAAAAGCCCACAGTTAACATCATATTTATTGGTAAAAAACTGAGAGCTTTTCCTCTAACATTAGGAACAAGACAAGGATGTCCATTCTCACCATTTTTATTTAACATAATACTGGAGATCCTAGCCATAGCAATCAGACAAGAAAAAGAAATAAAAGGCATCCAAATTGATAAGCAAGAAGTAAAATTTTCACTATTTGCAAATGACATGATACTATACATAGAAAACCCTAAAGACTCCACCAAAGAACCTATTAGAAGTAATAAATGAATTCAGTAAAGTCATAGTATACAAAATCAATATACAGAAATCTGTTTTGTTTCTATACACTACTAATGATATAGCAGACAGGGAAATTAAAAATTAAAAGTCCCATTTATAATTGCATAAAATAAAATAATAAAATAAAAGTATTAAATACCTAGGAATAAATTTAACCAAAGATGAAAGACCTGTACTTCAAAAACTGTAAGACATTGATGAAAGAAATAAGAGATGACACAAATAAATAGAAAAATATACTATGCTTGAAAGAACAAATATTGTTAAAATGTCCATACTATCCAAAGCAATCTACAGATTCAATGCAATCCCAATCAAAATACCAATAGTGTTTTTCACAAAACTAGAACAAAATATTTTTTTATAAAAAATTTTTAAAGTTTATTTATTTATTAAGAGGCGGGGGGGAGCAGATAGAGAGGAAAATACAGAATCCCAAGCAGGCTCCATGCTGTCAGCACAGAGCCCAGCATGGGGCTTAAACCCACAAACTGTGAGATCACAACCTAAGCTGAAACCAAGAGTCAAAGTCTTAACCGACTGCGCCACCATGGTGCCTCTAGAACAAAAATCTTCTAATTTGAATGGAACCACAAAAGACCCCCGAATAGCCAGAACAATACTGAGAAAGAAGAACAAAGCTGGAGGTATCACAATCCCAGATTTCAATATATACTATAAATCTATAGTAACCAAAAGAGTATGGTACTTGCACAAAAATAGACATAGATCAGTGGAACACAAATGATAGCCCAGAAATAAACCCATGTGGGTTTTTTTTTAATGTTTATTTATTTTTTAGAGAGAGGGGGAGGAAAAGAGGATCTGGAGTGGCTCTGTACTGACAGCACAGAGCCCAATGTGGGGCTTGAACTCACAAACCGTGACATCATGACCTAAGCCGAAGTCAGACACTCAACTGACTGAGCCATCCAGGTACCACAAACCCATGCTTATATGGTTAACTAATCTATAAGAAAGGAGGCAAGAACATATAATGGGAGAAAGACAGTTTCCCCCATAAATTGTGTTGGGAAAGCTGGACAGCTATATTCAATAGAATTAAACTGGGCCACTTTCTTATACCATACACAAAAATAAACTCAAAATGGATTAAAGACCTAAGTGTAAGACCCTAAACCACAAAACTCCTAAAACAGACAGTACCTCTTGGAAATCAACCTTAGCAATATTTTTCTGGGTAAATCTCCCAAGCCAAGGAAGCAAGAGCAAAAGTGTAAGCTATTGGGACTACATCAAACTAAAAAGCTTTTACACTTTTTAGTGTAAAAGGAAAGGAAAAAAGGAAAAAAAGGAAACCAAAAAGGCAAACCAAACCATCAGCAAACCAAAAAGGCAACCTGCTGAAAGGGAGAAAACATTTGCAAATGATACATACAATAAGGCATAAATATCCAAAATAAATAAGGAACTCCCATAATCCAATGCCAAAAAACACAAATAGTCTGATTAAAAAATGAACAGAGGACCTGAATAGACATTTTTCCAAAGAAGACATACAGCTGGCCAATGGACACATGAAAAGATGCTCACCATCACTCATCATCAGGGAAATACAAATCAAAACCACAAAGAGTATCACCTCACACCTGTCAGAATGGCTACTATCAAAAAGACAAGAAATAACAAATGTTGCTGAGGATGTGAAGAAAAGGGAACCCTCAAGCATTGTTGGTGGGGATGTTAATTGGTGCAGCCACTATGGAAAAGAGTATGAAGATTCATTTAAAAACTAAAAATAAAAGTGCCATACTATCTAGTGATTCCACTTCTGGGTATTTACCCAAAGAAAACGGAAACACCAAATCACAAACATTTTCCAGGGTGCCTCTGGAGACAGCCAGGAGGAAGGGGCAGTACAGACTCAGAAGGGATTTCAGAAAGGTGCTCCTTATCCCCATCTATGCCTGCCCACTCAAAAACGTTCTCCTGGGGGCGCCTGGGTGGCGCAGTCGGTTAAGCGTCCGACTTCAGCCAGGTCACGATCTCGCGGTCCGTGAGTTCGAGCCCCGCGTCAGGCTCTGGGCTGATGGCTCGGAGCCTGGAGCCTGTTTCCGATTCTGTGTCTCCCTCTCTCTCTGCCCCTCCCCCGTTCATGCTCTGTCTCTCTCTGTCCCAAAAATAAATAAACGTTGAAAAAAAAAAAATTTAAAAAAAAAAAAAAAACGTTCTCCATCTGTAACTCCTCGCGCTGTGCAAGGCACTCAGGAAGTACCTAATAAGTGATTGTTGAATGAACCTGTAATCCAGTTCAGGTACAGTGCCTGCTTAGTTTTCCTAGGCTCCTTTGGCTTGATCCTAATGGAGGCACCCAGGCCCTCAGTCAAAAAGATGATAGAGGTGAGAGGGGGTGAGGACTGTGCTAGACAGAGCAAGTACTCTACTACAGCATCTAATAGGCTCTATTATAATTTTATGGTGTGTTTAACTTTTTCTTCCCATTAGACCACGAATTCCTCTAGAGAATGAAGGTTGTCTTATTAGTTTTAACTTCCCTTAGGCCTCATATTATATAAAGGCCTAGCACTCATAGGTGCTCAGTAAATGTTTAGCAAATAAACAAATAAAAGAACTCATTGAATAATCACATCAGGCTGGCAAACCACTCTGCAAGCAGAGTCAGGGGTGATGAGGTTTAGCTCAGGACACATCTCATGCATCTCAGACCTCCAGAGCCTAGCAAGTGTTGAGCTAATCTAACCCAAAAGAATTACTATAATAGTTGGCATTTCAGGACAGGGAAGAGAGGAGGAGGGAGCTATAGCAAGCCCATGAAACAGCTTTTACGAGGATGAAAGGGGATTCCTCCTCCTCACCTCTCCCACTTTAAGACTTGTAGCCAGGGGCACCTGGCTGGCTCAGTTGATAGAGCATGCAACTCCTGACCTAGGGGTCATAAGTTTGAGCCCCATGTTGGGTGTAGAGATTACTTAAAAATAAAATCTTAAAAAAAAAAAAGACTTGCAGCCAGTTTGAAGTTAATTATATAATCCAGCAAATGGTGTCCACTGAACATTCCCTTGTTGACTGTCATGCCCAGAGCCAAGGCAGGTCCTAGACTATGGTGAAGGAGGAGGATGAAGCAGGTCCTTGAAACTTTAGGAGAACCCGAGTGAGCCAGCACCACTCCAACAGGCATAGGGAGGAATGCATGTGCCATTCTTTCCAATGGTTCAACATTCGTGTATATTTCTCTAAAGAAAAGGCAATGGAATGGGATTTGTTCCCTGGATTGAAAATATGGAAACAGCTACCAGCAGTTAGGAAGACCCAGTCCCCAGCACAGATGGGATTAAAGGTAGGACCCAGTGGGATAGTGGGGGAGTAATGGGGGATACCAGCTCTTTAGAAGCTGAGGAAGACATTGCCTGATTCTCAGCCCCTTCCTTAATTATGTGAGTGAGAAGAAAGATATAAAATTGGTTTTCTGCTATTCATTTGTGTGGCTCTAATTAGGCCAGAATTAACAAGAAGGGCAAATGTTTCACATCTAATGTGACTCCCACTTTGGAAAAGCTGCCCTTTTAAGGAAATGATTGTAGGGATAAGAGATTGCCAGTATGTCTCTGCTTGGGAATAAAGACACTGGGTCATGGCAACTTTATTTCTTGCTGTGTCCAGGATTTATGGATTTCACCTCCTCTCAGAGCTTTTCCAGGGAAAGGTTAGGAACACTTGATCCAGGTGCTTCCCCACAAGGCTTCAGCCCTGATTTCTTTGTGTGTCGGTTTTCTGGTGGCTAAAATTGGGTATGGGATCAAAAAGAACAAGTATGGAAGCATTTTATATTCTAATGACATAATAGATTATGGTTTACAGGGCTCTGAATGTGCTGTGTTTGTTGCCATCTTTTCTGTCCTTGCCTGTTTAAATTGAAGATAACCTTTTCCAATAGACCTTCTACTTTATGCTGTTACCACTGCCCATAATTCAAGTCTTGATTTAGTATTTGAGACTCCAGTTTGGGACTATTATGTAATTAATTTCATGGGACATGAAGTATGTATTTAGGCCTACAGTTTATTTAGAAAAGGCATCTGGAAGGAATTTTAGCACAAAATACATTTACTGAGTACCTACAAAGTACAAAAGTCATTGAAGAAATATACACAGACCCCACACCCCAACTCAGGGGCAAAGCTAATTAATGTTATGCTTATTGGTCAGACTTCTAGACTCTTGGATGCTAATGAGCATGAAATGGCAAATTAACAGGAAGATGGTCACATAATAAGTAATTGGATGTGCAGTCTTGGTCAACAAATATTGGTGGCAATGCCTTTAATAAAGCAGTGATTCTCAATTAGGGTATATATGTGAGTTATAATATTTTATATTTGGGGGGGGTGCCTGGGTGGCTCAGTCTTGATTTCGGCTCAAGTCATGATCTCACAGTTCTGTGAGTTTGAGCCCCACATTAGACTCTGTGCTGACAGTGCAGAGCCTGCTTGGGATTCTGTTTCCCTCTCTTTCTCTCTCTCTCTGCCCCTCCCCTACTCTCTCTCTCTCTCTCTCTCTCTCTCTCTCTCAAAAAAAATAAATAAATAAACTTTTTTAAAAAAATCTTTTAAAAAATAAAATTTTATATTTGGAAAATACAAAATGACCTTGCTTTCTTCTTAGTACAGACCAGGAAAAGTTAGGCTTGAGAAAAATCTTGGCTGGTGAGAGTTTATAGAATATAGTGCCTAAATTTGCTTTTCACAATAAGACCTATCTCTCTATAGAATATAGTAAAATCTCTGGGAGGTATGAAATTTTTATGTTTTGTTTTCCATGGAGATTTTATAATGGCTTGTGAAAAACTTTTTTAAAAAAGATAAAATCAGGGACGCCTGGGTGACTCAGTCGCTTAAGTGTCTGACTTCAGCTTAGGTCATGATCTCACAGTATGTGGATCTGAGCCCCACATTGGGCTCTGTGCTGATGGTGCAGAGCCTGCTTGGATCTCTGTCTCCCTCTCTCTCTGCCCCTCCCCTGCTCATGCATGTTCTCTCTCTCTGAAAAATAAACATTAAAAAAATTTTTTTAAGGATAAGATAAAATCAGATTTTCATCTAAATAATTAGCTTTATCCCCCAATACTGTCTCTGATCAAGTTACATCATGACTTTCTTTTCCATTTTGAAAAGCTAAAATGAAGGAAAACCCCTGGTAATGGACTGTCCTTTCAGCTGGGGCCCTACAGATGAGTAAAATGTGTGTTGAGAATTCCATTCTAGGTTATTTAACAGGTGACTCTTCAGATTATCAAGGACTATTAGAAAATTGACCTTATCCAGCCTTATCTAGTCCTGAAGTATGTTTTGTTTCTTGAAGCATTTAACTCCCTTTTTAATGTCCCAAGATTCTCTCTCTCTCTTTTTTTAATGTTTATTTTTCAGAGAAATAGAGAGACAAAGCATGAGTGGGGGAGGGGCAGAGAGAGAGGGAGATACAGAATCTGAAGCAGGCTCCAGACTCTGAGATGTCAACACACAGCCTGATGTGGGGCTTGAACTCATGGACCACGAGATCATGACCTGAGCCTGAGTCAGACGCCCAATGAACTGAGCCACCCAGGCACCCCATGTGCCAATATTCTCTTAAAGAGACTGTTAAAAGACTCTTTGCTTGAAGACGTTGGTATACAATCGTCAACAGTGGCATAATCTATAAATTTATAGATATGACTACTTGATAAGTTATAACTCCCTCACCTAAAACATAAGGATGTGGATTGTCCCGGTGCCTTTCTGTTTTTTCTTCTGTCTATTCTGCTAATTCCAAGTGATCAGACTCAAAGGTATGAGATAAGCAGAAGAATGGATAACATTTAGTTAAGTGCGCCTTCGTCTAGACTTGGTTGTAGGCTGTTTGTGTGTGTGTGTGTGTGTGTGTGTGTGTGCATGCTCACAGTTCAATGCTAGGAAAGCAGGCTGGCTTCAGGAGTCAGGGAGATAACAAGGGAATAACCATTATGTCCTGTGAACTTTGACAACTTTTTCACAAGTTAGTTTCACAAAAACCAGTCAGCTCTTCAGAAGACTGGCTGACACCTCAAAGCAAAACATAACAAAACAAACCCAGAAACCAAAAAGCAAAACTCAAGAGTTACAGTGTGAAAAGTAGTATATAGTACACTGAAAATACCAAATGCTGGTGATGGTACAAAGCACCAGGAACTCTCATTCTCTGCTGGTGACAATGCAAAATGGTAGTTTGAGAGTTTCTTACAAAAGCTAAAAATAGTTTTACCATACAGACCAACAATCATATTCTGTGGTATTTACCCAAATGAGTTGCAAACTGTGATATATCCATACAATGGGAAATTATTCAGAAATAAAAAGAAATGAGCTGGGGCGCCTGGGTGGCTCAGTCAGTTAAGCAGCCGACTTCGGCTCAGGTCATGATCTCACGGTCCGTGAGTTCGAGCCCTGAGTCAGGCTCTGTGCTGACAGCTCAGAGCCTGGAGCCTGTTTCAGATTCTGTGTCTCCCTCTCTCTGACCCTCCCCCGTTCATGTTCTGTCTCTCTCTGTCTCAAAAATAAATCAACGTTTAAAAAATTAAAAAAAAAAAAAGAGCTATCAAGCCACAAAAAGACATGAGGAAATTTAAGTGCATATTGCTAAGTGAAAGAATCCAGTTTGAAGATACATATTGTATGATTCCAACTATTTGACACTCTGGAGAAAACAAAACTATATAGAGACAGTAAAAAGATCAGTGGTTACCAGGGATTTGGGGAAGAGGGGATGAACAGGTTGAGCACAAAATTTTAGGGCCAGTGAAACTACTCTGTATATTATAATGGCAGACACATGACATTGCGCTTTTGTCAAAACCCACAGAACTATCCAACACAAAGAGTAAACCCTGATGTAACCTGTGGACTTTAGTTAATAATAATGTATCAGTATAGGTTCACTAATTGTAACAAATGTTCCACACTAATGTAACATGTTAATAATAGGAGATACTATGTAGAGAGTGAGTGTAGAGAGGTTATATGGGAACTCTATTTTCTGCTCAATTTTTCTGTAAACCTAAAACTGCTCTAAAGTCTATTCATTTTTTAATTAAAAAAATCACACACAGTAATGTAATAGAGGCTGTTGACACCTTGCCCACATCCTTTTTACCAGGTGTGTGTACCCACTGTCCAGCCCTCAGCTGACCAGAGCTGTCTAGCCAGGAAATGCCTGAGAGGTTATGGCCTCCCACAGGGGCAGTTTATAGCCAGCCAATGACTAACTGATTCAAGGTACAAAAACCAGCCCTTCTGCCTCAAAGGAGACACATGTAGCACCATCTATGCTCCAGGGGTTCCTAGGAGATCAGGCTGATGCTAGACTTGAGCTGAGCCCACATCTGTGCCTGGCGTCTTCCCTGCCCTGGCTTCTGCCCTCAGTGCTCTTACAGGTTTCCTCTGGAATCCCTTTCTCCACAACTCTCTTGTGCAATCCGCTTCTGAGAAACCTAAGACACTACCAGCAGAGGTCCTAGAAAGGAAGGATGGGATTCTGGCATTAATAGGTCACTTGCCAGCCTGATGGCAGAGGACTCCATCTCTGTTGGTGGGTGGACTGTTGAAAGCCCTGGTCCCTGGTTTGTGGTAGCAGTTCAGTGGCTAAGATCTTCACCTGCGGTGACACCTGGGGTCAGATATAGGTGGACAGGGATGTACCAGTTGGTGCGATGTCTCTAGTATTTGGGAAGTTTGGGGGAAATATTAAGTATCAGGAGCATAGAAGTGGGAGGCTATTGCTAAGCACCACTGATGCACTGAAGAGAGTGAAGAGAGTGACAGGATCAGATTAACCACCAGTTTAAAGCCCAATATGAGAATGAACCTCCTTGCCAGCGTTCAGGCCCTCATCTTCTACAGCATGGCTGTGTGTGGGAGAAGGATGAATTCTCAGCCCAGGCAATCTGCTACCTAATCATTTTGGGCTCCTAGTGCTAGTAGATGAGCAAGCAAGTCAGGTCCTGGTAGGGAAAATGTGGGACTCTAAAACTTGTGATGAGGATATCTAGGTATATGCCCCTTGTCCCCCTGGGCTGGTGTAAGTGTCCCACCCCCCCCCCCCCGTTGGGAATCAGACCCTTCTTACCCCCAAGATTATGTAGAAGTTGCAGATGAGACATACAAGGCGATGCTTACCCTTCCTTCTCAGGATGCATCCCCACCTTCCTTCCAGGTTAATGATTAGCATCTAATTATAACATGACCTGACTGGGGAAGAGGCACAAGACCCATAGACTTAAGCTCAAAATGTGAGGATCTTTGTATCATTTTCATACCTACTAGAGAATATCAGTTGCAGAAAAGGTGCCAGACAATTACACCGCCTGGATGACTTGGCCAGCAGGTATCAGCCGCCCAGCACCTGCAAGGTGGGCTCATAAGTAGAGAGAAGCCTTTGCAGCAGAGTCAGAAGCTATGCATGGGCCCAGCAGCATGGGCTCCTTGTCATCAAGACTGATGTAGCTCCTGCCACTGTCGACTGTCCAGCCGGCCAGCACAGATTGACGCTGAGCTCCCAGATGGATATTATCCAACTATATATACTATAAAGTTATTCCATAACTTTGCTTAGAATGGAGAGACTCAGCTGTGGGCATATGATCACAGGACCGACCTACTGGTCCTACCCCATTTATTTTTATTTTTTTATTTTTTTTAATTTTTTTTCAACGTTTATTTATTTTGGGGACAGAGAGAGACAGAGCATGAACGGGGGAGGGGCAGAGAGAGAGGGAGACACAGAATCGGAAACAGGCTTCAGGCTCTGAGCCATCAGCCCAGAGCCTGACGCAGGGCTCGAACTCACGGACCGCGAGGTCGTGACCTGGCTGAAGTCGTATGCTTAACCAACTGCGCCACCCAGGTGCCCTGGTCCTACCCCATTTAGAAGCTGCCAGCCAGATAGAGCCATGGAATAGCCTCTTGAAGGCAAGGATGAGCAACGGTTTGTTTAAGCATGACACTGCAGGGTCAGGGTGCTAATCTTCAGGATGCAGTATGCACCTTAAACCAATGGCCATTTTATGGCACTGTGCCTCAATAGGCAGAATATATGAAATCTGGGAGCCAGGAGGTCAAATGAGTTGTGCCCTTATCATTATCATGCTCTAGTGACTTGCACAAGGTATTTGTCCTCATCTCTGCAACTTTAGTCTCAGTGAGTCTCAAGGCCTATTCCCAAGGCAGGGAATCTCCACCAGGGGACATAGTAAGAGTCCTACTTAACTTTAATGTGCGCCACCTACTGCTGCAATTGGTCCTTAGGTTGTACTTTTGTCATCCTCTCCTTCCCACTCATTCTACATACCCCTTCCTTCTCCTCTTCTGCTGGTTGCATGCACAGTGGGTGTCCCAGACTCTTGTCTGACTATTGTTCTTTTACTCACTCACTTAGAGTTACAGCTGGGTGTGGAAGTATTGGAGGATGTCCCAGTGGATCACCTAAGCACCAGACACATTCCTCTCTGCCTGTTAGACAGCCTGATCTCCTAATGATGATTAGGGCCAATTGTTTCCTCCAGTGCAAGCCTGAGGGGTGGAATGCTAGGACTCCTCATGCTAGTAGTGGTAAGGCCTGGACAGGGCAAGGCAGGGAGGTGGGAACCTCTTAGAACCTAAGCAATTTCAAGGTGAGACAGTCACAAAATAGAGGAGTCTGCTTTTTCTGGTGCTATTGGCTAACATAAAGGAGCTAAGCTCCAACAGTATTTTACTAGCCAGAATCACACGGAAATTTTTGAATTCTGAATTCTATTTTATCCCTGATTTTCTGAGTCCTGGACATTGAAAGATATGTAAAATGAGAATAACCATTGTGCCACAAAGGTAACAGAGGTAAAGTCTGTCTGCTAGCCCTTAGCCATAGGCCCCTGTGCAGACCTAACTGTGAGCCTGGTTCCCTTGGGAACCCTCAGGGTCTGGTTCCCTCAGGGTCTCGGGGTGGAGGGGAGACTGCTTTAATACCTGTGAGCCATTTAGTGTAGTACATAAGGGTTGTTTGCTGATTTGGGGGAATTTCCTTTTAGGCCTAGATAATTGATTATATTATTATTTAAAATTTTTCATGTACTCTTATGATAAAATAAGGTATAGCAGTCTTCTCTGGTGAGATTGTGGGTTATTTCAGATAACTGACCAATCATTTTTTTAATTTTTAAAAAATACTTATTTTGAGAGAGAGAGAGAGAGAGAGAGAGAGAGTTGGTTGAGCATCTGACTTTGGCTCGGGTCATGATCTCACAGTTCACAAGTTTGAACCCAGCATCAGGCTCACTGCTGTCAGTGCAAAGCCTGCTTCAGGTCCTCTGTCCCCCTCTCTTTGGCACCCCTCCCCCACTCATGCTCACTCTCTCTCTCAAAAATAAACACTTCTTAAAGGTAAGTATTACAAGTTTCATTTTCTGATTATAAAAATAATACATATGTATATTAAACAAAATTTAGAATGTAATGCAGAAAAGTACAAAATGCAAATCACACATAACTGAAAATAACCACTGTAAATATTTTACTCTAAACTTTTTGTCTATAGGAATGCATATTTAAAAAAAATTGGAGCCATACTACACAGATTAGGGGTCTTTATATTTCAGTCTTCTTGAAAAATTCCTATTAAATTTTTGGTGTAATGGATAAGCCTTGACAAAACCCAACTAGACACATCAGCTCCTCCTACCACCCACCTGTGGGCCTGTTCCAACCCAGAACATCTGATGGCAGCTGATTGCTGAGCTGGGGGTGGTTTCCTTGTTCTGAAGTGTCTTTGACCCCAGCTCCTAGCAGCTCTGAAAGTCCCAAGACAACAAGCTCAGACTGCCCTAGAAGTTGGCAAGGATTCTGACAACAGAAAACACACTTTTAAAACAAAACAAAACAAAACAAAACAAAACAAAGGTGCTTTGAGAATGTGTGCAGCCTGAAAGTAATTAATTGAATGCATAGCAGTGATTTCCTTCCTCTTGGCCAAAGGCAGATTTGCAAAGGAAATGGGCACTTCAGATACAGACCAACTTCAATGTTTACATAATTTACACTCTGGGCCACCAAGCAGAAAGATCCTAATCCAGCCTAGTACCTGTGGAAACAACCTGGAGATCTCTTCTGTTGTGAGCTGTGGAGAGCAACTGGGATGGTTTAGGCATAAAGTGACCCCATGGGTTAACTCCCAGAAGGCAGAGAAGGAGCTTAGCAGCACAGCACAATGGTTAAGGGCTCACAGCTCAAACACAGCTCTGTGTCTTTGGATGAATTACTTTACTTCTTTGTGCCCCCAGGTAAAAATGATGTACTTTAGTTCACATGATAGAGATGGCCCTTAAAAAGTTTTTGCATAATTGTAAGGGATAGGGAAAAATCTAGTTTGAAACAAAATAAAAATAGTTTGCCCATTTGAAATCAATGGGTAAGAGCTGCCTCTGAACTAGTGGGATCTACAATGGTCCCATGGTGCCATCCAGTGGACAGAAAGGGGAAAGGCATGATTTTATCTTCCAAATTTGTAATTTACCAAAAACATGTATATTGAAGAGGATAATTTCAACTCACCAATAGATTCACTTGTTAATAAATTTCATTCAATTTTTAGGGTGTGCCTCGGTGGCTCAGTTGGTTAAGCATCCAGCTTGATTTCAGTTTGTACATCATCTCACATTGGTGGGTTCGAGCCCTGCATTAGGCTTCATGCTGGGCTCCACGCTGCCCATGGAGCCTGCTTAGGATTGTCCCTCTCGCCTCTGCCTCTGCCCCTCCCCCCCAATACATACATACATACATAAATTTCATTCCATTTTTAAACCAAAATAAAAGATCAGAAGTCTAAACACTAAGTGCTAAAACTAAATTCCCAAAACCAGTTAGGATATGTGATGTATGCTAGAAAGATCATCCACTGAAGGAAAACAGAATACACACCAGTCCTTACTAGCATGAATTTTTACAGCCCACCTTCCCCATTCTTCGTATCTCTCTCTCTCTGCCAACACTCTTTATGCTTATTCTGGTACGTGGACCAGGAGAACCACAGAGACTCAAAGTGTCTTCTCAACACATAACTAGAACTTGACTGGTACCAGAGCCATTCTGCTCATTTTTCAAGAATGCAACTGTCACTTAAAATTTTGCTGATATCAAATTGAGTATTTTTCAAGGGCCTGTGTGTTTGCTTTGGGTTTTCATGTGTGTGTGTGTGTGTGTGTGTGTGTACTCTGTGTTTCCTTTTAAAGCCATTTATTACCTCTATAATTTGTTTCTTCCCCCAGATATTTATGAGGGTGAAGACAATAGCAAACAAATCTCCCCCAAACATGAGTAGTGATAGCATACTTGGAGTACCAAGAACTGTTCTGAGACCTTCTCTTTGGTATTATTGTAATCACTATTAACAGTAATCATAACAGGTGTTATTTATTAAATTCCTAAGATGTACCAGACATTTTACTTTATAAACCTTTTTGCTAATCCTTATATCAAAGCTGTGATAGATATTATTATCCCCATTTTTACAGACAAGAAAAGATGCTCAGAGAGGTTAAGTGACTTACCCCAGATCACACAGCTAGTGAGTGAGTGGCAAAGTCAGAACTGCACTCCGGTCTCACTGACTCCAAAGCCCCTGCTCCTACCACTGGGCAGAGGGTCTTTCCTTTATTCACTCATATGACCTGCCAGACCCTGAGCCCAAGATTCTGGGGTCTCCATAGTGCTGTCACCGCTATAGTACCTAAGACCCCTAGGAGCCCATGGCCAGTGGATCCAGGAGGAAGGGATTAAATATGCAAATGACAAAGACATAGCAAAACTCATCCTGTGAGCTGCACTTTCGGCCCCCACATTTCCAGCTTTGACCGAAGGACGTTCTCCAAGGCTTGTGGGTCCTGAGAATTCTGAGCTCCTTCCAGGAGCCGCGGGGGATGCTGGGTGAATAGGGTATAGTCACTGCTGCCACGGGCCCCAGGGCCCAAGGGGGAGACGAGTGAGGGCTCACCCAGAGCAGCTGCGGGCTGTGTCAGAAGAAACTCTCCCTCGAAGGGTCTTGTGAGGGAATTGCGGGTGACCCCACCACCTCCACAGCCCCTCTCCTCCTCTGTGTCCCAGAATAGAATGGGATAGAATAGAACACAATAGAATAAAGTAGAATAGAATAAGAGCATAGAATAGATCAGATGAGGACATCATACCTGTAAGGGTAATATTGTGCCACAAACAGTTTTCCTTTTAGAAATGTAGTCTGTGTGGATGCGATGTTGGCATGTCTAAGGAGTATGGAAAACTCTGGACTAAACTGAGGGTGTCCTCCCCCCTCACCTGGGGTACCGTGTGTGCTGACAGTCCCCAGCAAGGAGGGGGTATCTGGATATTGTCAGCGCTGGGAGGGTCGATTCTCTTTCCAGGCTCAGACAGATCCTTCCTGGAGGCAGGAAATGGCCCAGACGACCCTGAAATAATGCAGTCAATGTGTGGCCAAGTGTGTGAGAGGTCCTCTGTGCCAGCCCTGCGCCAGGCTGAAGACCCCGGCCCCCTGCGGCAGGGCCCCCAGGAGGGAGAGGAAAGCAGCCACCAGTGCCTGGTCATCACTTTACCCCAGGTGCCACTTACTGTGGAGTGGCTGGAACTGGTTGTCAGGTCTGCCAGTTCCCACATTGTCCCCCAGCCCTGCCAGCCCCAGGCCCTGAGTGCTCCATGGCTGCCAGAGACCTCAGAGCCCGGCCTCACCCCTGGCCTCCCAGTGGGTGGCTCTGGGGTCCCTGGCCACTACCCTTCACCCCACCCCAGCCCTGCCGGCCCGGCTTTGTCTGGGACACTGAGGCCACAGCCCCTGGAGACTCAACCCTTCTGTTCCCATGGTAGGTGGTCAAGGGCAAGTCTTCTCCATTCCTCCCTTACAGCCTTTCAGCAAGACTGCCATTCCTTGTCCTCACTGCCTGCTCTGGGCATCAGGGGATCGTGTTGAATGACCACCCTAAAGAGGAGTCTCTGGGCGTTACTGCAGATGTCCCTGAGTCACATCTGGAGGAGGGCGGTGGGAGCCAGTTTCTCCTCTGCCCTCTACCCCTCACCCCACCACTTCTGGGGACTGGAAATTAAAGCAAGTTTGCTGCAATCTGAGAGCACTGTGTCCAGCTGCCTCTCAAAACCCTCCGGCACCAGGCAGGGTTCCTGGAAGCCTCCAGGAAAGGGCTGCCTGGCTGCTCCCAGTTTGGCTGGCATGGTCCCCCCACTTCTGCCCTGGGGAGAACCCTGGGCCCCAGAATGCAGCTTGGGGGTCCTCTGGGCAGCAGGTCAGGGAGCTCCCACTTGCACACTTCCTGCTTGCTGACAGAATTGTGCCACTAACTCCAACTGTAGACTCCTTCCGCTCCCTCTTCTCATTTCCTGTGTCCAGAATGCCCTCACCTCCCATGCCCTGTCCACACCCTTCAAGGCCATACCCTAACCCCTGCCCTTGAGTTGTCACCAGAGACTTGGTCCTGCACTCAGATTCCTGCAAGATTGATTATTCTGTTGAAGCTCAGTGAGAGGTAAAGACAAGACTTGTACAACCCAGCTGCAGTGCTTGCAGCCGAGGGAACATGGCCAAGTGATTATTTCTCTCTCATCCCAGTTTCTCATCTGTAAAATGGAGCTAAGGCCCTTAGAGGGCCATGTGAAGCTTAACTTTTGACAAACTGGCATCCCAGCAGGCACAGAGTAGGGTTCAGTGTTTGGTGGAGATTGCTGTTCCCCTCAGTGTCTTAACAGCCCCAGGCTCATGGCAGGTGCACAGTGGTGACTAATCGGTTTATCAGCTCATTGGAAGAGAGAGGCAGGATGTACTCACTCCTCTGATTTCCCATGGGGAGAGCAGTGACAGAGGCTACCAAAGAAATAGGAATCAGGGGCGAGAAAGGGGGAAAAGAAGAGAGGGAAGAAAGGTGGAGGACAGGAAGGTTGTCAAGCACAAAAAGACTGACCGTTTTCTTGGAGGACCAGGAGTAGGGCTATGAACACCACGTAGACAGATCTTCTCGGGGTCATGGTTACAAATTTGAGCTGGAAAAGAGAACCTTAAAAGGACAGACCTCCACCTCCCACCCAGGTGAAGCCGTCCAGGTCCTGGGAGAGCAGGAGTTAGAGATGGGGAGAAGAGGTTCTTGGGGACAGGCACTGCCTCCTAGGACATCTGGCCACTGGCAGCAGAACCAATCCTCCCAGGCCCTCTCCTGCACAGCAGGTCAAATTCTTCCCTTTCTTTCCCCAAGGCTGCTCCAGCAAGGAGTTTACCTACACCGAAACCTTTGACCGTCCGGAAGGTGCAGAAGATATGGAAAAGGAGAACAGTGCTCTGAGTGTAATTTATTTCCTTCTTATCTCCTTCATTTTCTCCCTCAATTCGAGTTCATCAGCTTCTCCTGCCTCCTCTTTCTTTCCCCCTTCCATGTCCCTCCCCTTTTCGTGATGCATACCCATAAGGACCAGGCCTAACCCAGGAAGCTGAGGTCACTGGCTCTGCAAAGTGTCTCAGACCCTCCCGGCCTGGCATGTCCCTCATCCCCATCTCCTTCGCATTGCTCTGGCTTCTGATCATAAATGTGGGGCTCCTGCCGGGACCCCGGTGACCCCTTGGGAGAACTAGGGTGGGCCCCAACCCGCCGGCGCCGGCGGGAATCACAGGTCGCGCCTGGTTGGGCTTGGGCACTCCTCGGCCCTGCTAACTCTGAGGGTTCACCACTGTCCCCTCCCTTCCAGCTGTCCGGACTCTTCCAGTTGGACGACAGTTATGAAACGTGTTCCTCCAAATCTGTCCTGGAAACGGGAGAAAGCGTCCAGGGGAAAAAGGAAAGCGGCGATGAGGACGTTTGAGTGTGAAAGAGAAAGAACAAACAGTAAGCGAATCTGTTAGCCGTTGCTCCTCTGACTTTCTTCTTGGAATTTTAGGCCAACAAACACAACTAAGGAGAGCGCTGCGGTGCCCGCTGCCTTGCTCGGCCCTGCGGGGGACGCGACTAGTTTCCGGGCGAAAGCAGAGCGGGCGAGGGAAGGATGCCTGCGCACCCCTTCCCCCGAGAACTGACACCGGTTCTAGAACACCGCGGCTCCCCCGCTCGGCCGGGCCGCCCCACGCCGCCTCCATTCCGGGCCCGGCCTGCTGCGGACGCCGAGGGCCCGGCCCACCCTTCAGCGGGAAAGCAGCCAAGGGGCCGCCTCGGACCCTGCGGATCTGTCGCTGGGGGTTGGGGGTGGGGTGAGATAGGACCGCCTTCCAGAAGCCTGAGGAAGGGCCCACGGCCTGCCCGCGGAGGCCACCCTCCCGGCGAGGGCCGCTGAGAACCTGGGAGCTGCTCCACACGCGTCAGCGTTAGCCCTGGGGACTCGGCTCAGACGCCCGCGAACCTCGGGGCTGCCCCACACGCGCCTGCGCGAGCGCCGGGACTCGGTGCAGACACCCGCGAACCTCGGGGCTGCTTCACACGCGCCTGCGCGGGAGCCGGGACTAGCTGAAGACGTCCGCGAACTTCGGGGCTGTTCCACACCGGCCTACTCGAGCGCCGGGATTTCGTGCAAACGCCCGCGACCCCCCCGAGCTGCTCTACCGCTCCTGCAGAGGTTAGCGGAGCCCAGTCCTGCGGGGTCCTGCCCAGGGTTTCTCAACGTTGGCATTTAGACTTTGGGGGCTGGATAATTCTTTGGGCGGGGTGGGGGGGAGGGGGGGCTGCCTTGTCAAGTGTTTGGCAGCATCCCTGGCCTCTACCCACAGATGCCAGTAAAACCTCTCTCCCATCCACTCACCCAAATTATGACAATCAAAAATGCCTGCAGACATTGTCAGATTTTTCCTGGGATGGGAGTGGGGAGATTCGTTGACAATCTCCTTTGCGAACCTTGGAAGAGCAGAAACTACAGAGGCAGCCCTGTGCTCTTCTCCCTAAATCCCCAAAAGAATGTTCCTGTGGTGTTTGTGTTACTTTGTAACGGGATTGTATCCTTTCAGAGAGGGTTGGTTACAAATGTTAACGTCGGAGGTAGTTCGTTTTTAGATTAGTTTTTAAATTAGTTTCAGTTTTTTTTTTCATTTTTATTGTTTTTCGTCTAATTTTACTTTTATTTATAGTTTTCTAGTTATTTAATTTTATAGATTTAAAGTTACCTGTTTATAATTATTTTGTTTTCAGGGTTAGTTTTTGAGTTATTCATTTTCAGTTTCTTATATGCAGTTATTTTAAGTTATACATTTCCAAATTAGCTCTAGAATTATTTTTAATTATCTTTACAATTATTAGTATTTGAGTTATTTACTTTTATAGTTATTCTTTTTTTTAGTTATTGGAATTTTCAAATTATTTTTAGTTTTTTGTTGACTGCTAATAATTCACTGAAAGTTTTAGAATTGTTTAAAATTATTTATTTCCAGACAAAGTGTCTTTAGTTATTTTAGAGGTTTTTCCCTTGTTAGTTTTAGAGTTACTTATAGTCACACTTATTTTTTTCAGTTTAGATTTGGGGTTGTTTATTTTTACATCCATTTATTTATGTTAGTTATTTGGTTTTAAATTATTTTATTTTCAGCTGTTGCATTTTTGAGCATTATATTTCCTGAATTTTTTATTTTCAGAGATTTGGACATATTTAGTTTTGATTTATTTTCGGTAACTTATTCTCCATTTCTTTTTAGTTACATCTTTGCCATTTAAAAAATTTTTTCTATTTTGTATTTTTACTTATTTTATTTTCAGATTTATTTTCAGAATTATTTACTATTAGAATTAGTCTAGGGGATCCAAACAAGAGAAAGACACAACAGCAGTTATTTTAGCAGAGAGAATTTAGTATAAGGAATTGTTACCCAGTTATTGGAGATTTTAACAGGAGAAAACGTGGTAATGTGAGATCATGGAGATGTTAGCCATAAGGAGCAGCTACCAGCCCACTGGCTGAAGGAGCAAAGGGAAGAGGTTGGATGGAGGTGGCCCACAGTCTGAGGGGGAGGTGCTGCCCCATGGGACAGGTGTCCCACGAGTCGGAATTTGGTCCAAGAGCTGGATGCAGAACTCTCCATAGAGGGTGCTGCCAGCTGGTGCTGGAGTCTCTGAAGGCCGGGTGATGAGGCTGCTTGTGGAAGTGCTGGGAAAATGGCAAAGGGCAGCTACTGGAACCAGCTGTTGCTCTCAGCGTGAAGAGCAGTTGCCAGGGGGAAGCTGGCAGGAAGTCAGCACACGGGGTCGCTCTCCCCTCCTTGGTCCTCCCATCAGTCTGCCCTATTGGCCAAAGCTGACAGGGAGCAAGCTGGCAAAGGAGGTGAGTGGCCCTGGGGCCACAAAGCAGAGACTAGAAGGATGGCTGAAAGCTGAGAAATATGGCAAATAAGCAACCCACTGAGCTCTGGAGTTGTTTACTTTTAGAGTATTAGTTTTGAATTTAGTTAGTTTGGGAATTGTTGTGGTGATTTGACTTCAACTTTTCACTGGACATGGGATCTAGCTAAGTTTTTGGTCCCCTGATTTGTTTCCAAAATGGAGTGGGAACTTTTTTCTTAAACACCTGAGGACTGTCTCCCATGTGACTTAAGAAAATAGTTCTAGAATTCAAGAAAACAAAAATAAGTGTCTCACTGTGTTCATAAAGAAGCCCTTGGACTTTTATGGCCAAAAAAGGGCAGAGACTAAGGGACAGACTATCAGGGAAAGGCTCTTCACAATTGTCCAGCAGAGTGTTCTTTGAAAGTTTTCAGAAAGTTATGTTGTGGAGCTACTCTCTTGTGCCCCTTTCCTAATGACAAAGTATCTTTCTTGATGGAATGTGTTTCAAATTTGTAGACTACAATATTCATTATTTGCACACTAAAATAAAGTTCTTCCCAAACCTATAGGAAATCTTATTTCCTTCTACTTGCATTATTTTCCAACCTACATTGTTCCATTTTGGCTATAAGAACATTTATTTGTTTGTTTGTTCATTCTACTCAACACCTATTTCCTGAGCACCCCTGTCCTCAAGAAGGTGTTGGCATCAGAAGAGACCACGGAGGTGTGAAGGTGAGTGAGAAACTCTCAGTGCAGTTGAGGGAGACAGATGTGGAAACAGATCATCACAACACAGTGTGACAAAGACTATGGGGCACGGAACCCTGCCACTGACTTCCTGATGTAGTCAGGGATGGGCTGACATCTGAGCTGGTCTCCTGGAGCAAGCGTTTTCTCCAAGTGGAGAAGGAGAAGGATATCCTGGTCATGCATAGGCACGGAGGCACGGAGGAGGGATGCATGGCAGAGAGAATGCATTGACAGAGGCCACTGGGCCACAGGGTTCAGAAAGTCCCTGGTGCTTGACAGGTAGGACCTCATTTGGTCCTCACAGCCAGTCTGCAAGAGAGTAGGGAGCGACATCAGGAGTCAGTGCTCTTCCTGATCTCAGGGTTCCAACCACAGCTTACAAGATCCTCTGACTTGTCATTCCTGGAATTCTTCATCTCATTCCTGGCTTTATCCTTGGTCCATTCACTCCTTCCCACTCACTCTTGGAGGTGAGTGCCTCCCTCTTCTATCGTTTGATTCCTGCTTCTTAAACATCCGTGGGGAGGGAGGAGGGTTGAGACCAGCCAGCTGTGAAGCGCAGGTGACTCCACCTGCAGAGGAGGCAGAGCAGAGCAGAGCCCCCGCGGGGTCTCTTAGGGGAGTTCTGCAGACCAGCACCGTGGGAACTGAGCTCTTGTCGAACCAATCGTAGCCTGTAACTGCATTCAGCACCCCTTGAAAGTTTGTGGGGATGCCTTCCCCAAATGGGGAACTGCTTCAGATCCAGCCCAAGCTTGTGAATAATAGAGAGCTTTTAAGCACACAGAGCCCTTTGCTGCATTAACAGCACTGGACATGTCTACCAGGTCAAAAGAAAGTATAGTCCTTCGCGATCTATGATGGCGTATTTTCACACTTTTTATAGAACACATTCAGTCAGTCTTGAATATGTTTCTCAGCATACTTCTCTGCTTCGCTCTCTCCGGTTGTCTTACCCATCACCATATCCGTTTCTCCGTGAGAACATGTAAGTACTGGGGCTGGACGGAAGAATCTTCTGGATTCTGACTATTAGAATAGTCAGAAAACGCATCACCTGGATCCTCTTAAACACTTTGACCGTTGACGAGCCCACTGCAGAGACAGCCCAAAGTTCTCCCAATCCTTTGGGCCTGATCGTTTTCTGTATCTACAAAATCAGCCACCCTCGCTGGTGCTGGCAGAGCTCAAAATGCCCAGACCTCCCAGGCCTCACATGAGGAGCCTCTCCACAAATCCTGCATCACAGGTGGGCGACAGAGGAGCCATTTCAGTTCCGGACATCATTGCTGATGCTGCCCCCAGGTGTTCCATGGTAGCCAGCTGCGACTTTCCACTCTGGCTTCTTTGCCTAAGCCCCACACAGCTGCTCTGCTTATCGGTGTCCTCTGAGAAAAACAAGAAAAAAAGTGGCTCTTTTATGAGTGACACTTATGTCATCTATTTGAGTCAACGGAAAAGAATTCAAAACCATCAGATAAAATCTTGCAGCCACGTTCCACTAGTTATTCAATTCATTTATAGCTTTATAGTGTTGCCTGTTGCCCACGAGAGGGATGCATTTCAACTTGTTGCTGAGGGGTGGGAATGCTATAGCCCTGGAGGAAAGTGCCCTGGCTGAAACAGTTCACTTAAAGCAGTCTGAGTCTGTGAAACCTGGCTGGAGTCCGAGTCTGCACTAAACACCAGCTGTGCCTTATCAAATAATTAGACAAGTTCGAGATCCTTTAAACCAGCATTTCCCAGAGCATATTTTGCAAAGTAGGCGGAAGAGTGTAAGGGTTCAATGAGTTAATCTCACAATCAAAAAAAAAATTTTTTTTATGTAGGTTTCATGTCCAGCACAGAGCCTAACGCAGGGCCTGAACTCATGATCCTGAGATCGAGACCTGAGCTGAGATCAAGAGTCGGCCACCCAACTGGCCAAGCCATTCAGGTGCCCTGAAAAAAAATTTCTCTAACCTATTTTTAGAATACTACATATTCGATTTCTCATTTGGTTGATACGAGTTAGTGAATTAAAGGAACTGAGAACTCTTTCATGAAGGAAATCTGTACGTTTCTGTTAAACTCATGACTTCTCAGGGTGCCTTGCTGGCTCATTTGGTAGAGCATGTGACTCCTGATCTCAGCTTCATGAGTTCAAGCCCTACGTTGGCCATGGAGCCTACTTAAAAGCAGAAAACAAAAAAACACTGCATGATTTCCCAAACTTAGCTGACCATGGAATCCTTCTCTTTGTGGAACATAACTTAATATTTATGTCTCACGAAACAGTATGGGTGATGTGTGCTCTGCTCTACACAGTCATTTGGTGTCCCAGGTTCCTCCCTTCTGATTTTTCCTTGGGAACCTAGCTGGGAAGCTGTTGCCCAACCACAGCTTTTTTTTTTTTTTTTAATGTTTATTTATTTATTTTGAGAGAAAGCATGAGCACAGGACAGGGACAGAGAAAAAGGGAGAGAAAGCATCCCAAGCAGGCTCCACACTGACAGTGCATAGCCTGGCATGGGGCTGGAACTCACAAACTATGAGACCATGACCTAAGCTGAGATCGAGTCAGACGCTGAACTGATTGAGCCACCCACGTGTCCCCCAACTACAGCTTTGACAACTTTGTGTCACTGTCACCTAGCCAGCCTGAAGTAAAGCAGGGACTAGAATCCGTGTCCTCTAACCCCTAGGCTAGGATTCTATTACCACACTAGCTTTTGCTTACTCAGTCGACATGTTTCAAGTGTCTCTAGTGTTCCAGGTTTACTATCAGAGAAAACAGAAAACACAGCACCAATTCTCCATAAAATATTTGTCAATTGCATCTTTAATTTGGTAGCATTCTTTATGTATGGGTAAACTTTCAAAAATGGCTATTAAAGTAGCAAAATTATAGGTTTATATCATAGTATTTTAATTTACCAGAGAACACATACTATGGGAATAAACAAACATTAGAGGAACAGAGTAGAGAATCTTGAAATGGACCGAGATACATCTCAGAATTTAAAGCATGAAAAAAGGCATTTCAAATTAGTTCTGAACAAAGAAGATGAATTGTGTGTGAAAGTGGTGCTGGGACCACTGTATAGCAGTTTGGGGGCGGGGTGGGGGAGGGAGGATAAGCCCTTAAAACTATTCATATTGTTCAATTATGTGACTTAAAGAAATCATGCAAGTCAAAACGTTTAAAAATGATTTTGAATAGAGTAAAGCTTTTCTAGGCAAAAACAAAAACCAGAAGCTACAAAAGAAAATCTTGACAATTCAGACTACATAAGAGGCAAAAACAAATATAGAAAAAAAGAACAATTAAAGATTCAAAACAAATACATTTTCAAAACATGGGCATAAAACTAATTTTCCATGATATATAAAGAGCTTTTACAAATCAGCAACAATAATAGAAAAAATGGACAAAGGACACAAATATACACAGAAAAAGAAAGTCAAGGGGCACCTGGGAGGCTCAATCGATTAAGCATCCTACTCTTTATTTGGACTCAGGTCATGATCTCCTAGATTGTTGGTTTGAGCCCCACATCTGTGCTGACAGCCAGAGCCTGCCTGGAATTCTCTGTCTCCCTCTCTCTGCTTCTCCCCCCCACCAAAATAAATAAATAAACTTAAAAAAAAAGAAATTCAAAATCCAACAAATACATGAAAAGAAGCAAAACGATGATATTCATTTCTCGTTACCAGACTGTCAAGCATTTAAAACTCTGATAATACTCAGTATTGGAGAAGATACAAAAAAATGAGCACTCTCAGACTGTTGGTAAGAGTGTAAATTAGTACTAGCTTTTTAAAAGATAATTTTTAATAGCTTTCAACATTTTAAAATATGTATATGACTTGATCTAGCAATTCCACTTCTAGGAATTCATTTTAATGATATATTCATACAAATGAACAAGTTGTACAGGTGTTCATTGTAACACTACTTTTAACAGGAAAACAAGCAGTGAGAGATAGAGAACACCCTAAGTGTCTGTGATAGTGTTAAAACTTATCCCCAAATTGATACTCCTGTCTTCAAAGAGCAGAGTCCAATTACCCTCCCTTTGAGTGTGGGCTGTACTAATGACCCTGATAAATAGAATGTGGTGGAAGTGGTGGTAATTGATTTTTCACACTGGGTGATAAAAAGCATTTTGGCTTCTTCCTCATTCTCTCTCTTGGATTACTCACTGTGGAAGAAGCGAGCTACCACACTGAGAGGACAGTGAGGCAGCTGTATGGAGAGACCCACGTAGCAGGAACTGAAGCCTCCTGCCAACAGTCATGAGCCACCTTGGAATTAGACCCTCCAGCCCTAGTCATGCCTTTAGATAACTGCAGCTCCATGTCTTAACTAAAACTTCATGAGAGACCCAGAGCCAGAAGAATTCAGCTAAGCTGCCCTTGAATTCATTACCAGAGGACCATGAGACAATAGATGTTGTTTTCAAGTGCTAAGTTTTGGGGGGTAGTTTGCAAAGCAAAAAGAGATAACAAATGTATTACATAATAAAAAGCTGGTTAATAAAGTATCATACTGGCATACGAGCAAACTCTATGCAGTTTTTAAAAATAATGTTTTCTGCTTGAGATGTAGGAAACTATAAAGAACACCATCCTCATACTTACAAGATCAAAAAGTCTGGAAAATATGCAGATTCACTTTTGTTGGACCCATGAAAGAGCTCAGTTCATAGGGCAACCACATGACCTGAAATCTAAGAAAAGGCACCCACAAAGAGAGATGGGGCTCAAGCACTTGCTTACCTGAAGCAGGCACTGCTATACACTAGCAGGGAGAATTTAGTTAATGGCCTAACATGGGCTTGCAAGAGAAAACGAAAACCCTGGGGGCCGCAGATACCATGGAAATTTGCATCCACTTGCAAACTTCTTCCAATAACCCCACTGGGCACTCACAAAAATGATTAGCAAAAGTCCTAAGAAAGCAACCCTCCCATCACAGACCAGGAGAGGGGAATATCAGTTGCTGTAGAAAAGGCATGCAACTATGCTCAGAACCTATTTCTTTATCTTTCCTACAGAACAAAAGCAGAACCAAGTGCTGAAGGAAGGGCAATAAACACAGCCTTAGAAGGCTGATAAATCCAACTGGAACTGAGGAAAGACAACAGAATAAAAACCAAATCTCTGATTCTGAGGGAGAGGCAGGAATATGTGCCAGGTCCAGAACTGCTCATAGGGGGAGGAGAGAAATCTGAAGATCACACACAGCCTCCCACTCCAAGACCTGGGGGCATAGTGCCCGCATGACTGAGAATCAGAACAGAGCACTCACTCTCCAGCCCTCACCACCAGGCCGACTGACAAACATTGGCTAACAAGCAACAGTGGGATACTGCAGGAAGAGCCCAAGGTGCATGCTGAGAGAGGCTTTCTGACATATACCAGGGAAGACCTAAACTGAGGGTGGAGTGGACACGTCTATACCCTAAATACAGGTAACACTTGAGGAATTGGAAGTAACTATAGCAACAGCAGACCAAGGATCTACACAGAGGAATGAAGACTACAAGAAATCATAAGCACATGAGTAAGTACAAAAGCTTTTTCCCCCTATTATTTATTTCTCCTTAAATGATGATTGATGGTTTAAATAAAAAATAACTATGTTGTGGAGCTTATAATAAATGCAGAATTAAAATGTATGGCAACAATAGAACTGAGGCCAAGAGGGAAGAAGTTGAAGTATACTGTTGTAAGTTTTCTATATTATAGGTGAAGTGTTATAGAATCATTTGAAGATCCGTTGTGATACCTTAAAGATATATACTGTAAACTCTAAAGCAAACACTAAAATAACATGCAGAGTTTTAAAAAATAATCCAACAAATGAAATAAAATGGAATTTAAAATATGCAACTAATGCAAGAGTTGGTAGAGAAAGAAGAGAAATGAAACCAAGAACAGACAAGAAAAATAGAAAACAATGGCCAAGATGGTAGATATAAACCTGACCATATCAATAATCATATGGTCTTAATACCTCAATTAAAGAGGAGTGATCATCAGGCATCTGGGTTGCTCAGTGGGTTGAGTGTCTAACTCTTGATTTCAGCCCAGGTTATTGACCCCAGGGTCTTGGGATCACACCTTACATCAGGCTCCATGCTAAGCATGGAGCCTGCTTGAGATTCGTTCCCTCTCTCTCTCTCTCTGTCTCTCTCTCTCCCTCTGCCCCTCTCCCTCACTCACTCTCTCTCTGTCTCTCAAATAAATAAGTACTTTTTAAAAAAAAAAAAAGAGTGATTGTCAAATGGGTATTTAAAAAACAAACAAACAAAAACACCACCCTTGTGGCCTGCTTAAAAAAACACACTAAGTATTGTTAGATTAATTAAACAAGGAGTCCATTAGACTAAGGTGGCTTTAATGTCTTAGTAGCGTAGGCAAGCAAACCAAAACCTATGCCTATAATGCCTCAAGATTAGGAAATTGAAACCTAAGCACAACCAATCACAAACAGCCAACTCAATTTTCTCAAATAATGCAACCAATTAGGCTATAGCCAATCAAATAATTTCCTTGCTTTGCTTCCACCTCTTCTCTATAGACATCTTTCCACTAGTTCCTGACAGTGAGCACTCCTAATCACTTCTGGTTTGTCACTGCCCTATTTGAATTGATTTTTGCTCAAATAAATTTTTTTTAAATTTTTAACATTTATTTATTTTTGAGAGACAGAGCATGAGCAAAGGAGGAGCAGAGAGAGAGGGAGACACAGAATCTGAAGCAGGATCCAGGTTCCGAGCTGTCAGCACAGAGCCCAACGAGGGGCTCGAACTCACAAACCATGAGATCATGACCGACCTGAAGTCAGATGCTTAACCAACTGAGCCACCAAGGTGCCCCTCAAATAAGCAAAAATTTTAATATGCCTCAGTTTTTCTGTTAGTGGTATAAAGACACAAATAGATTAAAAGTAAAACAATGGAAAAAGTTATGCTGTGTTAGCACTAATCCAAAAAACAAAAACAAAAACAAAGCTAGGATGACCGTGTTAATATAAAACAAAGTAAGTCTCAGAATAAAGAATATGGTAGACTTCAAGCTGTATTACAAAGCTGTAATCATCAAGACAGCACAAAAACAGACACTCAGATCAATGAAACAGAAGAGAGAACCCAGAAATGGACCCACAAATGTTTGGCCAACTAATCTTTGACAAAGCAGGAAAGAATATTCAATGGAATAAAGACAAGTCTCTTCAGCAAGTGGTGCTGGGAAAACTGGACAGCAACATGCAGAAAAATGAATCTGGACCACTTTCTTACACCACACACAAAAATAAACTCAAAATGGATGAAAGACCTAAATGTAACACAGGAAGCCATCAAAATCCTCAAGGAGAAAGCAGGCAAAAACCTCTTTGCAGCCGCAGCAACCTCTTAGTCAACATGTCTCTGGAGGAAAGGGAAACAAAAGCAAAAATGAACTATTGGGACCTCATCAAAATAAAAAGCTTCCGCACAGTGAAGGAAACAATCAGCAAAACTAAAAGGCAACCGACGGAATGGGAGAAGATATTTGCAAACGACATATCAGATAAAGGGTTAGTATCCAAAATCTATAAAGAACTTATCAAACTCAACACCCAAAAAAATATAATCCAGTGAAGAAATGCACAAAAGACATGAATAGACACTTCTCCAAAGAAGACATCCGGGTGGCCAACCGACACATGAAAAAATGCTCCACATTAAGGGCACCTGGGTGGCTCAGTCGGTTGAGCGTCAGACTTCAGCTCAGGTCATGATCTCACAGCTCATGAGTTCAAGCCCCATG
This sequence comes from Lynx canadensis, assembly GCF_007474595.2. Lineage (NCBI taxonomy): Eukaryota > Metazoa > Chordata > Mammalia > Carnivora > Felidae > Lynx > Lynx canadensis. The sequence continues at coordinate 75,016,812 of NC_044311.2, read as the reverse complement.
TCAGGTTCTGTGCTGACAGCTCAGAACCTGGAGCCTGCTTTGGATTCTGTGTCTCCCTCGCTCTCTGCCCCTAACCCACTTGCATTCTGTCTCTGTCTCTCTCAAAAATAAATAAACATTAAAAAAAATTTTTTTTAATGCTCCACATCACTCATCATCAGGGAAATACAAATCAAAACCACCATGAGATACCACCTCACACCTGTCAGAATGGATAACATTAACAAATCAGGCAACAACAGATTTTGGTGAGGATGAGGACAAAAAGGATCTCTTTTGCACTGCTGGTGGGAATGCAAACTGATGCGTCCACAATGGAAAACAGTATGGAGATTCCTTAAAAAATTAAAAATAGAACTACACTACGATCCAGCAATTGCACCACTAGGTATTTATCCAAGGGATACAGGTATGCTGTTTTGAAGGGGCACATGCACCTGAATGTTTACAGCAGCACTATCAACAATAGCTGAAGTATGGAAAGAGCCCAAATGTCCATCGATGGATGAATGGATAAAGAAGATGTGGCACATATATAATGGAGTATTACTCGGCAATCAAAAAGAATTAAATCTTGCCATTTGCAACTATGTGGATGGAACTAGAGCGTATTATGCTAAGCGAAATTAGAGAAAGACAAATATCATATGACTTCACTCATAGGAGGACTTTAAGATGAAAAACAGATGTACATAAGGGAAGGGAAGCAAAAAAAAAAAACAAAACAGGGAGGGGGACAAAAACATAAGAGACTCTTAAATATGGAGAACAAACAGAGGGTTACTGGAGGGGTTGTGGGAGGGGGGATGGGCTAAGGGGGTAAGGGACATTGAGGGATCTACCCCTGAAATCATCGTTGCACTATATGCTAACTAATTTGGATGAAAATTTTAAAAAATAAATAATTTTTTTTTTATAAATTTTTTTTTCAACGTTTTTTATTTATTTTTGGGACAGAGAGAGACAGAGCATGAACAGGGGAGGGGCAGAGAGAGAGGGAGACACAGAATCAGAAACAGGCTCCAGGCTCCGAGCCATCAGCCCAGAGCCTGATGCGGGGCTCGAACTCACGGACCGCGAGATCGTGACCTGGCTGAAGTCGGACGCTTAACCGACTGCACCACCCAGGCGCCCCTAAAAAGAATAAAGAATATAACCAAAATAAAGAAGATTATTAAAAAATGATAAGGTGGTTAATCCATCAAGAGGATATAGCAATCCTAAACATTTACCCATCAGTGACAGAGCTTCAGAATACACAAAACAAAAACAGAACTGCAAAGAGAAATAAACAAATCCATAATTACAGTCAGATATTTCAACTCCTCTCTTGCAAGAATTGATAAAGCAATAGAAAATCAGGAAGAATATAGAATATTTGAATAACATATATCAACCAATTTAACCTAATTAACATTTATAGAACATTGAATACAACAACAGAAGAATACACATATTGTTCTTAAGTGTGCACGGAACATTTAACAAGACAGACCATTGTAATGAGCTGAATTGTGTTGTCTACCCCCGCCCCGCCCCCCATGTTGTGTTGGCCTTAGCCTAGAAATGCCTGAGGCACTCACCTGAACTGCATTACTCATAGAGAGCCCCCACAAACATCTCTTCCTACAGGGGCTAATATTGTGGTTGGACAGGCCCTTGTGGTTCTTACTATGACTCCAGGATGCACTTCAGCAAGAAACCATCAAGGAACTTTGCAGATTTATTACTCACAAATTCTGAAGGTACATGGGATACCTGAGAGCCACATGGGATACCTGAGATCATGGGTAGAGAGAGGAAGAGAGCACAAACCTGGGTCTCTGCTTGGGTTAGGGTCCATAGCTGGAATGTCTAGATTCACTCTTTATTTGCTAATTTTAAGCATAAGAGAGAGAATTAGGGAATGGGAAGGGAGAAGCCAAAACAATGTTGAATAGAACAAAGTTGGAGGGCTAACAATACCTGAAATCAAGGTTTATAAAAAAGTTACAGCAATCAAGACAATTTGATCCTGACATAAAATGATAACAGTGGAACAGATATATATGGACAACTGATATTCAACAAAAGTACAAAAGCAATAGTGTGAAGAAAGGATAATCATTTCAATAATTGGATCTGGAACAGCCAGTTTTCTCTATGCAAAACAATGAATCTGCATCCACATCTCAAACCATATACAGCCCTCAGTGAGATGAATAGATTTCTCATGAGAAATCATTGAGGCCAAAAGGTAAGCTGATATATTTAAAGAGCTAAAAGAAAAAGATTGTCAAGTAAAAATTCTATATCCACAAAATTATTCTTCAAAAACTGAAAGAGAAATTATGACATTCCAGATAAACAAAAACTGAGCTAATTTATCACTTGGAAACCTACCCTACGAGAAATAGTAAAAGGAGTCCTTCAGGCAGAAATTCAAGGTTACTAGACAGTAACTCGAATCCATATGAAGGAATAAACCAGTAAATGTAACTACATGGGTAAATATAAAAGACCTAATAAATATATTTTTTGTTGGTTTGTCTTAGCTCTGGCTGCTATAATAAATTACCATAGACTGGATGCTTAAACAACAGATTTATTTCTCAGTTTTGGAGGCTGAGGAGTCTGAGATCAGGGAACTGGCATGGTCGGGTTCTAGTGACGGCCTGCTTCCTGACCCATAGACAGCTAGCAACCTTCTTGCTGTTTCCTCCCTTGGTGAAGAACAGAGTGAGGGCTAGCTCTCTTCTTCTTCCTGCAAGGACTCTAATCTAGTCAATGGCTCCACCATTGTGACCTAATTACCTCTGAAAGTCCCCACCTCCGAATACCACCATATTGGGCCTTCAATATATGAATTTGGGGGGAACAAAAACAAGATAGCAGGATAGTCTTTTATCTGGTGTAAAAGACAACTGCATAAAGTCTTTTATCTGGTGTAAAAGACAACTGCATAAAGTAGTCATTATAAACCCATGATGATGGATGTACGATGTATAAAGAAGTAATTTGTATGGCAATAGCAGCAAAAACTGTGGAGGGAAGGCAGTGGAGCTATATACAAGCAAAGGTTTTATGTGCTATTGAAATTAAGGTGGTATTAGTACTAGAGGGTGAGATGTTCAATATAATATTCAGGGAAGCTACTAAGAAAGTAACTTTTAATATATGGTAAATAGGACAAGGGAATTAAAACCGTATACCAGAAAAATCTTTTTAATCCATAAGAAGACAGTAATGAAGGAGTGGAGGAACAAAAAAGACATAGAAAACAAAAGCAAAATGACAGGCATAAATCTTACATTTAATGTAGTCACATGAAATGTAAATGGGTCAAACACATCAATTAAAGTGCAGGTACTGACAGAATGAATTAAAAAAACATGACCTCATGATATGCTGTCTACAAAGACACACTTTAGACTCAAGGACACAAATAGATTGAAAATAAAAAGGTGGAAAAAGATATACCATGTACAGAGTAACCAAATGAGAGCTGGAGTACCCATAGTAATATTAGACAAAATAGATTTTAAAACAAAAATTGTTAATAGAGGCAAAGAAGGACATTGTCTAATTATAAAAGGATCATTCTATCAAGAATATATAAAAATCATTAACACAGAGAAGCCTAACAACAGAGCCCCAAAATATGTTAAGGAAACACTGACAGAATGGAAGGGAGAAATAGACAATACAATAACAGTAATTGGAGTCTTCAGTACCGTACTTTCAATAACAGGTAAAACAACTGGACAAAAGACCAAGCAGGAAATAGTCTTGAACACTACAGACAATGGGAATGCTCCAGCCCCAACAAAAGCAGAATACACATTTGTCTCAAATGCACATACAACATTCTTCAGGATTGGTCATATGGTAGGCCATAACATACTGACTTGTCTCAATAAATCTGAAGGTATTGAAGTCATAGGTATGTTCTCTAATCCTATTGGAATGAAACTAGAAATCAATAACAGAAGGAAATTTGAGGAATTTACAAATCAGTGGAAATTAAACAACAAATTCCTAAATAACCCTAATAATGGGTCAAAGAAGAAATCACAATGGAAATTAGGAAGTAATTTGGGATGAATGAAAATGAAGTCACAACACACCGAAATTTATGGGAGGCATCTGACACAGTGCTTAGAGTTTCCAATGGCTTCTGATACACCCAGATGTGGCATCTCTTCTCTAGTTAAAAGCAGGAATCCTGAAAAACAATTCCAAGACTCTGATCCTCTGATCTGCTCAGGAGATTGGTTCCAGACACCCTCCAGCAAATGTTGACTGGATCAACCATTGAGCCTTCTCCCCCAAAAGCCACAGAACCTTTACCATGTGCCAAGCTAACCCCTGTTTTCATGTACAACTTCTTCCTTCAAAATGTTCAGTGGCGCCCATGACCTCTTGGATTGAGGCGAACTCCTCAGTCTGGTGTTTTGGCCTCTCCGAAATGACACTAACTTGACATTTCAACCATACTCCCCACTACTCCCAGTACCCTCTAGTCAGGCTCATAACCACTCAAGAGATTTTGCTCCCTGTGTGCCAGGATACAGGGCACAGATTTCAGGGCTAGGCAGGCCATAATGCAAATCTTAGCCTATTGTATGATGCTGAGTGTTTCAGTTTCCACATCAGTAAAACTGAGATTTTAAAAACCTACCTTGAAGAGTGACATATGCATTACACAGTGCCACACACACAGTAGAGGGTCCTTCTATAGAAATAAATAAATAATAATATAATAATAATTATTAATATTAATATTTATTAATACTATTTATTGGTTGTTATATTAATAATAATAATATAATATATTATTGGTATTCTCCAACTATCCACATCCTATATGACTTTCAAGTCTCTCCAAGGTCTAACAACCACCAGGTCATCTCTGACTATTGCTTTCCTCATCTAGTGTAGCTCTAAGCAGCAAACAATTGGTCAGTCACTCTGGCTACTATTGTATATTAATAAATATTATTTCTCACCTAGGCAATAAGCAACTTGAAAATTAATATCATATTCTAGTCTAGAACACCTCTTCAGCAGTAGTACGACATAGTGCTTAAAATCCTAGACTCTCAAGCCAAACTGGATTCACAACCCAACTTCTTCATTTATTACCTAAGTGACTTTGGTTAACCTCTCAGTGCTCAATTTCCCCATCTGTGAAATGGGCCAGCAATGATAATTGTTCCCAGATAGGGCGGCTGTAGGGCTTAAATGGAGTAAGAAGAGTGTCTGGCATATAGTATCTGCTTAATCATCGTCTGTTGAATAAATTGACTCAAAGTCCAGAATATTAGTCCGAAGTTGCTAAAATTAGATTTACTGATACATATTAATCTTCACCTTCCACCATAAAAATTTCAATTTGGAAACACACTATTCGCTTTGGTAAACTTGCTTCATTAGAGTGTTTATAGCAACATAGATCAAATCATTGTAGCCAAAGTTGTTTTTCAGGAAATTATTTGAGACTAAGCTGAAAGCCCTAAACCTAGTATTCAGGAGGGTATCCTAATATACTTCCTAAATGTGTATTCCTCACTGGGACTCACAGCCCTAAGAGATAAATCATTGTTTTGTCTAATTAGAAGAGAAAGGAGATAGGACATGGGAAGGTTGCCTTTCCAAGATATTGAATATTTTTTGTGTCTGAGATAAAGCACCTGAGAGTAGGCAATATCATGCCTATTGTACAGCAGAAGAAACTGAGGCTCAGAGACATTACCCAAGGTCATACAACTGGTGGCCAGATTCAAACCCAGCTCTCCCTGACTCCTAAGCTTGTACTCCTTATATTCCCTACAAGGTGATGTGGCCATGGGCATAGAGCAGAGTTACCTCAGACTTTTTGTGAATACACACAGAGACAGTGCTCTAGACACGGAGTTTGAAGACTCCTGCTCACCTTCATGAATGAGGGGTTGGCTTTCCCCTGGCTGAGAAGAGTCTTTGGGTTTACAGAAATGTACTTAAGATCTTAGAGAAAAATGGAGACCTAACTTATGAGAAAAAGAAGCTGGCACTGCCACAGGTCCTCCACGTCCTGTGGAGAAATGGTCTCAGATGCCCTTCACCTTGGCTGGAGTAGGGGGAAGGGTGTGATCCCCGCCCCTCACAAACACTAAAGGCAGAGATGAAAGTGGCTGCTTTCACACAAGGGCCACTTCTGGCTTCCTTCCCCACTCAGTGCACCACTTGGGAGGGAGTTTCAGCTACTTCTCATAATGAAAATGACGTTGGTTTCTCTGCCACAAGTGAATGAGGGGCAAAGAGAGGTATCTTCTTTGTTCCTGGAGCCTGCCCTGGAATTAACCTTGTACTATTCAGAAGATCAAGAAGTGCTGAGCCTGGCGGCAGTGCAGCAGCAGGGCCAGCCCTCTCTCTGGCTCCCCAGTCATGCCCTGGCAGCTCTCTGCAGTGGTAGTGTTCTTCGTGTCCCTGGCTGGTGAGTGACCCCCATGGCTTTCTGTGCTGCCTCTGGTCCTATTAAATCCTAATGCATGCTAGTGCCACTGACCAAGGTAAGACAGGAGAGACTGAGATAGCTGCATGGCTTTAGCTACTGTGGTATTTGGTGTGGGACTATCTCCTCAACACAGAGCACGCTTTCATTTTTTTCCTCAAAGGCTTTCACAGCTTGGGCTTGTTGTCTGTGAGTCTAGTAGAGTAGGTGTCAACTCGAGAAGACAGTGACACTATACCTGGGTCCCAAATGGGTTCTGGGCACCTTATCAGGGCAAGTTTGTAGAAATCACTTAGAGTTAAGAGATGGAGAATTGAGCAGGGGCTTAGAGATGGGGCTGTTGCTACACTGTCTGGGAAAAGCACATTATGCCTTGCTTTTCCTGTTTATCATGAACGAAGTGCCGTGTTTATATTATATAAACAGCGAAGTGTGAAGGTGAATGAGATGTGGTCTGACAAATTATGCCATTTCAGAGAGGTATAAACCAAGGAGTCAAGAAATTTTTTAAGTACTACTATAATTCAGATCAGAGAAACTATCTGGGAAACAGCTTTTTTTTTTTAAGTTTATTTATTCTGAGAGAGACAGATCAAGTGGGGGAGGGACAGAGAGAGGAGAGGGAGAATCCCAAGCAGGCTCAGTGCTGTCAGCGCAGAACCCTACTCTGGGCTCCATCTCACAGAATTGTGAGATCATCACCTGAGCCGAAACCAAGAATTGGATGCTTAACTGGCTGAGCCACCCAGGCCCCCTGGGTAACTGAGCTCTTAATGATTATTTTATGTGCCCACCCTCTGCTTTTATGAAGAGCATTTTGTCCCTTGACATTGGGTCCTCTTGTGTGCTGTTATCTACTTGATGGCTAATCCACAATTTCTTCTAGAAGCACTGAGTTGAACACTTGAAGGAACCAATTCTGTCCATATGGCCCTGCTAATAACATGCTCACATGAGGGATGCAGAGGCACTTGACTACAACATGAACTGTCAGGAAAGTTGGGTGAAGAGTCAGGCCAGTGTCCTAATCCAGGCTGCTTTACTTCTGCCATGTTTTCAGAATTAGAGTGTCACATTCTTCTGGAGGCAAAAGGCAAACTCTAAGCGAATAAAAAAGCAAAAGACCTCAGTCTAGCAGTAACCCTCCATGACCCGTGTGTGAGCACCTGTTCAGAGAGTGTCAGATGACTGGCAGGGTCAGAAATACAATGAGGGCTCAATAAATTCACAGGCAGTTTCAGAGGAAGTGTTTACCCTGCCCTTTCCTCTCTGAGCTGCAAATTCTCTAGGGTCAACCTAGTGAATGAAGTATGTGAAGGGGCCCCATTTTCCAGATGAGGGTACTGAGGCAGGTTAGGGAATTATCCATAGTCACTCAGCTAACAAGTGGCAGCCTGAGATTTGTATCCAGGAAGCCTGGTGTCAGGCTTCATGCTCTGTACCACTGCACCACGCAGCCCTGTATGCATAGGTTCAAGAGATACTTGTTGAACTGGAGATGAGCAAAAACCATTGGACATTTTGGTAGGAGAGACATAGCTTCCAGGTAAACTAGCTCTGTAATTTTTATCCAGTCACTTTGCTTCCCTGGTGTCAAATTCTTCCCCCATAAAATGAAGGGATTTAAGTTTGTATCAGTTGTGTTTAGATTCAGCTGCTCATAGGAGACAAAAGATAGCAAAATAAATGAGATAAATGCTTGTTTCTCCTTCATGTGAAGACAAGTCCAGAAGAATTCATACCAGGTCTGGTGAGGGGCTCATTATTATAGGCCCACCCTCCTATGTGTGATGTTCACCTGCAAGGTCTTTTCATGGTTCTAAGTGTCTGCTGCAGCTCCAACCATCACATACAAGTTCCAGGCTGGTTTGAAAAGGAAAACACAAAGGCAATAGAGAGGTCTTGAAGGTGACTAAGCAAGCAGCCCTACAAGCAGCCCTCCTGGAAGGCCCATATAACCCTACAACTTCTACTGCTTTGGCTCAAATCCAGTCACATATTCCCACCGAGCAGGAAAAGAGTCTTGGAGACAGGGTTCTGTATTTCAGGCATCAAATCCTCAGCTTGAATTTGCAGTTCTGTGACTAAGGGAAAAGGGGAGGCTGGATTTGGGAGTAATTAGCCAGCAGTCTATGCCACAGGACTGGAGTCCCTTCTTTACGAGGGTCCTTTTTGAATCTCAAGTCCCACAGGAAAGTAACACAGATAAGATTTACATCTTTTTGCTAAAACTGAAGTTTAAATCGTGCCAGAAACAGTCTTCCTGCAGCACCCAGCTGGGGCTACTTCTGCTGCCTGGGGAGGTGCCAGAGAAAGTATCTGGGGGCTAAATTCAATTCCCTGACCCTGGATATGGCCACAGGGCTCCATTTACTTGCCAACTGTGTTCCCAACTGCAGACAAAGTGTAGCCTCCAAGACCTGCCAGGCCTGTTCCCTCCTGGTCCCTTACCTCACTTCCCAATTCTTATGTCCCCACCATACTTACCCCCTTGCTGTTATCCAGACATACCAGGCTCTGAAGACCTTGTGCCTTTGCACATATTTTTCATCCTGCCTGGGATACCACTTACTTTCTTATCTGCCTAAAGAATTTCCCTTGTGTTGGATTCCCCACTGCATCCCATAGCACTCAATACCTCCTTCTATAATAACTCTGGTCACCTCGAAGAGTGTGGTCCAGTTATGTGTCTGCCTCACAAGGCTTTGGGCCCCTGAGAACAAAGACCCCATGCCTGGCATGGAGCTTGGCTCAGAAGAAGCCCCTCAGATCCGTTGAATTGGGTGTGGCAGGGAAACCAAACAAATGCTATCTGGGAAGGACCAGCCATCTGGAAAGTACCTAGAGAAAAAGCCCTTGCATGGTCACTGACTTCCCCAGGGCTGGGCTGAAAAGTCATCTCTCAGCTCCTTCTGTGGTTGTAGGGGGTCCCAGCCTTCTCACACCTCTTCTGGCAGGTCATCATCTAGAGGAGTCCAAGCAATGGGTCTCAGTCCTGGGTACCTGTTGGCTGAGACTCCTGAATGCTGGAGAGAAGATGGTGGGGGTTGGGGGTATGGGCTTCACAAATTGGCATGTGAAACTCCAGAGCTGTGTTCTTCTGAGTAGAGGAAGAGTTGACACAGATTCTGAGTGTTGCCTTGCCCTCACCTCTGCCCACTGCCCTCTTGATGGGTCTCAGACAGACTGGTGAAATAAACGAAACCTTTACAGGGTCAGAAGTCCTGTTTAAGAACTGTGACCCAGTTTTGACAAAGATTGGTCATATATGTGTGGTCATATGCATAGATTTTACAAAACAGTGTATTTTCCAGAATATTATTTCTATTAAGTACCTAATAAACATTTGAACTTTCTAGAATATTTTATAATGCACAGCATACCTACTCCTGTCAGTTATCCATCTAATTCCTGCCCATCTTTTATATCCCACAGTTCTATTGGGAAATGGGGAAGGGAGAAGCCACAGAGGGGAAGGAGAAGACCATTAGAACAATATTTCCCAGTTCTATCCGGGAACACACTCTGGTTCAATCTGTAATACATTCTGACATTTTTGGTCCAGCCACCTGCCGGCCCAGCCTTCTGCCCACCACAAAGCCACACACCATATCAAGACACCATGGACTGCCATCATCGCCAGCCACCCCACAAATACTTCCTGCATACAAAGCACATCTTGATGGGTATCATGAGTTGTCTGGTCCTGTTTGGGATGCTGTGAATTCATGAATGACCAATGTGCTTTTCTCCCTTGTTTGAGTTCACTCATCACTACTGAGAGAGGACTTTTAATTACAGTATGAGAAAGGCTCCCCCTTTTATAGGGTGTGCTACTCAGTTGAGAAGATTTGCTTTAGCTCATAAGCATAAGCTGTGCACAGTGAGATTTTATCAAGGATCTAATATCTCCCCAAGAGAACAAAAAGCAAATGGTTTCCAGTCTCTCAGAATTCTCTGAATCAGTCTTTGCTTATCACTACAAGATATTCCTGGAAAGTACACCTGGGAGTGAATTCTCTTTCTCCATAGTAATAGTATAAACTTAATGGGGTTTCTGTTGTGGTCATGACTGAGGAACCAGCAACTCAGGTTTGGCCCAGATGAATTGTGAAAGTAAATCTTCCACAATTGTCAACCTTCATAACAACCTTGAAATGGAAAGTTTTGCTCCAAATTCTACAACATAGGCATAAAAAATAAAGGCTTACAAAGTAAAGCTGCAGTGCATAAAATCCACAACTCTCACGTTATTATACATTTCAAATTATCTAAATGAGCATTTTAGATACAAAAAAAAATACCTTTTTTAATAGATTTTTTTTCAACGTTTTTTATTTATTTTGGGGACAGACAGAGACAGAGCATGAACGGGGGAGGGGCAGAGAGAGAGGGAGACACAGAATCGGAAACAGGCTCCAGGCTCTGAGCCATCAGCCCAGAGCCTACGCGGGGCTCGAACTCACGGACCGCGAGATCGTGACCTGGCTGAAGTCGGACGCTTAACCGACTGCGCCACCCAGGCGCCCCAAAAATACCTTTAATAATAGTCTCACATAATGTCATTAATAAGCCTTTCTAAAAGGTCATTTAAGACAATTTTAACTGATATTTTTGTCTTTCTCATTTTTCAAGCCAGCTGTGCAGAAATATTTCACAAGTGTTTCTAGTAGGCTTGAAGTTAGAATTTTTCTTCTGGAAAATAATCACTATTTTAGCATCTGAGCCTTTGAAAACCTCACCACTGACCGCCATTATGAGGGTTTGGTGAATTGGGGTCACTGGAGAAACACCCTGCTGTTCTCTGTTTTTGTCTCTTCGCTCACCGTTCTTCCCAGTGACACACACACCATCTCCACTAATCCCAAATCCAAGGGCAGGCTTTGGTTCAGACAGGGACTCAAGTCTTGCTTCCAGAACTTACTAGGTGTCTCACCTCCACAATTTACTAGTTGTGGGATTATGGTCAAGTCGATGGGATTTTTCTAAACCTGAGTTTCCTCATCTGAAAGATGGATAAAGATAGAACCCATCAGAGGGTTTTTTGAGGAATTGGTGAAAGATGACCCTTGACCTGAGGCCTGCCACGTAGTTAGTGTCCAGTAACTTGGAGATTTTATTGTTATTATTATAGGAAAAGTAACCACTTAGAAATGTAGTGAATGAAAGAGCGAGATAGTAAAGGAGTTTATGGATAATTTTGATTAGATGTGAAACACCAGCATAGAGTGATCTCCTTTTTCCTTTTCCCCATGTTTTCCCAAGTCACTGGCCAGCACTGGGGAGCTCCAGCTCCAGTGAGTGTAAATACAATGAGCAAATACAATGAAACCATAGCATTGAAGAGACAAAGCCATCTCTCAGTGGACCTGATCATAAACTCACAAGGAACATCATCTGCATTGTTTTCAGTTTTCTGATTTGCTGTGTGTTTGAGAGGAGGCAAGGATAGAACTATTTGGGTTGAAAAAGAGCCAGAGGCCTTCTACCCTCAAGAGATGGCCCAGGAGACACTTGTGATAAGTACTGGATGCTGTACATAAGTGATGAATCACTGAATTCTACTCCTGAAACCAATATTGCACTGTATGTTAACTAAAATTTAAATTTAAAAAATTATATATATAATAAAAAATAAATTAAAAAAAGAGACAGAGATGGCCCAGGAGAGAACCTGTGACAGTAACACACACTACAGGTATGCTTAATGGTCTAGGAAGACTTCACTTAAACCAACTAGTTTGAGCCTCACAATAATCCTAGAAGGTCTACAATGGTATTCAGTGCTGTTATCCTCATTTACTCATCCAGTCATCTGTTCATCCAATTCATATGAACACTTCTCATGCATAGGCACTGGTGGTAAAAAAAAAAAAAAAAAAATGCACACAATTCCCACGTTGAAGTTACTTTTAATCTTGTGGGAGAGATTCACAGTCAATAAATAAACCAATAAATAAACATATAATCAGGGCTATCATTGTGCTGGTACACACTGTCTGGCCAGGCTTACTGTTAAATATGTTAATACCATCCCCTTATCCCCTTATATAATTACAGGTTGTGATTAGCCCAGTGCAGGCAATGAATATAACACTGTGATGTGGAATTGTGGGGTGGGGAGCTATTTTATGTAAGGATGACAGGGAAGACTCTGAAGAGCTGGCATTTAAGCCAAACTATGAAGGATAGCCCACCAAATACGTCAGAGCAATTAGGGCTTAATTTTCTTTCCTGGTTGAGAAAGCCTGGGCCATTCAAAAGGTTAAGCAAACAATAGGAACCAGACAGAAACTGATCTATATTTACAAGAACTGGCAGCAAGGGGTGCTGGGGTTAAGCGCCCAACTCCTGATTTCAGCTCAGGTCATGATCTTACAGTTTGTGAGTTCGAACCCTGCATCGGGCTCCCCGTTGACAGTATAGAGCCTGCTGAGCCTGCTTGGGATTCTCTCCCCCCCACCCTTTCTCTCTGTCCTTCCATCCCCCAAAATAAATATACTTAAAAATTGGCAACAAAATCAAAAATGGAAGGGAAATGAATCTCCTATCATTGGAGGGAATCATGCTTATATTGGATGAACACATGGCAAATTTGTAGGTACAATTCACACATCAGATTAAGGTTTGGACTAGATGACTGTTAAAACTCCTTTCAAACCTGGGATTGTAAGATTGTGTGTAAATGAGCATGTTTGGAAAAAATAAAAAAAATCATATTTATCTTTAAAAGATTTCAGGGACGCCTCTTGGTTTCAACTCAGGTCATGATCTCACAGTACGTGAGTTCAGGCTCTTCATTGGGCTCTTCACTGACAGTGTGGAGTCTGCTTGGTATTCTCCCTTTCTGTTCCTCCCCTGCTCAATCTGTATCTCTCTCTCAAAAATTAAAAAATAGGGGCGCCTGGGTGGCTCAGTTGGTTAAGCGTCCGACTTCAACTCAGGTCATGATCTTACAGTTTGTGGGTTCAAGCCCTGCATCAGGCTCTGTGCTGACAGCTCAGAGCCTGGAGCTTGCTTCAGATTTTGTGTCTCTTTCTCTCTCTGCCTTTCCCCCTGCTCATGTTCTCTGTCTCTCTCTCTCTTTCTCTCAAAAAATAAACATTAAAATTAAAAAAAAATTTTTTTTAATGTTTTTATTTATTTTTGAGACAGAGAGAGACAGAGCATGAGCAGGGGAGGGGCGGAGAGAGAGGGAGACACAGAATCCGAGGCAGGCTCCAGGCTCTGAGCTGTCAGCACAGAGCCCGACGCGAGGCTCCAACTCACACACCGCGAGATCATGACCTGAGCCAAAGTCAGACGCTCAACCAACTGAGCCACCCAGGCGCCCCTAAAATTTTTTTAAAAAATAAATAAATAGTGGGTGATGGGCATTGAGGAGGGCATCTGTTGGGATGAGCACTGGGTTTTGTATGGAAACCAATTTGACAACAAATTCTATAAAGAAATAAAAATAAAAATAAAAAAGTAAATAATAAACTTAGAAAAGAATTCAAGGTAGAACTACCATGTGATCCAACAGTTACATTTCTGAATATATGGATGTGAAGGCGACAGAGTCACTATCCCAAAGAGAAAAGTAAGTAAATAAATAAATAAAAGTGTTAATTTGTAGTGAAGAAACATTAAAATGCGGGTGGGGGAGGGACTCACTAATGTGAGCTATGAGTGTGGTAACACTTTTGTTTCCTAATTTGCAGTGATTTTGCATTATGGCAGTCAAATAAGAGCTAAAGTGTTTCCAGAAACTTCGGGCTATCAGCCTACAACCGCAACAACAGTGCAGGCCATAGCAAAACCTTTCCTACAACCAACTAACCAAGTACCTCCCAAAACTTCAGCAGTAAGATCAACGGATGGTCATGTCACCTCTCAGAGAGCTGCCACAACCTCCAGCTCTGAACCCCCAATCACACACACAACAATAAGAACTCTAGTAACAACTTCCTTGGAAACTATAAACAGTACCCCATCTACCAGCACCACAGTCCACACCTTAGTCACAACCCCGGCCACACCCAATAACTCACACACAGCTGCTCCAGGCACTGAGGCTTCCGTTGGCTCCAGGGCAGCCCCAGGTTCACTGCCAACCACCATCACCCCACCAGCACATACAACAGGAAACAGCCCCACAGCTAGGAAAACCACCCAACCCAGTAACCAGACCACCCTTCCAGCAATATTGTCCACCTCACCACATAACAGCACAACCAGTCAGAAGTCTACTCAACCCATGCACACCTCAGGAGCCACCACAGCTGCACACAATACCACCCAAACTTCCTCACCTGCCACCATGGCTCCTGGGCCCACTCTGGCACCTCAGCCTTCATCAGCCAAGACCGGAATTTATCAAGTTCTGAATGGAAGCAGGCTCTGTATCAAAGCAGAGATGGGGATAGAGCTAACGGTTCAAGACACAGAGTCGGTAAGTTGGCGCCATAGGACTGTAACACTATCTTCAAAAAGTTTGAGTGCAGTGTGTCTTGGTAAGAATAAACATCCCCCTGCATCTTGTGTCATATTTTAATGAAACAAATAGCTGCAGACTCCTCTTTCTCCAAGGTGCTCCATTAAAAGGTGAATGGGTGCCTGGGTTTTTGGGGTGCCTGGGTGGCTCAGTCGGTTGAGCGACTGACTCTTGATTTCCTCCTGGGTCGTGATCCCACAGTTCATGAATTCAAGCCCCGCGCCGGGCTTTGGGCTGGCAATAGGATGCCTGCTTGGGATTTTCTCTGCTCCCCCCCTCACCCTCTCTCTTTCTCTCTCTCTCTCAAAATAAATGAATAAACCTCATATATTAAAAAACAGTGAATCTGTTTTAGAGTACATATAAAAACAGAAACCAATAGTGACTGGATAGAAGAAGGCACACATCCAAATTGTAACCATGCAAACCTCTTAGTTTTAGCCAACATGGGCAGAGTGTTGGGGTAAGTTCAGTGTTGAGCCCAACCTGGCCTTATGCCTCCTGATGACCTCAAGCCTCGGCAACTTTCCTGTGAAGTGAGAGATTTGGATTAGTCTCCATGGTTCTAGCCAACTGTGACATTAGTATCAAAATTCCAGATAAAAAAGATTAGAAGGAGTGGGGATAGGGCTGAGATTATTTGCTTTACTGAAGGAATCACCATTAAAGCAATACTTTCTTTTTTGCACAGGTTTTATAAAACTTCCACATTCAGGTTTTCGTTTGAAACTGAAGTACATTAGACAGTAAACGCTTTCTTGTAGTACCTTTTAACATGTTTAATTTAACAACAATCAAATTCCATGTGGTATATTGGGAATAGACGGGCTATAAATTATCTATCAAGGAACTCTTTCTGTAGGAGAACTCCTTTAAAAACTCTTTTGAACATAAAGCAGTTTGGAAATGATAGAGGAGTTTTCTGGGGACTTTGAAACTTTCAAGTGAACATAAACTAGACTTGAGTTTCAGATTCACTTATTAGCCTTTGCGCCTGGTTCCCTAGCTAGAATTTTCTTCTTCATCTCATTGATCTGATCTATTGTATTTGGTTTAGGTTTTTTCAACTCAGAGATACTTCAACATCGACCCCAATGCAACGCAGTCCTCCGGGAACTGTGGCTCTCGAAAATCCAACCTTCTCTTGAATTTCCACGGTGGATTTGTGAATCTCACATTTACGAAGGTGAGGGCTGAGCTCCTTCATACCAAATGGCTCTAGCATTGCTTTCCCTTTCTTTCACCCTGGGGCCCAGTGGTGCAACCACACACTTCACTTTCAGCTCCAAAGGAAGTAGATCTCAGAGCCTTTTGAGATATTCCCTGATAAGAGTGAGGGGTATGGAGATGGAGAAGAGGGAAGTGTCAACATCTTATGTTTGCCTCCTTCCCCCTTCAGCCTCCTCTGTGCAGTCCAAGAAGGGCTTCAATGCCTCTTAGGGGAGGCTTGGCTTTGGGCAATCCAGCCACAGGTGCCCTTTACAAACTACCCAAAGGAGGAAGCTGTACAGATCAACAGACTCATAGAAATTCCCAGTGGGCACACAGAAACAGAATTATTCTAAAACCACAATCAAATGTCACAGTGGGTTCTTTCCAACTGCAGCAGGCAAGATTTAGGTACTAACCTGGCACTGGGTTTCCCAGACCATATTATGAAAAGGGTAGACAACAGAGTGGAGTAGAAATACTATGGATGTGAGGTCAGAGAGTCTTGGGTACAAATTTGACTCTGTCACTCGCTCACCTTGTGACATTAAGCAGGCAACTTAACTTGTCTAAACTTTATTTTCACATTTGAAAAATGGGGGAAAGGAATTAAAGATCACCTCTGTAAAGAGCATTGTCCAATACTTGGAAAGCAGATGTTCAATAGCCAGTAGCTATGATTACAGTGACTGAAGTAGGCAAATGTCTTGAGGATACAATTATGGTCATCGCACTCTCAAAGGAGAGACTTGCCCCTGCTTCTCTCAAAGTGTCATTCAAACAGGCCAAGCAAGAGCCTGGGAGGAGGTGCTAAGAAAACCCTTGCTGCTGAGACTTGGTGTGGGCCTCCTTCTTATCTATCAAATGTGACCCCTGAAATTAGAGGGGTATTGGGTAGGAGATCTTGCGGAGGAATGAGTGTAGGCTTTGACCTGAAACAAGTCAAGATTGGCTCTCGGCCACATGATCTTGGACTAGTTGGGGCATGTTTTCTCATCTATAAAATGGAAATAATTACACCTCCTTAGTGGGACCCTTGGGAGAATCAGAAATGGTAATGTGTAAATTGTCTAGCACAGTGCTTGGTACATAACAAAGTTCAATAAAGGGCTGTTGTTGTTGATGATGTTAAGTTGGCGTCAAAAGCTTTATCCTCCATTATCCTCCATGTACATACTTTTCTCCATAGGAAGAGATGCACTTGAGAAGCCAAGGGGTTCCTTTCAGTACCAAATGGTAAAAACATACTCTCTCACACCAGAAGAACATTCAGGGAAGAATTTGTGCTCTACTCTGGGACAACTGAGGTTAAACCTTCAGAGGGGTCAGGAATTGTTTTAAAGTCATTTCAGCAAAAGGGCAGAGGATACAAGCACAAGCACTTATGCTTTAGCTCAAGGCTTGATTCCGCCCAGACTACTGCATGTGTGACTCATTGTCTGAGGGAAAGCATTAGAAAACTCCAGTGTTTGTAGCACTCAGTGGCCACTGCCTTAGACAGGCCGTCAAGCAGGGGTTTCTTTGGCACCTTGTAATGTCTCTTTTTGCTCCTTTTTTCTGTCTCCTGATGTCCTCTATGCCTGCCTTTCTAATGCTTTGGGACTGGACTCTGATCAAACTCCACCCGAGTGTTGAGCCTCTGCCTTTCTGGAAATCTCTATGCCTCCAGAGGTGTGGACAGGAAATGAATACAGAGATAGAGCTGGAAGGACCAGCAGTGCGTTTCTCCCTCCACCCATCTCTGGAAGGAGCAAGGAAAACCCCTATCCAAGGCCCCAAGTTGTCAATAGCTGCTTTGCCAGAGTCCCTCCAGCCAAATTCACTTTATTCATTTCATTCCCCAGCACCAATTTCTTAAGCAGCTGACCTTAGCTCTACAATAAGAGGAGCAAAGAGGCTTGTAGAAAGTAAAGTCCCACCAGCCTTAGTCCTTCAGGAGAATTTCTGCATTTTAGAAGAGAACTTGTTTAAGCCACTCGTAGCCACAAATTCAAGGATCACAGGTGCTAAACATAGAACTTAATGAGAGAATAGGCTAGGAAGAATTTTTTTCCATGAAACAGGCAGTCTTTATTTTTTTATTTTCTCGCATTTGACAAAGACTTCACTTTCCCATGAAGTCTGCATAAGGAAAATGTCAGAGTAATGAGATGACAGAGGCAAGCCTCGGGAGTGAGGCGACAAAAGGGAGAGGTAGAGAGTGCCATCTTCCCCAGAGGGGCTGCCACTCCTCAGCTCTGCCTGGTGGTGCCAGTGGCTGGGCTGGCACCTCTCCCTGGGGACTGTCACTGTCTTTTATGGTGGACATTCATTCTGGATGGTCGGGTCTACATTCTAAGTGGCTTCTGCCTTGCTATACCAGTTGTTCAATAGTTTACATACTATTTCCCTCAGGAGGTAATGAGAAACCAGTGTCATCAGATCTTCTGATTGTTCAAGACAAGGCAGAAATCCAGACTCTTTTATTTTTAAATGTTGGCAGCACACTTTTTGAAAACTTGAACAATGCTGGCCAGACAGAACACAGTTGTAAGCCAAATTTGGCCTGTGGATGCTCTGCCCTAACATGTGGACTGTGTGAAATGCATTAGGCAGGAAGGGCATCTAGATTCTTCCACAAGAGAAATGGCCTCAACAATTCTGTTGGCCACTTTTCAAACATTGCTACCTTCTAGACCAGTGCTTCTCAACAGCGGTAGTATTAACATTTGGGGCCAGATAAGTCTCTGGTGGGGGCTGTCTTGTGCCTTGGTGGGATACTGAACAGTCTCCCTGGCCTCTACCTACTGAATGCCAGTAGCAACACCCAGCCCCATTTGTGACAACCCCAAATAACTCTAGACATTGCCAAATGTCCCCTGGAGGAAAAATCACCCCTGGTCGAGAACCACTGCTCTAGAGAAAAAGAGAGCCTTGGAAAATAGTTTATGTTCATTGTAACATAATAAATCTTATAAATGAGAACCAAGTTGTAGAATGGCAAATGGATGCTGGTGAGCAAGGCTGAATTAACAGCCTGAGTTTACTGAGCACCTACTTTGTCCTGAACACAGAACCAGACATTATAGGAGAAAATAAAAGAAATACAGGCTATAGTTGCAGGTTTCAAAACATGTAAGATAATTCATAAGTTTTTAAATTGAAATACTGCCAATGACAGAAATGTAAAGAAAATTCTGTATCCTGAACTGTCCCTTGATGTTGTTCAATTGGGACTTAAATTATCCATGTCATTTCTACATGACCATGAACAAGTCTCTACCTCTCTTTCTGAGCCTGTTTCCTCCTATGTAAGATGGGGCCAACCAGTCCCTATTTTTTGGGCTGCTGTGAAGTTGAATGAGGCTAATATATGTGACAGTGCTGAGGGTGGCATCTGGCCCATAGTGGGGTAGGAGAGGTGGGTTTCCTTTCTCATTTCTCTCATTTCATTGTTTAAAGAACTGAAAACCTTTCCATGTCAGTGTCTCATTTGATTAAGGTGACAAAGCTGAAAGTTGTTCAGACCCTTCAGGTGCAAGATAAATATACCTCCCTTCCCCCACTCCCCACAACTTCCTTCCTGTTAGGATAAGTTTGGCTTAGAACATCTTTCAGTAACTTTGTGTAGAGTTTATTTTTCCGTGCTCAACACTGTCCCCTTCTCATCCACCTGGTGGGCAGGGCAGCTCAAGGCTTCCAGCCCTGACTTGGAAGTGGGACATGGGAGAAATCAGTGGCCTGGGGGCAGGGGTACTGAGTCAGGGAGTGTTTTGCCAGCCAAGGTCTGGAAAGTGAATGCCGTCTGCCACCCTGGTGTATACCCAGAGCCTTGCAGGGGCATTTGGAGCCCTATTAACTTACAAACTCCTGAGAACTGTTATCAGGGTTCAAATGCTAATACCCTCAGAATGCACTATTTAGAACTTCCCAAGAATGCTGTACTATTTCATGCCCTATTTTCCCTTATGCTTTTCCCTCTGCCTGGAATGCCCCTACCATCCCTCAGGCCCTTTTGCATTCATGCTTTAAGATGGCTCAGATATCTTCACCCTATGAAATCTCCTCACCCCCCAGCCCCCACCTCCATCCCAGACAAAACTGGGAGACTTTCTTCTTTTGGTTTCCTGACCCCTCATTGGTTGTTCCCTGACCTCCATTAATGCACTTGTTGCATATTTTACTGTCTTGAAGGCATGTCTGTGATTATTCACAGTGCTCAGCCCTGACTTTGTATATAGTATATCTTTAGCAAATGTTTGATGAGGAAATAAATCAATAAAGGGGTGAATCTAAATTTCACAAAGACTCTGGGCCAAGCTGCCAAAAAGTAGATCAGCAGCTCCAAAGAAACAGCCTCTTTGGCTTCCTTTTGCTGTATACAGAGCAAAGGTTTCTTGGTGTAGTCACAACAATGCTGAGCAAAAAAGGTCTGATTGATGTTGAAGACAAAATCCACATCCTGAATATCTGTGACTATGAAACTCCTACACTGCATTTTGCTGAAGTTAAGGAGAGGACCCAGGGCCTCAAGGTCATTGATATACTGCCTTCCTGAGCAAGTTGATTGGCTAGCTTGCTCTGGACCTGGTCCTTTGCTAAGGAGGATGTTTAGGTCCCTTGAGGAATCAGGACCTCTCTAATGAGATACTGCAGAGCTCTTAGATACTGGCAATGAGGAGCCACTGTGTCAGCATCCCATTTGTTGAATGGTGAAATGGGACTTTAGTAAGTGATCCATTCAAATGGACACACTGTAAGTACTGAAGTACCACATTTAGTTGTTAGGAGTCCTTAGCCCCCTTTTGTCAATGCTGATGGATACACAAAAGATTTTCACTTTGTTTTCAAGAATCCAGCATGGTTGATATTTGTCACTCTCCAACCTGAACCCCAAATGCAAAAAAAAAAAAAACCCATCTGGCAGAGGATCACTTTGTGGTCATCAAAGGAGAAAGCAGATACTATGAAGTGCATGATGTATAACTTGTAATTTCCCCTGGACTTTGGGTTAAGTCTGCCATCTGCTTGAAGCTCCCAAGCCCTCCAGCCCCTCCTCTGTACCCACCTGACTCCCATTCCCCAGAGCTGAGGCTTCAGCTCTGTTTCTTTAATCAGTGGTACTGTCGAAGCTCACCTCACTTGCTTGTTCTCTATCTGTGGTAGATCTGAGATCTAGGAAATAGACAAAAAATGCTCATTGGAGCGCTATGAAAGAGGTTTACAATTACTAAGGGGCAATTGAATTTATTATTACCATTGTGAATAACACTGGTTAAATTTTTTATTGTTTATTTGGGGGTGGGGGTGGGGGAGGGACAGAGAGGGAGAGAGAGAATCCCAAAGCAGGCTCCGCACTGCCAATGCAGAGCCTGACATGGGGCTCGATCTCATGAATCATGAGATCATGACCTGAGCTGAAATCAGGAGTTGGACACTTAACCAACTGAGCCACCTAGGCGCTCCTACACTGGTTAAAATTCGAGTGAAGACTCTGTGGTACATTTTTTACATGGATTCTTTCATTTAATCTTCACATCAAACTAAGAGGTAAATCTTGCTATAATTTTCCTCATCCTTCTGGATAAATAAAAACATTTTTTTGGAATGTTCACAAAGATTTGACAATTCAAGTAGCTACATGGGAACAAAAAATATTTTTAAATTAGTATTTAAAAATTATTAGCAAAGCTTTGTTCTCCTAATAGGAGGTTAACCACTCTCTTTATAACGTTTCATTACCAATTGATTTGTTCTACAACCTTGTGTTTCATTGATGGTGGGCACCAGGAGTTGACAAGCTGTGGCCCCCAGACCAAATTCAGGCTGCCACCAAAAAAATTTATAGTCTCCAGCCTAAGAATGGCTGTTACATTTTTCAATGGCTTGGGCAGGGGGAGGAGAATATTGCATAGCACATGAAAATCATATGAAATTCAAATTTCAGTGTCTATAAATGAAGTTCATTTGAACATGGCCACACTCGCTTGTTTATGTGTTGTCTGTGGCTGCTTCTGGGCTACGGTAGTGGAATTGAGTGTCAGCTACACAGAACCGTGAAGTCTAAAATATTTACTGACTGGCTTTTTACATAAAAAAGAAAAAAAAAAAACAAAAAACTTGCCAACCCTTTATATAAAATAAACTTCAGGGGGGCCTGCTGGCTCAGTTGGGTAAGCACCGGACTTCAGCTCAGGTCATAATCTCACGGTTCATGGATTTGAGCCCCACGTCAAGCTCTGTGCTGACAGCTCAGAGCCTGGAGCCTGCTTCAGATTCTGTGTCTCCCTCTCTCTCTACCCCTCCCTCAATTACACTCTGTCTCTCTCTCACATGCGCGCAAAAATAAATAAACATTGAAAAATGTTTTAATAAAAGAAAATAAGATAAACTTCAGGGGCACGTGGGTGGCTCAGTCGGTTAAGCATCCAACTTTGGCTCAGGTCATGAGCTCCCAGTCCATGGGTTCGAGGCCCATGTCAGGCTCTGTGCTGACAGCTCAGAGTCTGGAGCCTGCTTCAGATTCTGTGTCTCCCTCTCTCTTTGCCCCTCCCCAACTTGTGCTCTGTCTTCCGTTCAAAAGTAAATAAACATTAAAAAAAAATTTTAATAAACTTCAGCCCCACTACCATTCAAATTATGCTAAATTCTGAACTTCTGAATCTAAAAATAAGTGCTTTGCTCTAGTTTAAATAAAAGACAATTTGGGGGCACATGGCTGGCTTAGTTGGTGGAGTATATTAACTCTTGATCTTGAGGTTGTGAGTTCGAGCCATGTGTTGGATGTAGAGATTACTTTAAAAAAAAAAAGACAATTTTATTTTCTTTAAGAACATCCTGTGACACCACAACTGTACAGAAAAAGTGGGCACAATTGTCTAGATAAGACTCATTTGGTATCAGTAGGATAAATTTTATAAAACTAGGAATCTCAAGGATACTAAACATCCTTCTGCCCTTTTGTTTACATGAATTCACCTAACAAATGCTTTTCCTTCATCATAACAATAGACATCAGCTCAGGCCTAGGAAACATTTGGCTAATTTTGACTCAGTCAAAATGGAAGGAAACCTGGATACCAGCTCCAGACTGTCCTGTTACATCATTAAGGTGAACTTAACAGTGAATGTGAGCACTCTGCCATCTGCTCTGGAAGGCCTCACTTTTGGCATTAGCCCTATAGAGCTGGGGAACAGGAATGGCTCTTCCTGTCAGGGCTGGCTTCATGAGCATGTGACCTGTGCAGTCAGCCAGGCCCCTGCTTGGCTTAAGATTTGCTGTCACCTCCTAAAATTCTTAAATGATTTTTGAACAAGAGATCCTACATTTCCATTTTGTACTAGGCCCCACAAACTGTGTAGCTGGTCCTGCTTCCAATAGATGGGTAAATATGGACACCTGCATTTCAGGGAATGTGAAAGAAAATTCTTGCACAACGAATTTTTTTTTGTCTAAACCCACATATCCCACAGAGGAAAATGTAGGGCAGGATCCTGTAGACCAGATTTTGTTTTGTCTTGCCTACAAAGAATGTGAATTAGAGGTAGATGCTTAACTCCTCTGAGCCTCTTTGTTCTCAGCTGCCAAATGGGTTGATAATATTTATTCTCTCTCAGGGGGGTGTTGTGAGGCTCAAAGGAGGCAATGTAGGTGAAAGCATGCACTTAGTAAACTGTGAAGCTTTTATAGAAATACAGAGCTTTTCCTAATGTGAGAATAGATCAAGCAGATGCCACAGGAAGGGGAAGATTCCAGGAGGTCTCCTGTGGACCTCAGAGCTGGCCTCATCACTGTTCTCTTACTGTTCCTTAAAGCAATCTCACACTGCCACCTAAGCAATTTCAAAAAACAAAGTTATGCTTGTGTCAATGTTCTGCTTAAATCTCTTCAAAGGATCCTTTCTGCTCTTAGGATAGGGTAGGGATCTTGTAACAGTGACTTTGAGCCCTGAATTACAGGTCTCTTATATGCTAAAAAGGACCCCAAATAAAGAATAACCTGAGTAGTGGTTTGTGAAAGTGACCCAAGAAGGGCCTGGGTCACAGATGTTTCTCTCTAAAACAAATGGACGGTTCAAGCACATTGTTTACCTTGCCTTTGAGACCTAAGACTGAGTATGTAGAAGGAAGGAACCAGGTCTCCTCCTCCTCCTCCTCCTCCTCCTCCTCCTCCTCCTTCTTCTTCTTCTTCTTCTTCTTCTTCTTTTCCTATGACCTAGAACAATTCCTGGTGTGGAGTGGATATAAGAGGAATTAAACACTAGACTTGGAGACAAGAAGCTTGGGGTCATATCTTCCCCTGCCACCCATTAGGGCTCTGACCTTGAGCATGTCAGTGAGCCTTTATTTCTTCTCATAGTTGTTGTGAGGATTAAATAAGGCATGGCATAGAAGTGTCTGCTCCAGTGCCTGGCATAAGGTAAGAAGCCAGTATGTGGTAGGTGTTGTTCAATGAATTATAGGATCTAGAGTTGAATGTGTCAATAGCAGCTAGCTTACCTTACTAAAACAGTTTGTATTTCTGGAAGCCTTATATTGTATAGGGAATCATCATTTCATCTACAAATAATACACAAATGGGGCGCCTGGGTGGCTTGGTCAGTTAAGCGTCCGACTTCAGCTCAGGTCATGATCTCACGGTCCGTGAGTTCGAGCCCCGCATCGGGCTCTGTGTTGACAGCTCAGAGCCTGGAGCCTGTTTCAGATTCTGTGTCTCCCTCTCTCTCTGCCCCTCCCCTGTTCATGCTCTGTCTCTCTCTGTCTCAAAAATAAATAAATGTTAAAAAAAATTAAAAAAAAATAATACACAAATGGACTGTAATATAGTCAAGATTATTATTACTAATTTCTTTAATGACTAGACTTGGAACTTCTAAAGGTAACTCCATTTTGGATTCTGATTTTGGTTGCTCACTCTTACTCATGGATAGTTTTCTATTGAATGTTTACAAATAATAACTGTAAATCACCTACTTTAAATTCCCCCCCCAAAAATAAAAAAAATAAAAAATAAGAAAACTCAAAACCTCCTTTTTTTTTTTTTTTCAACGTTTATTTATTTTTGGGACAGAGAGAGACAGAGCATGAACGGGGGAGGCGCAGAGAGAGAGGGAGACACAGAATCGGAAGCAGGCTCCAGGCTCTGAGCCATCAGCCCAGAGCCCGACGCGGGGCTCGAACTCACGGACCGCGAGATCGTGACCTGGCTGAAGTCGGCCGCTTAACCGACTGCGCCACCCAGGCGCCCCTCAAAACCTCCTTTTTAAACTTACCCTTTCATATCTCAGTTCAATTCCCTTTAATGTCACACCTTTAGTCTCACAGGAGATTATAGGGCTATTTTGTAATGGTTCATTTTGTTTTCGAACAATTCCTAAATAAATGTGGAACATTGCCTTATGTTTCTGAACATGGTCACTTGGGGTCTTCTTCTAGAGAACACCCAGTGATCTCAGAGGAGATCTTTTTTGTTCCAGAATCCCTCATGGTGGCCCTATCTAGCCATTTTGGAGACATGAACCCTTTAATCTATTTAAAGCAATTGATACTCTCCCCAGGAAAATGCACGTAAAATTTTGCACACCCAAAGAGTTTATGAGCCCCATGAAGTCTACCCATGGTAGTCTTTAAGATGAGTGGTCTCAGTTTGAATCTCTACCCTAAGATATTAATTACTAGTAAAAGCTTACTGCATACCCCTCCAACCTCTCCATCTTCCAGATGTGTATGTATTTTAACAAGAAGAAACTTGGTCCAACTGAAGGGTCTCTGGGCTGGTGGAATTTGAATTTTAGGCTA
Source organism: Lynx canadensis (assembly GCF_007474595.2). Classification (NCBI taxonomy): domain Eukaryota; kingdom Metazoa; phylum Chordata; class Mammalia; order Carnivora; family Felidae; genus Lynx; species Lynx canadensis. The sequence continues at coordinate 74,990,878 of NC_044311.2, read as the reverse complement.
TAGCAACAAGTATGAAGTACAGACATTTGGGGGCAAGGGTAAGCCATTACTTATTATTTACTTTGAATAGTTTTTTTGAAGTTTTTTTTAAGTTTTCAAACACAATTGTGGCTCCATACCAACATACCCCCAAATCCCCATATCCAGGATTTAATAGTTAAACAAAGTTTGTAAACCAGGATCATAAACATAAAAACAGATTGCCCAAAGGTTAACACACTGCTGTTTTACAGGATGAAAACTCCTATTATATCAGTGAGGTGAGAGCCTATTTGACAGTCTCAAATCCAGGTAAGTAGTCAGAGAAGGCTATTCCACCAGCTCTGGTGCTGTGCTTCTGGTTCGCTCATTTTTCAGTCCATTGAGTTTACTAATCTTTGATGCTGCTTTGGAGAAATAGACTAAAGCAATACCCAGGAGAACTTACTACATCTTTGCTTCAGTTTGCTCATCTGCTCACGAAGGAGGTTGGACTAAATTATGTCAGATATCATTAAAGCAGAGATCATTAAAGCAACAATAAAGAGTTTAGTGACTTTTGGACAGACTTGCTATTGATGGTGCAGTTTTTTCTATACTCTTGAAATTATGCATTTATTCTACAAAAATGTATTAGTGCCAGCTGGGTGCCAAGCCCTCTAATAGGCAGTAGAAATCCATTTATCCAAACATATAGTCCCTGCTGTCATGGAACTTACATTCTAGAAGTGAGGAAAGGAACATAAAAAGATCATTAAATTATAATAGTTAAGTAGTATTAAGTTCTATGAGCAAACACAAGCAGGTCCTTGTGGAGCGGACTGGAAAGATATTTTAAGTGAGACCTCTAAGAAGGAAGGCCTCTCTGAAGAGGTGAGGTTTGAGCAGAGAGATACCCCATCTGGGGGCATCTGGGCCTGGGGAAGCTTTTTTCCGGTGGCGGGAACAACAGATACACAAGTCCTAAGGAATGAAGTTGCTCATGTGTTCAGGGGTCAGCAAGAGAGTGAGCAAAGCAGCAGAGAAGATCTGTGGGGCATCCAGGCCAGAGCATGTAGGTCTTGGGGGTAGGTCAAGGTAAGGACTTTGAATTTTAGTCTAAAGTGTGAAAGGATGTCATTGGAGGGTTTGGTATAGAAAATGATATATCATGTTTATATTTATAAAGATTCAGTCCAGTTGCTACATAGAGAATTGCCCTCAGTGGGGCCATTCGAGAGAACTCCTACAGTGTTCGTGTCTAGAAAGGTAATGCTCCCAGTCAAGTTGGGGGAATTGCTCAGAGGGATCAGACATTTCTCTGGAAAGCCCAGACTTAGATAACAAACCACTGTTGAGCACCTCTTAGGTGCCAGGTACTGTACAAACAGTTTTCATGTCTGTTTTCTCCTTTTTAAACTTCTATCTTTTTACTGGCTTAAACTTATCTTATTAAGGAGCCTATACTAAAGAAACTTGCCAGGAAATGAAAATGTGGAGAAATGTCTATCTAGAATAGTAGATATATGATACTGATATTGTTCAAGAGGATGTTGTCAATGATTATTGGTTAAAAGTAAGTAAGGTGTCATAGTTGACAACTCACTTTCACATAGTAACTCACGTAGACAAGTAAACTCATATAGGCTGGGGAATAAATATTATGAACGCTAACATAAATTAGCTAATGTTATCACTAGGCATGGACCAAATTTTAGCCAGGAATAAGGTAGTGATGTCTCAAGAAGCAAGGGAAGGATAAGTCAGACCAGAAGCTAAGTTAGAAGCTGAGAAAGGGGATAAAAGAATTCTAGGTCCCAATAATCCAGGCTCAGCAGTAGTAGCAGGAGCTATAGTAGTCACAATAATGACAATTTGCACATCAGTGGTGATGGTGATGGTATTAGTAACAGTAGTCAGTTGTACTTACAGTGGTAGTGACTGTTGTAATGTTATTGGGAGTGATAGCAGCAGCAGTAGTAGTGGTAGTAAACAACTACCCTGGGGTATAACCCATGGTATAGCAGTACACATGGATAATTCAGTACATCATGTAGGACATTTGCATGTGCCAATGAAGAGTCTACAGTAAATAGTACAGTAATGGCAGGAGACAGCAATCGGGTAGTGGTTAAGATAGCAAGCTCTAGAGGGGTACCTGGGTGGCTCAGTGGGTTGATCATCTGACTGTTGATTTGGGTTCAGATCATGGTCCCAGGGTCGTGGGATCAAGCCCCACATCAGGCTCCACACTGGGCATGGAATCTGCTTAAGATTCTCTCTATCCCTGTGCCCCTCTCCCCTGCTCATGCTCTCTCTCCCTCTCTCTTAAAAAAAAAAAAAAAGATAGCAAGCTCTACAATCAGACTGCTTGAGTCCAAATTCCACTTACTAATTGTAGAATCTTAGGCAAATGTTTTCAATTCTCCAACTCTCCATTTCCTTGTCTGTAAAATGGAGAAAGTAGAACCAATCTCAAATGGTTGTTATGAGAATTAAACAGGAAAGTACACGTAGAGTACCTGCACAGCACCCGGCACATAGCAAGCAGACCCTTAATGTGGGATGTTACCTTAGGCACAGGCAACACATCCACAGAGACAGAAAAGGAGGGAGACTTTCAAGCTCCCTCATTAACAGCCCATGGGTATTCCCTGCAGGCACAACTTTGGTGAATTCACAAGCTCCCTCATTAATAGCCCATGGGTATTCCTTGCAGGCACACTTTGGTGAATTCACTAAGGTCCATAGTCTGGTCCTCAATCATGAGAGCTGTCAGCACCCCCTTACGTATTGTCTGTTTCTTCAAAGAGGCTGATGTTAAACCAAGGTCATGAAATTGATGCATAAAATCAGAATGCAAATTTGTGCATTTTTCATGCAACTGTTTCTTACACCGTCATGCCAGGGGGACTAGCTAGTTGGGTCCTCTGGCCAGTGAACTTTCTCCCATTCAAGAAGCCAAAGTATAATCAAAAGGGTGTTTGATGAATGTAAAATTAGAGCAAATGGAGTTAATTATATGATTAAAATGTTTAGCCCCATCCACCTTGAAGCGGGCGTACCTGTCAGGAAACAAACAGGGCCAGTCCTTAAGCAGAACATTCTCTCCCCAGCAGCACTTAAATGGGCAGAGATGGGCCTCTCCCTTCTCTGTTTCCATGTGGATGGATGTAACAACCCTTCCTAATGATGGGATTAGCCTGTCCTCTTGCTGTATTAATATAATCTAGTAATATGTAAACGCTCCACTTGGAGACTTTGGATGTCTATTCTGATTCATTAAGGGTTCATGTGACTGTCACAGAGAGCGATCTTGCTTCTCTTGTTTCTGAAGTTTTTCTGGGCACTTCTCTGTAGTCCCCAAACACTGACAATAGTCCCCACCACTGCCCCCAATGACTTAAAACAACTGAAGAAAAAGTCCTAAAAGTTCTCATTTCAATGTTGTCACATTCTAATTCATGTGACTTTGCCCCCACATGCTACAGAATACAGGAAAAAGTCCCCAAAGAGCAGAAGAGTGGTTTTTCATGAGGACAGGGCAGAACCCCTGAAAGCCATATGTAAATGAAGGCCATTTAACTATACATGGGCCACCCAGTAACCGCTGGAACTCATTGGATATATGCCAAGATTCTGATGTGCCTATAATTCATCTTTGTGTTTTCAGAGAAAATTTACCAAGGAATGAAAAGTGCTATGGTGATGTTTGAGACTGTGGTTGGGCATTCCTTCAAGTGTGTGAGTGAGCAGAGCATCCAGCTGTCAACCCAGCTTCAACTGAAAACAATGAATGTCCAATTTCAAGCCTTTGATTTTGAAGACGACCAATTTGGAAATGGTAAGTTAAATCTTCATCATGTCACAAACATAAACTTCAGAGACCCAGGGATAGTATCGAGTTGTTTTTTGTGTGTGCAATTGTCAAAGGGACAAGAATCCATGAGCTTCCTACAACAGTATGATTCTATAAAGCTTTTAGGGCCAAGTTCCCCTCCTGCCATTCCTCTGAGTCAACCAACCTCAAAATCAGACACCTTAACCCACCCTTGTCCTCCCACAGCAGGATATGTTCTCTTTATATGACTAAAACATGTATTCTGACTCCTCCAACACACACACACACACACACACACACTCACTGACTGAATCAAAAAGTCAGAAAATACCACCTACAACTTCCTCTTTACAAGCTATTGAGTACTAGTTAACTCAGGTATTTTGAGAGACTTTAAAGATCCTGAGTATTAGTAATATCTAAAATTCAAGATTTCAGAATAGATTCTTTCCCACTTGCAGAGGGAAAAGAGAAAGATGGAATATTTCAAGATAGAAATATACTCTGTTGGGCACCCTGTTTTCAATTATGGACTCAGTTCTCCTGACTAGAGCTTCCTTGTAGCTAGTCTTAGTTCCCATGCAACTTCTGCTTTGTGTTTGAACCACCACAGAGGGAAGCAGGTCCTAGGAAGAAGGCCAGGGACAGACCAGGCTGACTTTCTGAAAAAGTCCTTTTTTCCCCGCTGGGAAAATGGGTTACAAGGATTTCTACATATGTGCAGGAATTGAATTTCAGTTTCTAAAACATTCCTTTCATAATAACTAATGACGTTATGACTACCTCTCAATTTTCATAAACAGATTTAGCTGGAAGATTAGCTGTAACTTAAATTTCTGTAATGTGAATCCAACTTCTCTTTGAGTTCCATTATAAAATTGAAGATGTGCCTACAAAAAACTTCTGACATACTTGCTGGGAAGCATTGAGCAGAAGAAGGAATAAAGTGTGGCTTGCCTCAGATCCCCTAATTTCTGTAGATTTTGTCTGAGTCTTAAAATCTCTGCCTCCATTTTGGACCTTTACCACAGCACCAAGATAAAAATAGTAATATTTCTTAGTAGGTTGGCCCCACTCTGTCATCTTATCTGAAAACTTCCAATCTGGGGAAACTTAAAAATTCATAATAAGGATTTGAAAAGCCTCTGTTATTAATCCTGTGACCTTAAATGAGGCACGCATTTGCTCTTCCTCCGGCTCAGAACCTCTGTGAAGCAGGAAGTGAGCAGGTGTATGAAACCTGGTAGTGGCAGAGATGAGAAATAACACCTTTCAGCAACATACACCTGACTTCTATTAGCAGTGCCCAAAGGGAGATGTAGAAAACTATCTTTTCATTTTTCCCCCTCCTTCCCTCACCCTCTCATCCAATTCTCAGCCTCCCACATTCTCAACCCATTTTAGGGAACTAAAATCCCAGAGCCTGAAAACGATTTCTCCAGCCCCAGACTGTCCGGCAGCCACTGTAAGAAGCAGCGTTTGAATAGAAAACTTTGGCCGTGCAGTTTGACACAGGTCCCTGTTTCCAGAGTTGGGAAACATGACCCCAGAACTTACTGTGGCTTACAGTTCTGATCCTGACTCTCTAGATCAAACCAACATTTCCCAAAGTTGGATCTGCCTCCCGGCTGCATCGGAATCCCCTGGACCCCACCTCCAACCCATCAAAACTAATTTCCAGGATGTGGGGACTGGGTATCTGCAGTTTAATTTAGTCCTTAAGTGATCACAAGCACTGCACATTTCAGATCATTGTGCTGACCCTATCTTCCTCGTTTTCACCTGTGTGTCTGAGGCAGCAGGTGGGAAGCCCAGCAGCTCCGTCTCTCTCTGGGTTTCCTTCTCTGTCAGGCTGAGGCAGGCAGGGGCAGTATCACTTCCCAGCATTGTGGCCAGCCTGTAACACCTGTTACTCTGACTTCAATTGCAGCGGATGAATGCTTCAGTGACAGAAACAGGAGAGAAATCCCTGTGGCCGTGGGCCTGAGTATCGCAGGACTGCTTGTCGTTTTGCTAACAGCATGCCTGGTGGCCAGAAAGAGGCCCAGTAGAGGATATGAACGCGTGTAAAGCCCCACCTTCTTCAAAGTGTGCAAGGTTAAGGCCTTGGGAATTCTGGCTTCATATTCAGCCTGAAGTGAAGGAATCAGTTCTTCTAGTAGCCTATCCGACCCTCCCAATCTTATTAGGAAACCCAACTTTCCCCCAGGGGCCATCTGAAGGCTAAATAAAATGTAGCCACCACTTTCTCCTGTTGGCATAGGGAGGCTGTGCCATATGGGCTTGAATTCCATCTTCCACACCTGGTAATAGAGGGCTGGCTTTGAGAATTAGGGATAAGAAGCAGGGACATGCTTGGGAGAGGGAGAGAGCAAATACCCAAAGGGAGAATTGTAGAAGGACTTTTTCAAACAGCACTGATTTTTCTTACACATTTTGAAGAGTCTCAATATCTAGTTAAAATGTATACATTACTTCTTTAAAAACCAATCCATTTCAAAATAGATTCTAAAGTCATTTAAAACTCCTGAATTGTGCCCAATTCCTGATTTACTTGAATTACAGAATGGTGTTAATAGACTATTATTTTTAAAAAGACATTCTATGCTATTATAATGTGTTATTAGTTAAAAAAAAAAACAACCTAGATAGCTTCCCAACATTTCATTTTTTTAAAATGTTTATTTTTGAGAGAGAGCGTGCGAAACACAGAAGGTGCAGGGGTGGGGGGCAGGTGGCAGAGGATCCAAAGTGGGCTCTGCACTGACAGCACGGAGCACAATGTGGGGCTCGAACTCATGAACCTTGAGATCATGACCTGAGGGGAAGTCAGATGCTCAACTGATGGAGACACTCAAGTGTCCCCCAACATTTCATTTTTTAAAAATAGAAAGCACATATCAAAGATCTTGCCAAACGAAAGAGGATCCAAATTCTTCACCTTCATTTGTTGTCTGTCTTCTTTTTTTTTTGTTTTTTTTTTTAATTTTTTTTTTTTTACGTTTATTTATTTTTGAGACAGAGAGAGATAGAGCATGAACGGGGGAGGGTCACAGAGAGAGGGAGACACAGAATCCGAAACAGGCTCCAGGCTCTGAGCTGTCAGCACAGAGCCCGACGCGGGGCTCGAACCCACGGACTGTGAGATCATGACCTGAGCCGAAGTCGGACGCTTAACCGACCGAGCCACCCAGGCGCCCCTTGTTGTCTGCCTTCTTAACGCTTTTTTTCTCTGCTTTATTTTCTTTGATTCTAGTCTATACTTGTACATTTGTTAATTTGGGCCACAGTAGGGAGGGGATGCAGGCTAAGCATCAAAAATGATCAGGAATGGCAAGCAGAACAGGTAGATCTACGCCAGATTATCACCCACTTTTCCTTTTAAGCAAAGTTTTACCAAGAAAATCATAAACCAGGAGGTTCCTGACTGGATGGGGAAGAAAAATTCTATCAAATATGGCTTGGAATGTTACTTGTGCTTTTCTATTACATTGTTTAAATGGGAGAATTGAGGTTTTCATTTCAGAGACAAGGGGGAGGAATGGGCTTCTGGATGTTTTCAACTGCTTTTCCTAACAGGAAGGTTTGTTTTTCTGTATTTGCCAGAGGTGCCATTCATTGTTTTGAACAGGAAGTGTATGAAAGTTGGCAACAGCTGTATAACCACTGCTTATCTAGGGCATGTACTGGCTTTCCCTGGAAGGATTTTAGCTGTCTCCACTTTCTCAGAAGTGAGGGTGGGGAGGGCAGAGGTTCAAGAGAGCTTCAAGAGCCCCTGACGACGTTCACAGTGTCAGGACATTCCTGTTTCCTTCTTATAACAGTTGATGTTGATGAAAATCTGGGATGGGAGGACCTGGTGTTTCCCAAAGTAACTGTTTTACCAGCAAGGGCTTGCCTTTGGAGAGATGCTCTCTCTCTCCATCTCCAGCAGGTCCTTCCAGCCGGTCCCTCCAGCGGGTCCCTCCAGCAGGTATCAACAAGTACCCCGTTCCTGACTCCCGTACTTGAAAGGTTCTATACTGCAGAGCACAAGCTGCTTATTCACCATGCTCCTCAGCATCCTGTAGAATGACTAAAGGAATGTTCCTCTTCTAGTGTGTGGACATTTCCCCCACAGCACACGGGAAAAAAGCGGAATTAAAATCAAGGAGAGGGGGATAAGGCAGTTCACTTAAGTTCACTTTTCCTTTCTACCATCTTCGGTGAGTTCTTTAGAGTGGCTGCTGCTTAGAGTCCTGTTGTGTACCCCCTCACACACACCCGCCGATTATCTTTTAATTTACTGTGAATTAACATTCTAGTAAGCAAAAAGAGCAAAGCTGTCCTTTGAAAGACTGGTAAATAAAGCCCGGATGCGTTCCGGCCTCTCAGTTCTGCCCACTTTCTGCGTGAGTTCCGGGGAGGGTCTCGGATTGAGAATGCGGCCCGCTACCTGTTGGAAAGTGGCTCTCTGTCCGCCCCTGGATCCTTCTGGAGCTGCCTCCGAGTCTCCCTATTGCGGCTGCAGGTCCAGGGGCCCGAGGCTTCCTGCAGAGCGCTGCTTGTCGCTTTCTGGCGTCGGGGCAGGAGGCTGCTACGCGCACCCCGGGAAGCCCTGCCCAGGAGGCTGGGGTGGGGGTGGGGGTGGGGTGCCGGGGCTGGCAGGCGCTTGACCCTTGCCTTTAGTGAGTGTACCTGCTGCTTGCCTGTCCGGCGAGTTTCAACTCCATTTTCTCTTCTGCTGAGGATAGGGCATCCTGAATTCGCCCCTCCCTCTGCAACCCATCTAGAGATAATGCCCACCTGGAAATAACCATCCATTGTTCATATTGATGTATTTACCTCTCATGAGTATTGTTTTGCTAACTGGAAGTATACAGAGTACACAATTTGAAATCCTTTGTTACCTGTGCATCATAAGCATTTCTCTATGCTATTAAACTTGCAAAGTGTCATTATTATGGCTGCTATCATGAATATGCTATCAACATTATATAATAATTTACTTAATTATTATGTTTAGAATTGTTATTGTTTTTAGGTTTTCCACAAATATGTGATTAAAGAATTACATACGAATTACAAAACAGACAAGACGTTGATTAACAAATGTGTAGAAATGTCTGCCCAATTTTGGTTTTGCCCCATACAGTAAATTGGTTAAAATGGTTATAATTTATTCTGCAGTACTGATTCTTAATTTTTAAGAAAAAAATGGAAGCAAAAGATATATGTAGGTGATTTAAAATTTGAATACTTAAACAAGTATTTAAATTAAATTCTGTTAAATTTTTAAATTTGTTTTAAGTATTACAGAAATACATAAAATGAAAAAGTAGAGTTAAAATAGTGACTAAATTTTCCCGACAGAATTTTCCTTCCTCATTATCTAGTAGATGGGTGGAAGGGAAAAGGGTGTTTAAAAATCACCAGTAGCAGTGGAAATATAAGCTGATGCAATACACTTTGAAAACTGGTGAACAAAAAAGAAACAAGATTCAGAGGAAGAGTTGAGAGCTCAGCAGGACACCTGCTTCCCTAGCACACACACCAAGAAGCCATATGAGAGAAAAAAAAATCCTGTGAACACATACTACCATTCCTAAAACTGGAGAGAAAAAGCCTGGTCATTTTATCTCTTCTCATCTAGGAGTAGTGAAAATGGCTACTGGGAAAAGGAAGCAGGGTAAACACAGAGACTGATAGAAGTGAACTGGGGAACCAACCCCAAATCCCAGGGTACCCCCAGACTATAGCTAATTCCCAAGGTACAGAAAAGAAGAAAGAATCCCAATAGGTAGTTCAATGGGAAACATTAACTGATCTCACAATGGGAAGAAATATCCTAATTTACCCAAATGATGTTAAAGGAAATTCAATGTCATGGATGAAATGCCCAAGCATAAGCAAGATGAAACAAGGTACATGACCACTATGCAAAATTATTGCGGCAAAAGAATGTAAGAATAAGGCTAGATTAAAATATGGCTACAGAGTTTTAGTTTGGCAAGATGAAAAATGTTCTGGAAATGGATAGTGGTGATGGTTGCACAAACTGTGAATGTACTTAATGTCACTGAAGTGTACACTTGAAAACAGTTAAGGGACACCTGGGTGGCTCAGTCAGTTAAGCGTCCCACTTTGGCTCAGGTCATGATCTCACGGTTCATGGGTTCAAGCTCCTCGTTAGGCTCTGTGCTCACAATTCAGAGCCTGTAGTCTGCTTTGGATAATGCATCTCCCTCTCACTCTGCCTTCCCCCCCCCCAAAGTAAATAAAACATTAAAAAAACAGTTAATTTTATGTTATATATATTTTACCACAATTAAAGGAGGGAGAGTTAGAAAGGAATATAGTTGATAAAATACAAAGAAAACGTAACTCAAGAAACAGAAATCCCTGACAGTTGATTTTGCTGAGAATCACTTAATAAGAGTGTGAATTCCATATAACCAGAACTCAGGGGTGAAATGTTATAATGAAAGAGTGAGGTGAATGGGAGAGTTCATTCCTATGAGTGAACAAATTGAGTATCAAAGCAATGCATAGTAACAAATAGTAAGAGGCAGAATAGAGCTGAAAAATGAGTTATCTTCAAGAGAAAAGAACTGAAATAAGCATTTAATGCAGATAAAAAATAAGATCATACCATGATAGGGCAGCTGCTAGGCATGGGAGATATTCAGATTGTCTAAAATAAGGATAATTGGTGCCTCTAAAGTAGAGATTTCAAAAATAGGAAGAAGATAAATTTGATAGTTTTAGAGATTTTGCTTAAGATAAATGTTTGAAGTTGCAGATTGCAAGAGCACAGTGTAACCCAGGAAAAAATAGACACAGAAAGCTTAACATTGGGCACCTGGGTGGCTCAGTCGGTTGAGTGTCCAACTCTTGATGTCTGCTCAGGTTATGGTCTCACAGTTGGGATTGAGTCCTGCATAGGGCTCTGTGCTAACAGTGAGGAGCCTGCTTGGGATTCTCTCTCTCTCACTCTCTCAGCTCCTTCCCCACTTGTGTGTGCATGCATGTAGAACACACAAGCGCTGCGCTCTCTCTGTCTCTCAAAATAAATATTTTTTTAAAAGAAAGCTTAACATTAAGATACAGCCAAACTAAGCTATAGAACTTTAAAGATAAAGAATTCTTTAGACATACAAATTCTCCCTCTCCATTAAAAAACCAAATCACCTATAACATTTAAATCCAGCAAACAACATCTACAAAATCCTAAGGGGAAGAAAGTGTGACTCCGAAATATCATTTACTAAGATAATAGGCAGGTATCCTCAAACATGAAATAATTCAAGAGATATAACACCAAGGAGCTTTTCTTAAAGATAGTGTTTGACAATGAAATTTGGTAAGATCAGAGAGAAGCCACATTATAAACAAGAACATAAGCAAATATCTCTCTGGAATAGAGAAGCCACAGTTTTAAAAAAAAAAAGCATTTTATCTATTTAAATAGATAAATGGAAAAAGCATTAAACAACTATGGGTCTGAAAATTTATCATACAGATACATCTTGTATATGAAAACCATGTACATGGTTTTTCATCACAACATTATTTGTAATAGTAAGAGTTTGAAACAAGAGAAGTGTCCATCAGTCTGGAACAGATACATCCCACAACAGAATATAGTTATAAGCAAGAATGAGAACATACATTTTTATGTATGTATAGGAAAGTTACCCAAAATATATTGTTAAGTGAAAAAACATAATGCATAATAGTGAGAAAAGGAGGAAATAAAATATATTTTCATTTTTGCTTATACCTGAAACATTGGAAATGTATATGGAAAACCAGTGGTTAAGACAGGGGTGACAAAAAAGATGAGACAAAGGTGAAAGTGGAACTTCTCAACATACAACATTTTGTATTATTTTGAGTTTGAATCAGGAATGTGTGTTATATATTTGAAACGTATTTTTTTAAAACTATTGGAATGATAGTTATCAAATAGAATTGAAATGTTATAAACCAGAACAATGATTTAAAAAATAATGTATCTATTCAGGGGCACCTGGGTGGCTCAGTCAGTTAAGCATCTGACTTTGGCTCAGGTCATGATCTCATGGTTGGGGGGGGGTGGTGTGCAGGGTCGTGAGATGGAGCCCCTTGTTGGGCTCTGTGCTGACAGCTGGGAACCTGGAGCCTGCTTCCCTCGCTTTCTGCCCCTCCCCCACTTGTGCTCTGTCTTTCTCTCTCTCTCTCTCTCTCAAAAATAAACATTAAAATTTTTGTAAAAAAATAATACATTTATTCAAAATTTGAGTTGGGAATAAGAGAGAGAGAAGGGAATCTGTTAGTGCTAATCTTTCAAAACATTATCAATAGATAATGTCTAAATTGGAAACACAGAGTTTAGAAAATGCATACTGTCTCTCACATATTTCATAACCTCTTAATGCACTTCATAATCCTTTAGTGTGTATTTATAGTCTCTTTTTTGAACCTTAAAGAGATCTTTTATGAAACAATACTTCCTGTGACAAAGTTACATTTATTTGAAGTTTGGTAGTTTTCCCAGTTTTGTTTTAGCTTTTTTCTTCTGTGAAATCAATTAAAATAAGCAATTTTGGTAAATAGCATTTGTATGATCCTATTTTAATAAAAGTATGTGTATATATTTTTCTACCCATGTCCTTATAGTTGTAAAGAAAGATGCCTGAAATTATATTTGTCCATGTTTTCGCAAGGATAATTTCTGGGTGGGTGGTTTTCAGGTGATTGGTTTTGTAAGGGTTCCGGGGGAGGCTGGCCCAAAATGTACCACAATGGCATACTGATTATTTTGAGTTGAATCTACTTGGGAAACGGCCAGTGCAAGGACATTCAGACCCTCCTCGGTCACCCTGAAAGCAGGAAATCTCCCATATGAAAGGTACCCTCCCTGTAAAACACACAGTAAAAACACATCCTGTCACCAGAGAGAGGAACGTTAAAGCCAAGAAAGCTATAGAAACAAACCCTGTTACTTTTTATTAATCTGCTATCTCAGCCCAAATTCCGCTTAGAATTCCTTACTAATTGACGCTCCCAAACATCTGTTCTTTTTATCCTGTCAAGTCCTCACAAATGCAGTACCTCTTTGTTTAAATGTATAGAAACTGCCTGCATTGGTCATTTCTTTGGGTATCAATTTCATTACTGATGAATTACTGTGCACATATAATAAAACTTAGGGTTTTTTTCCTCCTTTTAATCTGTAATTCTTAAACCAGCTGGAAGAATCTTGGAGGAAAGAAGAAATTTCTTCCTCTCCTACAGTTTTTATTTTTTTATTTGTGCTTTTCTAAATCATCTTAATTATTTGTAAAGAGAAAAATATCATTTTTTGAAAATTGAATGATGTTTTGTCAGGCATACACATGAGCACACACACACACTCATCTATGTACAGAGGAAGCAATTGCCTTCCAAGGTTTGCAGTGATTCATTGAAATGGAAGAATTGTGGTGATCAGATCATTGTTTTCTTTGTGTACTTTTCTGCATTTTATTATTATTATTATTATTATTATTATTATTTTATTTTAGAGAGAGCATGTGCATGCACATGTGAACAGGGGAGGGGCAGAGGGCGAGGGAATCTCAAACAGGCTCCACACTCAGCACCGAGTCTGCTGGGGGGGCTCAAGGAGGCTCCACACTCAGCATGGAGTCTGATGAGGGGCTCAATCTCATGACTCTGGGATCATGACCTGAGCAGAAATCAAGAGTCGGTCGCTCAACCGACTGAGCCACCCAGGTGCCCCACTTTTCTGCATTTTAACAGCATTTAAGCTATGTGATATTAAATACTGTTAAATTATATGGAAAGTGAAGGCTGCTGTCTACTCCCATCCCAGCCCTTCCCCAGCATCTTGTCTATCTTTTCACTTCTGGCATACCTGCAGTTTTTTGGGGGTTCATGCAACGCTCCATGATTTTAGGGAACTTCTCTGTCAGCACACTGAGATCCACCACATTCTTTTTAGTGGCCACAATATCTTCTATTGTATGGATATACCATTTAACATTTTTGATGGATATCTAGATTGCCCATTTTGCTCTCATAAAATGAGATTATTGTAACATATCTTTGTGTACTTACATGAATAGATCTTTATAATACCCTATGGTGGAATTATTTTAGCATATGTGTTTCACATTATGGTCAATAGGTAGGTGCTTTGCATTTTGTTTTAACATTTTTGTATCTTTTCCTAAATCATTCTAATCAAATTAACTTCTTAATTTGTCAACGTTCTTTTTTATCTAAGAAATACATATTTACTAATATACTAAATAACAAAATTGTGTACTCCAAAAGGGCTTATCATGAAAAGTAACATTTCCCTGCCCTTCCTCTAAGAGACAAAGTACTTTTAACTAATTTTAATAATTTCTTATGGTAACTATCTCAATAATTCTTTTTTTAATTTTTTTAAAGTTTATGTATTATTGAGAAACAGAAAGAGACAGAGCATGAGCATGGGAGGGACAGAGAGAAGGAAGACACAGAATCTGAATCAGGCTCTAGGCTCTGAGCTGTCAGCACAGAGCGCGAAGCAGGGCTTGAACTCACAAATGGCGAGATTTTGACCTGAGCCAAAATTGGACGCTTCATCGACTGAGCCACCCAGACACCCCTCAATAATTCTTTTAAAAAATGTTAAAAAGCTTTTCTATTTCTCAATTTATTAGCTTTAAACTTCTTATTATGGCAGATAAGGATTTCATACTCTTAACAACATCCCTTCTATTGTTATATCACTGTTTTTTGTTAAATCAATAAGGTATATATTATCATCATTATGTAAATATTGTCCACTGCCAAATGAAATAGTATAGGACAAGCACAGGGCATGTCTTGTACAGATTTGTTGAGTCTCTATCGTTCTCTCTCCCTGGTCCCTCCTGATCCTTTTTTGTCTGACCTCAGGTGAGAATTGATCCTTGGTTTGTTTTGATATTGGTTCATGAGACGATCTCATGAATATATTCTCATATCTATTCTTTTTATTTTTCATGATCTTATGATATATTTATTCAAATATTTGAAATTTTCATTAAAATTTTTCTTTGCATTTGTCTTAAACTAAGATGATATGACGTTTTACCTTACAAACCCTTGCCCTCACCTTGTTCTTCTTCATCCCGTTCTCCCCTTAGCCATCTATAGGCCATTACTTTTATTGGTTTATCATGCATTTATCCTTCCAGATCTTCTTTAAGTAAATGCAAGAAATATATCTTCATTTCCTCTTTACTTACATAAAACATTGTAGTACTATATGCATTTTTCTCTGCGTTACTTTTTTCCCCTTAACATGTGCTGGAGATTTTTCTTCTTTACTTTTTTTTTATTTGAGTACAGCTGACACACGGTATTACATTAGTTTCAGGTGGACAAAGTAGTGATTCAACTTCCCTATAGGTTATTATGTTCACCACAAGTGTAGCTACACCTGTCACCATGCACCGCTATTATAATATCATTGACTATATTCCCTATGCTGTACCTTTCATCCCTGTGACTTATTTGTTCCATAACTGGAAGCCTGTGTCTCCTACTCCTCTTCACTCATTTTACTCATTCCCTACTCCCCTTTCCTCCCCGTCAGTTTTTTTTTTTTTATGTATTTATAGACCTGATTCTGCTTTTTGTTTGTTTATTCTTGTGTTTTCGTTTTTTAGATTCCACATATGTGTGGAAATGATATGGTATTTGTCTTCCTCAATCTGACTTATTTCACTGAGCATAATACCCTATAGGTCCATCCAGGTTGTTGCAAATGCAAGATCTCATTCTTTTTATGGCTGCATTATACTCGATTGTGCGTATATGTGTGTATATACATACACATATCACATCTTCTTTAACCATTCATCTATTGCCTTTTCTCTATCCTTGAATAAGATATAGTTCTCTATACTTATTTGTATTCAATCGAGTTCCCTTTTATCCTCATGGCTCTCCATCTTTCTCCAGTTGAGACTGACTACATTTTAAACAAACAGAATAAATACTCTCTAATGAAATAAAGAAAAAAAATTTTATTTTCAAAGTTTATTCATTTATTTTGAGACAGAGTGTGCGTGTGCGCACAAGCGGGGGCAGGAGGGCGGGCGCAGAGAGAGAGAAAGGGAGAGAGAGAAACCTAAGCAGGCTCTGCGCTGACAGCTTGAACCCACGAACCATGAGATCATGACCCAAGGGCTTGAACCCATGAACCACGAGATCATGACCTGAGCTGAAACCAAGAGTCGGATGCCTAACCAACTGAGCCACCCAGATGCCTCTAAAGAAAAAAGTTTTGACAAATTTACAAATGTTCATTTTTAAGCTCTCATAAATAATTAGAACTTTAAGTGTAGCAAAAAAATATTTTACAAAGTAGATAAACATCACATGTTTTCAAGAGATCAGGTATAATCTAACAACAATCTCTTGTATGTAAGCACATTCTTTTTTTTTTTTTTCAACGTTTTTTTATTTATTTTTGGGACAGAGACAGAGCATGAACGGGGGAGGGGCAGAGAGAGAGGGAGACACAGAATCGGAAACAGGCTCCAGGCTCCGAGCCATCAGCCCAGAGCCTGACGCGGGGCTCGAACTCACAGACCGTGAGATCGTGACCTGGCTGAAGTCGGACGCTTAACCGACTGCGCCACCCAGGCGCCCTGTAAGCACATTCTACTTTTCAGAGAACACACCTGGAAGAAAACATGTCTAACGATTATTAAGTATCTATTAATTGCTGGGGGTGCCTAGGTGGCTCAGTCGGTTAGGAGTCAGACTCTTGATCTCAGCTCAATTCCTGATCTCAGGATCCTGAGTTCGAGCCCTGCATTAGACTCCATGTTGGGCATGGAGCCTTTAAAAAAAAAAAACAAACCTATTAATTGCTGCAAAGATAAGGGTATCTTGTTTAATCCCCCAAGAATCTTATACATTATTTGCTTATTTTATAAATGAGGAAATTGCAAGGTTCAATAACTCATCCAAGTTCACACAGTTAGTGGTGAAATTAAAAGTCAAGCTTGGTGGCATATCAACTATACTTCAATTTAAAAAAAAAAAGTCAAGCTTGGATTTGACTCAAAAGTTCATATTCTTCCCACTCTAGTCTGCTTTCTGGTCTGTCCTCACCAAACCTTACCTGCTATGTTGTATTTTTTTCTTTCTCCCTCTCTTAGTTGATGAGTGTTCATCTGACTACACAATTGTGCTTCCTGTGATTGGGGCCATTGTGCTTGGTCTCTGCGCTGTGGGTTTGATTGTCTATGGAATCCGCCAAAGACGTGAATCATCTGGATACCAGAGAATCTAATTGGCTCCCAGAGGAAAAGAAAGTAATGGAGTTTAGAGAATTCTTTCATCATTTCCAGAATGTTGGGGACTTCCCTTAGAGTGAGTCCTTCTGACAATATAAACCACTGTCTTTCACAAAAACTAAGTCATTTCTGATTTAAATTCAAGCAACAAATCAATTTCTACATATTTTTTGTTTATTTTATGAAAGATATAGTGAGCTGCTTGAGTATTTTCCAGTTTCCTTCAAAATATTTTAACCATTCAAATCAACATTTGAGATATGTTAAATTAATATAATGCATGTAAAGTGGTATATGCTCCCAAATTATAAACTAAAATGTTAATTGTAACTAATGCTACCTGTGCACATTGGAATTTTATTTTATCCTTCGTCTTTCCCAATAAAAAAAATGCCTCTTCTTTGTCTATAAAATGGACTTCCAGAACTTTTCTTATCCATGTTTTATATGATATACATGTCTGATGATCTGCTTGCCTCCTTTCCACTTTAATTTTTTTTAATCATCAAAAATCCCACTATATCACAGTTTGTCTAGGTTTGATGTGGCTCCAACAAGAGGAACAAATCAGCTTATACTTTTAATCTTGATGACTCCTCCTGCAGAATCACTAAAGGCTAAGAATTAGGTGGCTACAGACAACAGAATTAAATAATAATCAAGAAACATAATCCTTAATAGTTGAACACATATATGCCAGACACTTGGCTAAGTTTACATTCCATTGAATCCTCCCAACTTATAGATGAGTAAACTCAAACTTGAGGAAATTGATCACCTCAATGTCACCCAGCTAACAAATGGCAGAGCCAAAATTTGACTGCCAGTTGGTCTGGTGCCAACATCTACGGACTTCACTACATCAACTTGGCTACAAGAACAATGACACTGAATTCTGCCTGAAGCCTCACACCAGCAAGTGCTCCTTTTTTCACAGAGAAAAGGAATTTCTCCAGAATCATAAGAGATAAGGGGACATGAAAGGACTTGATAGATAATGAAATAGGAGATCTTTAATAAAGTTCTCTGCCTCCTTGAAGGAGACTAAGGGGCTCTGCAAAACATCAGTTTCTCATTTTTATGGGACTGTGCAGCTGTGGATCTAAAGATAAAGGAATGGAGTAAACATCTCAACTCATTTTTTATTTCTTTGAAAACAGAAATCTAACCTCCAGCCAACTTTTCTTTCTTGAAGGTAGATCCCCCCCTTGTGGTAACTTGCTTCTTCTGCTCTGTTAGAACCACATTTTCTATTCTAGTACACTTTATTCTGTAGAGCAGCCTGCCAAGAATTGTATTCACTGCTTGTTCTTACAACTAAACAAACGAACTAAGTATACTAACAGAAAAGACCACATACCCCTAGAATTCTTTAGGAAAGGAATAATTTGGGTCACCCCAGAGTACATAATGACTTTCCTGATTTGTTCTCTTATGAGTCAGTAGGCTTGGCAAGGTCCTCAGTTTAGTCTTAATGGAATATGAATTGAATTAGAAGTTTTTGTAATAAAAACTTATTTTGGAGGTTAATTTATGTCTTTCATTTCTGATAACTCAATTTTCATGCTATAAAAACTTTTTACTATGGTAGTGGAGAGTTTTGCTTGAATCAGTAAGTTAAATCATCTTTCTATAATTCGTTTTGTTTTATTCTCTACTACCACTTTATTACCAGGTAGGAAGACCTATTTGAAAGAATCTGAATTTTTGAGAAGTGAACCATATTAAAATTATAAGTTAAATCTCTCAACTCTTAGACCAGACTAACAGACTGGATTACTGGTTTACTTAAGTGCTGCCACGAATTCATCCATCCATTTATTCACTCATTCAACCAACACTGAATAAGGTCTTTCTAAATACCATATACTCTGTTGTGGATTGAGATAAATTAGAAGTCCTGTCTTAGGTGTATTAGTCCTGTATATCTACTTAACAAGTTAACTCAAAACTTAGCAGCTTAAAACAACAAACATTTATTTTCTCACAGTTTCTGAGGGTCAGAAATCTGACAGCAGCTTTACCCGGGTGGTTCTGGCTCAGGGTCTCTTACCAGGTGGCATTTAAACTGCTGACCAGAGTTACAGTCATCTGAAAGTTCAACTGGGGCTGAAGGATCTGCTTCCAAGTTCACACCATGTGGCATATCTATAGGAATGCTCACATCATGACAGCTGACTTTCCCCAGGTGAGTGATTCAAGAGAGAGACACTGACTACCTATTCCCAAAAGTTACATACCATCACCTGTGCTGTATTCTATTGGTCACACCAACCATCTCTGGTACAATGTGGGAGTAAAGACCAGGAGAGGTGGAAATCAACGGTGACCATCTTGGATGCTGGCTATTCCAGGTCCATTTTCAAGGTTCAATTACTGGTACTTTCTGGGGGGAATTCAGGTAAATAAATTCCAGTATTTACACTAATAATAATGGCTTAATAGGAAACTATACAAAGGGCAATGAGGGCATGGCCCTTTCCAGCCCGCTACCAACTCTATCCCAGGTGTAGCACCTCCCCAGGAGAGAAGACTCTCAGGCTCTGGTGCTAACAGTGTACGGACCAGCTGCTGCTCAGGCAGATTTGCCTTTTCACAAAGGCTGGTAGTTGGCCCATTGCTCTACAACATTAACTGATAGCTTTGCCTCAGGGATGTGTTAACTCTCCGTCATAACATAATCCAAAGAGATCTGGACCACACAGATATCCCACAGGACATCACACTGAACCATTATTTTGATGACATTATGCTAATTAGACAAGCACAAAGCGATTATTATGTTGGAGGTCTTGGTAAGAAATATGTATTCCAGGAAGCAGGAGACAAACCCTATGAAGATTCAGGGACTGACTAGTTCATTGAAATTTTTAGGGAGCCAGGGGGTCAGGGCCATGCCATATATCCACTTCAAAATA
Organism: Lynx canadensis; assembly: GCF_007474595.2. Taxonomy (NCBI): domain Eukaryota; kingdom Metazoa; phylum Chordata; class Mammalia; order Carnivora; family Felidae; genus Lynx; species Lynx canadensis. The sequence continues at coordinate 74,970,851 of NC_044311.2, read as the reverse complement.
AAATGCAGATGTTTTGCATGTTGCATCCTTTCTACAAAGAAGAAACCATAGGTTCTTAGGTTCTGGAGGCAACATTCCACAGCTAGGAAAAGTCGTCTGCTCATTTACCAGGTGACATAGAAAGTGATCAGTTTTGGGGCGCCTGGGTGGCGCAGTCGGTTAAGCGTCCGACTTCAGCCAGGTCACGATCTCGCGGTCCGTGAGTTCGAGCCCCGCGTCGGGCTCTGGGCTGATGGCTCAGAGCCTGGAGCCTGTTTCCGATTCTGTGTCTCCCTCTCTCTCTGCCCCTCCCCCATTCATACTCTGTCTCTCTCTGTCCCAAAAATAAAAATAAAACGTTGAAAAAAAAAATTTAAAAAAAAAGAAAGTGATCAGTTTTGAGTGGGGCCAGAACAGGAGAGGGCAGTACAGCAACTCTAGGCCATAATGCAATCAGCCCTACTGCTTGAGCTCTACAATCAGGCAGACCTCAGGGTGTTGGAGATATCAGTGGTGAAAAAGGGACAGTATGGAATTTTTGGCAACCTCCAGCAGGAGAATCATAACACAGGTCCTGGGTGTTCTGGAGTAAGGCCGAGGCCATGTCATTTGCTGCAGAGAAATAGATGCCCTTTAAGAGTCAGCTCTTGGCATGTTACTGGGTCCTGGAACACTTGACTTTGGGACACCAACTTACCCTATATCCAGAATAGCCCATTTTGAGCTGGATTCTGTCATATCCACTAAGCAATAAAGTCAGATGGGTCTAACAGTAATCAGTTGTAAAATGGGTAATATGACAGAGGTCAATAAACTATAGCTCATGGTTTGGACATCTGTTTTTGTAAATAAAGTTTTGTGGAGTATAGCTATCCGGGCCCTTTTGTTTACATGTTGTCTATGGCTGCTTTACAACAGCAGAGTTGAATAGTTGTGATAGAAACTGGTCCACAAAATCTACGTGGGGCTGGATCTCACAAACTGGAGATCATAACCTGAGCCAAAACCAAAAGCTAGAGGCTTAACCACTGAGCCACCCTGGTGCCCCTCATTGTGGTTTTGATTTGTATTTCCCTGATGATTAGAAATGTTGAGCACCTTTTGACATAGGTGTTGGCTATTTGTATGTCTTCTTTGTAAAAGTGGCTATTCCAATCCTTTGATCATTTTTAAGTTGGATTATTTGGGTTTTTTTGCTATTGAGTTGAATGAATTCTTTATGTTGTAGGTATTAACCTGTTGGCTTGTAACCCTCCTGGGAGCTTCCCAGGTGTAATCTAAATTTAGCCCCAATACAAGGAGGGCAAGGAGAGACAAAAGGAAGGGGCAGGTCACTCCAGGTTGGTAAGGTGGCAGTTTTAATAAGCAAGGAGAACTTACATATGAAGCTTGTCTTGGGCAGCAGCAAGACAATTGGATCCCCACACCTGCCTGCTAGATCTTAAAAGTTTATAAAGAGGTCCTAATTGGATTCAGTCACATATACCCTCCAGTCATTTTCAACACATCACCATCTCAAGGCTGTGTCCTTAGAGCAGCCTCTGGGAGTGGGAAAGGCAAGCAGAACCCACAGTCTAAGGATAGGGGAGGGAGTGAGGAGCCTTTGAGCACCTGAGTCCAGCTCAAGGATTAATCGTCAGTCATATCTTTTTTGATGACGTTCCCCAACAAAACCTCTTATCAGATATAGGGTTTGCAATTATGTTTTCCCATTCTTAAGTTGCCTTTTCATTTGTTGACTGTCTCCTTTGCTGTGCTGAAGCTTTTTAGCTTGATGTAGTCCCAACTTGTTTACTTTTGCTTTTGTTACCTTTGCTTTCGGTGTCATATCGAAAAAAAATCATTGCCAAGACCAATGCCAAGGAGCTTTTTCCCTATGTTTTCCTCTAGTGGTATAAGAGAGAGGTCCAGTTTCATTCTTTTGCATGAGGGCATCCAGTTTTCCCAGGACCATTTACTAAGGAGACCATCCTCTCCCCATTATGTGTATCTGGCACTCTTGTCAACGACTAGTTGATAATATACACGCATGGGTTTATTTCTGGGCTTTCTACTTTGTTTCATTGGTCTGCTCATATTCTTTGACAGCTTTCTATTACATTATAGTTCTCTTATTTATTTGTGGGAGTTATTTATATATTAAGAAAAGTAGCCCTTCATCTGTGATAAGAGTTATAAAATTATTCCCAATTTACTGTTTGTTTTTTCCTAAGTATGTTTTGCTCTGCATATCTTCAACAAAATTATATAGTTGAATTTATTAATTCTTTTTCTGTTATAGTTTGAGTATTGTGTTACACCTAGAAAAAACCTTTCTCTTTTAAAGTCTCCCATGGTGTCTTCTAGTTCTTTCATGCTTCCATCTTTTACACTTAATCTCTTATTCACTTGGAACTTATTTTGATTTTAGGTGTTAAGAAGTGATTAGGGGTTCAACTTTTTTTCTCAGAGAACTAGCCTCTTGTCCAAATATCACTTCTTTAATGATTAAGTCTTAAAATCTAAAATGTATGCTCCATTTTATTTATTTTATTTTTTTTAAAACCTCCTATAAACCAGCTGTTTTTTTTTTAAACGTTTATTTATTGAGACAGAGAGAGACAGAGCATGAACGGGGGAGGGTCACAGAGAGGGAGACACAGAACCTGAAACAGGCTCCAAGCTGTCAGCACAGAGCCCGACGCGGGGCTCGAACTCACGGACCGCGAGATCATGACGTGAGCCGAAGTCAGCCGGGCGCCCCTGTATGTTCCATTTTAGCAAGGACCTGTTAAGCATCTATGAACACAGGTTTTTTTTTTTTCTTTTAAACTATTAGTAAGATTAATTAATTATATTAATATTGAATCATTCTTATATTTCTGGAATAAACCTAAGTCATGGTATATTATTTTCACATGCTACCAGATACTTTAATTAATAAAACATTTGGCAGTTTTTACATTGATATTCATAAGTGAAATTGGACTATATTATGTGTGCATGCTATCTTTGGTAATTTTGGTACCAATGACATGTTCTCTTCATAGAAAGAATGAAAGACTTTCTTTGTGTGTGTGTGCTCTAAGACAGAATTAATAGCACTGGAGTCAACTACTATTTACCATTTTGGTGGAACTTCCTTGTGAGAGAAGCTGGGCCACGTGCTTTGGCGGTGAAGGTGAAGGTGGAACTGAAGGTAGTGGAAAGATAGTTCTTTGCTAACATTTTCTCGTTCTTCTATGGTAATCGTTTGATTAGATTTTCCATCTCAGGATCTATTTTGGTACATTGTATTTTCTTGTAACATCATCCATTTTATCCAACTTTTCAAATTTATTTGCTTAAAGTTGAGCAAAACTAGTCAAATCTATAATTTGTTTTCTGTATGTGACTTTTTCCCACTTATTTTTTTTATCACACCAAATGTGCATTGCCCCCCCCCCCTTTCTGGTTAAACTATTTTGCTGTTATTAATTTCTTTTCTAACCTCTGGATTTATTAGCCTTTATTACTAGTTTCTTAATTTATTAATTTCTTTTATCATTACCAATTTCTTTCTTCTGCTTTCCTATGTTTATTTTCATATTTTTAACCCTTAAATTGGATAATTAATTTACTTCCACTATAAATTTGCTTATGAGCCAGCTTTAACTATGTCCAAACAAGCATCTGTATGCAGTATTTTTATTTTCTAGATATTCTGCAATTTCGGTTTGACTTCCTCTTTTTCCCAAGCCAACTAAAACACTTTTTTTAAAAGTTCAAGTAGTTATGACTTTTTTATTTTAGTTGTTTTTTATTTTTTTTTTCCTCCCCTTTCTTGAGAACACTAGAAAGTTATGTATTTTGCCCTTCACTGCATTTGAGTTTTCCCCCGGGACTCCTCTTCCCCCACTTTCTCGCAACTTTAATGATAAAGATCAAGAGGAATGTTCTCCTTAAAGCCCGACGAGAACGAGGGAACCCTGCGGGCCAGTAGAAGAAACAACAAGCCAGACCCGCAGGTCCTTTGGTGAATGAGGGCCAACCCCTGGTTCAGTAGGCGCTGCGCCAAGGAGAAGTAGGGACCACACCTCCGAGGGCTTGTGGACGATTGGCCAATCGTCGCCTCCGAAGTCCTGCTCTGTTCTTTGATTGGTTTTGACGGAGAGCCCCCCCACCACGCTTTAGAGGCCTAGCGCCCGACTGGGACCTGGACGGTGGCCTGTGAAGGACAATAGGCTTGCGGAGCGGAGGAAAGGTTTTGCAAGGAGTGGGAAGCAGCTGGTGTAACCAGAAGTCGGAGAGCGACCGGGTTGTGGAGCCATGGCGGCAACCTCTGCGGTGTCGGTGCTGCTCTTGGCGGCAGAGAAGAACCGGTGGCTGCGAGTCCCGAGCCTGCTGCTGCCGCCGAGGTAACGTGAGGCGGAGGGGCGGTGGATCAGCGTCCGGGGTCGGAGGCAGGGGTGGTGTAAAGGGACTCCTGCACGCCGAGAGAGGTGCGCGGGGACCGAGGATCGAGCGGGAGGAGGGGAGAGCGTTAGGAAAACCCCAGCCCCTTTCACGGTGTTCTGCTCTGTCTTGGCATCGGGGGAGAGACCTGTTCACACCCAGCCCTTCCTTTTCTTCCCCTTCCTCCCCGTATCCACTCTGCAGCCTCTATTTGCTTCTGTTTTTCCATTTTCGGGCAGTGGGGGAGGGGTGGAGCTGGGCCTGCCACATCCCTGCTTCCCTCGCTACAGGGGCTGGAGAGACGCTTGTACAGCTGCTAACCGTTAACATGGTGTTTTCACTGCATTCCCTGTGTGGGGAGTGTTGATGATCCCCGTTCTGGTGAAGCTCAGAGGGGTCAACGACTTGCTCAAGTTTACACAAGGAGTAAGAAATGGAGCCAGGACGCCCCTCGAGCCCCTTTCGGTTCAGCTAGCCCCGGTCAGGTGTCCAGTTCAGAGGCTCTGTGGAGTTCTTTCTCATTGTTGGAATGGATCAAGCTAACAAAAGTAAATTTACCTTCCAGAGGGTGAGAGGTTGGTTTGTTAAAAGTTCTCAGAGGCAAGTTTGAACAAAGCTATGACTCTAACTAACCTGACTCCAGACCAGTTTCAAATTTTGAGCTGTAAGTTTCAATGACAATAAATTTGGTAGTGAAGACATCCTCAGGTCTCCTGGTAGCAGGCTTCTTTACCTTGCTTTGTTTCTTCCTCCTCTTCACTTCCTCCTCTGTTCTGGAAAGACAGGGTAGCTTAGTGCTGAAGGGCACAGACTGTGCTGTTCGAAGCCAGGGTTCTCAGCTTGGCTACTCACTAGCTGTGTGCCCAACCTTGGGCACATTACTTAATATCTCTGTGCTTCAGTTTCCTGACTTAGGAGGAGGTGATGATACTATTCCTAGAGGAGACAATATTAGTACCTAGCACTGTGTGAATTAAATGAATTAATACATGGAAAGAGGCTCAAACAATCTGGTGCATATGAATCAATCCATAAATACAGCCTTTGTTTCAAGGTTTTTGTTTGCTTTTATTTTCCACAAATTACTGGAGAGGTATTTAGATTTGAGTTACTTAATTGTAGAACTAGCCCCAGAGTAAAATAAGACAGTTGGTGAAAGTAATGTTAATGCTCTTTTCTTTCTCCTGGTTTTTCTTTTCTTAGGTTTCCAGGGCTCTTCAGGATATTACACAGACCATTTTCTCTCTCTTCCCTCTCCCTCTCAAATCTTCCCTACTGTGTGTAGAACTGTTCTCAGGTAGCTGTCATCCTGGAAAATGTTACAGTTGTTAATGGCATTAAGGAATTACAAATCTTATCATTATAGAGAGTATTTTCATGTCTTGTATGTCATGATCCTCCAGTAACTCAGAGAAATGAAGTCTAATGGTAGAATTTTAGAAATAAGAGTATACTGGTATAGAATTTATGTTGAATCAGGGTGGGATTATCTCATGGAAGCAACTTCTTAATTTTGTTTGTTTAAGCCATTGTTTTAAGCTATAGCTTGGATAATGGTGAAAAATAGAGTAGACCTATCAAAACATCATTGAGATAGAGGATTATGTTAAGTAGTGTGTCTGTATGTGATTGTCGGTCTGTTTTCACTACAAAATCACAGAGGAAAACTTTAGTTCAGCAATGGCCTTGAAACTAAATCAGGATCTTAAGCTGGATTTACCAAGAAACAGCCATTTTATAGATAAATCTGTCCAGGACAAGCCTTGAATCTTATAAAAAACTTATCTGAAGAATGTGATGGGAAGATGCTGTGAACCAGAAGATACCTTTTAAAGATAAGGAAAAACAGTCTTTCTCCTTGAAGATTAAGAGAATGAGGTCAGTCAAATTGGAAAGAAGTGGGAAAGCAATAGCCTCCTGAGAAAGCTGTCCTATGGGGCGCCTGGGTGGCGCAGTCGGTTAAGCGTCTGACTTCAGCCAGGTCACGATCTCGCGGTCCGTGAGTTCGAGCCCCGCGTCAGGCTCTGGGCTGATGGCTCAGAGCCTGGAGCCTGTTTCCGATTCTGTGTCTCCCTCTCTCTCTGCCCCTCCCCCGTTCATGCCCTGTCTCTCTCTGTCCCAAAAATAAATAAACGTTGAAAAAAAAATTAAAAAAAAAAAAGAAAGAAAGCTGTCCTGTGGGACTCAAGTGCCAAAGCTGTGGGTCTTCCCACCAGCCCTTCACGGATGGCAACATCTGATTGAGTTTGCATCAGAGGGCAATGACTGTCTGACCTACTGTTATAATCCCGCCCCCTGCACCCCTGCCCCAGTGAAATGCTAGTTCTGTTCAGTTACATAGCTATATGCATAGTGTATACATGCTACACATACATAGTTGCTTAGTATCTAATGTACATTGTGGTTTTTATCGCCCGCTGTGTACATGATCTAAAATGATTAGTTCTTTATGACCATAGTTTTAATAAATCTCCCATGTATGGGTGGAAAAGACTATGGTGGAATTCCTTCTGTAATTTGGTTTTTTCCCAGTGTATTCTTTTTAGCTGACACCAGATAGGCATTATACTTACACTTTTTTGTTCCTAAAGTAAATCTGGCCTGCTTTCTGTTACCTCTGGGTTAAAGTTTTGTTACTTGCTGTACCAATAGGTATCATGGAACTTAAAAATTGTTTTAGACCTTAGTAAACTTCTACCTAGTTAAGACAACTTAGACAAGTCACTTAGCCTCCCTGATTCTCCATTTCTTATTAATACAAGGATTCAGCTTAAGTTGTCTACTTTGAAAACTGAGAAGTATCTCTTGGTGTCTCCCGTCCTGTGTGAGGACACTGAAGTCTGAGTTGTAAAGTGAAAACTGGGTCTTGAGAGCGAAAAAATCTTAGATGTTACCATAGTTACTATACCCTCCAAGGCTCGACCCCTCCTACAAAATCTTAGTATTTATGTTTTTGCATTAGGGGGCCATAATGAAAAAAGACTGGGGAAACACTGATGTAAAATGACTTGCCTGGTGTCACCAGCAGCTGGTCAGTGGGGGCTCTTCTGGCCCCACAGCCAGCAGTCTTTCTGCTGCCCTTGATCAGCTCCTTCTCTTTACTTCTCTGGGCTTAATTGTTCAAACCTTAATTATCAGGGGTTGAAGAAGATTGGTATTTTTCAAACTGTTGTTTGACCAGCATATTTTATTTAATGAAGTGGAATAGAACAGAAAGTATCAAAACACAGAAAAAATGTTCTGTCACGAAAATTCTGTTTTGTGTGTGTACCAACTTGTGAAGTCAGATACAATTTTACTTTGAGTTGAGTCGAAAGAGTTTGCAAAAGCTGAACTGTATGATCTTGAAGTACCTTGGCTTTCTAATTGTGACTCTGTGGCCATTTGCCAGCCTCTGGAGCAAGCAGGTTAGGTGATCCATTCAAGGACACACAGTGCCAGAGAGAACAGCCAAAACTGTAACTTCCGGTTTCTAGAGTAATTTTCTTCCCTCAAAGAAAGTCTTATTAAGTCACTTTGTAGGCTTCAGGCTTAACTAAGGTCACATCTAGACTTGGTTTCAGGTTTTGAATTAATAAATCATATAATGACTGAGGGGCGCCTGAAGCCTCCGACTTCACCTCAGGTCATGATCTCACAGCTTGTGAGTTCAAGCCCTGTGTTAGGCTCTGTGCTGACAGCTCAGAGCCTGGAGCCTGCTTCAGATTCCGTGTCTCCCTCTCTCACTGCCCTTTCCCCTATGCACTCTGACACACACACACACACACACACACACTGTCTCTCTCTCTAAAATAAGTAAATATTTAAAAAATTTTTGATTCTTTTGAAACAACAATGACTGATCTTGTATATCCTATTTAATTATTATTCCATTTGGATTCATTTGCTAGGAGATGGACTTGGAGGCAGAGAACCGTGAAGTATTCAACAACCACAGGTACAGTCTTGATTTGCTTTGGCTTTGCAGATTATGAACTAAGAGAGGGAAATGCTTAATTCCTTAATTTGTATATATAGAATTAGTGCTCATATATTTTTGAAATTTGGGATTTTCATGATCATTTTCTTAGTACGTATTGAGCCATGGTTTCCACCTCTTTTATGTCAAATCTCCCCTGTTGTTGAGTCTACAATATATACAGAAATAATTGGAAACATTTACATTTATGTCGTTACTTCCGTCTGGTTGATCCCATTCAGTGCCGTGAATTGGAAAGGCATAACTCTGATGGTCTAAATCAGTGCTTTAAAACCGTTCTGATAAGTGGCAGACATTTTTTCAAATAAAATGTTACGCGAATTCCCAACGATAAAACGTATGAAAGTGTAGACACGGTTGATTGGGTGCAGCTTCCTCCCCACAACACACACATGCATACTTCATCTCAGCAGCTCCTGTGACCTGTGACAACTCAGACTCCATAGATCCCCATAGAAAAACATTGTTTTAAGTTATAGAAAACCTTATTTGTTTTAGAATAATAGCCATTATAAGCTGCCCAGGAGCATTTATTTCATGTGTGATACGGAAGTGCATTTTACATATTAACACAGTAACATGTCCTGTGGCACGGATACCAGTGCCCTGGTGCGGCACTCAGTGTTCATGCAAGAGAGCCATACGTCCCTGTGTTTGCGTGCAGAGGGATAGAGGCGATGGAGTTGAGCAACTGCAAGTTCAGATTCTGAGGTGAACCTAACCTGGGTTCAAATCCTGGACGTGCTATTTCTTTTAGCCAGTATACTTTCAGGACAAAATGAGCATAATTTCAGGAAAGTAGTATCTCTTTTAATTGTAATTCCTTTATCTTTCAGATTTATGTAACAATAATAGTATCTACTCCATAGGATTATTGTGAGGATTTAAATCCAGATTGAGTCTTTAGCACAGGACCTGCGGCATAAAAAGTACTTACTAAAGACTAATTATTATTAACTATGAGGGGTTTTTTGGAGCTATTGTAATTTGACCTTTGGCATATCAAAGCATCTTTTCATTTTAAAGTTGAAAAAGCTGAATAATATAAGAGTTTATGTTAATAAGGGTATCTTGGATTTCAGGGGCACTTGGGTCGCTTAGTCGGTTAAGCGTCCGGCTCTTGAGTTTGGCTCAGGTCATGATCTCACAGTTTGTGACTTTGAGCTCCGCATCAGACTGTACGCTGACAGTGTGGAGCCTGCTTGGAATCCTTTCTCTCTCTCTCTCTCTCTCTCTCTCTCTCTCTCTAAGTAAATAGACATTTTTTTAGAAAAGGGTATCTTGAATTTCAGTGAAAGGAAATGCACTAATATTAGTTAAAATGACTATTTGAGACTCTGTTATGCTAATTTTACCAAAACAAATGTTTATCAGCTGATTAATATAATGGAATCTTTATTTTGCTTTTTCATTCTTTGTTCTCCAATAACATTTGTGTATGATTTTCATGGTGTTTTAAGCAGGACGAAACATTGCCAAGGTCCTCATTGCAAACAGAGGAGAAATTGCCTGCAGGGTGATACGAACAGCCAAAAAAATGGGAATACAGTCCGTGGCTGTTTATAGTGAGGCCGACAAGAATTCCATGCATGTAGACATGGTATGTTGTTAAAAACCGAAAGTCAAATTTTGTGATTGTATTTGTTTATTATGTTGGTATTTTACTCCTTTATGTTGACATTTTATGTTTGCTAGTGTTAATAGGACATAAGTGGGTAAGTTCAAACTGCTCACTAATTATCCCTGTTGGGATACATTTTCCAAACGTAATACCAGTTGAACTGAACAGTGTGTTTTGCTGTGTTTAGTTGACTTACCGGCAAGGTCCTGTCTTATCAAGGGTTGGTTAAAACAGTTCACACAATGTGGCCACCGATCATACTTTGAGTGGCACATATCCAGGTCCCTGATGTACAAGAAGGATCCAGGTCCCAGTCTTAGCAACTACCACATACTGGCCAGGGGATCTTTGACAAGTCATCTGATGTTTCTGAGCCTTGGCTTAACTATAAAATTATAACTGAAAGGATCCCATTTCCCTGAGGTCTGTAAGTGCTACCAGTTGTTACTAGCTATTATTCACCAGACAGAGCCAACCATGGGTGAATTCAACTACTGGCCTTTACACCCACAGCAAGATTGAGCAGCGACAAATTCATGGCAACCAGCCTCCACTCTCTGGGCACTTTTCTCTCTCATTCTGTGTGTTGACCATCTCAAGCCTGCTTTGTGCCGTTCTAGCTGGTGACTCTCCCTCCACCCACCTATTCTCAGCAGATGATCTTGATTCACAGGGAAAGCAGAACTGCGCTTCCTGCCGCAGAATCTCTTCACTGCATCTGTGTCTGTCCTTGTCCCGTTCAAGGCCACTTGTCTTCCTGTGCTCTGGAGTCCTCCTCTTACCTCTTCAAGGATCTTCAATCTTCTTTTCGCACTGTATTCTGTCACTCTACTTCGTCTGCTCCCATGGCTTTGCTAAACACTTCCGAATTTCTATTTCTAGCCCAGACTTCATTTTGAGTGTGATACAGGTATACCCAGCTGCCCACTTGACGTCTCCACGTGGATATGTGACAGGTACTAAACTAATATGCCTGACGTGGAACTCATGACTTTGATCTGTGGTGAAGCTGCTTTTCCTGCACACTTCCCTCACTCAGCAGATGACACCACCATTGCCCCTAAAAACCATAATGCCAGAGATCTGGGAGTATTTGGACATCTTCTGTCTTCCTGCCACTCTACATCCTTCCCCTTCCTCATCTAGACAGTCACCAAGTGCTGTTTATTCTGTTTCCCAGACACTTCTTTCCGCTTCTTTCTGCCCTCTGCCACCAGTACCTTAAGTCGTAGCTGGCATCACCCTCACCGGCCCGATGTGGTAGCCTCCTAAGTGGTCTCCCTACTTTCATCTTGACCTCTCCCATGGTATGTTCTATGTTTCATCCAGACTGATTGCCTAAAATCAGATTTTTGATGTTACTCCTCTGCTTTAAATAACTTAAGCCTTTTTATCATCTACCGGACTAGCAAGAATTTAAAAGACGGATAATATTCAGTGTTGGTTAATGTGGTTAGAAATTGGTACATTGATGGAGATGTGTGTTGGTGACACCAGTTCAAGGGATGATCAACCAGGAGCTATTAAAATGTTACATCCTTCACCCAGCCTTGCAAACATACCTCTAGATCTCTGTCCAGAGACATGTTCACATGCATGTGCAAGCAGAGGCATGTATAGGAATGCTGCCAGCATCCAGTTTTTTGCCATTATGACCTAAATGTCTGTTCAGATGTACATGATTAAATGAACTTTGGTACCTCCATACTGTGGAACATTATGCCATTGTTATAAAAAATGAGGTAGACATACGTGCACTAGCAAGGAAAGAGCTCCCAAGACCTACTGTTAATGAAAACAACAATTACAGGAGTTTGATCCTGTTTGTGTAAAAACTAAAAACAAAAGCTAAAACTGTATGTGCTTATGTAAATATATATAAATAAATAGGAATATGGATATGGAAAAAATATGTCCCAAAGATCATAGTGGTTTTATCTGGAGGAGGTTTGAAGTGAGGGAGAAGGTGGTGCCAAAAGACTCCTTTGCCTTTGTATTATTATTCACATTATTTTAATTTAAAAAAATTTTTTTTTTAGAGATAGAGAGAGAGAGAAAGAGAGAAAGTAGGGGAGGGGCAGAGAGAGAGGGAGACACAGAATCCGAAGCAGGCTCCAGGCTCTGAGCTGTCAGCACAGAGCTCAGTGTGGGGCTCGAACTCCTGGACCGCGAGATCATGACCTGAGCCAAAGTCTGATGCCCAACGGACTGAGCCACCCAGGTGCCCCTATTCACATTTTTTAGAAGGAGAATGGATTTGTGTTTTGTGGAATTAAAGTTTAGAAACAAAAAATGACAACCAAAAAACCTCATTATGTGTTACCTTAGGAGAAAATCCAAAGCTTTAACCTCCCGTGAGGCCCTCTGAAATCTGTGCTCCCTGGTCTGTCCAGACACATCTCTGGTCCCTGACCCCTTGTGCACTGGGCTCCAACCACCCAAGCTTCTCTGTCAGTCCCTCAAATGGGCCAAGTTTCTTCCCACCCCAGGACCTTCATATATGTTGTTTGCTCTGTTTGGGAGGCTTGCCCCCATCTCCATTCCTGTTCTCAACTCCACATCCTGCACCCATTTGCCTGGCCAAGCCCTGGTCATCCTGGAGGAGCCGCTGATCTTACTTCCCAGTCTTTCCTTGAGCACCCTTAGGCCTGATCAGTCTTCCTCTTCGCCTGCATTGTGTCCTTTGTTTTTCCTCCATGACCTTTCTCACAGTTGTCATTAAATATATGAATGTGTGTTTGATGTCTGTCTCCCTCTAGACAGGGACATTGTTTACTCTTCTACAGGCAGCTCCCACCTCAAAGCATGGCACCTGGTTGACATTCAGTAAGTCTTTGAATAAATGAATGATGTTTTCTGTCTTGTTTGCTTCAAGGGATGCTGTGATTATGTGAAAGTTTTAAAGGACGGTATAAAGTAGTTCACAAATGGATAGAAAGAGCATTATCATCCTGCCTAAATAATTATATAAACTTCAGTAAACTTCATAATTTTATTTCTTGCTGTATACAACTGTCCTATGTTTTGTGTCTTGGCAAATTGGCAAAGTTTTGGCATTAGATACATTTAAAGTTATTATTGTTACTAATGATGATACTGTGGTTAATGCCTGTTGCTTTTTATCCTAAAGACATTTTATTTCACTCTATCTAGTGTTTAGTTTATACATAAAAATCAAGTTTGGGCATCCTCTTCTTGCAGAGATTCCAAACTGGCTTATTTTTATAACATAGACATGAACTGGTCCTTCTGTTTCTTATTTCTTGCATTGTTCTTGGGGAGCCACCCTTTTTATTTATAATAATCAGATGACCCTGAAGCAGTTCTGTCGTGTACTAGTGTGTGCTAGCCGTGTAAGCATGTAATATTCCTCAACAGGCAGATGAAGCATATTCTATTGGCCCCGCTCCCTCCCAGCAGAGCTACCTTTCTATGGAGAAAATCATTCAAGTGGCCAAGATCTCTGCTGCTCAGGTAATAAGATCATGCCGGTCTGGCTTAGACTGGCAGGATGGATGGGGGCAAAGGTGGGGCTGATAACACTGCATCCGGTTCACTTCTTTTTTTTTTTTCCCTAAAGTTTATTTATTTTATTTTGAGAGAGAGAGCGTGAGCGAGGGAGGGGCGGGGAGGGGGAGGTGGAGAGAATCCCAAGCAGGCTCCACAGCTGTCAGCACAAAGCCCCATGCAGGGCTCAGACTCACCAACAGTGAGATCATGACCTGAGCTGAAATCAAGAGTCGGACGCTTAACCAACTGAGCCACCCAGGCACCCCAGTGTTCTCTTCTTTAGAATCAGTTCCTAGACTGAATAACTTAGGCATTAATTTATACACACAGGTATTTAAAATATGTTTGTTTCTAAACTTTTTAGTTATCTCTTGGAGTAAAAAACCCCTAGGAATGTACAAAGATGATACTAATACATGGACTTTATATATTTCCTTAGGAATGCAAGCACTATAACAGAAATAGCACTTCATATGTTTATCACGTGTTTGAACATATATGACATAGTATTATTACCTCCATTTTACAAATGTAAAATCTAATGCACAGAAGGTTACATGATATCCAAAATCATCTAGTCTCGCTAATCAGAGCATGTTCCATGGCATTGTTTGGGAACACTGTAGAAATGCAGACTCTTAGGCCTCACCCCAAGCCACTGTAGTTTATATTTTTATGCATACTTTGCATTTTTATTAAGATCCCCAGGTGCTTTGAAAGCAAAATTTATCATTGAATAAGACAGGATTAAACAAGAGTCTCCTGACTTCTAGCCCTATATCAGACGAGGCTGAGCAGTAGAACTTCGTTGCCCTGCATTTTGAGAAAAGGGAAGGTAGTATTTACTCAGAAATTTCAGGCTTCAGACACCTGGGTGGCTTACTCAGTTAAGCATCCAACTCTTAATCTCAGCTCAGGTCTTGATCTCGGGGTCGTGAGTTCAAGCCCCACATTGGACACCACACTGGGTGTGGAGCCTATTAAAAAAATAATAAATGAGGGGTGCCTGGGTGACTCAGTTGGCTAGGCATCCAACTCTTCATTTTGGCTCAGGTCATTATCTCACGGTTTGTGAGTTCAAGCCCTACATCGGGCTCTGCACTGATGGTGCGGAGCCTGCTTGGGATTCTGTGTCTCCCCCCCCCCCCCGCCCCTCTCCCATTTGCTCTCTCTCTCAAAATAAATGTTAAACAAAAATAAGTGAAAAAAATAAAGAGTATGATTTGTTCTCTCCACCATGGGAGGAACATATCTCATTTCTGCTTGAAGATAGAGCCAACAGCAACAACTTTGGATCTGTACATATGTTTGAACAAGCACAGCAGAAAGGTTACAAACTAAAAGCGTGGAATAAATTATTTTGGCAGAGATTTAAGGGTAAGAGACAACAGTTTGTATCTTTACTGGTAAAGGCATGTTAGTACTATGGAATGAACGACGTTAACAGGCTTACAATCCTGTGATCCACTAGAGTGAATTGGCGGCTAAATACATACATACCTGATGGCTAGAGAAATTAGCTCCCTGGTTACAGTAGTGTTGTTGAGTTTTCCTTTCCGATATATTCAAATGCTCAAGAATTCTGTGATCTGGATATATTAAATTGTTCTTAATATAAATCAGCTAAAACTTCTTGAGGCCATTCCCATAATGTGTGGTTGGACTTTATTTTTGTAAGGAAACAGCTGCCTTTCTTTTTAGTTATAGAGAAAGAATATTTATCTAGTTCATCAGAGTTCTCTTGAATTAAGTATCTGTTCAAAAGAAAGGAGGCTAGCAACACCTCACCTTGAAAATGAAATTAAGGGAACAGTTATATTCACAATAACATTAGTAAAACTCAGTTAGCAAAATGAGTTGAAGACCTATGTATAAAAACTATAACATGTTGCTGCAAGAAAAGAAGTTCTAAATAAATGGATAGATATATCATTGGAAGAATCAATATGTTACGATGGCAGTTCTTTCCAGATTGGTCTGTAAATTTAAGGCAACCTTTATCAAAATCCCAGTTGGCTTTTTTTTGGTTGATATTGACAAGCTGGTCCTAAAATAGCCCAAAGGTCTAGTATATAGTTAAAAGAATCTTGAAAAGACAATAAATTTGTAGACTCTCAGATTTCAGAATGCATTATAAAGCTACGGTAACCAAGACAGTATGCTATCAGAAGAGTAAATATAGTCAGTGCAGCCAAATAGGAACTCCCCAAATAAACTCACACATATATGGTCAATTCATTTTTTAACAAAGGCGGTAAAGTAATTCAGTGGACTTTTCAACAGATTGTGCTGGAACAATTGGATATTTATATGCAAAAAGATAAACCTAAAATCACCAATGAAAAGGAGTGATGTGCTGATACATGCTAAAAAATGTATGAACCTTGAAAATGTTGTGTTCAGTGAAAGAAGCCAGTCACTGAAGACTGTATGTATTATGTGATTCCATTTATATGGAATGTCCAAAATAAGCAGACCTCTAGAAACAAAGTGGATTAGTGGCTCCATAGGCCTGGACATATGTAAGGAATGGAAGATAACTGCTAACAGGCATGGAGTTTCTTTTTAGGGTAATGAAAAGTTACATTATTAGATCTTAGTAACAGACTATGGTAATGATTGCACAATTCTGAATAATAATAAAAATCATTGGATTGGCTAAGTTTATGGCATATTAATTACATGTCAATGAAGATGTTTTAAGAATGCAGCATTCCTGCATACACAATAGAAAGGCTAAAATCAAAAAGACTGATAATACCTCATGTTGACAGGGATATGGAGAAACTTAGAACCATCATACATTGCTGGTGGAAACTCAAAATAGTACAGCCACTTTAGAAAACTGGCTGTTTTTAAGAAGTTAAGCATATATTGGGGCGCCTGGGTGGCGCAGTCGGTTAAGCGTCCGACTTCAGCCAGGTCACGATCTCGCGGTCCGTGAGTTCGAGCCCCGCGTCGGGCTCTGGGCTGATGGCTCAGAGCCTGGAGCCTGTTTCCGATTCTGTGTCTCCCTCTCTCTCTGCCCCTCGCCCGTTCATGCTCTGTCTCTCTCTGTCCCAAAAATAAATAAACGTTGAAAAAAAAAAAAAAAAAAAGAAGTTAAGCATATATTTACCGTATTTTGACCCAACAATTGCTTGCGCTCTGGGGTATTTACCCAAGAGAAATGAAAAATATGTTCACACACACTTACTTGTACATGAGTGTTCATAACAGCATTATTCAAAATAGTCCAAAACTGGAAAAATCCAAATGAATGATAAACAAAATGTGGGATATCCATTCAGTGCATAAACAAATGTAAAAAGATTTATAAAAAGAAATGAACTATGATGCATACAACAAGGCTGAACCACAGAACATTAGGCTAAGTTAAAGAAGCCAGACACATAAGACTACGTACTATGTGGTTCCATTTATATGAGATTTCTTAAAAACAGCAAAATTCTAAGAGATCAAAAAACGGGTCAGTAATTGCTTGGTTCTGGGAACAGGGATTAATCAATTATGCATAGAAGCACAGAGGAACTTTTTCAAGTGATATAAGTGTTCTAAAACTGGATTGTAGTAATAGTTGTACAGTTGTATAAATTTGTTAAATTCATCAAACTATACATGAGTGAATGCTGTGTATTGTAAATCGTGCCTAAAAACAAAAAGCTGCTAAAAAACCAAGGAGGACTGGGAGGTAGACCTGTTTCACTTTGCCTCAAATAAATAATATTTGGTATTTATATAAAATTACTAAAATTGAACTTTGGTTTAAAAGACCTCCAGCTTGGGGGGCACCTGGGTGGCTTAGTCAGTTACTTAACTGACTCTTCATTTTGGCTCAGGTCATGATCTCACGGTTCGGTTCATGAGTTCAAGCCCCGAGTCCGAGTGCACTTAAAGCATGGAGCCTGCTCAGGAGTCTCTTTCTCCCTCTCTCTCTGCCCCTCCCCTGCTCGTATGTGTGCATGTGTGTACTCTCTCTTTTTGTCTCTAAAAAATAAATATAAACATTTAAAAAAAAGACATCAAACTGACATTAAAATGTGATTGTCTAGCATTTTATTATCTAGGATTTTGTTGTTTGCTGTCACTAAGATTTGGGTTTTTCTGTTCATGTGACTTTCCCAGATATCTGAAGGGCACCCCTTTAATTTTGAAACATAACTATTCTTTGAATTTATCTGTTTTGAAATAGTGTTGGCTGTGCTTTTTTCTTCTTACATCCTCTTGGTTATAATTATTATATATACTTACTATTTTTGAAGAACAAAAATGCCTTCGGGGCTGTTGAGGTTAGAGAGGAAGTTGCTTTATCCCTCACTGAATCATGTAAGCCTATTCTGCTTTTTGCTTTCCTCTGTATCCTCCCTTTTTGCTGCCAGTATGTTTGCTCTTAGGAATCATACTGTTCTTCGGGTACTAATTTTCCTGTTCGGTGGGCTAGAAAACCAGATACATTTCTTACAATTCTGAGTAAGTTGTAAGTGACTAGGTTAACATATAAGGAGGTCCTTGTTCACTAAAGTATATGTAGACTTTAATATATGACTTTTTGTTTGCTTCTTAGCTTTTTTTCTGGAAAGGTGACATTGGCAGATAGTGACCTGAAGATAAACAAGGTATTATTGTGCTAGTGTGTTCCTTTTAGCTTTTGGGTACCATGGTTTCAATTCCAGGCCAGCTTTGTATGGAGACAGAGTGAACAACACCCTCCCCACCCTGCCCTTTACTCCTGCTTGCAAATATTCAATTGACATTCTTTTTTTTTTTTATATATATATGAAATTTATTGACAAATTGGTTTCCATACAACACCCAGTGCTCATCCCAAAAGGTGCCCTCCTCAATACCCATCACCCACCCTCCCCTCCCTCCCACCCCCCATCAACCCTCAGTTTGTTCTCAGTTTTTAACAATCTCTTATGCTTTGGCTCTCTCCCACTCTAACGTCCTTTTTTTTTTTTTTTTTTTTTTTCCTTCCCCTCCCCCATGGGTTCCTGTTAAGTTTCTCAGGATCCACATAAGAGTGAAACCATATGGTATCTGTCTTTCTCTGTATGGCTTATTTCACTTAGCATCACACTCTCCAGTTCCATCCACGTTGCTACAAAAGGCCATATTTCATTTTTTCTCATTGCCACGTAGTATTCCATTGTGTATATAAACCACAATTTCTTTATCCATTCATCAGTTGATGGACATTTAGGCTCTTTCCATAATTTGGCTATTGTTGAGAGTGCTGCTATGAACATTGGGGTACAAGTGCCCCTATGCATCAGTACTCCTGTATCCCTTGGATAAATTCCTAGCAGTGCTATTGCTGGGTCATAGGGTAGGTCTATTTTTAATTTTCTGAGGAACCTCCACACTGCTTTCCAGAGCGGCTGCACCAATTTGCATTCCCACCAACAGTGCAAGAGGGTTCCCGTTTCTCCACATCCTCTCCAGCATCTATAGTCTCCTGATTTGTTCATTTTGGCCACTCTGACTGGCGTGAGGTGATACCTGAGTGTGGTTTTGATTTGTGTTTCCCTGATAAGGAGCGACGCTGAACATCTTTTCATGTGCCTGTTGGCCATCTGGATGTCTTCTTTTTTTTTAAAAAAATTTTTTTTTTCAACGTTTATTTATTTTTGGGACAGAGAGAGACAGAGCATGAACGGGGGAGGGGCAGAGAGAGAGGGAGACACAGAATCGGAAACAGGCTCCAGGCTCTGAGCCGTCAGCACAGAGCCCGACGCGGGGCTCGAACTCACGGACCGCGAGATCGTGACCTGGCTGAAGTCGGACGCTTAACCGACTGCGCCACCCAGGCGCCCCTGGATGTCTTCTTTAGAGAAGTGTCTATTCATGTTTTCTGCCCATTTCTTCACTGGGTTATTTGTTTTTCGGGTGTGGAGTTTGGTGAGCTCTTTATAGATTTTAGATACTAGCCCTTTGTCCGATATGTCATTTGCAAATATCTTTTCCCATTCCGTTGGTTGCCTTTTAGTTTTGTTGGTTGTTTCCTTTGCTGTGCAGAAGCTTTTTATCTTCATAAGGTCCCAGTAATTCACTTTTGCTTTTAATTCCCTTGCCTTTGGGGATGTGTCGAGTAAGAGATTGCTACAGCTGAGGTCAGAGAGGTCTTTTCCTGCTTTCTCCTCTAGGGTTTTGATGGTTTCCTGTCTCACATTTAGGTCCTTTATCCATTTTGAGTTTATTTTTGTAAATGGTGTGAGAAAGTGGTCTAGTTTCAACCTTCTGCATGTTGCTGTCCAGTTCTCCCAGCACCATTTGTTAAAGAGGCTGTCTTTTTTTCCATTGGATGTTCTTTCCTGCTTTGTCAAAGATGAGTTGGCCATACGTTTGTGGGTCTAGTTCTGGGGTTTCTATTCTATTCCATTGGTCTGTGTGTCTGTTTTTGTGCCAATACCATGCTGTCTTGATGATGACAGCTTTGTAGTAGAGGCTAAAGTCTGGGATTGTGATGTCTCCTGCTTTGGTCTTCTTCTTCAAAATTCCTTTGGCTATTCGGGGCCTTTTGTGGTTCCATATGAATTTTAGGATTGCTTGTTCTAGTTTCGAGAAGAATGCTGGTGCAATTTTGATTGGGATTGCATTGAATGTGTAGATAGCTTTGGGTAGTATTGACATTTTGACAATATTTATTTTTCCAATCCATGAGCAGGGAATGTCTTTCCATTTCTTTAAATCTTCTTCAATTACCTTCATAAGCTTTCTATAGTTTTCAGCATACAGATCCTTTACATCTTTGGTTAGATTTATTCCTAGGTATTTTATGCTTCTTGGTGCAATTGTGAATGGGATCATTTTCTTTATTTGTCTTTCTGTTGCTTCATTGTTAGTGTATAAGAATGCAACTGATTTCTGTACATTGATTTTGTATCCAGCAACTTTGCTGAATTCATGTATCAGTTCTAGCAGACTTTTGGTGGAGTCTATCGGATTTTCCATGTATAATATCATGTCATCTGCAAAAAGCGAAAGCTTGACTTCATCTTTGCCAATTTTGATGCCTTTGATTTCCTTTTGTTGTCTGATTGCTGATGCCAGAACTTCCAGCGTTAAACAACAGCGGTGAGAGTGGACATCCCTGTCGTGTTCCTGATCTTAGGGAAAAAGCTGTCAGTTTTTCCCCGTTGAGGATGATGTTAGCTGTGGGCTTTTCATAAATGGCTTTTATGATCTTTAAGTATGTTCCTTCTATCCCGACTTTCTCAAGGGTTTTTATTAAGAAAGGGTGCTGGATTTTGTCAAAGGCCTTTTCTGCATCGATTGACAGGATCATATGGTTCTTCTCTTTTTTTTTGTTAATGTGATGTATCACGTTGATTGATTTGCGAATATTGAACCAGCCCTGCATCCCAGGAATGAATCCCACTTGATCATGGTGAATAATTCTTTTTATATGCTGTTGAATTCGATTTGCTAGTATCTTATTGAGAATTTTTGCATCCATACTCATCAGGGATATTGGCCTGTAGTTCTCTTTTTTTACTGGGTCTCTGTCTGGTTTAGGAATCAAAGTAATACTGGCTTCATAGAAGGAGTCTGGAAGTTTTCCTTCCCTTTCTATTTCTTGGAATAGCTTGAGAAGGATAGGTATTATCTCTGCTTTAAACGTCTGGTAGAACTCCCCTGGGAAGCCATCTGGTCCTGGACTCTTATTTGTTGGGAGATTTTTGATAACCGATTCAATTTCTTCGCTGGTTATGGGTCTGTTCAAGCTTTCTATTTCCTCCTGATTGAGTTTTGGAAGAGTGTGGGTCTTTTTTTTTTTTAATATTTTTTTTCAACGTTTATTTATTTTGGGGACAGAGAGAGACAGAGCATGAATGGGGGAGGGGCAGAGAGAGAGGGAGACACAGAATCGGAAACAGGCTCCAGGCTCTGAGCCATCATCAGCCCAGAGCCCGACGCGGGGCTCGAACTCACGGACCGCGAGATCGTGACCTGGCTGAAGTCGGACGCTTAACCGACTGCGCCACCCAGGCGCCCCTTCAATTGACATTCTATCCTAATAGCAGTATAATTAAAATACCGATTTGGGGAGCACCTGGGGTGGCTTAGTCGGTTAAGCATCTGACTCTTGATTTTGGCTTGGGTCATGATCTTGTGTTTCATGGGTTCAAGCCCCACGAACTGACAGTGCAGAGCCTGCTTGGGATTCTCTGTCTGCCCCTCCCCTGCTCGTGCTCACACTCTGTCTCAAAATAAACAAATTTTTAAAAGCATGTAAAAAATAAAATACAGATTCTTCTATATGATCCAACAATTTCACTTATATACCTAAAAGAATTTAAAGCAGCGACTCAAACAGGTACTTGTACACCAATGTTCACAGCAGTGTTAGTCACAAAAGCAAAAGGTGGAAACAATCCACGTCCATCAAAAGATGAATGTGTAAAAAAAACTGTGGAATATGCAGTAATATTATCCAGCCATGAAAAGGAATGGAATTCTGACACATGCAACAACATGGAAGAACTTGAAAACATAATGCTAAATGAAATAAGCTGTACACAAAAAGACAAATATTGTACAATTCCATTTATATTAGGTGCCTCGATTGGGTATTCACAGAGACAGAAAGTAAAATAGAGGTTATCAGGGACTGTGGAATTAATATTTAATGGGTACAGAGTCTCCGTTTGGGTGATGGCAACATTCTGGAAACGGATAGTGGTGACGGTTGCACAGCATTATGAACGTCCATTAATGCCAATGAACTGTACGCTTAAAAGTGGTTAAAATGGTAAATTTTATGTTGTGTATATATTACCACAGTAAAAAGAAGTATAGATTTTTCTGGTTCAGGTAAGTCTTCAGAACTTTAGTATGAACGTTTCAGATATGTCTTTGGAAACAGATCTTGATAGTACCCATAGTGTACCTATCACCAGTGTAGGGAGAGGCTTCCTCAGAAATATGACATCACCTGCATCACAGTGCTAAGTTTGTCCTTCCATTCTCACTTCTAGGCTATCCATCCAGGATATGGTTTTCTTTCAGAAAACATGGAATTTGCCGAACTCTGCAAACAAGAAGGAATTATTTTTATAGGTCCTCCTTCATCTGCAATTAGAGACATGGGTATAAAGAGGTATGAGTTTATATCTTTTAAATATAACCATAGGAAGGTCAATTGAAATGGTCTACCTATAATAGATATGGTAATCCATGTTTGTTGTTATAGGCTTATGTGTTTTATCTGCCACTCCAGTGAGTTACAGAAATGTTCAATTCATTAGCGTTTCTAATCAATATCTGGATTAGTTTGGGGAATTTTTTTTTAAAATATATTGTCAAATTGGTTTCCATACAACACCCAGTGCTCATCCCAACAAGTGCCCTCCTCCATGCCCATCACCCACTTTCCCCTCTCCCCCAAGTTTGGGGAATTAAAAACAAGGTGGGATGAACTATCACATGAAAAACTGGATTCCTAGTTATCACAAGAAAACTAATATTTTAATATTTGTGTTAATATTTGTTGTCTCAGACTGCAGTCTTTTTTTTTTTTTTTTTTTTTAACTCTGGGATATTTTATTTAAAAAGTTCCCTTGTATTTTGTAGATTGGGCTGTTTTGTTCTTCTCTTGTATGAAATAATTCGCAGAATTGAGGCACCTCCTCTTTTTTATTCGAAAGCACATCCAAATCCCTAATGGCTGCTGCCGGAGTGCCTGTTGTGGAGGGATATCATGGAGAGGACCAGTCGGATCGGTGTCTGAGGGAGCATGCGGGGAGAATAGGTTATCCTGTCATGATTAAAGCCGTCCGTGGTGGAGGAGGAAAAGTAAGATTGTGCGTGCTCATGTTTTTCATTTCAGGATAGTCTTCTCTGTTGTATTTAGTTTGCGGTCTTAACTATCTTGCCCTCTTAGGGAATGAGGATCGTTAGATCTGAAGAAGAATTTCAAGAGCAGTTAGAATCAGCACGGAGAGAAGCTAAGAAGTCTTTCAATGATGATGCTATGCTGATTGAGAAGTTTGTGGACACGCCAAGGTGGGTTTGGCTTTTTTTCTGAGTCAGATTTTTAAAATTAAACTTCAAAAGAAATGTAGGCAAACTATATGAAATGTAAAGTTCTAGTAGTACATAAGTACATTAAATTCCCCAATCCCACCCCCTGATGTAACCACTTAGTGTAGTATGGTATGCATCCCTCCAGGTATTTTCTAAGTGAATAGAAATACACATACATATACTCACAGAGTACAAACTACATACAGAAGTGCAGTGAGTAGAACCTTACATAGTATTATATGCTAATATTACATCATAGCCATCTTTCTGTCAGTAAATATAGGTCTGCCTTATTCTTTTTAAAAAAAAATTTTTTTTTTCAACGTTTATTTATTTTTTTTGGAACAGAGAGAGACAGAGCATGAACGGGGGAGGGGCAGAGAGAGAGGGAGACACAGAATCGGAAACAGGCTCCAGGCTCCGAGCCATCAGCCCAGAGCCCGACGCGGGGCTCGAACTCACGGACCGCGAGATCGTGACCTGGCTGAAGTCGGACGCTTAACCGACTGCGCCACCCAGGCGCCCCTACCTTATTCTTTTTATTGGGCTTAATAGTTCCATGATATTGATGTACCATTAATTTATTCAGTCAATTTCTTATTGATGGAACTTAGGGTTTTTTTCAAAATAAAAAAAAGGGGGGGGCACCTGGGTGACTCACTCGGTTAAGTGTCCAACTTCGGCTCAGGTCATGATCTCATGGTTTGTGAGTTCGAGTCCCGCGTAGGGTTCTGTGCTGACAGCTCAGAGCCTGGAGCCTGCTTTGGATTCTGTGTCTCCCTCTCTCTGCTTCTCTCTCTGTCTCTGTCTCTCTCTCAAAAATAAACATTAAATTTTTTTTTTTAATTCTTATAAAAAATTAAGTTTTATCTTACAGAACTCTATAAGCATCCATTGAGATTTTTAGAAATAGATACCTAAATTGAATTGTAAGTGATATGTTAACAAGTAATAATACTAACACCTCACCCTTATATTTCACTTACCATAATCTTACCGTCCTAATTCTGATCTAATTCCTGCAACAATCCTGTGGGTAGGCCTATTCCTATTTTGCAGGTGAGGACACTGAGGAACAGAGTGGTCATATGACTTGCTTGAGGTCTCCCAGTTGGGGAGTGGTGAAGCTGGGATTTGAATTCAGAATTCACACTCTAAGACACTGTACTAAACTGCTTCTCTAGGTACTGCTATAACAAATGCCACGTGAATTTCTAATTTTTTTATTTTCTGGAATCTTACTTTCATATGTATTGCTTAAAATAAGATACTGACTATAAAAGCTTCTCGTTTCATAGATTTTGTGGTAATTATATATGTATATAAAACCTGTTGGTTAAGTGACTCTATAAAGAATAATTCACTTGGGAACTATGTGAAAGGAGAGGGATTTATCTTGAAGGTAATATACCCTGAAGCTTCAGGCCCTTCCCTTGTCTGAGCCTCTTCTAAGATCTTATACCTAACTTTGTATTCTTCTTAAAGATGGCCCCCAAATTGTTTTTGTTTCAAGTGCTACAAAACTTCGAATTGACCCTGAGCATGGCATGCTAAGCTAAATTCATTTAGAGTTTGATAGTAAAAACAAAAGTGAATTTTAAAATAGGCCAATTGATTAGGAGAGTGCGTCATATGCCACCTGTTAGTGGAAAGTGAGGCAAAACTGGAGGAAATTCCAGGGTCAACTGAGGGCTCCCTTTCACAATACATTTCAAAGGAGAATAGGCTGACTATCCAAATTGACATGCTCTTGAGTTAGAATTGCCGTGGAGCCATCAGCTAGCTATTCCAGTGACCATAACTCAATAACATTTTTCCAAGATGTAAATTCTTTGCATGTGAAATGTTAGCTGTGGGGCGTCTGGGTGGCGCAGTCGGTTAAGCGTCCGACTTCAGCCAGGTCACGATCTCGCGGTCTGTGAGTTCGAGCCCCGCGTCGGGCTCTGGGCTGATGGCTCAGAGCCTGGAGCCTGTTTCTGATTCTGTGTCTCCCTCTCTCTCTGCCCCTCACCCGTTCATGCTCTGTCTCTCTCTGTCCCAAAAATAAATAAACGTTGAAAAAAAAAAATTAAAAAAAAAAAAAAATGTTAGCTGTATATTACCTCACATTGTAATTTGTTTCCCCAATAGCTTGGAAGCTCTTGGGAATCAACGACGTGGTAGTATGTAACGACGTGGTAGTATGTTCCTTTTTGTTTTCCCCTATATATCACCTGGCATGCTACTTTCTTCATGACAGGCATCAATAATAATATTTTTTTATAATATAGAAGTAATATAAATATTACTATATTTATACTTATTATATTATTATATATATTATTATAAACAAATATAAATTTCCACATTACAAACATGGAAAATACAGATGATAGAAAACAAAGTCACTCATAATCTCATTCTCCTAATATGAGTAATAGTATTTCTGTATATATTTATTCTGAATTTTCTAGTAATATTTTAATGTCATGGTAATTATACTATTTTACTATATAACAATTAATTATAGTAATTGATTAATTAATTACTAAATAATTAGCTGTTGAGTTAATGGAGTGCTGGAAGATTGTCAAGGTGGTGCTTATAACTGAGGAAAGTAGATATCAAGATGTTTTATAAATCTGCTCAGAACTGTTGAGCTTATCTGAAAGGCTGGGATAGAAAACAATCTTCAAAGTGTACTATTTTGGAAGATAAAAAAGAAATCAGGTTCCTTTCTCATTTTATATTCTAGATGGGTTAAAAATGTAGGTAGGAAAATATATATTCAATATATATTCAATATATATTCAATATATATATATATTCTAGATGGGTTCAATATATATATATTCAATATATATTCAATATATATTCTAGATGGGTTAAAAATGTAGGTAGGAAAATAAAAACTATAGAACTCTTAGAAAATACCAAGGCGTTCTTGGTTGACTCCAGCTGTCTCTGTCTATGTAACCAGATCCCAGCAGTGGCTGAATTGGAAGAGCTGAGATTTGGTGCGCCTCCTGGTGCTTACGCACTGTGCTGCAGGATCTCTACGTTAGATAAAGCAGCACAGCAAAGGATTAGTTAGAAAAAGGAAAATAACAAAAGCGATCCGAAGACTACAGAAATCATAACAGAACACAGGTCCTCAATTAGTTTCTCTTATAAGCAGCGAAAGGAATAAGTATTTGCAACTTCTGAGAACTCGGAAAAAAGCTGCGTTGTGCTGCTGGTGTGTGTTCCTTTCAAAACCTGGAGTCCTTGCTACAGTGCCCCTTTCCCGGAAGCAGCTAAAAGAAAAGGGAGTGTCGGGGCGCCTGGGTGGCGCAGTCGGTTAAGCGTCCGACTTCAGCCAGGTCACGATCTCGCGGTCCGTGAGTTCGAGCCCCGCGTCGGGCTCTGGGCTGATGGCTCAGAGTCTGGAGCCTGTTTCCGATTCTGTGTCTCCCTCTCTCTCTGCCCCTCCCCCATTCATGCTCTGTCTCTCTCTGTCCCAAAATAAATAAACGTTGAAAAAAAAAATTAAAAAAAAAATAGAAAAAAAAAAAAAAGAAAAGGGAGTGTCAATAGAAGTAAAATTTTACAGTTGGAATTTGAAAAGCAAACCATTCGATTCCAACACGTAAGGAGTTTTGAAGTTGGCACCCGCATCCGAAAAGCAAGTAAAAATCTGAACAAAATGAGAGTCAGTGAATTTTAGACGCATCAGAGAGCTGGGGCCGCAGGGCAGACCACCACCCTGAAATCTGGATGGCGCATGAATACAGCGAATCACAGCCAAGGTCCGCTTGCCCAGAGCAGAAGCCACTGCACCCATAAACTGATAGGAACACTTCTTTGGGGATTCTGGGTGTTGACTAGCTTGATAGTGAGAAACTCCTCAAGGTCCAGTGTTAGGGGAACCCTGAATTTTCATGAGTTTTCCCTTCAAGAACACCACCAGGTTCTCACAGTGAGAATCCAGGAAAAATTCCCTCCTGCTTGGGGACAGAGAGAGGAGAATTGTAACCATTTGAAATAGGCCCAGAGTGATCTGTTCTCCCTAACAAAGGCCAGCTCTG
The DNA here is from genome assembly GCF_007474595.2 of Lynx canadensis. NCBI lineage: Eukaryota > Metazoa > Chordata > Mammalia > Carnivora > Felidae > Lynx > Lynx canadensis. Next base: position 74,943,274 of record NC_044311.2, on the reverse strand, counting down.
CAGGGGAAGTTTTACCAGCACCTTTTCTGTCCTGTGAGAAGGGCAGTTAGCCAACTCTCACCCCTTTCCAGCTTTCCTATTTTATGTAAAGAAAAAAAAATGCTAAGAAACACTCATCGGGGGTTCCTGGCTGGCTCAGTAAGTGAAGCGTGGGACTCTTGATCTTGGGGTCGTGAGTTCAGGTTCCATGTTGGGTGTACAGCTTACTCTAAAGATAGATAGATAGATAGATAGATAGATAGATAGATAGATACAAAGAAAAAGAAAGAAGGAAAGAAAGAAAAAAAGAGAAAGAGAGAGAAAGAAAGAAAGAGGATGGTGTGTTCATGAGCATAGTCGCCTGTAGTATACAAGGATACAGGCCCAGTAAAAGACTGAGATTTAAGATAGATAGATAGATAGATAGATAGATAGATAGATAGATAGATATAAAATAAAATCCTGAGACTTAATCATTAGGTTACAGAATGCTTTCTCTCCCCTGCGCCCTTCTACCATGTCACCAGGGCCCCAGTATAATAATGGGGTTAGAACTGCAAGAACTGCAAGGCACAGGCTCTATTTAAGAAGAGTTCATAGTCAAAGACAACAGGAGAAACAAAACAAAACAAGGACCCTAGAGGATACAAGCCTTTGGTACCTACAGCTACTGCAGACATTAAACCCAGTCTCCTAGCTAGGTTAACATTAAACCTTACATTAAAAGTCTGTTTGCCTTATTAATCATTATGTGATACCTCATGTACGGCTTTTAACCAAAAAAAATTACAAGGCATGCTAAAAGGCAAGAAAAAGCACGGTGCGAGGAGACAAAGCAAACACCAGAACCACAAATTCTGGAATTATCAGATATAGAGGTTAAAGTAACTGATTAATATGTTAAGGGCTCTAATGGACTGAGCAGACCACATGCAAGAACATTTGGGAACTGTAAGCAGAGAGACAGACACTCTAAGAGAAAAGTCAAAAGAAAATGCTAGGAATCAAAAACACTGGAACAGAAATAAGAATGCATTTGATGGACTCCTTAGTAGACCGGACACAGCTGAGGAAAGAATCAGCGACCTTGAACATATGTCAGTGGAAACTTCCCAAATAGAAATGCAAAGAGAAATAAGAATGAAAACAAACAGAACATAATGTCTAATGACTGTGTGGGACAATTTTAAAAGAAGTAACATATGTATTATTTGAACACTACAAGGGGAAGAAAGAAACCAAGAAAAATATTTGCAGTGATAATGACCAGAAATGTTCCAAAATTACCAAATTTCCTAATGTTCCAAAAACCAAACCATAGCACCAGGAAGCTCAGAGGACACCAAGCAGGATAAATATCAAAACATTTTTGAATACTATTCAGACTGCAGGAAACCAAAGACAAATAGAAAATCTTGGAAAAAACACAAGGGGTAAGAACCCCTTACCTATAGAGAAACAAGGATAAGTATACCAGGCTTAAGCAAGAATAAGGTGGAGTGAAATATTTATAAAGCGTTGAAAGAAAAAAAAAACCCTAATATAGAATTCTGTGTCCAGTGAAACTGTCCTTCCAACATGAGGGAAAGAGAGAGACTTCCTCAGACAAACAAAACTTGACTTGTAAGAAATGATAAGAGAAGTTCTTCAGAGAGAAGGAAAATGATACAGGTCAGAAATTTGGATCTCCATAAAGAAAGGAAGAGCGTTAGAGAAGGAAATGAGTGAAGGTCAAATAAAATCCTTATTTTTCTCTTCCTAATTGATCTCACAGACAACAGTTTGTCCAGAGCAGTAATAGCAAGAGATTGTTTGGTGATGATAACTTAAAGGTAAATGAAAGGGGGAGGAAAACTCAAGAAGGCAGATCCAAAAACAAGAAATCACCTCCTATTATTTTGTCAAGAGAATGTGTTGGACAATTTGGAAAATTTTAAATCGAACATTCGGTAAAAATGGTATATCAAGAAACTAAATTCTTCTAAGTGGTTTAATGAAGTGGCTTCATGTGGTGAACAAAAAGGAACAGAAATGAGCTATTGTGCTAAAACAGTACATTTACGAGAACTTTCCTGTTTTTTTTTTTTTCTTTTTGACAATTTTTATTTTTAAAAACAGGAAAAGCACTTGCTGATCACTCATTTCTACATCATGGTGGTGAATATTTGAGGTGAACTACAGAGTGAACATATCAAAATAAAGCTACTGAGAAGAGTGCTTTCATGTTCACCAAATGGTCTGTTTATGCTTATTTTCCATAGTGTTATGTACATCTACTCTTTTTTTTTAAGTTTATTTATTTATTGAGAGAGAGAGAATGAGCAGGGGTTGGGGGCAGAGAGAGAGCAGGAGAGACAGAATCCTAAGCAGGCTCCGCACTGTCAGCGTGTGACATGGGGCTTGATCTCACAACCATGAGATCGTGACCTGGGCCAAAATCAAAGTATGCTTAACTGACTGAGCCACCCAGGCGCCCCTGCATTTACTCTTAATATGATTTCTCAAAATTTTACTATGTTAGACTCCACTTTAAAGTGCCTTTTTTTTTTATGATATAATGGTCTTATTTTTTTTTAATTAATCATCTATATTACTTTATTTCTTAACCTTTTTACAGATGAGCCATTGTAATTTTTAGTCTGCCTTAGTTTATAAAGTCTGACAATAAGAGTTGATTTTTAAAAATCCCCTGATTGGGGTGCCTGGGTGGCTCAGTCTGTTAAGCATCTGACTTCGGCTCATGTCATGATCTTGTGGTCCAAGAGTTTGAGCCCCGTGTCAGGCTCTGTGCTGACAGCTCAGAGCCTGGACTTGCTTCAGATTCTGTGTCTCCCTATCTCTCTGCCCCTCCCTTGCTTACACTCTCTGTCTCAAAAATAAATAAACATTTAAAAAAAAAATTTTAAAGAAACAAAAAATAAAAATTCCCTGATCATAAAAACGTTTTCATTGGCTTTTTGAAAGTGAGTATGAAATGTGTCTATAATTTGTAATTTTGAGGTAGGATTTATCAGTGTTTTCCTTGGCAGTTTGTACTTGTGATTTGCCCCTACTCTGAGGTCATAAATATAGTCTCCTATGTTTTCTGTCTCATTTCCTAATCACTTCATATACATAAATTTTTTTCTAGAATGTTTATTCTACAAATGGAAACTTTTTCATTGTGTTTTTAAATAGGCACATAGAAGTCCAGGTGTTTGGTGACTACCATGGCAATGCTGTATACTTGTTTGAAAGAGATTGTAGTATACAGAGGAGACATCAGAAGATCATTGAGGAAGCCCCAGGGGTAAGGACCTTGTAAAGACAGCTTCTCTGTAACATAAACCTCAATCACTCTGATTTTCACATCAGAAATCTGTGAAGTTAGTGTCTGAATAACTGCTTCCCAGTGGTAATATAATGGTCAGGCCTCACTGCAGCATTGAGGATGAGGAGGGAGTTGATATTCTTGGGCTACCATAGAGAGGGCGCACAACAGGGCCGTGATTCTTCTGGATGGTATCTAGGAAGATCTACTCTGATCCAAGTACAGACTGTGCCTGACTTATGGTGATTCAACTTAGAATTTTTTTTACTTTACACTGGTACAAAAGTGATACTTAGTAGACATCATACTTCAAATTTTGAATTTTCATCTTTTCCTGGGCTAGTGATACGTGGTGTGATGCTGTCTTGTGATGCTCGACAGTGGCTGCAAACCACAGCTCCCAGTTTGCCACACTGTCATGAGGGTAAAGGACTAATATACTTAAAATTATTCTTATCCGTGCTAGTTCTTACACTCAGTACTCAGTATTCAACAAATAACATGAAATACTCTACCCTTTATTATAGAGTAATTTTTACTTCAGATGATTCTGCCCAGCTGTAAGCTAATGTGAGCGTTCTGAGCATATTTAAGGTAGACTAGGTTAAGTTATGATGTTTGGTAGGTTATGTGTATTAAATGCATTTTCAACTTCTGATATTTTTAACTTATGATAGGTTTATCCAACAGAACCATACTATAAATTGAGGAAGATCTGTGTCTGACTTACAGTGAGCAACTGCATAATGTTTCCATGTAGATTTTAAATTATAGTTAATGGGAATGTTTGAGGAATGGATTGGCCTGGTTCATTGAATGTATTTTTTATGAAGAAGATTCTTTATCTTAACTGCTATTTCAGATGTTCCTAAAATATATTAGTCCTCTAATATAGGCCTTAGAGGTTTCTTGTAGAGGAGAGAGATTTGCTCCTATTTGGCAACTTTTGCCCCCTTGGAATTAATTGTTTACATTTCTTTGACCCTGCCTCTTGATTGATTTGTTACCTCTTCTTCGATTTGCATTTCTTTTGAGCCTGCTATTTTCCAGAGGCTTCTCTCTTGCCCAAGGTTTTATACATGTTTCCTTTTCAGTAGGTACTTCTAGAAGGTCAGGATCTGAGGTTTCTGTTTAATCAGTTTGTTATTCTCACACTGTTTTCCAATTTTAATTTTTGTTGTAGAGTACATTGTATGGTTTGAGGTAAATGTCAATAATAATTTTAGTAAAGCTTTTTTTTTTCAAACGATAATAGCTTAAATATATGTCTATTTTAAAATGTTGAAACCTTTGCCTACTTTTTAACCTACAGTTCTTTTTGTGAACCTGTCTTATTAACTTGGAATATCAAGGTTTACCGTTATTCTAAGATAATTGTTGGGCACGTGGCCCAGATTGCTCTGTCATCTTTAAACAAAATAGAGATCACTCAGAGTTTTCATATTGGTGCATGTAATTTGAAGCAGGAATATAGTCCTGAAAGTAATGTAGATAAGGAGATAAGTAAGTCATTATGCTGAATAATATCTGCAGTTCATAGAAATTACTCACAGAACCATTAAAGTCTGGTATAGGGACAGTTGACTATGGTATGGGATGTATTTCTTGATGAAATGTATAACATTAGCTATTTATCCTCATTATCTCTTCAGTGTTTGATTCCTAGAAACGCAATGTTGGATCTTAATGGAAATTTCTAGTAGGGCAAAGTACTAATCAAAATTTATTTTAAATATTTTTTCACAGCCTGGTATTAACTCTGATGTAAGAAAAAAGCTTGGAGAAGCTGCAGTCAGAGCTGCTAAAGCAGTAAATTATGTTGGAGCAGGTATGCTAAGATTTACTTTGAATAGAGGAGAAGCAACATTTATGTCCAAAAGGCAAAAGAAACATATAACTTTAAATCATCGGCTTTCAAACTTTTACAAATTATATCCACATTAAGAAATACGTTTTGGGGCTCCCGGGTGGCTCAGTCGGTTAAGCGTCTGACTTCAGCTCAGGTCATGATATCACTGTTGGCAGGTTCAAGCCCCGCATCAGGCTCTGTGCTGACAGCTCAGAGCCTGGAGCCTGCTTCAGATTCTGTGTCCCCCTCTCTCACTGCCCCTCCCTCACTCTCACTCTGTCTCTCTCTGTCTCTTGAAAATAAATAAATGTTAAAAAAAAGAAAAAGAAATACAGTTTACATTGAGACCCAGTATATACACATAAGTATTTATGTTTATATACATGTATATTTGAAAAAAAAATTCACTAAACAGTACTTAACCCTAATTATGTGTAATGCTATTTGATATTTTCTATCCTATTTTAAAATAAAATCACTAAAATGATTTCTTTTGCATTTTTTAAAATTAGTAAATAATTGGGGCGCCTGGGTGGCGCAGTCGGTTAAGCGTCCGACTTCAGCCAGGTCACGATCTCGCGGTCCGTGAGTTCGAGCCCCGCGTCAGGCTCTGGGCTGATGGCTCAGAGCCTGGAGCCTGTTTCCGATTCTGTGTCTCCCTCTCTCTCTGCCCCTCCCCCGTTCATGCTCTGTCTCTCTCTGTCCCAAAAATAAATGTTGAAAAAAAAAAATTAAAAAAAAAAAAATTAGTAAATAATTTTTTTAGAGCAGTTTTAGTTTCACGGGAAACTTGAGTGAAAAGTACAGAGAGTTCCCATACCCCCATGCCCACACTTGCACGGCCTCCCCAACTATCAACATCCCAGTGATTCATTTGTTACAATGAATAAACCTATAATGACATGTCATTATCATCTAGAATCCATAGTTTACATTAGGGTTCACTCTTGATGATGTACATTCTATGATATTGTTATACATTATACATTTGGAAAAATGTAGAATGACATGTATCCACCATCGTAGTATCATAGGGTACTTTCAGTGCCTCTGGTATCCTCTGTGCTCTGCTTTTTATCCCTCCCTGTCTTTAACTCCTGACAACCTCTGATCTTTCTATTGCCTCCATAGTTCTGCCTTTTCCAGAATATCATATAGATGAAACCATACAGTTTATAGCCTTCTAAGATTGGCTTTTTTTCACTTAGTAATAGGCATTTAAGTTTCCTCCATATCTTTTCATGACTTGGTCATTTCTGTTTAGTGTTGAATCATATCCCATTGTCTGGATATACCACAATTTATCCTGTCACCTACTGAAGGACATCTTGGGTGCTTCTAAGTTTGGCAGTTATAAATAAAACAGTTATAGGGGCGCCTGGGTGGCTCAGTCGGTTGAGCATCCAACTTCGGCTCAGGTCATGATCTTGCGGTTTGTGAGTTCAAGCCCCGCGTCGGGCTCTGTGCTGCCAGCTCAGAGCTTGGAGCCTCCTTTGGATTCTGTGTCTCCCTCTCTCTCTGCCCCTCCCATGCTCATGCTCTGTCTCTCCCTGTCTCTCAATAATAAATAAACATTAAAAAAAATTAAAAAAAAAAAGTTATAAAAATCTGTGTGCAGAGTTTTGTGTGGACAGTTTCAGTTTATTTAGGTAAATACCAAAAAGTTTGGTCAGTGGATCATATGGTAAGAGTATGTTTAGTTTTGTAAGAAGCTGCCAGACTTTCTTCCAAAGTGGCTGTACCATCTTGCATTCCCACCAGCAATGTGTGAGAGTTCCTGTTGCTCCACATCTTCACTAGCATTTGGTATTGTCAGTGTTCCATTTAATAGGTGTGTAGTGGTGTCTCATTTTAATTTGTATTTCCCTAATAACATATGATGTGGAGCATCTTTTCATATGCTTACTTGCCATCTGTGTTTCTTCTTCACTGAGGTCTGTTCAGGTGTTTTGCCCATTTTTTAAATTGGACTGTTTGTTTTATTATTGAGCTTTAAGATTTCTTTGTATATTTTGGATACCAGTCCTTTATCAGAAGTATCTTTTGCAAGTATTTTCTCTCAGTTCGTGGCTTATCTTCTCATTCTTTTGACATTATCTTTTGCAGAGCGTAAGTTTTTAATTTCAGTGAAGCCTGCCTTATCAATTATTTCTTTAATGAATCATGCCTTTGCTGTTGTATCTAAAAAGACATCACTATACTCAAGGTCATCTAGGTTTTCTCCTGCTGCCTTGTAAGAGTTTTATGATTTTGTGTTCTAAATTTAGGTCTGTGATCCATTTTAAGTTAATTTTTGTGAAGGGTATATAAGGTCTGTGTCTAGATTCATTTTTTTGCATGTAGCTGTACAGTTGTTCCAGCACCATTTTTGGAAAAGACTATCTTTGCTCCATTGCGTTGCCTTTGCTCTTTTGTCAAAGATCAATTGACTCTATTTATATAGGTTTATTTCTAGGCTATGTGTTCTGTTTCACTGATCTATTTATTTGTTCTTTCCCTAGTACTTCATTGTTTTGAATACTGTAGCTTTATAGTAAGTCTTGAACTCAGATAGTGTCAGTCCTCCAACTTTGTTATTCTCCCTCAATATCAAATTGGCTATTCTGGGTCTTTGGCCTCTCCATATAAAACACTGGAATCAATTTTTTGATACCCACAAAATAGCTTGCTGGGGTTTTGATTGAGATTGTGTTGTCTCTATAGAACAAGTTGGGGGAACTGACATCTTGATGATGTTGAGTCTTCTTATCAATGAACATGGAATATTTTTCCATTTTGTTCTTCCTTGACTTCTTTCATCAGAATTTTGTAGTTTCCTCATATATATCTAGTACATATTTTGTTAGATTTATACCTTTTTCATTTTGGGAGTGCCTGTGTAAATGATATTGTGTTTTTAATTTCAAATTCTATTTGTTCTTCTTATATAGGAGAACAATTGACTTTTATATATTAACCTTGTATCTTGTAACCTTGATATGATCACTTATTAGTTTGAGGCATTTTTTTTGGTCAGTTCTTTTGGATTTTCTACATAGATAAGCCATCTGTAATCAGACAGTTTCATTTTTTCCTTCACAATCTGTATACCCTTTATTTCCTTTTCTTGTCTTGCATTAGCTAGGACTTACAGTATGATGTTGAAAAGGAATGGTGAGAGTGGGCATCCTTGCCTTATTTCTGATCTTAGTGGGAAAGCTGGTTTCTCACCATTGAATATAATGTTAGCTGTAAGTTTTTGTAAATCTTCTTTATCAAATTGAGGAAGTTCCTCTCTATTCCTAGTTTGTCAAGAGTTTTTATTATAATTAGGTATTGGATTTCATCAAATGCTTTTCTGCATCTATTGATATAATCTTATGGTTCTTCTTTAGCTTATTGATGTGATGGATTACCTTGATTGATTTTCAAATGTTGGACCAGCCTTGCATTCCTGGGATAAATCCCACTTGGTCATTGTACATACTTATTTTTACACATTGTTAGATTTTATTTGCTAATATTTTGTTAAGGATTACTGCATTCACATTTATAAGAGATTTGATTTGTAGTTTTTTTGTAATCTTTCTCTGGTTTTGGTATTAAGGTAATGCTGTCCTCATAAAATGAGTTAGGAACTATTCTGTCTTCTGTCTTTTGGAAGAGATTATAAAGAATTGGTATAAATTCTATCTTCAGTGCTTGGTAGAACTCATCAGTGAGCCAATCTGGGCCTATTTTGGAGGTTTTGGAGGTTATTAATGATTATTTCAACTTCCTTAGTAGATATAGGCCTATTCAGATTGTTTCAGAGTGATTTTTTTTCCTTGTGTGACTTTTGGCAGATTGTGTCTTTGAAGGAATTGGTCTGTTTCATCTAAGTTATCAAATTTATGGGCATAAAGTTGTTCATAATACACATTTAATATCCTATTATTAATAGGATTATTAATTTATTATTAACAAGACCTATATTGATTTGCTTTCTTTCATTTCCAATATTAATAATTTGTCTCTTCTTTTTTTCTTAAATAATTTGGCTAGAGACTTGTGTATTTTATTGATCTGGTTTTATTGGTTTTCTCTATAGATTTTCTATTTTGAATTTCATGTATTTCTACTCTATTATTTCTTTTCTTCTGCTTACTTTGGAATTAATTTGCTGTTCTTTTTCTAGTTTTCTATAATGGAAGCTTAATTTTGATCTTTCTTCTCTTCAAATATATGGATTCAGTGCTATAAATTTCCCTCTAAGCACTGCTTTCAATGCAGCCCACAAATTTTGAAGTTATATTTCTATTTTTATGTAGTTTTAATATTTTTAAATTTCACTTGGGATTTCTTCTTGACCCATGTGGTACTTTGTAATGTGTTATTTAATCTGCAAGTATTTGGGAATTTTTTTTCCAGCTGTCTTTCTATTACTGATTTCTAGTTCAATTGATTTTTAGTTTAATTGTGGTCTTGACAGCAAACATTGTATAATACCTTTTCTTTTAAATTTGTTAAGGTCTTTTCTATGGCCCTGAATGTGGTCTGTCTTGGTGAATGTTCCATGTGAGTGTAATCTGCAGAATGTGTAATCTGCTCTTGTTGGATAAAGTAGTCTATAGACATCAATTGTATCCAGTTGATTGGTGGTACTATTAAGTTCAACTATGTCCTTACTTCTCTGCCTGCTAGATTGTCCATTTCTAATAGAGGACTGTTAAAATCTCCAACTGTATTGGTAGACTCATCTGTTTGCAGTTCTCAGTTTTTTTGACACTCTGTTCTTAGGTGCATACACATTAAGGCTGTTTCTTTTTGGAGTATTGACCCTGTGTCATTTTCTTTCTCTCTAAAGAACTTCTTTTAACATTTCTTGCAAGGTAGATCCACTGTCAAAAATTCTCCCAATTTTTGTTTATTTGGAACAATCTTTATTTCTCCACAAGAAATAACTGTAACTCCACAAGATACAGAATACTAGGTTGATGATTTTTTTCACTCAACACTTTGAATAACTCACTTCACTGTTCTTGCTTGCCTGGCTTCTGAAGTCATATGTAATTCTTACCCTTTCTTCTTTATAGGTAAGGTGTCCCCCCCCCCCCGCCCTCAGCTTCTTTCAGGATTCATTCATTCATTTGTTCATTCATTGATTCATTCATTTTTATTTTCTGTACTTTGAAAATGATATGCCTAGGTGTAGGGGGTTTTTGACATTTATCCTGCTTGGTGTTCTCTGACCTTCCAGGCATGTGATTCGGTGTCTTGACATTAATGGGAAAATTATCAGTCATTATTGCTACAAATACTGTTTCTGGTCTTTTCTTTTTTGTTTTTCTGGTATTCCCGTTATGCATACGTTACACCTTTTCTAGTTGCCCACAGTTCTTGGATATTCTGTTTGGTTTTTTTTCGTCTGTTTGTTTCTTTGTTTTTCAGTCTTTTTTGTCTTTGCTTTTAGTTTTGGAAGTTTCTGTTGCATATCCTCAAGCTCAGAAATTCTTTCCTTGGCTGTGTCCAGTCTACCGATGAGCCCATCAGAGGCATTCTTCATTTCTATTACAGTGTTTTGATTTCTAGCATTTCTTTTCAATTCTTTCTTTGAATTTCCATGCTTCTGCTTATGTTATCCATGTGTTCTTGCATGTGTCCACTTTTTCCATTAAAGCTCTTAGTGTATTAATCAGCATGTTTTTAAGTTCTTGGTCTGATTATTCCAACATTTCTGTCATTTCTGAGTCTGGTTCTGATGCTTTTTCAATCTCTTTAAACTGTGTTTTTTTGCCTCTTAGTATGCCTTGTGATTTTTCTTGATAGCCAGACCTGATGTATCAGGTAAAAAGAACTGCAGAAAAGAGGGCATTAGTCATATGGTGGTTAGGTGTGGGGAAGGGGAAGTGTTCTGTAGTCTTGTGATTAGGTCTGAGTGTTTTGGTGAACTTCATCAGTGCCTCTCAGTGTGTTTTTTGTGTACTTGTTTTGATTTATTCACTTCTGTGGGACAAGATGGCTGGAACTGTGTATTTCCCTTCCTCCAGTTACGTTAATTAGGCTCTGATGACACTGCCATAGTTTAGGGTCTAGTGACGTAATTTCTCTTACGGACGAATCTTGTCCAGGACAGAATTCCAGTGTACTTCAGATGGTTCCTTTTCCCCTTCCACTGCTAGAAGCTCAAGGGAGTTTTTCTCTAGTATTCACTGTGAGGACCTGGTAGAACTCCTGCAGGTAAAACTCACAGAAGTTTGGCGGGGCCAGGGGTCGGGGGGGACTGTCCTTGGAGTTTGTAACCCTCAGAGTTGTCCACACTGAGTGTCCAGCAAATCGTCAATCACAATCCAGTTTTTCCTCCTCTGGTACTTGTTCCTGCAGAAGTTTTGTTTGTGGGTTTCTGCTTCAGTAAGTTGAGAATCTCTGTATTTGCCTGTCTTTCTCTGTAGGTTGAGGGGCAGTGGTTTGCCCTGTGACCTCACGTCTCTGATGCATCTGAGACACATTGTTGATTTTTCAGTTTATTTGGCTTTTTACTTTTGTCAGGTTAGAATGGTGACTTCTCAGCTTCTTCTGGGCCAGAAACTGGAAGACTTCGCTAAATCTTTGCAAGCCAGTAATCAGTTATGACCCACAATTTGAAAAACAGTCTTAAATTATATGGAACTAACTTTCAGCTAAGTGAAAAAAACTCAAACACAAAACACTACACACTATACGATTTCATTTATATGACATTCTAGAAAAGAACTATGATAGAAAACAGGCCAGTGATTGCTTGGAGCCAACATCCTGGGGAAGGGACTGACTGCAAAGGGGAACAAGGGAACATTTTGGATGATGGAAATGTTTTGCATTTTCATGGTGGTGGTAGATGTATGACGGTATTCAAGTGCTGAAACCCAGCATACTGTGCTACACTTTAAAAAGTTAAATTTTATTATATGAAATTATGCCTTAATAAAGTTGGGGAAGATATAGCTTTAGTTGCTAAATAATCTTCCAGTGCATCACCAGCGAAAGGACTTTTTTTTTTTTAATTTTTTTTTAATGTTAATTTATTCTTGAGGGAGAGACAGAGTGTGAACGGGGCAGAGAGAGGGTGAGACACAGAGTTCAAAGCAGGCTCCAGGCTTCAGGCTCCAAGCTGTCAGCATAGAGCCCCATGTGGGGCTTGAACCCACCACCAGCTGTGAGATCATGACCTGAGCTGAAGTCAGACACTTAACTGACTGAGCCACCCAGGCGCCCCCCAGCAAAAGGAGTGTTTTTTGGGTGTTTTTTTTTTTTTTAATGTTTATTTATTTTTGAGAGAGAGACAGAGACAGAGTACTAGCAGGGAAAGGGTAGAGAGAGACAACACACACAGAATCCAAAGCAGGCTCCGGGCTCTGAGCTGTCAGCACAGAGCCCAATGTGGGGCTTGAACTCACGGGTGGCCGCTGGCGGGATCATGACCTGAGCCAAAGTCGGCCACTTAACCAACTGAGCCACCCAGGCGCCCCAGCAAAAGAACTCTTAAAGGAAACCTCCAAAGCTTACAGTCTGGAGGAAACAATGTTATATTTTTTCTACTGGGGGAGAGTGAGATGGGATGTTTCAGCATGAAGTTCCAGGGGTCTTGGTGCACCGAAGCCATAACACATGGTCCAACCATGTTCTCATTACTGCGACAGTTGAGACTATTCATAGCTTGGGCTACCATTTGCTCAAAACCCCAGACATACTTTTCTATTGCTAGATGTCGTGTGGTTCCCTATTTTTGATTAAGAATCATTTGCTGCTGCAAAATGTAAGATAATTTTCTTCACGAAATGCAAAATTTTAACATTGAATAAAGGTAACAGTAAAAGTTGGTGTAATACATCACGGAAGGTTTTGATTTCTACTTATTATATGCTGTTGAAATGTGACTGTTGTGTTTTATCTTTTAGGAACTGTGGAGTTTATTATGGACTCCAAGCACAATTTCTACTTCATGGAGATGAATACAAGGCTGCAAGTGGAACACCCTGTTACTGAGATGATCACAGGAACTGACTTGGTGGAGTGGCAGCTTAGGGTGGGGACGTTTTTTCTGTTAAAGATCGATCTTGAGAATATGTTACCTGCTGGCCTTCTGAAAGAAGGTGTCCTTTTGGATAGGGGTTCAATTCTTGTAGTTGTCACGAGGACAGGAAAATGGGATATTACAGATGATACTTCATTTGTTGCTGTGACACTATTGTCACTTTATGGACTCATATTTCTAACCTGTCACTTACTATCATTTCTCCTTAGGCAAGGCGCAGGTGAGCTGTTGCCCCTGAGGCTTCCTTGTGACCGCAGTATCTCAATACCAAAGCCTTGTGCTCTGCTTGAGGCCACATTATTCAGGGCCAGGCACTTGATTTTAGAGGCAGGACAGATGCTAGCCACTGTAAAATGAGCTAAGGAAGAGTTGGGAATGAAGAGCCAAAGTAACAGTCTAGACCAACAGAGTGAGCCACATGCAATTGCTGACTTGTACACCGTTGTTGGCCTGTGGTGGGATAAGTATATCCCATTCAGAATAAGTGTTTAGAAATTTTTATAGCGTTTTTGCCATTGCTATGTTATTTATGTCTACTGTATGTTACCAAAATATAAGTCTATAATTGTTCCTTTGTTATAAATAGTTTGAGAAGCCCTGGCTTTAACTAGAGTTCCACAAAGCATATTCCTTCAAATGTGAATAATAACTTAGTCTGTTTTTCTCTTATTATTGAAAACAATTGATTTCACAGCTTTTTTAATACGACAAAAAGTTTAAGAAGTGTAAATATTTTTGATCTCTGTAGAATTCTTAGTTCTTTATATATTCTGAATCTAAATCTTTTTTTTGCATGTTGTGATGTTAATGTCTTGATTATTTTCATAATTTGGTCTTTTCAGAACTTCTGTGGGCAATAATATGATGTTATTTTTTTTGGTTCATTGGGGATGATTGGTGATTTTAATTGAACCATAAGATTCTTTTGGGCCTCTGTAGCCTCCAGGGCTAATGAAAACCAGGCACATCAGACTAGTAAGTGTTAGTAAGTAACAGGAAAATTGTGGATTTAGAAAGTTTTGGAAAGAGTGCTTATGTTTCCAGAATTCAAGGAAAGGGGGAATTTTTTTTTTTTTTTTTTTTATGAAGCAGTAACCAAAAGAGTCCAGAATTTTGAAATCATGATGGATAAAATGTTTCCAGGGAATAAGGGAAGAGAAAGCTTTTGGATATAAGGAGAACTAGTGGACTTTTATTTCTGCAACTCAAGAAATTGTAAGAGGCTCTTCAGAGAGGCTCTTCAAAAGGGAAGTAGGCTTTTCTTATCTGGGGAGGGATTCTAGAACTTAAGTATACCACTGGACCTCATTTATAATGCTCAAGGTACTTTGGAGTCTGACTTCCAGGAAGAGGTAACACAAGGAGTCTCGCCACTTATTGAGTCAAGACTTCAAGCTCCAGGACCAGCCCCCTTGGACCATGACCTCCCTAGAATGAGGCTACAGTGATGTGAGCATCCAGGCTGCAGATGCAATTGGCTAGCCATGTTCAGGGGGAGCTAGAAAAGTATCCAAGGTCCAGGAGTTCCAAAGAGTCAAAGTCTAAGCCTGAGAGAACTCCCATGGCACAGATGTCCAAGTATGCAGAGGCATGGTTAGGGTCTATCTCTTCTGAGCTCAGACAGAAGCCAACTTGAGAGGAAAATAGATAGGCAAAGACAAGCCAGACTGAAATGGGGCTATATAGTCAGAAATAAGATCACATCTTGAAATATGGACACATGGTTATTCTTTTCTTTGTGTGTATGTGTATGTATGTGTGTATATACACATACACACATACATACACATATATATATATATATATATACACACACACACGTATATATACATACACCTATATATACATTATATAATTATATATAATATATATTGTGTGTATATATATGTATACACACACACACACACATTATTTTAGAGAGAGAGGGCATGCACACAAGCAGAGGAGAGGGGCAGAGGGAGAGAGAGAATCCCAAGAAGGCTCCATGCTCAGCACAGAGTCCAACCCAGGGCTTGATCCCACAACCCTGGGATTGTGGCCTGAGCCAAAATCAAGAGTCTGATGCCCAACTGACTGAGCCACCCACTCGCCCTCCTTGTTTATATTAAGACAAATGGAATTCTTTATTAAAATATTAAAAAGTAATTCACTATAAAGGGTATGAATGAAATGACAATAGTTAACACTTATATAATGCTTACTATATGTACTTTTCTCTGAGGCATCAAGAGGTTAAGAAACTTGCCCAGAATATGAGTATGCCCAGAACAGAGTTAAGTATAGAGAAAGAATCTGAACCCAGGCAGTATGGCTGCAGAGTGTGGTTCAAAACACCATGCAGTAGGGGCGCCTGGGTGGCTCAGTCGGTTAAGCGTCCGACTTCGGCTCAGGTCATGATCTCGCGGTTCGTGAGTTCAAGCCCCGCGTCAGGCTCTGTGCTGATGGCTCAGAGCCTGGAGCCTGTTTCAGATTCTGTGTCTCCCTCTCTCTCTGACCCTCCCCCATTCATGCTCTGTCTCTGTCTCAAAAATAAATAAAGGTTAAAAAAAAATTTTTTTTTTAAAAACAAAACAAAAAAAACAAAAAACAAAACACCATGCAGTAAAGACATTCAATTTGGTCCATTTTCCTTTCATTCTTAACTGCTGTGGTTCCTGATTTACCTTATCTACAGGTTTAAAGAGATGAAACCTTTGCCTCTTTTTCAAGCTTACCTGTTTAGTTCCAAGTGGTGCTAAATTACTTAGTTTTCTTCCCCTGTATCTTTTGCTTTCTTGGTTTGTCCTTTTCTCATCTTGGAGGAAAACTTCAGGAGGGAGTAAAGAGAGAGAGTGACAGCATGTCTTCCAATAGCCTTTCCAAATGATACTAGTTGAAGAGAGAGAGTCATTGTATTGGTATGTAATAGTCAAAATAATACAATTGTAGTAGTGATAAACAATAATGATCATCCTGTTTATAATCTGGTATCATACAATATATGTTAATATAACAAAATTGAAAAACCATTATGTTCCCCTTTCTGTCTTGCTTTATCACTCTCTTGGTGATGAAGAAGACAAAGATGGGGGTGACTGGCTGGTTCAATTGGTAGAGCATGTGACTCTTAATCTTGGGGTTGTGAGTTTGAGCCCCACATTGGGTATACTTAAATAAATACACTTTAAAAAAAAAGATTCAAGGATGAAAAGTGCCACACTTTAGCCATAACTGTGAGTGTAGTCCTAAACACCAACTAATAATTAACTATTAAAAAAAAAAAAAAAAAGATTGGTTTGGTAACTGAGTGCTAAAGTTTTAAATGGAAACAGACTATCTTGCCAGTAAGAAATTTTAGTTGTGATTACATTGAAGAAACACAGATTTTTATATTTATGATTTAGTTGTCAGTTCTCCTGCTTTCTCTATTTAAAAACTCTAGAAATCTATTGTAATTAATATATTATTTCCAAACTGCATCTGTTTTTAACCTCTTTTTGCTTTTGCCCAGAACTCGGGTAGGTGGATAAAATTAGTTTTTATTTGGCATCATTATAAAGCCCAAATATACATTTTCCATAGAAAAAGGCAAGACCATCAACTTCCCAAGTCTCATAGGTGCCATAAAGTGGATTTTCACAGAAGCATATACTCTTCTTTTATCAGATTGCAGCAGGAGAGAAGATTCCTTTGAGCCAAGAAGAAATAACCCTGCAGGGCCATGCCTTTGAAGCTAGAATATATGCAGAAGATCCTGACAATAACTTCATGCCTGGAGCTGGGCCTTTAGTGCATCTCTCCACCCCTCAGGCAGACCTTTGCACCAGGATTGAAACTGGAGTGCGTCAAGGTAAAGTGATCTAAAACAAAAAGTCTCCGTCTTTTTTTAAGTGCATGATTGTTTGTGGACGGCCTCTTTTCCCTGTGTCTTGTGGAAATGTTTTGTTTGTTTTAGCATAAAGGATTTAATTTCTTTCTCATTAATCTTTATTTATCTTTCTGGAATAGTTATTTTTAAAGAATAACTAGTGTTTTTAAACAATACACCCTTTTTTAAAACGTAGCAGTACTTGTTCATACCTAAATAACAAACATTTTGTGTGTACTGTTTCATGTTTTTACTCTGCCTCCTTCTAAAAGTGATTAAAGGTCACTGATACCTGCTATGCCCGACACCCTCCAACCTTCAAGGGACTTGATATCAAGCTGAAGGATTAATATTTCAACTTAGTGTAAGCTAAACAATAAGAGAAATAAAGAAAAGTGAAAAAAAATAGTAACAGTGCAAGAGCTCTCACAGTTCAGCATATGATTAATAACAATGATCATAACAATTATTTAGCATTTACTATGTACTATGGACACTGTTCTAGGTGACTTTTTTATGCAGGCTCCTTTAACCATGAGAACTACCCTGTGAGTAGGTATTCTTAGCACCCCCATCTTCCAGATGAGGAAAACTAAGGCACAGAGAAGTTAAGTGACTTGCCCAAGGTCACTCTTGGAGCCAAGATTCAGACCCAGTCTTTCTGGCTCCAGAGTCCATGCTCTGAGTTACTACTACCTTGACTTTAGTTGCCAGAGAAGTTTTGCAGATGGTGAATGATGAAAAGCAATTCTCAAGATTAGATGTTATATTAGGCTAGTACAGCCAGGAGCCACGACACATTCGTAAGAGGAAGTCTGGAGTAGATTTTAGTAGGCAGATTAAAGAGCACACAGAAAACTGAAGAAAGGAGAACTTAGCTAAAGATGTGTTTGAAGAATTGTAAGAAAATAATGTGGCTGGAGAAAAGTGTTCAGGATGGTGAATAGTTGGAGATGCAGGTAGAGATACAGGTTGAGAGCAAATCACACAGGGTCTTGAAAGCCAAAATGAGGAATTAGGACTTCTTGATGACAGATTGGCAGAATTTTGAGAGCTCTGGCTAAACCACAGCAATATTTGATATTAATTTTTTTTAACTTAACAGCAGAACATTTTAGAGAGGAAAAAGAACAGTTGCAATAGAAAAGAAAGAATCTGTGGGGCAAGCAAAGCTTGCAGTGTAATGTAATAAAAGTATTCCAAGAATAACAGAGGTGTAATTCCGAGAAGGACTCCCATATTTACATCTTAGCGCTGGGAGGATAGTCCATTCCAAGAAATTTACCCAACCTTTCTCAACTGCGTTCCCCGAGCCCCTTGTGGATTCATTGGGCCCTTTTCTTATTATATCATTTTACAGTAACCTTTTACTCCTTGTCTAGTTTTCCCATTGTATTGTAAGTTTCTTAAGGGAGAGACTGTGTCTTCCATGTTGCTCAAGCCTGGGCCTAGAAGGTGTTCAATATGTGTTGGTGAGTGCTGGGCTGGGTAGGTGGGTGGATGATGGATAAGGGAGTGTAATCTAACCCCTTGATTTTATAGATGAAGCCCCTGGAGTTCAGAGGGGTCAAATGACCTACCCAAAATCACACAGTGATCCTAGAACAGTATTGTTGATAACACACCACATCCTTTTGACCTGAACCATTTCTAACCAGTGAGATGTGCCTGGTTCGGATTTTTTTTTTTTTTTTTTTTTTAACTGTTCCAACCAGCAGCTTGGTTGGCACAAGCTCGCTTACAACTGGGTCTTCGTGTGCATGGCCCTGAACTTACAGGGCTGCCTGGTTCAGATTCTTGTTCTCTAAGACTCTGTCATAGCAGTGATGGGTGCTATTTGTTTATCAGTTCTGCCAGGTATGGCACTTGGCCTTTTTACTGTCAATCCTCCTAAGAACCCTACAGTATAGTTGGATTGTTATCTGTATTTTTCTCATGAGGAGACTGAGGGGTGGAGAGGGGGATGCTAAGGGCAGAAGGGATGGTGACAGGAGAAGGTAGAGGCAGTTTGCGCTGGCTTCCAAAATGAGAAGGGAAAACAAGGTTCAGAGGAAGAGAGGATGGGGACAGCCAGCCTGTGTGATATTGGATCACTATTTTAGGTGCTCTTGGATAGCCATAATCTCCTTAGACTTGTGGTGAGTTTTTAAAGCCCTGTGAGCCTCATTTCCTCGTGAATGAAACCGTGGTAACGACTACCATGCGAGAGCTCCTGAGGATTAGGTATGAAGTGAACGTTAAAGCTGAAGCAGAATGTCTTGCATGTCATATTTTATCATGTTAAGTTTGGACTTAGAGTGGCTACTGTGGTTTTTCAATTTCAGGAGATGAAGTTTCAGTGCATTATGACCCCATGATTGCGAAATTGGCTGTGTGGGCAGCAGATCGCCAGGCGGCCTTAACGAAACTGAGGTACAGCCTTCGTCAGTACAACGTGAGTGACCTGGGGCCATGTTAGGGACCTTATGATCTGTGTATCTCCACTGCCAAGTATGTCTGTCACGATTGGTCAGCCTTTGTCCCTGTCAGCTTCTTTCCACCAATGCGTCAGGAACAAAATGATTTCACATTCCCATGGGTCAAAATAGAGTTTAAGGACTTCTTGATTCAGCTAGAAAAGAAAAATTGCAGGACTAAAACTATTAATGTCAGTGTTATACTTCACTGAAATCTGATATGAAATTCATATTCATCCTGTAGATAAGACTAAGTACACAAGTGTGGCCTACAGTCTGGTATTATTTTCTCCAAAGGAAAATAATTATGTTCAGTTTTACCCATTTGACAGAATTTGTTGCTTTTCTGTAGCACATGAATTTCCTTGGTGCAGTAAGCCCCAGACCACACTGATGTAGCTTCATAAAAGGATTTCATATTAACCTGTGATATCCAGATTGTTATATGTCATTAATTTGATCTAACCTCTGATCTCTGTGTCTCCAACCACACTGGTCTCCTTGCCATTCCCTAGACATACCCAGCATGGAGCCATGTGTTCCTGTTCTCTCTTCCAGAATGTTCTTTCCCTACATGATCACAAAACTCCCTTCTCAGCATCCTCAGCTCCTGTTCACCTCAGAGGTCTTCCCAGGCTGCCCAATTTCTTTTTTAATTGAAGTATAGTTGATACACAATGTTATACTAGTTTTAAGTGTATAGCATAGTGATTCAGTTCTGTACCTTACACAGTGCTCACCATGTTAAGTGTAGTTACCATCTGTCCCCAAAGGTATTCCAATATTATTGACTGTATTGCTTATACTGTACTTTTCATCCCTGTGCCTTACTTATTTTATAGTGAGAAGTCTGTACCTCCTAATCCCATTCACCTATTTACCTTCTCCCTTCACAACCTTCCCCTCTGGCAACTACCAGGTCCCTGTTTATGAGTTCGTTTCTGTTGTTAGTTTGTTTTGTGGTTTAGATTCCACAATATAAGTGAAATCATATGGTATTTGTCTTTGTCTCACTTGTTTCACTTAGTATAATACCCTCTGAGTCCATCCATGTTGTTACAAATGGCAAGATTTCATTCTTTTTTTTTTTTTTTAAGTTTATTTATTTTGAGTGAGACAAAGAGAGCACAAGCAGGGGAGGGGCAGAGAGAGAGGGAGAAAGAGAATCCCAAGCAGGCTCTGCACTGTTAGTGCAGATTCTGACTTGGGCCTTGAGCCCATGAGGCTGCAAGATCATGATCTGAGCCAAAACCAAGAGTCAATGCTTAACCAACTTAGTCACCCAGGTGCCCCAAAGATTTCATTCTTTATTTTGGCTGGGTAGTATTCCATCATGTGTATACAGCACATCTTTATCCTTCATCTGTTGATGGACACTGAGGTTACTTCCATATCTTGACTATTGTAAAATAATGCTGCAATAAACATAAGGTTGCATATATCTTTTCTAATTCATGTTTTCATTTTATATGGGCAAATACCCACTAGTGGAGTCACTGGATCATATATTTCTGTTTTTAATATGGGGGGAACTTCCATACTGTTTTGCAGTGGCTGTACCCAGCATGTCCTTCCTACCAACAGCACACAAGTGTTCCCTTTTCTCCACGTCCTCACCAACATTTGTTATTTACCGTCTTTTTGATACTAGCCTTTCTGACTTGTGTAAAATGGTATCTCATTGTGGTTTTGATTTGCATTTCCCTGATGATGAATGATGTTGAGCATCTTTCCATGTGTCAGCCATTTGTATGTCTTTGGAAAAAATAAATGTCTTTTCAGGTCCTCTGTCCACTTTTTAATTGGATTATTAGCTTTTTTGGTGTTGAGTTATAGGAGTTCTTTATATATTTTGGATACTAATCCCTTATCATGCATATCATTTGCAACTATCTTCTCCCATTCAGTAGGTTACCTTTTCATTGTGTTGATGGTTTCTTTCACTGTGCAAAGGCTTTTTAGTTTGGTATAGTCACAGTAGTTTAATTTTGCTTTTGCTTCCCTTGCCTCAGTAATCATATCCATAAATATGTTGCTAAGGCTGACATCCAAGAGATTACTGCCTATGTTTTCTTTTAGGAGTTTTGTTTTGGGTCTTACAGTTAGGTCTTTAATACATTTTGAGTTTATTTTTGTGTGTGGTATGAGAAAGTGGTCCGGTTTCATTCTTTTACATGTAGCTATCCTGTTTTCCCAATATCAATTATTGAAAAGATGGTTTTTTGCCTCCTTTGCCATAGATTAGTTAACCATATAAGTGTGGGTTTATTTCCCCTTGTTCCACTGATCTTCATTTCTGTTTTTGTTTCAGTCTACCATACTGTTTTTATTACTACAGCTTTGTGGTGTAGCTTGAAACCAGGTGATCTTATTTAAAATAGGACCCTTTGCTGTTCTTGTTCCCCTTAACCAGCCTTATTTTTCTTCATATGACTTGATGTCATATTAGATATTTGTTTATAGATATTGTTATCTCTGTGAGGTTTTGTTCTTCGTCATGACCCCAGTACCCGGAGCAAGGCCTGGCACCTAAAAGGTGCTCAGTAAATGGCTATTAAATGAATATATGAATGGACCCAAGGCTCAGATAGCTGGTTTTACCCTTGACCCCATTTATTGGATGGATCTAGGTTCAATGTATACCTTTTTATTTTTATATCAATGTGTAAAATTTGGATTTTAGTGTTGGAAGGAAGCTCCTTTGAGCTCATTTAATCCTGTCCCCTCCTCAGTATAGAAATCCTATGCTCTGTTTTCCTATTTTGTGGGAGTGTTCTGAGCAGCAAGTCTTCAGTATCTTGCAAATAAATCTCATATAAGTTTCTTAACATTTATCACTTACATAGCCTGAGGCAATTAAATGTCTCCACACTACCTAACCTACCATCGTCTCTTATGTCCTCTTTATCATAAAGAATAAAATGTAGTTTACTACTTTTAAAATGTGTTGTGGAGCACCTGGGTGGCTCAGTTGGTTAAGCGTCTGACTTTGGCTCAGGTCATGATCTCACTGTGAGTTTAAGCCCCACGTCGGGCCCTGTGTTGACAGCTCAGAGCCTGGAGTCTGCTTCAGAATCCGTGTCTCCTTCTTTCTCTGCCCCTCTCCTTCTTTCTCTCTCTTTCTCTCTCTCAAAAATAAACATACATTAAAAAAAAATTTTTTTAATGTATTGTAAAATGTAATTTTAAGTGTTAAGTCCAGATACATAGTATTGGTGAAGTGAGTTTTTTGTTTTGTTTTGTTTTGTTTTCCTTACGAGTTGTCCTGTCGCCATGTGGTACCTTAGTAGGTTTTTCAATTTTCTTAAGAGTTGCCCCTGGTGAAATATCTTTAGTACAAAGAACAGATTTCTATGGCAAATTTCTATGGGAAATGTTTTTTTCCCACTCACTGGGGATATGGGCTTTATTCTCTTCCTAGATTGTCGGACTGCACACCAACATTGACTTCCTTCTTAGCCTGTCTGGCCACCCAGAGTTTGAGGCTGGGAACATACACACCGATTTCATCCCTCAACACCGCAAAGAACTGTTGCCCAGTCGGAAGGCCACAGCCAAAGAGCTTTTATGCCAGGCAGCTCTGGGTTTCATCCTCAAGGAGAAAGCTATGTCTGATGTTTTCAAAATTCAGTCACAAGGTATGGAATGCTTTTCTCTTTCCTCTGCTTGTCAGGATTTTATAAATAATCATCGGAGGTGCTTTTCTTTCTTTATGACACTTTCTTCTCTCGGTGGTTGACACTGTCCTCTGCTAAGTGGTTTTTTAGTATGAAGTACATTCACGTATCATGGATGCATCCATAAACACTTTTTTAATCCATTAAATGTAACTTAACTAATTGCCTAATAGTGTTGAGCTGGGGCTCTTTTTTCAACCAAACGCTGGTCCTTCCTGTACCCTGTGCTGACCCCTTCCAAAGCTTTCTTAATTCGCTGCTTCTCAAGGGCCTACTTATTGTATCCTTGTACCTACCGCAACTTCCTTGGTCCTGGGGACTGAAGACAGAGCACTGGGGACTCTCATTACCTGTTAATTTATTGTTGAGTTATTTCCTCCTCTCCTTTTCCATTCTGTGATCAAATTTCTGTCTAACTAGAGACCTAGGCACTTCCTCCAATCAGAGGATCTAAACATGGGAAGGAAAATGGCAGAGATTCATCCTGGTTGCCACGCGCACACATCTCTGCTTCAGCTTCCCCACTGAGTTGTTGCCCAACCTCTCCCTAACACCTCAGGAAGCTAGAAATTCATAATGAAAACTCATTAGCTTATTACAGTTTCAGTCAGTTCTCCATTAAAATGTTCTTCCCTCTAGGGGCGCCTGGGTGGCGCAGTCGGTTAAACGTCCGACTTCAGCCAGGTCACGATCTCGCGGTCCGTGAGTTTGAGCCCCGCGTCGGGCTCTGGGCTGATGGCTCGGAGCCTGGAGCCTGTTTCCGATTCTGTGTCTCCCTCTCTCTCTGCCCCTCCCCCGTTCATGCTCTGTCTCTCTCTGTCCCAAAAATAAATAAACGTTGAAAAAAAAAAAAATTAAAAAAAAAAAAAATAAAATGTTCTTCCCTCTAAACTGAGCAAAATCTGGGGACACAGGGTGGCTCAGTCAGTTAAGTGTCTGACTCTTGGTTTTGGCTTAGGTCATGATCTCACAGTTCATGGGTTCAAGCCCCGCACTGGGCCCTGCACTGACAGTGTGGAGCCTGCCTGGGATTCTCTCTCTCCCTCTCTCTCTGCCCCTCCTCTACTCTCTCTGTCTTTCAAAATAAATAAACTTAAAAAATGAAATAGATTGCTAATCTGAAAGAATGCAAAACATAAAATAAGATAAGCAAAATCTGAACTCTCCCAAACTTGCTCCAAAATATATACTTTAGGCTAACTCTGAGCTTTGGAGCAAACAGGAAAAAGGAAAAATTAATCCATTTATCTCTTCATTATTTTTAGGATTATTATATTATTATAGGATTTTTTTATTAGGATCTTTAATTTCTAGATTCATTCAAGAAAGTTATATTGAGAGCTTAAAATATATAACTACATCTTTAGGAGATGTGTGCTCTATTCTCATTTTGTCCTTTTACAATTCTAAATGAAATGCCTCCAAATATGCCCATACAGTGTTCCTAAGCCTGAATATAGCATTGTTACAATCAAGCATCCTCTTACTCTCTCCTTCCTTTTTATAATGTATACTGGCACACACATGAACTTCAGAATAAATTGCTTCAGTTCAGCTATGCCGTAGCTCCTGGATATTGTCCAACAGACACGCCTGTGGGCAGGACGAGTGACGCACAAAGAGGCTAAGTGAAAAGAAAAGTGTGAGTGGTGGAGATTTTGGTGACCTGGAACGCAGTTGCCCAAGAAGGGGAGACCACTGTGCGGCTTGTGTCCCCAGAGGAAGAGAGCTTGGGCTACAAATACTCTGATTTTAGCCAAGCTGGAATTTTTCATATAACCTTTACTGAGATGTAAATTAAAGTATCTAATTTAAATTTAGAGCAATGAGAAGAACAAAGACGACACATTTGAGCTGCCAGTGTAGGACAGGTGTTTTATGTTTTCTTTTGAAAGGTATGAAGTCAGGCTTGGTGTTTGTAAATTTGTTGTTGAATTTTAATTTTTTTTCTAGATCGGTACTCCCCTTTTGCATCCAGCAGTGGAAGAAGACTGAATACCTGTTACACCAGAAACATAACTCTCAGGGATGGTAAAAAGAGTAAGTAATGTTTTATTAAAAGAGAAATGTGCTTTATAGAAATATATCACTTATCTGGAAAAAAAGGATTCAGCCCAGACATGATCGGTCAATTACATTTTTTAAGCTCCCTAGCCTAACCATTGGAAGGAGTACTAGAATTGATTGGCTCAGGTGGTACATTAGTGCTATTTTTCTTCTTTATACTTTTTCTGTATTTTGTAAATATTTGAAAAATATGTCATAAAATATACATAGCAAAATGACTGAAATGAAATATGCCACGATGTTAGTGAGGTTACCATTGGGTAGCAGGATTTAAGGGGATTTCCCTCCCTCCATCCCCACCCCCATCATCCTTCTTTGTTCTCTTTGCTTTGCAGTTTTTCTTCAGCAAGAATGTACTACTTTTAAATAAGAAAAACAATATCCAAAACTACTCCAGTAGGGAGGATTACCCACCACTCAGGCATTGTTTCAGGTGGAAGAGGGTTACTAAGAAGCTATGATTCATTAAGTACCTGATCACATGTAAATTTTTAACTTCACTATAATTTAATTAAGGGGGAATCCCTATCATACCCATGTATGGCTGATGAAACAGGCAGAGAAGGTGAAGGAACTTACTCAAGGCTAGTGAGATTGACATCCAGCCTTTCTGACCTTGACTCCTGTGCTATTTTTACTTTTCCAGTGGAAAATTGATTTTTGACTGCAAACTAATTTGAGTAGGCTGAGGGTGGGACTGATTTATTGTAATTGAAGCCAGGAGAGGCTAACATCTAAAATTTTAAATTTTTTATAAATTTGTGGCTGGAACAACGTACCAGAGGGATCAGAATCCCATGATAGCAGCATCCCTTCTGCTTCTGGACAGTTTGCATAGGAAACAGGATGGGTGCAGAGTCAGAGCCGAGAGAGCTAGTTAACCTTGAATGTGAGGTGTCATTAAACTGTGAATGCTCCATTATAAAAATGTACCCAGCAGGTAGAACAGAATCTTCTTGCCGCTCATGGGAACCCCCTCCCCCACCCCCAGACAAAGTAGAGTCTTCTTTATCTCAACTCTGTGTAGACATGCACTCAGTTTTTAGCAAATCCCCTTTTCATCTAAATTGATTGGACTAAAGCTCGAGATATTTTTTCATCATGAACCTAGATGGGCATTACTTTCCATGCACTGAGTACATGGAAAGAAAGTTTGCAAACATCCACTAGTATCTACTAATACCCATTTTATACTAGTGTGTTTATTCATTTCATCCTAAAAACCAAACCCTACAAAATCTGGGATTATCTTACTCTAGACTCCTATATACTGAATGTAAGTATCAGCAGCAGTAAAGTTTCATTGACCTCTTCAACCTAAATTAAACAGAAAATCATACTGGTGATTAAAATTCAGATGAGCCGACTGTGTTATTTGGTATGGATCTTCACTGAAGCACTTAGCAGTGTTTTGAACTATGCTGCATTTCTTGGAAATTTTTAAATTTTTTAATTAAAAAATAAATACATTATTGAAAACCAACATGATCGCTGTTCACTACATCCTTTTGGTAGTTATTTTTCAACAATAACCCAGGCCTGAATGTAATAATTTTCAGAAATGTTCTGGTGGGTCTCTAATAAATGCTAATTAACAGTAACCATGATTGAATAAGTGAGTACACCAAACAGGAAGTCTTAAGAAGCCAGAAGCATTTATGAATCTAAAGTAGAACTAATTCTTAATGATCTCAGTGAGAATTATCAAGTATTTTAAATATTTAAGGCTTGACAAATATTCTTACTTGGTTGCTAGTGGCCATGCTTCACAGAATCCTGCCCTACCCTCAGTAGTAACAATAATAGCTAAGATTTATTGAGCTTTTGGTATATGCCAGCTATTAAGTTCTTTCCGTGGATTATTTAATTTCCATTTTCAGAACAAGCCAATGAAATTGGTGTTGTTATTAGTGTCAACTTTATAAATGGGGAACCAAAGTTTAGAGAGATTAATAATTTTCTTAAAATCATAACAAAAGTAATTGGTGGAACAGAATTCAAACCCATACTCCAGGGTGTATGCACTTATCTAACACTGCACCATGCTAAACTTCCATACCTTATTAAATACATTAAGAGGATGGGATACCTGATTGGTTCAGTGAGTAGAGCATGTGACTTGATCTTGGGGTCATGAGTTCAAGCCTCATGTTGGGCATAGAGCTGACTTGAAATTAATTAATTTAAAAAATAGGTAAGAGGATGTTTAAGGTTCTCTTGTGGAGGTCTAGAGATAACTAAGGGAGGGAGGAATAAGGTCAGTTGCCCTATAATGTACGAAAGAATTTATCCTCTTTGATGTAATTGTAAATGGGGTTGTTTTCTTTATTTACCTTTCTGCTATTTTATTATTAGTGAATAGAAATGCAGTAGGGGGTGCCTGGGTGGCTCAGTCGGTTAAGTCACCGACTGTTGATTTTGGCTCAAGTCATGATCTCACAGTTCATGAGTTTGAGCCCCTCATCAAGCTCCGTGCTGACAGCAGGGAGCCTGATTGGGATTCTCTCTCTGCCCCTCCCCTGCTTATGTGCTCACTCTCTCTCTCATTCTCTCTCTCTCAAAATAAATAAATAAAACTTTAAAAAAATTCAGACTTTTGTGTGTTGATTTTGTATCTTGCAACTTTCTGAATTTACTTATTAGATCTAATAGTTTTTTGGGAGAGTTTTTAGGATTTTCAATATATGGTATCATATTATCTGCAAATAATGACAGTTTTACTTCTTCCTTATCAGTTGAATACCTTTTGTTTATTTTTTTGTCTGATTGCTGTGGCTAAGACTTCCAGTACTGTATTGAATAAAAGTGGTGAGAATGGACATCCTTGTCTTATTCCTGACCTTAGGGGGAAAACTTTCAGCTTTTTATCATTGAGTATGATATTAGCTGTAGGTTATCGATAGATGAATAGATAAAGAAGATGTGGTATATATACACAATGAAATATTACTCAGCCATAAGAATGAAAATCTTGTCATTTGTGATAACATAGATGGACCTAAATGGTATTATACTAAGCAAAATAAGCCAGAGAAAGACAAATACCATGTGATTTCACTTATATGTGGAATCTAAAAAACAAAGCAAGTGAATAAACAAATAACAAAGAGAGAAACAGACTCATAAATACAGAGAACAAACTAGTGGTTGCCAAAAGAGATGGGGGCGAATGAAATGGTGGGGAGGATTAAGAGGTACAAACTTCCAGTTATAAAACAAGTAAGTCATAGGAATGAAAAGTACATGATAGGGAATATAGTCAATAATACTGTGATACACTTATCATGGTAAGCATTTCATAATGGATATCGTTGCTGAATCACTATGTTGTATATGCAAAACTAATTTAATATTATATGTCAATTATAATTCAAATTTTTTAAAGTGTTCTTAAAAAGACTTTTCCTGGCAATGTGTTTACTGTGATTCTATTGGCATTCATGTCAGCTAAATACTTTTCATATTTCATAAATCAAAAAAAAACCTAATCTGGTGTAAGTGGATGCATTTTCTCTTAAGAAGGATTGAAAGATATTGACAAGACATAGGGTGGAGAAGTTTCATTTACTTATATGTTCATTACAAAGTTTCTGAAAAAATAGATGTTCTGAGTAATGTGAAGAAGAAAAAAAAAAGATGTGTTTGTCCCTACTTTTCTTCCTTAAGGAATTTACCATCTGGCAAAGGAGAAGTGAGTATGTTGGGAAGATAGATGGTGCAGTGGTTCATAATGCAGACCCTTGAGTTAGACTGTTATGGGTTTGAATTCTGGCTCCTCTGTTGTCTGTGACCCTTGGGCAAGTGACACACTCTCTCTAAGCATCAAGTGTCCTCACCCATAAATGGGAATGGTAGTGGTAATTACTTCCTTGGGTTGTTGTGGATATTAAATGAGACAACACATCAAAAGCTCATTGTACGTCACATAGCAAGTGGTCAATAAACATTAGTTGCCATCATTATCATCATCATCATTAAACTTGCTACTATTGAAAGACAAAGTGGATATGTATGTCACATGTTAATTAAAAAAAGGTTGGAAAAATAAATAAATTTTTAAAAGTTGGTTGCGGAACAGTATATATAAGAATATGTTATTTTTATAAAAGAAAAATACTAGTTTGTGCATTTTAAAAAACTTGAAGGGGCTCACATGTTAAAGAGTTCAATAGTAGTTATATCTGGGCAATAGAGAGGACTTTCACATTTTGCTTGATGTACTTCAGTATTTGACTTTTGTGAGGTTTTATTTTTGCAATTTTTAAAAAAACGGATAAAGAGAAAAATTATTCCATCATAAAACTGGATGAGGAAAGAATTATAATGGTGTTCTATATGCAGAAGTCTGTCTAAATGTTCAGAGAAGAGCAACTTCATTCCACATAGACTTTTCCCAAAGACCACGAATGAACATGATGTCAACAAGGGGCAAGGTTTCAGTTGGGGTGGCTGGGACTGGTGACACAGTGAAGGGGGAGTGGAGCAAAGAGGCACAGTGGGGCGAAGGCTGGAGGCACGTATGGAGAATATTAATTGGCCCATGTTCCCATTTCATTGTAATATAGGGCTGTGTAGAAGGAGGGTGGGAAATACGACTGAGTTCAGGGCCTTCAGTACCAGGCCAAGTATCTTGAATATAGAGGAGACATGCTAGGCAGCATCGGCTGGAAGGGCTGAGACAGGAAGCAAAAAGTTCCGAGAAGACCTCAGAGTCAGCCAGGCCTCTGGCCATCAGCCTGAATCAGGGTTGAGTGATGGGAACGAAAGGAAGAAATGAACAGGACAGGTAGGGAAGGATGTGGCAGCTTTGTAGTGGCTATTGCATGTGGAAAGCAAAGGAGAAGGTAAGGATGACAGGTTCTAAATCTGGATGACCAGGAGAATACTAGTGCCAGTCATGGAGCTCCCAGGGCGGGAGGGAATGCAGGCAGAGTGGGGACATGATTTGATTTATTGGACCTACCATGTTCACTTTAAGGTGCCGATAGAGCATCCAGCTGGGAATGACTAATCAGAGTTCTGGAGAAGGAAGGTCAGGGCTGGAAATAGATGTGAGCTGGCAGCATCAAAATGGTGGTTAAAGTATCAGGAGTCGATGAAGTGACTTTGGTCTGCATTCTCTGCACCACAGAGCTTTTGATTTCCATCTGCTAGCAAAGTCCGTAACCAATTCTGTGTCCACAAAATAATATGAAATGTATATTATATTTATATGGTCGGTTACAGTTTACAAAGCAGTTTCACATTTATTTAATCACTGTGACATTCTCATACCCATTTAACAGGTCAGAATGGGGCAGAAAATCAGGACTCAGATTTTAAAGGACAGTCAAGATCACAGAGGTGATCACACCACAGATGGCAAATTTGGGTCTTAAATGAGAATTTCTCTCTCCCAATTCATTGCATTTCCTATTTTAACACTTTAACTTTCCTTGTTTAGAGAAAAATATCTAAAATATCCTACAACATTAAAAGAGCTAAAACTCCCTCTTTAAAAAATTTTTAATCTAGTATAGTTAACATACAGTGTTTTATTAGTTTCAGGTGTACGATATAGTGATCCAGCAATTCCATATATTACCCAGTGCTCATCAAGATAAGTACACTCTTAATCTCCTTCATCTGTTTCACCCATCCCCCCCATCCACCTCCCCTCTGGTAACCATCAGTTCTCTATAGTTAAGAGTCTGCTAAAAGTCCATTTTTTAAGAAACAAAAGTTTGAAATTCACTTTTATTGGAACTTACCTATAGATTTTTAAAAATCTTGTCAGGGAGTTAAAAGATGTTGGTATCCCTAAAGGCTGGTTATCTTTAGCTTGAAAGAGATTTTTAGAATCCCCGTCTATGATTGTCTTCTAATTTTTCTTCAATTTTCCCCCCTTTTTCATAAAGATGTAGCCATAGCTGTCACATATAACCTCGATGGGTCATATAGCATGCAGGTAAGCCTTACTGGTTTTCTTTGTACAGTTTAGAGCTAATTCTGATCTCTCTCATACAGAGGAGGGTCTTTTTTCACACTCTGGTTTCTCCCAAGCCATTGGACTATAGTTAGGAGAATGTCATGTGTTTTTATTTCAGATCAATTTGGGGAAATTACCTCCTCTACACTTTCTGATTGTTTCCTCAGTTTGGCTGTGGTTCCCCTAAGTATGAAAACCTGTTTTAAAAAAATAACATTGAGGGGCGCCTGGGTGGCTCAGTCGGTTAAGCGTCCGACTTCAGCTCAGGTCACGATCTCGCGGTCCGTGAGTTCGAGCCCCGCGTCGGGCTCTGGGCTGATGGCCTGGAGCCTGCTTCCGATTCTGTGTCTCCCTCTCTCTCTGCTCCTCCCCCGTTCATGCTCTGTCTCTCTCTGTCTCAAAAATAAATAAATAAAAAAAAAACTTTAAAAAAAAAATTAAAAAAATAACATTGAATTAGACAGCTAACAAATTCCTGAAGTATGTGCATGTATTCACATCTAAAGCAGCCATTCACAAACTTTTTGGTCTCAAAATCCATGGATACCCTTACAAATTACTGAGACTCCTCAAAGAGCTTTTGTTTGTGTTAATTACATGTATTAATACTTACCATTTAGAAAACTTAACTGAGCATATTTTTCTTACTGTTATTTTTAATATATATTTTACAAAAGTACACATAACGTAAAATATACCATTTTAAACGTTTTTGAGTGTAAATACCGTCACATTGTTGTACAACCACCACCACCTTCCATCTCTTTTTTCCTCTTGCAAAACTGCAACTCTGTACCCATTTAAACAGTAACACTCCATGTGCCCCCTTCCCCGCCCACTCCCCCCTCAGCCCCTGGCAAACACCAGTGGGCTCTCTGTGTCTATGAATTCGACTACTTTAAGTACTTCATATAAATGAAATCACTCAACATTTGTCCTTTTGTGATTGGATATTTCACTTAGCATAATGTCTTTAAGGTTCTTCTATGCCATAGTTTATGTCCAAGTTTCCTTCCTTTTTAAAGTGGAATGATACTGCATTGCCTCTGTGTATCGCACTTCGTTTAATCGTTCGTCTCTTGATGGAGACTTGGTTGCTTCCACCTTTTGCCTTTTATGAATAATGCTTCTATGTACATGGGGGACAAATATCTCTTTGAGACCCTGTTTTCAATCCTTTGGGACATACACCCACAAACAGAATTGCTGTTGTATGTTCATGTTCTATTTTTAATTATTTGAGGAACTACCGTACTGTTTTCTGTAGGGGCTGCACCATTTTACATTCCTACCAACAGTATTGGAGGGTTTCCTTTTCTCCACATCCTCATCAACATTTACTTTCTGGGTTTTTTTTTTTTTTTTTTTCTTTTTTTTAACAGCCATCCTAATGGGTGTGAAATGTTATCTCACTGTGGTTTTGATTTGTATTTCCATAATGAATAATGATGTTGAGCATCTTTTCATATGCTAATTGTCCATATCATCTTTGGAGAAATGTCTATTCATGTCTTTTGCCTTTTTACAATCAGGTTGGTTTTTTGTTGTTGTTGAGTTGTAGGATAAACTGAGAAAATTTAAAACCTAAGATTACACAAGCACACGTTCATTAGCTATCAGAGTAACATCACATGTCCTGCAGTCTCTAGAAAATCCCACTGTTTATTCATGAGAGAATGAGAATTTTTTAAAAAGGCAAATACCATTAGTATTATTATGAAGTAGTTTGATATTGTGGACCCCAAGAAGGGTCTTGGGGACCCCAAGAGGTCCACAGGTCATAATTTGAGAATCTCTAGTCAAAATGTTTATGATAGCCCTCAATGAAAAGAATCCATTACACTGACAAAATGAAATGCTGAAAGGGTTAAAAAAACAATGTGAGAACGCAACCAAATTCCTATATATTAAAGTACAAAATCAGAGACTAGAATAAATCATTTGTAATATGAGCCAAGCGACGTTAAGTCCAACAAAATTGATTGATCGAGGATACTTTGGATCTGCCAATACTATGAGATACCATTTTCTTTCTTTCTTTCTTTTTAAAGCTTATTTATTTTTGAGAGAGAGAGAAACAGAGTGTGAGTGGGCAAGGGGTAGAGAGAGAAGGAGACACAGAATCCAAAGCAGGCTCCAGGCTCTGCACTGTCAACACAGAGCCCGATGCAGGGCTCAAACTCATGAACTGCGAGATCATGACCTGAGCTGAAGTCGGATGCTTAACCAACTGAGCCACCCAGGTGCCCCTGAGACACCAATTTCTTAAACTGAGATTCAGAAAAACTAGGGGGTCAACGTATTTTAGTATATGAGAGTTGTAACTGATACTCGTACCTCTGGTTTGGGGAATGCTTCATATCCTTTGGTAAAGTTAACTCCAGATTGAACTACTACATTTCACAAATTTAGAATGTGCTTGTGTAAATCTTTAAACAAAACTGTTCCCCATCTAACCTTTATGTCCTGAGAATTTCACAAACATTCACATGGCTGTTTTAGTAGGTTACAGAGCACAGTAAAATGTCATATTTAACTTAGGATAGATGAGAAGCAGCATATAAATACTGCACTGTAACCTATTTCACCTTAGCCTACATCGTATATTTGAAAAGAATAGCCACAGGACTTTCACAGTAACCTCATGGGAATTGAAATGAAAAATAGAGAAGATTTAAATGGATTTCCTGTGTGTGAAGGAATTTTTTTTCTTGGGTGTGTATGTGAGAAAACATTTTTTAAAACAGAAAGGTTTCATGTCCTTTTGTCAGCTTCCTTGAAAGATCAAGTGTGAAGTCTGTTTATTGGCACTCTCTCCTCAAGGGCAAAAATTGTGGCTGTCTCCAGCCAGCTAATCTTCTTAACTCATAACTCAAACCCATAAATTTTATCTACATCTTGGGGAGATAAAAGATACACCATCTAATTAGGTGGTTCTGGCCTTTTTCTTTACTGACATTGGCATAGTAAAACCAAATTTGACCTCAGGTACTCAGAAATGAATACTTAACATGTAATATAGTCAACCGAATTTTGATAATTTTACTTAATTTGATTTGTATTTCTATTTCACATTTTTATTGTTATTCTTAAATGAGCATTTATCTGTAGCATTATGGCACTATAGATATGTTCTCTGGGTTTTTTTTTTTTTTTCTTTTAATTACCTTAACTGCTATTTCTATGTAGAGTACTTTGTTTATGAATCTTAGGGGCAAAGTTCCTACAGGGCTTTTTTAAAAAAATATTTCACCTGTTACCTTTTGAAACTGTTAATAGTAAAGAATTGATTCTGATTTTATTAATTCTGTAGGGTTATTTATTTTTTAAGAATCTTATTTTTCTGTTTTTTGTTGTTATTGTTTTTTCAGATTCAAGATAAAACTTTCCAAGTCCTTGGTGATCTTTGTAATGAGGGAGACTGCACTTACCTGAAATGTTCTGTTAATGGAGTTTCTAGTAAAACTAAGCTAATTATCCTGGAAAACACTATTTACCTATTTTCCATGGTAATGTCCCTTTTTTATAATAACACTGTTGAGGTTTGGGAGAAAATTGCTTGACCGGAGGCATCTCACTAAAAGATTAGAAAGACCTTGCTTCCTTCCATCACTGCCATGACCTTTCCTCTGTGTTTCCTTCTCCACTCTGTTTCTTTGCCACATTTCTGCCTTCCCTAGTTCTTTTGTCCACACATGTTCTCCCTGATAGACACATACCATTTTCTGCCTTTAATTCTGAAACATGCCCTTACATCCTTATTGTCAGAGAGTATCTCACTGCCCATTGGGCAATCTTCTCTCTGAGATTTGATGCCTGAATACTTGGCCCATCCTCCTGGCACTTGGAATTCTGGGGATTTGGGAGGAGGTGACCCCTGAGAGCGAGTCTATGAACTGGATGTTTCTTGTGGGGATGGGGGCAGTCAGAAGGGGTAGTGTCTTGGCAGTCAAAGGATGGTTGATGATCGAGACAGACTTGGCATATCTTTGGTCAGGAGCTTATTTCCTGACTCATTGCTCTCACGGGCCTGCTGCCTGATGAGCCCATAGTTTCTGCACGGGCAGAAAAGAAAATGCATTATCAAATACACTGTGTCCTCTTCAGAGTCTTCTCACATTTGAAAAACACCTTACAGATCATAGTCCTTTATATTCCAGTAATTAAACTACTGTATACAGAATCAAGGATGATTTCACTTTACTAGGCATTCCTTTCCATAGTTATTGCCGGAACAATATGGTGGTGGAGGCAGTTTGGTGGAGTGGTGATGAGCGGGAGTTCTGGAATGTGAAGCTGCTTTGGTTCAAATCTTGGCTCTACCTCTGAGCAGCTGTGTGACCTATGGCAAGTTAAACTCCCTGACTTCAGTTCCCCCATCTATAAACAGGAATAATAACAGTACCTCCCTACCTCATAAACTTGTTTTGATGACTATATATATATATATATATATATATATATATATATACACACACACACACATATGTATAAAACTGTTAAGAACAGTTTCTGGCTTAGTCTAAACACTTGATAGTGGAGATGCTACTCAAAATGGCTATCAGTGGCTATTTTTTAGCAACAGTTATGTACATTAATTCCTTTAATCCTGTTGTGAGGCATGATGCCAATACTCCTTTATAATGGAAAACCAAGACTGAGAGGAGTTTAGTAATTGCTTAAGGTCACAAAGCTAGATTAGAACCCTGGTATTAAAGATTTAACAAATAGCTTGGAAACAGTCATTACCTCAGGGTACAGTGATTTGTAACAGTGATTCAAAACTACAGCGATTTGAACTTGATTTCAGTTCCAGTTTGTTTTCTGTTTACAGACGGGAAGTACTCAGATTGACATTCCAGTCCCCAAATACTTGTCTTCAATGAGCTCAGATGGAACTCAGGAAGGTGCCATAGCTCCTATGACGGGTACCATTGAAAAGGTAATCATGTGAATGTATACAGAATGATGTTCAGTAAGGCCCAGTAAATATCTCCATTGAACTTAGTCATATATATTATTTTTCTCTCTCCAATCTCTCTCATTGGGAAGTATCCTCTTGAAGAAAACAAGAGACTGGGACACCCGGCTGGCTTAGTCGGTAGAGCATGTGACTCTTGATCTTGGGGTTGTAAGTTCAAGCCCTGTGTTGGGTATAGAGATTACTTAAAAATAAAATCTTTAGGGGCACCTGGGTGGCTCAGTCTCTTAAGCCTCTGACTCTTGATTTGGGCTCAGGTCATGATCTCATGGTTCATGGGATCAAGCCTGGCATCAGGGTCTGCACTGATAGCATTCAGCCTGCCCAGGATTCATTCTCTCTCTCTCTCTCTCTCTCTCTCTCCCCCTCTTTCTCTCTATCTCTCTCTCTCTCTCTCTTCTCCCCCCCACCTCAAAATAAATAAATAAACATTTTTAAAAAATAAAATAAAATCTCAGGGCTCCTGGGTGGCTCAGTTGGTTAAGCATCTGACTCTTGATTTCACCTCAGGTCATGTCACGACATCGAGCCCCCGCATCAGGCTCCATGCTGAGTGTGGCCCTCTTCCTCTGCACCTCTCCTGTTCGCTCACTCTATAAAAGCAGGCAGGCAGGCAGGAAGGCAGGAAGGAAGGAAAGTCTTAAAACAAGAGACTATGTGATAGATTGATTTTCTATGTTCAGTCTTCAATGAAAATACCCGTTTACCTAATTTATGATACTGTTATTTTTGAAAGTGGAAATTTCCATCAAAGTATAAATAATCTAAATTTGTCTTTTTATGATTAAAATGGAGCATTCACCAAGCATTACCCAAAAGGGCTATTTTTTAATGTCAAATTTAACACAAACAATTTATCATTAAATAACATTTTTTTTCCAATGTACATAACTACATGTGTGTTAAAATAAAATTTAAAAGGCTGGTACTGATGAAGAACAACGAGGTTTGGTGTTGAATGCTGTATATATTCAGAATTAAGATCCATGCTGAAGTAACTTCAAATGGTGGTAGATTAGTAGTGTCTTTTTTATATATACACTTGAATATAGTAGAGTTCCTTTAAATGCATCCAAGTCATAAAAATTCAACTCTATATTGTTGGTACCTAAAAAGAAGAAGGAGGAAATAACTATTTAAGTAGTGAAAGTGATTGCACCCCCTGTTCCCCTCTGCACATGTTTGTCCCAGAGGGAGTATGAGCTCAAAGACTTTGATCTGCCTTTAACTCACTCAATCTCACTTTCCATGTACATTCCAAAATGTAGGCATCTCTGAACATCTATAGGGGAAAAATGCACATTTTCCCTATAGCCGCCCCC
The DNA here is from genome assembly GCF_007474595.2 of Lynx canadensis. NCBI lineage: Eukaryota > Metazoa > Chordata > Mammalia > Carnivora > Felidae > Lynx > Lynx canadensis. The sequence continues at coordinate 74,905,786 of NC_044311.2, read as the reverse complement.
TAGACCATTGATTTCATCAAACACTGTTATAGCATCACCCAGCATTGGGTGATTTGGGGGCTTTCAGAGGTGTTTCTCATTTTTCACAATTTTGGCTCTACACATTGACTGTGGCACCTAATTCCACTGTGTGATGTTTCTAAAAACTCCTTGATAACCATGTTAACTAAGAAGACAGTGAGACCATATGGGATATATGAGTTCACTTATACATGAAAAATGGAAAATAAAGGTTTGGTTTTTTTTCCCCCCAAGGTTGCCAATAATTTAATTCTTTCACATGAAGACCGTCTATACATTTACCACACAGGGCACTCAAAACTTGGAGCACTATCCTAGACTACCTATAAAATCTAGAAAACCAGGCATGCCCCACTACCCTGCCCATGACATTTAAGTGCATTGGTTCTTCCCCTGTTGGTGGTATGTCTTATCTGTACATTTATGAAAACACAAAAGGACCTTGAAATATATAAAGCATATTCATCTGATTCAGGGAAAACTAGATGGTTTGGGGTTGGGGAGAAGGAGCTAAGCAGTGCTCCCCACTGACAAGAGGGCCAGCAGTGCAAGATTGATCTGTAGGTCTCTGATTTGCACCTGTACACCTGTCTTTGACAGATAAGACAACCAGACAGACCCATACTTCTACTGTGTACATTTATATACCACCTCTGTGGACCACGAGGGACCTCTGTGTTTAAAAAAATTTTTTTTATTGTTTATTTATTTTTGAGAGACAGAGACAGAGCATGAGCGGGGGAGGGGCAGAGAGCGAGGGAGTCACAGAATCCGAAGCAGGCTCCAGACTCCGAGCTGTCAGCACAGAGCCCAATGTGGCACTCAAGCTCACGAACCGCGAGATCATAACCTGAGCCCAAGTCGGACGCTTAACTGACTGAGCCACCCAGGCACCCCGGAACCTCTGTGTTTTTAAATATTAACCTGTCACTCTTAATCTCTAGGTATTTGTGAAAGTCGGAGACAAAGTAAAAGCTGGAGATTCTCTAATGGTTATGATTGCCATGAAAATGGAGGTAATGAAATCATAAGTTCACTTTCCAATTAAACTTAGGGAACTATCAGATCTAATTGTTCTTTTGCCTTATTTTGTAAGCTAATACCCATTTTAAATATTAAGAGCCTTGGATTGATGAAACATTAACTGCAGGAAACAAAACTAAAACCATCCTCCCCTTAAATATATTTTCATTTTAATTTGGTGAAACTGCACCTGTCAGTTCTGATGCTAAAATCAAAGAAATTGTCAATTCCTTAAATTCAGGCAGTTAGCCAGTTGACTGTTAACCGTTGGTATTTTCTAAGGCCAAACTTAGGATGCCAAGCATCAGTATCAAAGTGAAAACTTCAGTCAAACTAGATTAACTATTTTAGGTCTTTAGAAATTGTAGGCCAGTAGTTCTCAGCCAGACCACATGTTACCGTCATCTGAGGGGGAGAGCTTTGAAAAACTACTTCCCCAGACTGGTTGAATTGGGATCTCCTGGAGTGGGGCCCAAGGATCGTCAGTTTTTAACAGCTTCCCGGGTGAGACTCTACTGTGAAACTTGTTGAGAATTACCAGCTAGACTAGAGCTTCCCGATTAGCGACCTTGCAGGTGTTACAGGTACGTCAAAGTAGTGACTCCTCACAACTGCAAAGCACACCATAAAAATGTTATTTCCTTTGGGTGCCATGCTTGAGAAACCTCAAAACAATTGGCTTTATTTTTCACTTTCGTCTCTGTTGCCTTACTGTGTGCTCAGTCTTCATTAGTATTACAGCCACGGTCGTGTCTTGTTTCCCTGCAGCTTACCATAAAGGCCCCAAAGGACGGCACAATCAAGAAAGTGTTCTACAAAGAAGGTTCTCAGGCCAACAGACATGTTCCTTTAATCGAGTTTGAGGAAGAGGAATCGGACAAAAGAGAAGCAGAATAAATGCCATCAAAGAAATGTCCAATTAAGCAGTATCTTAAATATAGTATCTGTACACCAAAAAGAGAAAGTGCCTTCCTGCTTTTCTCAGAGTCTAATAAACATCAGTTTTACTAAATGATTGTACAATTAGGCTAATATTTGAGAATCATGTACTTGGGTCACAAACACAATAAATTATCTATTTCATACTAATAAATTGAATTATATTTTTTTACTGGAAGCTAATATAGTTTGTTTCTGCCTCAAATTGTATACACTGTAGTGTCTTTTAGGAAGGCGGGCAGCAACTTGATCAAAAGAGAATGATTGGAAGAGAAAAGGTTGTTTAATTATTTCCCATTTACAATCATGATGAAAATGGGCGTGTTTCAGAGACGGATGCAAATCTGAAAATATGATTGAGTTGAAAGTAATTTTTCTGGGGCACCTGACTGGCTCGTTTGGAGGAGTGCGCAACTCTTGATCTCCTGGTTGTGAGTTCAAGCCCCATACTGGGCGTAGAGGTTGCTTACATAAATAAAACCTAAGGGGTGTCTGGGTGGTGCAGTCAGTTAAGCGTCTGACTCTTGATCTCGGCTCGGGTCATAATCTTGTGGTTTGTAGGTTCTGTGCTGATGGCATGGAGCCTGCTTGGGATTCTGTCTCTCCTCTCTACCCCTCCCCCATTTGTGCGTGCACTCTCCCTCTCTCTCTCTCAAAATAAATAAACTTTAAAAAAACTAAAAATAAATAAATAGGGGCGCCTGGGTGGCTCAGTCGGTTAAGTCCGACTTCAGCTCAGGTCACGATCTCACGGTCCGTGAGTTCGAGCCCCGCGTCAGGCTCTGGGCTGATGGCTCAGAGCCTGGAGCCTGCTTCGGATTCTGTGTCTCCCTCTCTCTCTGCCCCTCCCCCGTTCATGCTCTGTCTCTCTCTGTCTCAAAAATAAATAAACGTTAAAAAAAAAAAAAAGTTAAATAAATAAATAAATAAATAAATAAATAAAACCTAAAAAAAAGTTATGTGGGAAAACATCAAACCCAAAATTGATCTATCTCCTGGCTGCCAAGAAAGCAATTCCATTGTCAAGAGAATGGTGAGGAAGTCCCAAATACTAAAATTGGAAATGTGGAGTTCTCAAGTCTGATTACACATCCTAGTTAGAACTTCTATTTTTCCAACAAGGCAGGATGAAACTCAGTATCTTAAGATGTGGGTGGGGGTGAAGACCGATGTCAAGTGACTGGTGCAGAAAATAGGTATTTTAGGGGTTGGGGTGAGAGAGCTCTGTGGGCAGGTGTAATCAAGGCAGACCGCACAGAGGAAGGAGAACCCAGAGCAAGAGTGGGGAGGGGGAGCTTGTAGACTAGAAATGAAGAAGCAAGGCTTCACTATTGAACATGAGTAAGGTGTGTTCTATATCCAAGAACAGATCTTCCCAACAGGAGTGGGAGGTCCTTGGGAGGCTATATGAGAAAACTTGTGACATTTAGGTTGGGGCCAGACTAACTGGCATGGAGGAGTAGGTTTGGATTTTATCTTGCAAGGGGCAGTTATATTGAATTATTTTTTAGCAAGGAAAATTTGGGAGAAAATTTGGCTAGTAGAGCCCCTTTGAGAAACTTCGACATTATTTCACAAGGTTGAACATCTGCATACCCTATGACCTGACTTCTAGAAATGCACAAATGCACTTGTGCACCAAGAATGTTCATGGCCACATTACCCATAACACTGGAAGCAATCCCAGTTGGTTGGCAGGAGAAGGGCTAAGTAACCCTGGTATGCCACACAGTGGAATACTATGTAACAACAATAAACAGGGTAAGAATATCCACAGGGATGAATCTTGGAATCATAAAGTTAAAGATAGGGTATTTAAAGTATTAGGTATTGGGCCAGGGGTTGAGATGGGTGAGGCATGTAGAGGTGGATGCCAGCGACCGCTAGTGTTCTCGTAGGGCTGATGGTTGGTTGGTTATATTTATCAAACAATTATGCTTCATATCTAACATGTTACATAGGAACTTTTTATAATTCAAATAGTATTTTTAAAAATTTCATCTGGCAGCAATATGCCAGTGGATGGAGGTAGAGAAGAATAGAGCCTGGAACACCCATTGGGAAGAAGTTCCTGCAGGTATTTTAGCATGGGGTAAAAAAAGAGAAGGCCATCTCAACCAGCGCTTTTTGAAAACGATATTTTTTGCAGCAGAGGCTACAAAACTAAAACAAACAAAACTCTAAAAGCGGGAAAAGCAAAGGCGCTCTGGTAGAAATTTGGGGTTGCTATTTGCCCCCTTTCGTCTCTTCCAGTGGAATAAGATCAAGCTCTCAGTTTCCTTGTTACCTCGCTGTGTTGGTCAGAGGTAATAATGTTCATGGAAGGAATTTAAAGCCAGTTGTACCCACATACTGGTGGAATTCACCGCCTCCTGCGGTGCAGTGTGGACAGAGTTCCTTTGCACCTGACTGCTTCTGTTCCTCCTAAAGACAGCGTGTACCACCATACACACCAGAGCGTCTGGAAACTAAGATGGTAAGAAACGTTTTTTTTTTTTTTTTTTTTTTTTTTTTTCCCTTGCCCTAATTAGTGGGAAACAGGATCCAGCTGTGTAGAACGCACCATAATTCATAGCATGATACACCTGTGCACTAGGTGCCACGGGGGCCAGGTGAGTGGCGTCATAAATTCTACTTTGGGTTGGGAAGCTGAGGGAGAGGCAGTGACATTTGAACGGGGCTTTGGAGTACAGCCATTTGCCAGCGGAGGAAGAAGGTAAGATAAGGCCATTGCAGGGAGAGGGACTAGCAAGGGCTAATAATAACAGTAAGGCATGGAATTGCGCTCAGCGTTCAGGGCACAGAGCGATCCGGCTTGGGCTGGAGCACTGGGGTGCGGCAGGCAGGGGCTGGGGAAGTGGCTGCCCAGCAGGGAAAGGACTTTATTCTGGAGGCAGCTGGAGCCCTGGAGATTTTCAAACAGGCATGTTTTTCAAAGCTGTTTCTGTCCACAGTCTGAAGTACAGATTGGTGAGAGGAGAGAGACTAGAGACAGGGAGTCCAAAACAGGCACCAGATACAGATGCCTGAGCTGGACGGGCCAGGTGGAGAAGACAGAGCTTGGTACACATCTCCAGGACTTAAGAGTAGCTTTTCTTTTGGATAACCTCCATTTGTAAGCATGGGTCAAAACCAGAGGTGTATGAGTGGAAGACAGCAGTTGGCTACTTTATCTCCGACAGTAGCATTCTGGATGCGTTGTGTTCGGGTCTAGGACAAGGAAGAAAACAACAAAAGTTAAGAGCCCTGATGGCGGCTTTTTAATTGCTGGCGAGGTCACGTAGCATTGTAGTCTAGACAGCCTTGGAAGTTAAAATTCTTGCATTCAGACCCTCCTCTCGCCGCCGCTCGCTGTAGTGTCTCTGGCAAAGTCATTTACACTCCCTGAGCTTCATCTGTCAAGGTGGGTGGCAGTGCTACCTCACCGGGTTGTTTTGGAGATTAAATGAGAAAATGTAGAGGTGGCCTTCAGCACTGTACCTAGAACATCATTTACACGCAACTGATAGTATTAATTTTTAACTGCTGTTACTGCTCTAGAGCAATTAAGGAACTGCTCTAAATCCAGCTCAGCTGGTTATCCTTGTCAGCAAAATTCCCGGGTCCTGGGGTGGTGAAAACCTCTACCTGGACACGCATCACTCCGTCCCCTCTCTTCACTCCCTCCCCCCCGGCTCTGGTCTGCTCCAGTGTCACCCAGGCACCTGTCAACCACAGGCAGACTATGGTGCCATCTGAGGAAGCCTCCATGGTCCCCTCCCTCTGCGACAGTGGACTGCCAGGCTGGCATGTCCCAGAGCCCGCATGTTAATGGGACAGCAGCACGCCCAGAAGCAGCATGTTTCCTGCACAAAGGCCGGGCTGGACTAGCTCCATCTTTTACATACGTTGTGACACATGTGTGCAGATGGTGCGGGGGTGGAGGGGGCGGGGGCCTACGTTGTCTGGTTTCAGCCTCTGTGTGAGTGGGTGTCACCACTTCCGTAGGGCGGCCGAGTAGGGAGGTCTCTTCCTTGGCTGAACTCACTGTTTTTCCTCCACGACTGGCTTCTCTTCTCACCCTTGCACGCTTGCCGTTCTTAACCTTCAAATAGTCCTCTTAGGAATATTAGAAGTTGAAATGTACATCTATGTTCTGTGTACACGTGACACTTGTGGTTAAAATATTTACAGTGTTGATAGTAATACCTTGCACTTCTGTTGCACCTTTCATCAGGGGATCTCCAAAAGCACTCCTAGATTTTCACACCAAGCTTCAAGACACCCAGAAAGAGGAAAATGTGATTTAAACTGTGTGGTGAGAGGGAAGGAGATGGATGTCCCCAAATGCTGTCCTCCAAGCCCAGAGCAGGGAGCCTTGGGTCATTAGTGCCTTCCTGCTAATGACACACTTCTCCCTGAGGGCTGGCCCCAGGGAGCTGCAGCCTTGGGGTAGCGGTTCTACTCCACCAGACTCTAAGTATAGGGCATCCCAGGAGGCTCGGCCACGCTCCACAGCTCTCAAAGTCGCAGGCTTTGCCTATCCGACTAGGAACAGTCTTGCCTATCCCCCCCCCCCCCCCCCCCCCCCCCCCGTGAAGAACCCTAGGTTCCTTCTGGACCAGGGAGTGCCTGGATCATTAGCAGATCCTAGCTGATACCAATGATTACCCTGTCGCCCTGACATTTGTCTCCCACGTGCTGGATGATGGGAATCAGAATGCCCTGTGCCTCTAACTGGCTCAGACTCCTACAGCGAGTTGCAAGTGCAGTGTGAACATTCTCCCCTTAAACCTCCCAAGTCACAGCTTTGGTGTAACTCCCTCCCTCCTAAGACGGCTAACATCATTCTTTGTACATACCACCCCTCATTAGCTTTGTGCTGAACCCTTCGTTTAGATTAGAAATAATTCTCCAAATCCACCACCTCCTCACCAAAAACAAAAACAAAAACACTAACAACAGCAACAAAAGATAACTTGGGACTTCTCTCTCTTCTCGGTTATTGTTACTCCTTTATCATTACTACCTATGTCATCAGGCATGGTGGTTTTTCCCCCATTACTGAAAGCAGGTGTCATGCTAATCACAATTCAGACCGGCATCCCACCTAACTCTGTTCTCCTATTGACCATCTGGCCCCACTTAGAGCTTCCATTTTTGATGTGTCATTCTAAGTAGTCTACCCCATCCACAATGAGTAACACTTGCCCTCAACCTTCCTTACTCCTCTGTAGCCAGACCCACCACACACCCTAACCCTGGAGTCATTCCACATTAATACAATACATCAAGCAATTATTGAAGATCTATATGCAAGACGGGTCATAGGTCTTTAGTTCCTTGGCCATGTAAGTGCCATTAGTCTCTTCTCAGATAAGTATTAATGTTTGAATAGGTAATACATGCCCATGGTTCAAAACCTAAAAATGTATTTTAAAAGGTATACAGGGAAGATCTCCCTCCTATCCACAGCCCCCACACCCCTGGCAACGTTGAGCCGCTATTAATTGTTTGTTGTGTATCCTTCCAGTGTTTCTCCATGCACTCAAAACCAAATACAACTCTGTGGTCTAATTTCCTACCGTCTACAGTAAAGATCAAATTCTGCACTTTGCTTTTGTTATTTAACCATGTGTCTTAGAGATGCTTCCATAACAATATACAGGGAGTTTCCTTAGTCTGTTTCAGAGCTACACGGTTTTTCCATTTGTTCCATTTGTCCCACTAAATGGACATGACTTATTCAACCAGACATTTACTGGTGGACATCTAGGTTGTTTTCAAAGCCTTGCTATGACCAAAAAGTGCAGTGAATAACCAGACAATATTTCATTTTGCGCATACACAATTATATCTGTTAGGATAAATCCCTAGAAGTAAATTGCTTGGTCAGAGACTAATAATGAATTATTTAAAAATTAAGCTAAAAACACCTACATTTGAAGGTATTGTTACGGTGCCCGCAATAACAACTCACATTTATAAGGCATTTTATGATGTGCTGATATTTTATCACCAAGGGAGGAATCACCTATATTATCCTCATAGCAATTTGAGGGAGCTGAGATTGTGAGAATAATTTGCACACAATCATACTTCCCACACCTGTTGGGACCAAAACTGAAACGAGAACTTTTCATTCCCAAATCCTCTGCTTTCTTGTATAATGCTATCTCCTGAAGTAGCAAGGCAGAGGGAAAGGCAACTTTACTCATCCAAACTTACATTCCCCTCTTCACATTTTCTGAGAATGTTCCCTCCTTGGCCAAATATCTCCTCGTTCTTTCAGATCTTCACCTGGAGAACTTAATGGTACCGTGGCCCCCATGTTTGACCAGAGAGTCACAGGTGTGCTACTTGCCAAGCCATCCTACTAGAAAACTCAGTGCAACTTACGGTGGAGTTAGAACCTTGGAGATAACCCCCATTCTGAAAGAACGGTTTTTAACATTCAAACACCCTCCAGACAAGCTGATCTTCTGGTGGTCTCATTTCCAGAACAAGATCATTCTCTTGAAACCTTAAGAGAAATACCATAGCTCAACATCGGTGAGGAATTTGTTAATTTCCCGGATGAAACAGTGGGAGTGGGGTGTAGATGGACAGGGGGGCAGGCAATGTGGTCTAACTTTCAAAGATTTGTACTTCACAAAAAGACTTCGGACATCTCTGGTATTTGGGAAAACTTACTTAGCAGGTAGATTCAGTGATCATTTATGTCTTTTAAGCAGAAGGGTAAAATTTTGCCTTTCTTGTGGACAATTATGGAGACAGATTAAGAGAAAAGATATGACTCCTGAAGGCCCATATTTCATTACAAAAACTGAAAGAATTTGTTAATTTCAAACAATTTCCAGGGGCACCTGGGTGGCTCAGTCAGTTAAGCATCTGACTCTTGATTTCGGCTCAGGTCATGATCTAACAGTTTGTTTTTAAACCCTGCATTGGGCTCTGCACTGACAGCACAGAGCCTGCTTGGGATTCTCTCTCTCTCTCTCTCTCTCTCTCTCTCTCTCTCTCTCTCTCTCTCTCTCTCTCTCTCTCTCCCCCTCTTCTGCTTGTGTGTGCACACTCACTCTCTCTGTCTCTCTCAAAAGAAAGAAATAAACTTTAAAAAATAAAGACAATTTCCACAGAGAACAAACTAGTGGCTGCAGGATTGAGTGGGGGATGGGCAAAATGGGGTGAAGGGAGTGGGAGATCCAAGTTTCCAGTTATAGGATAAGTGAGTTACAGCGATCAAAAACACAGCATAGGGGCGCCTGGGTGGCTCAGTCGGTTGAGCGTCCGACTTCGGCTCAGGTCACGATCTCACGGTCCATGAGTTCGAGCCCCGTGTTGGGCTCTGGGCTGATGGCTCAGAGCCTGGAGCCTGCTTCCGATTCTGTGTCTCCCTCTCTCTCTGCCCCTCCCCCATTCATGCTCTGTCTCTCTCTGTCTCAAAAATAAATAAATATTAAAAAAAATTTAGAAAAAAACCAGCATAAGGAATACAGTCAATGATATTGTAACAGTATTGTATAATGACAGATGGTAGCTACACTTGTGAGCATAACATAACACCTGAAGTCATCCAGTCACTACGCCCTACACCTGAAACTAATATGTGTCACTATACTTAAATTTTTTGAAAAGCAATTTTCTCACCAACTCTGCTTTACAGATTTTATTATATTGTCTGCAGCCTTTTATTTGCTAATGTAATTCTTTCAAAAAATCTGACTTACTTGAATGTACAAAAAAGTTAAAAACTACACAGTAGAATCTACATAAGAAAACTTTATGGGCAAAAGAATTTGCCCCTTCTTCAATCAGAATAACATACACACATGCCCAGAAATTTGATTTTGTTTAAGTGGTTTGATTTCTCAGAGATCAAACAGCTCTAAGAAGAACACACAGAAAAATATATCAACACCTTAATGATGAGTTCTTGATTCACAGTGAAAGGTGTACCTGTGAGTCAAATCAGAATACTCAGATTGATTTGACTGCTGTGTTTCTCCTGGTGTGAAAAGCACAGGGAAGCCACATTATAATGACAAGTGTTCTTGATAGGGACCCAGATGAAAGGAATCTGGTGCATTTTATACGATCTAACAATTTGATGCATCTCTCCCCACAAAAGAAATGCATACCAGCGGCTAAAGAGCCTCAAACAGTTGAAATCATGCTACCAGTTTTCTCTTCTGGGATTTCCTACTTTTCTATGTTTCACTTGGTCACCCCCATTTTACTAACATGTTCTTTCTTTAGATTTATTAAGTCACCATTGACCTATTCATCCTAAGCTTTCCTAATGATAGGAATCACCTGGAGTACTTAACAAAAATAGATCTCTGAATAAGAATTTCTAAGAGAAAGGTCTGGTGTTCTGTATATTTAACAAACATCCAGGTGATTTTTCCCAGGAGTGTTTTTGAACAGTTAGCTCAGTGTATCTCAAAATGTAACCTTCTGGGGTGCCTGGGTGGCTCAGTGGGTTGAGCATCTGACCTTAGTTCAGGCTCAGGTCATGATCTCCCACAGCCTGTGAGTTGGAGCTCTGCATCAGGCTTGCTGCTCTCAGAGCATAGCCCACTTGGGGTCTTGTGACCCCCTCTCTCTCTGTCCCTCCCTCACTCACACACACACACTCTCTCTCTCTCTCTCTCAAAAATAAATAAAACATTTTAAACAATGTAATGTTCCTACAAACCACCTGCTCCTGATTCCATTGGTCTGGAAAGGGTCTGAGATTCTCCATTCCTAACAAGCTCCCAGGCCTCTAGCCAGGGGACAGACAGCATTTTGACTAACAGGTGGCAATGGTTCTCAAAAAGCGTTCCTGCACCAGCAGCCTGGGCAAAACCTCAGAACTTCTTAGAAATGCAAATTCCCAGCCCCACTCCACCTACACCTAATGAATCAGAAATGCTGGGATGGGACCCAGAAATCTGTTTTAACAAGGTCTCCAGGTGAGATTTTGATGCATCCTCAAATTCAAGAACCACAGATCTATAGTTATGTTTAGCTGCTTCTCACTGCTTCTGATTGGGAAGTTATTTGAGATGAACCTTTGCACATTTCTGATTTTATTCATGTTGTATATCGTTAGATAGCTTAACTCCATTTGGGGGGATACCTTATTAGCACCTTTGTAAAGTGCTGAGGAAATATTGGTACCAGAAACTCATCTTGGAATATCTTGGGGGAACCTACTCTTTGTTACCTTTAAATTTAATTTGTATTAATGCAAGGTAATAGTTAGATCAGGGTTCACAAACGCCTCCAGGGACCAAGCACTCAGAATATTTTTTTTTAATTTTTTTTAATGTTTATTTATTTTTGAGACAGAGACAGAGCATAAACAGGGGAGGGTCAGAGGGAGGGAGACACAGAATCTGAAACAAGCTCCAGGCTCTGAGCTGTCAGCACAGAGCCCGACGCGGGGCTTGAATGCACGGACCGCGAGATCATGACCTGAGCCGAAGTCCGACGCTCAACCAACTGAGCCACCCAGGCGCCCCCAGAATATCTTTTAAGTGAAGCAGCAGGGTTTCAGGGAAGAGATTGGCTTCAGAAAGAAGCTGTCCCTTGGCTCCACCCAGCCAGTGCCAAGGGGGAATGTGGGCTCCGAGGGGTCATGTCTTCCAATTGCTTAAAAGAAGTCAGAAAGCCAAATTTTCACGTGAAATCTCTTGATTTTTCAGTGTTGGCAAACTCTTCAGATTTGTGGTAAATATTCTGTGTGCCTAACAAGCTAGGCTTCTGTTCGAGACTCCACAGTGGAGGGACTAGTTAGGGAGGTGATTAATTCACCAGCCTTGCTCCCTCGACTTGTGTTACTGTCTCTCAAGAAGAGGAAGCCAGGTCTGGAGGTCCACTGCTGTGAAACCCAAACCCAAACCATTTACCATGTTCTCATGAAAGGCCAGTCAATTCTTCTAAGTGGCTCCCTCAGAAACATGTGGAACATTTCTAATTGGGAAATGGATGGTGTCACATTGTGTGATCCATCTGGAAACAAAGAACGTCTAATAGTCAGGATTGCTCTGCCTAGGGGCAGATCCAGATTTTGTGAGTCCTGAGGCTTTTACAATTTGGAGGGACCCTATTTAAGAAAAATAGGTGAAGTTATGAATACAAGATGATTTATGAAAGTACAAAGAAATCTTAATCATATGTAGGAAATATTTACTTTTGCAAATTTTTATTAAGTTTATGTATTTTGAGAGAGACAGTGCAAGTGGGAGAGGGGCAGAGAGAGAGGGAGAATCCCAAGCAGGCTCCACACTGTCAGCACAGAGCCCGACACAGGCTTGAAGCACAGGGATGGAACTCACATGACCTGAATTGAAACCAAGAGTCGAACGCTAACCAACTGAGCCACCCAGGTGCCCCTATTTTTGCAAATTTAAAAAGAGCAAATGCCCACTGCCTTGGAAGGGCCTATACATCAGGGGCCTTAGAGCATCCTGAGTGTCCCCACACATCTGCCTCTGTCCCAGTGACCACTGGGTTGCAGGCAGGGGTTAGGATGAGGCTGGCAGTGTTGGCATTCTGGGTGCTGATGTTCTGTTTCTTGACCTGAGTGGGAAGGTGGATACCTTTATTTTACAATTTGTTAGGCTGTTCACTTACATTTCTTATAGTCTTACGTATATTTCATAACTTGAAAAATCATTTGGCCTTTCTACGTCAGCAAAAATACTCATCGGATAAAGTAGTTCTTCAATAAACATTTGTTGAATGAACAAAAAATTGAATGATTTCACATCTATACAGCTAATATCTGACAAGGGCTTAAATGTGTAAGGATCCCTGCTAGGTGCTGTGTTATTAAATACATTATAGTATTTACTATTTAAGTAACAGGAGAGGTAAAATCTAATGGAAGATAAAATAGGGGTGCATGGAAGGCTCAGGGTAGAACATGTGGTTTTTAATATCAGGGTGGTGAGTTCAAGCCCTACATTGGGTGTAGATCTTATTTTTCAAAAAAGAAAGAAAATGATTTTATTTTATCATATCTTTAAAAGTTTATTTAAGTAATCTTGACACCCAGTGTGGGACTCAAACTCATGACCCTGAGATCAAGTGTTGCACACTCTTTCAATGGAGCCAGCCAGGCACACCTATTTCATCATTTTTAAAAGTTAATCTTATTCCTTTACTATGTAAAAGTTTTGGGGTTTTTTTGTTTTTTGTTTTTAATTTTTTTTTTCACGTTTATTTATTTTTGAGACAGAGCATGAACGGGGAAGGGGCAGAGAGAGAGGGAGACACAGAATCAGAAGCAGGCTCCAGGATCTGAGCTGCCAGCACAGAGCCCGACACTGGGCTCGAACTCATGGACCGCGAGATGGTGACCTGAGCTGAAGTCGGACGCTCAACCGACTGAGCCACCCAGGCGCCCCTACTATGTAAAAGTTTTATATATAAAACTAAAAATGTATTATTTTTTATATATAAGCTGAATGCAGACTTTGAAAAGAAAACATCTAAATTTAATGCCATTAACCAAAGTTTTATTATTTTCAGCTTTAAGAAGTTTTAATTTATAATTATGCAATTTTTAAAGTGTATTTATTTTGAGAGAGGAGAGGGAGAGAGAGAGAGAGCGCGCGCGTGCGCTTGAGTGGGGGAGGGGGCAGAGATTGCCTCTACAATCATACAATTTTTTAAAGTGTTAGGTAGAGGGAGCAGAAAAACAACATAAATTGGTATTTATCCAACATATTCTAAAGGCCAGATGAATAATATTTTGAAAAACATGTATGGGGTGCCTGGTGGCTCAGTTGGTTAAGCATCTGATTCTCAATTTCAGCTCAGGTCACCATCTCCTGGTTGGTGAGATCGAGCCCTGTGTTAGGCTCCATGCTGCCAGGGCAGAGCCTGCTTGGGATTCCCCGTGTGCTTCTCTCTTAAAAAAAAAAAAAAAAAAAAAAAAAAAAAACGTGTATAATTCAACCACACTAACATAAACACTCTTATTATTTTGTTTCCTTCGGTCTTATATTTACAGGTACACTTTTTACATAGTTAAAATCATAGTGTCCATAAAATTTCAACCCTGATTGTTTTTACGTAACATATCTTAAGCATTTTCTATGTCGCTACCTGGTCTTTATAATTCTAACTTTAAAAACTGCATAATTATTCCTTAGCTATTCCCAGTAAATGGTTGGAATATAATTTATATAACCATGCTTCTAGTCTTAGATGCAGATTATTTTTAATTTTTGCTATTATAAAATAATGCAGCTCTTAGCATTTTGATGTACATAGCTTTCTTTTTTCATATTAGGGTCATATGCCTATGGATACATATGCTTCCATTTTTTTTCCCTATAAAGTCCTCTATCTCATTTGTGCACTTTAAAAAGAACCAGAGGAAAGAGAGGGAAACAGGTGGGGAGATGGTATGAGAGGGAACATCCTGTGCAGAGATATGCAACATTATTTACCTTGATTGAATATAAGACGGAACTTCAATTTTTTGCATTAAAATTCATAGAACACATTTTTCTCCTATCAGAGGTGTTCTATTTCTTTGGTCCCCATGGATATTGTGCCAAAACCAACAGAATGGGTCACTCTCTGAAAATCCATCTCTCAAGTTGTCAGAAATTATGACAGCTATCAAGAGAGAGTTTAAGTAGCCAATGTTACAGATTTGCAATTGCCTAATTATGCTACATATGACATTTCATTCCAACTTAATTGCAGAAATTGAGCATCTATATTGTTTCTGTTTTCTGTAGCAAAAATCTGGACAGGTAATGTGGTAATTTTTTTTCTGATTTGTGAATGTAATTACATGAAGAGTCATAAGAAGCTCTTTTATTATACATGTACTTAATTACCTTTTGTGTGAAATCTGGGCATAAGTCTGGGCAAAACACTCAAAGGCAAACATAAACAAAACACAGCCCCTCTGTTCAAACAGTTTATAATTTATTAGGAAATCAAGAACATAAACCTGAGTCAATTAACCTTCCAAGTAAAGCTTATGTTCTTAAAAATATGCATAAGACACCCCAGGGAAATATAAATACAAACTGGACACTTGAAGATATTAAGGAATATTGTTAGATTTTTAGTTGAGTTAATGGTATTGTATTTTGTTTTTTAGAGATATGGAAATACATACGAATAAAATGTTATAACATCAGAGATTTGCATCAAAATTATGCAGGCCATGGAAATGGATGGGGCATAAATGAGACAAGGCTGGCCTTGAATTGCTAATTGTAGAAGTTGGGTGATGGGTACGTCTGGATAATTTGGTCTACTTGTGTATATATTTGAAAACTTTTGTAATAAATTATTACACCTTACTTAGTTTTCCTTTGATTGCGAAATCAAAATACTAAGTATGACTGGAGCCTCCGTGACCCACCACACACAATAGTAATACTCTCTCCACCTTTCTATCTACCCAGCCAGCCTGACCTTTCATACCCAGGCTTCCGTCTGACTAAAATGGCCAACTCTCAGTATCTGCCCTGCATTACTTTGAGGCCCCTACCTGGAAGGGAGATGTTGACAAAGAAGCTTGCTTAGTGAGAAATCGTGCTTATTTGACCTCTGCTTGAACTTGAAAATCTATGTTTATTTGGGAGTAAAACAGAAGTGATTCATCTTATGAATTTCCTCAGGGCCAGTGGAATCCTGAATTTCCTTGGATGAGTTTATTCATTCTAAGCTCTAATTGAAACCACAATATGGAAACTGGCTGGCTCTTCTCTTATATATTCTATCTGCTAGAAGCAGCAACATCTGCCAGCATCTCAATTCCTACTTCCTTGGCATTGGGTTGAATTAATCAATAGACTATATAACTAACACAAAAAAAGCCAAATAAAAAATCTTCCAGTAAAGCAAATGGAAAATTACAAAATAAAAGCTTAATTTTCTGTAGTTTTTCAAGTAAGGTAAAAGTGATTCATTTTTCTTTTGATTTGAAATGTTTTGAAGGAAAATTAAAATTGATAGTATAAACCTGGGGTACTCTCAGGAGCCATTTCCTTTGTTTTATTCCCTCTTCGTTGAAACTGTTCTCCCTTAACTCATTGAATTATATCACTGTAATTACCCAAGTCACTGTTATTAAGAAGAAAATCTGATGCCACCATTTTCATAGTCTACAGGATGATCCCATCAACAAGAAGGGAGTACTCCAAAAACCATGAAATACCCGGGAATACATCTAACCAAAGAGGTGAAAAATCTGTACACTGAAAACTGTAGAAAGTTTATGAAAGAAATTGAAGAAGACACACAAAAAAATGGAAAAATATTCCATGCTCCTGGATAGGAAGAACAAATATTGTTAAAATGTCAATACTACCCAAAACAATCTACATATTTAATGCAATCCCTATCAAAATAACACCACCATTCTTCACAGAGTTAGAACAAACAATCCTAAAATTTGTATGGAACCAGAAAAGACCCTGAATAGCCAAAGCAATCTTGAAAAAGAAAACCAAAGCCGGAGGCACCACAATCCTGGACTTCAAGCTGTATTACAAAGCTGTAATCATCAAGACAGTATGGTACTGGCACAAAAACACTTAGATCAATAGAACCGAACAGAGAACCCAGAAATGGACCCACAAACATATGGCCAACTAATCTGTGACAAAGCAGGAATGAATATCCAATGGAATAAACACAGTCTCTTCAGCAAGTGGTACTGGGAAAACTGGACAGCGACATACAGAAGAATGAACCTGGACCACTTTCTTACACCAGACACAAAAATAAACTCAAAATGGATGAAAGACCTAAAAGTAAGACAGAAAGCCATCAAAATCCTCAAGGAGAAAGCAGGCAAAAACCTCTTTGATCTTGGCCACAGCAACTTCTTACTCAACACATCTCTGGAGGCAAGAGAAACAAAAGCAAAAATGAACTATTGGAACTTCATCAAAATAAAAAGCTTCTGCACAGCGAAGGAAACGATCAGCAAAACTAAAAGGCAACCGATGGAATGGGAGAAGATATTTGCAAATGATATATCAGATAAAGGGTTAGTATCCAAAAATCTATAAAGAACTTATCAAATTCAACACTCAAAAAACAAATAATCCAGTGAAGAAATGGGCAAAAGACATGGACACTTCTCCAAAGAAGACATCCAGGTGGTCAGCTGACACATGAAAAAATGCTCCACATCACTCATCATCAGGGAAATACAAATCAAAACCACAATGAGCTACCACCTCACACCTGTCAGAATGGATAACATTAACAACTCAGGCAACAACAGATGTTGTCAAGGATGCGGGGAGAGAGGCTCTCTTTGCCCTGCTGGTGGGAATGTAAACTGGTACAGCCACTCTGGAAAACAGTATGGAGGTTCCTCAAAAAACTAAAAATAGAACTACCCTACAACCCAGCAATTGCACTACTAGGTATTTATCCAAGGATTACAGGTATGCTGTTTTGAAGGGGCACATGCGCCCAAATGTTTACAGCAGCACTAACAACAATAGCCAAAGTATGGAAAGAGCCCAAATGTCCATCGAAGGATGAATGGATAAAGATGTGGTATATATATATATATATATATATATATATATATATATATATATACATACATATACATACAATGGAGTATTACTCGGCAATCAAAAAGAATGAAATCTTGCCATTTGCAACTATGTGGATAGAACTAGAGGGTATTATGCTAAGCGAAATTAGAGAAAGACAAATATCATATGACTTCACTCATATGAGGACTTTAAGACACAGAACAGATGAACACAAGAGAAGGGAAGCAAAAATAATATAAAAACAGGGAGGGGAACAAAACATAAGAGACTCTTAAATATGGCAAACAGAGGGTTACTGGAGGCGTTGGGGGAGGGGGATGGGCTAAATGGGTAAGGGGCATTAATGAATCTACTTCTGAAATCATTGTTGCACTATTTGCTAATTTAGATGTAAATTAAAAAAAAGGAAATAAATGCTTAATATTTTGAAGGCTCAGTTTCTAATATCTATTCTAATATAAATATCCAGTTTTATGGTTCTCAACCTCTTTACCCTTTCAGATTCTCCTTATTTTTATTAACAGGGATTTTTGTTTTAAAACATTTTTTTTCCCTAACAAATGATGTGTATTTATTAACAAGTCATCAAGTAATTTCTTCAATTTTAAAGTAATCAAAGAACACATATAATTCATAATGAGCTTAGAATAATATATATTACCACCCTGAACTCAAATAGTCCCAGTTAAGATGGAAGAATTGCAACTTGTTAGCAGTAGAAAGCTTTTATTTTTTCTTTAGCCAAGCCATTTCTGTTAGACTTTTTTACATACTGAAAATGGTCTGTGATCTATATTACAACCTTTGCAAACTGTAGTTGGGATAATAGCTCTACTCATTATATTATTCGGAGCTCCTATAAAAGAGCCTTGGTAACAAAAAAAAAGGGTTTTTTTAAAGATGATTTTCCCCCTTCTCATTGATAGGCATTATTACACATAAAATTGCACGAACTAGTAAATAATCTCTTGTGTATACACCTTCTTATATTCTTTCCTTTCTGTGTTTTCTTGCTGTAAAACCAACATCCCTGGCTCTTTGCTGGAGAGAAGAGGCGTCCTAAGGCTGCCATGTGGACATGAGCTCACCAGGCAGGCAGGTGGTAAAACAAGTGGTTTATTTTGAAGCTCTTCATCTCCCTACCAACCATCTCTTCTCCCCCTGGAGTTTTCAGTCCAGTTTCAGCTCATTGTTAGGCCAGTAGAAAATACTTTAGGAGACCTAAAAATGTATGACACGTGGTCTCTGCCTTTGAAGGATGCACAGTCTAGTCATTAGTAAAGGGAAAATGACGTGGGCAGAAATACCTAAGATGAAAGGCAAAATGAGCCAGGTGCTCTAGGGATTCCAAACAGCCTGCTCGGGCTGCACAGCTCTGTGTGTGTGTGTGTGTGTGTGTGTATAGGGAGGTGTCACTTCTAGCCATGGGG
This sequence comes from Lynx canadensis, assembly GCF_007474595.2. Taxonomy (NCBI): domain Eukaryota; kingdom Metazoa; phylum Chordata; class Mammalia; order Carnivora; family Felidae; genus Lynx; species Lynx canadensis. Next base: position 74,886,846 of record NC_044311.2, on the reverse strand, counting down.
CTGGGGAATTGATAGAAGAACTGGGTATTGAAAGAAGAGGAGGCCCGTGGAGGGTAAAGCTAGGGAGATGGGGACAAGGGTGTTCCTGACAGAGAAACAGAACCACTAGGAGATCTATCTTGTCTGTCTATGGTTACAGGTAATTAGTCTTACACAATCGTGTGAGATAGTTAAGCAGTCTCTATGAGCTGTTGTCTCCATGTCCAGTGTTGGAGCTTGAAGTCCATGGTGCATGCAGTCAGGAAGTGATAATGGATGTCAAGTAGGGAAATCGAGAGAAAGCTGGAAACCACAAGCGTGAGATAGAATTCCACAAGGACAGACTGAAGTTTGTGTCTGTTCTTGTGACCTCTGACCTTGGCGTCAAGGCTACTCTGTAGAAGCTAGGACCCTGTGTCATAGAGCTGAATGCAAACACCTGGCTCCAGAGTTGGAGGAGCTGAAGGGAGGATCCAGGATCCAGCCTGTAGAAGAGAAGCTACAGGCTTAGTTGCTGCTTCGTGCCGATGAAGTGAATCGGCACACTGTGTGTGTGTCACAAAATGGCTGCTTCCCTTCTGCCCTCCAAATCTCTGAGAATCTTCCCTATGGCCCACCCTAATAGAAAACAGACAAGAAAGGGAATTCAGGGAAATATAGGTCAGATACATCACAGGCCATGCATCACAAGTTGTATCCAGAGTATGGAGCTTCTGAAAATTAAAGAATTTGGATAATATCGATAAGAGGTGGCTTTTGAGCCAGAGAAACAAGAGTAACGCTTAAGGACAATAAAGTGGGGAGCAGGACAGGTTGGAGGGCCTAACTTTAGGAGCTCAGAATGCTGGTGAGTGGTAGCAAGGGGGTCCAGGAAGCTGGAGTAGAAAGGGAAGTGGCAGGGCCATGCCTAGAAATTTTGCTGCTCTGGCCAGTGCACAAAGCTTGCTTTTGTGTGTTTGGGGAAGACAGCAGATCTACATACAAAGCATTGCCTGCTCTGGACATTGATGTATTTCTTTCTCCTATCCATTTCCTTGAGCCTTAAAAAATTTCAATGCCCTGGGTCAAAGTCCCAAGTTTGTGACCCCAGAAATTTGTGGTCCTGAAAAGAGAATATCTGTGGATATTTGTCATGTTTTATGACACCCAACAATAGCAATTGAAAATCCTTTCTGTGTTTGGGGAATTTTCCATATTAAGGATCCTCCTAGAAGCCAGTACATCACTTTCTTAGCTTGCTTTTAACTAAGGAGACTCCAGTTTATAAGAGAACAGGAAGAAGCAAGGGCCAAACAATCACTTTTTTATTACTGAGTAGTATTCTGTTATATGGATATACCACATTTTCTTTATCCATTCACCAACTGATAAACATTTGAATAGTTTCCAGTTTTTGTCTATTATGTACAATGCTGCTATAAACATTCTTGTACACGTCTTCTGGATAAACCTCTAGTAGTACAGTTCCTGGGTTATACGATAACTTTTAGTTTTAAGAAACTGCCAGACTATTTGCCAACAGTTTCTGTTCTATATTTCCATCAGCAATGCATGAGGGATCAGGTTTCTCTGTATGTTCACCCAAACTTGGGAAGGTCCATCTTTTTAATTGCAGCCATTCTTGTGAATGTGTAGGATTATCCTGTGGCTTTAATTTATATTTCCCCAATGACCAATGATGTTGAATTTCCATATAAATTTTAGGATCAGCTAATCAATTTCACAAAGCCTACTGGGATTTTGATGGGGATTGAACTGAATCTATACAACAATTTAGGGGAGATTTGCCATGCTAAAAATATTGAGTCTTTCAATTGATGAACATGGGATAGTTTTCCACTTACTTAGATCTACTTTAATTTCTCTCAGCAATGTTTCGTAATTTTCAGTGTACAAATCTTTCACTTCTTTTGTTAAACTTATTCCCAAGTATTTTATTATTTTTTGATCCTATTGTGTTTTAGATTGTTGCTAGTATATAGAAACACAACTGATTTTTAAAGTATTGATCTTGTATCTAGTGGCCTTGCTGAGCTCATTTTTTACTTCTAGCAGTTTTGGGCAGGGGGCAGGGGACTCCTTAGAGTTTTCTATGTATAGGAAAATATCATCTGAGAATAAAGAGAGTTTTACTTCTTTTTTCTAATCTGGATACCTTAAAATTTTTTTCTTATCGAACTGGCTACAACCTCAGTTCAAGGTTAATTAGAGGTGGCAAGAGCAGCTATCTTTGCCTTGTTCCTGTCTTAGGGAGAAGCATCCAGTCTTTCACCATTAAGTATGATATTACCACTAGTTTATTTTGTTTTGCTTTTTTTTTTTTTTGTAGATGCACTTTATCAGGTAAGAAACTTCCCTTATATTCCTAGTTTGTTGAGAATTTTTACTGTGAGTGGATGTTAGGTTTTGTTAAATGCTTTTTTTTGCATTTACTGAGATGATTGTGTTCTCCTGTCTTCATCCTATTAATATGGTGTGCTATATTAACTGATTTTCAACTATTAAACCAACGCTGCATTTCTGGGTAAATAATTTTTTCATACATTATTGAATTTGGTTTGCTAATATATTTTAAAAGGCTTTTGCATTTATGTTTTTGCATTTATATATTAGTCTGTAGTTTTATTTTCTTTGATACCTATTTTTAGTTTTGAATCAGGAAAATACGGGCCTCGTGGAATTGATATATCTGCCTTGCTTCTACAGACACATAAATAGAATTTATTGTAATTTTTGCATTTATTTGTTTCTTTTTCCTTCTGAGAAACAAGTTGTATAGGTTATTTTTAAAACAGAAACTAGATCTTACCTACTGGTAAGATTACTAAAACTTAATCAATGTTTCATCTGAGAACCTGTGCGGGGCCCTCTATTCAGACTGTTTATTGCAGACGTGGACAGAGACAGATGGCATTCCAGGACCTAAGTACCTCAAAGTCAAATTTCCCAACTGATCACAGACAGAAGAGGAAGTTGCCACCTTATTTTTCTCCCCTGTAGTGTAGAGGGATAGAAAAATGTCTCCTGAATATCCATTGACCATTGTTGTAACTTCTTATCATAGCCCCTTGATATTTGGGGAAGAAATGTGATAATTTTGTATACATAACCAATCAAGCTGGCTCCACTGGTCAGTGTTTCTAGATGCCAGAGCCACAACAAGTGTCAGAAGAATCTGTGTGTTGATACAGTGATTGAAAGGAAATATCCAGCCAGTGTTTCCCTCATCATGTAACCTTAATATTTGTTACGATCATGGCTGATTTGGGTTATTTTTCAGTGTTTGAAACATAAAGAACAATCACAGTGCCCTCCTTGAGGGTGCCTTTTGATTAAAGAGGCATCCAAATGTCACAGGAAAGAACTGCTTAGTACCAAACATCACTTTAAATGACTCTCTCCTTAAAACAAACCAGGTCGCCTCAGCTTGAGACTCACTGCTATTCATTCTGTAGAAGTCCATTCATATGTTACCTCTTCTAGATTGAGCAATTGCCTACCACAGCATTACATATGCTGTCTCATTTACTCTCTGCACAGTACTCTGAAGTAGGTATTTTACAGATGAAAATGCTAAGAAATATGCCAACATCACCTTTATAATAAATGGTAGAGTCTGGTTGCAGCACAGATCTAGGTAACATGAAGCCCATCCTCTCCTGCTACACACAGCCTCCCCTCTGCCCATAGTCCTGCTGGGCTTCTCAGATGCAGTACTTGCACAACCATCTCAGAGACTCTTTTCCCACCTCCCATAGTTTCCATATCACCTGATTCTGATTTCCTAGGTAGGTGCGCAGGGATGCCAGGACCGTTTGGCTTGTTCTTTGTATTTCTAGTACCTCTTACTGTGGCTGATACGTAGGTGTTCAATGAATGTTGAAATACATGACTGAATGAGAACAATTATACTTCCTAGACTTTTGAAGGAAGCTCAGATTTGAAGCTGGAAGGAAATTAAGGATTTATCTAATCTAAACTCGCCAGTCAGAGGAGTTGAGGCTCCAAGAAGACAGGTGTGATTTGCCCAGTCATATGGAGATAGACAATTTCGAACACAGTTGTCTTAGGCCATGAGTCTCTCATATAACCCCTAGGCCTATTTCCAAAGTTTCAAAGCTGATGCCACGCCTCAGTTTGTAACTTATACAAAAGAAATACAAATGTAAGCAATAATAACAAGGGATCTGAATTTTAAATAATGTAAAGATAACATCGCCGGAAAAAAATTCTGACTGCCGGGACTTCATAAAGGACTTAACAATATTCATTACTTCTTTTGAGAAATCGTCCAGCTGAAGGCATTAGAAACAAATCTTAGACTCTTCTCAGATGAAAAATCAAATGAAACACCTGGCTCTGGGCTGGTGGACTAAGACCTGGGCTCTGAGCCATACACGTCACCCGAGGTATGTCACATATGCCCAGCCTAGGGGAGGTATTCTCTTACACGTTTCACAGCTATGTTGTTACTCTGTAGGGCTGTATCCTATCGATCAGGAATGAAGATAATCCCTGCCTCTCTCCTAACCCCTCCCACTGGCTGTTCTTTCCAGCCAGACCTGATCTGCCGATTGTGCTGTCACCAGCGCTAGCCCACCAGGCCTGACCCTAAGCCCTCGTGCTCCCTGCCTCCCCACTCAACCCCTTCCCCCCTTCCCCACACCCCTCTATCAGGTCAGGCTGTCAACAAAAATTGAGGGACCTCTTCAAATTCTCTAAAATTCATTATTTTGTTTCAAAGTGCTGATATGCCACCACAACGTTTTCCTTTCTGTCGGTTGAGAGTAGCCACGTTGCATTTTCTCTCTAAAGAATTTTGCCTAATCATCTCCTTTCCCAAATGTCCTGAAGGGGTTTCTCCCTGGTCTCTCACAGCACATTAACTCATTTGGGCTTCACTTGTAGACTCCTTCATTGACTTCCTCTTTCTGTATATTTATTTTCAAAATGATAATCTCACAACTTAGCTTTTTGTTATTTGTATGTTTTCTGTTTTGCAGCGCTTTAGGCTACTCTGACCCTGATACTAATATTTAAAAAATTTTACACTATTTGCACACAAATCTTCCCTTTCACCAACTCTTCTCTCTTCATCCATCCCAAATAATTTCTTTGAAAAGGGTGACCTATCTTAATGGAAATGGAGAAAATGGCATTAACTTACTAGATACTGTTTTGCTGGACAGCCCTGAAAAAAGCCCTGAAAACTCTAAAGTGGCTGTGATGTGTTTTAGTGTTTCATATGTCTTATTTTGACTGAAAAAACCTTGTACACAAATCACGTTTAACAGGATGACACGGTCAGAGTCAGGCAGATATGGGTGTATGGTAGACATTTGCAAATTTGTACAGGTGACTTTCCTAGTTTGCTATATATACTGAAAATGTTACATATATATAATCGTGTATATTATTAATTCACTTATTCATATATTTATTATTTTTATATATTTACAGGCTTCATATTGCCCTCTTGCCAATTTTTTTTTCCCAGTTGAACTACGTTAGCTTCCCTAATACTAAATATTTTTGTACTACTATTGGATATATATAGATATTTCAGGTTTACTTTGGTTTTTATTTCCTGGAAGTAAGAGTGCTTATTTCTCCCACTTGTGAAGCATCTATTTCCAGTGGCCAGACACTGTGTGGGCCTGTGCTGGCCAATATAGTAGCCATATGTGGCAACTGACCACTTGAAATGTGACTAGTCCAAATGCAGATGCACTTTAAGTATAAAATACATATCAGATTTCAAAGACTTGCCATGAAAAAAAAAAGAATGTAAACTACCTCAATGTTTTATATTGAGTACATGTTAAAATGCTGATATTTTGGATATCTTAGGTTAGATGTTAAAAACAAAATAGGTGAAGCCTGTTTCAGGCTTTTAAATGTCACTACTAGAAAATTTTATTTTTTATTTTTTCTAATTAAAGTTTATTTATTTATTTTGAGAGAGACAGAAACAGCGTGAGCAGGGGAGGGGTAGAGAGGGGAGAGAGGGAGAGAGAGAGAGAAGAGAGAGAGAGAGAATCCAAAGCAGTCTCCATACTGTCAGTGTGGAGCCCGATGTGGGGCTCGAACTAACAAACTGTGAGATCATGCCCTGAGCTGAAACCAAGAGTCAGATGCTTAACCAACTGAGCCACCCAGGTGCCCCACTACTAGAAAATTTTTAATTTCATATGTGCCTCATATTTGCAGCATGCGTTATACCTGCCATACAGTGTTATTGTAGGTATTTCATACACTTAGAAATGAATGAATGAGTGAATGAATGAGACAGGCTATACTTCCCTGATCTTTGTGGACAGCTCATAATAGTGGACCAGGAAGGAATCAAACAAGCGTAGGGTTTGATTGAAACTTTTTACAATTCAACCCAATCTTTTTATTTTGTAATTGAGAATACCAAGTCCCAGGGAAATGTGTATGCCTTCCGTACTATCCACTGAATAAAGACAGGAAAGCAAGGTGTTGGTTCCACACCAGCATTTCCACTAAGGCACACGCCTTTGTGAGGATACCAAAAGTATCAAGGGATAAACACTCTGGATTCTAGAGGACCATCTACTGTACTACCTGTAGAATTGTTTCAGTCTTTATGATTTTAACAAATTTACTCTCTGCAACTGACCAGAGCTGTCCAAGACAGACACCCAGGCTGAGCTGCGGTCTCATGTAGGAGGGACCAAGCGGGGCTGGGCAGGGAGGTGCAAGATGGACACCTCAGGACAGTGGGACATTGTGACATCATCAGTGATGGTCTCAGGTAGTTTCCCATCACTGGCCCTCCAGTCTCAGCTGTTACTGCAAGTCCATTCCTCTACCATGAGTGTGGAGCAGCTCAAATCAACAGATCCACGTGTACCTTGAGGTGACAGACTGGCTCTGGTGAATACCCCCTTTTGTAAATTTAGAGGTGACCCTTTTGTTGGCTCTTTTGTGTGAAGGGGTCAGTGGTGTTCATTTTTCTAGGGACAGTCCTTAAGTTTCCTCCTTTTGTTCTGATTAAGGATTCATTTTTAAATAGTTCAGAATGTGGGGGAAGAGTCCTAGGCAGTCGGTCATCTCTTTGGCTGCACTGAAAATGCTTACCAGGGAGGGAGAGTCAAAAGGCTTCCATCTCTTCCCCCACTCTGATGAGTTAGGCGTTAATTTGCAACCATGGCTCTTATATTAGACTTTTTGCGACTACAACGAGGGCCCATCCCTGCCCCTGAGGCCTCATCTTGTCTGCTTCATCCTTTAAAATATTATAATTCTGGATCAATAAGACCTAAAGGCCACGTTTTACTCAAATAGGTTGTATTGGTCAGTCTCATTTACTCTTACATATTTATAAATAGGCGAGCTTGAATTCAATAAGCACATTTATGTAAATGTTGGGCAAAATTGAGTCCACCCAAGTTAAGTGTGGGAGGGTGGTGGCTGTGCGTCCCAGACTAGTGCCTTTGAACTGTAACTATGTATACATAGTTACCCTGCAGGCTTAATTTTAGCTGGATGAACTACCAGAAATGTTAGCAATCTGTCTTTTCAGATTACTTTTGCTCTTTCTCTTTGCTAAAAGACAGATTTTTAAAGTATGGAACCCTGGTTTCACATGTTTCTTTAAACAGAACTGTAACAATTTTTATCAGCGAATATATATATATCTTAACGTGAATTTTTAAACATCTGAGGCAATTCATTTTCAAATACTTGCATGTTTTACCTTGAAAAATTATACCATCTACAGATACTCTATATTAGTCTACGTAGCTATAGATGTACAGTGAATATATATTGTGCATGTACTTTCTCTGTGTGTATGTATGTATACATATATATACACATACACACCATATATGTGTGTTATATATATAGATGTGTGTACACACACACACACACACACACACACACACAGGGAAGGAGGCTAGTGGATTTCAGCTAGATGGTTCCATCTTATTTGTATTGAGATTGTCACTTTGAAAAAAATCTTTACAAATTCTGTTCTTAACAAAAACCCTCAAAATCTTAAAAATTTGAAAGCTCATGACAAAAAAGTAATATGAACATGTTAATGAATATGATCAAATATTGTAATTTATACTTTATCTTCAGGGCTTTTAAAAATAATCAGGACAATTTTAACAAATATATTTTTCTCAGTAATGATGACTGAGTAATAATCCTCCATTTCACATTCAGTACTGTAGCTTGTAAGTGCAGTAATGGGTACAGTTGCTACTACATTTACCATCTGAGCGTATGCTATAACATACATCTGCCAAGGAGGACAGACATTCCATTACAATAATAAACAACATAGGCATAGTCTTAAGGCAAATCAACAGATATCAGATATCTTCTTTCTTTTATCTGTTATCATGTAGCACATACATCTGTCATATATGTCAGGCACTTGCTTTGACACTGAAAAAGATGTATGCAACTGGGTCTCTCACCTGGAGGAGTCAGGGGTGGTGGTCATGCAGATAAATGATTATCATATGATGTCAAGATGTCCTAAGTGTAAAAGAAGTGTATACAAGGTGTCATAGACGTGCAGAATGAAAAAAACAATGCCTAACTGCTGGAATCCAGGAATGAGGTCAGGAGATAATCACAGAGAAGATGGTTTTTGAATTGAGTATGAGGTCTTGGTAGGAAATACAGAGTGGTAGTTAAGAGAATAGTCTGTGGCTAGACTATATGGGTTTAAACTCCAGCTTTACTACTTACCAGCCAAGGAAACTTAGGCATGTTATTTAACCTTTCTGTGCTTCAGTTTTCTCCCCTGTAGAATGGGCACAATCACTGAGCATAGCTCATAGGAAAAAAGTGAGGATTATGTGAGTTAGTGTGTGCCATGGGCTTAGAACAGTGCAAGGCATGACTTGGAAAGTCAGAACATGGCAGAACATGGAAAGCCCTTAATCAGTGTTAGCCCCTATGCCAGGGATAGCAGAATAAGAGAAAGCAAGGAGACACAAAGTAGTATGGCAGGCTTGCCTTGTTAAAACTGAAGTATGAGGTGTATTTTTGTGGAAGGAGGTGGGAAATGACAAGATAGGTGGACAGATTAAGGGGAGAGAGCCTCCTATGTCACACCAACGAGGCTCACGTTCATGGAGCCAGTAGAGAATTTTAAGGAACAAATTAGGTTTTGTATTATAAAGAGATAACTCTGGAGCAATGGGGAATGTATAGAGGTCAGATTAGCTAAGAGATTATTGATGAGAAAAGATACAATAACGGCTCTTGCTGAGGGGTGGAGGATAGAGTGGAGATTCAAAGTTATATTTTTGAGGTAAAATTGATGAGAGTTGTTAACCGATTAGATTAAGGGAGATGAAGTAGAAGTAGAAGGAGTTGTGGATGACTCTTGGACTTCTGGTTTGGGTGATCTGGTAAAAAGACTGGAAGAAAAGCAGGCTTGGGGATAAGGTTTTGGATTTGTCAAGATGGATGGGCCTATGATGTGACCAAAATTTAGTGTTTAGGCCTGCCACTCAGGAGCTGGAAGTCAAGATTCAGTACTCTTCAAGATCTAGGTAGCAGTTGACATGTGGGAATGTGAGTGCATGACACAGGTTATACACAGGAAGAGATTCAGGGACGGTTCTGGAACATTGTACAGCCAAAGAAAGCTGAGCCAGCAAAGAAGAGCGGTCACAGAAAGAGGAAATGTAGAAGAAAGTGGAAACATGGAAAATGATGGAGAAGGAATTCAAGGAAGAAATGTTCAACTGCATGGGAGGAGTCAGAATGAGAACTGAGAATTGTACTTCAGACTTGGCAAATAGGAAAAAAAGCTGAAGAAAACCTGTGAGCTACTATCATAGTGAAGTATAACAGCATAGGAAAGAGATACAGTGACTCCTCTTCATTAAGACCCTAGATGTTAATATTTCCTCCAATCTAGGTGAATACCTGGAGAACATCCTTGGGTGTGGTCCGGCTTCAGGCTTGGTGCATGAGGCAGATCTGGCCTGTCTTCACCAAGCTGTTTACCCAAAACCTAGCAAGGAGCTGTGGCGGCCAAAGATTTGTTTTGGTAGAGTTCTGGGAGCTCCTGATACATGGCTGGCTCCAGGAAGTGTTAAGTGGCCCTGGGAAGTTGCCAAAGAAGCTCTGATGCTTTGATAAGAACTTCAAAACTGTGAAGTTGCAGGGTTGATCTGGTAGCTTATGCCTGTGTTGGGGGGACAGGGGTGTTGGTAAGGATAGTGATAACAGGTTGATTCGAGTTGGTTCTTTTCTGAAACACATCCAAACTCTTGGCTCAGTCTTAGATGTGATTTTCTGATTATGTTTGTTTCATTACCTGTTTTCTTATTTCCTTCCTTCATGTGTGAAAGTGTCTCATCTCTCCAACTGGATAGTCAATTTCTTAAGGGCAGGGACCACACTCCAAAGAGTGTTTTGAACTCCCTTCAAGCACATTCCCGTATTTGACCCCCAACTCAGAACCCTGGTATTCTCAGCCTCACCTGACTTAGTGCCAAGAATAGGTCAAACCTGGACAGTCCACCTGGAGTGACGTCAATCCCCTCCCCGCCCCCCGTCAAAAAAAAAAAAAAAAAGTTCCACAGTTACCTCCCAAAACTTATCCTAGTAAGGTTGAACTGAGGGAATATTTAGAGCAAGCAGTAGATGTTGATACTGCAACTTCTGCCACTAGTTGCATGCATGGGGCCTTCTCAGTCCTTCTGGCTGAGAGCTCCAAGGCCACTCCACTGGTTTCTCAGCGGACACTTAGGTCTGGGAAGAACCTGTGCCATAAAGGACATTACCGCTCCCATGAGTCTAGACTAAGTTCTCCTCTCCTCTCGTATGTCCACATGGGGGACCTGATACAGTCCAGGGGCAACTGTGGGGCAAACAGGAAAATACGAGGTGGAGGTGTTTTCACTATTTTCTTCCCTTTTGAGGGGTGGTCTTGATGGGAAGCGGTGGTTTGGGATGGATCTAGCCTAGCCCCTCAGTCCTATCCCTTCCAGTCTCCCCCATCTGCTCAAGTTACTGAGCAGCGCTCATCCTCTCCTCGAGTTGGTGTACCGGCGCCGTCCGACGGCGGAAGGAGCGCGTAGGAAGCGGAGGTGGGTGTCCTGCGGACCCCACCCCGCCGGAGACCGCCAGGCGCGGCGGGAGGATGTCGGCGCGCGGAGGGCGTGCGTCGCCCCCCTGCCCCGCCCGCGCCCCCCGCCCCGGGGGACCCCGCGCCCCGGGGAAGCCCCGCGCGGGGCGCCGGACGCCCGCCCCAGTCCCTCCGCCTCCCCGAAGCCCGGGGCTGCCTCCTCGGGCCGCGCCGGGGCCGTCCCGCACTGCGCATGAGCGGGAGCCCGGCAAGCCCGTGAGAGGAGCCGCCGCTGCCGCCGCCGTCCATTCGCTGCGGAGCCGGAGGAGGAGGGGAGAGGCCTGGAGGACACCAACATGGTGAGGCACTGCGGCCGCCCGCCCGCCCGCCCCGCCGGCTGGGGGCCGGCGCAGCTGCGCACCCCCGCCCCGCCGCCCTCCGCCCCGTGGCGACCCCGCCGCCCCGAGCCTCCGGCCCGCGGCCTCCGTCCGCTCTCCGGCGGGGCTCTCCTCCCCTCCTCTCCCTTCCTCCTTCGCCCCTTCCCGCCCGGGCGCCGCCGCTACGCGAGAGCCGAGGAGGCGGAGCGGAGCTGGGCCTAGTCGGGAGCCCCGGGAGTTTGGGGCGCGGGGAGAGGCCCCCAGTGCCCCTCGCCGGCCCGGCGCGGGTGAGGGAGGCGTTGGGGCGGGGGGAGGGGATGGGGCAACGGCCCTGCCCTTGCCGGGCCCCCTCGCCGGCTCTATTGTGTCTGACCGGGGTCCGGGGTTCCGGGTGAGGAGCCTCCCCCCGCCCCGAAGCCGGGGCTTCCCCCTCCGCCCCGCCGGCGAGAAGGAAAGACTTTCCCGGCGCTCCTCTCCCTCCTCCGCTCCCAGCTCCAACACCCCTCAAGTCTCCAGGCAGTTTCGCTTGGGGCGGGGTATTAGCCCTTTTCCTTTCTGCATCACCTCTTGATGCGCCCCGTGCTTTTGGAAAAGGAGAGTTTAACTGGCCAGTTGGTGGAGGTTATAGGCGCCTCTCCGCTGAGAACATGAGAAACCGCTGAGCTTAGGGGACGTGGGGCGGGGGGGGGGGGGGGGGGGGTACGGAAGTGCAACCTGTTCTCGTTTCATGAAATTAGGAGAAACAGACTTGCTACCTTTTGAGCACATGTTTTATTTGCTTGGGGTGGGAGGAGTAATTGCTTTATTATGCCAGTTAAAGACATTTGTGATTTTTTAAAAAACAGTTTGTCAAGTTATTCCCCCTCTTCTTTTTTTGTTTGGAGAAAAAAATCGTCTTAGCAGCTTGAAGAAGTGGTAGTCAAGTTATCTGTTTACATTTTGGTAATCATGTAAATAACTGTTTCATTCTCTGTTTTTTAGAAGTGAGGTTTGGCATTATAGTCTGAGCATGAGTTGAATTCCATGCAGGTTACTGTATGAATAGACAGTAAAAATGATATTGTTGTCCTTTTGCTCCTGGGGAACATAAAGGCCTCTTTGAGGAGGGCGTATGTGTGTGTCTGTGTTAAGGGAATGCCCCAGTATCTTTGCTTTTAGTTGGTCTTATTTCTGCTGAATGACACTTATCTAGCCCCAGCCTCCAACTTAGCAGAATTTTGGTATCATGTACGGATATGTGGTTATACTTTGTCATATATTCAGAGGTAAGTTTCATGAAAATTTGCCATTTGTATTTGTAAGAAAACTTTGCCGTGAAGTCCAGGTTAACGTTTAGAGTGATATTGCAGTGTTGAAAGATCTGCTGGGGCATCTGAACAGTTTCTAAAATTTTTAAAGTATTTTGATGGTCAGAGACGTTACTCCTGAAGTTTCCAGGCTCTTGGCATGTAGATGAGTAGTAAGTTTGAAGTAATGAAATGTAATTGCCCGGTGAACACTCTGAGAGAGCCCTGACATGTGCTCTGTTCATAATACTCTGTAAATCATCAGCATCCTCTGGAAACAGCTCTTGATAATGCTCATCACCTGTTCAGGAATTCAGGATTCATGTGGTTCATGCAAGAGTTCAGCTTGGATTGGAGCTCTTAAGCTTCTCTCCTTTTGTTAATATTAAATTAGCTAGTTTTGGAACTTAGCCATAACTCATCTAATTATACCAGTAGTGGCAACGTATCACTAATTTAAAACACTTTCTGTGGCTGAACTCCGATCATGTCACTAGAATTGTCTTGGTATGCCTTGTTAGTTAGAAACGAAATCACCATGTTCTCTAATAGAAGTTAGGCCATAAGAATTTTGTAGTTAAGTTTTCATCATAAATATATAATTGTTTCTTAATAGTTTTTGGGCTATTGTTTTTCTGTGTATTTAGCTAGGCTTATTTCTAGAAGGCATATCGTCAGTTCTAGGGCAGGCTTAAATGATGGGATATCTGAAATATTTTGTATAAAAAAATTGTTCAGTTAACCTGACTACTTAGACCAAAAATAACCCCAAAACGTTAGACAATATTCTATTACTCCTGAAAATATTTTTAAAAGTATTCAAAACTTCTAGGTTGTTTTCTTATTTGTAAGATGACAGGATTGAATTTGATGATTTCTAAAGTTCTGTTCAGCTAAAAATTTTTATTCTAATTTCTGTTAGATGTGTAAAAAGTATGTACTTTGTAACCTACTAAATTTTTATAGATTCACGGCATCATAGTAGGAGTCAGAACTGGTTCCAGAGATCATCTGTTTTACTCCTTTTCCCTTCTACAGAAGAAGAAATTGAGGATCAAGGAGGTTTTGATTTTTTTGTTTGTTTGTTTGTTGCAGAACTGAAACTTTGCTCCTGGTTTACTGTTTCCCCCAGTATTTGTAGTATATGTAATCTTTTAACTCACATGAAATCTAGAGAAATTGTGAAAATTGGATTTGAAATTAAATTTATTCATTTAAGCAGAGGAAAATCCATGTATTATTAATGAATATGTTAAATAACAAAATTCAAATGGATGACTAATGGATGTTAATTACAGTGCTTTTAATGGCTTTCTAAAAAATGTGTGGACTTTGAAATTTAAGATTATATTTTCAATAAATACAGAGTTTATGAGTCCAAATGAATGTAGCCCTGTTTAAGGTGTCTGTTTAGAACTTGTTTCACATTGTTTTGCATAGGCACAAGTAAAGGAGGGTCTTAATTCATTTCAGTAATTATTTATTGAAACACTGTGTGCCAACCACTGTTCTGGGAACTGGGAGAGAGTGTGTGTGTGTGTGTGTGTGTGTGTGTGTGTGTGTGTGTGTTTCACTGAAAAGATGAAAATCCCACCTCTTGAGAGGGCTACATTTTAGTAGGAAGACACAAATAATAAACATAGTATATCTTTTTCTTCTATGTTAGAGGGTGTTAAGTGCTATGGGAGAAAAGCAGTGTTAAGGAGGGGAATTGGGGGCACAGGGGTAGTGGTGTCTGCACCAGTGATGAGGTGAATTTTGAGCAGACTAGGAGAGGAAGGATTAAGCCATGAAGAAATGTGGTAGAGAGAATTTGAGGAACAGTGAGACCAGTGACTGGAGCATTGTGTATGGAGGAAAAGGGCATATTGGGCATTGGAGCTGATGCGATCTGAGCGGGAAGGGGTGGAAATGGGCATGGTTGGGAATTGTAAGGATATTGGGTTTTTACTCCAAGAGAAATGGGAAGCCGCTGAGAGATTTTGAGTGGTATGATAGACTATTTCTGTTCTCCCATAGTGTCGGATTACAATATTGTAGATAATTATTTTTTAAAGCAACCCTTATTTTTTTAAAACAACCCTTTAAAAAATAACCCTTATTATAGTTTTCTTTACCATGTAGCTTCTGTGTAGAGGGTTTTGAATTCTGTTTAAGATGACTGTCTCATCTTTAATAAAAACTAGTTGACCATTGAGTTTACCTAACCATGCTAGTTAATAAAAACGAAACCTCTTCCGTAGATTGTTTTAGAATGTGTTCTAGTAGTTTGTACGAAGTTTAATAACTATATGCAGAAAATTGGACCTTTGGGGAGAAAGAAGGACATTAACATTTATTAACATTGTGTCTGCTAATCAGACAATTTACAACTTATTAATCTCCAGTCTATGAGGTGGATACTCTTACCTCCTTTTAATGTATCTGGAAATGGAGGTTTACTGGTTCTAAATTATTTGACCAAGGTAAAGAGCTAGTATGTGGCAGAGCATGGTTTAGAAGCCTGGTCTCTGATTAACATACTTTGTTTAACCCTCCTTTTTTTTTTTTCTTTCTTTTCTTTTTTTAAACTTAGCAGGCACTTTTTCAGTATAGGTGTGAAATTTTTGATTAGTTTCATTCTTGTTTCTTCCCTATCATATTTTGTAGTGACCTAGTTTTTTTCTGTATCAAATGAAATGATCTGATGTAAACATCTAAGTAATTGAAAAATTAACACTCTTTTGGTACATACAGTAAAAAAGTTGAAAGTAAAATTAACTCTCGTGGTGGTGGTTTTTTGTTGTAAGTTTTAAAAAAGCTGAGCTTATTTCAGTCAAGTGGCTGTTTCCATTATTGCCTTATAGGTTGGGTCAGGCATAATGAAAATCTGTGAGAAAACTTCCTTTTAAATTTCAGTGTGTGGTGTTCAAGTTGTGATAGCATTAGCCATGACATTTGATGAAGAGACATAGTTCCAAATAGGATTCAGTTGCTTTGTGGACACAAATAAGCTCTTGAATAACCTGCTGACTGTCTAGTTTACCTACTCATTTTAGGTGTACACACCCCACCTAAGAAAAAGCAAAAACAGAAGAGAAAAGTGCCAGTAAAGCATTTTTCATCACTTTATTGAATCCATTTTTAAGTAGTTGATACCTAATCACTAACAGTGCTTAGACTGCTTGTTTGTATTGTAAAATTTTAAGAGAGATCTACTTTGAGTTCTTTAAAGAATTCTGTTGCATTACACTTTTGAATCCCTCAACACTGAACATGGCATTCAGCAGCAGATAAATTGCTGAAGTTCATGGCCCATATCTTTGTTATATTAGTGTATTTTCATTTCAGTAAACATTTAGAGTGCTCATTTATTATTCATAGGATTCTAATATTTTTGGATTTAGGATTTGAATAGATACCAGATCTTAGAATTAGGAGATTTCATTTTTCAAGGATCATTTATTCTCTTTATGAAACAAATATCACATGACTTTTTAATGCTAGTCATTATTATAAGTTATTTAACTATGGAATTTTTAAAATCTTATTTAATTCATTCTTTGTTCTTTTGTTTTGTTTTTGCCTGAGTAATCTTTTTGTTAATTCGAGATTTCTTTAGAGAAGATGTTTATGGAGAGGAGAAGTAAGTTTAAATTAGCTACCTTGACTGCTTGTTAGAAATTCCAGTAATAAGATTGGGAGAATCAATTGAAATATGATGGCTAACACAAGTATTTTAAGGGTGTTATTTCTATCCTGTTCTAGATAATCAGGATTTAACAAAAATAACTTTTTAATAGTCAAAACAGTTGCTAAAATCAAAACATTTATTCCATTTACAGTGGAAGTCATCTTTTGAATAATCTTTTAATTCTTAGGTGAGGAGGAGAAAATTCTTTAAATTTATATATTAAAAAAATTTTTTTTTTTTTTTAAATTTTAAGTAGGCTCCACCCCCAGTGTGGGCCTTGAACTCACAATCCTGAGATCAGGGGTTGCATGCTTGACTGAATGAACTAACCAGGAGCCCCCAGAATACTTTTTTTTTTTTTTAATTTTTTTAACTTTTTTTTTTTTTTTTTTTTTTAGAGACAGAGACAGTGTGTGAGCAGGGGAGGGACAGAGAGAGAGGGAGACACAGAATCCAAAGCAGGCTCCAAGCTCCAAGCTGTCTGCACAGAGCCTGATGCAGGGCTTGAACCCACTAACTGCGAGATCATGACCTGAGCTGACGTTGGACACCCAACCAACTGAGCCACCCAGGCACCCCAGAATACTTTCTAAAAACCTATGAGGAAAATCATATAGAACCAAACAAAATTTAGCAACATACAAAACCAGTTTGAATCTTACAAATGTACTTTCTGAAATGCTTTTTACAGTGACTTGCTATTATTTGAAACATCATTGACTACAGTATTACATAGTATATTATTCCATGTTTGATGTAGCATTGGTATAAGCACCTCTTAGAGAAGAGTTTGTCATTGAAAGTACAGGAAGGTTTTTGGATGAATGGTAAGAGGCATAGGCCTAACCATAAATAATTATTCTAAACTGCAGATTATAATTTAAAATAATACTGGTTTTTGTTTTGCTGAATATTTGAAATTGTACTCATTTGCTTATATTCTGGGGGCATAACCTATACATGTATTTGTATTTTCTCTGGGTTTCAAGCCTTGTCATTGGAAAAGGAAATCCTGAGTTTCAGTGCCCCCCCCCCCCCAGTTTTCCATCTTTGTACATTTAAAGCTGTAGATTGTGGTTATCTTTAAAAATAGACTATGACATGACAATAAACATTTTTCTTCCTGTTGAATTACTTTTTTTAAAAAATTAACTTTTCTTAAAAAATAACCCATCACCCTCTTCTCCTCTCCTTAAAAACTTCTAAAAGGGAAGTTTCATCCCTAAATTAGCCTTTTAGTTAGGTTGTGAGGTAATACTTAATGGACAGTTTTTTAGTCAGAATGCAAATTGTTTACATTAGAATGGGGAAAGGTCAATTGATTACTTATTTAACTTTTCCATAAAAATAGGTGAAGAAATCCAGCTCACAATTCCCTTCCTCCTTCCAGTTCACACATAATTAGTCAGTGGTTGCACTTTTGCACTTTTTGTTTTCTCTTTCACTTGATGATAATATAGAGTAAATGGAAAGACTGCAAGCCTTTGAAGCCAGGCACCATGGTTTCATTCCTGGCTCCACTACTTTTTATAGAAGTCTGTCCTTAGATAAATTGAACTCTGAGGCTTAGTATTCTCATTGGTAAAATGGAATCAGTGATAACGACCTTGAAGGATTGTTAGTAATTTAAATGCCTAGCACAGTGTTGGCACCCACTAGGAACTCAAATGTTAGTTGCTAGTTTTCTGATTATGATTGTTAATCATATTTTTCTATTTGCATACAATTATTACTTTTTCTCTGGAGTATTCTTCATGGACTTGAAAGGACTCCTTACCATATATGTGCCAGGTACAGTTCTAAGAGTTTAGCCTGAATTTACGTAACCTTCACACCCTGTTTACAGATGAGGAAATTGAAGCACACAGAGAGAGGTTAAGTAATTTTCCCAAAGTCACACAGCAATTAAGAGGCATAGGTGGGATTAAAATCCTGCCAGTCTGGTTTGAGAGTCTGCACTACTCTACACTAATCATATATTGCCTCTCTGTGCAGGTAGAGGGGAAGAGGATTTCTAGCTTCTCCTACCTAGATTCTTAGTCTGGCTTTCCTGCAGAACTTTGCCCCTAGGTGAAAGTCTTCTCCAGGAGTGGGTAGTCTCATAAGTTGAATTGATTTTTTTCCTTGCACTTTTGACTTCAGACCTGTAATTTTATGGAAAAGTTTTTCATAGATGAATGGTTTGGGATATGGGTAACGTTTGGTTATATCTGCTGAATACTATGTATCATACATGGAAGGTATGGTTTTTCTGGACTTAAACTAGCTCTTCTAAGTTTCAGGTGAAGTTAAATTGTTAATCAGATGGTAAACCCATGAGAAGCTATACACAGCTGTTAGAACTATGGGTGATCATTACAGTGTTTTGATTTTTTAAAGCATGGTCTTTGGGAGCTAGGTTCATCAAATCCTGAGAGAACTAGAATTGAGTTAGAAAACTAATTCATTTAAAATATAAAGACCTTGGTATTTTTCTTTTTGGAGTTCAGACTGAATTTGAAACTTTAAGGGTGAGAAGTTGAAAATTCAGAATAATAGATATAAATGTGTTTTAATTTTTTGCTTAAAAAATATCGCTTAAAAGCATTTCCATTTTGGAATTTTTAGGACTTAGTTGACTAGGAAATACTTCTACATGTTCATTATTTTTATTCGTGGAAATAATAAGAAGAATTTCTTAACATCGTGATCATTGTTATTTTTATTTGTGGAGCATTTCTGTCTCCATTCTTCTATCGCTATAGACTTTATAGGATCAGTGGTAAGATGTACTTGACTACACGATAACTTGGCTACGTCCAGAGTATTGTGTTTATTGTTTTCCAGATAAACTGTTATTTTAAATGTGATTCATAAATTTCTTAAAAATTTTTTTTCATACATTGAGTGAAAAAAATTGCAGACGTGCTGGATTTAAGTATTAAACAATATGTGTTGATTACCACATTTTTTATTTTGGAAAGATGAGCAAATAAGTGCTTTTTACTGTCCAGATTATAGTAATATTTCTAACTTTGGTAACCACATACAATTGTAATTAACTTTCTGTTACAAAAGACAACACTTCTTTTTTTCTATTCCCCTCCCCTCTCTCCTCCCTGCCTCCATTCTCTCTCTTTTTTTGCTAGAATTAAAAATAATCAGAATATATCCTATATTTCATACATTTTACTTATTTCAATCTTGAATTTCCTTGAAAATTTGACAATATTTAGATAATTTTCATATTTGAGTACTGAAGATTGTATTGTCTCATCTTATTTAATGCTTTATCTAGTGTGTTCCTTTTAAATAAATCTTAAAGTGAATGACATATACTTATGAGTGCTGAATCATTGTAGTTGTCACATGTTTTTGCTCTTAGGAAGATCCCCACTGCATTTGTAGTAGAAATAGAGAAAATCCATCTGTTTTTTTCTTTTTCAGTTTTCTGTCCACCCTCTTATCCCCTATGAAATAATTTTCTTTTTGCTGGCTAAATACCCTTTTTCTCTTCCTTAAGTTGATAGAAATTTAAACCTTTGATGCCATACTCAAAATCAGAAAACTTTGCCTGGTACTCCCATGTAGCCTGGGAAAAAAAGTAGGAGTGTTAGAGGGCTCTAGAGATGTGGGAAGGGGCAGCTGTATGTAGTACACTTTAGCTTTACTGTAGGACAGCCTTTGAGATTACGGAATTGAGTGGATCTTCCCTAGTAGAGGGGAAACACATGCTTAAGATTGATTCTAGGCACAGAGAACTGAGAGAAAAATGGTAAGAGTACATTTTAAGTACAAAAAGGGAGGGTACTTACCAGACTTTGCAGGAATGGAATTGCTTATTGCTTCTTGGCCTATCAGGAACCCATCCAGTCAGTTCTACACCAGGTATCATTCATTAGCCTTTATGGTGTTGAAAGTGGATAGCTGCAGCCCTTTTTCTGAAAATGTATTGATATTACCCCACATACTAGAAATTTAAACCAGTTAAAATAGTTTAATTTACATGTAGGCATAATTTATTACATATAATTTTTTTTCAAATAAGATACGGAGTTAAATGATTCATTTGTATAATTTTGTTACTAGTTTGGGTAAGATGATTTTTTATCTTTGTTCCCCCAATTTTCTAATATCTGGCACTATGGCAGGAAGTCATTATAAGCTGAACAGTTCTTTTTGGCTTGCAGAAGTGACTTAAGCTATAGTTCTCCTTGCTCTCTTCAACAAAATTGTTTCAAATTTCAGAGAGCAGAACACTGAATTTAATACTGTATGATGAAACTCCAAGTAATCCTGATTATTTTTCTGCCTCCAACTTTTAGGAGAATGGGAAAAAGTTAATACAGAGAGGTTAATTCAGGCTTAATTAAAAAGCAATTTCCTGGATGTGGCCTGTGTACTTCCAGGTTAATTTCCCAACACTTTGTACAACATTATACAGTGGTCACTGATGATCGTAGTGACCGTCAGATACTTCCCTGTTCTTCAAAGAAGGATTAAAACATATGTCAGTATACTATATCTCTCAAGGGAAAAAAGCATACTCATTTTAAAAATAGTTTTTAATAACAAATCAACGTGGTTTCCTATAAGACTGGTATCTTCCTTGGCATTTGATTTCATTGTGGGTTTGTTGCAATTGAATAATAAATCATGAGACATTTTTCAAAAGCAAAGAATCCAAGACATCTGAGAGATGGGTTGTATAATGTGGTACAAATTATCTGGTCTCCAGAGTTACTACTAAAGTTATACTAAAGTTATTACTTTATTAGAGTTATTACTAAAGTAACAGGAAGTTAGTGAATTTGTAGTTTCTTTAATGGAGAACAGAGGTTGAAATTTTAATCTGTAATCCTAAACAGTAACATATTTACAGAGAGAGAAGAGTGTGGCTGACAAATCAGACTCCAGGGCATAAACAGTTTTAATACTGCAAGACATGGGGTTGGTTTTCATATTTGATTTTACATATTCTTATTTTTACTCTGTAATAGGTGGAAATATTTTGCAGGAATGGAATTGCTTATTACTTCTTGGCCTATCAGGAACCTATCCTGGGTTTAGACTTTGGTAGTCTTTTTCAACGTTTATTTATTTTTGGGACAGAGAGAGACAGAGCATGAACGGGGGAGGGGCAGAGAGAGAGGGAGACACAGAATCGGAAACAGGCTCCAGGCTCTGAGCCATCAGCCCAGAGCCCGACGCGGGGCTCAAACTCACGGACCGCGAGATCGTGACCTGGCTGAAGTCGGACGCTTAACCGACTGCGCCACCCAGGCGCCCCTGGTAGTCTTTTTCTTGAAAATCTCAAAGGGCTTATAAATATGTACAGCATGCAGTGTGGTTTATGGAAAGATTACCAAGACTCAGATTCATGACATCTTTCTGTTCATGTCCCATTTCTACTAATAATAACCTGGGTGATTTTTGAACAAATTCCTTAACTTTCTGGGTCTCTTTTCTCATCTGTACAATCAGGGGATTGAGGTTTGTGATCTATCAGTTTGGGCTAGATCAAAGAT
Source organism: Lynx canadensis (assembly GCF_007474595.2). NCBI lineage: Eukaryota > Metazoa > Chordata > Mammalia > Carnivora > Felidae > Lynx > Lynx canadensis. Next base: position 74,864,953 of record NC_044311.2, on the reverse strand, counting down.
TCTGGGGTTCTCAGATGTGTTGCTTCATCTACAGAACAGTTTCTATCTATTAATGTGTGTCCTACTCATGTGCTTTTTTCCCCTTCCAGTAGTAGCTCGGCAGGAACCCAAGTATTTTGCTGAGAGATGGTGTTAAGGACTTGGTAGGGGGGAGAATAATAGTGAGGAGGCTAAAATTGCACAGGAGTAGACCAGATTGGGGTGGGAAGGGAGGGAGAACGTAGTTCTTGATACTGGGAGAGTAGTGGGTCTAATTGCCCTGCTTTATGTTGCTTAGGGTTCAGGTCAGATGAGAAATGAATCTGTGTCAACATAAGGCAAGTGAGAAGAGGTTATTACAGTATAGAGGCTATTTGGAGAGTGCCTCTGCTAGGCTCAGGCGGAAGGAAAGAGGTGATTCTTCCAGGGGCAAAAAGGAAGAATTCTATTAAAAATTACCTTCGTTGGAAGGATCCAGGGTACTTGTTCATATTTCACTGCTTTCTATTTGAATGCAAATATGAGGAAATTCTCTTGATAATTATCTTGGTTCCTGAACACCGCCAGGAGAAATGTAGGGTACTCATATTTCGTTGCTTTTTCACATTTGGTAAAATAGCAAGAAAACAAGGGGGCGGGGTTGGGAGAATTGTACCCTCTATCCTTTATAATGGGTTTTAGGACTGCAGCTAACACCTGTTAATCTCATTGTTCCCTGGGGTCCATGACTGTTCTGGCTGGCTAGATAATGTCACTTTCTTCCCCAACACTCCTTCTGTATCCCTTTAGAGCTTTGTGCTTGGTCAAGATTGTGAGAGTAGCTGTACTTCCCTTCTAGAGCCTTTATATGTGATCAGGATCCACCTTTAGGAGAAATGTAGGTGGTTGAATTTCCTTTACTTTTTAATTTTTTCTGTAAAATAATACCAAATTTTGTGTTTCACATTAAAAAATTTGTCTTTTTGATTGACAGATCAAAAATAAATCTCAAAATATTTTAATATTTTATGAGGAAAAGTATTACTAAGAATGGTCAGCCATATAGAAATATTTAGTCATCTGTGATTTTACGTAGAGTTTCAATTTATTTTCTGGTTTCAATAGAACAAGTTGAAATCATCGCAGAAGGATAAAGTTCGTCAGTTTATGATCTTCACACAATCTAGTGAAAAAACAGCAGTAAGTTGTCTGTCTCAAAATGACTGGAAGTTAGATGTTGCAACAGACAATTTTTTCCAAAATCCTGAACTTTATATACGAGAGAGTGTAAAAGGATCATTGGACAGGAAGAAGTTAGAACAACTATACAATAGATACAAAGGTGAGTGCTTATGACTAAATGTTTTGAACCAGGTTTTCCACAGTTGCATGCTTCTTGTGAGGAATCAGACATACATAGAATATAAATTGGGTGGATGTGTTCTACAGAGCTCTGTAGATCTTAGAATTACTTCAAGAGAGCTGAGAGAAATTACTTTCTTCTTTTCACTAAAATTTCTTCTTAGCCTCTTTATTTCTTCTTCCCTTATCTTCCCTCTTTTTTTTATCCCCCATGATCCAATTTGAAAATAGTGACTGGGGGCCTGGATTTTCCCCCTCATTTTTATAAAACTCAGCTGAACCAATTTTAAGAAAACCTGCATAATAATTTTAACAACCTTTGAAGAATTATATTCACTTTTAAAAAGTTAAATAACATATAATGAATAAAGAAAAAGTTAATAGTTTCTCCTTCTTTATTTTCCTCAGGGAACCAATATTTAATAGCCTGGTGTAGGTCCTTCCACGTCTTTTATGTTTATACAGAAATAGTGTACAGTTTCTTTCAAAAATTTTCCAAAAGTGAGATGTTTTATCCTTAACTCACCCCCCAGAGTCAAAAGATATGCGTGTTTTTTATTCCTAGAGATGTTATAAAATCACATACAACCACACACTATATGAGTGCCTCTTTCTCCTTTTATTACATTAAAAATTTTTGCTTTCTGATGAGTAAATATCGATAATTGAATTTTTTCTTTAATTTGGACAACAGATGCGTATATTGTTGAGATTGGGATTGAATTGCAGAGTTTACAGTTTTTCTGATTTTCTCTTAAGAAATGATTGTCATAGTAAAATGAACTTTGCTCTAAGAAAACAAATTCTGTACATAACAGTGTTAATTTATTGAAACAATTTTTGTTAATGTTTATTTTTGCAAATGAGCAAGCGAGCAGGGGAGGGGCAGAGAGAAAGGGAGACAAAATCCCAAGTAGGCTCTATGCCGTCTGCACAGAGCTCTATGCAGGGCTCGAACCCACGAACTGTGAGATCATGATCTGAGCCTAGACCAAGGTCAGAGATGCTTAACCAACTGAGCCACCCAGGTGCCCCCATAAGTGTAAACTTAGAATGCCTACTTAAACAAAATATGGATATGTTCAGAAAAAAATCCTTTTTTCCTGTACAGGAGCATCTGATTTTCTGAATGTGTGTGAGTATGGGACATTCTTTCACATGATTAAATGAATCAGTGAATAAGTGGAACTTTTAAATATCAAATGCCCGTGTGTGTGTGTGTGTGTGTGTGTGTGTGTGTGTGTATCCTCCAGTTCATCTTAAGATTGCTAATTAAGGGACATACTGGCTTTAAATAATATAGGGGGAAAATATCTGTTAGAATATTATCATTTCATATCTCTGATCTATTGTGATTTTTTTTAATGGAATAAAAAGCATTACTTTTTCTGGTTATAGGCATAACACTAATTTACTATTGCACTGTTATTTTTAAAGATCCTCAAGATGAAAATAAAATTGGAATAGATGGTATACAGCAGTTCTGTGATGACCTGGCACTCGATCCAGCCAGTATTAGTGTGTTGATCATTGCGTGGAAGTTCAGAGCAGCAACACAGTGCGAGTTCTCCAAACAGGAGTTCATGGATGGCATGACAGAGTTAGGGTGAGTATATTATTACCACAGGAAATTAGGTATATTACTATGAGAATTACTATGTAGAATTGAATTGTGTTGTGAATTTTTAAATGTCAGTTTTAAAATTTACCAGCCTACAAACATTGGTATAAATATACTAGTTCCTTCCCATGTTACATAGTTTTCTGGGTTTGTCAAGTTATCTGTGTAGTTCAGCCTATTCCACTTGCATTATACTTTTATCATTTGTTTGTAAGGGGGAGGTTCATTAGCATTAAAATAAATCACTATGCTTTAATATTTAACATTCATAAGTGAAATGAGCAAGCTATAATTCATTTCTCAATGTGAGGTTCTGTGAACTCTGAATTTATAAACAAACTCCTAGAATGTAAAATCTTGGAAGTTATAATCACTTGACAGCTGATTAGCTAAATGTCTTGGGACCAATACATTAAAAGGTCATGGGTAGAGATTTTACTTACGGTGTCTAGTTGTCTCTATTTAATGAGAATATGAAAAAGTATTCAGTCTATGGATGGGTAACAGGCTACCCTTTCTGTTTTTAGTGGATGATGAGTAATAATGGCTAACATTTGTTGAATATTCATTTTATTTCAGGAACTAATGCTAAGTTTAGTATTTCACCTGCCTCCTCACAACAATTTTGTTAGAGAAGTTGTGTTTATAGACCCATTTTAGAGATGAGGAAAGTGAGGTACAGAGAAATTATAGAATTAGGTAAGGATCTAATTAAAGATTAGAGTCAGGATTTGAACCCAGGCATTCTGATTCTTGAGCCTGAGGGACATTGTAATCAGTCAGGGGTCCAGACAACACAAAAACCATGGCAGTAATTTGAACAGAAAATTTTTTTTGAATCATTGTATTGTGTAAAAGGGGTAAAAAGAAAACTCAAAGGTATAACAGCGGTGGCAGTTGCAAGAAGCTGCTGCCATCCTTGTGGCTGAGGGAAGTGAACTAGGAAGGAACCTAGAAATCCCTGCAAGGCTGAGATTCAGACCTCCAGAGGAGAGGGTGTGGCTGCTGCAGGAACACGGTGCCTGTGATGCTTGCTTTGCCTGCCACTCTGGTAGAGAAGAAACTGGCTAGAGGCCACTTGCTGCGGAGCCCTGTGAGTTGCCACCATTGGTGAACACTGCTGGGAGCTCCGAGCACACTCAAACCCTTGCTCTCTGCAGAAAACAAACTGGGATAGGAAAAGGTCCTTCTTCTTCTTCCATCCATTCATCGCCCTCTATTGGTAGAACCTACCAGTGAGCCAGCTCTAAGAAAAACTGTCTAACGATTAGTAGTCGACTGCAGATAGTCATGAAATAGGGCAAAGAAGGGTAGGTTTAAAGCTGAGGAGCAATAAATTAATAGCTGGCCTAGACACTGTGTTCTACCTCCCAAGCCAGTCCTGTTCTGAACTTGTTGGAATTTTCTATGCTAGGACAGGTTTCATTAGAACTCCTTTTCCATTTGAAACTGAATTCACATAAAATGTAATGAACTTCCAAATCAGAATTGTCATCTACAAACTAATGAGCTGGAAGGTGTTCTAAAGAACATAGAAGGGAAATAAAAGCAGAAATGATTAGAAGGAAAATGGGATGATGGGTTGGTGGAATTCATACAGAGTATTTTTGCCCTCAGGCTATTTTATGGAAAGTAACATGGGTACAGAGACCCTTTCAATTCCTTGGAAATTGAACGCAAGTGTAGAAAAAGCTTAATACCGATTTGAGATAACCAGTTGGAGATGGAAGGGGGCTCAGCTGATACTTACTATTAGGCTTTGTATAACAACACAATTTCAAGGGAATGCTTCCTTCCTCACCTAAGCAAGTGGTGAGGACTTGGACTCGTGACCTGTTACCATGTAAAGAGTATCCGCTACAGTTTAATCTAATGATTGTTACGGTGATTACCGTACATTCTCATTTGTTCACTGCAGCTGACTCCTACAGTTTGGGTGTGTTGATAGTCCAGTGAATTACATAATTGGAAGTAATAGCTCATTTCTTTTAAAAATAGTAATTCTGATATTGAATCACTCCAGACCTTTTCTTCCTCTAGCTAACCCCATTCTTGTTTATGTAATGTAAAAGGATGAAACTTCAACTAACTGATTTTTTTCAAAAGTTCTGTGAAATATAAGCTGTCATAGGAGTAAATTTAGTCCTTAATTTATAGTGAAAAAGCTAATCTTTTGTACTCTTAATTTTACAACGTAGATGTGACAGCATAGAAAAACTAAAGGCCCAGATACCCAAGATGGAACAAGAATTGAAAGAACCAGGACGATTTAAGGATTTTTACCAGTTTACCTTTAATTTTGCAAAGAATCCAGGACAAAAAGGATTAGGTAAGAATTTTTAAAAATTATATTGGTGTCTCAAATATATTCAAATACATTGATGGTGTCACTTTTGATTTGTAGTAGAAAGTTTTGTGTTTTGAGCATAAAGTCATTGTGAAAATACCAATTATTGGAAAACAGAAACAATGAACTTCTAGTTAATCAGAAAATACCATGGACATTCAATAATAAGTTACCCTGGAATACCGTATCTGAACTACTGATTTTTTTTTTTTTTTTAAGAACTGCAATATAGAAAATAATTGTTAAAATTCTGATATACATTTGTACATTTATCTACTTATATATATTTTATATATTATCTAGAAGATCTTATAGGATCATAGGATCATAAGTTATTTCAGCGTGGATCTGTAGAAATGGCATTGTAAGATTTCTGAGTCATAGAGTGCCAGAGAAATCTATTCTTTTTGGTTAGGACTTCTTTAGAAGCTATAAGAAAGAATAAAAGTGATGATTATCATTTATAATCTTATCCAGAAATCTTATCCATAATCTTCCACTGTTAACAGTTTAGGTCAATCAATTTATGCTGTATGTAATATCCATACACTTGCTTTGGGGATGGCTAGGGGGTATGGAAGTAAAAGCTACAGTGTAATTTACAGTTTATCTAGAAAGATTTAATGATAGGTAAGACACAATAATAAACGTGTGTGAGAGTGTGTTAGGTAAAAGGAGAAATGAGTAAAAGGAGGAACGGTTGGGAAGTGCTTCCTGGGCAAGATGAGATGTTAAACTAAAGGATATGGTATTTGGCTAGGCAAGGGAAGATAAAAGGTGTTTGAGAGGATGGTTAAGAATGAATGTCTCAAACTTGAGAAATAAGCTTGGCCTCTTTGTAGAAGAGAGAAAACACTGATGTGATGTTAGTGGGAATGCTTATTTGGAGATTAAGTTGGTGAGATGTAAGGCTCGATAACCAGAGGCTTCTTTTATAAACAGGACAGAAATGTTTAAATTGGAATTTGTGGACAATGAGGATGCACTGAAGATTTTGACGATGGCAGTATCTTCCATTGAATGTGCACTTGCAGTGTGCCTGGCAGTGTGCTAAGTACACACGCTTCTTCATTTCATGTTTAGCAGTTTTAAGAGTTATTCTTTCATTCAGTAATTCATCACCTGGCATGTGCCTGCCAGATACATACTCATGGAGTGCAAGCCATTTTTTTATCCTTATTTTACAGATGAGGAAACAGGCGCAGGAAGGTTAAATTACTTACCCAGGGATGGAAGTGAGTTTCCTTTTGATTTTGAAGATACAGTAGTTGGAGAGGCTAATAGGGGCCTCTTGTACTAATCCTTCTTTATATTTTAAGTTAGAGGGAAAAAGCATTGAGAAAAGGACTATGTGAATAGGGATTATACCGAGGAAGTGGTTGAAAGCTAGCGAAGAAGGGATAAATGTGCAACATTAGTGTTGGAGAATTGGCCTGAAGAGTGACTGAACATGATTGAATTGATTGAAGATTTACAAAATATCTGTAAAGCAAAATGACAGATAATGAGCCTCATTTCCAACTGATTCTTCAGTTTAGGTTGAATTTTCTTCTTGTAGGAAACTACCTAATTTTGTAGGCAAAATAAGCTGGATGGTTAATATGTAGGGTTAGTTTCTTTATTATCTGTGACCATCAGTTAACTGGGCTGTTTTTTTTCTAGTTTCCTCCTTCCTTCCTTCCCACAAATAAAAACTGATTACAGGTTTTGAATTTACATGTATACACTAAAATAATTATTTTTGTTGTGTTTAGAAAGGTAGCATAATATTTTGATAAGATTAAACAAAATGTTACAAATATAAAATGTTGACTTAAATGGGCTGAATCTATTTCGTTAGTTATGTCCCCAACCCTTATTGGAGCACGGAAATAATGATATTTTGGAGTGAATATATAGTTTTGATACTGAATCTTAGTTTTTATTGTATGTGGTAAAAATAAAGCAAAAAAAAAATCTTACTACATATTGGATATATTAACATAGTAAATTGGAATTTTGGATTCTAGGGAAAATTGCAAAAAAGACTGTACAGAATTAGATTTAAAAATTTATTTTATTACCCAAAAAGTATTGAGCTTAAGAAAATTGTATTAGTTGTTTAATGGGTATGGAGTTTCATTCTGCAGAAAAAAGAGTTCCATTAATTGGTTGCACAACAATGTGAATGCACCCAACACTCCTGAACCATATGCTTAGAAATGGTTGAGATGGTAAATTTTGTTATGTGTATTTAATCCCACATTTAGAATTTAAAGAAAAAATAGAATATATAACACAGAGTGAGTCCATGTAAAATATGGACTTTAGTTAATACTTGTATATCCACATTGGCTCATCAGTTGTAAGAAATATACCACACTAAAGCAAGATGTTAAAAATAGTGGAAAATGGGGGGTGTGGAGGTATACGGGAACTGTCTGTACTTTCTGCTCAATTTTTTCTGTAAGCCCATAACTAAAAAATTCTTAATGTAAAAGAGAAAAAAATGTAATAGACAAATCGTAATTTCTCCCTTTGTTTAGCATTGGTGTTGTGTGTCAGGAAATGTAATGACTTGCTTAGTTGAAGAACTTAATTAAAAAGAAAACAGTTTTCTTGACAGCCTTTCTAAGGGCTCACAGGACTCTTAAATTACAGTACTTGGCAGGGAAGAATTAGAAGATCATAGGAGAGGAGGTGAGGCCCAAAACAAATTGGCAGAGTGACAGTGACAGCACTGTGGTTTATTTATAAATAGCTGTGCTAGTTATAATGAGAGCTGGTGTTTTCCATATTTCCTCATTTTCCTTGACACCTGATTTCCTTTGACACCAGGATAGGGTGCTTCCTCTGTCACCGTCTGCTTCAGTCACCTGCCATTTCTGGTAGTCTTCTGAATCTTAAATTAGAAAATTTATGAAATACCTTTCAAACCTATCCAAAGTTGCATCCATAGCTGATGCTCATTTAGTTTCTACTTTGGACACACATTGTTTTAGGAAGTGGTCCATTCTTGTCACAGAATACTCCTACTTCTTACCACACAGTTCTTCCTTATGAAGTGAACATCTTTCTTCCACTGCGCTTATTTGTCCTCCCCTGCAGTACGAGGAAGTCTGACCATCGAAAGATTGCTGTCACTTACCCCTTCTTTTTCTTCCGGGTCAACATTCCAATTACTTTAACTGTTCTTCATTTGAGAAGAGCTTTGTTATTCTTGTTACTATCCCCTCTCAGGCATATTTCCAATTTGTCAGTTTCTCTCAAAATAGACTCTTACTTAAAGCTGAACATAATACTCTTGAAGGAGGTTGTTTGTAATAGAGAGCACCAGGACTCTGTTCTTTTTTGTGAGACTGTCCATTCTGTTTAGTCAGGAATTACATTTGTTCTTTAGCAACCATGTCATGTTTAGGACACTCCTGAACTTTTATTAGACTAAAGTTCATAGGTTATTTTCTTGTGAACTGTGGTTCAGCTAGAATCTTATACCTGTGCAGTTGATTTAAAACATTTTAAGATTATTTGCTAGACATTTACTTTATTATTTAGAAATACTTTTATAGAGTATTTTTAAAGCACATTTTCATCTATATAATCCCATTTAGTTCTTGTAAAAGCCATTTGAGCTAACTGAAAACCTATTATCCTTTTCATTGTAAAGATGGAGAAATTCATGGTCAGAGAGGCTGACTTATTAAGTTAAGGTCACTTAACTTTAGAGTTGGTAGAACTGGGACTCAGTCTCTGATCTTCTGACTCCATATTCTATATTCTTTTATATTATGTTGTGCTACCTGAAGATATTTCTAAGTAAACAAAGACATTGTGAATAGGATTGTTAATCACCATTCCATCCTCTCATGAGTTGGCAACATTTTGTTTCCTTTACAGACAATGTTTGGATCCAGTCTCAGTTCATTTCCATGTTCATTCAGACCCAGTTCATCACCTTTTATGAAATTCCACGTTGCCCTTGTGGATTTTGCTTGACACTGGGATTACCTCTGTTTGTAATTTTAATTTTACTTTAAAGGTCTTAAGAATTCATTCTGCAATATCTCAGTTTTAGGCAATGCTGTTATTTGCTTGTCTCTTTTTCTCTGTCTTTTCCTTCTAACTATTGTTGTTGCTTATTACCTAATTGCTCACTTTGCTCTTTTCCTATACTGCTTCAGAATCTATAAGACTACTTTTAAAAATTATTAAAAATAAATAATAGTGATAGTAAGGACTCATATATTTATTTCCCAGGCACTGTTCTCATTTAATTAACTCGTATTAACTTGTGTAATCCTTACAGCAGCCCTGTGAGAGTAGGTACTATTACCTTTATTTAAAAACAATTTTTTTAATGTTTGTTTTTGAGAGAGTGAGAAAGTGAGAGAGCAGGGGAGGGGCAGAGAGACAGAGAGACAGAATCTGAAGCAGATTCCAGGCTCCAAGCTGTGAGCACAGAGCCTGACATGGGGCTCAAACTCACAAACTGTGAGATCATGATCTGAGCTGAAATCAAGCGCTTAACCAACTGAGCCTCCCACGGGCCCCCTATTACCCTTTTTATAAAAGAAAATTTTCTTTTTTTGACGTTTATTTATTATTGAAAGAGTCAGAGTGTGAGCAGGGGCGGGCAGAGGGAGAGGGAGACACAGAATCCAAAGCAGGCTCCAGGCTCTGAGCTGTCAGCACAGAGCCCGACGCGGGGCTCGAACTCACAAACTGCGAGATCATGACTTGAGCTGAAGTCAGACGCTTAACTGACTGAGCCACCCAGGCGCCCGTACCCTTTATTTTAAACTGAATTGTAGAGCGGTGAACTCAGTTACCCAAGTTGCCTTAGCTAGTGGTAGAGTTGGGATTTAAGAGGCTCAACTGTAAACTCCTATTTTAAACCACTTCTCTTTAGCTAGGCTGTTCTCTTTGTCACTCAGGCAATTCTATCTAAAGGGCAGTTTTTCCTATACTTGTGGCAACTGACATTTTATCCCTGTACAATCTTTTTCTTTTTTTTCTTTTTTTTGAGAGAGAGCAAGTGGGGGAGGGGCAGAGAGAGAGAGTCCTAAACTGGCTCCGTACTGTCAGCTCAGAGCCTGATGTGGGACTTGAACTCACGAACTGTGAGATAACCACCTGAGCTGAAATCGAGAGTTGGATGCCTAACTGAGCCACCCAGGTGCCCCAAACTTACTAAATCTTTTCCGGTATTCCCTTTTCATTGGAAAATATTTTTATCGACTTGTTAGTCTGTGAGCATGAAGTCAGGAGCATTTTAAGTCTGTCTGGGTGAGTTTGTAAAAAGTCTTCACAAAAATGATTAATTTTTGAGTCTTGAAGAATGAGTGTATGTTTCCAAGGCCAAAAGAAAAAGAAGCCACGTCTGTTGTGGAGAGATGGGCAGCTTCAGTTGTTCAGAGGTGAGCGACATAGCACCTTTGAGGAACTGCAAGTAAATTCATTTAACTGGAAGTTGTAGATTTTATCTAAAGGCAATAGAAAAATAATCGCAGAGTTTAAAAAAATTTTAATAGACTTTATTTTTTTAGCTGCTTTAGGTTTACAGCAAAATTCAGTAGAAGGTACAGAGATTTTTCTATATACCCTCTGCCCCCACACATTATATAGCTTCTCCCATTATCAACATCCCTCACCAAAGTGGTACATTTGTTACAGTGGTACCTATTTTGACACACCATTATCACCCAAAGTTCAAGTTTACATCAGGGTTCACCCTTGATGTTCTACATTCTGTGGGTTCGGACAAACATAGGATGACCTGTATCCATGATTATAGCATCATGCAGAGAAGTTTCACTGCCCAAAAAGTCCTCTGCTTTGCCTGTTCATCCTTTCCTCCCTCTTAACCCCTGGCAACCACTGATCTTTTTAGTGTCTCCATAGTTTCCCTTTTCCGGTATGTCCTACGGTTGGAATCATGTAGTGTATAGTCTTTTCAGACTAGCTTCTTTCACTTAGCGATATTAATATGCATTTGTTTTCCTCCATGTCTTTTCATGGCTTCATGGCTTATTTTGTTTTAGCATTGAATAATATTCCTTTGCCTGGGTGCACCAGAGTTTATATAATCTGTCTGTCTACTCAAGGACATCTTGATTGCTTCAAGTTTTGGCAATTACAAATAAAGCTGCTGTAAACTTCCATGTGCAGGTTTTTGTGTGGACATAAGTTTTGAGTTCATTTGGGTAAATACCAAGGAGTGGCTATTGCTGAGTCATATGGTAAGAGTATGTTTAGTTTTGTAAGAAACTGCCAAACTGTCTTCCAAAATAGCTGTGCTATTTTGCATTCCCACCAGCAATGAATGAGAGTTCCCGTTGCTTCACATCCTCGCGAGCACTTGGTGCTGTCAGTGTTTTGGATTTTGGCCATTTCAGAAGGTGTGTAGTGGTATCTCATTGTTTTAAACATTGAAGAATTTTAACATGGAAGTTACGCCACAAATTTGTATGTCTAAAGGTCCATATGAAAATACTGTGGTTCTTTAAAAAGAGTGGAGGCAGAACAAGAATGATTGGTTATGAAGCTGTGTGGTGATTTAGCTAGACACGAAGAGGACCCTCATGTTGGCCCTGCCAGTAGGGATGGGGAAGAGAGAGATTTAAAAGGTACTTAGAAGCCAAAATGAAAGAACTCTGACTGGAAGTGTGTGATGAGGAAGAAAGGAGTTTATCAATTCCGAACACCTTTAAGGGGACATTTGGAACTGTGTAGGGGTGTTTTTTGGTTGTCATAATGACTGAGGGTTTCTTCTGGCATTAGATGGGTGCTAAATATTCTTCAGTGTATAGGGCAGTTCTTGACAATGTGAAATTGTGTTTCATTGAGAAACACTGTAGGGTGATGACATTGAGAGAAGAAATAAGCAGGTCTGTAGAGGAAGATAATGAGTTCAGTTTGAGCTCTGTTGAATTTGAGCTGTTTATGGATACCCAGTTGAAGTTGTCCATAGGCAATTAGATATATGGATCTAAAATATAGAGATACAAGTTTCAAGATTTAGGAGTTGTTAAAGACAATTAAGTGTCTAATGTGAAAAAAGGCAAGGGTTTGAAAAATCTACAGGGATTATAAGTGGTTCTTGCTGACACACGGTATCACAGAACACCAACATCAAGTGGATGAATGGAAGAAGGGGACCCAGTAAAAGAGAATGAGAAAGACAGGACAGAGGGAAATAATAGAGTGCTATCATTAAAGCTGAAAGAAGTGACCTTTCCATCTAGGAGGCATATTCAATTTTGTCTAATATGGCAGACAGCCAAATCAAGGAATAAAAGTGTTTATTTGGTAGAGATTACTTTCAATCTAGTTTATGGAATTAAAAAGTGTATGGGAGGTTAGGAAATGGGCAATGAATGTAGATTACAAAAAGTTAACCTAAACCTTCATACATGATACACATACACTTCTACCCTTGTCAGATTCTTTCCTTAGTGTATCACCTGACAAATGGGCATTTATAGGGTGTCTCATGGTTTGTAGTTATTTGATTATGTCTGTTGTTTCTTATCCTTATTTTGTGAAAATTTGTTGAATAGGAAAAAAATGCTAGTACTAGTAATAAGCTTAGTTCTCATAAATTTAGTGCATTTGAAGTGAAGAAGGAAAGCATTAAGCATGCTAATAGCCATTTTACTGCACCTGAAGCAGACAATTACATGTTTAGTTGGTAGAGAAAAGAACAAAATTAAAGACCCTGGAAAGAATATTGTCTATAGAGCTTTGAAGTCTGCAGAGATTAAAAAGGTATTATGGTTAGGAATTGGTGGCATGTTTCTAGTTTTCTTAAAACCTGGGGATCTGAATTTGACTTTTAGACATGCATTCAGAAGCACATTATGTATAAGAGTAGAAGACTCTATGTACTGTTTCAAGATTTTCTGTGAAGAGAGGGAGAAAGAGGGTAGCTAGTTAAGGGGATGAGAGACCCCAAGAAAATTCTTTTTAAAGGGAGGAGCTACAACCTGAGCTGTTTCTTTGTGAAGCAGGAAAAGGCAGAAGACAAAGCAAAGTTGAAGATGTAGGGAGAGAGTAAAACTAATCAGTAGACAGGATTACTTGAAGAGGCAGGATGTATTGAGAACAGTGGTGTTAGGGGCTTATCCTTGGATAGGAGAAAAAAGTGCCACCTTTTCCACTGAGTTTGAAGGAAGACATAATGATGGATTCGAAGGTAAGTAGTACATTTGCACATGGAACTGTAGGAAGTTCATTCTTTCAGCGGTTTCTGAATGCCTACTGTGTGTTTCAGTCTACTAGTTTGGGGATATTTTGTCCCTATCCTTGAAGAAGTGAAGGTCCAGTGAAGAAGGGGAATTTTTTGCTTTATGGTCTTTATATTGTTTTTTGAGGTAAAATGTGAACCTCTTTGGAGTCTTCACTAGTCTCATGGTTCTTCCAATTATCAGGAGTGTTTTAGAGATCATTATCTAGAAGGACTTTTACTTGGGATATGATTTTTTCTGACCCAGAGATGTAAATTTATTCATAAAAAGCTTGATACTTTATCTTAATTGGTGTAATTCCTTGAAAGTGATCATAGGTCTTTCTGTCATGACAGGTATGGTACTTTCTTGTGGCAGTATGGTTTCACTCTGTTCCACATGCAGTTAAATAGCCATTTATATCATCTTCATCAAACTTTTAAAAAAGCAAATCTTAGTTGGTTAATTTTTAAATCAATATTCTTAATGGTCTCTGAAATCCAGGATCAGTCATTGTAGATAGCAGTCCTTTGCATTACAGCCTGAAGATGTACATCAGTGGTTCTCAACTGGGAGCACTTTTGCACCCCAGGGTAGCTTTGGCAATGTCTGGAGACAGTTTTGGTTGTCACCACTGGGAGTAGGGTGGAGCTTTGGGTAGAGGCCAGGGATGCTGCTAATGTCATATAGGACAGTCCCCCACATCAAAAAATTATTTGGTCCCAAATGTCAAAAGTGCTGAGGTTGAGAAACATCGGTGTACATTAACATTTTAATACTTACAATCTAGTCAAGTATGCTTCTCTACATTATCTACATTAAACTTCAGAACCCCACCCCCACCCCCATGAGGTAAGTGGCATTCTTTTTGCCCTGAAGGGTTGTTCATTGGTGAGGGAGACAGGATACAAACCTTAATCTTATCTCTGTATGAAAATTTGAAAACCTAAGTATTTAGGAAAAAAGCTATTCATTCATTCATTCATTCATTCATTCATTCATTTTATTTATTTATTTATTTATTTATTTATTTATTTGGCTATCTTTGGTCTTACCTGTTTTTTTTTTGCAGGGATAAATATTCATGGAATTTGAAATACATAATTTATTTTTAATATTACAGATCTAGAAATGGCCATTGCCTACTGGAATTTAGTGCTTAATGGAAGATTTAAATTCTTAGACTTATGGAATAAATTTTTGTTGGTAAGTTCATGTTTTCTGCAGCTCATCTTTTCTCTGCATTTTTACTTTGAAGATAATTAATATTATTTGTTTTTAATATTTATTTATTTTTGAGAGAGAGAGAGAGATTATGAGCGGGGGTGGGGCAGAGAGAGGGAGACACAGAATCCAAAGTAGGTTCCAGGCTCTGAGCTGTCAACACAGAGCCTGACACGGGGCTCAAACTCACGACCGTGAGATCATGTCCTGAGCCGAAGTTGGATGCTTAACTGACTGAGCCACCTAGGCTCCCCTAAATTAAAATGTTTTTTAAAGCATGACTAACTCAGAGCATGTAGTAGACACAGAATGAGAAATTTGATTATCATAGCTTGATTACACAGGTAGTTCTGCATTCTTGAATTTAGCATTGTTTAGACTGATGTTTTGAAACTTTTTGGTGATTTGGATGTTATTTGCTTATTTTTTTAAAAAATAGGAACATCATAAACGATCAATACCAAAAGATACTTGGAATCTTCTTTTAGACTTCAGTACAATGATTGCAGATGACATGTCTAATTATGATGAAGAAGGTAATGAAAGTTTTTCCTTAATTTTTTTTTTAATTTCTTTTATCACACACTCTTGACCTTCTTGTCTACATCTGTTTTTCTTAGAGTTGGGATTTCTGTCTTCTGATTTTTTGTGCTCTTATGAACATATAAAATGCCTTTGTCCTCTTTACCAATCTCTCTTCTATTTCTTTAAATACCAACTCAGTACTCCTGTCTTCCAGAAAGGCAGAGTAGTTTTCATGCATGTTTTAGATTTTCAGTTTACTCATTACTCTTCTTACTGTCCTTTCTATTTTTGTGTTTTTTATTATCTGTCTTGTCTTTGAATTTGATTGTAAACTCAAGTTTAGTGACTTTGTCTAATTTGCAATGCACTTCAGCTGTCTACCATAGTACTATTGACATTCAGTAAATGTGATATTTGAATCCTATCAATTGAATGCTTTTCTGATATTTTGTCATGTGTATAAAAGATGGTGTTAACCATCTACTACAAGTGATGTGCTTTTGTCTTTTGAGAGGTGGCAGTGATCTGATTTCTTCACATATACTTACGTAGCCTCCCTTGAGAATTAGCAGGATGTGTTTTTGAGACTGTTGAATAGAGGTAGTCTTTGAGAAATCTCCAGTGACCTTGGCCTCCTTAAAAGTGTCCTGGAACTATGTAATCTAACCAGAGATAATATTATTTTTTCTCTTTGTTTTCATTATGATGTCTAGTCTTTACTAATAAGTGAGAAATGTCTAATCTGGTGATAATTGTGCTTTCTGTTAGGCCTTACACAAAACTGGAGAACTTTCTGATTTGGAGGTT
This sequence comes from Lynx canadensis, assembly GCF_007474595.2. Lineage (NCBI taxonomy): Eukaryota > Metazoa > Chordata > Mammalia > Carnivora > Felidae > Lynx > Lynx canadensis. The sequence goes on along the minus strand of NC_044311.2, from coordinate 74,848,905 downwards.
GGCATGTGGATGTGTAGAGGCATGCATATCTGCAATTTAAAATCTCTTAGCAATTTATTGTCCTGAAATAGGATAGAGTTTGAGACTTGCTGTTAATTTCCCTTGTAAGTTTGTCACAAAATGCCTGGAAACTTTTTTCTTCCTATCTAACTGTGCTCTCAGTGCTGGCAGCATGCCATTATAGCATGGCCATTTCTTAGGCTGCCAGTTTGGGGGCCTTCAGAAAACCATATTATTCATTGATTACTAGGAGAGTTATCATTTGTTATTCAGGGGCTGATCAAGCGTTGGAATAATAGAGCAGAGAGAATACAAGAAGTATGTTAGGTAGGAACTCTAAAAAGCTAGAATTTTGGGAGTCTTCTCAGTGGGAATATTTGTAATGACACACTTTAACTGTTATAGGGAAGGCATTTTAAAAGTAAAGGATTCTCTTAAAATGTTAGCCCTATTTCTGATTTTCTTTCTTTCCCTTTCCCATACTTTTTTTTCTTTTTCCAGGAGCATGGCCTGTTCTTATTGATGACTTTGTGGAATTTGCACGCCCTCAAATTGCTGGGACAAAAAGTACAACAGTGTAGCACTAAAGGAACCTTCTAGAATGTACATAGTCTGTACAATAAATACAACGGAAAATTGCACAGTCAATTTCTGCTGGCTGGACTGAACTGAAGATCAATCCTCACAATTCAGACTGAGGGTTGTGTCGAAACTTTAAGGATACATCTTGGACCATATCGTATTTCATTCTTCTAATGGTGGTTTGGGCTTGTCTTCTAGTCTGGGCCGCTCTAAACATTTATAATTCCAACATTGTGGATTTCATCTTATATCTGTGGACCATCCTAGTTTATTCTCCCATAAGTCTTAGGAGCTTTATGGTGATTATTTTGAGGTTTCCATTCTTGCATAAAGCACAATGCTGTCTTCATCAGAAAACAGTTTGGCATAAGAATTAAACATATGAACATCACAAACAATTTATAAAAACTTCTTAAATATATGCTTTGGGCTAGTTGCAAAGACTATGCTGATAGCACTTCCAATGAGAGTGATATATTTAAGTGTACCGGATCTGGAATGGTGTTTTGGTTTGGGGGGATTTTTTTTTTTCCCGGGCAAATCACATGTATTGTTGATGTGAGTAGAGTAACTGATGTCAAAATAACCAATGTGAAAAATTTTTAGGATAACTTGGTGTGCCTACCTGAAAAATTTATTGTGTTTCAGACCCTCGATTTCAAAAGGTTCCACAGAACTAGTCTGCACTTACCTTACCCATGTTTATATATAGTTGTCTTAACAGGGAGCTTTTATTTAGAAAATGTCTGCATAATGTTAGATTCTACTCCTGTCTACATTATGCACTACATAATTGGATTTCATTATGATTTTGAAATGCTTATATGCCTGTCGAATAAGTTAAACTATTTAATTTGTTTTGAATGTTTTAGAGTGCTACACAATACAATATTCTAAATTTAGGCATGAGGGTTTTATTTTTTGTTTTGTTTTTTGGTTTTTTTGTCAGCGCACTATGGAACACAAATGAAATTCTCTTAATTTATAAGAAGATAGTAGGAATTAAATTTTGAAAATGGTTGTGATGAGCCATGAAGTTCAATCCTTATAGGTACTGCTTTCAGACAAATAGTCCATTTTTGATGACTTCTTATTTTGTTGAAATTCCTTTAACTGCTGATCACTGTGGTTGCCAAATACTTCAGGAGCAAAAATTTTCAAGCAAGCATGTACTTGATGCAAAATACCAATCTGGCTTTTATTTTCATAAATTAGTTTCTTCACCTTTTTTTGTTTTATTCAAATAAGCTCAGTTTTCACGTCAAAACAGAATTCTCTCTTGTGTGTATTTTTTTCATTACAAGACCCATGAACTGCTTTCATGCTGAAGATGCTCATTTCTCTTTTCACTTCCTGACACGTGAAGGGTTTATTGTTTTCTTAAACATTTCTGTAAGGCAAGTAAAAAAATGGAAAACTTCATATGTTGGATGACTTTGGTCTCTAGCAGGAAAAGATTTTGCTTGGTATATCCAGGCAACTCTATAAGGTCCAGTGTTGAAATTATCAAAGGAATGTACTTCAGAACAGCAGTACATTTTATGTACATGTGGAAATGATTTTAAGAAACAATGACATCTTACTACTACTTTTTATTTACACAGTTCTGAAACTGACTAGAAAGCTTTCCCCATAGATATTATATTAATATTCCAATCATAACTTTAACTCAAGAATATAATTCTACCAAAAGAATATTTTGAAAATTTCTATTCAGTTTACTGGAATTGGTTATTAAAAAAAAAAAAAAAAGAAAAAAAGAAGAATCCTGCTGCTTTCAGTATTTCCTGACTTCATGTTTGTAAATATAAAGACGAACTTCAATTATGAAAAATTTAAAAAGATCTATATATATGTACTATTTTGTTTTTGTCTGGAAGATTTTGAGTTATGGTATTGTTTTCAGATTGATTAATTTGAGTATGCTGTGTTTTAAAATGAGATCCCATTAGCTTTTTTTTTTTTTTCCAATAGAAAATTGTTTTCTTCAAAGTCTGATATTGGTTCATGGCTTAGTGCCTTGGGTTTACAGACTTTTCCTTTTAAATGCAAGACCTTTTTCAACAAAATAGTGTTTGTCATCATTTTGGTACTAAACATTTATAATTACTGTGTAATTATAAACAAAAAATACATAAAGCTTTGAATATAATTATGTAGCATAAAAGTTAAGGTTGTTCACTCTATGATGGCATCTTAGAATTAAACAATACTATTACTAGGGCTGAAAAGAGAAGACTGGTTTAATGTGGTGTGATTATTTTGAGGATAAATGCCTGGTTACAGGGAATATTTTATACTAAAACAATGCTTATGCATATGGCCATGTATGTGTGTGCATGTGTGTGCGTTTGTGAGAGAGATTGACAAGAGTGAGAGATTGAAAGAGACATGTTGACACACACACACACACACACACACACACACCTTGAAATGCTTTAATTCATTAGTGTTTCAGTCTTCATTTTGGTAAACTCCCCAGGCGGATTCTTTGTTTTAAATTGAACCACAGGTACAGTTTCCTTTTTGCCAAATGTCAAAACAGGTACACATTTTAAAATGTACTGCTTTTTAAATAGTAAAGTGTATAAAATTAGAAGTGCCCACATCTAAAAAATACTTGAGATCGAGATTATCTTTAGTGACTATCATCTGCATATCTCTGTAAGTTCAAATGTGCTTCTTACAATCCCTGTCATATTACCAACAGAGGCAATAAAAGCTTCAGTGAAATTGCCATGACTAAATCTTTTCACATATTATTTCAGTGTAATATTTTTAAAGACTAAAATATACCTTAAGACTTTTCCAGGAAGAATAATTATTCATGGAAAGAGCATTGTAATGGCAAGTTTTGGGAAGAAAAGACATGCCAAGTCTTGTTTACTACATTTTTGCTACATTTTAAAAATGTTTACAACTATACTGGGCTGCTTTATTTAATTAACAGTACTGTAGTTGTGTAATATGGCATTATAAGTGTGTGTTCATTAGACTTTTAAAAAGTTTTAATGAGAGAAAGAACTTAATAAAATAACATGGGATATCTTTTATATAATATCCTACTGGGGAATTCTTATTTAAGCAAGGTTATACTATTTTTTTTTTCCTCAGAAAGATATAAGTGATGAAGTGTTCATCTATTTTTTATTTGATGATAATCAAGAAATTGAGTAGTTGTAGCTAGTTTAATGTGCACTTTGCTTAGATTTTTTAAAACCTGTTACTATTAAGACTTCGTATTGTAAACCTTCTGTAACTTTTATCTATGAATGACAGAAGAAAGTTCAACCTAATGAAAGAATTTTGGAATGAAAAAGGAAAGTGGTGCTGGGGAAATTTATTATAGTTCCCAAAGTATGCCTTTGTAAACCTGAATCAACTTTTAGCAAGAATTAATTTATGTAGTTCTCTAAATGTTAAGTTGTATATTTAATAGAAAATAATCATTTGGCACCTCAGCAGTTTTCTTTAAATGTTACTTTATAAAACTTTTAACAATATGATTTATATTGAATACATAGATGTTTTGATAAAATTTTATCAAATTTGATTATGTAATGATAAAATGTTTTTAAAATGTGAACTATTTAACATATATCTTAATAACTGAGGACACAATACCTGAATTGTGATTTCTACTTAATGTGATAACTAGGGTTCAAATTATGGCTCATCATTTAATTGATTATAAACAAGTATATTTCTAAACTCTTTACTTGCCTCCATTTTTACAGTCATAATAGCAATAATTTCTATTTTTATTTTATAGAAATGTGATGAAGTTACGTATCATGATACCTTTACCTTTTATTTCTGAGGGGAAAGGGGTTTATATTTTGTAGTTAATACAATCTTGATAATTCTTAATAGTACTAATCCCCTTGTCCAGGTTTATCCTTAGTATTTGTCACCATTTTGGTTGAATATTTGCTTGATTTGTATCTGATTTCTGGAGGCAGATAGTGCTGGTTGATTTTTGTTTTGTTTTTAATTTATAATACAGATACAGAAATGGTTTTACCAGAGCATTCTTGCCATCTTATTTTCTTTACTGCCTGTTGGGTAATTGGCATTTCCTGCTGACTAATTCATTTATTTAACAACTCCATGTATAGTGTTAAGTGGCTTTGGGCTTTTCTGCAGTTGATCTTTTTTAATTTGTCATAAATAAGGAAATTAAGATAAACAGTACACAACCTTTGTAGTAGGTAGAATTCCTAAAAAGTAATGTCTTTATTTGTGGAGTTTTAAAGACAAATTATTTGGGCAATCATTTTATGGTTATCCATTTAAAAAATTGAGATTCTAAAAAGTATTTTTTAATTTACTTCCAAGTTTTTCTTATATGTATTGTTTAAATATTTTCAGTTTAATTTTTTTGTATTCGTGCTATGCAGAAATGTGACTTGTAATGTAGAGCATTGGTTTTAAGCCATACCTCGAGGCTGCTGTGTTCCATGAGGTTGGGTCACAGCAGGCAGGGTGCCTCTTCCACTTTATCCACAACTTTCTACTTTGTGTCCTGTAGGTTAATGGCATTTCATAGGAAATTTGGTTTGGAGAAAAATGGTTAAGAGAAGTTTTTTTTAAAAAAATGTCTGGCTTATCAGAAACATTACCACTTTGGCAGATTTTTCAGTGGAATGGGAAGAGATGAGTCAGACCAAAGTTAAAGCAGGTCTGATCATAGAAGACAGCACTGCTTTGAAAGAAGAACCCATCAAATTAAGCTTAAAGCAAGGAAGGAGGAATTTTGAACCAAAATAGTGAAAGCAAAGCTTGATTTGTTTGAAAAACTTCATTGTTTGAAACAGTGAAGAGGCAGTATGTGTAAGTGGCTTAATGATGAAACAAAAGAAAACGATAATATATTTAGAATGTATACACGTAGAAAGCATGTTCAATATAAATACTAAAATTTTCCTTCAAATTATGAAATACTGTAAGAAAACTTTGTATTTAATAGAACACTGGGCAATAGCAAGATTTTTACAAAAGGGAATAGTGTAGGACGTAAGTTTAGGGGGAAAAATGGCTAAGAGAAAATGGTAATGTAGGCTGTAGACAACGATTTTAACTTATAGTTAACATGACACATAGCTACAAGAGAAATACTTGATCAGTAAGGTTTAGAGATGTATGTATGTACTTGAAATCCTTTAAAAATAGCATATTGAGGCTTCAAGCAAATGCTAAAAATGTTCTTAATCCTGGTAATAGATCAGAACTCATTGTATTGAAATTATATGAAATGAATTAGGCTGTCAGCCAGAGCTTTAAGATAGTCACTTCTAAGACTGGTGTAATGGTACTTAAAAAAATAGCTTTATTGAGCTATAATTTACACATGATAAAATTCACCCATTGTAAATACACAATTCCGTGGATTCAGTAAATTTATACAGTTGTGCAACCGTTATCGCAGTACAGTTTTAGAACATTTCCATTAGCCCATAAAAGTTCCCCGCATTGTCCTTTGCAATTGATTCCCTCTCTGTCCCAGTCCTCGGTAGCCACTTAGCATCTGTTTCATAAATTTTCCTCATCTACAGATTACACATAAGTAGAATCCTACAAGTTGGAAGTCTTGTATCCAGCCTGTTGGCATGTTTTTTTAGGTTCATTCATGTTGTAGACTGTGCCGTACTTAGTTCCTTTAATTGCTACATAATATTTCATTGTATGGCTGTACTAATTTTGTTTATTCACCGGTTGATGGATGTTTGGATTGTTCATATTTTTTGGTTATTATGAATAATGCCATGAACATTCACCTGTATATCTTTGTGTGGACATATGTTTTCATTTCTCAGGTAGATTTCTAGGAGTGTAATTATTGGTTTGGTTGGAAAATTTTTGTTTACTTTTCTAAAAAATTGCCAAACTCTTTTCCAGAGTGGCTGTACTGTTTAAAAATGTTCCTACCACAATGCATAAGGGTTGCAATTTCTTCACATCCTTGTGAATACTTGTCTTTTTTTAAAAAATTATTATAGTCATTCTGGTGGGTATGTATTTTAACTGTGTAAATTATACCTAGCATCCTAACTCGTGTCCATTGATTGGGTATGCAATTTGGGTGAGTATAAGGTGGCCTAAGGGATCGCTGTAAAATTACTTACTATAGACATGTACTTAGCTGAAGATAGTATTTTCTGTAGCCACAGAGGAAAGTTATAAGCTTCCGGTGGGAGTTCTGGTCCCTCAGAACTCTGCTGAGGAGATGAAATGCATAGGTGAGTAGTGCTGATGGCTGGTGTTTGGTGCTGTTGTGCATATCATAGTTGATAAAGCTAGCTAGTTAGCCTGTGACTTGGTGGTAATTAAAACATTGTAGAAACATTCTGCACAGATGTGTTACAGTCCTTTTAAGTTTCCCAGAGCTCTTTCGCTTTGAGATAACTGGGAATTTCTTAAATTTGTAACAATTTAGTCACCGCCAGCTACTTGTGCTCTTCTACATAATGGGCATTAGAGTAGTGTTTTTTCTTTTTGTAACAGAAAATTTCAGACCTACACGAAAGTAGAATAATTAACCTACTTCAGCATGATCAATTTATGGCCTATCTTGGTTTATCTGTATATCACCCATCCTTTGCAATGCTGACCTATTCTGAAGCAAGTCCCACTTAGCAAATAATCCTGTTCGTATCTCAGTATTTATGTGTAAAAGGTAAGGACACTTAAATATAACCACTATACCATTACCCCACTTAACAAGTTCTTAGTAATTATCCAGTCAGTAGTTTAAATTGTCTCAATTCTTTTTTCCAGTTCAAGTCAGAATTCAAATAAGGTCCATACATTGCATTTATCTCTGTAAATCTTTTCAGCTGTGGATCCCCATATACATCCACATATATAGTATCCCCCCTTGGCTTGGAAAACATTTATTTGAAAAAGCAGTGGTTGCTTTAAATTTGTAAATATTCATGCAATTTATATTTAAGGTGACATTTGGTGTGCTTAAAGAATGTATTTTACCTTGAAAATATTTTGGAAGTTAATGAAGTGTGGTATAAAAAGTATAATATGTTTCCTTAATTTAAAAAATATAACGGGACTTGTATTCAGAATATATAAAGAGCTCTTACAATTTAACAATAAAAAGACAGCCCATCTTACAAATGAGTGAAGAATTTGAATAGACATTTCTCCTAAAAAGATATACAAATGGCCACTATGCACATGAAAAGATGTTCAACATCATTAGTCATTAGGGAAATGCAAATCAAAACCACAATGACCTATCACTTCATAGCCACTAGTATTGTTTTAATCAAAAAGACAATAGCAAGTGTTGATGAAGATGTAAACAAATTGGAACCTTGTACATTGGTGGGAATATAAAGCAGTGCAGCCAGTTTGGAACACAGTTTGGCTGTTACTCAATAAATGAAACCTAGGTTAGCATATGACCCAGCAGTTCCACTCCTAAGAAGGTAAGAGAATTGAAAATATGTATTCACTCTCCAGCCCCTGGAAAACACCCTTTTACTTTGTGAATTTGACTATTTTAGATTCTTCATATAAGAATAACAGTAATTATCTTTCTGTGATTGGCTTTTTTTCACTTAATGTCCTCAAGTGTCATCCGCGTTACAGCATGTGACAGAAATTCCTTCCTTTTTAAGACTGAACAATATTTCATTGTAGATATATACAACATTTTTGTCAGTGGACATTTGGCTATTGTGAATAGTGCTGCTATGAACCTACGTGTGCACATATCTACTTTTAATTCTTTAGGATATATACACAGAAGTGGGATTGCTGGATCATATGGTAGTTTTATTTTTAAGTTTTTGAGGACCCCCCCATACTGTTTTCCATAGCAATTCTACCATTTTACATTCCTACCAATAATGCACAAGAGTTCCAATTTCTCCACGTCCTCACCAACACGTTTTTTCTTATGTGTTAGCTATTCTAATGGTGTGAGGTGATATCTGTGGTTGTGGTTTGCATTTCTCTGATTAGTGATGTGGAGCATCTTTTCATATATACTAGGCCATTTGTATATCTTTGGATAAATGTCTATTCAAGTTCTTTGCCCATTTTTGAACTGAGTTAATTGGATTTTTTTGTTGTTGAAGGAGTTCTTTTGATATTCAAGGTATTAACCATCTGGTTTAACATGTTAAGTCCAATGTTCCCTTACTGATATCCTGTCTGAGTTATCTGCCCGTTGGTGAAAGTGGGGTATTAAAGTTCCCTACTATTGTTGTACTGCTGTCCATTTCTCCCTCTGTCTTTGCTTTTTTTTTTTTTAAGTGTTTTTTTTTTTCCATGTGGAATCTTTGGATTTTCTACATAAAAGATTATTCTTTGCAAACCAATCATTTTACTTCTTCCTTTTCAATTTAGTTGCCTTTTTTTCTCATATTTTTGCCTACTTGCTCTGCTAGGACTTCCAATGGCATACCGAATAGAAGTGGCAAGAGTGGGCATCTTTGTTTTGTTCCTTTTCTTAGACGAAAAGTTTTACATCTTTCACCATTGAATATAATAGTAGTTGTGGGCTTTTCATGTATGGCCTTTATTATGTTGAGATAGTTTCCTTCTATTTTTAGTTTGTTTTAAGTCAGGAAAGGGTGTTGTCTTGTCAACTGCTTTTCTGCATCAATTAGCTAGATAATGTGGCTTTGTCCTTCAATTAATGTGGTTTATCAGAATGATTGAATTTCATATATTGAACCATCCTTGCATTGTGGGAATAACTCCCACTTTGGTGTGGTGTAGAATTCCTTAATGTGCTGTTGAATTTGGTTTGCTAGTATTTTGTTGAGAACTTTTGTATCAATATTCTTCAGGAATATTGGTCTGTAGTTTTCTTGTAGTGTTTCCTTGTCTGGCTAATTTAGTATCAGCATTGCTGGCCTCACAGAATAAGTGTAGAAGCATTCCCTTTTCTTCCATCTTTGGGAAGAGTTTGAGGAGGATTAGTATTTAAATGTTTGCTAGAATTCTCCAGTGAAGCCATCTGGTCTTGGACTTTTCCTTGTTAGGAAGTTTTTTTTTTTTTTTTATTACAGATTCAATTTTCTAACTAGTTATTGGTCTGCTCAGTTTTTCTATTTCTATAGTATTTAATTTGAGTAGGTTGCATGCCCATTTTTTTTTTTAATTTTTTTTTTCAACGTTTATTTATTTTTGGGACAGAGAGAGACAGAGCATGAACGGGGGAGGGGCAGAGAGAGAGGGAGACACAGAATCGGAAACAGGCTCCAGACTCTGAGCCATCAGCCCAGAGCCCGACGCGGGGCTCGAGCTCACGGACCGCGAGATCGTACTCACGGACCGCGAGATCGTGACCTGGCTGAAGTCGGACGCTCAACCGACTGCGCCACCCAGGCGCCCCACATGCCCATTTTTATATTGAGTTACTTTTTACATTGTTAACCTGTGTTTTCTATATATTCTAAATACTAGATCTTTACCAGATATATGATCTACAAATATTTTCTATTCTGTGGATTGTCTTTTCACATTCTTGATAGTTCCTTGTGACACAAAAGTTTAATTTTAATAAAGTCCAATTTATTTTTTTCTTTTGCTTATACTTGAGATATCAAATCTAAGAAACCATTGCTTAATCTGATGTCAGAAAATTTACACTTAATGTTTTCTTATAAGAGTTTTATGGTTTGAGCTCTTACCTTTATTCCTTTGACCTATTTTGAGTTAATTTTTATATATTGCATGAAGTAGGGGGCAAGTTAATTCTTTTGCCTGTGAATATCCAACTGTCCCCTTACCATTTGTTGAAAAGACTATTCCTTCCTCCATTGAATGGTCTTGGTACTCTTGTTGAAAACCAATTGCCCATAAATATATGGGTGTATTTCTGGATTCTTAATTCCCATCAGTCTATATGTCCTTCCTTATGCCAGAATCACATAGTCTTGATTGCTGTAACTTTGTTAGTTAAGTTTTAAAATCAGGAAATGTAACTCCTCTGACTTGTTTTTCAAAAAAATTTGGGCTATTTGGTGTCCCTCACATTTCCATACAAATATTAGCATCAGCTTGTCAATTTCTGCAAGAAAATGCCGCTGGGATTTTGACGGTTGTATAGAATTTGTAGATCAGTTTTGGAATATTTACAAGTTTTGCATCACTATTTTATGTGTCCATATGATATATTGACTGCCTTTAAGTTTTCATCATGGATTGCCTAAGTGCTTGCTGTGGCTTCCTATATACCTTTAGTCTACTTTTCTTCCAACCACTTTTTCTTGCTGTTACCTGGATGTCTTATCTAAAAGGCTTAATTAAGATCCTTTAGTGACTCCTCAGAGCTTTCAGAATTAATTCACTCATTCAAATGTCTCTAATCCCTTAATGTGTCAGATATTATCCCAGGAATATAGCAGTGAACAAAAAAATAAATGCTCTCATGGAGCTCAAGTGTGGGGAGATGTAATAAGTAAAATATATATTGTGATATATAATGAGAAGTGCCAGGGAGAGGGGAAAAGCAGGGAAGGGGACAGGAGAATGTGCAATTTTAAAAAGGGTAATCAAGGAGGGCTTCATTGAGATAGCTGACTACCTAAAGAAATGAAGTAATAGGCTGTGCATACATCTGATGAAAGCTTGCAGGCATAGCAAATAGCAACCATAAAGGCTCTGAGTTGGCAGCATGTTTGAGGAACATCAAGGAGGCTAGCAGGCTGGAGATGAGGGAGTGAGGAGAGTAATAGGAAGTGAGATCAAGGGTAACAGGTAGTAGGGTGCCTGGCTGGCTCAGTCAGTATAGCATGCAACTCTTGATCTCAGGGTTGTAAGTTTGAGCCCCATGTTGGGTGTAGAGATTACTTAAAAAATAAAATCTTAACAGCAAATTGTGTGTGGCCTTATGGGCCATTGTTACTGCTCTGGCTTTTATAGTGAGGTGGGAAGTCATTGGAGAGTTTGAGCAGAGAAATATCAGTTCTGTACCTGAGATTTAACAAAAGTGCCTTACCTGATAGGTTGGGGAAAGACTGTATATGTGTGTGTGGGAGGGATAAGGTGAAAGCAGGAGACGAGTTGTAGTAGCCAGCCTCTAAAACATCTCCAATGATCCCTGCCTCATGAGATTCACACCCATGTGTAATCCCTTCCACTTGACTGTGGGCTGGACCTAGTGACTTGCTTCTACTGAACAGAGTATGGCAAAGTGATGGGATATCATTTCTGAGATTGTTATAGTCTCCATTTTGCATGTTCTTTCTTGCTCTCTCACTTGCTCACTGTTGGAAGCTGGCTGCCATTTTGTGACGTGCCTTTAAAAGAGGCCCACGTGACAAGAAACTGAAGGTGACCTCAGGCCAGTGAGGACCTGAGGCTCTTGGTCCAACAACCCATAGAGAGCTAAATATTGCCAACAACCACATCAATTAGCTTGGAAGCTGATCCTCTCTCAGATGGGCCTTCAGATGGGACTACAGTTCTGATTAACAGCTTGACTGTGGCCTTGTGAGGTACCCACATTGAATCTGCATTTAGATTCTGGATCCCCCAAAACTGTGGGGTAATGCTTGTTATTTTAAGATGCTGAAGTTTTGGGATAATTAGTTACAGCAATAGATCATTTATAAGAAGTCAACTAAGAAGTTAATGCAATTATCCTGATGAGAGACGATGGTAACTCAGGCCAGGGTGGAAACAGTGGAGCTGACAAAAAGATATATTTTAAAGGTGGATCTAACTGGATTTTCTGAGGAACTAGGTATAAATGAAGGGAGGAGTGATGTCATAGAGGAGGAGGGGTTGTCCTAGCGAAGCAAGAAAGAGCTCAAAGATTATTCCAAGGTTTTTGGCCTGAGAAATTGGACGGGTGGAATTGCTATTAATCAAGATTTAGAAGATATGGGAGCAATACGTTTTGTAGAAAAAGATTAGGAGCTCAGTTCAGGGTACGTGTTTATGATGCCTATATGAGCCAATGAAATTCTGAGTAGATAGATGAGATCACCAAAAATGAATGTGGACAGAAAAGAGAAGTTCAAAGACTGAGCCCTGAGACACTCTAATGTTAAGAGATCAGGTTAGTGGGGGATGAAATAGCACAGAAAACAGATGAGCGACCAGTGAGGTAGGAGGAAAAACAGCTAAGTGTTGTAGGAGCCAAGTGGAGAGATTATTCTGAGGAGGAGGGAGTGATAAACTGTCAAAGGCTGCAGATAGCTCAAGAAAAACAAGAATTACAAATTGAATATTGGGTTTAGCAATATGAAAGTCATTGTTGACCTTGATGAACAGCTTCGCTGGAGTAATGGAAAGAGAATGCTTGATTGAAGTGCATTCAAGAGAGAATTGGAGAAGAGGAGTTGGGATAGTGAGGACAGGCAACTCTCAAGTAGTTTTGCAGCAAAGAGGAGCAAAGAAACAGTGTAGTAGCTGGAAGGGGAAGAGTAGATTTTGTAAAAATCGGAGAAATTACAAAATGGTTGTATGAGAAAGATGCAGTAGGCAGAAAGATGGATGCTATAGGAGAGGGATTTGCTGGTGAGTTGTCCCTGAGTAAACAAAGTTCTTACCATTTAACTTCGTTAAACCAGCACCCTCTGCATACTACTCTCTGCTTGCATCCCAGTTCATGTGCACCCTTTGTGTAGTTGGGTTTTTGCACCTTGAAGGCTTTTCATGTATTTTCCTTAGTGTGCATTTTCCACTTTCTGTACCCTTTACTTTAAATGATTCCTAGTAGTTTTAAAAATAACAACAGAACAGCTTGAGTGTCATCAGCCTGGAAGGCTTTCTCTGATGTCTCAATCTGATTTAGATGGTTTTCCTCTGTGCTCCTGTACCCTTTCCTTCTATTTATTCTTTTTATAGCACTTACTACGGTACATGGACACTACTTGTCTATCTCCAGTTAGACCATAAGAACAATATTGATAACAAGGACTGTGGCTTATTTGACTCTGAATCCTTGGCACTTAAGTGTTTCACACATAGTGAATATACACTAAATCTTTGAAAGAAGAAATTTAAGAATCCTCTAAGTTTCTTTAGTTCTTGTGGTAGATAAAAGCTCTAACATGCAAGATTGTTGACTTAGATTTGAAAATTATATTGATTAATCAATTAAGAACATATATAGTTCTGATTGTTTGTGGATTCTGTATTTGTGAATTTGCCTACTCACTAAACTCTATTTGTAATCCCCACATCCATACTTGCAATACCTAGGCAGTCATTTTATGGCCATGTACAGAGTGGCAAAAATTTGAGTTGCCTGTCACGCACATTCCTACTTGAGGTCAAACAAGGCGATGCTCTGCTTTCATGTTTTAGCTCTCATACCTTATACAAATGTCCTTTTCTTGATATATATGGTGCCACGGTTTTCATATTTTATGCTTTTTTTGGGGCGGGGGTAGTGATTTTGCTGTTTAAAATGGCCACAAGTGTAGTGCTGAAGTGCTGTCTTGTATTCTAAGTGCAAGAGGCCGTGATGTGCCTTATGGAGACAATGCATGCATTAGCTAAGCTTCATTCAGGCATGAGTTATAAATTCTGTTGGTTGTGAGTTCAATGTTAATGAATCAATGATACATATTAAAAATAAAAATTGAGGCACTTGGCTGGCTCAGCTGGTAAAGCATGCAACTCTTGATCTCGGGATCATGAGTTCAAATGGGTGTAGAGCTTACATTAAACACACACACACACACTATATAATATATATAATATTATATATATACACACACACATATATATAATATATATACACACACACTTTGTATATATACATACACTTTATATATATAGTGAATATATATAGATATAGATGTACATTATATATATGTTAAAGTGTCTTTAAAGAGAAACACACAAAAAGCAAGGTTATGTATTGATTGGCTGGTGAAAATGTAACCAGAGGCTGATTTCTCTAGGAACAATGGTTCAGTATTTGCAGCACCTTTATAACTATGAATGAGAATTTACTGCACTTTGGCCTCATTCTGAAGTTGCTGGTGAGATTCTTCCCACTGCTTTCTACAGATGGGAAGTAGGTGAATTTAGTCATTTGTAAAGTAAGCCTAATCAAAATGACTTTTTTTCATAACTTCCTATTATGAAAATCTGGTCTGAAGCTACCCCACTTGGTCTGAGTGGGAAAGACAGTACAGTAATTCCAAGGAGATCTATCATCCTGGAGATATGTTGGGTAGCCATGAAGTTCTCTTTTTACAGGTGGGTCAGACATTAGTGCCTAAGATGTTCCCAAGACTGTACAGTTGCCCGTAAGTTGTGGTTACCTTTGGCTTCCCAGACCCTAGAAATCTGGAGTCATTTTATGCTTGATAAATGAATTGGTAATTATTTTCTCATAAAAAGAGAATTAGTGTTGTTGCTGAGATTTTGAAAAACATTCCAAGTGTTAAAAATGTAGCTTTTTTTTGTTGTTGAAATAGCCCTCCTCTTTTGGGTTTTGCCTCCATTTTTTGAGCACTCACTAAGCTTTATATTGTGCCATGCACTTTATTGACACTTTACTGTCCAATCTTCACAACACTATGAAATGCAGGTATTAATTCCAAGGCCATAAACATTGTTACAGTTTTTCAGTTTGTAGAACCTGGTTTCTATCTTTACAATCAACCCTTGAACGAGAAGTCTTAAGAGTATTGAAAGAACTAGAACTCTACTGCAGAATAGCTAATTCATATTGCATTTTATGTGTAATTATTAAATCTTCAGTACTTTTAAAGCAAGATTATTGGAAAAGAATGGATGGATTTTACTTCTTATCATAAAGATTTTTTATGAATTCAACACAGTGAGAACACACTGCTTTTGATATGTAGAATAGAGATATCACAGGATGCTTTCAACTATGTCCCATAAACAGCTTTAGAGGTGGTTCTATGAATAGCCAGTTTTTTAATGTGTACATCTCAATATTAGTTTAGAGAGGTGGCAATGTTGAAACTGAAGATGTGGTTGTATTTCCACGGTTACATTCTGGTAAGTATCAGAAAAACAGATAGGGCCTTGATTCCACTACTGATCATTGTAAACTTGAGGGTAAGTGTGTTTCAATTCAGTCTGTTTTTACATCTGTCAAATGAGGGTTCCTTCTATATCAACAATCTCTGATTCCATAATGCCTTCATGTGAAACATAGGCAACAAACTATTTCCAATCTGTTGGATCGTTCTCTGGTGGAAGAGATGTTATTGAGTAACCTGAAGTGTTAAATAAAACCTAGCTCCACATACACTGTGGCAAAGTCCATCAAAATCTGTTCTTCCTACTTCCATAGTTCCTTGTAGTTGGCTTATGGTTACCTGTCTGGGGACATTGCTTGGTGTAGATACATAACTAATTTCTTACCAATAGAATAATCAGATATGATGTGTCTTAGTTCTGGATTAGTGCCTTAACATCATTATTTTTCCACATTTTCTCTTCCTGTCAATTAGAACCCATGTCAACTCAACTTCAGCCATGCAGGTGGTGATAATGTCCCAGGACGGCAGATCAACAGGATGAAAAATGTGGATCCCTGAATGACTTCATGGAACAGGGCTAGCTGCTGACTGGAAGTCTCCACAGATTGTAATCACAGAATGTTATACCTCTTCTCTTTAAGCCTCTTTATTGTTGTTGGGTGGCCGCTCCAGTGGCCTTATATAACCACTGTCTGCACTGAGTGTGAAAGACATTTTCCTAAAGGAAAAACAATTTTGAATTGGATACTCATATGCTTATTTCTAGATTTATTAACAAATCCGTAACTTGCTTACAGACACGAGGAAAAGAATGCTTAGTTCACTGGCTCAGATTCGGTGTATTTGAATTTTTTAGCTTATTTTTAATGTAACCGCTTAGTCCTACTTCTAGAGATTCTGAATTGTTCAGCAGAGCTGGAGCTCCAAAAGAAAAGGAGCCAGCCACATGAAGACCTAGCAAAGAACATTCCATGCAGAGAGAACAGGACTGCAAAATCCTTGAGGGATGAATGGATTTGGTAAGTTTGAGGAACAGAAGGGAAGGCAGTAATGTGGCAGCTCATTAGGTAAGAGAGAGTGATGTAAGATGAGAACAGAGGGGCAGGCAGGATACACATCACATATTATGATTTTGTGAGCCAGCACAAGGAGTCTGAATTTCAAAGTCCATCGGGATGTCTTCTGAGATTTTAAAATAAGGAAGGGAAGCATTTGAGTTTTGCTTTTAAAATATGACTCTAGGGACATCTGACTGGGTCCCCTAGAGTGTGTGACTCTTCATCTCAGGGTCATGAATTCAAGCCCTATGTTGGTCAAAGAGCCTACTTAACCAAAAGTAAAAGAGGACTCTGTTTCCTGTGTGGACAGTGGTTCCCAGGTTGATAAGAGATTAGTGTCTAGACTTGAGGTGATGCTGGTTTGAACTGATGTGATAATGGTAGAAGAGAGGTGGGCAGATTAGGGATATATTTTGAAGGTGGGATCAGAGAATTTAATGATAGATGACTGACTATGTCAGGGGAGAGAAGGAAAGACATTCTCAAGTGGTTGTTTTTGTTGTTTGTTTATTTTGAGAGCGAGAACACTCGCAGGTGAGGGACAGAGAGAGAGGGAGAGAGAGAATCCCCAGCAGGCTCCATGCTGTCAGCACAGAGCCTGAAGCGGGGCTTAAACTCATGAACCATAAGATCATGATCTGAACTGAAATCAAGAGTTGGATGCTTAACCAACTGAGTCACCCAGGTGCCCCAGGAAAAAAAATTTTTAATTGGAACAGTTGTGTGGATGATGCTGTCATTAACTGTAATGGGAGAAAACTGGATTAGAAATGGGGAAAAAAATCAAGAATTCTGTTAGGGTTAGACATGAAATTTCTTATTCTCTCAAAACAAGTCAAAATAAGTAATGTCTCGAAGTATAGCCAGATCTTTTTCATGTTTCTTGTCTGGATTCTGTGAGCACTTTTGGGCAGAACAATTCTGTACTGGATCTGTACATTTTACCTCAGGAAGTGAATTATCAGTAGATTCCTTCCTCCCCAGTGTGACAATCAAAAATGCACACATTTTACTTTATTTTTTTAAAGCAAGCTCTGTGCCCATCATGGGGCTTGAACTTGCAACACTGAGATAGAGAATCGCGTGCTCTACCTACTGAGCTGGCCAGGCACCCCACAAGATGCACACATATTTTTTTTCCTTTTTTTAAAAATATAATTTATTGTCAAATTGGCTTCCATAAAACACCCAGTGCTCATCCCAAGAGGTGCCCTCCTCAATGCGCTTCACCCACTTTCCCTTCTCCCTCACCCCCTATCAACCCTCAGTTCTCAGTATTTAAGGGTCTCTTATGGTTTGCCTCCTTCCCTCTCTGTAACTTTTTTCCCCCCTTCCCTTCTCCCATGGTCTTCTGTTAAGTTTTTCAAGATCCACATATGAGTGAAAACATATGATATCTGTCTTTCTCTGACTGGCTTATTTCACTTAACATAATACCCTCCAGTTTCATCCATGTTGCTGCAAATGGCAGGATTTCATTCTTTCTCATTGCCAAGTAGTACTCTATTGTATATATAAACCACATCTTCTTTATCCATTCCTCAGTTGATGGACATTTAGGCTCTTTCCATAATTTGGCTATTATTGAAAGTGCTGCTATAAACATTGGGGTACAAGTGCCCCTATGCATCAGCACTCCTGTATCCCTTGGGTAAATTCCTAGTAGCTCTATTACTTGGTCATAGGGTAGTTCTATTTTTAATTTTTTGAGGAACCTTCACACTGTTTTCCAGAGCAGCTGCACCAGTTTGCATTCCTACCAACAGTGCAAGAGGGTTCCTGTTTCTCCACATCCTCGCCAGCATCTACAGTCTCCTGATTTGTTAATTTTAGCCACTCTGACTGGCATGAGGTGGTATCTCAGTGTGGCTTAGATTTGTATTTCCTTGTTGATGAGTGATGTTAGGCATCGTTTCATCTGTTGGCAATCTAGATGTCCTCTTTGGAAAAGTGTCTATTCATGTCTTCTGCCCATTTCTTTACTGGATTATTTATTTTTTGGGTGTGGAATTTGGTGAGTTTTTTATAGATTTTAGATACTGGCCCTTTATCTGATATGTCATTTGCATATATCTTTTCCCATTCTATCAGTTGCCTTTTAGTTTTGTTGATTGTTTCCTTTGCACACATATTTTAAAATGCATTTGGCAGGGTAGTTCTATTCCAGGTTGTACCTTTTGTGTACCTTTGTTCGTGCAAGTGGTCTTTATATTCCTATGTGTGTGTTTTCTCAAGCAATGAACACTAAAAGTACAACTTATACCATAAGTTCTGTAAATTTTTTTTTACATAAAAGTTCTTATAAAAGATTTTGCATTATGCATATGGGCACTTTGTCCAAGCCAATTCATTCTATTATTCTCATTGTTAATTATCTGTCTTATACCACCACTGTGAGTCCACAATTACAAGACATCTAAAATATTAGAAAAGGTACCATATAAAAATCACAATCTAGTGACATTTGCTAGTCTTTTTGCAAGTACAGACTTGGAAGGAATTAAAACTGTTAGAAATGATAAATGTAAATAATATAAAAAACTTCTTAACATATTGATTTCTTAAATTGTTTAAAGAAAAAAATGTTTTTTTGGGTTTATAAAAAAAGAAGTAAATACATAACAATAGTACAAAGGATTGGAAGAAAGGTAAATGGAATTATACTGTTGTAAAATTCTTACATTATTGATGAAGTGGTATAATTAATCAAGATAGATTGGTTCAAAGTAAGGATGATGTATATAAATCCTAGGAGTAACCTCTGAAAATAGAGGTAGAGCTAAAAATGCAAAAGAGGAGAGTGAATGCTAAAAAATAAATCCAAATGAAGGTAGGAAACGTAGAGACCCAACATAGAGATGGAACAAACAGAAAATAGGAGCAATGTAGAAAGTTTAAAGGCAAATATGTCAATATTTATACCGAACATCAAGGCTAAACACTAATTCAAAGAGATTGTTGGAGCAGATAAAAAGCAAGACCCAAGTAGATGCTTATATCTGAGAGTCACGCTTTAATATAAAGACACAGATGGGTTAAAAGTAAGAGGATAGTAAAAGATGAACCATGCAGGGGCTCCTGGGTGGCTCAGTCGGTTGAGCGTCCAACATCGGCTCAGGTCATGATCTCATGGTTCATGAGTTTGAGCCCCATGTTGGGCTCTGTGCTGACAGCTCAGAGCCTGGAGCCTGCTTCAGATTTTGTGTCTCCCTCTCTATCTGCCTCTTCCTCTCACGCTCTCTCTCAGAAATAAAAAAAAAAAAAGATGAACCATGCAAAGAATAAGCATAACAAAACTAGTGTGGCTATATTAACATCAGATAAAGTAAAAAAGGACATTTCATATTGATAAAAGGAACAATTTATCAAACCATAACAATCCTAAATGTGTATGTATTTAATAAAAGAGCTTCAAAATGTATGTAGCAAAAATTGCAGAAATGGGCAAATCCACAATTACAGTTGAAGATTTTATCACTCATCATTCAGTAATTGATAGAATTGACCAAAAACAAATCACAAAAACAAACAACAAAAACAACAAAAAACTAGTATAAATATAGAACTGAAAATCACTATTATATCAACATAATCAATGTTTATAGAACATTACATTCAACACCTGTAGAAAACATATTCTATAGCTGGTATTTTCTACACATTCTCTAGTGCACTTGGTAAGATTTTGACTGGGATTGCATTGAATGTGTAGGTCAGTTTGGGAAGAATGGACATCTTGACAATATTTATTATTCTCATTCATAAACATGCAATATATATCCCATCTATTTAGTTCTTTGGTTGTTCATTAGAGTTTTGTAGTTTCCTCATTTAGATCTTGTACATATTTTGTTAGATTTACATCTAAATACTCCATTTGTGTTAATCTAAATGGTGTGTTTTTAATTTCAAATTCCACGTGTTCATTGCTGGTAAATAAAGTAATTGACTTTTGCATGTTAACCTTATATTTTGCAAGTTTTCTATAATCACTTATTAGTTCCAGAGGTTTTTTGATCGATTCTTTCAGATTTTCTTCATAAATAATCATGTCACCTGTGAACAAAGACAGTTTTATTTCTTCCTTTTCTTAATGCATTAGCTGGAACTTCAGTGCAATGTTAAAAGGAGTGATGAGAAGGGATGGCTTTGTCTTGTACCTCATCTTAGTAGGAAAACTTTGGTTTCTCACCATTAAGTGTGTTAGCTGTAGGTTTTTTATAGATATTCCCTTATCCAGTTGAGGAAAGTTTTTATCATGAACGGATGTTGGATTTTGTCAAATGCTTTTTCTGCATCTGTTGGTAAGATCACGTGATTTTTCTTCTTTAGCCTGATGATATGATGGATTATGTTGAAACTTAAAGGGAAAAGAAAGAAAATTATTAAGATATAACTGACATACAGCACTGTATAAGTTTAAGGTGTATAGCATAATGATTTAACTTCATTAATTGATTTTCAAATATTGAACAAGCTTTGATATCTGGGGTAAACATTATATTTAATTTGCTATTTTTAAAACCACTTTTATAAGCATTTATTTGAATATATTTACATATAACATTGTATAAGTTTAAGGTGATACATTCATTTGTATATATTGTAATATAATTGTAACTGTAGCAATCATTATCACATTATATAATTATAGCACAATATTAATGTCTATATTCATTATACTGTACTGGCTTATTTACTACTCATTTCAAGTTTGTACCCTTAAACACCATCAGTCTTATCCCCCCCCCTTTTTTTTTTTTTACAGGTTTGACTTTTTTTATATTCCACATATAAGTGATACACAGTAGTTGTCTTTCTCTGACTTCTCTCACTTAGCCTAATGTTCTCAAGGTCCATCCATGCTGCTGCTGATGGCATGTTACTCTCCTTTCTCATGGTTGAATAATAATCCATTGCATATATGTACTGCTCTTTTTTATTCATCTGTTGATGGGCATTTGGGTTATTTGCATATCTTGGCTATTGTGAATAATGCTATGGTAAACATAGGAGTGTGTATATCTTGCTGAAATCCTGTTTTCATTTCCTTTGGCAATTGCTGGATTTTATGGTAGATCTATTATACAATTTTTGAGGAACATTCATATTGTTTTCCTTAGTGATTGGACTGATTGACATTCCCAACAACAACACGAGGATTTCCTTTTTACCGCGTCCTTGCCTGCACCTGTTGTCTCTTTGTTTTCTTGATGATAGCCATTCTAACAGGTGTGAGGTGACATCTCATTGGATTGTTTTATTTCTTTTTCTATTGGGATTTGATGTTCATTTCCCTGATGATTAGTGATGCTGAGCATGTTTTCATGTGCCTGCTGAAAATTCTGATGTCCTCTTTGGAAAAATATCTATTTAGTTCTTATGTCCATTTTTAATCAGATTGCTTTTTGTTAAGTTGTATGAGTTCTTTATATATTTTGGACATAGACCCTTTAATATATAGTTTACAAAAATGTTCTCCCATTCTGTAGGTTGTCTTTTCATTTTGTTAATTGTATGTTTTACTGTGAAGAGGCTTTAGAGTTTGAAATAGTCACATTTGTTGATTTTTGTTTTTGTTGTTTGTGCTTGTGGTGTCATGTCCAAAAAATCATTGCCAAGACCAATACTGGTGAGCTGCTTCCTTATATTTTCTTAGTAGGAGTTTTATGGTATTACATCCTATGTTTAAGTCTTTGATTCATTTTAAGTTAATTTCTATGAGTGGTATGTTCAATTGCATTGTTCTGCGTGTGTTTCTCTAGTTTTCCCAGCACCATTTTTTGTTTCTTTTTTAAATTTTTATTTAAATTCATGACGTGGCCATTTTTGTACCTATAGATGTGCAGTTTGTTCTTTCAGTTCTCAGATTGATTTCTTGGGTGTTCAGAATGATTTGATATTTATCTAGCTGTGTTCGAGGGACCAGGCAAGCTTAGGGTCCCCCTCCTCCTCTGCCATCATAACTTCAACTCACACTTCTTTTCCCCAGCACCATTTTTGAAGACTTCAGACTATCATTTTACCACTGGGTGTTCTTGATTTCTTTGCTGAATATTAGTTTACCTGCTGGGATTTAATTCTGGGCTCTCTGTTCTGTTGCATTGGTTGAAGTGTCTCTTATTGTGGTAGCATCATGCTGTTTTTATTAGTATGGCTTTGTGTATGGCTTGAAATCTGGAAGTGTGTCACCTTGGACGTTGTTCATTTTTCTCAGTGTTGCTTTGCCTATTTGGGGTCTTCTGAGGTTCCATACAAAATTTAGGGTTATTGCTTTAACTTCTGTGAAAAAGCCTTTGGTATTTTGATGGGGATTGCACTGGATAGAAGAGCCATTTTAACAATTCTTCTGATCTGCGAACATGGTTAACTTTCCATTTGTTTGTGTCTTATTCCATTTCTTTCAGCGAAGTCTTGTAGTTTTCGCTGTACAAATCTTTTACTTCCTTGGTTAACCTTATTCCTAAGTATTTTATTGTTTTTGTTGCTATTGTGAATGAGATAGTTTTGTTTCTTTTTCAGATGTTTCATCATTAGTGTAATGAAATGCAACTGATTTCTGTATGTTGATTTTGTGTCCACTTTACTGAAATCACCGATTAAATCCAACAGTTTTTGGACTGACTCCTTGGGATATTCTATATATAAGGTCTTATCAGCAAATAGTGACAATTTTACTCCTTCTTTTTGGTTTGTATGTCTTTTATTTCTTTGTCTTACCTAGTTGTTCTAGCTAGTACTTCTAGTACTGTATTGAATAGGAGTGGTGAGAGTGGGCATCCTTGTCTTGTTCCTGATCTTAGAGGAAATGCTTTCAATTTTCCTCCATTGAGTATAATGTTAGCAGTGGGTGTGTTGTATATAGTCTTTATTATGTTGAGGCAAGTTCCTTCTATACCCAATCTGTTATGAGTTTTTATCATGAAAGGATGTTATATTTTGTCAAATGCTTTTTCTGCACCTATTGAAATGATCGTGTGATTTTTCTTTTTCTTTTATGTGATACATTATACTTACAGATTTGCATATCTTGGACCATCCTAGCATCCCAGGGATAAATCTCACTTGGTCATGGTGTGTAATCCTTTTAATGTATTCTTGAATTTGGTTTGCTAATATTTCGTTGAGAATTTTCGCATCTATATTCATCAGGTCTATTGGTCTGTACTTTTTTTGTGGCATCTTTATCTAGTTTTGGCATCAATGTAATGCTGGCTTCATAGAATAAGTTTGGAAATGTTCCCTCCTTGATATTGTGGAAGTGTTCGAGCAGCATTGGTGTTAATTCTTTCAGTAATTCTTTGTAGAATCCTCCGGTGAAGCCATCCGATCCTGGAGTTTTCTGATTACAGATCCAATTGCTTTACTATTGCTCTGTTTGGTTTTTCTGTTTCTTCCTGATTCAGTCTTGGTAGGTTGTACATTTGGAGAATTATATCAATTTCTTCTAGATTATGTAATTTGTTGGCATATAATTGTGGCTAGTAACGATCCTTTGTGCTTTTTTAGCACCAGTTGTAATGTCTCCTCTTTCATTTCTGAGTCTTCTCTTTTTCTTAGTCTAGCTAAAGGTTTGTCAATTTTATCTATCTTTTCAAAGTACTAGCTCTTAGTTTCATTGATCCTTTTTATTATTTTTCTGGTCTCTATTTCATTTATTTCTACTCTGATCTTTAATTTCCTTCTTTGTTCTTTTTATACTTCCTTGAGGTGTAAAGTTGAGATCTTTCTAATTTCTTAATATGTGTTTATTGTTGTGAAATTTTAGAACTATTTTTACTGTGCCCCATATTTGATATGCTGTGTTTCTATTTTCATTTGTTTAGATATGGATTTTTCTTTTTTCTTTTTCTTTTTCTTTTTTTTTTTTAGCAGGCTCCACACCCAATGTGGAGGCTTGAACTCACAACTCCAAAATCGAGTCAGCATGCCTCCTACTGAGCCAGCCAGGCATCCCTTATTTCCCTTTTGATTTCTTTGACTCATTGGCTGTTTAGAAGTGTGTTGTTTAGTTTGTACATATTTGTAGATCTCACTTAATTTCTAGTTTTACACCACTGTGATGAGAAAAGATAGTTGCTATGGTTTCAATCTTCTGAAATTTGCTAAGAAACGTTTTGTGTCCTTTCTATCCTAGAGATTATTCCATGTGCACTTGGGAAGAATGTGTATTCTGCTGCTGTTGGATGTAATGTTATGTATATGTTTGTTAAGTCTATTTGTTCTAATGCGTGGTTCAATTCTAACATTTCTTTGTTGATTTTGTCTGCTTTATCCATTGCTGATAGTGGGGTATTGAAATACCCAATTATTATTATAATGTGTATTTATCTTTTAAGATCGGTTAGTATTTGCTCTATATATATTGGTGTTTGGGTGTTGGGAATGTATATATTTATGGTATATCTTCTTGATATGTATTGACCCCTTTATCAGTATATATCAGTATATAATGACCTTCTTTGTTTTTTGGTACCCTTTTTGGCTGGAAGCCTATTTTGTTTAAGTAAGACTATGCCTACCTTCTTTTGGTGGAATGTCATCTTCTATCCTTTCATTTTGAGCCTATGTGTGGTTTTAGAGCTAAAATGAGTCCATTAGGCAGCATGTAGTTTAAATACATCCAGCCACCCTGTGCCTTTTGACTGGTGAGTTCAATCCATTTACAGTTAGGGAGCTTATTGATAGGTAAGGATTTAGTACTGCCACTTTATCTTTTCCCTTCTGGTTATTTTATTTCTCCATTTTTCCCCTTGTTTCTACTTTTGTTAAGTTTATGGCTTTCTATGGTAATTTTCTCGGTCTCCCCCA
The DNA here is from genome assembly GCF_007474595.2 of Lynx canadensis. Taxonomy (NCBI): domain Eukaryota; kingdom Metazoa; phylum Chordata; class Mammalia; order Carnivora; family Felidae; genus Lynx; species Lynx canadensis. The sequence goes on along the minus strand of NC_044311.2, from coordinate 74,823,500 downwards.
CTTGTTTGTTTTGTGTTTCTACACTTTGCGGCTACTGTGAGGTTTATATAAAACACATCATAGATATAATAGTCCTCTTTTGGCTGATAGCAATTTATCTTCACTTCCTTTTTTCATCCTTTAACTCTTTCCCTTTTATTTTTGTTGCCACAAATTATCTCTTTTATAGTGTGATTTTATTACCACGTTGTGGTAGTGATTTAAATTTTTTTTTTTAATATTTATGTTTTTGAGAGAGAGTGTGTGAGCAGGAAAGGGACAGAGAGAGAGGGAGACACAGAATCCAAAAAAGGCTTCAAGGTCTGAGCTGTCAGCACAGAGCCCAACGTGGGGCCAAGCCCACGGACCACAAGATCATGACCCGAGCCTAAGTCGGATGCCTAACCGACTAAGCCACCCAGGTGCCCCAGTGATAGTTATTTTTAATGCTCTTTTCCTTTTACCTTTGTGTTATAACTGTTTAATATACTATTCTAAAAAAGGACTATGGCTTTATAATTCTATCACCTTAAGCAGAGTTTTGGGTACTTTTATTTTTTCATTTCAGCTTGAAGAGCTTCTTTCAACATTTGTTTAAGACAGGTACTAGTTGTGAACTCGTTTAGGTTTTGTTTGGGAATTCCTTTATTTCTTCTTCAGATATGGAAGATGACTCACCAGATAGAGTACTCTTGGCTGGAAATTTTTAGTTTTCAATACTTTGAATATATCATTCTACTCTTGCCTGGCCTATAGAATTTCTGCTGAGAAATCTGCTGATAGCCCAATGGGTTCCTTTTAGCTTAGTGTCTGTATTCCCCTGCCTGCTTTTAAAATTCTTTATCGTGGACTTTTGACAGTTTTAATTTAATGTATCTTAGCGGTCTTTTTGTATTGAGATAAGGTTTTCTATTAGCTTTATGGACTCGTATATACAGTTCTGTCCCCAGGTTTGAAAAGTTCTCAGCTATTATTTCTTTAAATATGCTCTGCTCCTTGTTGCCTCTTTTCTCCTTCTGGTGTACCCATTAATCTTGTGTTGGCTCTTCTAATGGAGTCTGAAAATTTTCCTAGGATTTCTTCATTAAAAAAAAAATCTTTTTCCTCTGCCACTCTAAACATTTCTATATTCTATCCTTGAGCTTATTCTCTTGTCCAACTGATCTGCTCTATTTCCAATGCTTTGTAATGCATTCTTCATCTCATGTGCTGGGTTATTTAGCTACAGGATTTTTTTTTATAGCATTTCAATCTCTTAAGTAGTCCTTCAGCTCATTAATTTTACTCCTTAGATCATTGTATTGCCTTCTGGATTTTCTTGTATGTTGCTGAATTTCTTGGTAACAGCTATCAGATAACAGTATTCCATGTTTTTGGGTTCAGTGCTGAAAAAATGTCATTTTCTTTTTGCGATACCATATTAGTGTGGTTTTTCATGGTGTTTGATGCAAAGTTCCTCTGCTGCCACATTTGAAATAGCAAACACCATTCATACTTATGTAAGGCTTTGATTCTAATAGTTCAACTAGTTGGCAACTAGGAGCCTTCCCTTTGTTTTCCAGAAGGTGGCATGATAGCACAAGTTTTCAGTTTCTCTTACTAGAGCTGACTTGTTGCTAAGGTTGGGAGCTGCAAGTATTTAAAAAAAAAACTGGTGGGGAGAAAGGGAAGAAAAAGGGTGGCAGCAGAATCAGGGGAGGTGTGTTTGACACTTGGGGCTTTGGGTGTGCCCACAGCCCCTGTGGGGATCTTCCAATAGTGGGGATTCTCAGAGGCTCACTGGCAGTCCTCTTGCCATAGATTCCAGGGCAGACAGCAGGAAACACATTTCTCTCAGTTGTCTTTGTCATCCTCCCTTTCCTTTCCCCTTCCCAACCCAGTCACCATAATCTCTTCTCAGAGTGACAAGTTTCTCCAGCTGAAACATGTATGGCCTGGTAGACCCCCTACTCACCACTTTCACTTCCCACATCTGCTAGAAAGGCTGTACTGGTCTATTGCTGTGTGTGCAGACCCCCTACTAATCCCTCCCCCCCTTTTTTTGGTTATGGATGTGTGTCATTAGTTGTAAATTGACAGGGAAAGAAAAAAGGAAAGACTCATGCTGCTATGAAGTGGACATTACCCTTCCTGATTTGCTAAAATTTTATCAGAGGACATCTCTGTGGCTCAGTTGGCTAAGCATCTGATTTTGGCCTAGGTCATGATCTCACAGTTTGTGAGTTCGAGCCCCGCATCAGGCTCTCTGCCCTTCCCTAGCTCGTGCTCTCTCAAAAATAAATAAAAACGGGCTCCTGGGTGGCTCAGTCAGTTGAGCGTCCAACTATATAGCTCAGGTCATGATCTCACGGTTTGTGGGTTTGAGCCCCGCATCAGGCTTTGTGCTGACAGCTTGGAGCCTGGAGCCTGCTTCGGATTCTATCTCCCTCTCTCTCTGCTCCTCCTCCACTTATGCTCTGTGTGTCTCTCTCTGCCCTTCCCTTACTCGCAGTCTGTCAAACATGAAAAAAAATTTTTCGATTTTTACACGTATGTTCATACGAAATATTCCGTAACCTTTTTCCTATAATGTCTGTATGTCTTTGGTGTGGTATTGGGGTAGTGCTGGGCTCTATAGTATGAGTTAGGAAGTATTCCCTCTGCTTCTATCCTTTGGAAGAGATTATAGAAAATTGGTATTTCTTCCTTAAATGTTTGCTCTAATTCACCCACCTGGGCCTGTTGCTTTGTTTCATATAGGTCTCTTCAATTGTCTATTTCTTGTGAGTTTTGGCATATTGGGTCTTTCATGGAATTGGTCCAATTTCATAAGGTTATCAAATTTGTGGGCATAGAGTTGTTGGTAATATTCCTTTATTCTTTCAACGTCCTTGGGATCTATAGTGATATTGCCTCTTTCATTTCTGGTATTGGTGATCTGTGTCTTTTTTTTTTTTTTTTTTCCCTTAGCCAGGCTAGAAACTTACCAGTTTCATTGATCTTTTCAAAGAACCAAATTTTGGCTTCCTGAATTTTTCTCTATTAATTTCTGCTCTAATTATTTCTTTTCTTCTGCTTTCTTTGGATTTAGTTTGCTCTTTTATTTCTAGTTTCCTAAAGTGGAAACTTAGATGATTGATTTTAGATATTTCTTTTCTAATATGCATTCAATGTATAAATTTCCTTCTAAGCATTGCTTTCATTGCATCCCACAAATTTTAATAAACTGTTTCTTTTTAATTTAGCTAAAAATATTTTTAAATTTCTCAAGATTTTTTCTTGACCCATGTGTTATTTATAAGTGTTGTTTAATCTCCCTGTATTTTAGGATTTTCCAGTTCTCTGTTATTGATTTCTGGTTTCAATACATTGTGGTCCAAGAGCAGACATTATAGGATTTCTATTTTATTTATTTATTTAAAAAAAAAATTTTTTTTTTCAACGTTTTTTATTTACTTTTGGGACAGAGAGAGACAGAGCATGAACGGGGGAGGGGCAGAGAGAGAGGGAGACACAGAATCGGAAACAGGCTCCAGGCTCCGAGCCATCAGCCCAGAGCCTGATGCGGGGCTCGAACTCACGGACCGCGAGATCGTGACCTGGCTGCAGTCGGACACTTAACTGACTGCGCCACCCAGGCGCCCCCAGGATTTCTATTTTAAAAAATTGGTTAAGGTGTGGTTTAGGGCCTAGAATGTGGTCTCTCTTGGTGAATGTTCTATGTGAGCTTGAGAAGAAATTTTTTTTTTTTTTTTTTTTTTTTTTTTTTTTTGCTGTTGAGATAGAGCATTCCATGTTATCTCCATTATATTCAGTTGATTGATGGTGTTGTTTAATTATATTCTTCCTGATTTTCAGCTTGCTGGATATCTCCATTTGATAGGTGGATTCATCTATTTTTGTATCACACAGTTTGATGCTCTGTTAAAATTGTTACATCTTCTTGGAGAATTGACCCCTTTATCATTATGTAATACTCTTCTTTATCACTGATAATTTTCCTTGAAGTCTGTTCCTTTGAAAATCATATAGCTGCTCATGTTTTCTTTTGATCAGGATGGTATATTTTTCCCTATCCATTTGCTTTTAATCTGTCTTGTTTTAAAAAATTTTTTAACATTTATTTTTGAGAGACACAGCATGAGTGGGGGAGGGGCAGTGAGAGAGCGAGGGGGAGACACAGAATCCGAAGCAGGCTTCAGGCTCTGAATTGTCAGCACAGAGCCTGATGTAGGGCTTGAACTCACAAACTGTGAAATGGTGACCTGAAGTCAGACACTTAACTGAGCCACCCAGTTGCCCTGATTATTCACTTAAAAAAAAATTTTTTTTAATGGGTGCCCTAGAATTTGCAGTAGGCATTTATAGCTAATCCAAGTCAACTTTCAAATAACACTTTCTAGTAGTGTGAGAACCTTGTAATAAGTAAATAATCCTCCCTCCAGTCCCTGATCATTGCTGTCATTCATTTCACTTATGTTTATGTATAGTATAAACACATTATTGGAATTTTGAACTGTTACCTCTTTAAGAATAAAAAACTTTTATTTTACCTATACTTACTTCTTCTTCATTACTCTTCCTTTATGTAGATTGGAGTTTCTGACATTTTTTTCCTTTTCTCTAAAGAAATAATTCTAACATTTCTTACAAGGCATGTCTACTGGTGACAAATTCCATTAATTTTTGTTTGTCTGAAAAAGTATTTCTCCTTCACTTTTGAAGGATAGTTTTGCAGAGTACAGAATTCCAGGTTGTTGACTTTTTTTTTTTCCTCTCAACACTAATCTACTTTCTTCTTGGTTACAATTTCTGAAAAGTTGGATGCAATCCTTATCTTTGTTCCTTTGTAGCTAAGATATTTTACCCTCCGGCTTCTTTCAGGATTTTATCTTTGATTTTCATTTATCTTCCTTGGTATTCTGAGTTTCCTGGATCTTGATTTGTTGTCTGCCATTAATTGGGGGAAAATCTTAGTCATTATTAAAATTTCTTTTCCTTTTTTATTTTGGTATTCCGATTCCATGTGTCATCCCTTTTGCAGTTGTCCCACAGTCCTAGGATATTGGTTTTTTTTTTTTTTTTAGTCTTCATTCTCTTTGCTTTTGAGTATTCTATTGATATGTCCTCTGGCTCAGAGATGCTTTCCTCAGCAGGGTCCAGTCTAATAAGCTGATCAAAAGCATTTTTCATTTCTGTTAACATTAACTCTAGAATTTTTTAGTTCTTCCCTAGGATTTCTTTCTGCTTCTTTGCCTACCTTTTCTTGTATGCTGTCCATCCATCAGAACCCTTACTATATTAATTATAATTTAAAATTCCCAGTATAATTTCAACACCCCTGCCATGTCAGGTTCTGATGGTTGCTCTGTCTCTTCAAATTGTGTATTTTTTGCCTTATAGTATGGCTTGTGATTTTTTGACAGCTGGACATGATGTACTGGATAAAAGAAACTGTTTTAAATAGGCTATTAGTAATGTGCTAAGATGTGGCGGGAGAAGTGTTCTATAGTCCTATGATTAGGTCTCAGTCTTTTAGTGAGCCTGTACCACAAGACTATGAACTTTACAAGTGTTTTTCAGTACCCCCCTCCATGCTTAGGTGGGACAGGATGGCTAGAGTGAGTTAGAGTTGGGTATGTCCCTTCCTCTGTGACAGGTCCTGGATAACTGGTTTCATTTAAGGGCAGGCCTTCTTAAGAACGGAGCACTGTGGCATATTTCAAAATTGTTCCATCCATCTCTCCCCCATCACACGCACATCCTGGCTGCTGGAAGCACAATGGAGTTTTCCTCTGATATTTACTGTGAGAAGCTATTCAAGCTCCTGAAGGTTAATCTCACAATGTTTATGGGGCCCCATTATGATAGGGCTCCTTGGAGTTTATCAGATTTGTCCACACCGAGCCTCTAGCAATTTGCCAATCACAATTCAGGTTTCCCACCCTGCATTGGTTCCTGCTACTGCATTTTTGCCTTCAATCTGTTCAGCTTTTTACTTGTTGGTAGTTTGGGGTGGTGACTTCCAAGCTCTTCAAATGTGGAACCAGAAACAAACTCTACAGTGCACTTGGAATACTCACCAAGACAGATCAAATGCTGGGTTTTTTATATATTCTTAAGAACTGAAATCATACAGAGGATGTTCTTTGACTATAAAAGAATTTTAACAGGTAAAAAGAAGTCCCCCAAATACTTAAAAATCAGTTTAAAACACATTTCAAAGCTTATTTAAATTAAAGCTTAATTATTATAAAAGTTAATAGAGCTAGTTATAGAGCTAGTATGAAGGTTGAAAGACAAAAGCAGTAAAAAGGAATATGCGATAAAATATAAAATTGGCATCAAAACCAGAATGGGGTAGGAAGAGAGTAAAAATGTAGAGCTTTAAGAATTCATTCAACCTCGTTATATGTAAGCCTCACAACAACCACAAAAACCTACAGTAGGTAAAAGAGAAAGGAATCTAAGTATACCACACACACAAAATCATCAAATCACAAGTGAGTACAAGAAAGGAACACAGTAACTACAAAACAGCCAGAGAATAATTTACAAAATGACCATGAGTACATAGTTATATCAGTAATTACTTTTAATATAAATGGACTAAATTCCCTAATCAAAAGACACAGTGGCTGAATGGATTAAAAAAACAAGATCTATATAAGTCCTACAAGAAACTCACTTCAGATACAAGAACACACACAAACCGAAGTGAAGAGATAGTAAAAGCTATTCCACGCAAATGGAAACCAAATGAAAGCCAGGATAGCTGTACTTATTAGATAAAATAGATTTTAAGGCAAAGACTAATAAGAAACAAGAACATAATTATGAAGGGGTCAATCCAAGATGAGGACATCACATTTGTAAATATGCACTCAATATAGGTATAGTTAAATATATAAAGCAAATATTAACAGACCTAAAGGGAGCAATTTACAGTAGTACAATAACAGGGGACTTTAGTACCCCATTTTCATCAATGGGGAGATCATCAAGACAGAAAACCAAATGGCCTTAAGTGACCCACTAAACCAAATGGACTTGGTAGAGATATACAGAACATTTCACCCAAAAGCAACAAAATTCTTCTTAAGTGCACATGGAACATTCTCCAGGATAGATCACATATTGGGCCACAAAACAGATCATAATAAATTTAAGACTGAAATCCTATCAAGCATATTTTTCAACCACAATGGTATTAAACTGAAAATCAACTACAAAGAGAAAACTGGAACAATCACAAAAATGTGGAGATTAGACAACATGCTACAGAACAACTAAGGGGTCAAAGAAGAAATCAAGAAATCAAAACTACCTGCAGTAGGATGAAAATGGAAATACAACATACCAAAACTTTGGGATACAGCAAAAGCAGCTGTAAGAGGGAAGTTTATATTGACAATTATATTAAGAAACAAGAAGAATCTCAAACAAGCAACCTAACTTTACACCTCCACTACAAAAAGAAAAAAAAAACGAAGCCCAAAGTTAGTAGATGGAAGGAAATAACAAAGATGAGCATAGAAATAAATGAAACAAAGGCTAAAAAGACAGTAGAAAAGACCAAAGATCAATGAAACTAAGAGCAGTTTCCATGAAAAGGTAAAACTGACAAACCTTTAGCTAGACTCACCAAAAAACAAAGAAAAAAATCCCTCAACATCAGAAATGAAAGATGTTACAATTGGTAACACAAAAATACAAAGGATCGTAAGATACTCAGAACAAATCTATGCGGACAAACTGGAAGAAATGGATAAATTCCTTGAAGTATAAACCTACCAAGACTGAATCAGGCAAACACAGAAAATCTGAACAGACCATTTACTAGTAAAGATATTGAATCAGTAATCAAATACCTCCCAATGAACACAAAATCCAAAACCAGGCAGCTAGCTTCACACCGGTGAATTCTCCCAAACATTTAAAGAAAAATGAGTATCAATCCCTCTCAAATTCTTCCAACAATAGAAGAGGAAGGAATGCCCCTGAACTGTTTTCATGAGGTTGGCATTAGCCTGGTACCAAAATTAGATAAGGACACCACAAGAAAATAATTACAGGCCAATATCCTTGATGAACATAGATGCAAAAATCCTTAAATTATCATCAAACTAAATTCAAGAATATATTAAAAGGATCACACACCACAATCAAGTAGAATTTATTCCAGAAATGCAAAGATAGTTCAACATTTACAAATTACACAATACACCACACTAACAAAATTAAGGATAAAAATCGTATCAATAGAGAAAAAACATTTGACACAATTCAACATCCTTTTACAATAAAAACTCTCAACAAGGTGGGTATAGAGAGAATGTACTTCAACACAATATAGGCCATTTATGACAAGCCCACAGCTGACATCGTATGTAATACTGAAATTCTGGAAGCTTTTCCTTGAAGATTAGGAACAAGACAAAGATGTTCACTCTCACCACTTTTATTCAACACAGTATTAGAAGTCCTCATTATAACAGGCACAAAAAAGAAAAGCCATCCAAGTCAGAAAGAAAGAAGTAAAATAACTATCTGCAGATGACATACTGTATCTATATTTATATATAAAATATATATAGAAGTGCTAAAGACTCTACCCAAAAACTTACAACTGATAAATTCAGTAAAGTTGCAGGTACAAAATCAATATAAAAAAATTGTTGCATTTCTAATAACAAAGCATCAAAAAAGGAAATTAAGAAAACTATACCATTTACAATTGCATCAAAAAGAATAAAATAGAAGTAAATTTAAGCAAGAAGGTGAAAGACTGAAAACTATGATGTTGATGAAACTGAAGACACAAATACATGGGAAGATATTTCATGCTTATGGATTAGAAGAATTGATATTGTTAAAATGTCCATACTACCCAAAGCAATCTACAGTTTCAATGCAATCACCATTAAAATTCCATAACATTTCTCACAGAACTAGAATAATCCTAAAATTTGTACGGAACCACAAAAGACCCTGATATACCAAAGCAATCTTGCGAAAGAACAAAGCTGGACGTATCAAACTCTCTGACTTCAAGCTACATTACAAAGCTATAGTAGTGAAAACAGTATGTATTAAGGCAACAGAGTAGAGCACCCAGAAATAAACCAATGTATATACATATGGTCACTTAATTTACAACAAAGGAGCCAAGAACATACAATGGGGGAAGGATAGTTTCTTAAAAAAATGATGCTGGGAAAACTGAACAACTATCTTACACCATACATAAAAACTAACTCAAAAGGGATAAAAGTCCTGAATGTGAAACCCTAAACTGTAAAACTCTTAGAAGAAAAAAAAAAAAGGCAGTTAACCTCCCTGACATCAATCAGTTTTGGATTTGACACCAAAAGCAAAGGCAAAAATAAACAATGGGACTACATCAAACTAAAAAACTTCTGCACAGCAAAAGAAACCATCAAGATGAAAAAGCAACCTACCAAATGGGAGAAAATATTTGCAAATCATATATATGATAAAGGGTTGATATCCAAAATATATAAGGAACTTCTACAACTCAATAGCAAACAATCTGATTTAAAAGGGGGCAGAGGATCTAAATAGACATTTTTCCAAAGAAGATATACATATGGTGAAAAGACACATGAAAAGATGCTTAACATCACTAATCAGGGAAATGAAAACTATAATGAAATGTCACCTCACCCCTGTGAGAATGGCCGTTATCAAAAAGGCAAGAAATAACAAGTGTTGGTAAGAATGTGTAGGAAAGGGAACCCTTGTGCACTGCTGATGAAAATATAAATTGGTTCAGATTCCATGGAAAACAATATAGAGGTTCCTCACAAAATAAAAATAGAACAACTATATGATCCATCAAGCCTGATGAGGGAGTGTGGGGCAAGCTGAGGGAAAAATACAGGCTGGCACACCTCCCCTCAGGTGCAATATGTGTGATATTCCTCAGACACTCCTGGCTACCCAAGAACAAAGGAAAGGGGTTTAAGTGCTTGCCATGGTAATGTGGGAAACTAAGGCAAATGAAAAATTCCCTTACTGCCTATAGCCCACTGACAAGTTCTTGAAACATGCAGAGTGACCTTCTAGGAGATCAGCTGTCTCCTTGATGACACTTTGCTAGGGGCAAAAGAGAACCTTAGCTTAACATTATCCCAACCTCGATGATCCTATAAGTCAACTTACTTTATCTCAACTGCCCCAAGATATATGCTGGCAATCATACTCCAAGCTTATGGCTCCCCCCACCCCTGATATACATCTGAAAGGTCTCATGTCTGGGGTTTTATTAAATGGTAATAAGTGGTTATTTCCCTAGCAACAGCTAGCCTCTCAAGATCCTGGAAACCATGCTTCCAAAATTCCTTAGAGACTTTATCCCTGACCCCCTCCCAATCTGAGGGTATATAATGAGTTACCCATCACAAACCCCATGCAGCTCTTCCTGCCCATGGGTCCTTTCCCCATGCTTTAATAAAATTGACTTTTTGCACCAAAGACGTCTTCAAGAATTCTTTCTTGGCTGTTGGCTCCGGACCCCACGAACCCCCCCATCACCCCAAAACTTCATCAGTCCACTTCAGGGTATTTATCAGAAGAAAACAAAAAACACTGACTTTGGGGCAGATGGCAGAGTAGGAGGACCCTAAGCTCATCTCATCCCACGGATTCAACTAGATAACATTCACATTAGTGTAAATAACCCCGAAAGCAACTGGAAGACTGGCAGAACAAACTCTTCAAGCTAAATATAGAGCAGAGGTGGCATGAAAGGGTAGAAAGGGCAGAGATGCAGTTGGGAGCTAAATGGACCTGTGGGACTGTCCACAGGAGGGAGGGGCGCTGTGGGCTCCGGAACGGGAGTGAAACAGACTCTTACACCAGGAAGCCCACACAGGAAAGATGAATTCCTATAACATTTGGCTCTGAAAACCACAGAGGCTCAATTTCATGAATTCTTACAATCAATAGGACTTAAAACCTGGAACTTTAAAAAATCAGTGGCCTTGGCTCTGAGAGAGCCAAGAGGGAGGGAGGAAACTGAACTCCTGATCTTAAAGGGACAGCACAACAGCCTTAGGGAGATCCAGCATAGAAGCAGCAGTCTGAACAATGCTGGAGGTATGCCGGAGGGAGATCTGTTTACTAGTCAAAGCACCTGCTAAAGGGGCAATGGATCACTGGGAGACTTCTCCAGGAACAAAGGAGCTGGCAGGCACCATTTCTCTCTCCCACTCATCAGCATAAACAGCCACCTATGAGAACCAAGTGCTCAGTGGACGTGGCCCCTCCAGACAGGCCTCTGCTGCAGGTCTTCTCCCACAGCTGACCCATGCAGAACTTGCTAACACCTCACATCTGGCCCTATGCATTTCTGCGGATCTGCTCCCTCTAACACCCTCTTCGCTGGAGCCCATCCAAAGCAGAGTCACAAGCCTGATAGTGTGCAAGCAGCCCTGACGGAAGCCAGCACCATTCCAAAGTGACTCCTGCCCCCCAGGGAGAGGAAAAGAAAACCACACACAACAATCAGACTGTGGACCCAGCAGTGTACTGCAGGCTCCGCCCACCAAGTTCCCTGCAGTTCTGTGCTACTGCATCTCTGCAAATGCCTAGTCTGACTCAACTCAAGCCCAAGGTAGCCCCAGACTGGCCCAATAACAGCATGGGGACCAAACACTGCCCGTAACAAAGAGAGTCACTACAGATGACTGAAGAAAAACTGGCTGAGCCACAACAAACTGGACAACCTAGAAGAAATGGATAATTTTCTACAAACATACTATTTTCCCAAACTGAACCAGAAAGAAATAGAAAATCTGAACAGATTACAAGCAACGAATTTGAATCGGCAATCAAAAAACTACCAAAAAATAAAAATCCAGGACCAAATGGATTCACAGGGGTATTTTACCAGACGTTTAAAGAAGAGTTCACGTCTATTCTCCTCAAACTATTCCAGAAAATAGAAGATGAAGGAAAGCTTCAAATACATCCTACAAGGCCAGCATTACCATTATACCAAAACCAAAGATGCCACCAAAAAGAAAACTACAGGCCAATATCCTTGATGAACATAGATGCAAAAATCAACAAAATATTAGCAAACTGAATCCAACAATACATTAAAAAGATCATTCACCTCGATCAGATGGGATTCATTCTGGGGATGCACAGACATTTTGATATTCCTAAATCAATGACCATCATATATACCACATCAACAAAATGAAGGATAACGATCATATAATCATCTCAATAGATGCAGAAAAAGTATTTGACAAGTTCAACATTCATTCATGATTAAAATCCCACCAAAGTGAGACTAGAGTGAATGTCCCTCAACATAATAAAGACTGTAATATAAAAAACCCACAGCTAACATTATACTCAATGGTGAAAAACTGAGAGGTTTCCCTCTAAGGTCAGGAGCAAGGCAGAGATGTTTACTCTTACCACTTTTACTCAAAATGATATTATGGACAATACTACACACAGAAAATCCGGAAGACTCTACCAAATAACCATGAAGTAATAACCAAATTCAGTAGTGGCAGGATACAAAATTAATACTCAGAAATTAATAGCATTTCCATATACTAATAATGAAGTATCAGAAAAAGGAATTTAAAAAAAAGCCCACCATTTACAATTCCACCAATAAGACTGCTGTTAGTATAAAATGCTGTTGGTATCAAAATTTTAAGATTTTGATACCAACAGCATTTTTCACAGGACAAAAACAGCCCTCAAACAGCCAAAGCACTCTTGAGAAAGAACAAAGCTGGGTCTCTCATAATACCAGACTTCAAGATATACTACAAATCTGCAGTAATCAAAACAGTATGGTACTGGCACAAAAATAGACACATAAATCAATGGAACAGAATGCAGAGCCCAGGAATAAACCGATGATTACATGGTCAATTAATGTTTGACAACGGAGGAAAGAATATACAATGGGAAAAGACAATTTCTTCAATAAATGATGCTGGGAATACTGAACAGCTACATACAGAAGAATGAAACTGGATCACTTTCTAACATTTTACACAAAATAAACTCGAAATAAAGAACTACATGTGAGACCTGAAACCATAAAAATCCTAGAAGTGAGCACAGGCAGTAATTTCTCTGACATCGGCTATAACATTTTTCTAGATACGTCTCCTGAGGCAAGAGTAACAAAGGCAAAAATAAATTATTGGGACTACATCAAAACAAAAAAGCTCCTGTATGGCAAAGAAAATAATCAATAAAACTAAAAGACAACCTACTGAATGGGAAAAGATATTTGCAAATGATATATCTGAAAAGGGGTTAATATCCAAAATATATCAAGAACTTATACAATACCAAAAAATAAAAAATAAAAACAAAAACCACCAAAGAAAACAAAAAACTCCCAAACAATCCAATTAAACAGTGGTCAGATGGCCAGAATAAACATTTTTCCAAAGAAGACCATTACAAATGGCCAAAGACACATGAAAAGATGCTCAAGGGGCGCCTGGGTGGCGCAGTCGGTTAAGCGTCCGACTTCAGCCAGGTCACGATCTCGCGGTCCGTGAGTTCAAGCCCCGCGTCAGGCTCTGGGCTGATGGCTCGGAGCCTGGAGCCTGTTTCCGATTCTGTGTCTCCCTCTCTCTCTGCCCCTCCCCCGTTCATGCTCTGTCTCTCTCTGTCCCAAAAATAAATAAACGTTGAAAAAAAAAATTAAAAAAAAAAAAAAGTTAAAAAAAAAAAAAAAGATGCTCAACATCACTAGTCGTCAGGGAAATTCAAATCAAAACCACAATGCCTACATTACACCACCTTACCCCAGTTAGAATGGCTAAAATAAAAATGATAAGAAATAACAAGTGTTAGCAAGGATGTGGAGAAAAAGGAAAACCTGTGCACTGTTGGTGGGAATTTAAATTGGTGAATCCACTATGGAAAACAATATGGAGGTTCCTCAAAAAATTAAAAATAGAAATAACATATCCAACAATTTTACTATTTACCCAAAGCAAACAAAATCAACTAATTTGAAAAAGAATAGCATCCCCTGTATTTACTGAACCCTTATTCACTAAAACAAAGATACTGAAACAACCTAAGTGTCCATCAATAGACAAATGGATAAGAAAAATGTGATTGATACACACACACACATACACACACACATGGAATATATGCAGCCATAAAAAGAGTTTGTCCCAATTGAGACCACGTGGATGGCTCTGGAGGATATTATGTTAAAAGTAGTAAGTCAAATACCATATGATTCCATTCATAAGTGGAATCTACAAAAAGAAAGAGGAAAAAACAAAAGCACAAGCAGACCTATAAATACAGACAACTGATGGATGCCAGGAGGGAGGTGGGTGAGACGGCAAGTGGGTGAAGGGGAGTGGCAGAAACAGGCTTCCAGGTATGGAATGAATAAATTTTGTGAATGAAAGGGACAGCATAAGAAATACAATGTAATGGAACAGATGGTAGCTATACTTGTGAATATAGCACAACATATAAACTTGTCAAATCACTAAGGTGTACACCTGAAACTAATGTGTCTACTAAAAAAAAAAAAAAAACCAAAACAGAAAAAACTCTTACACCTTAATTTTACTCCAGTGAAACTTGTGTCAGACTTCCAACCTACAGAATTTGGAATAAATTTGTGGGTTTTTATTAAAAAATGTTTATTTATTTTTGAGGGAGAAAGAGAAGCACAAGCAGTGGAGGGGCAGATAGATGGGGATACAGAATCTGAAGCAGGCTCCAGACTCTGAGCTGTCAGCATAGAGCCTGATGCAGGACTCGAACTCACGTACCGTGAGATCATGCCCTGAGCCCAACCTACTGGACCACCTAGGTGTGCCTAAATTTGTGTTATTTTAAGCTACTAAGTTTGTGGTAATCTGTTGCAGCAATACTAAAAGGTAATGCCTATTAAGAACATTCCCACAAATAAAAAAATTCTAGACCAGGATGACTTGAATGGGGACTTCAAAATAGTACAAGAAATGATATAAACCTTACATAAACTCTTTCAAAAAAGAGGCCAAGAGGGAATACTTCGTAAATTGTTTTATGAGGCCAGTATAACCCTAACACCAAAACCTGATAAAGACATCATAAAAAAATGAAATTACATATCCTATATCCTTTATAAGCACAGATACAAAAGTCCCTAACACAAGATTACCATACCAAACAGCAATATATAAAGAATAACATTTCATAACTAGATTTATTTCAGGGATGTAAAATTGGCTTAACGTTTATTTGAAAATAAACTGAGGTAACTTACCATATTACCAAACTAAAACATTTTAAAAAATGATCATGATAAATGGAGAAAAAGCATTTTAAAAATTCAACACCTATTCACAGTTCCCACCATGCCTATTCAATTAACATTGTGTAGGAAGTTCTAGACAGTGCAGTAAGGCAATAACAAGAGACATAAAGCATGAAGATTGGGAAAAAAAATACTGAAACTGTTTCTATTCTCAAACGATATGACTGTGTATGTGAAAACTAAAAGATTCTACACAAAATTAAAAAAATAAACTAGAATGTTGAGCAAGGTTGTAGGTTACAAGGTCGAAAGTACAAAAATTGCATTTTTGGATTTTAATAATGAATAATTTGAAAATGAAAAAACAATTCCACTTACCATAACATCAAATAACATACAAATTTTAATGTAACAAAGATTTGCCAGATGTTTACATCAAAGACTACAGAAAGTTCCTGAGAGAAATTAAAGACCTAAAATAAATGGAGATAGATCATGTTTATGGATTAGAAGACCCAATATTATTAAGATGTCACTTGTCTTCAAAATGATCTATAGATTCAGCACAATCCAAATCCAAATCATATCATTTTTAAAATAAACATTTTAAACATTTTAAAAATGTTTATTTCTTCAGAGAGAGAGAGAGAGGCAGGGAGGGAGGGTGTGTGTTTGTGTGTGTGTGTGTGTGTGTGTGTGTGTGTGTGTGTGTGTGTGTGGCGGGGGAGGGAGAGCAGAGAGAAAGGGAGAGAATCCCACGTAGGCTCCACTCTGTCGCACGGAGCCTGATGCAGGGCTTGATCTCATGACCCTGAGATCATGCATGACTTGAGCTGAAATCAAGAGTCAGATGCCTAACCAACTGAGGCACCCAGGCACCTCAAAATTATATCATGATTTTTTGTTTCTAGAAACTGATCATCAGCTGATTCAAAATTTATATGGAGATTAAAAGACCTATGATAGCCATAATAATCTTGATAACAAAGTTGGAGAACTTACATTACCTAATTTCAAAGTACAGTATAAAACTATAGTAATCAAGATAGTGTGTTACTAGTGTTAAGGATAAATGAATAGAACAGAGAGTCCAGAAGTAGATCCACATTTATGGAGTCCGTTAATTTTAAAAAGGGGCACCAAATGAATTTAATAGAGACAGAATATTTTCAACAAATGGAGCTAAACCAAACAGCCTTATGGGAGTTAGGAGGAAGATGCTTAATCCTTGCCTCACACCATACACATAAATGAATTTGAGACAGATCGCAAACCCAAACATAAAAGTGAAAGCTATAATGCTTTCAGAAGAAAACACAGGAAAATATCTTCATGACTTTGGGTTTGATTGGCTATTTTAGATAAGACACAAAAAACACAAAACCATAAAAAGAAAAAAAATTGGACTTCATCAAAATCAAGCACTTTTGCAACCCAAAATCACCACTTAGAAAATATCCATGAAAAAACATAGGGGTTAGGGGTACTGGCCCCCTATACAGTTGAAAATCCACTTATAACTTTTGATTCCCTAAAACTTAACTACTAACAGCCTAACTGTTGGATAGGATAGTCTTACTGATAACATAAAGTTGATTAACATATATTTTATATGTTATATAATATTATATGTTGTATTCTTACAATGTTAAGAAAATCATAAGAGAAAATACATTTATAGTACTGTGAAACATCCATATATAAGCTGACTCATGTATTTCAAACCCATGTTTTTCAAGGTTCGACTTTATACAAGCAAGCTACAGACTGGGGGGAAATGTTAGTAATACATTCACCTGGCAAAGGACTTACATTCTTCTATAAAGGATTCCAACCATTCTGTAATGAGACAGTCTAATGAAAAAATGGCTACTTGAACAGACATTTCATGAAAAAAAAACCCAAAACAAAAAACTGCCAATAAGCATATGAGGAGTTAAACATCATTAGTCATCATGCAAATTAAAATGAGATATAATAGAACTGGAACTCTCATAATTGCATACAAGTGCTCATGAAATGGCATATACAATAATTTTGGGAAACTTTTTAGCAGTTTCATATAAAATTAAACATAAACCTACCTTGTGATCCGGCAATTACAGCTATTGCATAAGAGAAATGAAAACATGTTCACAAAGAATGCTCATAGTAGCTTTATTTATAATCACACCAAACTGTAAGTAACTCAAAGGTCCATAAACAAGAGAAAGGATAAATTGTGAGATGTTTGTGAAATGGAACACTACTGAGTAGCTAACAGAAACAAACTGTGGATATATGCAACAACATTGATGAATCTCAGTCTTTTGAGGAACAAAGCCAGATGCAAAAGTGAACATGTAAAATTTCATTTATATAAAACTTAAGAACAAGTAAAATTCATCTATGGCAATAGAAAATAGAAAAATGGTTACAAGGGCAGAAAGGGAGGAATAAATTCATTGGAAAGTGGCATGAGGGAACTTTCTAAGATGGTGGAAATGTTCTTTATCTGGGTTGGGGTAAGGATTACACATGTATAGATTTGTCAAAAGTGACAGCATGTTAACTCTAAAATCTATGCACTTCACTGTCCACAAATTTTACTTGAAGACAAATCATTTTCCCTTAAAATTTAGAGTAAAAAATCGGACTCATCAGAGGGCCATCCACCACTTCTGAAAAGAGCTGTTCAACAGAGACATGTTTACTTATCTCCATTTAGAATAGCTTTGTCCTTTGAGTCAGCTCTTCAGAAGAAAACTTGAATTGTTTCTGGATTCACTAATTTTTTTGGTTAAATGCTGCCCATTTATTTTTTTATCCAAAATTTCTAGTTCAGTAAGAACATTACTCATCATATTGTACCACAGAAGTTACAGTCTGAAGTTACCCTAAAGATAGTCCAAACCCTCAACTACTTTTTAAATAAAAACAGATGCATGCCTAGATAACTTGACTTGTCCTGGGTCATATTCTCATTTCATTTCAGAAATAAAAATACACAGATCATACATTGTCACCCTCTGCATATGCTAACACTTGGGCAAATACAACAGCATACCTTTTTAATAAATGTAGATTAAACCTTCACATGTGCTTTAACTGGCAACTGAGAAAGCATAAGGAATAATTAATGTCATTAGGTTAGATTTTATATATATATATATATACACATACATATATAATATATATACATATATACAATATACATACATACATATACAATATACATACACATATATAATATATATACATACATATATATGTATATATATACACATTACATCAGTTATATATTTTTAAAAAACACATATTTCATTTCTAAATTCATATTGGCTGGCTTTTCATGAGTGGTGCAATTTCTAGTTCGAAGTGTGTTGGTCTTTACAGCTGGTACATTTCTATCACACCACTTTTCAGGAGCTGTAGTGATGATCTATAAAATCTGGGTAAACCAAAAACTTCTGGATTTTTGAAAACTGAAGTCAGTGAAAGGCATAAAAGCATTACTGTACTATAATGGAGGGTAAATGTAATAAAATTTCATCGAAAAAATTTTTGGCTGGTTGTAATAAGCAGAGAGAGGCTTAAAATGCACAAATAATGGAAAAACTTTTAATTATGTAGGAAAATTTTATTCAATAAATATAATTTCATGAACTTTAAAAAATTACTGAGAGCTTATACAATAAGTAACTACATTTCCTAGCAATGCAGAGAAATTTTAAAGGATTTTATTAGACAGCCACAGTGTCTCAGGTCCTCAATTTTAAACTAAAGTGTGGCTACAGTATTTCCAGCTACTAATTCCCCATAAAAATCTAACAATCGCCATTACTACAAACGTATCATTAGTTGTGATCTATTTTTTTGTAGGAAAATCATTCAAGTGTTCTCACATAAACAGCACTTTAATAATGTTCTATTTTTATGAAAATAGATGACTCATTTCAAGGTAGAAATAAAAATGTCTCTGAAGGGGGACCAAAATTAATGAAACATGTTTTACACAACTCTTTGTTGTGTTTGTTTTATTAATACCTGCTTATATCATCCCCCAAAATGATCTTTACAGGAAAATACAAACATGGATGATTTTCCCATTTCCCCTGCTCCTGATAACTTTTCAGAGTAGCATATTTAAATTTTTTTTGGTATTAACTGTACATGTTTTTAGGGCCTTGACTCCTGCCTATCAAATAGGAATCTTAAGTTTTTCTGAGAAGCCCAATTTCACAATCTTACAGCAGAAACAATCTGGTTAGAGCAAAGCAGTTTCCTAACATGGTGATTTGCCTAAGTTTAATCTCCTATTCAGGACAGTACCAGTTTCGATTATGTCTGGGAAGCCTTTGGGTATCATGGAGACTGAGACCCAAGGAGGAGGGTAGTTAAGAGAAATTCAGACTGTAAATTCTCCCCTTCTTTCTTCTCAACTCCACGGCAAGCTTGGTAGCTGTAGTTCTCCTGGCCCATACTCTATTCCTACCACGAACCTACCGCTTGCTAAAGCTGAAGCAGGGTGCTGAGTCACCTTTTAGAGCAGCTGGTGGGCAATTCTGAAAACTGTCTTGGTGCCTGCCACTATCTTCAGGGCTATGGCCTTCAGACTAGGTAGGCAAAGGTAAGAAAGTGAGGCAAACAGATCTGAGATCATCAAGTAGCAAAAACATGCACAGAATCTTATTCTGGTTTTGGCAGGTTTAAGAGGAAGTTAATTGCCAACATCGTACTTTCCAAACAATTTTAAAGAAATATGCAAAGGGGAATTTTTTGGGATTACCAGCTATGTACTGTTTTAAAATATGAGTAATAGCACTAGAAAACTATTTAAAGCTTGTAGGCAACACTGTTACTTTCTTAAATAAATGAAGAAAACTTTTCTTACAATTGCAAGATAATTTTCTTTTAAACAGAGGTTTTGAACAGAGTAGGATGAACGTATCAGTGGATACCATTTATGTTTCTTTGATGTACAGTTCTTAAATAACTTCAAATGGGGAATGCAGACAGTTACTTCACTCACACCTTAAGCACCACATAGGCTAGCTGACCTCCAGCACTGCTGCAGTTGGTCAGACTGCTTGATGGCTTTGTAGTCCTCGAGTGTCGGCAGTTTAGTGTCGGCAGTTTGGCTGACGGCAAACAGACACTGTAAACTGTAAGGTAGATGCGATGCAGGACTATTAAATGTCATTTTGTTATATAAATATTTTATAAGGCATTCTAAGAAAAAGCAAATTCTGTGTTATCTTCCACTAAACTACCCTCACTGAATATTTCTCAATATTTCCTCTTCTGGAACATGAATTAGAAAGTGTATATACTGTACACTGTATTATCCCTTTAATGTATTTTTGGAATAACGGTGTATTGCTAAACTCGGTTTTGGAATATCTGACTTAAAGAATGGCTATTTATGAAAATTAATATTTAAGCTGAAATTCATAACCTAGTTATCTTGCACTACTGAAACAAACATTATATTAGCAAGAAAATAAAAACTCAAAAAAAAATAGTTCACCAGCAAACATGGTAAAGTCTTAATTCTTGACTCTACCATTCTTTCCCTACCAGCCCAATTCCAGAAATCTGATATTCATGAAATGGGAAAGTGGTGGAAGGTTGCAGAATAAATCTACAAAAAGGAATTATTATATTCTCAAAAGAAAATTTTGGAAAACCTTATTTAGCCATTTCCATACAATTTTAAATGTGTATGTACACATCATGTGCTCACAGCTGGGTAAGTTCTTTAACCAATAATCATTTCCAAATTTTAAAATGACATTACTTTTTATCAAAACAAATGACAACACTGATCATATGATAAACTTGGATGGAAATTAAGTACTGAAGTACAGTGAGTTAATTCAGCAGTATGTACCTGATTAACGATTCTTAGTATTTTATCGCTGCCATTACATCCTAAGATTTAGCATTTTAAACTTTGTTTTACTTACATTCTGTAGCCATGCCGGAAAATTTACCTTGTAATGGGGCACTGGACAGATTTCACTTTACATGGTAGTCTACAGTAACTTAGATAACGTATACTATCCTACAGATAACAGGATTCTTATCTGAAATCCTTTATTCTATAATCTAGCTTACTGAAAGTCAAGAGCAATTCTAAATTAGCCATAGAAAGAGGCTCTTATCTTTTTGTTAATTTAATTACCCTAATATTTTTATTTATATAATTAAAAATAGTTGCAATATTTAAATACTGTCCAAACTTGTTTTTTATTGATATAGTTGAACTTTACAACAGTGTCAGAAAATACTATAAACAGAGCCTTCTTCAGAGAGGGGAAAAAAAGCAAATTTAAATATATTAACCAGATTAAAGCATGCAAAAGATCCAATGATAAACACATTAAATAATATGCTAATGGTATGTAATTTACCCACTATAGGTTCTTCGTATTCTGTCACAAAAAATATAGTAAACATCAATTTGAAATTTGGTGAATGGACTTGATTCCTGATTTATATATATAATATACCCTTTGCATGTATGTGGTTAACTTTACTGGTTGTGTTACAGTATTTAGAGAAGTTTGGTACTGGTATATAGTTACTACCCATAATGCAGTAAATAATGGTGGGAAATGCATTCTCCTAATTTGCTCTGTGAACTTAGAAAGCACTAATGAATTAACAACATGGGTCACTGAGCGACCAAAATTCCTTTCTATGCACATTAACTTTTCGCATGAAAAGCTTCAAATATAACTCTAATAAAAAAATAGAGTTTTCAAGGCAAACTTTTCAGCATAATTTACAGAAGCAGATCTGAATAGAAGACTCAATAACCAAGCTAATACTAAAAAATACAACTGACTAGGAATTACCTCCCTTTTCTACCTTGATATTAAAATATAGTGGCCTTAGCAAGAGGCTGAAATGCCATTAGGAGTCCCATAAGCACGAGGAACAACCCAAAGAGATGGAAAATATCTGTTTCACGAATTGTGACATGTTCAGATTTAAGTTAGGGGAGCTGAAAGGGGTTTGTGTTAATGCTTTTTGTTTGCCATTATAACTCTGAATGAGTATGAAATATTTGAAATTTCAGAAAGTAATTCTGCAGAACTAGTGTGGCCATTATCACGGTGATCACACTGAATTTTAGGAAAGGAGTTGAAATGGTTCCCACAAAGTACTACTGCCCCTTTAACAAGTAGAGGAGTCCATTGTGGAGAGAGTCAAGATGCTCCTGTCGTTGGTATAGAAAGGATCCGATGCACTCCATGATCTAAAGTAACAATAAGAGAAAAGTTTGGCTCACCAGGACCTATGTTTTAAGTGAGAAAAAAAATTTACTCTAAAATGCAATTTGAATATTAAAATAATCACTTATTGATTTGTTTTTAAATGTTAAAGAGAAATTATTCATACTAGCACCGAATCAGTCTATTTATATTGTACAAAAACTTGGAAAAAATAATGCTCTAATCATTATATAAAATATTAGCTAAAATTCAGACATTCATTAGCCTTAAAACAATTCCTACAGGTAGTAAAGCATGAGATGCTCTTAAAATCTTCACAATTCAATAAGAAATAAGTATGTTACTAAGAGTTATGCACATTCAGTTTTACTAAAAAGCAACTAGGTTATATTTTGACATTACAGAAGCAAACAAACATCACACTTACCAAAAGCTTTGGAATGAAATAGTAGTATGTTCATATTACATAATTTCTTTTCAGCTATAAATTCTATTCTAAAGATTTTAGTGTAATTAGCTTGAACGCAGTAAATGGTTTATTCAATAGATATCAAAGACAGCTGTAACTCAGTAGGGTTTTCACTTAACTGAGAATAAACCTGTAGTGGTCTGGAAAAGTTAACTACTGTCTGAATGATAAAACCTAAAAGCAATTAATTACTTTATTTGCAGCTCTATTAATTTAAGCTAAAATAACTCTAGACCCAAACTAGCTTTCTAGGCTTAAAATAGCCTAACCTATATTTCAAGTTCAGTATCAGGATTACCAAGCCAAAGGTGGCTCTTCTTAGAAGACTAAAAGCACTAAACAATAAATCAATATATTTTATGTAACTTTTTTCAGGGTTCCCACTTTCCTTAAAAAAAAATGTTAGAGGAAGAGACCAACATTTAAAGTGGCTCTTAAACTCACTCTTATCAAATATCCACTGTTTCCTAGAGATTCTGTTATTTAAATCAATTAAGCAAGTACAGTCATAATGAAGTTTGGAACCTAGAAATTTTACAAAGTTGCCAAAGAGGAACACAAATAAGCAACAAAACCATACTGGTAATTTACAGGTTCTCTAATTTTATTAGTTTCCAGAAAACCTTAAACACCTTAGTTTAAGGAAGGGCTTGTTCACCACCCTGTGTCTAGTACCTAAACTGCACCTGGCACATAGTAGACACTCAGTATTTGTAAAATAAATGAATGAAATGAGATTATTAACATTTCTTAGAGTAAGTATTTATCCAAGAAAAGGCACACTTAGACACACAAGACAAAACATAACTGCCAACACCCTAATTATCGGGAGTCAAGATTCCATTCCCAAATTGCCAGTACTTTATATCAGGCTTTCCTCTTTCCCAACCATTGCTTACATAGAAGAATTTTATTAGGTAAGGCTTCCTTTGTTTGATCTTTTCAAAGCACACATGTGCATTCAGATGTTAAATATCCTATTTGACAGAACATTAAATACTGGAGCTACATATTAACTCCTTTCTATTCAGAAAATAGTTTAAAAAATTATTTTTAAAAATGTTTTTATTTATTTTTGAGACAGAGAGAGACAGAGCATGAGCAGGGGAGGGGCAGAGAGAGAGGGAGACAGAATCCAAAGCAGGCTCCAGGCTGTCAGCACAGAGCCCAACATGGGGCTCAAACTCACGGACTGTGAGATCATGACCTGAGCCAAAGTTGGACGCTCAACTGACTGAGCCACCCAGGCACCCCGAAAATAGTTTTGATTAGGATAAAGTAACTTGGTAAAATGCATACAGAAAATCATTTATTGCTGAAGTACAGCCCTTTAGTGTACAAGATGGTATATCCTTTGTAGAGCACCATGATGCTACATTTGAAACCAAGCTTGCAATATGGCATATTCCTTTGAAAACATTAACTAATAAGATGTAAGAATTTCTGTGCCTGGATGGTAGAAGTTTAATCAGCTGAATAACATGTCATATGAAAGCACTAGTTGTATTTCTTAAGTGATGCTCATTACCTTTTATGTTTAATAGGTTAATGGAACAAATATCCAAGGGATTCTACAATTTGTAACAGAAGTATCAGCCTTGCTTTACCTTTTAAGTTAGACATGAAATAGAAATGTAGAATAGAGGCTATTCCAAAATCAAAACAGAAATGTCGAACATATTTCACTAACACAATTATGTAAAACAAAAACAAAACTCTACATATCAAAATGACTTTCAAAGTTTAAATCTAATGTTAATGGATCTAAGGCAATTTTCATATAGTCCTTTGAAAAGCACCAAGTGGTTTTCTCATACTGTATCGATTTTTATCCACTAGAAAATACAAACAGATTTCAAAAGACTTTTTAGATTATTTGTTTGAAGAAAAAAGGGGGATAATGACAGTACTAACCAATAACATAACCTGAGATGTTAGACAAAAGTATTTTGGAAGTATTTGGAAAAGTATTTATAGTCTGTCAAATAAGATATTACTGTTAAACATTTTATTAGGAAAGTAAAAAAAACAGTCTTACAAAAGAAAATATTATGATACAATTTTAAGTGAGAAAAAGTACAGACGATAACAGTCACCTTCATGTGCCGAAATAAGTCCCATAATTCCAAGGGCAGGTTCAAAGGGATAATGCAGTATAAAAATGGCTACGTAAAGAAAAATGGGGGCATATTACCTGAATTACTGGTATACAAAAAAGTCAGTACATAGAGCAAAAAAATATTTTTGGCTTATTTAAAATTAATTATAGTTTTAAAATATTTATTTATTTATTTCTGACAGATAGCACAAGTGGAGAAGGGGCAGAGAGAGAGAGAGGGAAACACAGAATCTGAAGCAGGCTCCAGGCTCTGAGCCATCAGCACAGAGTCTGATGCGGGGCTCCCAACAAACTGTGAGATCATGACCTGAGCCAAAGTCAGACACTTAACTGACTGAGCCATCCAGGCACCCCTGATTGTAGTTTTTCAATAGTGAAGATGTATACTGTCATTAAAGAGAACTTCCTGCTGAAATAGAAATTTAAAAAATTATGTGGAAGTTCTATAGTTGTCTCTTAGTCTAACTCCCACCTTAGTTCTGTATAGTAAAGCTGTCTTAATAAGTAAAATAATATTGTCAAGTGGGTCTTTCGGGAACTTCTTCTGGAAAACTTGGTGGCTTGGGTACATAACAGAGCTTCTTTCTTGTAATGCACTTTACAATACAATTGTGGAAGTCATAATACAGAAGTGCCAGTAAATTTAACTCTTCGTAGTAATTCTTTTATGTGGAATAAAATGACTACAAAATGATACCACAGCATTGTGGAAATATTTTTGATCACATGTTATAATCAATAAATGGAGACTGAAACCACAGACATATTAACATAAGAATGCTATTTATAAATGCAACTGTACCATAAAGACATGGCCATTAACTAAAGGCAAAATGGGAACTAATAAGTTAGTTACCTGAATTTATGTACCTGATGTTACCTGAATTTTATGATATATGAATGGTATTTATTCATTTTTAAAACACAAAGCTAAGCAAATATGAAAAATTATTTTATTAGATTATAGGGCCTCCTCCATCCTTTATTCCCTGCTCCTGCAGTACTTTCCAACCTTTTCCATGCCATGGCACATGTAGAAAGTGATTATTCGTGTGGTACACGCTGGACAATGGAAATCGCCATCTGTCTGCCCCTGCCCATCTATAACTCCTCGTGCGTACAAGTGCATTACTACTCTCATTTTAGGACTATGATATAATTCACATTAAGAATACCTAAGTGTGAAAAAAGTTACTTCTACTTTTTAATATCATCTAAATAGTGTGTCTCTCGGGAAAATTTATGAAGAAAATTTATGAATCCATTTCATTTTTAAATAAATTTAAGTGGCATTTACCAAAAAAATGGCATTTTTTGTTATGATCCACAAAAGCGAGCACTGATAAATCTAATTGAAGAAACAGATTTGGGAGGGGACAGAAATGCTAAGATTCTTCTACACCATAATTTAAAGTGTCTAACTTATCAACTTAAAAAAATTTTCTTTAACATTTATTTATTTATTTTGAGATAGAGAAAGCATGTGAGAGAGCGAGCATGAGTGGGAGAGGGGCAGAGCGAGTGAGAGAGAATGAGAGAATTCTAAGCAGGCTCTGTGCTGAAGGCTCAATTGCATAAACTGTGAGATCATGAGCGGAGCCAAAACTAAGAGTCAGATGCTTAACCAACTGAGCCACCCGGCATCCCTAACTTATCTAAACTTTTAGTTAGACCATGAATACCAAGCAAAAAAAAAAAAAAGCAAAAACAAATCACAACTCATTTAAAAAACCTCATCACAGAAATAGAATGGTATAGGAGAGCAGTAATACAGCCTTTGTGTTTATAAACACCTCAAAGTCTCAAATGACTGACCAGAAAATATACATGAAGAGTAAGAGAAGCAAAATCCTTCGATTTCACTATTATATGTAGACTATTTTGTAAATACAAAAAACAAACAAAAAACAAATACAGGAAATAAAACAGTAATATAAGGTATAATCAAAAAAAGAAAGTTATAAAAACCAAATAAGAGTACCATACCTATTCAGCACATTTTAAAAAGATTGTAAAGCAAAATGTTTCGTTCATTAGATGAAGTCTCTTCAAAGGTGCTTTCTCTTCCTTTGTTAGCGAAAGAGCCCCCTACCCCAAGGCCACAAAGTGAAATCTACCATCAAAGAATGCTAATAAATAGCACACTTCCCCGCTTCAGTTGGTAAAACCAGCGGCTGATTTATTAGGTATCTAGAGATGCAGGTTCATCCTGTTCCAGTTTATAGGATACTCATCTGCAGCAAAGGCTACTTAAAGAAATTTCACACCTGCTGACATGGGTCGGACTACATCTTCCTACTACTCGTTCCAGCATTCTTCCAACAGATGCGCACGCTGTTTCTCCTTCTGAGAAACAGCACATGGAGTCCAAGCACTTGATACTTGAATTTGCTTTAATAAGCTGGAGGAGTTGAAGCAGAAAAAAATTAAGTTATTTACAGATTTGGATTTCCAAAAAGCATTAAAAAATTACAACAAGCACTTTAAAACCAAATGTAATGTATATACATATATGTTTTCTATAACATGGAAATGGATGAAGGGCTCTAAGAGTAATATTCAAAAATGCTTAAAAGGCACTGTGATCTAAATTAGAAGTCAAACAAAATAATTATATAAAAATAAGTGGCTGGCTATTATTTAAATATGCAAAGATTTTGGATTTTATATCTTATTTTGGTCAAAATGATTTACATCACTCATTCAAATTGAATGAATTCGAACTCTTCTTTGAGTTTTTGTTTATGTGAAATGCTCCTGTAATTTCAATTACAAATGTCTAGCAATTGAGAAAAGTGGAGTGTGAACCATTTTGAAGACTGGGAAATAACAACCAGGCAGGACCTAACCCCAATCTTCAACAACAACAATAGTAGAAAATACGTAGTGTTTACTATGTGCCAAATTCTAAGCACTCTATATATATGCACTCCATAATTATCCTTGAAAAAAGCATCATTTACCTTAAATTTGCTAAGCAACTAATAAGAGCCAATCATGCCCCTAATCAGCTTATCTTGCTTTAAAAAAATTAATGGTAGATGTACTAAAATCTCTTAAACAAGTGACTTACTACTATTAGGACTTTTATTAATTTCTGAAGGTATGCAAGATTTATACTGATTCAGGCATAAATAACCCAGCAAAATAACTTAAAGCCATTACTACTACTAATTTTAATCCTGTTAAAATGAGGGGAAAAAATGGTATGACCACATAGCCCAATGAATCCCAACCCTGGTTTTGACACAGACAAGGACACTCCTAAATTTCTCAGGGGTTATTATTTTAAACAAACTTATTTTCATTCACTTTCCTTTATATATATAACATACTGTACAACAAATCTTTGGAAAGTATAGAGGAGGGAGAACAATGAAAATACATTTATTAGAGTGTTGCAATTCACAAAGGTTGGGAATCACCAAGTGTTGAGGGTAGGCATGGCAACAGGGGACAGACAGGGGACAGATGCTCACGATGGACAGAAGACAAATATGATGGAACATAAATAACCTGGCACTCTGACCATAAGCAGTGGGTGAGGTCTGCAAACTCGCTGCTCAGAGTAATTCTGCCAGATAGCAGGCATTGTGAGACAACACAGTTCCTGTTTGGCAATTACCTGATTGCACCAATGTCCTAGGATCTGCTAAGCACTGAGAAGTAGCCAAGTTTTACTTGTTCTTTCATCACAATACCCTTGGTTTAGGACTGTTTATGGTATTGTTTCTTAACCTGTGTTTTGAGAGATGTTTTACAGATGTTTCATGAAAAAAAAGTTCCATGGCCTATTAATTAAGTTTGGGAAACAGTTCAGTGATGGTCTAAATAGACTTATTGAGCAAAGCGTTGTCAATAAGTCAGGATGTGTGGTCAATCTCCAGGGGGAGAGCCAGACATAGTGCGAATTCTCAAACTTGTTTTTTTTAAGTAAAACCTTTCCCCCACACCCGCCGCCCCTGGGAATCAGTCAACACTAGGAAGAATATTAATATTCAGAGGAACAGTTTAGGAAATGTTTGTTTAAGTAATAAGATTTCATTAGTCTCTCAGTTTCCTCCTTGGGCTCTGTTTTCCTCCATCTCAAAATCACCCTCTACAGGAAACAGGATTCTAAAGCCCCCACATGCTCAAAAAATTACAATACAACAAGGAGGCCTTAAGGCCCTTTGTAACCTGACCTCAGG
The DNA here is from genome assembly GCF_007474595.2 of Lynx canadensis. Taxonomy (NCBI): domain Eukaryota; kingdom Metazoa; phylum Chordata; class Mammalia; order Carnivora; family Felidae; genus Lynx; species Lynx canadensis. The sequence continues at coordinate 74,794,252 of NC_044311.2, read as the reverse complement.
CTACCTTTCCTGCTCAACTTGCCAATGCTCCTGTACAGTCTTCACACAGCCAACGGATGCAGTGTTCCTTGCCTCTGGGCGTATGTCAGGGCTGGTCACCAAAGAGTCAGAATGCTGACTCCTACACCCAGTTCAGTTTAAATATTATCATCTCCATGAAACCTCCCTCACCTCTCCAGCTATCAGTAGTCTCTTTCTGGATTCTATTCCACTGCTTGCTTGTGTAATTTAAATAGTATAAGCACTTAAATAAAACTTTTACTTATTGAACAAGGCACTGTACTGGTTCTTATAGGAGACGGCAATCTAGTGAGTTAATAAGTTAATAAGGGAAAAAGGTGGGAGATAAGTCAGGAAAAAATAATAATGGCAGTTCCATTAATGGAATACTTACTGTGCATGTGCCAATCACTATTAAGATGCTTCTCATGGATTATTCTCATTTAAAACTTATAAGAAACGTTAGGGATAAGCACCATATTCAGAAACATTTTACAGATGAGGAAACAGAGAAGCTAAGAATTTGTTCAAGACCACCCTGCTGAGGCCCGAGTCTTGGTTTCTTTAATTCCACAGCCCACAACTCTTTATCATGCTCTTATGCTGCCTTCTTATAATTATGGTATGAGGCAAACTACAAATACTAAAAAAGAGGAGGAAAGCTGTCGTTGCTGGTATTGGTGGGAGGGCATGAAAGATTTGATGGAAAAGATAGCATCTGGAACACATTTTGAAAACTGGGCGGGATTTCAGTAGCTGTTAGGTGAAGAGAATGAGTAACTATGTGTGGGTAGAAAAGTATGATGTGTATTCAGCACATGTTTAGTCTCAGTGTAAGAAAGTAGCTGTTATGCCTGCTTCCTTGCAAAGAGACCAGTGCCACTCAAAGTGTGATCCATGGATCAGTGTTGATTGGGGAAAACATTTTTTACTGGCCTATGAGGAGGTAAGTGTTTCAGATCTGTAAGAATAAGAGGTTAAAAAATTTTATGGCAATTTGACAGAATACTTTTATAACTGCTGAATCTAATAATAATTTTAAAATCAAGGCTTATTTTATTTATCTTTTAAATTTCATTTCCTAGTACAGTTGACCTTGAACGACATGGGTTGGAACTGCATGGTCCACTTACACACAAATTTTTTTTCAATAAGTACATGTACAGTACTGCAAATGTTATTTTCTCTTCCTTGTGATTTTTTTCTCTAGCTTACTTTACTGTGAAAACATTATTGTGATACATAATATCTACAACATACAATATATGTTAATTGGCACTTCATGTTGTTGATAAGGCTTCCAGTCAACAGTTTGCTATCAGTTAGGTTTTTGAGGAGTCAAAAGTTACATGTGGATTTTTTACTGCATGAGGGGTCAGTAAGCCTCTAACCCTCACATTATTCAATGGTCAACTGTAACTAATTTTTATTGCATTTTACGAAAGTATTGGTCCGTGATAGATTGGAAATTAAAAACAACAAAGCAAGAAAACAAACCGGTCTTTCACATTTGGCTAGGGAACACCAAACTAGACTAGAAACTAGAGAGAAACGAGGAGTCTGCCTGGTATTTCTTAATATAACAACTTGTGTTTTGCTTATATAGCTGATATTCAACTGACAAGGATTCACTGAAGAGGACATCCATAATGTCAGCAGCATTTGAGTGCTCCATATGTGTAGAATACTGCTTAAGCCAGGATCTAACTTTAGGTAATAATCTTATTTTGTACTCATAACCTTTCACTTTAAAATCTAAGAAAAGGTATTAATACATGGACAACCCCAGAGAGAGTAAACATCTTGAAATATCAAAAATGTTATAAAGAAATGACTTCTTCAGATCACCTTTTGAACTAAGCTAAAATATATATATTTTATATATATTACATATATAATATATATTATAATATGTATAATATATACAAACCCTGGCTGCTTTAAAAATGCTGAATGCTGGTTAGTTGTGTAAAGCTGCTATCTATATAAAAAACTACACTGTTCTCTAGCAAACTCCCAAGCTCTACCACTTTCCCATATATATATATATATATATATATATATATATATATATATATATAATCTTTGATCTCATATTCAGGATCTGGGAGCCCAGCCAGAGTACATGCAGCCACAGCTGCCAGTATAACTAACGGGGGGTAGGAAAAGGATGGAGCATTTAAATCTCATTTCATTCAAAGTAAGGAGAGGCAATCATTTCTTTTTTCGGACGGCTTATAAATACAAGAAAAGAAAAAAAAGCAAAGTAATGGGAGTGGGACTCTACCTGGTGGCATTTTATTTTACCAGAAATTTTGATTTATTGGTAAGACACTCTCTATTGCACTTGCTTCCCAGGAATGGCCACATACCTTAGAGCTAGAAGGGCTGCCCAGCAAAAAACTATGGGCATTCAATATGACTATGTATGATTAAGAAAAATTTTCATCTTTACAGAACTTGCCTTTTGAGATAAATTCTGACTCACTGCTCTTATTCCATTATTTTCATGTCAGTGATAGTAAACATTTAAAAGTTTCTCTTAGTGCTTCTGTTTCTATATATCTTCTTTCTTTCTTGACTCTTCTAAATGTTAGAAAATTGTCATACATCTCTAAATTAGTCATTTCTATGCTATCTTACCTATCAAGTCAAATAGTTTTTTAAAGTTTAAATAAGAATTAGTAAACTATTAACCGTATATGTTCTGTTGCCTTTAAAACAGTTTTATGATAAATATATAATCAAAGTGAGAATCTTGTAAAGTCTTAAAGGAGATACTTGGAAACTAATTATGAAAAGAAAAAAGGTTGTGTTCAAGGAAATGTTTTTCTTTTTAATGTGAAATCAAAAATCATCCAATATTACTAATTTCCAAATTTGGTTAAGAATAATAAAACCCCTAAAACAAATAATGGCTTCATCTCATTATTCAGAATTGCAAGAGCTGTTTGGTGATGGCACTTGGAAGACTGCTGTCTCTTACTCAAGGCCTGTTTCTCCAAAACATGCCTCAAGCTCCCGTTCACTCCTCTATGCTCCCTTCCCTCTTTTCCTTTTCCTCAAGTAAAACAAACAGCTTTGGGTGGTTATAAATTTAAATACCTCCATACTGTCCTTTAGGTATCTCCAGAAAGGAGATTTACATCTGTATGTATTGCCTAAATTTAACTATTAAAATAAGCATACGGTAAGAATTACATCTATCAGGTATGCTTATTTTAATAATTTGGTTTATTCTAGTTTCAAAAAGACTGAGTCCCCTTTATTTTAATGAGGTGGCTGCAACATAAATAACAGTATCTGACTAGGAATTTGAAATTTAAGTGAAGAAGAGTATCCGTATCTGTAAAAAATGGAAAAATCACCAATTTTCATGGAGAGGGTAAATCAGAATAGCACTAATTAATGAACTAAGCCATGGTACAGCTGATGTTAAGGATTCAGTTTTTTAAGTATCAATCATCCAGAGAATGTCAGAGGATAACTGTTTGGTAGAAATAATGTCAACGCTAATATTTTTCTTCATTTCAACCTCCAGATGAAAAAGTTGCTCAAATAAGTCAGCACAGATTTGAAAATAACATTAATTTTGTAAAGTGTTGTACTTATCAGGTATGCAGCCAGGTTCTGCTACTCATGGCAGCCTTAGTATTATTTGTTTTTTAAAAAGTTCAATTCTATTTCCTCACAGAAATTTTACTCAGAAAAGTGTATCTTTTAGTGGCAAACAACTGAATACAGGCCATTAAGGTTTTCTGTTCCTTTGTAGTTCACTTCTTTGTTAATTAAATGAGACAGTGCTAGAAGCATCTTTGTCACAGAAGAGGAAGGTGACTCGTTGGCTGAAACTATTTAAAATGTTTTTTTGTTTGGGGTGGTGGCAGGTTTCAGGCAGGGGCTTAAGCATCCAGGTGCACAATGAGAAAGGTCAATAGTCCTAACATCCTGTTGACATCCTTACAGCACAGCTGGAAAGAGAGCATCCAGAACAGGCCAGGAATCCAGTGACAGAGAAATGACAAAACAATGGAAGCCAAGGAGGCAGGTGACAGCGGAAGGGAGGGAGATGATTAGAAAGCCCTAGCCCATGACAACATTTAGGGCTCAGCATCATCCTCTGCCTGATCTGACAAAGCTGACCAAATTTTGATTAGAGGAAAACAACTGCTATTTTAAGGCAGAAAAAACAGAAGAGGGATATTATATAATACTTATTTTTTTGAAGTGATTTTTATCTCAAAATACATGCCAAAGGCAGAAAACTATATAAGAAAAATATTCAAGGTATATTTCACTCAACAATGAAAGTGATATGCAAAATAAAATAAAATAAAATAAAAATTGCAGATCAGGGTAACACCCCCAGCAATTTTACTAAAATCATATTCACTGAAACTGTGTTCTTCTATCATCTTGTTTATTCACTGAAACAGGGTTCTTCTATCATCTTGTTTACAGGAAGAAAGACCAACTATCACAGGATGATGAGAAAACTCACTTATCACCCCTTTGTAAAAGAAATCATAACAAGGCCTCTGTTATTAGGGCATTCTAAGAACTCAACTCTCAACTGTATCATACATTTTAATGGACATATGAAAGCAAAGCAGACTAGATCCACGTCTCATGAAATATCCACTTGAACTTGAACCTTTGGGGAACTTTTATCACAAAGGACAGGAATAGTTTTATAGTTTTAGTCTAATCAGGTCCCACGTGGATTATCTGTTTGGTAGATTATCTAGGACATAATATAAATCCAGGCCAGCTCCCCCTCTTTACCCAGAGACCTCGTCAGCTGAGTTTTCCTTGTGGCTCAATCAGGGCATATTTTAAAAGTTAAGAATTTTTCTATATTTATCAAAGCAGAATACCAGAATACCAAAAATAATTATATAGAGTATCCCAAAACAAAAGTTGAGAATTGTTTTGAATTTCTTTTCAATTAATAGTAATAATAACAATGAAATAATTAATCATTTTTCATTTAGAGCAGTTCACTAAAGTAATCTAACTTTAAAAATATGTCTCCCAGAATAATTCAGATTTTTGAAATTACGTACTTGTTCTATGGTCTGATTCCATGGTACAGTTAACATTTATAATTTTCAAGTAGCTTTGTTTTAAAGTTTCACCATTTATGAGGTTTCATCCCAAATGAGACAATAGTACCTTCCTGACCAATAATTATAATATATAAAAGGCAAATAACCCAAGTAAAAATATAATTATTAGTAGTGAGAATTTTTATCCTCCATAATTACTACCAATCAAAATATTCTGCATATCCTAATTAGGTCTAGAAGTGGTTGTCAGGATTTTACTCCTCAAGAGGTGAATGAATCAAGTCCTCATCAATTCATACTTTTTTAGGACAAAGATATAACCAGGAAAGTTTATGAAAAGAAGTGAGAATCTGAGGACTATCGGTCAACAGAAAATTATTCAGTACCTCTAAGCACTCACTCATCTGATCATTTAACTCCAGACCTAGACAAGTAATCTGGTGTCTAACTGTATTAAGATGCATAAAATGGTGCACAACTACCACTTCAAATGGGAAAACTGATTTCAGAAATAACAGAAATAGCATGACATACTTTCAAAAGAAGTAAAAAGGAATAGTTTATTGAATAGGTTGTGAGAATACCTTACTAGGTTAGAATCTGAGGTGAAGTAGGATTTAACACTGTAACTCCAAAGAGAGACTAGTAAAATATTCAGAGATGGACATAAAAAAATGTGAAGATCACAAAAAAGGAAGACAAGTCAACAAAAACAGTAAACACATGAGGAACAATGAAGGATTAGTGAAATAAAAACTAGGAGTCAGGCCAGTTCTCCCACAGCATGCCCCAAGCATGAGAACTTAGCGGATATGTCCCCAGGCAGGTCCAGCGCAGTACTACCTAGTGCACGCAAGAACTGTCCTGCTGGCTGCAAGCCTCAGCTAGCAGGTGCCTACTGTCCTCCCCTCTGTGCTTGCTTTCAGCAAATTCATATGCTGAGCTGACTGAACCCTTATCTTCTTCCATCTGGAAGGACAGAAAAGCAACAAGTCTCATATTACAGAACAATACTCTCACTGTATAATAGGTTTAGAATCAAAACAGCAAGTTGGGGTCTGCAATCTGCGAGGCACAAATGAATGTTCATACAACACCGCATTCATTTATCGTCACAAAAGAGAGCTAATGGCAGCTTCTTTAGGGGAATACAACAAAGCACACAAAATTAAGCCATGATTTTCCAGTGCACAAAATTAATTTAAAACCAGATTTCCTTCACTGAAATTCAACTCCTTCTATAAAATTCCTTGTCACCAAGATTTAGGGTTCTTATTGCAAAGGTATGTATGCCCACTTTCACAACCCTTATGCTCCCTTCTTAAAAGACTTTTCTACTCCAAGTGAACGTCAGCAGAGTAGAAGGCTCATTCACATGGCCTTCAAATGTCAGACATGTGGGTAAGGGGCAGGGGGCTTGATTTAATTTTTTAACAAAATTAATTTAATCTTTAATTTGAAATATATATTTTTTAGTGAGTGCTAACTAATTTACACAAATTTTTATTCTTTGCTGTTTCTATATTCTTCTCAGGAGTATGTGCCTATAGCCATGCTAATTTTAATCTTTTTTAAATTACAAGAAGATGTCCTCAATGAATAAAAAACAAAATTTTCCTTATTTCTATGTGTTTTCTCAGTCTTAGGACTGACCAATAATTATTTCTGTGAAAAAAAAATGCTATGGTGAATGTCTTACATATATAAAAAATGAAGTAGAAGTCCTTGGTTTCAAGAGTACAATAAGCTTATGTAAAGACGGCTTATTATCATTATTATAGCTTTGGCTATAATGTAAGGGATGGGAAAATACTCAAAATGAGTTTTCTTTCATTAAAAAAAGTTAATAGTTTCGTATTAATGGTTCTTAAGAAGTACTAACTTGATTAAAGATTTGAAGGCTCTTAAAAGATATTTTATATCTGCACAACTTTTCTGTCACAACAGTTAACAATTAAGCTACCATGGATCACACCCAGAAAAACTATTTAATGCAGTTCAAGAACAAGATGCATTCAAAATTCACAGGATGCAGCAGCAGATAGATGTATATGAACACTTGTTCTTCATGCAGCTAGGAGCAAATGCCCACGTAGTGGTCACTCACTGCTCATTTAAACACCTGGTATTTCTGCCTGGCCTTTGGTTGAGCATAGTATTTCTTTTTGTTTTCTGATGCTGACAATAAGTAAACAGACCACAGTACATAAAATGATCATCTGACAGGTAAAGGACCTGGAGACTCAGAGATGAACTAATTAGGTTAGGACACATAAGCCGCAGTGCCAAGGGCATCACTAACATCCAGGGCTGCTGTCTTCCCAACAGGGCTCTTCCTTTTGCTACACCATCTGACTGGAGAGTGGCTTGCAGCAAAGGCTACCTGATCATATACCTGCTCTCACTGTGTTCTTTTCATAGATGAATGTTAAGTTGACTACCCTAGCACATTGTTACAGAACCTGGGATCTCTCTAATTTATGATATCCTTACCCAATTGTTTTTAAGTCTATTATTGCTCAAAAACAAACAAACAAACAAAAACATGGCTTGATTTAAGCCAACATGATATGTGAAAATACGATTTCATAAAAATGGCAAGATTACTTACAAAACAAAACTTATCTTTACTTAACAAAAGAGTTTGTCAGAGTGTTCTTTTAAGTAACAAGCTCTCCTACTGCCTTAGAGTTAAATAATTAGATGTTCAAAAATGTGATAAATACCCACTGTTTTCAGAAAGGCACATATGGATAACATGTGTTATACATATTTGACTCAACCAAAGGTGAAGGCAAATCTTCAAGTTTGTTTTGATTTTAGTTCTTGTTTTAAACATAAAATTTAGGTGACTACCACTTAAACACCCATTTTTATGTTCATGTACAATTATTACACCTTTGTAATTCAAAGTAGAATATATCAAAAATCTGGAAGATAATAAAAATAAAATCAAAAAGTTTGATAAAACTTTAGAACAGCTCAAAATTATGAATTCAGAGTTATAAAAGCCATTACTTAAGCATTGCTTTGTCAAAGCCATTTGCTTGATCAAATGAACATAGATTAGAAACTTTGAGAATAAAAAACAATTAAAAAAACATATTAAGAATACACAAGATACTGACAGCGAGAAACTGAAAAGTGCCAAAAGTAAAAAAAAAATTTTTGTTTTAGTTATTAGTTATATTACTTTTTCTCTTCAAATCAGACTGGAGTTAAAGTTAATAAATAGTTCTGGTGACTTAATTATCAAAAGTTTCAGGATTTAAAACTTTCATTCTCTTCTATAAAAAGACATCTATATTATTATTTTTGTGGTAACGGACAGAATGGATCTGTCTGTGGAGATAAATATATGTATCTCATATATACATATGAGATACAAAATATATTGTGCAATTTATAGATGCACTAAACAGTAGCAAGGATATGAAATGTTTCAGCAGCCATTACAGTGTACAAAGACAAACACACACATGTATTTACAGCACAAATTAAGGCAAGATAAAAAATGGGCAACTCTCAGTTCCAAGTAACTGAAACTTAAAAAAACTTTAAACTTTATGATGAATTTCTGTAGCTTAAATTACTCAACATGCAGGAGCATCCTTAATTATGAAAATAACATGACAAGCAGAAGCATCAGAATTGTACTATAAAAGGTAGTTAAGGTGTACAATAGATAACAAGGTACAGATCTCTGTCCTGTTATGCTGAATTTTCATCTGAATTTTCAGTTCAAAGAAGAAATGGATATATAAAGTTTTAATATACATATTAATAAAGGTCAAATTAGAGACAGAGCTGTGCTAACAAAAATGCCCCACTCTTATTTCATGCCTCTGCCCATCTTTTGAATATTGTTTAATTGACCTTTAGCATGCAGAAGAGTTAACAAGGTTCTACTCCTCCTACTCTACCTAAGTTTGCTCAGCTGATTCCTGGCCCTCGACAATGGCTGCAGTGCGATGAACTCGTCACTTAAAGCAACTGTGTTGGAGTACATCTATAAGTGGACAGAAAAGGGATGGTACATACAACAAGTCAGTGAGCTGTAATCATCACCTAAGAGACAGACACAGGACAAACTTTGTAAAGACATCTGTTCCTCCAAGAATAGGAAATATACATGGTACACATACATGACTGACATTTGTAGGGCTGTTGGCTCTGCAATCAAGAGAATTTATTCTTCATTCTTAATACCACATGGTTATTCTGGAGAAAAACAAAGCTCAAAATAAATGCTGACAACTTTTTTTTTTTTTATGTTTTTTTTCTTCTTGCTACTTTTGGCAAACAATGAAGTGTCTGACAATTTTCTAACCATTTCTTCATCATTTGAAATCAGTGGTAATGGTATAAGTCTGAAATAATAAAGATTACTGCTTGTAGCAAAGGAATAATGTCACACATAGGATGTGAATAACCATATACTGTTTCAGCAAAAACAAAACAAAACAAAACAAAAAACAAAAACCCCCAGCAGGTTAGAAGATCTCTGAATGGAAGTAAACATTTCCTCTTTGGGTTGGACCCCAATAGAACATTGGGTCAAGTCATTTAAAATTAAGTTTAGCGGTGCAAAAGGGAGATTGTACTAGATTACGCACCCATTTAAAATAAGTTTAGTTTACCCCACGTTCCATTTTTAATCGATTTTAACCTATGGTAAAAGAACCAAAATATATATAAAATACTTCTAGCTTTTTCTGGTGTAAAGGTCTACTTATAGGTGACAAATATTTCCTATGTAATCCTATAAAAAGAGGCCATAGAAAAGGTAGCAAGAACTAATATCACTTTTTATTATCATAAGAAATCTCTATAAATACACATATTCTCATGTATCTAAAGATAAATGTAAATAAATCTGATTACTTTTATAAAGAATTAAGTTTTAAAAGTGGTGTCGTTAATATATTTTGGTGAAATATAACTTTATATAGGCCAAGAGGGGAAGACAAATGTGTTATCCATAAAGGTCTAGAAAAAGTGTAATAGACAATGTATTTAATACACTTAACACATTTAATACTTTCTTACTATAAATATTTATGTCTGAAGATTAGAAAAAAGATACACAAACCTTTTTGATACATGTTTAAGGAATATACTGCAGAATAGAAAAGTTTCTCCATGCTGATGTAACTATGTGAGCACAGAGTAATCAATTATGCAAATTTCTCCAGCCCCATTTGGAAATTAGTATCACAGAGCAACAGCCTCACTGTCCTGATAATTGTGATGCTTTTACTGAGGACTCACTATGTACAGGCCCAGGGTTAGGTGTTTTATATTCATTATCTAAACAATCATGTAAGGTAGTAATTATTATTCTGATTTTACAGAGGAGGAAATTGAGGCTTAGGGATGTGACTAGATTAGGGACACACATTTTATAAATGGTTAAGATGGTATTTGAATTAAGTCTGTCAGGCTTCAGAGGCCTATGCTGTTTCAATGGAGTTAAAATGTATATTGGCTACGACTTAGTTACCAAAGCAAAGAAATGCTAAAGAAATGTTGATATGATCAACTAAAATTAAAGCTAATACATCATTTAGGAACCCACCTCAGATCACTACATACTTAGGGAGCAATTATTCTATTTTTGAATACACAACTAAATTTTCAAAATTTAAACAAAATTTGCTTAGTGTGTAGCAAATATGCAGAAAAAGTCTCAACCATGTACAAGTCAAATATACAAAATGGCACATTCAACTAAATAGCTATTATTTCCTGAGCATCTACTATGTTATTGAACATTATTTCACTTAATCCTCATTATAAAGGTAATGAAATAGATAGTTCTATCATAATTTTACTACTTATGAGGAAAGGGAGACTTAAAGTTACGGAGCTACCCAAGTGGTAGAACTGGGTTCTGAACTGAGAATTATCAGGCTCTAAAGACTATATTCTTAAACACCATGTAACACATTGTTAATATTTATTAATATGCATTTAGTAAGAAAATATATTTTATAAAAATCCATTCTGTAAAAATTATTTAGGTTAAAGAACTTATTTCAGACTCTTGTTGAAAACAAAGTAATGTGAAAAACTGATACTAGAATTCTAATGTGTATCTAAAGACATGGATTTATCCCAATTACAGATCTCTGATAGAATGCCGTAATGTTATTTAAAACATATTTATTATGTTTATCTGGACATAACTTGATAGTCTTCTATTTAAATCTAGAGCTCTGTTAATAAACAGTATAATTTAAGAAAATTTTAATTTGCCAGGAGTCAAAATTAATAGAAATAAGAAACTAAAAAATATCACATATAATAATATTTATTTTGCGAAATACTTGACACAAGAATGGATAATTTCCTATTCTGTGATATAAGCAAATTATAATGACAGCTATTCATCATTACAGACCTCTAATTAAAAAGGTATTGTATATAAAAAGTGGTTACCTGTGCCTTTTCAGTATTTGTAGGATGGAGTTGTCGTTCAAATACTTTCTTCACAATATCAAGTAGTAGACATGTAACAACCATAAGTATTATGGCAAACCAAGCAGAACCACTTGATAGGAGCTGAATAAATACAAAGTACATATTCTGGGAGCCCAAAAATGGCCTGCAAAGAAAGAAGGTAGGCTTAATAGAAATAGAAAACTGGGTACCTGGGTGGCTCAGTTGGTTAAGCATCCAACATCAGCTCAGGTCATGATCTCATAGTTCATGAGTTCATACGCTGTGTCAGCCTCTGTTCTGACAGCTCAGAGCCTGGAGCCTGCTTCAGATTCTGTGTGTCTCTCTCTCTGCCCCTCCCCTGTTCATACTCTGCCTCTCTCTCTCTTTCAAAAATAAATATAAACATTTAAGTAGAAAACTGGTAAGACAATTTCTTAAATCAAAGCATCATGTAAATCCGCTATATGTGAACATCATAATTTTAAGATTACTACAGGAAAATGGTCAAAATTTGGAATTAGTATAATTAACTGCATATCTAATAAAATGAGAGACTTTAATTGTTAAAAATGAAATCCAATTTAATTACTTTCAATGACAACTACAGTTTTTATTATTAGGAGGGTGACAAGTAGCTGACTAGGTAACTCTCCCTGAGCAGTAGGATATCAAAAGAATTATGCAGTAATACAGACTTATGAGACCAAGAATAGCAAGGAAAAGTATGTAACAAAATACTTTCCACTAAGCAACTACATACTGATTACTCAAATCCTAGGCTGAAAAGCTCTTCTTAGAAGTTCTTCTCTAAAAATGTATTTTACAATAAATACACTCACAATTACAAATTCTACATAGTAATAGGTATAGTCGACATACTCTTTTTGGAATTTTTGTATAGATCACTTCAAAAGAATATGGGGAAATACAGAAAGAAATGGAAAAATAAAGAGGATTAAAATTAAACATTCTAGATGATAATAAGGGTATCCTTGTATGATCCTAAATGGAGGTTAATATTTAATCCAAGATGTTTTGGCTACTTTGTGTAGTTTTCTGCCTGACACTGGCATCAAAGACACAGCGGGCAAATGTAATTCTCCAAAGGAGAGATTTTAGATTCTCACTCACTAAAGAGTCTTAGGAGAGGCATTAATTTTCAATCTATCAGAGTGACAGAATATCTGATTTTACCAATAAAGACGAAGCATATTATTTACTTTTGAAAAAGAAGTTAACTCATTCATAAAAATAATGGTTCTATGTGACTTATATTATGTACACTGATAATTTAGAGGTAATATGGTTAGTGTAATTTGAACACTAAGTGTACAGTAAAACAACTGTGGTTTAAACCCTAGCTTTGCTACTTCTTAACCTTTGTTATCTTGGCTTTCAGTTTCCATATTGAAAGAATAGAGATAATAATATCTTAAGTTAAAACCACTAGAACATAGTATATATTCAGTAATTGTTAAATTTGCTTCTCCCTATCAGTAAGATCAACTGAAAGAAGCAAATTTATTACCGAATAGGGTCTCAAAATTACTCTGAGCAGAATTTGTTCATAATATAACCTAACATAATAAATAGAGTTGAAGCAATATAATTAAAATATAATATAGTTACTTACCAGAGAATCCCTCCATAAAACAAAGAAAATACAAAATAGAATATAATAGATCCCCAGGTAACAAGATGGTTGATCCAGGTCCAAAAATGAGTTTCCAAAGCCATCTAAAAAAAATTTTTTTTAATCTTTAATACAAAATAATACTTACTTAAATTAAACCTCATAGATGAAATTCAAGAATAAAATGTAGTAATTTTAAGTGCCTAAGGTTCCTATGGCAAGACCCTCAGAAGATAAATATTAATGAAAGGGTCCATATGAAATTGAATAATTTCAAGTTTATAATGTTTTTCTTCTATGAGGAAGTAGCACTGAAATTTATTGAATACTTTATTCTCTACTCCATGGACTAAAACAACCTGGGTTATTTAACATTATATATAGGGAAGTGAAATTTCAGAGATGAATATTGTGAGGTTAACCTTTATTTGACCATAAAAATCAGCTGAGGCTTTCCAAAATAACAAACTTAAATGTTTTTTAATAAAAATTAAAATGAAATATTAAAATAGCAATCAGTGAAATTACTCATGACTAAAAAAAGGAGAAGTTAAAAGGGAAACATATCAACCTACAGTTAAAAAAAAAACCAAAGAAAATTAACTTTGAATTATACAGATACAAAATGTGTCCATGTTTCTAATTTCTGCACCATACCTTGACTGTGACTGTAATAACCATGACTGTGAAAACCAAGGTGCCAAATGTCCAGTTTCCAAACATCTAAAGAGAAAACAAAACAAAACAAAAAAACCCAGAACCATTACTCCATTAAGTATTAATAGGATGCTAAATCAGATATAAGGAGAAAGAAAAAAGCCACATAACTTCATTCTTTACTAAAAATCACTTGCATTATGTAGGCCAGGTACATTTGAAATCTGTGACTACATTTGTAAGGTTAAAGCAGGTTATGAAAGGTTAAAGGTTAAAGGTTATGAAAAAAACATAAAGCATTATTATGTTTATTACCGTCATGTAAAAATGATCCTTTGGGTAACATTATCAGATTAGAAACCCAAAGATGGCTTTGAGATTGTGTGACACAGGATGTTTTTAGTTAGAATGATAGTTATTAGTGACTACTTTATTCATGTCACACAATAAAAATGATAACTCTTCAATCACAACTGTCTTCTGAAACCATTCCAACCAGAGGTTATGGCAGATCACTTGACACTGTATTTCTGGACACAGCGTAGGTGAGCAGGCTCATAGGGTAATTCTATTTTTAAGTTTTTGAGGAAACTCCACATTGTTTTCCAGAGTGGCTGCACCAGTTTGCCTTCCCACTAACAGTGCAAGAGGATTCCCGTTTCTCCACATCCGCACATCTGTTGTTTCCGGGGTTGTTAACGTTAGCCACTCTGACTGGTGTGAGGTGGTATCTCAATGGGGTTTTGATTCGTCTTTCCCTGATGATGAGCAATGTTGAACATCTTTTCATGTGTCTTTTAGCCATCTGTATGTCTTTGGAAAAGTGTCTATTTATGTCTTCTGCCCATTTGTTCATTGGATTATTTGTTTTTTGGGTGTTGAGTTTGGCAAGTTCTTTACAGTTTTTGGACACTAACTCTTTATCCGATATGTCATTTACAAATATCTTCTCCCATTCCGTCAGTTGCCTTTTAGTTTTGTTGATTGTTTCCTTTGCGGTGCAGTAGCTTTTTATCTTGATGAGGTCCCAATAGTTCATTTTTGCTTTTAATTCCATTGCCTTTAGAGACGCATTGAGCAAGAAATTGCTGTGGCTGAGGTCAAAGAGGTTGTTTCCTGTTTTCTCCTCTAGGGTTTTGATGGTTTCCTGTCTCACATTTAGGTCTTTCATCCATTTTGGGTTTATTTTTGTGTGTGGTGTAAGAAAGGGATCTAGTATGCTAGATATGTTACCAGTATGCTACTGGTATCTAGTGGGTAGAGGTTAGGCATGCTGCTTAACACCCTACAACTCCTAGGATGAACCCCTACAATTAAAATTATCTGGCTCAAAATATCATTAGTGCAGAAGGTGGGAAGCCCTGATTCTGAGGGTAGGAAGAGAAGACTGAAGAGGAATAGTCAGTAAAGAAGCCAAAGTAAGTTATAGAAGCTGAGAGAAGATAACGGCAGGTAGGAAGGCTTTGTAAATTGTGCCCCGGGGTTGAGTTCATAAGGGCTGGGAAATGCTCTTGGATTTAACAATGTAGGGGTGGCTGGTGACCATAAAGAACATGGTTTTGACAGAGTGCTGGGAGCAAAAGCCCCACAGGAGTATGTTCAAGGGAGAAGAGGAAACAGGAAGTAGAAACAGCAAAAAAGATAACTTCTTCAAATTTTGCTCTGAAAATACACAAAAAATACAGCAAACGCAATCTGTAGCTCAAGGAACTGTGGTTTTCATTAGAAGATGGGAAATATTAGAACATGTTTGTATGGTGACTAGTATGATCTAATAGAGGATGACAGATTGATGAGAAGGAAGGTGAAAAGATAATTACAGGAGTAAAGTCCCAGGTTAGGCAAGAAGGGGTTTAAGAATAAACAAAAGATGAAAACTTTTTGTATTAGGTTTAACTTAACTATACAGAGATCTATAAATGAATTACCTTCCTTAATCAGTTGTTTAGTTCTCCAATACAAACTCTCTTTATTATAGATTTTAAACATTTGATCAATTGTTGGGTGATACGATAAGAAGCGAAGTATATTTTTCTTAAAAAAAAAATTTTTTTTAATGTTTATTTATCTTTGAGAGACAGAGTGCAAGCAGCGGAGGGTCAGAGAGAGAGGGAGACACAGAATCTGAAGCAGGCTCCAGGCTCTGAGCTGTCAGCACAGACCCCGTCCTGGGGTTTGAACCCACACAGTCCGATGCAGGGCTCTAACACATGGACTGTGAGATCATGACCTGAGCTGAAGTCGGATGCTTAACTGACTGAGTCACCCAGGTGCCCTGCAAAGTGTATTTTTCTGTTCTCTTCTAATGTACACTAAATTTCATTTTCTATCAATTGCCTGGAGTATTACCAGTGCTTTAAATATTTGTCTCATGAATAAGTGAACATACAGGGAAATTCTTTAATGAACTAGATAATCAAAGTTGTATTAATCATAAAATGCTTTATTCAAAGAAATCTGTATCTACTTATAGGAATTAATTGCATATGTGTTCTTGAATGACCTGACTGGTAATTACAGTGGTTAAATCATTTAAATTGAAATAAAAGATACTGTATTCACTGTGGAATACAGATACAAAATGACATATTTCTAGTCTTAACACAGAGCTCTTACCATTTGGTGGTTAGGTTTCAACAGCTGATGACATGTATAGCATGAAAGAGAAATTAATTAAGGATAGGAAATAAGGGGAGAAATCATTATAATTTCAAGAAAAAACAGTGAACAGTATAAAAAAGTTTATTTTTCTCTTTCAGAATTACAACCTGAAATTTCATCTCTTTAGTCTACCTTGAGTTGCTAATTAATCTGGCAAATGGTCCAGACCTAGAAAGTTTGATGAGGGTGAATTACTTTTTCTTCCTTAATATGTTATATCTCATTAAATTTTTAATGTGGTGGAATAGTGTACAAAATGTATTTTAGAATGGTACTGTGGCTCTGATAATTCCAAAATCTCCACTGGAGAAGTCTAACTAGAATTAGAATACTCTAAAAACTTTTCCCTTTTTTTCCCAATCCTATATATTTTTGTAATTCAGTTATTTTAGTTTTTAAAACTGGGTACAATTCATAAGGACACAATCATTAATGGTAGAACATTTTCCTTTTAGTTCTTGCACACTTCAATAGAACAAAACCAAAACAAGCAAATTTAAAAAAACCCTTATTTGGGCCAGATCTCATTTTAAATAGTTGCCTAGTTTCTCATTTTCATATCAGACCATTGAGAATGAGTGGAGTAGGTATTAGCATTTGAATTCCTGAGTTAACAGGAGCTGTTTTTCTTTAATCTTCTTTCTTATAAAGCCTTTGGCTGAAACCACCCAACAAGCAAAATGTCATGTAGGCTTATGATGGGAACTCAGCTACCTCTAAAACTCTTCTCCTGATTATTTTCCTCCCTATATCATCTTGGTTTTCCATTCTCACCATATGACTAAAATTCCCTCCTTTCTGTTTCCTTCATTGTAGTGTTTTAGTCTTCTAATGTACTCTTACCCAAGCTGACATGCCTTTGCCTTTGCATCCTACAGAAGTCCACTTTATTGGAGGTGAACTCTTCGAATCTGAATTGCTTTTCTACCTTCTTTCTTATCTATAATCTTAAGTAGCATCTTCCCCATCTATGATTTTAAATAGCTTTTTCCCTGAGAATGTTACCTTGCTGAGATCATAGGAAGACAATACAAGCTATTTCCAAAAATATTCCAAACAGCAACATTGTCAGAATAAGTGTGTTCTAAGATGAGATTACTTACTCTGCAGAGTCAAGAGAGGGGGAGATAAATTCTTCTTTTTTTAAAAAGACAGTCATTTGTTTTTAGTACCTCTTACTTTACTGAAATAAACATTCTTCATTGGTGTTTACCTCCCAATTATTTAGCTTTTCAAAAAAAAAAAAAATGTCATAGATAGTCATGTTCTTAGAAACAGAAAGCAGAATTGATTTCCAAGGGCTGAGAAGAGGGAGAAATGGGTAGTAGTTTATAGAGTTTTGGTTTTCCAAGTTGAAAAAGTTCTGACAATTTTATTGTACAACAATATGAATATACTGAACTGTACTCTTAAAAATGTTAAGGTGGTTAAAAAAAAAGTATCACATTCTTTTACAAAGCAGGAAAGAATATCCAATGGGAAAAAGACTATCTCTTCAACAAATGGTGTTGGGAAAAATGGACAGCAACATGCAAAAGAAACTGGACCGCTTTCTTACACCATACACAAAAATAAATTCAAAATGGATTAAGACCTAAATGTGAAACCTGAAACCATAAAAATCCTAGAAGAGAACACAGTCAAGAACTTCTTTGACAACAGCCTCGGGAGCTTTTTTTCTACATGTGTCTCCTGAGGCAAGGGAAAACAAATGCAAAAATAAACTACTGGGGCTGCATCAAAATAAAACTTCTGCACAATGAAGGAAACAATCAACAAAACAAAAAGGCAATCTGTGGTATGGGAGAAAATATTTGCAAATGACAAAGCCAATAAACGGTCAGTATCCAAAACATATAAAGAACTTGTAAAACTCAACACCCCAAAAACAAATAATCCAATTAAAAATTGGGCAGAAGACATGGACAGACATTTCTCCAAAGAAGACATCCTGAGGGCTGACTCAAGAAAAGATGCTCACCATCACTTACCATCAGGGAAATGCAAATCAAAACTACAGTAAAGTATCACCTCACACCTATCAGAATGGCTAAAATCAACAACACAAGAAACAGGTGTTGGCGGGTATGTGCAGAAGAGAACACTTGAGCACTGTTGGTGGGAATGTAAACTGGTGCAGCCACCGTGGAAAACAGTATGGAGGTTCCTCAAAAGGTTAAAAACAGAACCACCCTATAATCCAGCAATTTGCACTACTGGATATTTACAAAGAGTACAAAAACACTAATTCAAATGGATACATGTATCTCTATGTTTACAGCAGCATTACTTACAAAGTATGGAAGCAGCCCAAGTGTCCACTGATTGAAAAATAAACAAGAGGTGGTATATATACACAATGAAATATTATTCAGCCATTAAAGGAGAATGAAATCTTGTCATTTGCAACGATACAGATGGAGCTAGAGAGTATAATGCTAAGTGAAATAAGTTAGGGAAAGACAAATACCATATGATTTCACTCATGGGGAATTTAAGAAACAAAACAAACCAGCAAAGGGAAGAGAGAGAGAGAGAGAGAGAGAGAGAGACAGAGAGAGAGAGAGAGAGAGAAACCAAGAAACAGACTCTTAATTACAGAGAACAAAGTGATGATTACCAGAGGGGAGGTGGGTGGAAGGATGGGTTAAACAGGTGATGAAGATTAAGGAATACACTTGTGATGAGCACTGGGTGACATAAGGAATTGAATCACTGTATGGCACACCTGAAACTAATAAAACACTGTATGTCAACTAACTGGAATTAAAGACTTTCTAAAAAGTATCAAATTATCTATTTTTAAATATGTGCAGTTTACTGTATATCAAATACAACTCAAGGTGTTTTTATTATTATTTTTTTTTAATTTTTTTTTTTCAACATTTATTTATTTTTGGGACAGAGAGAGACAGAGCATGAACGGGGGAGGGGCAGAGAGAGAGGGAGACACAGAATCGGAAACAGGCTCCAGGCTCTGAGCCATCAGCCCAGAGCCTGACGCGGGGCTCGAACTCACGGACCGCGAGATCGTGACCTGGCTGAAGTCGGACGCTTAACCGACTGCGCCACCCAGGCGCCCCTCAAGGTGTTTTTAAAAAATGATTTAATGGAAATCAGTTTTCATTATTTTTGGAGGACTTAAAAATTTTTTTAATTCATTTTTTTTATATTTCTCAGTAACCTGTATACCCAACGTGAGGCTCAGACTCACAACACTGAGATCCAGAGTTGCATGCTTTACTGACTAATAAGCCAGCCAGGTTCTCCTGGAGGGCTTAAAAAAATTTTAAGTTATATTAAGATCTGACTGACTTATTTCGCTTAGCATTGTAATTTCACTCATACATGTAATTTAAGAAAGAAAACAAACAAGCAAACGGAAAAAGAGAGGGAGACAAATTAAGAAATGGATGCTTAACTATAGAGGACAAACTGATGATTACCAGAAGAGAGGGGAGTGGGGAGATGGGCTGAATAGATGATGGGGATTAAGGAGGGCACTTGTTGTGATGAGTACTGGGTGATGTATGGAATTGGTGAATCACTATATTGTACACTAGAAACTAATATAACACTGCATGTTAACTAACTGGAATCAAAACAAAATCTTAAAAAAATAAAACTAAAGTTTTTGTCAAACATAAAGTTACATCAAGATCTCTAACAAATATTCTATAACCATTTTAACTTTTGTCAAAACTCTTTAAACATAAAAGAAATGGTGATTGTGCTTTTCCATGAAGCATGTTTAAAAACACCAAAAAAGTTGATTCTGTTGGATTACAGAAATACTTTAAAGTTTTATGTTAAGCTCATTTTTAGCTTTGAAAATAAAATGAAAAGATTACCCATGCAATATAGCCACCAAATTACTAATCTGTGACTTCTGGACAAACGTTTGTGATGATACCACTGCACTGTAAGATAAGCTCCAGGTTGTAACTCCAAGCACTAGGAGTATCTTAAGCCTGCATAAGGCTAGGCAAATTTTACATGAATTTAATTCTTCTACTATTCTGGAGAAAAATAATTAAAAATTAGTCACTATGTCATTTTTAAATGGTGCTGTGAAGGTAAAGATCTGCCCACAGGAAAGCAGTTTTTAGACACACACACACAAACAAGCATTCAGCCATGTTATATACATTACTCTTTCCAAATCTCAGAGAAAATTTTATCAGGGTGCTTGTATTTTACTAAAGAAAGGAAGTCCTGTTAAAAAGATCTGAGAAAAATGAAAAATGAGTAATTCTTTCCTAAGTTAAAGAGAAATTAAGAATGAGTGAATACTTCAAAAATATTTGTCGAAAATTCATACTTATAATATTCATGATACTGCTAGACCCTTATACAAAAAATGGGAGTGGAATCTTAACTTCTCCTGAACTGTCCTGCTCTACCTGGACCCCAAACTATTTCAACTCTTTCTCCTGCTCCTCTCTCAGGGTCACTGATTTGCATCAACTTCATCCTTATCTCTAGCTATTCCTCTTCCCAGTACTTCCCCCTAATAATGTTTTCTACTTCAGGCTTTCAACTGTTGGTAGATTTGTTGGGCACACAAGAATAACTAACTGGAAAACAGAAACCATTCAACATATCCAGTGTTGAACAATGGGACATGAGCTAGATGTCTAAAAAGATTTTCAGTATAGGAAGACGTAAGAGAGGGCTGGAGCAAAAGGACAGAGGTCTGTGGGCTTAACCCTAAGGAACAGATGGTTCTAAGACTCTGGGGAAAAAAGAGTCAAGAGATGAAATATAACAGTGGCTTGGAACTAAAATGAGCACATTCTGAGAGAGTCAGCAAGGACAGTTTAACATACACATTTAAAGAGGAGAGAGATTCCAGGAGAAGTTGATCAGATGGGATTGGGAAGGCAGGGTCTTCAAAATACTTATTGGATGGTAAAAATAACAACTAACTCTGCTAAGACTGATTGAGTACTTGTACATGCTAGCCACTATGCCTAATGCTCTTTATATATAATAATCCTCACTGCAAACCTAGAAGGTAGGGATTCTGCTCCTATATATAATTTTGTGGGTGAGGAAACTGAGTCTTAGAGAGGTTAACTAACTCATCCCAAATCACTCAAATGGTAACTTCAGGTGTCAGGTTGTGGAGTCATTTCACCTGATCCCAATGTGTGCTTCTTTCCCACCATACCTAGTATTGGTGGCAGGGAGTAGTAGATTAGTTTCTAATGGTATATATCTGAGTGATAGAACAATTAGGCTAAAAGAGGAAAGAAGTTAATGATTTACAAATTGAGTTACCAAAAAAAGGGAAACCAACAATTCATACATGGTAATGAAAAATATCTTCATTAAGATTTTATCTTTGTATACAGCATGCTTAAAATTTAATTTTAAAAGAGTCACTAAACATAAGAAACAAATTTAAATTATCAAGGGAATACTTAAATTCTGACATATAATAAAATACTATGTAGCCATGAAAAAATATTTTTGAAGCATTTTTAATAACATGGAAAATCACTTAGGCTATAATAAGGGGAGAACTATAATAAAGCTATCATTGGGGTGCCTGGGTGGCTTGGTCGGTTAAGCGTCCGACTTCGGCTCAGGTCATGATCTCACGGTCCGTGAGTTCGAGCCCCGCGTCGGGCTCTGTGCTGACAGCTCAGAGCCTGGAGCCTGTTTCAGATTCTGTGTCTCCCTCTCTCTCTGCCCCTCCCCTGTTCATGCTGTCTCTCTCTGTCTCAAAAATAAATAAACGTTGGGGCGCCTGGGTGGCGCAGTCGGTTAAGCGTCCGACTTCAGCCAGGTCACGATCTCGCGGTCCGTGAGTTCGAGCCCCGCGTCGGGCTCTGGGCTGATGGCTCAGAGCCTGGAGCCTGTTTCTGATTCTGTGTCTCCCTCTCTCTCTGCCCCTCCCCCGTTCATGCTCTGTCTCTCTCTGTCCCAAAAACAAATAAACGTTGAAAAATAAATTAAAAATAAATAAATAAATAAATAAATAAATAAATAAATAAACGTTAAAAAAATTAAAAAAAAAGCTATCATTGAGACATAGGGGGATATAAATTATGAAGTTAATGGAAAATAGCAAAAAATAAAAAGGAATGGGTGAAAACATGTTAAAATCATAGAAGTAATTATACTTAGGTAAAAGGACAACAGGTGATTTCTTTTTTTTAAAGATTAAAACAATTATTTTAGTAACCTCTACACCTACTGTGGGGCTCAAACTTACAACCCCAAGATCAAGACTAGCACACCCTCTGACAGACTCAGCCAGGGGCCCTGGTGATTTATTTTCTTTATATTTTTTCCTATGTATTTCAAATTTAATGCACACATACAACTTTTAAAATCAGGAACAAAGTACTAACCAGCAACAAAAAAATTAATTTCCTTTTATGGATGACATGTTCCTTCTACTTTTCAAAGCTTCTGTCCAGTTTTCACCCTAATATTTCAGGTAGCAATGGGCATACTATCTGCAAGTTTGATGGTCCTTGCACAGGTGGCACTATTGTGCACAAAGGCACTGGGCTAATAACTTGTTTCTCAAAGGAACTTAGGATCATGGCTAAGCACACAGGCTTTGAAGTCACAGAGATCTGAGTCTGAATTCTGTTCTTGTAATTTGTGACCTGAGGCAAATTTTTTAACCTCTCCAAGGTTAATTTTCTAATATGCAAAAAGTAATGATATTTTCCTCACAGAGTTATTATAATTTAATAAGCTACCACACACAGTTGGCACAAAGAAATAACTCAATAAAAGGTAGTATTTGGGAAGTGCTGTAATCTTTATACTGTACAAAATAAGATCATATTTTTGTCCAAATCAGGCTACACATGTCCTCAAAAGTGAATGTACGTATGTTCCTGCACTACATCTTAAAGGAATGGCTAAAAAAAACCTCTCTACAATTGAAATCCATTTCCTTCATTGCACTTGGATATTTTATTTGCTTATTTTTTGTATCTCACACGACTCTATGCTCCATGACCAAGCATGTTTAGTTAATCTCACATATCCAGAACCTAGTATAGTACACAGTATGCTTGGTCCTTAATAAATATTTGCCAAACAGATAAAACTTCATATTCTCCCAATTGCGAATCTTGTATCTCTGTGTCTCAAAATATATTCTGCAATGCTTAATTAAGTACTGCCAGTGGGAAAGGGAAACTAAAGGCGACAAGCATTTCCAATTTACCACAGTACCACTGCTGTCACTTCCTTTCCTCATAACTCATTTAGCTAAGCCTAGAAAGAGAGGCCTAATTCAGCCAGAAGTCAAATAAGCTCTCCAATCAGGACACAGTAACAATGGCCACTTCCTAAGCATACCAAAAAAAAAAAAAAAAAAGAAAAAGAAAAAAAAGAAAAAGAAAAATTCACATGATTAAAAGCAAAAAACTAAACACCAAGTCCTCATTTCTCATATGAAAAATGCAGGTCACAGTATCTCTCCAATAGGATTATCATGACAATTAATGGAGATGGAACATGTAAAACTCTTAGCAAAATAGTAAGCACTAAATAGACAGCAATTATTATTAAGACACAATCCTAAAGTGAACAGCATGCAAGGATATATCCCCTTGTGTGAATTAATTTAATAGCAAAACTGCCTACTAACTTGAGTTTCATATTAAGACTATAGTGTAATGCTTTTAACTTTTGAAATCTTTATACAATTGCATTTTAACTTAATACCTACAATTTTATAATTTGAATTGAATTTTACTTTTATTTTTTATGAGAGAAGTTATCAGAGATCAGACTAAATGAAATTATTAACAAATATTCTTTAAAAAATGATATATTTTACCTGGCCATTTCCAAGCAGAGATATATCTTTTCCAATTAGAAAATAGGATCCAAAAAAGAAAATAAAGGCATGACTGAAACCCAGGATGGTCCAATAAAGAAATGTTTTAATGCTTAGTTGACGGTTTTTACTAATGTCTCTGTATATTAAAAAAAAAAAAGAGAGAGAAAAAGGAACATGGTAGGATTCATGTTTATTATTTCCATACTAAATTATTGTTACAAATTCACAATGAAAAAACAAGATGGATATTTAATTTAAAATTGCTTAAAAATATTAGCAGAAAGTATACACCTGAATTTACAAATCACTGTTTATAATACACATCTGTGTAGCAGCTTATAGTTCATGTAATATATTAAAAACATTTTCTCATTTAGAAAAAAAAACATGATATAGGCATATAATTCAGCTTAATTGTTAAAAGTTGATTTATCTGCAGTATATTCTGTTGGGAACATCACTCTGCTATGACTATCTGTTTTTAGTGGAGTCATTTGAGTTTGGTTCAGCAGTTGAGGCTCCTAATCGATTTCATAGTCCACCAAGGCTGGAAGGAAGAGCAGTTTGTGGTAATCTTAGGGTCAGCCCAGTCCTAGATATCCTGGGAAATCAAAGTGAGTTATTGCCATTTCTGGATGACTGAATACCTCTGTAAGAGTGGACATCAGTTACTTGGAACCATAAACTGGTCTTCAGGAATAGTTCCACATCTCTGTGATTACTTACTTGGTTCTGGGGAAACAGGGATAACCCAGAAGATCTGAATAGGAATAATGTCCTCAACCCTGCATTTTGCATTGATTATGACTTATTAATTTGTCAATGCTAGAAAATAAACTAATTTTTTAGAAACTTTGGAGACAACCAATTACTAAATAACTTCTTTTGTGCACATAAAATGAGTATTACTGGTTTGCAACAGTAAATGCAAATTAAACAACTGCCCAATGCATTCCTAGTACAAAAGTGTTCATTTCTAAAAACACTGGAAAAGTTATTAAGTTTTTCTTTGATATCCAATAACTATAACCATAAACTAAAATACTTCCTTAGTAAATATTAATCACCGAGATACTGCCTAATATATTTGCTTATTATAGGATGCTTCAAAAATTGGTAACTATGTAACACACTTTTATACTCAGAAGTGTTATGGACATTTAATACCGGAAAATACTTACCGATAGAGGGTAGGCTTGCTCTGTAATACGTGAGGGTCTATATGCTGTTCCAACAGACTATATATCAGTATAGGTAGGGAAGTAAAACAAATATTGTATAAAGTCAGGTACACCGCTGTCATACAGTGTCCTAGAAAGAGAAATTGTGGGAATTTGAGATTCTAAACTGTGTATTAGTTATGTATATGATCACAAAGAAGCCTACTAGAAATAAGCATAAAAATTATATAGCTTTCTCAATTTACACAAAAATCCAATTTAGTAATTCCAATTTGTTTCTTATATAGACACAAACACATAATATTCCTAGATTTATATTCTTTGTGGGAATTGGAACATTTTGTTATGTCAAGTGATCTGGAATTAAAGTGAATTGGAGCTACACTTCAAGATTCTCCACAACTTGGTCATTGAGATGTCGTTTTTACACAATTCTCCTGCATGCATCTTAGGCTTTTTACTATTCCTTTGGTAGGGAAAACATACAGTTTGCTTTTATGACTCTGTCTTCCCATCTAAGTCCTACATTTCCTTAAGGTAGATCCATGAAACTTAAACATTGGCTCAAGTTCTTGATGATCAAACGTCCTCTTCTAAACAGCTGTCTGTGCTACTATTGGTACTAAATGCCTCGCACTTTGCCTACACTTCATTTATTGTTTTCATTGTTATTAATACTGTCTCAAATTATACTGTAAATTCCCTGAAAACCTAATCAAAACAGATTAGGTCTACTTATCATATGCTCTTATAGCATTCTCTAATTCATTCAAGTAAGCAAACATTATTACTGGCAATCAACGCCCAAGCAGATATTTGAAATTTAGGGCTACAGGTTGTAAATGGAAGCAAAAACAGGATTAAGGATAGAGACAGCTAAAGAAAAACCTAAGATAATCAGGCTCTTATTATTTCAATAAATTAGAACAAATATCTTAATTAGAGATGTATAATGTGGTATGTAAAAAGGGTGCTCAATTAGTCAAAAGCAGTAGATCCTAGTATGGTTTAGTTATTAACTTCGTAGCTATGTGATCATGGCAAGTTACTTAATTTCTGTGGATTTCAATTTCATTTTCCATAAAATAAAACAGAGTAGATGGCAAATATGTGACGTGTGTACAACCAAAGACCCACATGTGCTCATTATAGCTAATACTACCTGATTACAGGGTTTCTCTTTGAGCCTATAGCTTCAGAACACTTTTCAAAGTAGCATTCCTGGTGGCTCTATCAATTATTTACAGTTCATTACTGAGACAAAGTCTATATGTCATTCCTGGACTCAATCACTAAACTTCCTTCCCAATCCAAAAAAACTCTATGAGTCAAAAAATAAATAATGAGGTAATCCCCATAGTTACTCTAACATGGCTTAATATAGAGCTTACAGAAATATTACATGTAAGTTGAAAAAGTTATACCAAAATTCTCTCATAAGCTGTTAAGAGTTTAATACTTATTTTTTAGAAAACATCTAGAATTAAAATATATTTTGGTATTAACATTCACTTCAAACTGAAATCAGAATAATATTATCAATTTTATACTGATCAAATACACTAATTAGGGAAGTTTTGTCTATTTATTTGTAGGACTAGGAAAAATGTAAAAAGTCCCTCCAACTATCAAAAACTGAATACACACACCTTATTCTAAAAGGATAAATCAAAAGCTTCTATTTACTTACCTGTTGAGAAAACAACAGTAGAACTGATATAAAAATTGGGGTGTGATAAAGCACACATTCTGAAAACAAGATTAAATGGAAATAATTAAAATATTTGGGTCTAAAAGGGGAAATGATTTCTAAGAATGGTTATTAAGAGTCCAGAACACAATTTCTGATATGGTAAGTAGAAGATCTACTCATAGGAACTTGGTTCCCTTATTTAAAATTTCTAAAAGAATTCTAAGCAGTACTTCAAATGTCAGAATGAAAATCCCTTGGGCTCTTATTGCTAAACAATGCCATAATTTTGAATTTACAGCCTTCCAGCTATTATTCAATACTTTTCATATATAATACAATAAGTACAGTTTATTTAAACTATAGGGTTATGGGGCACCTTGGTGGCTCAGTCAGTTAAGCATGCGACTCTTGATTTCGTCCCAGGTCATGATCTCAACGGTTTGGGAGTTCCAACCCCATATCAGGCTCTGCGCTGACAGCACGGAGCCTGCTTCGGATTCTCTCTCCCTCTCTCTCTCTCTCTCTGCCCCTTCCCTGCTCACACACTCTCTCTCAAAAATAAATAAAATAAACATTTAAACCTTAGGGCTTAATAGCTTTAAAATAAAAATATTTAAAATAATAAATGGAATTATGAAAACATCTTTCCATTTCAATATACAGTATAAAACCTTGGATTGTGAGTAACTTGGTCTGCGAGTGTTCTGCAAGATGAGCAAACATTTCTAATAAATTCTAACTTGATAAATGAGCAATGTCTTGCAATATGAGTAGTATGCGATACTGAATGTCATATGATCACAACTCTGCCAATGGTTTTGAAATTGCTTTGATAAAGTGCTCTGGATTACAAGCCTGTTTCTGGAATGAATTATGCTCACAAACCAAGGTTTTATTGCACTTATATCATAGCAAAAGCTATGATAAGATAGAAAAGCTATAATAAGGTAGCCATCATTTATTAGCAATATGCAATCTACCTGTGTTTCTTTCATTGGCTTATAGATATTATTTATAGAATATATGCAATATAGAACACTATATATTGTATTAAATATCTTGGTAATCAGGAGCTCCTAACATGGGTTCCCTTGAAGTATACCTTCCCAAAAAGGGTTAAGAGAGAGAATGGTATTTGAACATAATTAGTTTCCTTGTAATCCTAAAATGTATCTTATTTTATGCAAATAAAACCCCTCTAATGAGTAGTTTATACATCTTACTAGACTACCAAAAGGTCATTTTTGCCACAAAAAGGATGAAGAACCTCTGCTTGAAACCACTGTACTGGACCTAAATTAAAACTTATTACTTGCTCAGGAAAAAATAACATGAAAGAAATCAAATTAAGTATGTTTCAATTTGCATAGGATAAAATGTATCAATTTTAAGTGTGAATTTTGATGCTAACAAATTTATGCACCCAAGTAACCACCACCACAATCAAATTAGAGAGCTTTTTCTATCATGCAAAGTTCTCTTATATCCCTTTCCAGTCAGTGCTATCACCTGCACCCCTGGCCTCAGGCAACCGCTGATTTTCTTTCTGTAGTACACATTAGATTTATGACAAAATAATCACAGTATATCCCATAAACTGTTACTTCTACTTACAGAAACAATTTTTAAGAATAATTTGAATGGCAATCACATACCTTAAATTAAAACCTCAAATTACTGTCAGTAAATGGTTATATATATCTCCATGAAACTCACCTTATAAAAAAAATACTGTACAAGGGTAGCTATTCTAATATAATAAAAATGACCATGAACAAAAAGCAATTTGGAGAGGAATTTAAATCTAGCTATTGCATAGTCACTGTTTCTTGCAGCTTGTCTTCCTTCTTTACCCATGATTCCTGTAATGAAGAAGACAAAAAGGCAAGTTCATTGATAACTGAGAAGTGCGATTTTGACAATTTAACTACAAATATCTTAATTATCTATAGCAGTTGAACCTGGGCTTGGGAGCACTATTTTTCCAATACAGAGTGGATAGAAGATTCCCAAAAGGTTGCTCCACTTAAATCAAATACATAATTAAAACAAATCTACAATACATACCAGGTATGTAACATCAAGTGTCAAAGACTCAAAGCAGAATAAAATACAATGAATATAAAAATAATATTGAAAGTTAAGGATCTAATAAGAACATCAAGTTTTACACTAATAGACACAAAGTACTAGTTAACAGATTTCTAATGGAGAAAGTGCTATAAAACAGCTTTAACTTTGTTAATTTCCAATGAACATAAAAAAAATCCAAATTGATTAGAACCTAGCAAAAATGAGCATTAAGTTTAATGGTTTTAAAACTTTCGCACATAAGTCAAACAAAATGTGCTCTTTAGTTATTGATTGAACTTGATTATTTAAAATGGAAGCCCTGATTTTATTACTGGATTCAAATGGCATGAAATATTTCAATAAATATAACTAACAAACATTACACAGAGCAAATGAAGACTTAAAAAAGTTGTATGCATTGAGGGCATCTGGTAGGCTCAGTGAGTAAGCATCAGACTCCTGATTTTGGCTCAGGTCATGATCTCACAGTTCCTGGAATCAAGCCCCTTGTCAGGCTCCATGCTGATAGCACAGAGCCTACTTGGGATTCTTTCTTTCCCTTTCTCTGTGCCCCTTCCCCACATACACGCTGTCTTTCTCTCTCTCTCAAAATAAACTTAAAAAAAAAAAACTGTATGCACTGTTTGCTGAAAATTCTTGCAAAGGTAATTAATAGTGAGAAAAGCTAGCACACTCACAACTTCTTACCTTTCTACAACTGCATCTAGATAAAAGTTACGCATGAAATAGCAATTCACCAGATTATCTATGTGCACATTTTGAACAAATGCCAAGTATATAAATATTTTAAATGTTTAATGTGACAATCTTGCTCCCTTTGTTAATTTATCTAATCTAGGCTGGATAAAATGTGCTTTTTAAAATAAGTGTCCACAATAACACTTGAAATCAGTACATAATTTTATCTGATAAATATGAGTACATTTTTAAGGTTACAGTAATCCTTTAGGTTTCAAAAGAGTTCTTGCCAAGTTTGTTTTTTCAATCTGGAAACAGCTTTGAAAAATCATTTTTCAAAATTATAATTTTTTATTTTTGTAATAAAAAAAAATTTCCAAAATGGCTAGGTATAGATAATCACATTTATAACATCTAGAGAAGACCACTATTTTTGGTCTATATCCTTTAAGAATTTTTCCTTCTGCATTTTTTGTGTGTATTTAATATATACACAAACAAATGTACAAAATGAGATTATTTGTTTTATAATCTGTTATTGTCACTTAATACATTATGGACATTGTTTTTATAACATCTAACTATGTTAACTATTCATTTGTTAAAAATGTTTTTAATTTATTTTGAGAGAGAGAGAGTTTATGTGTGTGTGGGTGAAGGGCAGAGAGAAAACCAAGCAGGCTCCACACAGTGTGGAGCCCCACGTGGGGCTTGATCTCAAGAACCTCAAGATCATGACCTGAACTGAAATCAAGAGTTGGACGCTTAACCAACTGAGCCACCCAGGCGTCCCTTTATTCATTTTCTTAAAAGAAATTCCTAGATGCATAACTGCTAGGTCAATAGGCACACATTTAAAATTCTATTATACATAATAATGCAGGGTATACCAATTTACACTCCCCCTAATACTGTACATGAGGATTTGCCAATTCTAACCTTTGCCAATTCCAAGTTTTACCCAACTTTGTAATTTTGCCAATCTGAGAGGTAATTTTAAAACTTGGATTTTTTTTTGAGTGAGCTGAACACTTTTTTTCATGCATTTAATACTCATCTTAATTTTAAAAAAATGTTTATTTTATTTTGAGAGAGAGAGAGAGAGCCCGTGTGCATGAGAGTTGGGGAGGGAGGGAGGGGGAGAGAGAGAGAGAGAGAGAGAGAGAGAGAAGGAGAGAGAGAAATCAAATCCCAAGCAGGCTCTGCACTGTTAGCACAAGGTCTGATGCAGGTCTAGATCCCACAAACCATGGGATCATAACCTGAGTCGAAATCAAGAGTCAGAAGCTTAACTGACTGAGCTACCCAGGCACCCATGCAAATGTTCTTTATTAGTTTCATGTTTAAAATTTGAATTTGGGTATATTTACTTCTGCCAGACATACTGATCATTCCCTTTACAATGCCTTTCTTTTCTTTTTTTCTTTCTTTCTTTCTTCTTTCTTTCTTTTTCTTCTTTCTTTCTTTTCTTTCTTTCTTTCTTTCTTCTTTCTTCTTTTTTTCTTTCTTTCTTTCTTCTTTCTTTTCTTTCTTTCTTTCTTTCTTTCTTTCTTTCCTTTTTTTTCTTTTTTTCTTTCTTTTCTTTCTTTTTTCTTCTTCCTAAAATTAGATCTTTCTTTTTCTTTCTCTTTTGTTCTTTCTATTTTCTTTTCTTTCCTAAAAATTAGATCCTTCCATACCTCAAATTACAAGATTATCATTAAATTTTTTTCTTCCATTCCTTTTTGTGGTCTTTAAAATTTTTTAAATATATAATCATTCTGGTATTTGTTTTGGCTCTAAGCAACAGAAAGGAGACCCAACTTTTTTTCTCTCCCAAATAACCAAATCAGTTATATTAGTATTTTTTTTTTATCAAATAACTTGTTTCCCTACTTATTTGAAACATCTCCTTTTTTTAAAAACTAAATTTCCAGATGTTTGCATCTATCCTACTCACTGGTCTTTCTGTTATCATACTAGAATCAAATTGTTGTAACTACTGTAGCTTTTTATGCCTTTAATAGGAAGGTATAGGAAGTTATCATCAAATTGTTATGGAAATTTATGGTAAACAACAGTACACAAACTAGAAAGAAAATTAAGTTTTCAAAATGAAAAGTGAAGAATTGATTTGAGAGCTACACTGGAAATATTAGACCTGAGAACTACCTATCACAGGACATTACAGAGGTTATTCCAGAAGAGGAATTAGCCTTTTTCTAACTCTAAAATTTTATCCTTCATTAAACAAACCTCCATACTTTTCTCCTTTGCTTCTGTATTTGCATAATAAAGTTATTTAGGAAGGCAGCTCAGAATATGGTTTAAACAGTAAATGACTGATAATTTAAATATAATAAAATGCTATTAGTCTAAATAAAACAAAACTTTTAGGCAAAAATAGAAAAGAAATTAGAACAAAGTTTATTAAGTTAGAAAATTATTTGAGGGATGCCTAGGTGGCTCTGTCAGTTAAGGTCCAACTTTGGCTCAGGTCATGATCTCACAGTTTGTGAATTTGAGCCCCACATGGGCCTCTCTGCTGTCAGTGTGGAGCCTGCTTTGGATCCTGTCTCCCTCTCTCTGTCCCTCCCTCACTCGTCCTCTCTCTCAAAAATAAATAAACATTTAAATAAAAAGGAAAACTACTTGAAAATATATATTATAATGGTTTGATATAATTTATTATTTCTAAAATTGTCATTAGAATGAGTTACAGAATCTTTAGACTGAAAAAGACAGGAAATAATAACAACACTCTAAAAGAATTGCAACCATGAGGGCAACTACATAAATTACAAATTTAGAGTTTAAAAATTATAGAATAATGTGAGAAAGTACTTTAAAAGGTACAACACGGCAAAATAAAGCTACTTTATTATGAAGGAGAACTGGCAAAGATAAAATTCACCAACATGGTATTTATGTCCTTGAAACTTTGTAATTAAAATATCCTAAATATTGGGCTTAATTATAATGGGCTTCTTCTGATGCAGATACAGTGATACATTACCACATTGCATTCATATATTTGATACTGCATTTTAGCCTACAAAAGGAAAATTCAAAATCACCAAATAATTATACCAATTTTAAAAATTCAGGAAAAAAAATCAATCACCTATGCCAACATGTGCTTCTTGTATCATGCTTACATCATTAGCACCATCACCAACAGCCAATGTTATAGGTTTCTCAGGTGAGATTTTTATCAGTCTTATTACCTGAAAGACATATAACTAATTAGTTATTATAAAATTTCAATTTTCTTGTATTTATATAGTCACTTATCTGAAATGACTGTTACAAGAACAGTTGAATAATGGAAAAAGTCAATTCTGTATTAGACAGTAATTTTCAATGGAGTTCATTTTTTGAGGAGATGTTAGGAATGTCTTAGAAATTACACAGCAAAAGAGAATATTATCTTTGGATTTTTTGATGGGAAGCAAGTCTCTTTTAAATACAGCTTAAAAGTATAAAAAACTTAATTGTGTTAAAAAATAATTACACTTAATTGAACTTTGTCAGGCAAAATTTTCTCTTTCTCAAGTAACTATTCTTTTTATTTGATAGAGGGAAGGTAATTATTTTCTCTTGTCATAAAATTTAGAAATTTAAAAAAGCAATCAAGATTAAATTCAATAAAATTAAAAGAAAGGTTTCTTTGGAATTCTTGAACACACATTTATAAAGAACCTAGGCATTAGCTCTATTTGGTCTCCAAATGTAGTCTCCACAGACTGGGTACGTGAATTACAATAATATAGGCATTTTAATAAAATTCCATGAAGTAAAACAATGCTGGATGTCATTAGACCCATATGAGAAACAATCAGTGTGTAGGTGTGCAATATAGAAGATATTTGTGAAAGATATAGTATAAGATCCAAATTTTGAATCAAGTTATAAAAAATATTTGTATAGCCTTTCATTTGTTAGCTAACATTTTAATATTTCCTGTATATAGCTTCAAATCATAAGATAATTGGCTTTTAAACTTTTCAATAAAGTTTTATCACTTAATAGCCACTTTGAACAGAAAATTATCACTTTGGGAGAGTGCAAAAATAAGCCGCGCTCCATAGAACAACATGAAGTTGCAGAAGAACAGAAGTCTTCCAGACCTCCTCACCAGTTAAGTAACTAACTTATGAAACTGTAGTTATCAAAGTTCAGTTTGTGTCTCAGCAAAATCACAAACTGCCACCCATAGAAGACTTTGTAGGTCATTATGAATAGCTGAAACTAATATTCATTTTGAAAATTTCAAAGGTCTAACGTACATGGTTAAAATTCATAATGTGAGAAGTGACTAAGAGTCATATGCTGCATACTACCAAATAGGACTAGATAAGGCATTAACCTTAAAGAGTACTTTTAGATCTCAGTATCTTTATGGAACGTTTCATAATACAAACATACCTTTGCTTTTTGCAGTGGTGCCATACGACAGCACAGTACAGCTGAACAATTTCTGCAAACTTCCATAAATAGTTTTTCATGCTCCCTGAGTGCAAGAGACAGGCTAGTCCCATCTACCACCAGCCCATGCTGAATCACATGATCCTCTTTAATTCTACGAGAAAATAATTATATTCTCTGTAAAATACTTTGAAACCATATTATTTATATACATCTAGTAAACAAAAAATTCTTACGAAAAGATGGACCATTTACCCGCAGACTTTATTGTTACAAAACTGATATGTCAGGGAAGAAATGGAGTTATATTACCTGAAAGCTGAGATTAAGCAAAACTGAGAGTGACTGATATGATGAATAAAACATATGATATTCAATTTTACAATGACCTGATAGAGTATATTTTCTAAAATGGGAATTATAAAGCATATAATTCTTAGGATATTTTCCTGAAGTGTAGAAAAATCTTACAAAAATATAAAATTATTAGTTATACATTTAGGAAGTCCTAATTTAAAAAAGTAAATGAAATCAACAATGTTCAGGAAAATTCATGAGATACATTTACCATGTGAGCAAGAAGGAATAAAGGAATCATAACTGTCTTTTGATATTAACCCCTACATTGGATTCTATGTAATGCCAGATAGTACTATGGTGGAACATGGATAGCATCGCCCTGTGAGCATATGCTGTATGAGTACATCTCCATCCCCTCATGTAATTATCATCTTTTTGTTTTTTTGTTTAAAAAAATTTTTTTTAATGTTTATTTATTTTTGAGACAGAGAGAGACAGAGCATGAACGGGGGAGGGTCAGAGAGAGGGAGACCAGAATCTGAAACAGGCTCCAGGCTCTGAGCTGTCAGCACAGAGCCCGATGCGGGCTCGAACTCATAGACCGCGAGATCATGACCTGAGCCGGAGTCGGCCACTTAACCGACTGAGCCACCCAGGCGCCCCTAATTATCATCTTTTTGTGTGGTGACAAATTTAAGATCTACTCTCTTAACAATTCTTAAGTATATAATACAGTACTGTTAATTATAGTCACCATGCCTTATATTAGAATTCCAGAAATCATTCATCTTATATGTAAGCTAGAAGTTTGTACCCTTTGACCATCATCTACCCATTTTCCCTACACCCTAGCTTTGGAAACCACCATTCTACTCTGTTTCTATGAGTTCACCTTTTTTAGATTCCATTTGTATTTGTCTGTCTCTGCCTGACTTATTTCACTTAGCATACTGCTCTCAAGGTCCATCCATGTGTCACAAAAATATTTCCTTCTTTTTTATAGCTGAATAATATTCCTGTGTGTGTATTTACATGAGTTTATATAGACACACATTTTCTTTATCCATTCATCCGACAACAGACGTTTAGGTTGTTTCCATTCTTGGCTATTGTGAATAATGCTGCAATGAACATGGTGGGGGTGTGCAAATTTCAGATAGTGACTGCATTTTCCTTGAATATATCCAGAAGTGGGATTGCTGGATCACACAGTAGTTCTATTTTTAGTTTTTGAAGAACCTCCATATTGTTTTCCACAGTAACTGAACCCTCCATTTTTACCTTTTTTTTTTTTTAGTTCATTTATTTTGAGAGAGAGTGGGCGCACATGTGCAAGTGGGGGAGGGGCAGAGAGAAAATCCCAAGCAGGCTCCTCACTATCAGTGCAGACACTATCACAAGGGACACGGGGCTACAGCTCACTAACTGTGATATCATCACCTGAGCTGAGATCAGAAGTCTGATGCTTAACTGACTGAGCCACCCAGGTGCCCCTGTACTCTCCCTTTTTTTTTTTAAATTTTTTTTTTCAACTTTTATTTATTTTTGGGACAGAGAGAGACAGAGCATGAACGGGGGAGGGGCAAAGAGAGAGGGAGACACAGAATCGGAAGCAGGCTCCAGGCTCTGGGCCATCATCAGCTCAGAGCCCGACGCGGGGCTCGAACTCACGGACCGCGAGATCGTGACCTGGCTGAAGTCGGACGCTTAACCGACTGCGCCACCCAGGCGCCCCTGTACTCTCCCTTTTTAAGTGAGAAGTGAGAAAACTATCAAATGAGCAGCAAACTATAAAAACTAAATATATATTGATAGATTTTAGTCTTACAAAAAAAGCTTTTTTAAGTCAAAATGATGTCTTTCACAGTATGCCTAATCACTACTGTGTTGCACTGTAACTAATAAGTGGTAAACAATTATCTTTTACAACATAAACTTTTCAAAAATGTATTTTTCTTTATTAATTGTCATGTACCTGAAAGCAACACCACACTGACTGTTTTTCCTCCCTATTGGCCAAACTTTATTTAGCAACCTTTGCTGCTTCCAATGTGTTCAGTCTAAGTACCGCCTGAGCCCATGACTCAGAACAAAGGGTAGCAGCCAAGAGTGGGAGAGATCAGTTTTCCTCTGGAAACTTCTTAAGCACACTAAGTTTCCTCTTTATAAGTCACCATATTATCTCACAATCCATGAGATAATATTTATGGAATATGGGAAAGCACCTCACAGATCTGGCACATAGGTAGCATCTGCTCATCTCTGTAGCCTAACCCTAACCCTAACCGCCTATACCCTCTTCCCATCTACTGCATTCTATGGCCATACTTCACTACTGTCAACTCCATGAATGAATCCATCTCTCAGTTGTGGAAATTTGCATATGTTGCCCCTTTTGTTTGCTGGGGTTACTCTCTGACCAGTTAACATTTCTTTTAGGAGACAACAATCTTGAGTTTTTCTACAGAGCTCTGTTGTCTAGGCTAAGCTTCCCTCTTGTGTCCACCGACAACTTTCTGTTCTTACCTGTTACAATCCAGTTGTGATAGGTCTATCACAATATATTTATTTCTGTTTTTCCCATAGAAAATAAAGTATTCTGAGAGTAAACAATACACCTTACATGACTTGTGTTCCAAATTCTAGACAGTAGACCACCAATATGTGAGGAATGGTAGGTTTGTGAAAGGAATGGGTATACAAAGTAAAGCTTTCAAAGGAATGGAATTCTTTGCTCCACCAAAAATTTTTAGAATAGACATGAACTGGAAGTCTGTAAATCAAAACCCTATTGACTTATATGGTTATCTCAGAAAACATATTCTACCAAAAAGATGGTATCTCTAAAATAAAATATAAATTTCACATAGCAAGCCTTAAAAAAGACCAGAATGTTCACTTTGTAATACAGCTTTTGTACAAAAGGAAGATAAACAATATCCATAATCTTAACAGATTCACTAAGGGCACATATATAGAAGACTTGAAGAATAAAATACAAATAATAATTATCTTTAGATGGCTGTATTATGGTATATTCCATTATATATTCATCATTTTCAGTATTTTTTAAATGGACACTTGTAACTTTTATACAGGATTAATATTTTAGAAAGTATATATAAAGTAAATGATTCTGAATAATTAATTTCTACGTGTTAGGGAGTTCTCGTTGATATTATGGTACTTAAATGTTTAAGCAGCCACAATGGTGTTGTCACTACTCCCAAATTATAGTATAATTACCTAGATCAATTGCTTTTTTGAACTCAAGCAAAGAACCTTCTGAGAGTTGCACTGTCTCTTTAAAACATCCCTTAAGTTTTTCTTTGATGAAATCCAGAGTTCAGTACTATATCAATGCCTGTATAACAAATATGAATAAAGCTCTGAAAGTACACTGAAAACTGTGGCACTATCTTTTCACATCTGTTTTTCTGTATTAGCAGAAGGCTGCAAATGACAGGTACCTGTGGGAGACCAGAACAACCCTAATGCTTACACTGAAGCAATCCTTAAATCACTGTGAAAAATGAGATCGTTAAAGGGGCTCCTAAATAAAGTTGATCTGTCTATAAAAAACAGATTTAGAAAAAAAAAGAATGAATTTAGAGTATAAATACTTATGAAATTATCTCTGAACAATAAAATGTATATTAATTTCCTAGTTTAGTCATATGAACTAGATCTGGATTTGGCAAGTGTTTTCTGTAAAGAGACAGAAAGAAGTAAACACTTCAATTTTAGATTTTAGATTTTGTGGGCCAAGAGGCTAAACTGAGAATATAATGCAGGTACTTTATTAAAATAGAGGAGACAGATTTTGACAAAAATTTTTATGGACTAAGTAAAAAAACTTAATAATAGTAATTGAGTATAATTTTTCAAGTAATACAAGTCTACCAGTGAGAAGAAATGGAAATCTTTTTCTTTCGGGGGAGGAGGCAGGGGAGATAACATTTTGCTTAATTCAGGTTTAATGTTCCCCGTCATCAAAATCAATTGCAAAAGTCTACCTTTTAATGCTGATCTGCAATGAGATTTTATATTTTAACACAACAGAACTATCTGTATTGAGATTTTATATTTTATCTTTGAATATGTCTTTTCAAACAGGTAGCGTATTAAAGTGTCACTGAGTAATAAACACAGTGCTGTGACTCCTAATTTGGTAATAAAATAATCAACACTACATTGTGCATGAAAAGTTTGATATTAAAAGTCCATTTTTCTTTTCTTGTTTGGACACGATGGATAAATACTACTAATAAAAATATAGTAAAATATCATAGGGCAATATGTGTGGTACTCAAAACACTACTGAGTTACAATGGTGTCACTGTCATCTGTAGTAAATCAAGCAGCAGTAAGAAATGATAAAAGTGCTTCCTAATGGCTCTGTCGCAACTACCCAACTGTCCTGAAGTGCAAAAACTTTTTATTGATGATATGTAAATGAATGACTGTGGAACTGTTACAATAAAACTTTATTTATAGGATTTAAATTTGAATTTCATAAATTTTTACATCAAAATATTTCTCTTCTTTGGATTCTTTTTCACCCATTAAAAATATAAAAATTATTTTGAGCTCACAGGCTATAAAAAACAGGCAGTGGGCCATCTTGGACCCAGAAGCCATAGTTTGCTGACCCCTGAACTCATGATCCAGATAATTACATTCTTACCTTCGGGCAAGCTGCCTCAATTGTTCAGCACATTGACTGTCTGATTTCTGGTTTATAAGTTCAAGGATGTTCATGGTTCTGTGAAAATGTCCACATGATAAACTCACACTAACAGCTGTTTCATGTTTATCTCCGGTTAGTACCCATACTTTGATACCAGCCATTCTTAATCCCTCAATAGTTTCTCGAACTCTATCTTGTAGCCTGAAAATAAAAGAAACAACATTAGTAGTGAGAAGAATACTTTTTGACTATTTCAATTATAAACCACCTAGTACATATAAGGTAAATTCTAGACTCCCTGACTTAAAAATGTTATAGTACAGTGATATAATTGATTTTTTCCCCCATTTGGGAAGAAACAGGAAAAACCAAATTAGCCATCATCTGGTTAACATAACATCCACAACTTTGTATCTTACGAGTATATCTTCAAAGTTGATTTTTATAGAACTAAACTAAGTATACAGTCTTCATAAACTCCTATTTATTAGAAAATATTAAATTTGAAATTAGAAGATTTTTCTCTTTTTTATAAGAAAATTTCTCACATCAGTAGTTCAAAAATCAAATTGTGGACAACAAAGGATGACATAACCGCAGGTGAGTCTTAGAAATCTGATGAGGACAACTGAAAAGTAAATGAAAACCTAAATTTAAAAAAATGCAAACACTTACAGAGACAAGTGATGAGGAACAAACACTAAATAGGCCTCAAGGAATTCACAAACTAATAGAGGAGAAAGTCTTTAAAGAAATAATTATACTGTCACAAGAACAACACAGAACTACCTACAAAACATGGATACTTCACAGAGGAGAGGTTTTTAATCCGGTTAGGGGTAAAGAAAGGTCTTACTGGAGTGGGGGTACTATCTGAGCTATATTTTATAAAGATATTCACAAATGGGTAAGGGGGAAATTATCCAGGCACAACGTACAGCCTTGCCACAGAACAAAGGCACAAAATAGAATAGTTTTAACTAGAGCTGTTGTTCAGAGAACTACAGACAGTTTGGTACTGTTGAAGCATAATGTGGAAGCAGGCAGTGGTGAGAAGTGAAGCTGGAGCATTAAACAGGTGCTTAAAGCTTTTGTATGCCATACTGAGTAGTAGTCTACAAATTCAAGCCTATAGGGAAAGCTACATAGCTGAGTTCATTCATCTATTTAAGGTATCTGGCTAGAATAAGTGTTGTATCCGCTGAATGGGAAAAATTACCCATTTATTTTGATTTTAAATATATTATTATAGGATGTTAATAAATGGAATTTATGTCATAAATTAGAAACACTTGGCTAGGAAAATTCTTATGAGAAAAAACGGATATTGCCTATTTGTCTGATATTTACCTGTCTTCCACTGCTGTAGCTCCAAGTAATATCAGATTTTTCTCTATGAATTGGAAGACATCTGCCAATTTCTCTTCCCGTTGTTGCAAGGCAGTTCTGGCTTCAAAGAGACGTCTATCTATTTCCTCATACTCTTTAGATGTCAACTGTTTATAGGCCATACACAGAGTTCTTAGCCCTTTCTAAAACAGAAAAATTAAAGACAAAAATTGAACCAAAATAACTAATGGGAAATCAAGAAGTCACTGAAATAAACTGAGGATGCCTTACCAAAAGTCAATTACAAACAACTTAAAAGTACTATCATCTAGTAACAGGATATACATGAAGTGTCACAAAGCCCTAGTGATCTGAGTTATGGGACACACATTATCAGAGCTTTTATAATTTTTGATGAGTTCTTAAAAAGTTGCTCAAAATACTTAAGGTTTTTAATATCAGAGCCTAGACAGGATCATAAAGATGATCTTACTGTGGTTTTAAAACTGTTTTACCTGGAAAGCCAGACACTTCTATAAGGGTATCTTCAGGCTGTCAAGAGACAGGCAGCCCGGGTTCTATTCTCCTGTTTTAACCATTACAAATCCATTTTATAAGAATTCTTTTTAAGCAAAGAAGACCATAATTTCCTGAAGGTGCACAGTATGACGAATTTACAGTTCAAATAACGAAGTCGGTAAGGTGGCCCTCATCCAATAAACAATTCTTTCTAGAGCCATCGAATGATTTTAAACTGTATCATTATACATCTTCATTGGTGAAACGGAGTTACACAATACTTAGGAATATATATTTGATTATCTGATTCTCCTGGGTACAAATTTTTCCTATGGTGTTACTATTTAAAAGTTGGTACCTATATCCAAAAGCTTATAAAAGTTCTTGCTGTACATTTTCCTCAGAAAAACCCAAATATTCTAATAACAGAACTTGGAAAGGGTACATTTTAAAATACTATATGACATTATTTAGATTTCTAAATACTGATGTTCTTGATTTACAAATGACCAACACTTAGGGGTGCCTGGGTGGCTCAGTCATCCAACTCTTGATTTCGGCTCAGGTCATGATCTCATGGTTTGTGAGTTCAAGCCCTGCATCAAGGCTCTGTGCTGACAGTGCAGAGCCTGCTTGGGATTTCCTCTCTCTCTCTCAAAAATAAACAAGCATTAAAAAAGACAACAACAGGGGCGCCTGGGTGGCGCAGTCGGTTAAGCGTCCGACTTCAGCCAGGTCACGATCTCGCGGTCCGTGAGTTCGAGCCCCGCGTCGGGCTCTGGGCTGATGGCTCAGAGCCTAGAGCCTGTTTCCGATTCTGTGTCTCCCTCTCTCTCTGCCCCTCCCCCGTTCACGCTCTGTCTCTCTCTGTCCCAAAAATAAACGTTGAAAAAAAAAAAAATTAAAAAAAAAAAAGACAACAACCAAAAAACCAAATGACCCACACCTGTAAATGTTTTTCTTAAATAATAGTTAAGAGGCCATGAGAGTTACTAGTATATGAAAGTAATTCACTTTACAACAAATACTTATTGAAATGCTAACTATGTGCCAGCATTGTTCTGGATATTAAAATGAATGTTAAGTAGAAGAATGTCTTTGTTCTCATGAATGTTACAGTGTGGTAGGTGAACTACATCATAAACAATTAGGAAACAAGCAATGGGAGAAAATAAACCATAAAAGGGAGGCAGGTGAGCAGAGATGAGTATGGAGCATACATTTATAGAAATGCAGAAATAAGAGATCATGAGTTCCTAAGACTGAAAGAGAGCTGCTTAAAAATCTTCCTCTTCAGATGAAGTGTGGCACTTTGTTTTTGTAAGATTCTCCTACATTCTTCTAGTAAGAGACCTAATTCACAAACCATAAAATTCATTCCTTTAAAGAGTACAATTTAGTGGTTTTTAGTGTATTCACAGAGTTGTACAATCATGACTACTATCTAATTACAGAACATTTTCATCATCCCTAAAAGGAATCCCATATTCATTAGCAGACACTTCCTTTTTACCCCTTCTTCCAGACCCTGGCAACTACTAATGTGCTTTTTGTCTCTATGAATTCCATTAATCTGGATATTTCATATAAATGGAACATGTGACCATTTATGACTAGCTTCTTTTACTAGGCATAACCTTTCCAAGATTCATCCATGTTGTAGCATATAAGTATTTCATTCCTTTTAATGGCCAAATAACATTCCATTATAGGGAGATGACGCATTGTTTAATCCATGCATCAGCTGATGGAATTTGAATGTTTCCACCTTTTGGCTATTTAGCAAAAATGCTACTAAGTTTTTGTGTGAACATGTGTTCAGTTCTCTTGGGTGTATAACTAGCAGTGAATGGGTTATACAGTTACCTTTATTACTCTATGTTCTGTGAGAAACTGTCAAACTATTTTCTAAAGTGTTTGTACCATTTATATTCCCACCAGCAATGAAGGTGCCAGTTTCTCCACATCCTTGGGATTCCCCTATATTCTTTTAGTAAACTCCTCTTTTTAATGTATTAATTTGAATGGTCTTTGTAGCCAGAAATACCCTGA
This sequence comes from Lynx canadensis, assembly GCF_007474595.2. NCBI lineage: Eukaryota > Metazoa > Chordata > Mammalia > Carnivora > Felidae > Lynx > Lynx canadensis. The sequence goes on along the minus strand of NC_044311.2, from coordinate 74,751,026 downwards.
TTGTAATAGGTTCAAAGAGAAGACTTGAATTTTAGCAGGTTAAAAGTCATTTTATAACCAAAGAATGTGGAAGACAACACATACTGTAACAGAACTGCAGAATGTCTATAATTTTTTTTATAAATTACTAATGCAAAAATGAAGCCTTAAATCTTTCATATGTATATCTTCTAGTTTTATATATTTTAGAAATCTCCACTCACCAAAGCAAATTCATCTACATGAATTCTGGTTTTTTCTATTTCTCCACCTACACAATTAGGAAGAATTGATGATTCAGCTCCTTTAGCAAATAAAAACTTCTCACCTAAAGAGAAAAATCAGTTATCAGACTCTTAATATTAGATAAATAAAAATTCATAAAAATTTAGACAGGTTACCTGAAGGTGCCTGAACAATCACACTCATTCTCCTACGATCTGAGTCAAATTCGAGAATATGAAGCAGTTTGTACCTAAGGAAAAAAAAAAATAAGATAAAAAGTCTACTTTTTTTGAATAGTAAGTGAATCTTTGACAAGAACCCCTATAAAAGATAAAATGGTTGATTTAGAATAAGAAATTAATCTCAAGTACATTTTCAAGATGATGGGTTATGAATCACTAATAATAACACAAGATAGAAATAGAAGGAACTGACATTTATTGAGTACTTACCAAATGCCATGTACTTTACCTACCTTATGTCATTTAATACCCATGAGAACCAAAGAAGGTAGGTCTTATCTCATTTTACAGATGAGGACTATTAAACTCAGAAAGATTAAGTAATTTTCCTAAAGTCAAATAAGTTTGTGAGTGGCACAGCAAGGATTGGAATCCAGATCTGCCCAGCTCCACGTTTTTTCTAAAAAAGGTAATTGATTCTCAACCCTTTTCTCTGCCCAAACACACCTGAGAAATACAACACACTGACATTAGTAACAGGATCATTACAGCAGTGATTCTGAACCTAGAACAGCGTACGTGTGTACAGGTAGGGAAACAAATGCCTTTATAGGGAGCAGTAAAAGAATTTGTGTGGATGGGTCAGGTGTGGCTTGAAGTTTTTGGGATGGATTTATATAATGATGTTTATATGAAATGTTTTGTACATCTCAAAGAAAAACACTGAGTGGGATGATGCTTTGTAAGTTGATGAAATGAGCTACATAGGCTTCTACATGAAATTAGCCAAAAAATGGCTCTATTTTAGTTTGGAAAACCATAGTTTGGCAAGGGACAGCTACAGTTGAGATATAATTGGAATTGATAAAACAATGGAAGATATGACTAGAACAGGAATGGACTAATTTATAAAGCAGTGTAAATATAAGGAAGGTTTTCTTTATTCAGTAAGAACTTATGGAACTCATTACCCCAGGAGTGTATAAAAATAAACATATGAGTAAATTCAAGAACCATTAAGCTAAAATACAAATGGAAGATTCACAGTAGAATGTTATTATTACTGTGAAAAAGTACAATGGAGTATTAACATCATTCTAGAGCAGGGGTCAGTAAACTTTTTCTGTAAAGGTCCAGACAGTACATATTTTAGGCTTTGCAGGCTATATATGGTTTCTGTTGCATTTTTTTTTTAAAACAACAATCCTTTAAAAGTGTAATATAGCTTGTAGACTGTACAAACCAAGCCATAGACCAGATATGGCCTATGGGCCACAGTTTACAGATTCCTATTCTATACTAAACACACAGAAGATTACAATATAGAAAAAAATTACCGTTCCAGTTTTCCAAGTGTTTTAACTTCCATAGTTTCTTCAGAATTGCCAATAAATACAATGCCAATTCTAGGGATTAAAAGAGAAGAAATACAGGATTAAAAAAATTTTTTTTCAAATGTTTATTTATTTTTGAGTGAAAGAGCACATGAGAGCAGGGTGGGGGCAGAGAGAGGGGGACAGAATATCTGAAGTGGGCTCTGTGCTGACAGCAGAGCCCGATGTGGGGGGCTTGAACTCATGAACCATGAGACCATAACCTGAGCCTAAGTCAGATGCTTAACTGACTGAGCCACCCAGGAACCCTAAGAAATGTAAGATTTAGAGACGCTATTTCATGTTTCACAACATGTCATTATAACTTAGCCTGAATAAAAACATTTAAAATACACATTTAAGATGCATTTAAAAATATTTCTTTGAGGGGCACCTGGGTGGCTCAGTTAAGTGTCTAACTCTTGATTTCGGCTCAGGTCATGATCTCATGGTTCTTTGTGAGATGGAGCCCCAGTTGGGCTCTGCACTGACAGCATGGAGCCTGCTTGGGATTCTCTCTCTTCCTCTCTCTGCCCCTTCCCTGCTTGCATGTGCTCTCTTTCTCTCCGAAAAATAAATAAAAAAAATTAATTTGGATATGGCATTATTTTTAAGAACTTGAAGGATCAGAGTAGGTCCAAAACAATACATTCACAAGTATTTCTCACAAATTATATTATTCATATTTCACAGTAACCAGATTTTTAAAAATCTCTTCAAAATATGATTCAATGCAAGCTTGTCAACAAAATTAATGACACATATAAAATTCTCCTTTATGTGTTTATGAATTCTACCTTTATGCATTTATGAATTTTGTCTGACAATTTAAAATAATTTTCTAGTATTTGTAGTTGTTTATTTAAAAGATGTTTTTCTGAAGATTTGAAAATTAGACTAAACTATACCTTGCAGCAGCTTCCACTAGAGCTTTTTCATCTGGTGAAGATGCATAGTACTCCAACTGGGAGGGTGCAAGGTTGGATTGCCAGGGACCATCACCAATGCCATCAGTCTGAACGTTGCTAATCTGTACAGTGTGACAGAGACTGACTGCTTTAAAGAAGAGATCATGTTCTTTAATCTGTAGAAAAATAATATTCACAATAAAAATACCATCCCCAAACAACATTTAGAAAACCATAAACAGAATTCTAAAAAATGTCAATAAATACTGTTAATAATTGGTTATCTTAGATTTACAACAAGAGTGCTATAATCTTGAACTGCCTGAATACTAGCTGGTTGCTTCTGACTCCAAAAAGTAAAATGTTACATTTGCTTATGACCTTTCAACATAGGAGTATCTTTTGGGAGGCACCGCCAAATTGTAAGACCTCTTAAAAAGTGAGGTCTCAAGAAGCATTAAATAAATGTAAGCTCTATTTCTTAGCAAAGTCTCTTTACTTCCTTACTTCAAGGCATAGGGTTCTTCTTAATTTAGTCTCATTTACCCAGAGAACTAAGGCAGACACACATTAATTGACAAGTTAAACTGGGTTATCACCACAAATTCTCCGTGTTGAATCAAAGGATATACATTTCAAATATATATTTTTTGTCCCACTAACACTTAAACTTTTTCTCCTTCAATCAATCGAGCAACTACCAGAGAGAATTATTTCAAACGAAATTCCAATTTATTAATTTAAAAGTTACTTACTAGTTCAGTTTCATTTTCAGGACTGGTCCTAAAAGAAGAACTAGTTGTAAGATGGGATAAGTTGTTAAGATGGGATAAACTATTAAGATAAGATAAGTTTCCGTCTGAAGAGTCTGGTGTTGGTCCTTCAGAGACAAGTCTACCATTGATTTCTTGGTATTTTATGCCATTAATTGAACACTCCCGAAACTGCATCTCATTTTCTGTCAATGTGCCAGTTTTATCTGTAAACACATATTCCACCTAGAGATGAAAGATAAAAGAAAAAAAAAACTTTTGTGTTTATGGTCCTATGTTAAACAAAAAAACCTTGTCGGCCATCTCCTAAAGTCAAGCTTACCTATTAACATTGGCATACTGATGCTGAGATTCCTTTAATCCAAGCACAATAATTAAAGATACCCAGAAACAAAACAGGGTAACATAAAATAATTTCAGTCTATATACACATACACTTTGAAGTTTGTGGCATTTTTACACGCATGTTCATCTATAGAGCTGACTGATAATGTGGTATTAATAGTTCTTTTTCTTCTCCTGGATAAGGTATTTTGAAGTAGTAGGATTAAGAATGATCTTTGAGCAACGGTGGAAGGGATGCTTAATAACCTAGAATATGAAAGGGTATGTGATCCAGAAGAAATGGTACAGAGCTGGGAACAGGAACACAAAGTCATAGCAACACAAGAAGTCAGAGATAGAAAGTTATCTAAAATAGATAGATGGGGGAAATTGAAACCAAGGGTAGGAGATAAACTCAGGGAAAAGGAAAATGTTTAAGTGAAAGTATTTTATTTTTTTAATTTTTAATTTTTATTTATTTAAAAAAAAATTTTTAATGTTTATTTATTTTTGAGAGAGACAGAGAGAGACAGAGCTGGGGAGGAACACAGAGAGAGAGAGACACAGAATCCGAAACAGGCTCCAGGCTCTGAGCTGTCAGCACAGGGCCCGATGCGGGGCTCAAACTCACAAACCGCGAGATCATGACCTGAGCCGAAGCCAGACGCTCAACCGACTGAGCCACCCAGGCGCCCCTAAATGAAAATATTTTAAAAAGGTAAGACAAATAATTGTATTACTCTTGGAGACTAATTTTGGAAAATTAACCCTAAAAGAAGGTAGGTCCAAAAAGAGAAGATTAAAATAGTTAAATCTTGATACAAACTAGGATCACGGTGAGGATTTAATTAATGCAATGATGATTTGAGAAAGTCATCATTTAAAAAGCGAGGTAGACATCATAAGGAAAAACAATAACCACAGACCAATATCCCTTATGAACATAAACACAAACCAAATCTAGAACAATATAAAAAATACACACCATGAACATGTGGGATTCATCCCTGGAATGCAAAACTGGTTCAACATCAATTAATCAATGAAACCCACCATAATAATAAGTTGGCACTTGTTCTTTATTCTATTATTAAAATGATCATCTCAACAGATGCAGAAAAAGTATTTAACAGAATCCAATACCCTTTCATGATAAAAAACATTCAACAAATTAGGGACAGGCTATTTCCTCAACCTGATAAAATACGTCTACAAAACCCCCTAATTAGCATTTGATGAAGAAAGACTGAATGCTTTCCCTTAAACTAAGTTCAGGAATAAAGCAAAAATGTCTGTTCTTGCCACTTTTACTTTATGATACAAAATATATCAGCAAACAGAACTAATACTCCAAAAGTGATTAGAATAGACAGAGATCTGTCAGTCATGGAGGACTTTTTAGAATTAAAAGATTAGATAGAGATGAATAAAATAAATCAATTTTGATTTTTAAAAATTTGTATAAAATCAAGAAGTTTTAACTTTAGTGATAAAGAGGGCACTGTACACCACCCTAAGAGTAGTTTCTTTAACAGTATGGAAATTTAAGGACATAGGAGAGTGTGAAATAAAGTAGATTTCACTGGTATAAAAATAGGTAAAGGAATATAGGCAATAAACATATTATGAAATACTTGCAGGCTTAAAAGTAAAAAGAAAGGCTGAGATGAATTAGAAATTTTACAAAGTTATCACTTAAAGTTTATTAAAAAGAAAACAGATATGGATATGCACAGTGTGAAGTTTCAGAAAAACAACATTCTAACATGAAGGAAAGAGGAAGAGAAGAAAATTGGGATAGAAAAGGTCAAAGGAAAGAAAAAATGGGAAAAAACGTGTTTGGAGAAGTAAAAGCAGGCTCTGTTTTTAGATCCTGACTATGTGATACATAATTAAAGAAATGTGACATAAATTAATATTTAGCATAAGTTACTACAGCCTCCTAAATGTTAAAAATAAATGGATCAACTTCTGGTTAAAAATAGCAGGCTGAGCAAGTACCTTTATCTCTGCTCCTCTTGAAACTTCACTTAAGTAAGAATAGAGGAATAAAAAAAGAACAAAAATAATGGTAGATGAGACAACATGAGAAGGGAGATATAACAAGTTTGGAAGATGGAAAGGAGCTGAATGAGTGGCAAGTGACTTAAGAGAACATAGAATATGAAACCTAAGCAATGGGGGCAATCCTTTCCCAGAAACTCGCAGAAAATGGAGGTATCAGGAACAGTCTGGAACCTGAAATCACCTCATAATTTGCAAACCTGAGATTGCCTTACATCTATCCGAGCAACAGCTGGAAGGTTTATTGTCTAAGGAGGAGCTTGAACCAGAGAGAATCTGAACCCTGTGGAAAGCTGAAAACAGGTGTGAGGCAGCTAAAAACAGGAGTGCGGCAGTACACTAAAAACGGAGATTTCTACTGGATGGCCCTAACAATCACAAGCAGCAGAAATACTAACTGGAGTAATTCTCTCTGGGGAAACTGAGAAAAGACCAACACTGATGTCTGGGGATGTGCCAAAAAATAGCTGGGCTGCTAGGGTTTTCTATGGAAAACTTTTAAGCTTGTAAAGAAAACCAAAGATTAGCATTCATTTGAGGATCACTCCTTAAAAGAAAGGTAGAGTCTAAGACAAATTAGACAGTTTGCTACAACAAGGTCATGAAAACATGAACTTATAACAATATGGCTGATATATAAGGGAACAATTTGAACATAACGTGCACTTTGCATTTGGTTATGCACAATTTCCTTTGTGAGAAACACCAGCAAACTGCCAAGCCCAGAAGGAACACGTGAAATGTGCAAGCCTCAAGCAGGTACCAGTTACCTCAGGTCACCATGGGTGTTATAAGCCACACCCATCCACTTCTGTTTTCAGATAACCTTCCTTTCTATACTTTACAATGACACATAGGTAGCAATACTTCGATGATGGTCACTTCTACAAGAAACCTTCTGGTCTATTTCAAGATAAAATGCCACATATATTACAGTACTTATGCATTTCTTAACAATCTATTTTAAATGTGTCATTGACAAAGTTTTTGTTGTACTCCTAATCCCATTAGTCCTGTGGCTTTTACTGAGTAATTTTAAGTAGCACAATAAGTTTCAGGAATGCATATGCCATATTGTAGTAGAACAGACTACTGAGAAAGGAACTAGGGGCAAAGAGAAAATGCAAGGAGCACAAGACTAAATAGCCATCGTTAATATCTTCAGAGAGCTAAAAGAATAGATTATATTCAAGAAAAGGAATATGATGCAATTAAAAAAGATTATTCAAATATACTAGAATATTAGAAATTAAAAATATTATAACAGAAATAAAAGAAATTAAAAGATAGGTAGAAAGATAGAGTTGACAAATTCTTCCAGAATTATGAAAACAAACAAGTAAAGGAAAACTGAAAGTCAAAGAAAGAGAATTAGAGAATCAAGATAAATGGTCTGATATCTAAATACTAAATTAAAAAAGACATGTTATCAAAGAAATTATGTAAGAAAAATTCTAGAATTGAAGTACATGTATTTCCAGACTGAAAGGGCTCACAGAGCTCACTGTCCAATGAAAGCATTAAAAAAAAAAAAAAAAAAAAAAAAAAAAAAAAAAGACTGACACCAAGGTACCTCATCATGAAATTTCAGAATCATCACATTAAGAGAAGATCCTAAAGACTTCCAGAGATAAAATAACAGATCACACACAAAGAACTCGGAATCAGAATGGCATTACATTTCTTAACAGCAACATTGGAAGCCAGAAAAAAATGGAGAAATGCTTTTAAAATATGGAAGAATGATAATTTCCAACCTGGGATGCATTATACAACTAAATTACTAATCAAGTGTAAAAAAGGAATAAAGAATTTTCACACATCCAAAGTCTCAAAATATTCTCCTCTCATGCATCCTTTTTCAGGAAGTTATTAGAAGATGTGTTCCACCAAAATGAGAGAAAAAGACACATGTGGGGTGACACGGGATCCAGGAGACAGGAGATCCAAAACAGGAGAGAGGCAAAGGAATTTCTAGAGTAATGGTAAAGGGAAGTCCTGGGTGACAGCTAAGAAGCAGGCCCAGAAATAAGTCCAAATTGAAGCAGGAAGACAAAAGTCTTCAAAAAAGCTGCCACCATAAAAAGAAAGAGAAAGGAAATCCTAGATTACTTGATATGTTTGAGTATGTAGAGAGATATTTCAAATATTAATCAGAGACTTGTTTGTGGCATACAGAAATTAAGCAAATGAAAAAACAGAGCAATGAACTCTAGGGAAAATAACATATAAAAAAGAAAGTGTAATTATAGTATCATAGGATACACATAAAGAACTAGGAATTAGTGAGCAATACTAAGAGTCAACATAATGTCAATAACATTTACTGAATCCCTAATTGTGATATAACAATATTAGTGGGCTATAGGGAGGCAAAGTGGGTATGTATCTGAGTATGTGTGTATAAACAGCAGCATAAGAGTATATCTTTATATTCCGTAATAAATAATGTCTAAAATTTAAAAATCAAGAAAGAACACTATATACAGTAGTGCTAAATAATGGGAAAAACGATTTCAGATTTAAAAATGAGAAACAAGAGTTAGGTGTGGAGCAAAGTAGGGCTATTTTTTGGTATAAGCCTCATAGTATTTTTCTTTGTATATGTATTGTTTTGATAAAAATAAAATATTAGCAAAACAAAATAAAACAATCTTTTTTTTACCTGTCCAAGCTCTTCATTCAGATCAGAAGTATTGACTTGAGCTTTCTGGTCTGATTCTTCATGATAGAGATCAAGATCCCAGCCAATAAAAAATGATCCAAGAAATTTTTGCATTTCGACTGTCACATATAATGAAATTGGAATGATGAAATTGTAGAGTACCAAAAAGGCAAGGAAGTCTGAAATGAATCTCAGAATCTAGGCAAAAAAAATGATTGATACAAGAATACATATGAGAATTTCCTCAGTATGACTGGAGAAAAATTATCAGAAAGTTTCATGTCTAAACAGACCATCAACTATATTCTGAAGCAGAAGTTTCATGAATTGAAATTCATTTGTTGAATCATTTTTTTAATACATTTCTTTTGGTTGTTTTATTGCTCATTAGAATCTTGAACAAAACGAAAAAAGAAAAGGTTAAATTCAAACTACTTGTTACTTTTTAGAAGCTACCAAAAGGCCTGATGTGACTCAAATAACCTTTAGCAAAATATTTAATTAATAATCCCTGAAGTATACTTACTCTTCTACTTCTACCTTTCAAAATCAAAGATAACTAAAAATTGACTATAATTTAAAATTTATTTAAAAATTGGTAGACTAGAACTGCTGTAAATTAAAACTCTTACTTACAGATGATATAGTAATAGCCTACTTCAATGGCACAGCAGTTATCACATTTTGACATGCATTCTGTGAAAGGTGAAATACTAATTATGAATGATATGGAAAATATGTTCCTGTGATCTGCTTTGTGGTTTCTTGAGATCCACATCTGTCTTGCAATAGTTGTATTTTAATCTAATGTGAAATCTGGAGACAAAGTTACCAAAATTGCAGATTAAATTGTCTTGGTAGTCCATATTTATTGTTTAAAACATTATATGACAAATTTTGTATCAATACTTCATCTTATCAATGGACTGACAGTAAGACTCCTTGAATTATTCTGACAGAATTGAAAATAAGTCAACTAACTCTTTAATTCACTTACAGCATACAGTAAATAAAATAAAAAAACTGAATTTGTAGTAGTGAAGGGGAATGCCAACACAGATGATTTAAATTTTTGTGATCTCTTATAATTATTCAAGTCATGTCTTAGGAAATACAATTGCTTATGCCTTAAAATGCAAAAAGTATACCAGTATAAACATAATGGCCACTCTGACTTGCAGTGTCTTTCTGTCACCCTTCAATAGTAATGGTTTTAGGAGATCACAGTGGTCACTCCTATCAGAAGTCACTACCAAATCATCAACTGTGCCAAAGAATAGTTTCCTTTATAGCAGAGTCAAGAACACCATAAAATACCTTACTACTATTTCTTTGATGTTCTGTTTTTTGGTTATACCAAGGTTCATCCCATTTTTCTTCAGCTTGCCATGTATATTTCAAGATAGTACTGATGATGGCTTCAGAAATAAGGATTATTAGATAAATTATCAAAAATGTATTCATTGACCTGGAATGAGAAAAAAAAAGCATATGAAACATATCAATTATGTGTTACTATATTCAAATGCCTGAAAATTTTATACTGGTATTAAATAAAATATAAAAGTATATAAGATATCATGTAGCTATTTAAAGGAAACAATCTTTGTATTTTAAGAAATGACCATTCAATAGAATCTGTTTACCAAGGGATAAAATAGCTAATACAGAAGATTATAAGCCTATTTGAATTGGTTATATTACTGTTGAAAATGCTTACAGTAAATGACAGTTTTGGCCAATTACTCTCACCGTAAGTAGCTATTCTAAGATTTTTTACATTTTTAGCATCTAGTATTAAGTATAAATATAACTAACATTTATATAGCATTAAAAGTTTTATAAAACTTTGTCACATCCACTAGCTTGTCAAATCTTCGTAAAACCTCTGGGAGGAGATCACACCCTTTTTAAGGATTAAGACCAAAGCCTAAATAAAAATTATCCTGTAAATTTACAAAAATCACATAAGTCAGGAATTAACTTTAGAATCCCTGTTCTTTTCTCCAGGCAAGATTGACATTACAATATTTCACGAAGCAAGCTTAATATCACATCTTTGATTCTTTAATCAGCACTAATTTCAGTTTCTGTCGGTGTTTCTTTACTAATGTTAACTATCTAGTGCCGTGATGGTTAATCTAAACTTGACTGGGCTAAGAGATGACAGCTGGTAAAACATTACTTTGGGGTGTGTCTGTGAGGGTATTTATCTATCTCTTCCAGAGATTAGTATTTGATACTACTATTTGATACTATAAATACTATATCTTCCAGAGATTAGTATTTGATAAAACAGTCTCAGTACAGAAATATGCCCTTACCAACGTAGGTGGGTATCATAACTGAGGGCCCAAATGAAATAAAAAAGGCAAAGGACGAATTTTTTTCTTTTCTTAAGTTGGGATGTCAGAGCTCCAGGTTCGTATCAGGGGCCATCCTCAGGCCTTTGGATACTGACTGCATCATACCATCGGCTTTCCTGTTTCTCCAGTTTGCAGACTGCAGACTGTGGGATTTTGTGGCCTTCACAACCACATGAGCCAACTCCTATAATAAATCTCTTACATACATCTACGTATATTCCTACTGGTTCTGTTTCTCCGGAGAACACTAATACAAGTGCTATAAATTTCTCTCTCAGCACTGCTTTAGCTTCATCCTTCAAAATTTGATACACTGTATTTTCATTAACTTCTGGATATTAAAAAAAAATGTTCTTTAAAATTTTCTCTGTGACCCATAGAATATTTAAAAGTAAGAGTTCTAGCTGCTCCATGTCCTAGCCAATATTTGGAACCTTTAGATTTTTAATTTTTGTCATTCCTCTAAGTGTATATTGGTATGTACCTCTTTACAGTTTTAATTTGCATCTTTCTCATGACTAATAACATTGTACACTTTTTTGTATGTTTACTAGCCTTTTGTACATTTCTTTGTAAAAATTTCTCTGCTCCAGTCTTATATCCATTTTTTTCATTGCATTGTTTTTATTATAGACTTAGAGGAGATTTAATGTATCATTATATATTCTGGATACAAATCCTTTGTCAGATAAATGTTTTATGATACCATCACCCAGTTTGTGGCTTCCTTGATCATTTCCTTAATTGTGTAGTCTAAGAAGTTTTTAATTTTGCGGAAGTAGAGCTAGCCAATTTTTTCTTTTGTGGTATTGTTTATTTATCCTACAAAATATTTACCTATCCCCAGGTTGTGAAGAAATCTTCCTAAGTTTTCTTCTAAAAGTTTTATAGTTTCGGGTGCCAGGGTGGCTTAGTCACTAAGCATCCGATTTTGGCTCAGATCATGATCTCACAGTTTGCAAGTTCGAGCCCTGCATAGGGCTCTGTTCGGACAGCTTGGAGCCTGGAGCCTGCTTTGGATTCTGTCTCCCTCTCTTTCTGTCCCTCCCCGGCTTGAGCTGTCTCTCTCTCAAAAATAAGCAAACATTAAAAAAAATTAAAAGTTTTATAGTTTTAGCCTTTCCATTTAGGTATATGACCCACCTTCAAAAACTTTCTGGAGTATGAGGTAATACAGGAATTGAGGTTTATTATTTTTTTCCCATATGGATATCCAATTATTGTGGCATCTTTTAATGAAAAGACTATCATTTTCCTCACTGAATTTACTTGATGCTTTGGTTGAAAATCAATTGACCATATATGAATGGGTCTATTTCTCAACTCTAGTTTATTCCAATGAAATGTCTTTTTTTGCTAATACCATATTATATTTACTATAGCTTTGCACCCACTCTCTATTGTATACTTTTTATTTACAACCTGAAATTATTATTATTTAAATATAATTTGTTGTCAAATTGGCTAACATACAGTGTGTACAGTGTGCTCTTGCTTTTGTGGGCAGATTCCCGTGATTCATCACTTACATACAACATCCAGTGCTCATCCCAACTGCCCTCCTCAATGCCCATCACTCATTTTCCCCTCTACCCGCCCCCCCCATCAACCCTCAGTTTGTTCTCTGTATTTAAGAGTCTCTTATGGTTTGCCTCCCTCCCTCTCTGTTTGTAACTATTTTTTTTACCCTTCTCTTCCTTCATGGCCTTCTGTTAATTTTCTCAAGATTCACATATGAATGAAAACATATGATATCTGCCTTTCTCTGACTTATTTCACTTAGCATAAACGTTCCATCCACGTTGCTGCAAATGGCAGGATTTCATTCTTTCTCATTGCCATGTAGTATTCCATTGTATATATACACCACACCTTTATCCATTCATCAGTTGACAGACATTTAGGTTCTTTCCATAATTTAGCTATTCTTGAAAGCACTGCTATAAACATTGGGGTACATGTGCCCCCATGAATCAGCACTCCTGTATCCCTTGGATAAATTCCTAGTAGTGCTATTGCTGGGCTATAGGGTAATTCTATTTTCAATTTTTTGAGGAACCTCCACACTGTTTTCCAGAGCAGCTGCACCAGTTTGCATCCCACCAACAGTGCAAGAGGGCTCCCGTTTCTCCACATCTGCACCAGCATCTGTGGTTTCCTGATTTGTTAATTTTAGCCACTCTGACAGGTATGAGGTGGTATCTCAGTTTGGTTTTGATTTGTCTTTCCCTGATGATGAGTTACGTTGAGCATCTTTTCATGTGTCTGTTGGGCATCTGGATGTCTTCTTTGGAATACTGTCTATTCATGTCTTCTGCCCATTTCTTCACTGGATTATTTGTTTTCTGGGTGTTGAGTTTGATAAGTTCTTTATAGATTTTGGATGCTAACCCTTTATCTGTCATTTGCAAATATCTTTTCCCATTCCGTCAGTTGCCTTTTAGTTTTATTGACTGTTTCCTTTGTAGTGCAGAAGCTTTTTATCTTGATGAGGTCCCAATAATTCATTTTTGCTTTTAATTCCATTGCTTTTAGAGACGTGTTGACCAAGAAATTGCTGTGGCTGAGGTCAAAGAGGTTGTTTCCTGTTTTCTCCTCTAGGGCTTTGATGGTTTCCTGTCTCACATTCAGGTCTTTCATCCATTTTGGGTTTATTTTTGTTTATGGTGTAACAAAGGTATCTAGTTTCATTCTTCTGCATGTTGCTGCCCAGTCCTCCCAGCACCATTTGCTAAAGAGACTGTTTTTCCATTGGATACTCTTTCTAGCTTTGTCAAAGATTAGTTGGCCATGCATTTGTGGGTCCAATTCTGGGTTATGTATTCTATTTCATTGGTCTGTGTGTCTGTTTTGGGGCCAATACCATACTGTCTTGATGATTACAGCTTTGTAATAGAGGCTAAAGTCTGGGACTGTGATGCCTCCTGCTTTAGTTTCCTTTTTCAACATTACTTTCGTTATTCCGGGTCTTTTGTGGTTCCATACAAATTTTAGGATTGTTTTTTCTAGCTTTGAGAAGAATGCTAGTGCAATTTTGCTTGGGATTGCATTGAATATGTAGATTGCTTTGGGTAGTAATGACATTTTAACAATATTATTCTTCCAATCCATGAGCATGGAATGTTTTTCCATTTCTTTGTGTCTTCTTCAATTTCCTTCGTAAGTTTTCTGTAGTTTTCAGCATACAGGTCTTTTACATCTTTGGTTAGGTTTATTCCTAGGTATTTTATGGTTCTTGGTGCAACTGTAATTGGGATCGACGTCTTTTTTTTCCTCTGTTTCTTCATTATTGGTGTATAGAAGTGCAACCAACTTCTGTACATTGATTTTGTATCCTGTGACTTTGCTGGATTAATGTTTCGGTTCTAGCAGCTTTTTGGTAGAGTCTTTCAGGTTTTTCATGTAGAGTATCATGTCATCTGCAAAAAGTGAAAGTCTGACTTCTTCTTTGCCAATTTTGATGCCTTTTATTTCATTTTGCTGTCTGACTGCTGATGCTAGGTCTTCCAACACTATGTTAAACAACAGTCATGAGAGTGGACATTCCTGTCATGTTCCTGATCTCAGGGGGAAAGCTCTCAGTTTTTCCCCATTGAGGATATTAGCCGTGGGCTTTTCATATATTGCTTTTATGATGTTTAGGTATGTTCCTTCTATCCTGACTTTCTTGAGGGCTTTATTAAGAAAGGATGCTGTTATTTTGTCAAATGCTTTTTCTGCATCTATTGACAGGATCATGTGGTTTTTATCTTTTCTTTTATTAATGTGATGTATCACAATGATTGATTTGTGAATACTGAACCAGCCCTGCAGCCCAGGAATGAATCCCACTTGATCATAGTGAATAATTGTTTTTATATGCTGTTGAATTCAATTTGCTAGTATCTTGTTGAGAATTTTTGTATCCATGTTCATCAGGGACATTGGCCTATAATTCTTTTTTTTTGCTGAGTTTCTGTCTGGTTTGGGAACAAAGGTAATGCTGGCTTCATAAAATGAGTCCGCTTTTGTTTCTGTGTTTTGGAACAGCTTGAGAAAGATAGGTATGAACTCTGCTTTAAATGGCTGGTAGAATTCCCCTGGGAAGCCATCCAGCCCAGGACTCTAATTTGTTGGGAGATTTTTGATAACTGATTCAATTTCTTCACTAGTTATGGGTCTGTTCAAATTTTCTATCTCTTCCAATTTGAGTTTTGGTAGTGTGTGGGTGTCTAGGAATTTGTCCATTTCTTCCAGGTTGTCCAGTTTGCTGTTATATAATTTTTCATAGTATTCTCAGATAATTGTTTGTATTTCTGAGGGGTTGGTTGTGATAAGTCCAATTTGATTCGTGATTTTACCTATTTGGGTACAATATCTTTTCTTTTTGAGAAGTCTGGCTAGGGGTTTATCAATTTTATTTTTTCAAAAAAACAACTCAGTTTCATTGGTCTGTTCTACTCTTTTTTTTTTTTTTTTTTGGATTCTATATTGTTTATTTCTGCTCTAATCTTTATTATTTCTCTTCTTCTCCTGGCCTTGGGGTTTCTTTGCTGTTCTGCTTCTAGTTCCTTTAGGTGTGCTGTTAGATTTTGTATTTGGGATTTTTCTTATTTCTTGAGATAGGTCTGGATTGCAATGTATTTTCCTCTTAGGACTGCCTTTGCTGCATCCCAAAAAGTTTGGACTGTCATGTTTTCATTTTCATTTGTTTCCATATATTTTTAAACTTCTTCTTTAATTGCCTGGTTGACCCATTCATTATTTAGTAGGATGTTCTTTAACTTCCATGCATTTGGAGGTTTTCCAAACTTTTTCCTGTGGTTGATTTCAAGTTTCATAGCATTGTGATCTGAAAATGTGTACAGTATGATCTCAATTCTTTTATATTTATTGAGGGCTGTTTTGTGACCTAGTATGTGATCTATCTTGGAGAGTATTCCGTGTGCAGTTGAGAAGAATGTGTATTCTGCTGCTTTTGGATGAAAAGTTCTGAATACATCTGTCAAGTCCATCTGGTCCAGTGTATCATTCAGGGCCATTGTTTCTTTATTGATTTTCTGTCTACAAAATCTGTCCTCTGCTGTAAGTGGAGTATTAAAGTCCCCTGCAATTACCACATTTTTATCAATAAGGTTGCTAATGTTTGTGAATTATTTTATATATTTGGGTGCTTCCAAACTGGGTGCATAAACATTTGTAATTGTTAGCTCTTCTTGATGGATAGACCCCACAATTATGATATAAAGCCCTTCTTCATCTCATTACAACCTTTAGTTTAAAATCTAGTTTGTCTGATGTAAGTATGGGTACTCCAGCTTTGTTTTGACTTCCAGTAGCATGACAGATGGTTCTCCATTCCCTCACTTTCAATCTGAAGGTGTCCTCACGTTTAAAACGGGTCTCTTGTAGACAGCAAATAGGTCTTCTGTTTTTTAATCCATTCTGATACCGTATGTCTTTTGATTGGAGCATTTAGTCCATTTACATTCAGTGTTATTATTGAAAGATATGGACTTAGTGTCATTGTATTATCTGTAGGTTTCATGCTTATAATGATGTCTCTGGTCCTTTGCAACATTCCAACAGTCTCCCTTAGGATCTCTTAGAAGGCTGGTTTAGTGGTGATGAATTCCTTCAGTTTTTGTTTGGCTGGGAAAACCTTTATCCCTCCTTCTATTCTGAACAACAGCAGCCTTGTTGGATAAAGGATTCTTGGTTGCATATTTTTCCCATTCAGCACATTGATATTTCCTGCCACTTCCTTCTGGCCTGCCATGTTTCAGTAGATAGGTCTGCTACTACTCTTATGTGTCTACCCTTGTAGGTTAAGGCCCGTTTGTCCCTACCTGCTTTCAGAATTCTCTTTTCATCTTTGTGTTTTGCCAGTTTCACTATGATATATCGTGTAGAAGATAGATTCCTATTACGTCTGAAGAGAGTTGTGTGCCTCCTGGATTTCAATATCTGTTTCCTTCCCCAAATTGTGAAGTTCTCAGCTATGAGCTGTCCAAGTACACCTTCTCTCTTTCTCTCTCTCTCTTCTTCTTCTGGACCTCCTATGATATGGATATTATTACATTTCATTTCATCATTTAGTTCTCAAATTCTCCCCTCGTGGTCTAGAATTTTTTTTCTTTTTCTCAGCTTCATCTTTTTCCATAATTTTATCTTCTATTTCACTTATTCTCCCCTTTGCCTCTTCAATCCTGTCAGCACATCCAGTTTATTTTGCACCTCATTTACAGCATTTTTTAAATTTGTCATGACTATTTTTTATTCCTTGATCTCGCAGCAATAGATTCTCTGCTGTCTTCTATGCTTTTGTCAAGCCCAGCAATTAATTTTATGACTATTATTCTAAATTCTTGATCAGATATATTGTTTATATCCGTTTTGATCAAGTCTTTAGTTGTCATTTCTTCCTGGAATTTTTTTTTTGAGAAGAATTCTTCTGTTTCGTCATTTTGGCTAGTTTTCTGTCTCTTATGTGTTTTAAAAGCTATTATGTGTCCTACACCTGTGAGCACTGTCCAGGATCTGGCCCTTCAGGAAGTGTTTTTTGGAGTGTGTTACTTGCTCTCTGTTGTTGTGACTCTGGTTGTTTTACCTCCCTACTCGTAGTGATGTTTTGGACCCTCCACCAGATGTGCTTTGATTTGTTCGTTGAAGTAGCTCTGGGAAAGAAAAACAAAAAACAAACCTACCACCATCACAACAACAGTGTTGGGGGATAGGGCAGTGTTGGTGGAAGGCCTTACCCCATACAAAGAGAAAAATGACAGGGGCAGGGAAAAAAAATTGACCAGGCAGAAAAACTATATGGCTTAATCTAGAGAGAGAAAGGAAAATAAAGAAAGAGATATAGAACAGGTATAAGTAGAATAGAATAAATATGTCTGCTTAAACAAACCAACAACCAGAACAACCAGACTAGAGGAGGGACGAAATAAGAAGGAGAAAAGGAAGAAAACTGCCCATGAATTAAATCAGAAAATGCAAAAACTGGGTGTCTCAAACCACTCTGTTCACAGAGTGCCTCATAGTACTGTGCTGGCGCAAGTGGGCCTTGTTTTTTTTCCACTCCACAGTCTCCCACGCCTCCCTGGCGCTTGTCTGGGATTCAAACCCAGATGTCTTAAAGGGTCCTGCTCTGCACACCCCAGTTCCAGGGAAGTGCCACTCCACTCCACGGATGGAGGGCCTCCTCCCAGTGACGCACTGGCATGGACTAGGTGGTTTGTCCTGCTCTGCCAACTCCTGCACCTCCCTGGTGCTCAGCTGGGATTTAAACCCCAATGTCTTAAAGGGTCCCACTCCGTGTGTCCTGGTTCCAGGGAAGTGCCGCTCCACACCGCTGATAAATGGCCTCTGGCTGGTAAGCACAGGCAGGGTCTCTTGTCCTTTGAATGGTTATATACCTTCTTCCCACAGCACTCGAGGGAGGGAATCGCTTTCTCCCACTGCAGGCTGCGCCTCTGAACTAGTTACTGAGCCTGGGGCTAGCTCCCTTCCTCCCCAGGTGCGTGAACTGGGCAGCCAGCCCCAGTCCAAAGAAAGCCCCACAGTTAGAGACTGGCTCTTTCGCCGTCCCCAGTCCATTGTTTTTTCTCTTGTCCAAATACAGTCCTGCACTTCCACAGCCTGTCTTTTTCTTCCCTTTGTCTGCAGAAGGGGATCTCTCCCCTCCGTGCCTACACTGCACATTTTATCTTTCCCAGTTTGCAATCACGCACGTATGGTCTGCCAGGTTGTCCCCATGGACATGTCTCTGTCACTCTACAGCCCAGACTCTTGGAATTCAAAGTCCCTTGCCCTCAACACTGCTGTGTTTGAGAGGGAACTTCAGGTTCCCCTACTTCTCTGCCATGTTGGATATCCCCCTCTACTGTATACTTTCAATCAACAGTTTTTCAGACTAAACGCCAAAATCTTCTTTACTAAAACCTGGATCCTCCTTCTCGACATCCTCTAATTCCCATTGAGCTCTCACTCCAGACAGATAGACATCTACTGTGCCTGTCTTCCGGTAAGGTATTAGTTCCCTTAATCTGAACTCATTTTCCATATCCCATCTGCCTTCCACCCCTTCAACCCTGGTCCCTTCACCAGCTTTATAATAAGTCTTAAAGTCAGGGAATATAAATCCTACAGCTTTCTTTTCTTTTCAATTTTTAAAGTTTATTTATTTATTTTGAGAGAGAGAGAGAAATAGAACACACAAACAGGGCAGGGGCAGAGAGAGAGGGGGAGAGAGGGAATCCCAAGCAGGCTCCATGCTGTCAGCACAGAGCATAATATGGGACTTGAATTCACCATCTTTGAGACCATGACCTGAGACAAAGTCAAGAGCCAGACATTCAACTGACTGAGGCACCTAGGCATCCCCTACAGCTTTCTTTCAAGGGACTATTTTCTTTATGTGTTCTATGTATGCATTTTAGCCAGTGTATTTCAATATTCATTTTAGAATCATCTTGTCAATTACCACAAAAAAGTTTGCAGGGATTTTAACTAGGATTGAAACAATCAAGACATCACCTGACAGCTTAACAATACTCAGCCTGCCAATCTATTAGTGTGATTTCGTCATTTATTTAATGGATAAATCTTTAATATCCCTCACCATGTTTTGACCTTGCTAAAACTCACTTATTAGTTCCAATAGTTTTAATTTTGAATGCGTACAGCTATGTGACAAATCATGTGTCCTCCAGTAAGGACAATTTTAGTTCTTACTTTCTAATACTTATGCCTTTTATTTCTTTGTCTGGTGACACTGAATAAGGTTTCTAGAATAATGTTGAAAAGAAGTTGTGAAAATGCATATTTTGGATAGGAGCCCTTTACAAAATATGTGCTTTGTAAGTATTTTTCCTAGTCTGTGGCTTGTGTTTTCATTTTTTCAGCAGTGTCTTTTGAAATACAAGCATTAATTTCTTTTAACATTGACATACAATGTCATATCAGCTTCAGGTATGCTGAAGTTTTTAATTTTGATGAAATTTATCAATTTTTGGTTTGGTTTTTGGTTCCTTTTTTGTATGTTTCCCATCAAACAAATGTTTCCTTAACCCAAAGTCACAAGTATTTTCTCCCATGTTTTACAGATTAAGTTCTTATGTATAGGTTTTATTTTGAGTTAGTTTTTGTATGTGGTGAAGAGAAGGGTGAAAATTTGGTTTCTGGCATATGGATGTCTAACTGTTCCAGCATTGTGTGTTGAAAAGACTATCCCTTTGTGTGGACATATTTTTTTATATTTTTATATAAATATTTTATATATTTTATATTAATATATATTATATAAAATACATAATATATATTTATATAAAATATATATTTTATATATAATAAATTAAATCTCTTTGATAGGGTTATTTAGATTTTCTGTCTCTTCCTGTGTTAATTTTTATATGTTGTGTTTTCAAAGAATTTGTCCACTTCATTTAAGTTAAAAAAATGTAAATAAAGTGTTTCATCATATTTCTTTATCTGTGGATAAAGTGACCACAGTAGGTAGGATCTGTACTATATTGTTTTTCATTCTTGATGTTGGTAATTTTTTAGTTTTCTCTCTCCTAATACTTCTCTTTTTTTCCCCTTTAATCCCTCAATCTAGATTGAGAAAGTAGAGATTTATTAATTTTGTTATTATTTCCAAAGAACCAGTTTCAGCTTTGTTAATTTTGTCTATTATTTGTTTTCTCTTCTATTGGTTTTAGCTCACATCTTTTTTTAAAAAAAGTTTTTTTTTTTAACGTTTTTATTTAGTTTTGAGACAGAGAGAGACAGAGCATGAACAGGGGAGGGTCAGAGAGAGAGGGAGACACAGAATCCGAAGCAGGCACCAGGCTCTGAGCCATCAGCCCAGAGCCCGACGTGGGGCTCGAACTCACAGACCGCGAGATCGTGACCTGAGCTGAAGTCGGACGCTTAACCGACTGAGCCACCCAGGCCAGCTCACATCTTTAATATCTGTTCTCTTTCTTCTCTGATTGGGTATAATTACTCTCTTTATCTTGCTCCCTAAGGTAGAAACTTAGATGACTATTTTAAGCTTTTCTTCCTCTCTTATGTAAACACTTACAGCTCGAAATTTCTCTTTAATTTAGGCTTTGCCTTGAGTCCACAAATTTTGATTTGCTGGATTTAAATTACCACTGTGTTTTTTCAAATTCAAGAAATTTGCCATTATTATTTTTTCAGATATTTTTATTCTGCCCCTACTGTTCTCTCCTCTTTGGGGAAGGACTCAAGTAGAATTATGCTAAATAGCTTAATATTGTGTATTCACATGGTTCTGAAATTCTGTTCATTTTTTCTTCAATCTTTTTTCTCCCTGTTCTTCAGACTGAATAATTTCTATTGCTTTTTAAAATTCACCGACAATTTCTGCTGCCTTCCTCAATCTGGTATTGAGCCCATCTAATGACATTTACATTTCAGTAATTAGATTTTCAACTCAAGAATATCTGCTGAATTCTCTTTATAGTTTCCATTTCTTTTTTTTTTTCCCTCAAATTTTTATTTAAATTCCAGTTAGTTAACATACAGTGCCACACTAGTTTCAGGTATAGAATTTAGTGATTCATCAATCACATACAACACCTGGTGTTCTTCACAAGTGCTCTCTTTAATAACCATCGCCTTTTAACCCATCCCCCACCTCACTTCCCCTCTGACAACCATCAGTTTGTTCTCCATAGTTAAGAATCTGTTTCTTGGTCTGCCTCTTTTTGTTCCCCCCTATGTTCACTTGTTTCTTAAATTCTACACATGAGTGAAATAATATGGTATGGTATTTGTCTTTCTCTGACTTATTTCACTTAGCATAATACTCCATAGCTCCATCCATGTTACAAATGGCAAGGTTCATTCTTTTTGATGGCTGAGTAATATTCCAGTGTGTGTGTATATACCATACATACATACATACATACACACTCCATATCTTTATCCAATCATCAGTTGGTGCACATTTGGGCTCTTTCCATAATTTGGTTATTGGTGATAGTGCCAGTATAAATATCAGGGGGCATGTATCCCTTCAAATCAGTGTTTTTGTATCCTTTGGGTAAACACCTAGTAGTGTAATTGCTGAATCACAGGGCAGTTCTACTTTTAACTTTTTGAGGAACCTCCATACTGTTTTCTGTAGTTTCCATTTCTTTGCTGATATTTTACATGTGTTTAGTCACATCTTTTTTTAGGCCCTTAAAAATACTTATAATATCTGCTCTAAAGACCTTGTCTGTTAACTGCAAGATACAGAACATTATGAAGACAATTTCTATTGAATGCTTCTTCTCTTGAATATAAATTACATTTTCTTCCTATGTCTACTTATTTTTAATTACATACTAAATTTTATAAATAACAGGTTGTAAGGACTGTACTCTTTTATGTTCTTCACAAGAGTGCTGATTTTCATTCCAGCAGGAAGTTAACTTGGCTAGGCTCAAACATCAAACTCTGTTTCCACTGCAATAGACAACAGCAAAATTCTATGTTCTGTTCTTCCCGCCTCCT
The DNA here is from genome assembly GCF_007474595.2 of Lynx canadensis. Classification (NCBI taxonomy): domain Eukaryota; kingdom Metazoa; phylum Chordata; class Mammalia; order Carnivora; family Felidae; genus Lynx; species Lynx canadensis. The sequence goes on along the minus strand of NC_044311.2, from coordinate 74,728,656 downwards.
GATACTGTTTTTCTGCTAAGCCCACCAGGGTCTCTCTTGCACATATATAGGTCTAATAGTCAAAGATTTGGGCATAATTTATGTACAGAGTTCATTCCCTTCTGTGGCTCCCTCCCCTACACAGTTTTACCTCTGTCTAGTTGTTTTTCTAGCTTTAAACCTTGTCCTCTAACACTTAAATCTTGTAAAGCTCAGGCTCTCTGATGCCCTATGCAGCACATGAATTAGGGAGTGCCTTTAGGCAAGAAGTTACGGGAAAATACTCTCCTGTATTTTCAGATACTTGTTTATGTAAAAAAATTTTTGTACAGATTTCATAATTGCTATCTGCAGGAGGATTAGTCTGATCAGGTGATTCCATTATTATCCAATAGTATTATTTTAAAGCTGTTAATTTAAAGTCATAATCTAGCACCTACTATATGCCAAACATTGTGCAAAATGCTACATGTATACATCCCTATCCTCAAGAATACCATCTTTTGTTGACTGACATGTATTTTTATATACATAGTATTTTATACATATATGAATACATAGACATATTCATGTGTAAATAAATGAAAATAGACAACTTTCTTACTTTTCTACCGCAGATCGTTTCTGTGACTTGCTCTTGTAATTTAATGCCATCTTTGTTTCCATTCCAGTGTATATAGCAACACCTGCAAAACAAAACACTCTTTAAAAATAATCTAGCATATTTCACCAAACAGATGTACTCACTAGCGTGAAAGGGAGTGTACTGTCTGATTGTTGTTAAAATTTGGCTTTCTTTAAGTCTTTCTGGAGTTATTAAAAGGCTTTCCAAGTCCAATTTTGAAGAACTCCAGTCACTTAACCTGCTGGCAGGGGAAGGCACGGGGAGTCCGTTTCTGAATTATAATTAATATATCTGAATGAGAGATATTATTAGAGCTGGAACCGATGGAAGAAAAGGATTTGAAAACGTAAAGATGGCAGGAAAGGCCATTATAGATAGAGCAAAAAGTGTTAACAAAGACAGAAATGGAAAAGCGCTTTCTGTTAGGTTTTCATGAACAATGGAATGAGGTCAGAGTTCAAAAGGCTCTGAATGCCGGAATCTGTGAAGTCTAGACATAATTTTCTACCACTAGAGAAATAATACGGAAATCTGTCAGAAGAAATTAAGTAAACAAAAGGAAAGTACTATTTTAAAAACATGTGCCTACTGGGGCACCTGGGTGGCTCGGTCGGTTAAGCAGCCGACGTTGGCTCAGGTCATGATCTCGTGGTTACTGAGTTCGAGCCCCACGTCGGGCTCTGTAATGACAGCTCAGAGCCTGGAGCCCATTTTGGATTCTGTGTCTCCCTCTCTCTCTGCCTTGCCCCACTCGCACTCTGTGTCTCTTGAAAATAAATAAATGTTTAAAAAAAATAAAATAAAATAAAAACGTGTGCCTATGTGAATGACTGGGATGAGCAAAAATGATAGTATTAACAGCCTAAAATTGGGAAGTAGGGGCGCCTGGGTGGCGCAGTCAGTTAAGTATCCGACTTCAGCCAGGTCACGATCTCGCGGTCCGTGAGTTCGAGCCCCGCGTCGGGCTCTGGGCTGATGGCTCAGAGCCTGGAGCCTGTTTCCGATTCTGTGTCTCCCTCTCTCTTTGCCCCTCCCCCGTTCATGCTCTGTCTCTCTCTGTCCCAAAATAAATAAACGTTAAAGTTGGGAAGTAGATGAAATTAGGTAAGACCAGCTTTATAACAAACTTTGTAGTTAGACCTTGATTTGAGTGCTGCCTCTGCCACTTACTAGCTCTGTGTCCTTGGGCAAGTTATTTAATCTGAGTCTGTTTCCCTCCCCATCTTTAAATAGGAAAATATACCTCACAGAATTGTTGTGATATTTGTATGACAAAATAGGAAAATGCCTAGAAGCAGAGAGATGATCAATAAATATTCACACCCATCCTTATATAGTGAAAGCTGAGAAGTAGTATAGGATTCATCATGCCTTTTTCCTAAATATATGTCCTGGAATTTTCACCATTCTTTAAAGACAGGGATTATAACGCAGATGACAAAGGGTACTGAAATTACAGAAATGTGAGAAATCAGCCAGAATGATGTAAGAGAGAGAGGTGGTGCTGCAGCAGATACCAGTAGACCCAACTAAAGGCAAACACACATTTTAAGAACGTGAAAGGCGTTCCTGCCAGGGAGATGTGTTAAAATACAGCATTACATGAGAGGGTCTAAAAGCCCTGAAGGTTTTCTCTGGCTTTGGCCATCAGAACATCATTATGGTGTTTGTTTGTTTGTTTTTAACTGTGGTAAAAATATACATAACATACAGTTTACCGTTTTAATCATCTTAAAGTATACAATTCGGTGGCACTCAGTACAATCACAATGTTGTGCAACCCTCACTAACTTGAAAACACTTTTATTACCTCAAAGAAAACCCTGTACCCATTAAGCAATCATGCCCCATTCCCCTCCACTCCTCAGCCCCTGGGAACCACAAATCTATTCTCTGTGTCTGTGAATTTGCCTATTCTGATTATTTCAAGTAAATGGAATCATATACGCCTTTTGTGTCTGGCTACTTTTACTAAGCATGTTTTCAAGGTTTATCCATATTATAGCATTCATCAGAATTCATTTTTTATGAGTGAATAATATTTCATTATATGAGTATCCTACACTTTGTTTATCCATTCATTAGTTGATGGATATTTGTGCGGTTTCTACTCTTTGGCTATTGAATATTGCTGCTATGAATATCTTGGACAAGTCTTTGTCTGAACAATTACTTTCAATTCTTTTGGATACATATCTAGGAGAAGAACTGCTGGGTTATATGTAGAATTGCTGGGTCATATGATAATTCTAAGTTTAACAGTTTACTGAGGAACTGCCACACTATTGTTCACTGGCTGTGACATTTTATATTCCCACCAGCACTCAAATGAGAGTTCCAAGTACTCTACATCCTCACCAACACTTTCTATTTTCCGTTTTCTTTTCTTTTCTTTTTAATTTTTAAAGCTTACTTATTTTAGAGACAGGCAGAGAGGGACAGAGACAGAGGAAGAGGGAAAGAATCCCAAGCAGGCTCTGCACTGTCAGCACAGAGCCCAACGTGCAGTTTGAACTCTTGAACTGTGAAATCATGATCTGAGCTGAAATCAAGAGTTGGATGCTTAACCGACTGAGCCACCCAGGGGCCCCTATTTTCTGTTTTCATAAGTATATGCATTTCTTTATCAGAGAGCCTCATACTGAGTGATAAGATATAACACAGTTAATAGGAAAGAAGGGAGTGAAGAAGAGAACCTCAAAAGCTGTAAACATTCAGTGAATAACACAGGCTGGGCAGTATATGAAGGGCCATTCCCAAAATGGGAGGAGATAGTTGACAGCTAAAGATTATCAAGACTTCATGATTTGCCTAGAGTTGATTCAGAACATGTGAATTAATTTAGATCTCCAACACCAGAGCACTATTTATTAGGCCTTTTGATTCAGTCAGTATACATTCCAATAATACCTGTCATATGGTCACAGGTCAATAAAAATTTGTTGAATGGATGAAAGAATGAGTCAGCAGTTGAATACCATCTAAGAATAATAATGGAATTATACAGGTGGTTTACTGAACCATGATGTCAGATTACATTGGTTCTCAACCACCATTAACAGAACTGCCAGAATTATCTTCTTAGCAGTGTTTCACAAGTATCCACAAACAACAGAGCCAGGTTCTAGTCTATTATTCAAAAATAGGAATCAACAACAAAAATATACAAAATTATTTTTACACAATCTTTGTAAGAAAATTATCATAGACAATATTTGATTAAGTAAATTATCCAACCAAAAGACCACAAAAGCTATGTTTTAAAAAATATTTTATATAAAGCATCAACATGAATCCATAATTAGAAATTTTCAATATATACAAACCAAAAATTTCCTTTGTATTTTTTAACCTGGCTCCACGAAGCAAGAGACTCTCTGGCCCCAGAGGCCTAAGGGGGATTAAAATAAAAAAAAAAGTTGAATATATTAAAAATTCAATTACATTCTAAAATGGCCATCTTTAGCAGAAAATACCTGAACACAGTTATAACTCTGCTTTCATATAAAACCAAAATCTCAGTTACTATAAAGCAGTTTAGGTCAATTATGTGATGTTAGTGACCATAACAACAAATACCTGCTTTAGCATTTCAGTCACTTTAAGATCAGTGGCTCAGAAATAAGATTACCCCTGTAAATAAACTCACAAAGCCATCAGTTTCAAGATTTTTAAACATAAAACACAGCAAAAGATTAACCAATGATTAAAAATGTTTAACATGATGCAATTTTAAATTTATGAACAAAATTAAAGGTTCTAAAAGGCAATATAAACATGAATTATAGTATGATTTGTGTATAAATGCATCAATTCTGCATAATTAAAATTATACTGGATTATAAAACAAAGTAGTAAGTGAGTTAGTACTTTTTCTAGGCAAGATCAACTATAACTTGACTACTTGCATTGCATACTTCTTGGAGCACAGGTCTTCTTGCTGTTTGAATTTCTCTCCATAAAGGAGAAATAAAACGAGAAGGAATAACTAGAAAGGAAATTGTATTTTCTTAGTGATAGAAAAATGATAAGACTGTTATGGATAAGTAAAAAAGCCTTAATTTTGTTGATATTCCTTATGTTTTTCTGAAACATACATATCCAGTTACCCAAATCAAACAGAATCTGAACCAATTCTGAAGATGTCTGCAAATCGAAACACTCTAAAAAATCTAATGAACCAAAGAGGCTCACATCTTGGGACATGGTTAACAAGTATGATTTTATTAGATAGTCATATTTGGAGCACACTCCATGGATATTCCAAAATCAATTATTAAGGAGGCATAAAATAGCTTTTTCCCACTTGGTACTGGTTCCAACAATGAACAGAAAAACTTTGAGCTCACACTGGCATATAAAATTGGAATATAATGATAAAAAGCTTCAAATTAAAAGATAATTCCATCAGCTCACTCAGGCTGCTTCAGCAAAGAACATGGCTAATCTTTTTAACCATTTTAAGGGCTGGGTAATATAACTGATCTTTTGCTTTACCAGCCACAATATCTTAATGCAATTCAGATATGTATCCACATATATATCCCACTATGTCACTCTAGAAATCAAAATAAAAGCTAGTTATAGTTATCCAGCAGGGGATCCTACATTTACAAAGACCTTGTTAAGGAGTTTACTGAATGTGCTACTATGTTAATGTTTATTAAAAATGTGAACTGGTGCCCAGGCATCATGATATTTTTTGGTGGCTTGTCTTGAGGATTTCATTTAAAAAATGCTTACCTTTTCATGTCAGCAACTTATTTCATGCAGCCAGTATTAACTGAACATGTCTTTAGAAAAGAGGTACAATGCTAATTGGATTAGAAGTTCAAGGGCTGATTCCAAGATTTATTCTAAATTTGGCTTTGTGGTCATGAGTAACAATGTAATCTCAATGTATCAGCACATTTCTGAAATAACTTAAAAGCCTTTCATGTAGGGGCCAGAAATTAACCTGAATATTGAGGGCAAACACACCAACACAACCAACTAAAAAAAAATACCAATCAAAAGAGTAAATAAGAGGATTTATATTGGCCACTAAATACTGTAGTTCTTGCTGAATAATTCTGAAGTGAAGAAGACAATAATATTTATACTTGTCAAACATTATATAAAACATTTTTTGTACTCTAGACTTCCAGTGTGGTGGGTTTAAAGGTGTAAAAATTTGAATAAGAACGGCTATTTCCTTTTATGTTACTACCTAACACTGTAAGAAAAAGAAATACAAGTACACAAATAATCTTGCTAAACTATTTTTATATCATTTCATGGGATTTGTTTTATCCTTACTTCTTCTGCTACAAATTATTAGATGAAATGCTAAATGTTTTTATTTATTTTTATTTTTAATTAAAAAAAATTTATTTAAGTAATCTCTACACCTAATGTGAGGTTTGAATTCATGAAGCTGAGAACACGAGTTGCGTGCTGTTTGGACTGAGCCAGTCAGGCTTCTAAATCAATCCTTTTCCATGATATGCTGCCCAATTACCTATTCTTCTTTTAATTTGATTTTAGTCCCTCCCAACACACTGTCACATAAAAGTAACTGGATAATGCAAATGTATTCTTACCTTACAATTTCTTCCATTTGCTGAGTTATTATCATTCTTCCCATGAATCTATCAAAGAATTCAACATGTTACAAAAAAGCCAATGATATATTACCTATGACACCAATGGGTGAAGCGTTTTTGACAGTTTTGGCACTATTCTTACACATAAAACAAAACTAACCTTTTGTATACAGGAATGGTCCATTATTTCTGTTAGAGATTACATAAGTAAATACTTATCAGTCATTAAGCTTTAAAAAACTGAATATCTTGCCATCTCTACTCCAGCTATGAATAAGGTAAATGAAAAACTGTTTTCAAAATGATAATGCAAATTTCACATATTACTAGTTTAGTCATCATGAGAATTTATAATTTCTATACAAAGATGAATGTATTATCTAGCCCACAATGAATGCTCACACATTTTATCACAGTTTATTAAATAAAGTCTACTGTGACTAGAATCATTCATTCACTCACTCACTGACTCATGCATCACTGAATAGTCACTGAACAATGACACTGTGTGAGTTAAGTGGTGGGGATAGAGTAGTAAGCAAAAACCTATCTGTGAACTCCAGACCTTCTTTAACTTTTGGTTGCCTGAAATCTAGAGTGAGTGGCCTGGTCTGTTATCATAATGGATTTTCACAGCTTGGCTTTTCAGTTCCAACTTCCACAACCAGAAAAGCTCCACAGCATAGTCAATTCAAGGATGCAATCTCTTTCTACTATAGTGAGGCAAATTCTAAGTTGAAACAAACTGTAGACAGAGCTTTCATGTTAATCGTTTAAACAAAGAAATTGGCAGTCCTTTCTAAATGTCCCTATTATTACTGCCTCCACCCCCCCCCCCACCTGTTTCCAAGTCACAGATGCTTGCAGACTTTGGCTTTATTGTTTCTTGCTAATCTCCTACTTCTATCTACTTCCTTCAGCACCCTGTATCAGGGAGTTTTTTGTTTTTTTTTTTAATCTCCACTTACTGGAATTTTATGTAGTCCTGATTTCAGCCTTAATTTTGGATTTAGATTCAAAGAACCAATTCAGCTGCCATTTCCCTGGGCATCTTTCAGAGATGATGTGTGATCAGCTCAATTTTGCTGCGTTAAATTCCAACAACAGACCTATTTTCCTTAATTTCATTTGTCCTGTTGTCCTTGATTCTAAGGTACTCCTATCTATTTATGCCAGTTACATACTGGATTAACTCATTTTGCACTTTCCTTAGCCATTTCTCCAAACCCACACTTAAATTTGATTCAACATAGAAATAGCTGCATTACTCTCTTTTCTGATTATAAAGACTACATACATTGAAACACACACATTTTATAAAATGATTCAGACAATTTAAAAAGACATCAATAGGGAAACAACAATGACTGGTAATCCCACTACTCAAATATAAACACTGTTAATGTTTTGGAGTATGTTTTCCAATTTTTTTTCATCTGTATATAGACACATATATATTTTAAAAACAAAATGGTATCATGCTATAAGTACTGCTGGTAACATTTCCTACCACTTAATACGTCCTGTCAAAAACATAGATCTACATTATGATTTTCATTTCTTCCAATTTTGTATTTAAATTGTAGTTAACATATAATGTAATATTGGTTTCAGGAGTAGAATTTAGTGATTCATCACTTACACACAATACCCAGTGCTCATCATAACAAGTACCCTCCTTAACACCCATCACCCATTTAGCTCATCTTCCATCCATCAACTCTCAGTTTGTTCTCTATCATTAAGAGTCTCTTATGGTTTGCTTCCCTTTCTTTTTTTTGCCCTTCTCATATGTTCACCTGTTTTGTTTCTGAAATCCCACATATGAGTGAAATCATATGGTATTTGTCTTTCTCTGACTGACTTATTTTGCTTAGCATAATACACTCTAGTTCCATTCATGTCATTGCAAATGGCAAGATTTCAATCTTTCTGATAGCTGAGTAATATTCCCGTGTGTGTGTGTGTGTGTATACACACTACATCTTATTTATTCATTGATCTATCAACAGATACTTGGGTTACTTCCATGTCTTGGCCACTGTAAATAATGCTGCCATAAACATAGGGGTGCATACGTTTTTCCAAATTAGTGTTTTCATCTTCTTTAAATACCCAGGAGTGGAATTACTGGATCATACAGTATTTATATTTTTAACTTTCTGAGGAATTTCTATACTGTCTCTCCACAGTGGTTGTACCAATATACATTCCTACCAACAGTACATGAGGGGGTTCTCTTCTCTTTATATCCTTCCCAACATTTGTTACTTCTTGCCTTTTTGATACTAGCCATTTTGCCTGGTGTGAGGTGATACCTCATTATGGTTTTGGTTTGCATTTCCCTAATGATCAGTGATGCTGAACATTTTTTTCATGTGCCTGTTGACCATCTATAGGTCTTCTCTGGAAAAAGGTCTATTCAGGTCCTCTGCCCATTTTTTAAGTTCTTTATATATTTGGATATATTGTGCATATATATACACAACTGCTTACTGTATATATTATTTGCAAATATCTTCTCCCATTCATTAGATTGCCTTTTTGTTTTGTTGATGGCTTCCTTTGTTGTGCAAAAGCTCTTTATTTTGGTGTAGTCCCAATAGTTTATCCTTGCCTTTTTATTTCCCTTGCCTGAGGAGACATATCCATAAATATGTTGATAGAGAGGATGTCCAAGAGATTACTGCTTAAGTATTCTTTTAGGAGTTTTATGGCTTCAAGTCTCACAGTTAGGTCTTTAATCCATTTTGAGTTTATTTTTGTGTATGGTATAACAGTGGTCCAGTCATAAATGTCTACTTTGCTCATGACAATAAAAATTAGTCCAATGCTTTTGTAATGTCTGAAAGGCCAAATCCTATTAGGGCTTTAATCCAATAATTCTACTTTTGCAGCTCTGTCTTTTCTTAGGGAATAATCCAGTACTATGCCATACCTGTACAAGTCTGCTTCTGGTTGCTGACATTCTATCACAGCTACAAGAGTGTCCAAACTGGCAACTGTTTGTAATACTGCTGTTTCTGGAACTGCCACGTGTGTCTGGGAAAATAAAAAAACCAAAAAGGATTACATTGCAGTTTCAGGATCCAAATGGGAACTTAGATATCATCTATGTCAAATCTCTTTTCAGATGAAATTGTAGCATACTGTACTTGAGATCACTTAGGAGAAAGAAGATTGTAAAATAGTAAGTAGCAAAAGGAGCTACTGAGGTTACCTATCTAGAGAAGCCATTTGGATATAAAAAAATTAAGTGTGGGGGTGCCTGGGTGGCTCAGCTGGTTAAGCATACAACTGCAGCTTGGGCCATGATCTCATGGTTCATGGGTTTGAACCCTGCATTGGGATCTCTACTGTCGGCACAGACAGAGCCTGCTTTGGATCCTCTGTCCCCCTCCTTCTCTGCCCCTCCCCTGCTCACGCTCTCTTTCTCTTAAAAATGAATAAACATTTTAAAAAAATTTAAAAAAAATTAAATGTGTTAAGTCATTATCGCTCAAAGTTTATTATGAAGCAATTTAATAGGGAAAAATGTGAATTTTCACTTTTATACTCTGAAAACAGAAAAATTGAAATGTGTCCCTTATCTAATTTTAGTATATGTGCTGCCAAAGTGAGCACATCCCTTATCTAAAAAAGTACCAGAATATTAAAGGATTACATTTTTTCTAAAAACACTTTCCACTTTTCTTTAACTTGCCTAAAACCAAATGAGGCTACCCTTGAAATAAATACATACTATTATTTCTTTTTTAAAAAGTTACCATTTTTAAAGTTTCAGTGATTTAAAAAATTTTTCCCTTAGCAGGTTAAACAAAGGAAAATATCACTATAACCCAAAAACATTCTGTTCACCCAGGGCAACACTCAAACATATGCATGTACAAACCTTCAGGTTAGTTTCTCCATCCAAACTAGCAGTTGTAACGTGACAAGAACCATCAAGCCGATCTGAGGACAGAAGCACCAAATCTGCAGGGAAAATTTCATCTTTGGCTATTCGAACAATATCACCCACCTATAAGGAATTATGGGGGAAAAGTGAATATACAGATTTTAAAAGGCAAAGACTTATTTTTACTGATTTCTAAACAGATGGCCTATCAATATTTTAATACAGGAAAGCAAGCTTTTAACTAAAATATAATAGATTAGAATGTGTGATACCAATATATATAATTGATTTCTATTATTTACTAAAGGCATACCCGAATGTTTTTTGATCTAGTTTTTACAAGGCCACCACTTCGAACAACATAAACAGGAGCTCCATTTACTTCATTATCTGAGTTATGTCGTAACCAATCTTCATATCCCTATTAAATATTAAAGAACAAAAAAATACCCTTTTTAATATAATTAGAAGATACTTTTATCAAATGAGAAAACAAAACATAAAAACTTATCCAAAACATTTTATTCACCAGAATTATATTAGGCTAATCTGATGCATATACTCATAGGTATTTGACATTCATTCTTACTAGAAACATTCTTTTTCCTTGGTGTCATTACACATATTCCTGGTTTTCATAGTACCTCTCTAGTTACTCCTCAATTTCCTTACAGGAGGCTCCTTCTATGTCACCTTTATGGATCCCTTTTTCACTCTTCTCTTTCTACTACAAGATTTCTTCTATCTCTGTGTCTTCCAAAAAATCCTGAAATTTGTCTCTCTAGCCTATATCTCTTTTCTGGACTCTAAACTTGAATATCTGCATTCTTAGTATCTCCATTTTGATGTCATAATAAGCATTTCGAAACTAAATTGATGATGTTATCCCCCAAATCTGTTGCATTTCCAATGTTTCCAATCTTGATAAATGGCATCACCATCTGCCAAGTTGCTCTTAGAAGAAATGTGAGGAGTAATTCTTGATTCTTACCTTTTCCTAACACCTATTCAGTTTAGAGGTTCCATGGCTTCTATGTAAAAATGATATTTTAAAATTTATTTATTTATTTATTTGGGGAAAGAAAGTGTGGGTGTAAGCGGGGAAAGGGCAGGGAAAGACAGCAAGAGAGAGAATCCCAGGCAGGTTCTGCGATGTCAGCATGGAGCCCAACATGGGGCTCAAACCCATAAACCATGAGATAATGACCTGAGCCGAAATCAAGAGTCACTTAACTGACTGAGCCACCCAGGCACCCCTAAAAATGATATTTTTAAATCATAAAATATAAATTGACAGAGCATTATTATATACAACAGCAAAAAAAAAAAATGAATAGATTTTGAAACTGAGGTTGAGTTCTTTCACCTTCTTAACCAACAAGCCAACAGAATTATAATATGTATTTCAAAAAAAATATGGTAGGCTAGGGGTACCTGGGTAGCTCAGTTGGTAGAGCGTCCAACTCTTGATTTTTACTCTGGTTGTGATCTCACTGTTGTGAGATTGAGCCCTGTGGGCTTTGTGCTGGGTTTGGAGCCTGATTAAGACTCTCTCTCTCCCCCTCTCTCCCCTCTCCCACAGAAACATGTGCATGCTCATGCGCTTGCTCTCTCTCAAAAAAAAATATGGTAGGCTACATGCATCATCATTAAAAAGGGACACAGACATAAGCATTTCAGAAAGAATCCTTTGATTAAATATTTAAGGAGTGGTAATTTTTTTTTACTTTATTTTTTTAATTTATATCCAAGTTACTTAGCAAATAGTGCAACAATGATTTCAGGAGTAGATTCCTTAATGCCCCTTACCCATTTAGCCCATCCCCTCTCCCACAGCCCCTCCAGTAACCCTCTGTTTGTTCTCCATATTTAAGAGTCTCTAATGTTTTGTCCCCCTCCCTGTTTTTATATTATTATTGCTTCCCTTCCGTTGGGTCATCTGATCTGTGTCTTAAAGTCCTCATATGAGTGAAGTCATATGATATTTGTCTTTCTCTAATTTCACTTAGCATAATGCCCTCTAGTTCCATCCACGTAGTTGCAAATGGCAAGATTTCACTCTTTTAGATTGCCAAGTAATACTCCATTATGTATATATATATACACACACACACACATCTTCTTTATCTATTCATCCATCGATGGACATTTGGGCTCTCTCCATACTCTGGCTATTGCTGATAGTGCTGCTATAAACATTGGGGGTGTGTGCCCCTTCAAAACAGCATACCTGTATCCCTTGGATAAATACCTAGTAGTGCAATTGCTGGGTTGTAGGGTAGTTCTAGTTTTAATTTTTTAAGGAACCTCCATACTGTTTTCCAGAGTGGCTGCACCAGTTTGTATTCCCACCAGCAGTGCCAAAGATATCCTCTTTCTTCGCATCCTCACCAACATCTGTTGTTGCCTGAGTTGTTAATGTTAACCATTCTGACAGGTGTGAGGTGGTATCTCATTGTGGTTTTGATTTGTATTTCCCTGGTGATGACTGATGTGGAGCATGTTTTCATGTGTTCGTTGGCCATCTGGATGTCTTCTTTGGAGAAGTATCTATTTAGGTCTTTTGCCCATTTCTTCATTGGTTATTTGTTTTTTGGGTGTTGAGTCTGATAAGTTCTTTATAGATTTTGGATACTAACCCTTTATCTGATAGGTCATTTGCAAATGTCTTCTCCCATTCCGTTGGTTGCCTTTTAGTTTTGCTGATTGTTTCCTTCACTGTGCAGAAGATTTTTATTTTGATGAGGTCCCAATAGTTCATTTTTGCTTTTGTTTCCCTTGCCTCTGGAGACATGTTGAGTAAGAAGTTGCTGCGGCCAAGATCAAAGAGGTTTTTGCCTGCTTTCTCCTCAAGGACTTTGACGGCTTCCTGTCTTACATTTAGGTCTTCTTTCCATTTTGAGTTAATTTTTGTGTATGGTAAAAGGAAGTGGTCCAGGTTCATTTTTCTGCATGTTGTTGTCCAGTTTTCCCAGCACCACTTGCTGAAGAGACTGTCTTTATTCCATTGGATATTGTTTCCTGCTTTGTTAAAGATTAGTTGGCCATACATTTGTGGGTCCATTTCTGGGCTCTCTATTCTGCTCCATTGATCTGAGTGTCCATTTTTTGTGCCAGGAGTGGTAATTTTTTTTTTTTAAGTGGAAAAGACTTCTTGTGCTATTTCGGAGAAAATTTAAGAACTCAACGGTGTAGCATAAGTACAGATAATGGAATGATATCCAAGAGATAGGAGGATTAAGTGATCAAAATAAGATATAGAATGTGTTGTGTTCTATGCTATTATTTGTTTTAAAAAATGCCTATGTGAACACTCTGCATGGATATTGAGACTAATGTACAAATACATCAAGGGAGGAAAACTAGGAGGGTGGGGGGTTAGGTATATAAGAGGCTTTTACTATATGCTATTTTGTACTGTTTCCATTTTTTAAAAATATATACACATCTATTACCTAAAAATATTATAACAGTATAAAATATAAAGCAAATATTAAAGATTGCTTTGAAGGTCTATTTTTTTTCCCAGGAAGAAACCTTTTGGAAAAGCATTTTTAAGCTACTCAAATTACACTGACCCCAGTTAAGATGTGGTATGTCAATTACAGGGAAATTTAACTGAGGGTCAAAATATCTTTTCTGAAACTGTCAAAAAGCAAAATTCCTTTTACAGTCAGATGACATTAATAGCTGAGCAACAATGATAAAAACATTATCTTTTAAAACACAAGTTCACAAATTCTAATTCATCCCACATATTACAGCCAGATTGTTTCCAAAACATGATTTTAATTCACTACCTTGTTCAAAACCCCCTCAATAACTCTCAATGCTTACAGGAAAGAATCTTCCAGCCTACATTTCCAGTATTATCTTTTAATACTTTCCTCTACAGGGTCAAACATTTATTCAGACATGTCATTCCCCAAAATAGGTCTTGGCTTTTCTTCCATTTGGGCCTTTGTTTAAATTGTTTGTTTCTATTTCACCTCCTTCACCAACTGTTATTTTACTAATATTCCAAGTCTCATTTCTATTATTTATTCTACAAAACCTTCCTTGATTATCTAAATGAAGGGTTCCATCTTTTCTCTGAACACCTACCGCTCATTAGCTCTTACTAGTACCTTATTAAACTGTAATTGTTGTTGTGTTTGGTCCTAACTTCCCTACTTCATAGATTTTAAGTTCATAGAGGGCAAAGACTATGACACCTACCATAGCACTATATCTTGCATTATACAACTAGAGAAAAGACGTAATATGTAAATATGTTTGGAAGAAGTTAAAAAAACAAAGTAACAATTTAATCCATATTAAAGTGTAAATAACTGATAATAAAGCTTTTCCTATTTTGATAAAAGTACAAATGCAGACTAAAAGGGGGAGAAGGAAGGTAAGAACATAGTAACTTTCACTTTTATAATTTTTCCAAAATTTGTTCTACTAATCTATAGTGATGGATATATAAACCTGAACGATACACTCTGGTATGAGTGTGTTTCTTAAATGAACAAAACTTAGGAACAGAAAAAACTCTTGAGTTCTGAAATCGTTTCTGAAAAACGGAGAAAATCTTTACAGATCAAATTTTCTCTTTGAAAATTATGACCTTTCATATTTCCTCTTTTGCCTTAGTTGTCAAGATGTGTCAAGAACTTAACTGCAATAACCATACTCACACAGGTTTGAGGTAGTCTTCCTACTTTCTATCTTTAGACTTCATGTGTTTTTAGTTAACTCATTTTTGGAAGAAGGCTGGTTGTCAATTGTTATTATTATAGTAAACTCTCTTAATTTGCAGATATAAATTCACCAGCATTCTCAACTCAGTTAGTGGTATCACATTTCAATTAAACCCAGTCTCTATTTGGTCAAATATACTGGAAAATCAGAGCCATAAGTATCACAACATTTTACACTGCTTTAAAAAATGTTCAATGAGGGGGGGGAGTCTGGATGGCTCAGTCTGTTAGGCATCTGACTCCTGATTGCGGCTCAAGAGATTGAGCCTCGTGTCAGGCTCCATGCTGTTAGCATGGAGCCTGCTTAGGATTCTCTTTCTGTCCCTCCACCAGCTTGCGTGTGTACACATGCGTGCTCTCTCTCTCTCTCTCTCAAAATAAACATTAAAAAAAATTCAATAGGTTTATTCATTCATTTATTCATCTGTCAAACAAATGTTTTTTGAAGGTCTAATATGTACATGACTTTGTTCTGGTCTTTGGAAATAATCTGGTATATAAAACAAAGTCTATGCACTCACAGAACTAAACATTCAAATGAGAGCCAACAGATAAAGTAATAAATATTTATTCAACAGAACAACAGGTAGCAACAAATGATATGAAGAAAAAAGACCAGACCAGAAAATGAGAGAGTGACATGGTGGTCACGAAAAGCCTAAGATATCCAAGTGGAAATGTTGCATGAGCATTTGTATATGTGTAGCTGGACTTCAGGGAATAGTTTCAGGATACATATCAATTTGAGAACCATCAACATATAAATGGTACTATAAACCACTAGACCAAAAGAAATCACCTGAAAGGAAAATATATATAGAAAAGATGTCCTAGGGACAAATACATGTTACTTTGATGAAATAAATGGCATCTACAAAACCAAGTAAATATGTAACTGTATGAAGTGATTTGGATGCTTAATGAGTTGCACAAATTCTAGCCTCCAATAGAACAGTGAAAGGAACTCACACTTAGTGAAAGTAGCACCATGATATTCTGACACCCTAGATATATAACGTAACTACTATAGTTTCCTCTTATCCTTCTCTGTAATAAATAATATACTACATCTCAGAATTACAGAACCTTTGTCAATTTTATTTCCATGTCAATTTGAATCTTATCCCTAAATCTTATAAAGTAGAAATTTATCATATTTACACAAGAAAATTCAATTAACTCTCTTTCAGGTAGAAGGAATCATCTATTTAACTGGGTCCCTGGCAAGATTTTTTGAGAAGTGATAGCTATACAGACATGACATTTCTATGAATTTCTTTTATTTCTTACTCAGCATGTGTATCTAGTAATAATCTTACTTTTCTATACCTACATTTTAATATCAATTCAAGATTTGGTTGAAGCTATTTCCCCTATGGTATTACTTTATATAAAAATCAACATCACCAGAGAAAGTTGTAGAAAGTAAGAAAAGACCATACAATTCTTATTCAAAATGGTAATGTCAGAAGTATGTGTTCCACTCCCTATAAATATATCCCTTTTGAATTATATTTCCTTTAAATATTGTAAAACCTACAAAGATGATTATAATAATGTACTTCATATATAAATTAGTTTGTAGATCTAAAATGCTTGTTTTTGGATGCTTCCTAGGAGTGTCAAGAGAACAACATGTTTTAACTATATTCTGTGAGTCCCTAGGTACCTGAAATATAATAGAGTGACTTAACTCAGTTTAATTTTACCATATGCAGTATCAAACAAATTTGCTGATTTCTTATGGAAATTACTTTCACAACAATAAATGTTAGTGTGAAGTGTAAATATTTAGCAACTTCTAAATGACCTGGGGAGAAGACAATAGGAAGTATTTTCATACCTGCTTTATGGCGGTTACTGTTATCACAAAGAATAATGGAAGTCCACTGGTAATTGGACTGGTAGGTGTATCAATCATAAGCTAGATTTACAACAACAAAAAGAACCGAGTATTATATTTTTATATTGTACACGTCACACTATTAACATCTAAAATCTCGTATTTATTGGGAATTCTGAGAACACTATATAAAGTGTATATGATTGTCCAGAGTAAAAAATAATCATGCATGTAGTTTAGTTCACAGTTTCACCAAATTCATTTTGTTGGCCATTATATGAAGTGAGCAGAATATCTAAATCTATTGCATATCCACAAATATTGCTAGAGTGAACTCAGTCACTTCACCTTTTAACACAGCGTACATAAGGTCTTCCTCCTCAGTATTTGTTAGAAGCAGACCTACAGCTGCTCAGAATCTCATTTTACATTTCTTTGCCCATCCTGGTAAATGCTGAAAAGTCTGTCAGCAATTTTAACCCTAGAATTTGGAATAATTTCATCACTTAAGAAAAGAGAATAAGGAATAGGGCTAGGAAAAGGATTTTTTTTTTTTCTACAGGGATTTTGTTACATCTACAGAGTCAGAGGGGTACAGCTTAGAAAACGATACTGTAATTATGATCTAAATCATACAACTGAGGTTTCAACAAATTGGGGAAGTAACTTTTGCAGTAATTATGTTTGGTTAGTTAAAACATGGACCCAATGGTTTATTAATGTTCCTCTACCCTGGATAGGCCAATCAAATTTGTTTTATTCCACAGACCAGCTGAATTCCTGACCTTAGCTAGTAATTTCACAAATGCATGTGATGTGGACATGGTTAGTATAAATTTCTCACTTTTCCAAGAAAACCAAGCTGATGTTCTATTGATAAAAACTCAGAAGTTTCTTCTCTGTTCATGAAAGAAAGCAATTTCTTTAAAATATAAGTGTTTCTTCAAGCTTTAAAGTGACTACTTAACAAGTTTTTTTTTTCCACTGGAATTCCAGGTTCTATGAGAGTAAAGTTCAGAGTTTATACAAAAACCCAATGCCACACTGAAAGATACTGCTCGTGTATTATCAGAAGAAAATAACCCCTTTAAAAGAAAATGGCAATCACTGTTTTTAAATCTTGACTTATACTCAAATTTTATAAGCTATTCTCTTGATACTTTGACATTAGAGAAAAAAAAGCACAATGTGAAAATTAAGAAACTATCAAAGAGTTTATCATGAATAGACTTAAGAAAATGGTTCCCATAATAAAAATCTATATTCATGAGGATTCTTAAAATTAGAAAAAATTTTTAAATAAAAGTAAAATTTAAATTCAAAACAAAGGAAAAGTCAAAGAAAGATTTACTTGGACAAAGATCATTCCGTAGGCAGAAATGTGCCAAAAACATGTGCTATATAAGTCAAAATATTTATGTTCTGATGCAGAGCAAGTGAAATGTAAAATTGGCTTTGATTATAATTATCAGCACCATAGCACATCAGTAATGAAACAATATAAAATTAATCTTAAAATTCACAAGCTATTTTTTAGAAATCTGCATGTGGTTTAAATAACTACATTCACTGATTACAATGGGGAAGCTATGCAGGAAAAAAACTGATCCCATAGTCAAATGATTTAGAATGCAATATAACTTTTCCCTAAAGATAGAAGTCATTATATAAACTTAATCCATTGAATGATAAAGCTTACCTGAACCAAAAATATAATAAGAAAATAAAAGTTTGCCACTCTTCTGAATTGTTCAAATAAATTTTTTGGAACAAAATTCCACACAGTATACTAAAAAAACAGAGAGAGAAGGATAAATTAACATTTAAAATAATATATACGATATCAATGTAATAATAAGGAAAGCAAAATAAGATTTATGAAATCCTTAGACAAATTTATGTAACTCTTGATGCTATAAAAACTATCTCGTTTTTAAGAGTTTCAGAACTTTTATTCTATTCTTTTTTTTCTTATACTATTTATTGGCAATTTTAGTGTAATTTAAAAAGATGAGATAAATTGGAATCTACCAATTTTGTTATTAAATTCTTGATTTTTTAGAAGTTGGAGAAGGCAAATCTAAAACAACATTTAATAATTTATTTTGGTCTTTGGTTACACAAAACTAAGTGTAAAAATAAACAAGAGCTGATAAAAATGCTGATTCCAGATACAATTTATTTTCCGTTTTATTTAGCTCAGTATCAGAAGCAAAGGAAATGGTATAACTATTTTATTATTCTTTGTTAAGTACAAAATATGGAAAAATAACCAAGAATGTGAAAAATATTAAAAAACACTTTACATAAGTGGTGGTATAACCACCAAGACAATCTCATAAAGGACACGAAAATCTGTCACAATGTCAATTTTTAAAGTAAGACTGTCACTAAATGACCTTGGACTAATCTCTCTGCACCCTACTTTGTGCCTCTATAAAATGAAGACAATAATAGCCCTATTTTATAGGGTTGTTATAAGGCTTAAATAAGCTAATATATTTATGATGCACTTAGGACAGAAACTGGCTCATACTAATTGCCATGTGTCTGTTATATTATTAATCAGCATATAAGCCTATAATGCTATATTATAAGGGTAATAATATGCCAAACATTATAGCACTGTTACTTCACCCTATATACTCTTCTCAGTAGAATTTAAGATCCCTGAGGCTAGGGACATTGTTTTATTTACTGCTCAATCTCCAGCACTTACCACTACTACCCAGCACATAGGCGGAGATCAAAACTTTAGAAGAATAGATGAATAAATAAAGAAATACATACATACATACATTAGGTAGAAATGAATTTTTTTCAGATGATTATTCAGATGTCAGGCAAATGAAGCCTTAGTGGTTACTGATCCTATTCAAAATTTCTAAAGAGGCAGTTTACTTAATTTTCTCTGGTGCAATGTAAGATGGTTCTAATTTCTGAATTTTCTTACTTCAAAAATTCACTTCTTAATCAGCTGAGATCTGAAATGTCCTTCCCCACATAAACAATTAGGGTTAAGTTCCCACGAAAGCCCACAACAGTCTCTATGACCCAAGGATATATAAATAGTACAATACCTAACAACATTTCTTTCAGGTCAAATTATAATTTCGTTCTAATCTGATACCTGAAACACATTTTCTTGTGGTAGTGGTAGCACTAGTGGCCCCAGAATCTGGGACTGGGGACTATGTTCAGGGCTCTGGAGAGAAGAGAGGTAGATGCTTTCCAGTCACTGCTCAATGTGTATCTCTGAGATGGTAACTTTGGGTCATATCATCCTCAGGTGATCTTAACTGGAGTCCCTTAGTTACCAAATTAAATGTGTAAAACTTTTTAAGAATCAAGTTGGCAATGTCCTAACTTCACATCAATCTTTTAAAATCATAACAAAATGTATTTTTGTCTTCCAAAATCTTGAAAAGAACAATTACGTAAATTGGCAATAAGGTAACTGGTTTCAGGATATTTTCTTTGGCTAGTTCAATAATACACGGAAAAACTCAGAATAAATAAAAATTTCTTATGAAAACCAGCTTACAAATATTAGGAATTGTTTTTTCCAGGTTTTGTAAAATACAAAATACATTAATAGACTGAACAAGTCTATAGTCTGTGCTTATCCTATCATATGTAGAAGAGAAACTATAAGATAAATGTTAAATAATATAAAAATATTTTAAGAAAAATAATAATTATGCTTTAAAGTTATTTTATTATTATGTAATAATGGTCAATAAAATTAAATTAGAAGTATAACTTCTTTTTTAGCTATGTATATGACTATACAACTCATCTTTTTTCTTCAAGTTCTGATATTAGTAAGAAAACCAAATCATAATTATGAAATTACATCTTTCGTAAAGTTTAAATAAGGTAGTTACTATGGTAAATTAAACAAAGATGTATCATGCACCTACAATGTATAAGACTCTTGTGCTGTAAGAGGAACAAAGAAGCTTTCATATTAGAAGAAATTCAGAATAAATATCAATAGCTATATTGAAAGGTAAAGTAAATGAAGGAATATACAAAGAATTAAAATGAAAAGCAGTCAGTGAGAGAAAAATTTAATGAGGAAGGTCATATTCAACATGGGCTTTAATAGGGCAACATTCAACAGGCTGAAAATAGGGGGCAAAGAGAGGGAGACCATTTCAGGAAAAAAGGACAGCATGAACACAGGCAGAGAAGAGCAAAGTTCATCGTGACTTTGTGGGACAGAAAATAATACAGTCCAGAAGAGTTTAAGGGAATAAAAAGGGAGCAGAAAGGTAGTACAAAGGGCATTTTTTTAAAAGCCTCATTTATGGTCAAGAAAAAAATGGACATTGTATATAAATACCCACATTCCTGAATCTGTGGTCAAGAACATGAATTTTCTATTTCCATAAAAACATGAAATTTATAACCTCTGCAAAAAATATAATCTATATTTAAAAAGAAGTGGTTAATCACATGAAATCACAGCAAAGGCACAGTAGTAGGAAAGTTCAACATGGGTTTATGGAATAGCAGGTAATCTGGTTTGGAAGGGATATGAGAAATTACTAGTAGAATAAATAAGGGAATAATGAGAGAGACAGTCCTTATATGCTTTTAAGAAAGCAATGTTTATTTAAATATCTATATTTTTAAAACTGTGGTCAAAAACATGAACCGTAATACTGCTGCATATAAATACGATCATATAAAGATATTTAATCTCTCAAATTTTCCAGGACACTCAGCTTTCAATACTGGCAGAGGACTAAAGTGGTCCTGTTACTCACAGCAGATGAGATTACAAAAACTAGATTTTAAAATGGATCCTGGAAAGTATCCAAAATTTAGATAGAAACTAGAAGAGAGTTTAATTTTTAAAAAGTGCAAATGAAAGGAATATGAATATGAATTGTAAACTATGGCTTCTTAACCTGGAGACATTATCCAACTCTCACAGCTATGGCAGCAAACAGTAGGAAGAAAAATTATACCCTTATCACAAAATATGACAGATTTGAATTCAGGGCTGGAAAACTAGATGGAAATTTAAGGGGAAGAAAATACTGGTAGTGAAAGAACCAGGCAAGGAAAATGACCCAAATTCAGAATGTAAACTATCCAAACCCAGGATGATAGCTAAACTCTACACCAAAAAGGAGTGAACTACTGATATATGCAACAACAAAGATCAATCTCAAGATTACTGTTACATGAAATGAAGTCAGGCAGAGAAGACTCATACTACATGACTATATTTATGTGATATTCTAGAAAAGGTGAAACTATAGTCATAGAAAACAGATCAGTGGTTGCTAGTGCTAGAGATGAGGAGGAGGGGGACTGGCTGCTAACTTTTTACTTCTGGATATACTCTTTATCTTGGTTGTGGTGGTCCCATGATGCTATACATTTGTCAAAACTCATCAAATTGCACACTTAAAATTGGTGAAATTTTACTATATATAAATTATACACAAAGTTAAAAAAAACTTAAAATTTTCAAGGACTTTTATTTCTTGCATGATTTACTAAGAACTGTGTCATTAATCTAAAGCTCTTCTATTACCCTAGATTCTAACATTTTCCCTTCCTGCCCCCTGCTTTAGAACCACTGTCCAAAATGACAGATCTCACTAATGGGTATGTTGCATCTGTAAATAATGTGAAGGATGAGAAAAGGGGCAGAACAAAGAAACCACTGACCTAAGACAATACTCTTGGGAAAGAGGAGATCAGGATGACAGAGATACAATTAGTTACTCTGGAAGGCAGAGAAGGAGCAGTACAAAGACGCTTCTTAAAGTGGTCTATCAAACAATAGCAATGATCTAAGGAAAACTTTACTCTTAGTCTGATTCACATCCTAACTGCACTTTCCAATAGGTAACCAGTAGTTGCACATGGCTCCTGACACTTAATCGAAAATAAATTAAGATTTAATTAAAAATTATGTTTTTCAGTGGCATTAGCCATATTATAAGGCCTAACTAGCCCTAAACAGCTACTGGTTATCATAGTAGCACAGAAAACGTTTCCTTCATCATGAGAAAAGTTTACTGGGACAGCATTAACCTGTAATCTTCAGTTTCAAAATAAACAAAAACATCTTAAAAATGTTATAGAAAAAAATGAAACAAGGACGAATACGTGAGTGAAGCAGTACCTTGGTACTATATATGTAAATTTCTTGTTTACAGAAGAGTGATAAAATTAGAGGAAGTCAGGCTTTAAAGTCACATAGAACTGAGTTCAAACTCCAATCTTGTCATTTAGTGTGCAACCCTGGGTAAATTATTTCCCAACACTTTAATTAAAGACACAAATATAAAATGAGTATAACACTTTGTAAAAGCGATCCCAGAGTTGCTATATGAATTAAATGATATGAGATGTACCTAACATAGTACCTGGCACACCGTATAAATATTTAGTTCCTCAGTTTAATTGCAACTAGGGATAATTTTTGGCATGTTAGTTACCTGGTATTAGCAACTGGCAACTCCTTTTATTTTACAGTTCACAATTTTGGGTAAGATCTATTTACCAAACACCATTTCCTTGAATTTTTAAGGATATAAATGTATACTGGAATAAATAAATTACTTTTCAAAACAAAATGGAACATATCTATAGTTTTAATAAGTGTTAATCCTTACCTTAGATGAAATGATCCGGTTATCTATAAATTTCTGAGGTGTGTAAAGGCCATTCTGAGGAAACCTGTTGGCTATGTAAATAGTTCTTGTGTCACTTTGATGTGGTGGGTCAAAACCCTAAGACCAAGCAAAAGAAAAATAATGACTAAGAAGGTTAGTTGTTATGATTTTTTATTGCTGTTTTTATTTAACTGACCAGATTGCACATATTATTACTGGCCTTGAACTGCATATAGGCTCAATCTAATTACTAGCAGAGTTAAGGCATATATATTTTTCTTTCCCAGGTAAACTAACATATTATCTTCAAATAAACACTTAGGTAATACCTCTGGTAATGAAAAATAATACATACTGTTAGAAATGCTACTGTAAGGGGGGAAAATCATGTAGAAGATCTACAGAAGCATTTGAGGACAGTATTTCTTTCCTTCCCTTTCATTCCTAGGGGTTCCTTGCCTTTCTCTTAAGATGGATTCCTACTCAGTGATGTGGAAATTCTGTGTACCTATAGCCTAATCAGCACCTACTACATCTGATGACAGAGGTTTATATTTTACTTCTTCCACACCCAGATCAACTTGGTTTCAAAGAACTTTGATCCCACAAGACTCACAATGCACTGGGTAGGGTCCTGCCCAGATTCACTCCACATAATCATCTCTTTGTGGTAGTCTTATTATCAATTGAATCCCTGAAATGTGGAGATGTAATTCTGGCCTCAAATTTAGGAAACCATTTCTCAAGGTACATTTATCAATGATCTCTAATGTAAAAGTTTTCACTGGGACAAGAATGCTGATACTTTATTCCCACAGTATTTTACTATTTTCCTAGGTGGCAAGTGAGTCTTCAATACTCTTTTGGCAGATCTTGGCGATCCTATGACAGGATGAAAGCAACCAACAAAAGCAAGACCTTTGTTTGTGGCTCTACTATTGCTACTAAGTTATGAAAAAGTTAACTAAAGCTGGTATTTGTAATTACAATGATCTACTTGTAGCCATTAAGGACTCTAATTTAGTAATCTACTAAGTAAGTAATGTGGCTGCCATTTGATGCTTGGCATCCTTGTAAAATTTCCATTAAGTACATACATACACAGATAGTGGAAATTCCCATATTACCTAGAGGTATATTTTGTTTAGCACATCAGAATATTAACAGTGCTATGTATAGATTTCAACTGCTGTCATTCTTGGTTTAAAATTTTTTATTCTGTGATCTTAGAAACAGCTACTACAAGACTGTGAAAATTAAATGCATTTGTATGCTCCATAAAAAAACCATGAAGTTTCATTTTATTTGCTTATGCTATTTATAGTGATGACCACATTTTGTGGATGTGAATGTGCCATTATGTGTCTGATTTCAAAATCAGTTTCTTCAAGGATAAAATATGGCATGCATATTTATCTTCTTCCTAAATTTTCCTTTAAACATTTCACAATTTTTCCCTATAATAACTTATGGAGGGGGGGAAAGGCAGGCCTCATAATCAGAGTTGGAACTTACTGCTCTACCTAGAATACTGCAATCACCTTAAAGATATGTGCTATTTATTCATTCAACAAATATGTATTGAGGTTAAGTACTATGCTAATCCATGTAGGATTATGTGATTTGTTAATTACTCAAGCAAATCATAATATGCCCTAACTCAACAAATAAATGAATAAAGAGTTTGCATGCTACTGCTATAGTCCATGCCTGTATTTCTCAAAGGGGGTTCACAGGAAGTTTGCCAATAAAGTTCATAAAGTTATATAAGAGGGACACACTGGTAACTGAAACATTAGACTACATGAAGCATATTTATTCCACATCCACTTTGAAACCATGTAAAAATAACAGTAAATTACATACCATGTATGTAAGCTTCTGGAATAAATTAAAGAAAAAAGAAAGTACATTTGTGGGTCTGAAAGAATATATAAATCTTTAGGAAGATGTCAAGACAATTGAGACTAAGAACCACTGATACAGAATTTTATTTTTTACTAAATTCCACCAAGACTGGAATTTATTACTAAGTACATCTAAAGTTAAGAAACAAAGTGAGGGGCGCCTGGGTGGCGCAGTCGGTTAAGCGTCCGACTTCAGCCAGGTCACGATCTCGCGGTCCGTGAGTTCGAGCCCCGCGTCGGGCGCTGGGCTGATGGCTCGGAGCCTGGAGCTGTTTCCAATTCTGTGTCTCCCTCTCTCTCTGCCCCTCCCCCGTTCATGCTCTGTCTCTCTCTGTCCCAAAAATAAATAAACGTTGAAAAAAAAAATTAAAAAAAAAAAAAAAGAAACAAAGTGAAAAACAAAGACTCCCCTACAATATGTATGTTATTTATATATGTTACTATTGCAACATCTCATTCATGACTTCCCAGGATGCAAACATCCTTCTCCATTCATCTCTAGTGACTGTACCAGTAATCACATACTAAAGTTTGAAACTCCTTAGATTCCTACAATTATTTCAAGGGGATATATTGAAATGTTCCAAAAATAAAACCAATTTTAAACTCAATTTTAAGTGCAAAATCAGTATATTCCAAAATATAGTAATTTAACATTAGATAATTCCAAAAGGAGATTGAGGAGTTTTTCCTTAATTCCCAAAGATGCTACAAAATCCACCTATGTATTTTGAGTTTTTTTCAGTTGTAATTAATTCACATGATCTCATTCAATCATTTTATAATCAATGGCATGTATATATGTGTGGATGTTATTTTTTCCACAAAAACGGTTAAATTTTATATTTGTGACTGCAGTATAAGTACACCTAGCTGTCCCTTATCGAAATCAAACCTCTAACTTCAGTTCATTAGCGTCGCCTTCTCTGCAACAAATTAAGCCAGCCACAACTAAATAAAAGAATAACACTGTCCAAAAATAAAGAAAGTGACTTAGGGCAGGATCCATAAATGGACTTCAGGTCTGTGAATCTCTGAAACTGTACGCAGATTCACTTAACATGTGCATTTTTCCAATGAGAGTGAGCATAGGTTTCATCGGTTTCTCATGATGTAAAGAAGCTTAAAACCACTTATCTAAAGTCTTGCTTTTGTAATCAGTTCTCCATCTCAACATTGCAGATTTTAAAAACAACACAAGAGAATCTTTATGTTTCAATAACACCTCTACTCTTTAACAGGAGCCAAAACAAACATGTGACCAAAATTAAGTGTATAACTATACTGTTAGTGTGAAGTTCAAGTACAGTTTCACACTTTTCTAGCAAGCATTAATAGCAAGTCATGGCACTAAGAAAGAAATACAGTCTGAACTTCCAAATCACTTGGTCAAGGCTACATGCCAAGGTTGGCACACATCACATTTTCTGCTGTCATCTCAAACTACCCATTCACACCTTCAACCCCTTGATGCTAGCCTGCTCCTTTTTCCTCTGATTCACCTTGCCCTAGGGAAAGGAATTTAGATAGATTAATACTATTCTAGCCATCCTAATTTTATTTTAATTCCTGCTAAAAAGTAGGATACAAGCTTTGGAAACACACAACTGTAAATAATTTAAAAATAAAAAACTCTCATATTCTATAAAAGTATGAAATTCAAAACCTCTTTTCAGTCTGGATTTGTGAGCATACGTTAACTTCATAGGTATTTAAAAAGAAAAAGCAGGTAAGGTAGAAAAAATCTCATGACGGCATCTTGGGAACAAACTGACAACACATAGGAATGGTTTTAAAAGAGATTCCTTTTGTAACCAAAAACTGATGAGATCTAGGGAAACCAAACCACTAAATAGCTTTATAATTTTTAGAAGTTGGTCTCTGGCACACAGCAGTACTTGGAAATGAATCACTACGTTTTACATTTTCATACCAAATATACCAGCCTCTCCGTAATCTTAAAATCCCAAAGATTTTAGGAAAATTACAAATATTACAAATAAAACGCTAACAATGGCTAAAACTGCAGTCCTATAATTAAAACTGTTACACTTCTTTACAATAACTAAGAAAATATCATCTTTAGAGTTCACAGTGATCAAAGTAAATCTGTGCTTCTTATTCTTATATGTGATCTATTCCCTCTAAAATATAAAGAAAAAGCTTCAAGACAAACCATATACCAAAAAACCCATCCAAACTCAAAAAAACCCAAAAAGCTGCAGAGTCAACACTGCACTACCACTGTTATTAAAATAAATGAACAAAAGCTTTAATCACATGCTTTATATGACAGAAAGTAATTTTTGTTGGCTGTATGCTCCAATGTACACAGGCACATGAAAATGGCCTAGTAAAAATATGATGATTCTGGGGAAGAATGATATAGTGTATTTTACCAAATCTATAAACTTAATTGTGAATTATTATTTCCTGGACATAGACTTTAAATAAAATATACCTATATGAAGGTACTGTAAGGGCAAGATAATTTTACACTCTTAACAAAGGAAGGTGATAGAGAATAACTTAAAATACTTGTGATGTAAACAAACACAATAATTAAACATTTTTGTTTCCTGTTACATAATTTTCATTTTAGGACTTAAGGTTGTTCTCCATCTATCAAACCAGTCTGGGCTTCCAGGAAGTTGGCTTAAATGCAGGGGTAGGTTAGGACTGACTAACCACAGGATATAAAATTTAGAGTGACCTTTGACTCCAAAATTCTTAAATCATCTGTCAATGCTTTATTACAGGAAGCTCATCTCTGATAGATTATATTACTTCCCAAACTTGATTTTTCTGTGCCAACATTTACCTCCAGCAAAAGCCTCTTCATCCTTCAAGTTTCAGCTTAGGAGGTTCCTTCTCAATGGAGCTTTCCCTGACACTTCTTTTTCCCCAGAAACAAAGGAAGGCATTTGTTATTATGCCCAACAAACCTTTTATATACTCTCATTATAGATTTTATTACACAGATTAGTAATTACTCGTCTGTATATCCAGCTCCCCCTCCAGACTGTAAGATTTTTTTTTTAAGTTTATTTATTTATTTTGAGAGAAAGATTGTGCAAGCAGGGGAGGGGGAGAGAATCCCAAGCAGGCTCTGCACTGTCAGCATGGAGCCCGATGTGGGGCTTAAACTCAGGAACCAGTGAGATCATGACCTGAGCCAAAATCAACAGTCAGATGCTTAATTAACTGAGCCACCCAGGTGTCCCCAGACTACAAGATCCTTAAAGATAGTATGTGCTAATTATTTAATGAATAATTACTGAAATTAATGAATAATTTACTGGATACAATAAATTCTGTAGTTTTGAGGTTCTAAGTTTAGTTTTTAAATATTTTTAACAATAACTTTTCTACCAAATTGAGTTTAAATTCAATGATATTTAAAAGAAAAAGGAAAAACTTTAAAAGTGATCCTGTAGAGTGAAACCCATCGTTACTAATGAAAGAGAGGCTAATAAGAAGCTTTTCATTCTGCTGTTCTTAGATTTATCTTATTCTCATCAAAACCATTTATTATAACTTTACAGTTGGTTGGGGTTCATTTCTGGATGTCAAAGAAACAAGTTCTATTAGGGATATGCAAATCAAAACCATGAGGTACCACTTAGCCACCCACTGGGATGGCTACTATCAAAACAAACCAAAACAAAATAATTAGTATTGGCAAGGATATGGAGACATTGGAATCCTTGTATACTGCCAGTGGAAATGTAAAGTGGTATAGCCTCTGTGGAAATATTATGGAGACTCTTCAAAAGAAGTAAACACAATGATCATATGATCCATCAATTCCACCTCTGGGTACATACAAAAAATGTAAAAGCAGAGACTTGAACAGATATTTGTACACAGATATATTGAATAATACGAGTATTATTCACAATAGCCAAAAGGTGGAAGCAACACAAATGTTCATCGACAGATGAATGGATAAGCAAAATATGGTATATACACACAATGAGCTATTACTCAGCCTTAAAAAAGGAAATTCTGACACATGCTACAATATGGATATACCCGGAAGACATTATGCCAAGAACAAATGCTGTATGATTCTTTATGTAAGAGATAGCCAAATTCAGTTTGCCAGATGTTTAGTGAACAGGGGAACAGGGAGTCTGTGTTTAATGGGTACAAAGTTTCAGTTTTGGAAGATGAAAAAGTTCAGGAGATGGACGGTGGTGATATGCACAACAATGTGAATGTACTTAATGCCACAGAACAGTAAACTTGAAAATGGTTAAAACGGTAAATTTTATGTTACATATATTTTACCACAATTAAAAATATCAATTTTAGCCATTTGAAAATTTCCCATGGGTTTTCTGGATTAGAAGAGTCCTATTCGATCACAATTCAACCATAATATTTAATTTCTTTTGTTTGTCACGCTGGTGTTTTCCATGTATGGCAACAGAGACATTTATGATAAAAAAATAAATGTGTGAGGCTGTTTTAGTTTAGATCAAATTTAAAAATCACAAAGAACGCTAAATTTGATTTTATTTATTTATTTATTTATTTTTTGCTGTTGTTCTGCCTATCAGGTTGAACACTGGCTGGACAAGAAGTGAAACTGGTAAATCTTCTAACTGTGGTATCCAAATTAGAGGTAACTAAGTAAAAAATTTCTACCCAGTTTTTCAAATACTTTTGAACCTTTACCTTCTCCCCTCACAATCGTACACAGCAATGGCAATGAAGATGGTTTTGTAGGTCCTAATTAGAATAACAGAAGCAATGGATTACAACTCTGAGAAAGGCTAGAGACATGTAGTCAATCAAAAACCGTATCTTTTACACAGTATATACAAGGTTTAATATTTAGAAATACCAAGAACAAAGACACAACCACAAAATTCTAAATAATAGCATGAAAAAGCATCTTCAAGTCAAAGGACAGAGACAGAGGGTGAATACTATTTAGTTACTTTGGCAAAAACTGACACAAAAAGTCGGAAAAAAAAGTAGGGTGGAAGAAAGATACACAATTGCCTCATTAATTTTATATATAGAAACCTGATTTCAGAAATGCCAGAACCAAGAAACTGCTACCAAATAAACAACAAGAGCAGAAGCAACAATAAGAAAACCCAACAATCCTGTACTTCCTACCAGTCCCACTTTCCTTAATCTAGATAATTTACCTTTCACTTGCCATAATTACAAAAAATTTTAATATTGCTCAAAATCTGTAACACTCTTGCTCTTACACGGAATGAAAGCATATGCTGTCCCTGTTATCAGATAGATACAATGTAATACCAAGCATTAACATTTAGTAAATCAACCAAAATAATACTGTTACTGAAATAATGTTTCCGAATGACCATATACTTTTCTACTCATCTATTTTTTTCTGATTCACTGTTTAAGTGTGCTTCTTATTCTTACTCAAAGAACTATATGTAGTAGCTCTCTATTACTGCTAAAAGATTATATGACTCAAAGTCAAAACTCCTCTTGGGGAACGAGCCTAAGAAAAGGAAGGAAGACTTCTAGGAAGCATTTCAGAAGTAAGTATTGGTATTGATTTTCACAATGATTGGGGGAGGGTCTACTGACAATTAGTAGGTGGATGGATGGATGGGTGGGTGGGGCAGAGATATCAGACATTCTACAGCGCATTATAGAGTCCTGCCAACAAAGGAATGTCCCGTCAGACAACTTTCAAATGCCCTGCCTGATATCTGCACTGATAGAAAATCTCTTTAGAATAATATGAGTCTATATTTAAAAAATACCTTGCATGGATTTATTAATTTTTCAAGAATGCAACTACCACATATACTGAAGGAAGATAATAGTTTGATTTGTCAGAACTTTGTAAACAGTTGGTTCACTGTTTCAGGAAATTATATCACCAAAGGAAATGTCACTTGAATTTGAGTCACCAATACAGGCATACCCATTTTATTGCATTTTGTAGATACTGTGTTCTTCACAAATGGAGTTTGTGACAACCCTGTGTCAACAAGTCTGTTGGTACCATTCTTCCAACAGCACTTGCTTACTTCACATCTCTGTGTCACATTTTGGTAATTCTTGCACTATTTCAAACATCT
The DNA here is from genome assembly GCF_007474595.2 of Lynx canadensis. NCBI lineage: Eukaryota > Metazoa > Chordata > Mammalia > Carnivora > Felidae > Lynx > Lynx canadensis. The sequence goes on along the minus strand of NC_044311.2, from coordinate 74,697,347 downwards.
TCATTATTGTTGTATTTGTTATAATGATCTGTGATCAGTGATCTTTGATGTTACTAGTGTAATTTTACGGGGCACCATGAACTCTACCTAAAGATGGCGAAGTTCATCAATAAATGCTATGTGTGCTCTGACTGCTTCATTCCCCATCTCTTTCTCTCCTTAGGCCTCCCTATTCCCTGAGACACAACAATATTGAAATTAATAACCCCACAAGGACCTCTAAGTGTTCAAGTGAAAGAAAGGGTCACATGTCTCTTACTTTAAATCAAATCTAGAAATGATTAAGCTTAGTGAAGGCATGTCAAAAGCTGATATGGGCCAAAAGCTAGGCCTCTTGTACCAGTTATTCAAGCTCTGAATGAAAAAAAATTTTTTTTCCTTTTTTCTTGAAGGAAATTAAAAGTGTTGCTCCAGTGAACACACCAATGATAAGAAAACAAAACAGCCTTATTTCTTACATGGAGAAAGTTTTAGAATGGCTTAGACAGAAAATCAAACCAGTTGTAACATTCCCTTCAACCAAAGCCTTGGCCAGAACAAGGCCCTCACCCTCTTTAATCCATGAAGACTGAGAGGAAAGGAAGCTGCAAAAGAATAGTCTGAACTTAGAGCAGATTGGTTCATGAGGTTTAGGGGGAAAAAGCCACCTCCGTAACACAAGTGTTCAAGATGAAGCAGCAAGTACTGATGTAGAAGCTGCAGGAAATTATCCAGAAGACAGAGCTAGGATAATTAATCATGGTGGCCACACTAAACAACAGATCTTCCATATAGACTAAACAGTCTTGTATTAGAAGAAAATGCCATCTAGGACTTTCATAGCTAGAGAGAAGAAGTCAATACCTGGCTTCAAAGTTTCAAAGGACAGGCTGACTCTCTTGTTAGTAGGGGGCTAATGCAGCTGTAGCCACTTTAAGTTGAAGCCAATATGCTAATTTACCATTCCAAAAATCCTAAGTCCTTTAAGAATTATGCTAAATCTACTCTGCCCTTGCTCTAGAAATAAAACAAGGCCTGGATGATGGCACATCTGTTTACAAAAATGGTTTATTGAATTTTTTTAAAGCCCACTGTTGAAACTTTACTGTTCAGACAAAAAGCTTTCTTATAAAATACTGCTGCTTATTGACAATGCAACTAGAGCTCTGATGGAGATGTACAACAAGATTGTTATTTTCATGTCTGCTAACACAACATCCATTCTGTAGCCCACAGATAAAGGAGTAATTTTGACCTTCAAGACAAATGCTGTTGGGAAAACTAGACAGCAACATGCAGAAGAATGAAACTGGACCACTTTCTTACACCATACACACACACACAAAATTCCAAATGGATTCAAGACCTAAATGTGAAACAGAAAACCATCAAAATCCTAGAGGAGAACACAGGCAACAACCTCTTTGATATTGGCCATAGCAACTTCTTTCTAGACATGTCATTAGAGGCAAGGGAAACAAAAGCAAAAATGAACCCTGGGACTTGATCAGGATAAAAAGCTTCTGTACAGCAAACAATCAACAAAACTAAAAGACAATCTTTGGAATGGGAGATGATATTTGCAAGTGATGTATCTTATAAAGGGTTAGTATCCATAAACTATAAAGAACTTCTCAAACTCACCACTCCCAAAATAAATAATCCAGTTAAGAAATGGGCAGAAGACACGAATAGACATTTTTCCAAAGAAGACATCCAGATGGCCAACAGACACATGAAAAGATGCTCAACATGACTCATCATCAGGGAAATACAAATCAAAAGCACAATGATATACCACCTCACACCTGTCAGAATGGCTAAAATTAACAACACAGGAAACAACAGATATTGGTAACGATGTGGAAAAAGGGGAATGCTATTACACTGTTGGTAGGAATGCAACCGGTATAGCTACTCTAGAAAACAGTATGGACATTCCTCAAAAAGTTAAAAAGTGTAACTACTCTATGACCTAGCAATTGCACTATGAGGTATTTACCCAAAGGATACAAAACTACTGATTAAATGCGGCACATGCACCCCGGTGTTTATAGCAGCACCATCAACAAACAACCAAACTACGGAAAGAGTGCTTCAATTGATGAGTGGATAAAGAAGATGTGGTACATATATACAATAGAGTATTACTCAGCCATCAAAAAGAATGAAATTGTGCTATTGCAATGGCATGGAGTTAGAGTGTATTATGCTAAGCAAAATAAAACACAGAAAGACAAATACCATATGATTTCACTCATATGTGGAATTTAAGAAACAAAGTGGATGAACATAGGGAATGGGGAAAAAGAGACAGACAGGGAAACAAACCATAAGAGACTCTTAACTATAGAGAACAAATAGGGTTGATGGAGAGAGGTGGGCAGGGGATGGGCTAAATGGGTGGTGGGCATTAAGGAGGGTACTTGTCGTGATGAGCACTTGGTGTTATATGTAAGTGATGAATCACTAAATTCTACACCTGAAACCAATTTTACCATATGTTAACTAAAATTGAAATAAAAACTTGAATCAGTGAGAAAAAAAAACTTTTCATAAAGCTATTGCTGCCATAGAGAGGGATTCCTCTGATGCATCTGAGAAAAGTAAACTGAAAACCTTCTGGAAAGAATTCACCATTCTGGATACCATTAAGAACATCTGTGATCCATGGGAAGAGGTCAAAATCTCAGTATTTGCAGGAGTTTGGAAGACATTGATTCCAACACTCCTGGATAACTTTGAGGGGTTTAAGATTTCAGTGGAGAAAACAACTGCAGACGAGGTGGAAATAGCAAGAAAACTAGATAGAATTAGAAAGTGAAGCCTGAAGATGTGGCTGGATTGCTGCAATCTTATGATAAAACTCTAATGGATGAGGAGTTGCTTCTTATGGATGAACAAAGAAAGTGGTTTCTTGAAAGAGAATCTACTCCTAGTGAAGATGCTGTGGAGACTGTTGAAATGACAACAAAGGATTTAGACTATTACATAAACGTAGTTGATAAAGCAGTGGCAGAGTTTGAGAGGATTGACTCCAATTTTGAAAGAAGTTTTAGTATGAGTAAAATGTCATCAAGCAGTATCACGTGCTACAGAGAAACTATACCTTCATGAAAGAAAGAGTCAACTGATGGAGCAAAGTTCCTTGATGCCTTATTTTAAGAAACTGGCACAGCCACCCTAACTTTTAGTAACCATCACCCTGATCAGTAAGCAGCCATCAATATCCAGGCAAGACCCTCCACCGGGAAAAGATTATGACTTGCTGAAAGCTGACATTATGGTCAGCATTTTTTAGCAATAAAGTGTTTTTAAACTGAGGTATGTACATTGCTTTTTTAGACATAATAATGTTGCACATTTAATATAGTGTAAACATAAATTTTATATGCCCTAGGAAATCAAAAAATTCATTTGACTTGCTTTGTTGTGTTACTCACTTTATTGCATGCAGCGCTCTGGAACTGAACCCACAATATTTCCAAGGTATGCCTTGGAAGTATACACTATACTTTCAGCAGTCTGCATTACTGGCCATGGATTCACACTGATTATAATATCTGATCTTTATGTCTACTGAAGTTATGACTGCACACTTACCTTCTGAAATAGAAATTACTTAATATAACTGTATTTCTCTATTCTTCATGTAACAACTTCAGTTTTGATATTGATTTTTTTTTTTTAATAAATTTTTTTTTCAACGTTTATTTATTTTTGGGACAGAGAGAGACAGAGCATGAACGCGGGAGGGGCAGAGAGAGAGGGAGACACAGAATCGGAAACAGGCTCCAGGCTCTGAGCCATCAGCCCAGAGCCTGACGCGGGGCTCGAACTCACGGACCGCGAGATCGTGACCTGGCTGAAGTCGGACGCTTAACCGACTGCGCCACCCAGGCGCCCCTTGATATTGATTTTTTAAAGAAGTTATTAGTGTAGGCAGGTTACAGATTTAAATTTTATCACTGGATAAGAAGGGATGTAGCATTCATAAAGTATTTGTTAGGGTCTGACAGGGTTGAAAAGCAACTAGATACCTGGAAGACCAAAATATAAGTTACAAATACTGTCTTGGGTCTATAACAGAATCCCTCAAGGAAGAAGCTGCTGCTTTTACCATAAGCAGTACTGCCAGTATTCAAACCAGGAAACCACAACAAATATTTTCAAGTATAGATTTAAACAAGCTAATGTATTAGGTAAAAAATTATAAAAACAACATAAAAATATATTGAAATTAAAGAACAGACATGCTGAGTGAATCCTATTTAGTTATTTAGGCAAGAACTGAAACACAAAGTAGAAAACAGCAGGGTGGAAAAATGATAATTGTCTTATAAATTTTATGCACTGGGAACCTAAAAAACATGCTTCGGAAGAAAATAAAACATATGTACAAGGTTAAACAAATAGGACCCAGCAAATCCTAAACTACTGGTGCAAAAAATTGAAAATTAAACCTCAAGCAGAAAAATTATTATTTAGCAACATTGGGTCAAACTGACATAATTCTAAAAATGTATTTTTAAAAGACACAGACGACTATTTTCACTTCTTCCAGGAAGCAAGTAGTTCATTTACACTGCATAATGACTATTAAAATTGTACTGCTGATCTAGTTCTTGACTTCTACATGTAATGAAAAGAATTTCCTTTAGCAATCAATCAAAGGGTATTTACTGAGTACTTTCTACGTGCTTTGTAATAAGCTAAGGACTAGTGGTGATATAAAGAAATAGATGACTTAATCCCTGCCCACCTGGAGTTGATAAAACTTCAGTGATTTAGGCCTTATTTACCTTACATATCACCTAATTTCCTATTTCCACTCACATATTTAAGATCAAACTACAATTATTTTCTCATTTCAATGTGGGACACCCAGCATAGATATTTAGAAAGCAACTGGATATTTTTGTTCAGATGTTAGGAAAGAGGGTTGGACTTGGGATAGGAACCCAGCAAGCATAAAGATGATAGTTAAAATCAAAGAATGTATAAGACTGCCTGTTATGAGTGCACAGTGGAAGAAGAGAAAAAGGGCAAGAGATGGAATTCTCAAGGCTATCATTTAAGATACATGTGGGAGAAAAGGAATAACCAAAGGAGAAAGATCACCAGAGATAAGGAAAAGAGAGGAGAGGTGTGGCAGAAACACAGGAAGAAGTTGCAAAAAAGAATTACTTCATATGCTGTAGAGAAAGATGAAAACTGAAAAAAAGAGTACCGAATTTAATAATTAGGAAATCACTGGTGACTTTGATCAACACAGTTTGAATAAAATTAAAAAGGCTATAATGGATTGATTAAATAGGGGTAAAGAAGAGAGTGGGGAAGTAGGGATAGTAATTACAGCTGAATCAAATAAAATATATGTATTTTTTAGTGTAAGCGAATCATATTTTTAGGTTTGAAATGAAGCACCTGGTAAAGAGGGAGAAAAATCAAGTTATGAGAAAGACAAAATTATTGAAGGATCAAGGAATCATTAAATGTAATGTGTTATGCCAGATGGAGTTTTGAAGCAGAAGAAAGAACACTGGTGAAAAACTAACATCTGAATAAAGTATAGTGTTTAACTAATAATAATGTATTAATATTAGTTCACAGTGTAACAAGTTTAACCTAGTAATGTAAAATATTAGTAAGAGAAACTGGGTGAAGGGAATATACACGAATTCTTTGTATTATCTTTCCAACTTCTCTGTAAATCTGAAACTATTCTAAGATAAAAAGTTTATTTTTTAAAAGTTAAAAAAATAGTCCTTAAAAACAAGCACATCTACAAACTGAAGCAAACACACACACACACACACACACACGGGCATTACATTGACCTAGTTTTTCTTATTTTGCATAGAGTAACTGAAAACTTTATCTCAATCTATGGGAAACATCATCATTAGGGAACTCAGGAGGGGAGACAGTATAAAGATTATCAAAACCATCTATGATTACTTAAGAATTTTGACTTTCAGGGGCACCTGGGTGACTCAGTCAGTTAAGTGTCCGACTTCAGCTCAGGTCATGATCTCAGGGTTCATGAGTTCAAGCCCTGCATTGGGCTCTATGCTGACAGCTCGAAGCATGGAGCCTGCTTCAGGTTCTGTCTCTCTCTCGCTCTCTCTCTCTCTCTCTGTCTGCACCCACCCCTCTAAGAATAAACATTTTAGGGGCATCTGGGTGGCTCGGTCAGTTAAGCCTCTGACTTCGGCTCAGGTCATGATCTCACAGTTCATGAGTTCGAGTCCCATGTTGGGCTCTGTGCTGACAGCTCAGAGCCTGGTGCTTGCTTCAGATTCTGTCTCCCTCTCTCTCTGCCCTTCCCCAGCTCATTCTCTCTCTCTCTCTCTCTCTCTCAAAAAAGAAACATTAAAAAAAATAGAATAAACATTAAAAAAAATTTTAAGAATTTTGACTTTCACTGTCCCCTAATAAATACCTAAGTTTTTAAATTTTTTTGTTTTGTTTTCAAATTCTGCAAATATATGCTGGAAAAAAGGTTGACAACACTAGCAAGTAAGCAACGTACCAATTTCCTTTAAAGTTGCATAAAGAATTGGAACCACAAAGGGCGGGAGGGGAGGAGTCTCCTGCATATCTAAGTTAGAGGCCTGTGCCTTCACATTTAAATTTCAACAGGAAAACACATTAGAGAACCATTTGCCAGTTTTTCAATAGTAAAGAATCAAGTCCACCCTTATACCTTTGTTAGCATTTTTCAAACTTGTATATTAAAGAGCACAGTGGAGAACTGAGATAAGCAAATATATCTATATTCCCTTTGTAGCTCAGGAGATAGAAGAGTGAAGAAACAATTTCCTATGTACATATGATTAAGATGAACTGACTACAACTACTTACACTTTATCTGCCAACTGACTCATTGCAAAGGACTCTTTCTTCAAAGCAAAATCTTAGAATACCAATAAGTAACACAAGTATTTATTGGAAAAGATGTGCTTGATACAATGTGAGGCACTGTACCAAATGTGAGTAAAGACATCTGAGCATTCTGAAATATCAAACTACTTGGTATGCCCTTTATTAAATTATCCTATTAATTTTTAAAAAATACAATTTATAAATATTATGAGCACTGACTATATGCTAGGTAGTATGCTTGGTACTGTGGAAATACCAAAATGAGAAGTCAGGGCCTCTGTTCTTTTTATTTATTTATTTTTTTCATGTTTATTTACTTTTGAGAGAGAGAGAGAGAGAGAGAGAGAGAGAGAGAGAGACAGAGTATGAGCAGGGGAGGTGCAGAGAGGGAGACACAGAATCCCAAGCAGTCTCTGGGCTCTGAGCTGTCAGCACAGAGCCCGATGCGGGGCTTGAACTCACAAGCTGTGATATCATGACCTGAGCCGAAGTCAGACAACCAACTGACTGAGCCACCCAGACACCCCAAGAGCCTCTGTTCTACATAAAACTTCATTTAGAAGAAATAAGGCCTCTTAAACACACAAAAAAAGAAACAAAATATCAAGTAAAATGAGTAAAATTTTAACTGAAATAGCAGTAACTCCTTAGATGACTCACTTTTTTCCCTTTAGAAGATTATCAAATACATCCTTCTTAATAGAGTTAAATGTGACATAATTCCATTACAGGTGTAATAAGAGTTATTAATTAAAATGGACAACAATCCTATCTCTTTTCATCATTTCTAATATCTATTTCAACATCACAAACTTGTCAAACTTCAAAATAAATTTTTGATCTCGCCAGGTTCAAGACAAAAAGGAAATTAAAAACATGAAAACTGTAAAAAAAAAAAAAAAAAAAACCTTGCCATGCTGTTCAAAATCAATTTATATATATTGCATTTTATAGTAGATAACATTTTCAAGAGGATATACACTAAGGTACAAGCAAGTTCTAACAACTTCTGGTACCTAAAATATTGTGTCAACTTGAGAATGGCTATAGCTGAATAACTACAGGAACTCTCCACCACTTCTCTCCTCTTCCTCTACAAACCTGTCACTTGTGTCTCCGGAGTACCACTGTTGCCTAGAAATTTCTTCTCCTAACTCATTCCCTAGTGTTGCCTCACTCTTGAGCAGATTTAAGGTGGCAGGATTGGGAAAGAGAGATACAGGGAAAACTGCTGCTACTGCTAATTCTCTCCTACACTGCTAAACTCTCTGGAAAAACTCTCTAGGTTCAAGTCTTGCTGCTGATATTAGTTATTGGCCTTGGAAAAGTCCATACTGTGAGCTCTTCCCTTTGCTTCACAAAAGCAAAGATGTATAAAATACTTGTTTTTCTTTAATTAAGAAGACTTGGGCTGCCCAGGTGATTCAGTCAGTCAAGCATCCAACTTCAGCTCAGGTCATGATCTCCAGGTTCACGGGTTCAAGTCCTGCATCAGGCTCTGTGCTGACAGCTCTGAGCTTGGAGCCTGCTTCCAATTCTGTCTCCCTCTCTCTCTCTGCCCCTCCCCTACTTGTGCTCGGTCTCTCTCGAAAATAAAAACATTTAAAAATTAAAAAGAAAAGACTTAGCTAAGTTTAAAATAAGATAATCATTTCTGTAATCAGGGGTTGAGCCTTTGGGACTCCATGTCTAGAAACAGGCAGTCTGAAGTTCAAATCCTTTGACATGATAAGGATTAATAGCATCCCTTTGTATCTGGGTCCTAGAGTCAGGATCAACTTAAAGGAAGCTGAAAAAAACTTGTGTACCTTTAAATATGTATAAAACCTCCAAAGAGATAATAATATCTCTTTTTTTAAAAGAAAATATTATGAGAAAAACCACACAGATATGCATCAAAAACAGACAAAACTGAAAGAGGTCCAATAAATATGGAAATTAAAAAATCACTTAAATTAAATATTCAGAAGACAGTATGAACTCTAGATTGGACACAGGTGTGAGAATTAGTGAACTGGAAGCTAGAACTAAGGTATTCACAGTGAAAGCAACACAGAAAATACATGAGAAATATGAAAAAGAAGTTTAAAAGCCATAGAAGACAGAGTAGTATCAAGCAAGAGTTCTAGACTCAGACTATTAGAGGCTGAGAAGCAGTATGTATGTATGTATGTATGTATGTATGTATGTATATGTGTATGTATGTATTTTTAATATAATTTATTGTCAAACTGGCTTACACACAACACCCAGTACTCATCCCAACAAGTGCCCTCCTCAATGCCCATCACCCACTTTCCCCTCTCCCCCACTCCTCATCAACCCTCTGTTTGTTCTCTGTATTTAAGAGTCTCTTATGGTTTGCCTCCCTCTCTGTCACTATTTTTCCCCTTCCCTTCTCCCATGGTCTTCTGTTAAGTTTCTCAAGATCTACATATGAGTGAAAACATATGATATCTATCTTTCTCTGACTGACTTATTTCACTTAGCATAATACCCTCCAGTTCCATCCATGTTACTGCAAATGGAATGATTTTATTCTTTGAGAAGCAATATTTAAAGAAAAAAAATAGCTGAAAAATTTTCTGAACCATATTAATAAGAGCCTTCAGCCTGAAAGCACACACAAGTGCAGAGTAGGAAAAACATGAAAAAATATTATAGATACAGCACAATAAAATTACAAAATATCAAGGACAAAGAGATAACCCTAAAATCCATGTAACACAGATTACTAACAAAGTAATGGCAATTAGATTAGAAACATACTTTATACCAGCAATTATAAATGTCAGAAAGCAATGGAATAAGTAGTATCTTCAATATTGAGTGAAAGTAAATGTTAATCTAGAATTCTGTACCTAAATTAGTGTTCAATAATAATTATGAAATAAAGACATAAAAACTGAAACAGATCACCCCTACAAAAGAATGTATTTCATTAAAAATAAAAGTAAATCCAAAGGGAAGAGGTGGTATGCAAGAAACAATGGTAAGTAAAAGAAATCATTAAATTTTAGTAGAAAATAAAAATGAGTAACTGCTAAAAAGTTGGAAAATGTTTGAGTTTAAAAACAAGCAGAACTAGAACACACATTATGGGGGAAAATATTTGCAAATTATTTATTTGCTAAGGGTCTTGTATCTAGAGTAAAAAAAACTCTTAGAACTCAATTAAAAGTATTCTAATTTTATTCGAGACAGAGAGAGAGAGAGAGAGAGCACGCACAAATGGGGGAGAGAGGCAGAGAGAGAAAGAATTTTAAGTAGGCTCAACTCAGTACAGAGCCCAATGTGGGGCTCGATCTTATGACCCTAGGATTATGACCTGGGCTGAAGTCAAGGGTCAGATGATCAACCAACTGAGCTACCCAGGTGCCCCCTTCAAAAATTTTTTAATGGACAAAAAGATTTGAATAGGCATTTCTCCAGAAAAGGTGCAAATGGCTAACAGGGACATGAGAAGATGTTTGAAATCATTAGTTATTAGCAAAATGTAAATCAAAACCACAATGAGGTATCATTCCCACCATGATGGCTATAATTAAAAAGACAAAACCAAGAGTTGACAAGGATATGAAGACACCGGAACACTTAAAAACTGCTGGTGGGAATGTAAAATGGTGCAGCCACTTTGGAAAATAGTTTGGCAATTCCTCACAAAGTTAAAAATAGAGTTACCATATGATCCAGTAACTCCACACTTTAGGTATATACCCAAGAGAAATGAAAATATATATGGATGCAAAGACCTGTCCATTAGAGGTCAAAGTAGTGTTATTTCTAGCCAAAAGGTGGAAACAAACTAAATGTCCACCAACTGATGAATAGATAAACAAAATGTACTATATCCATACAATGAAATATTATTTGACAAAGAAAGGAATGAATTACTGATATGTGCTATGACATCAATGAACCTTGAAAATATTATGCCAGGTGAAATAAAACAGTCACAAAATACCAAATACTGTATGATGCTATTTATATGAAATGTCCACAGCAGGCAAATCGACAGAGACAGAAAGTAGATTCGTGGCTGATTAGGGCTGGGGGCTACAGGTTTGGAGGAATGGAAAGTGAGAATTACTGGGAACATAGTCTCTTTTAGGGGTATAAAAATGTCCTAATATTGGAGTATGGTGTTGGCTGCACAATTCTATGAATATACTAAAAAAATTGAAACTTTAAATGGGTAAATTGTATGGTATGTGAGTTAAATCTCAATAAAGCTGGTAAAAGGGAAAAAAGTAGAGCTAAACTATTATGTAAGAGTAATGTGAAAAGTGAGAGTGGAAATACTTGAGTTAAAATGTAAATCCCTACATTATTTGTAGGCAGATAGAGATACTCAATATATAGGTATAGCTAGAAAATAATAAAATACAATCCATAGCGTCTACCTCATCAAAGAGAAAAATATGAAAAGAAACTTAACAAATTAAATGCAAAGTCAATCAAAATCCTAGAATGATTCTCCACAGAAGTAGGTAAACTGATTAAAAATAGCATATGGAAGGGTAAAGATCAATGCAATTCTGAAAGAAAAAAAGGATTGGGGGGTCTGTTCAGCCAGATATCAAGACTTTATAAAAAATACTATAATTAAGACAGTGCATAACACCCCAGTTACATTAATGAATAGATGATCTAAACAGAAAATCAACAATCACATATCAGGCCACAAAGTAAGTCTCAACAAATTCAAAAAGATCAAAGTCATACCATCTTTTCTGACCACATGCTATGAAACTAGAAATCAACCACAAGAAAAAGCCTGGAAAGCTCACAAATACATGGAGGTTAAATAAATGCTACCAGACAATGAATGGGTCAACCAAGAAATCAAAGACAAAATAAAAAAAAATACACAGAGACAAATGAAAATGAAAACACATCAGTCCAAAATCTTTAGGATACAGCAAAAGTTGTTCTAAGAGGGAAGTTTATAGCAATACAGGCCTACCTAAAGAAGAAAAAACCCAAATAAACAGCCTAACCTTCTACCTAAAGCATCCAGAAAAAGAAAAACAAATGAAACCCCAAACTAGTAGAAGGAAATAATAAAGATTACAGTGGAAATAAATAAAATAGAAACTAAAAAATAGAACAGATAATAAAACCAGGAGTTGGTTCTTTGAAAATATCAACAAAATTGATAAACCTTTAGCCAGACTCATTAAAGGGAGAGGGAGGGAGGGAACACACTCAAATAAAATCAGAAAGAAAAAGGAAAGGAGAGAAATAACAACTGACACCACAAACTACAAAAGATTGTAACAGAATATTATGAAAAATTATACGCCAACAAATTGGGATAACCTAGAAGAAATAGATAAATTCATAGAAACATACAATCTCCCAAAACTGAATCTGGAAGAAATACAAAACTTGAACAGACTGATTACCAGTGATGAAACTGAATCAGTAATCAAAAAACTCTTAACAAACAAGTCCAGGCCCAGATGGCTTCATAGGTAAATTCTACTGAACAAAATGACCTAAAGAAGATAAAGGGGCACCTGGGTGAATCAGTCAGTTAAGCATCCACCTTTTGGTTTTGGCTCAGGTCATGATCTCATGGTTTGTGAGATCGAGCCCCATGTCCAGTTCCACGCTGACAACACGGCCTGCAAGGGATCCTCTGCCTTTTCTCTCTGTCCCTCCCCTTCGCACACCCTCTTGCCCTCCTTCTCTCTCTCTCTCTCAAAATAAACAAATAAATAAATAAACATTAAAGAAGACATGATATCCATTCTTCTCAAACTATTCCAACAAATAGAAGAGGATGGAAAACTTCCTGATTCATTCTATGAAGCCAGCATTATCCTGATACCAAAACCAGATAAAGAAACTACAAAAAAAAAAAAAAAAAAAAAGATAGAAAGAAAGAAAAAAAGAAAACTACAGGCCATATCTCTGATGAACACAGATGCAAAAATCCTCAACAAAATATTAGCAAACTGAATCTAATGATACATTAAAAAAAAATCATTCATCATGATCAGTGGGATTTATCCCTGAGATGCAAGCGTGGCTCAATATTTGCAAGTCAATCAATGTGATACATCACATCAATAAAAGAGATAAAAACCATATGATCATTTCAATAGATGCAGAAAAAGCATTTGACACAGTACGACATCCATTCATGATAAAAGCCCTCAACAAAGTAGGATCAGAAGGAACTTACCTCAACATAATAAAGGCCATATATAAATCTACAGATTTAATGCACTCCCATCAAAATACCAACATTTTTCACAGAACTAGAACAAGCAATCCTAAAATCTGTATGGAACCACAGAAGACCCCAAATAGCCAAAACAATCTGGAAAAGAAAAACAAAGCTGGAGGTATAACAATCCCAGACTTCAAGTTGCACTACAAAGCTGCAGTAATCAAAATGCTATCTATCATACTGGCACAAAAATAGGCCCATTATTCAATGGAACAGAAGCCCAGAAATAAACCCACATTTATATGGTCAATCTTTGACAAAGGAGGAAAGAATATGCAATAAGGAAAAGATAGCCTCTTCAACAAATGGTGATGTAAGAACTGGATGGCTACATGCAAAAGAATGAAACTGGACCGCTGGCTTACACCATACAAAAAGATAAAGTCAAAATGGATTAAGGACCTAAATGTGACCCCTGAAACTATAAAAATCCTAGAGGAGAGCACAGGCAGTATTTCTCTGACTTTGGACACAGCAACTTTTTTCTAGGTATGTCTCTGAAGGCAAGGGAAATAAAAGCAAAAATAAACTATTGGGACTACATCAAAATATAAAGCTTCTGCACAGTGAAGGAAACAATCGACAAAACTAAAAGACAACCTGCTGAATGGGAGAAGATACTTGCAAGTGACATATCCATAAAAGGTTAGTATCCAAAATAAAGAACTTATACGTCTCAACACCCATAAAACAAATGATCCAATTAAAAAATGGGCAGAAGACATGAGTAGACATTTCTCCGAAGAAGAATTACAGATGCTCAACATAATTCATCATCAAAGAACTGCAAATCAAAACTACAATGAGACATTACCCCACACCTATCAGAATGGCTAAAATAAAAAACACAAGAGGGATACCTGGGTGGCTCAGTCAGTTAAGCATCCGACTTCGGCTCCGGCCATGATCTCTCAGTTCATGAGTTTGAGCCCCGCGTCAGGCTCTGTGCTGACAGCTGAGAGCCTGGAGCCTGCTTTAGATTCTGTGTCTCCCCCTCTCTCTGCCCCTCCCATGCTCATGCTCTGTCTCTTAATAATAAATAAACGTTAAAAAAATTTTTTTTAAAAACAACACAAGAAACAAAAGGTGTTAGGATGTGGAAAAGTAGGAACCTTTGTGTCCTGCTGGTGGGAGAGCAAACTGGTGTAGCCGCTGTGGATAACAAGCGGTTCAAAAAGTTAAAAATGGAACTACCCTATGATTCAGTAATCACACTACTGGGTACTTACTCCAAAAATACAAAAACACTAATTCAAAGGGATACATACATCCTCATGTTTAGAGCAGCATTATTTACAATAGCCAAATTATGGAAGCAACTCATTTTATCAATAGATAAATGGATAGGAAAATATATATATGGAATGTTACTCAGCCATAAAAAGGAATGAAATCTTGCCATTCACAAGTATAATGAAAATATAATATTAGCGCATATAATGCTAAGCAAAATAAGCCAGTCACAGAAAGACAAATACCATATGATTTCACTTATGTGTGGAATTTAAGAAACAAAACAAATAAGCAAAGGGAAAAAGAGGAGAGAAAAATTAACCAAGAAACAGACTCTTATCTATAGACAACAAACTGATGGTTACCAGAGTGGGGATGGGTGAAATAAGTAAAGGAGATTAAGAGTACACTTATAATGATGAGCATTGAGTAATGTATAGAATCACTGACTCACTAGATTGTACACCTGAAACTAATATAACACTGCACGTTAACTACACTGGAATTAAATGAAAAACAATAAAAAAGTGCATTACTGGCGCACCAGATCAACAGATGAATTAAACTGAAGACAGAACTTAGGAAGAGAACAAGATGCATGAAAGAGAATGCTGGTATATGACAGAGAAGTCAAACAACACTGATTAGTGGGGGAAAAGATGGCTCATTCAATAAAAAGTACTGGGACAAATAACTCCATATGGGAGAAAATAAATTCTCTATTTCATACACAAAAATCAATTCCTAAATGTTGAAAAACTAAATTTTAAGACAATTTGAAGAAAACACTAGAAAAACAGCTTTATGATCCTGGTGTATGAAAGGAATATCTGAACAAGTAATAAACTTGTTTATTATAAATAAAATCATTAGTCCTAATACATTTACCTACAATAGCTTTAAAATTTCTGTGTCAAAAAAAAGACACCATCGACAAAGTTAAATACATACAAGGGAGGATGAACTGGAAGAAAATATTTACAACAAACACAATAAAGAATTAGAATACAGATTATTGAAAGAACTAATAAGGAAAAGACAAACTATCCAATAGAAAAACAAGCAATATATTCATATGAATGAAATACAGGACACTTGAATCTCACTAGCAATCAGGGAAATGCAAATTAGAACAAAATAAAATACAATTCACATCCATCAAATTGGTAAATTTTTTCATGTCTGACAGTACAAAGTGCTGATGAAGATATAGGGAAAGAGGAACTCACATGTTTTGGAAAATAATTTGGCAATACATGCTAATAGTTATAATGTATACACCCCATTACCCATCAATTCCACTTCTAAGTATTCCAATTGAAAAAAACCCCACAAAAACATAAATATGATCACTGCAACATTTTTGTAATAGGAAAAAATGACAACAATCCAAATATCCATTTCAGAAGAAGAGCCTCCTAAAAGACTGGGTAGGGCCAAGGTTGCTTTATTTTGTAGTATGAGAGCCTAGCAACATGCTATCACAGATTAGGTGTTCAGAAAATGTTCAAGTGAATAAATAACTAAATGAGAAAGAAATGGTGTTACTGAAAAGTAGATAAAGAGTTGAGAAAATTTTTGCTATATGGAGAACTAAAAATAGACAAAAATCCTTGCCTTCATGAGATAAATGAGACAAATAAATAAATTACAGAGTATGTTAAATAGTGTTAAGTGCTTAGAGAAATAAAAAAAGGGCTGGGGAATAGGGAAGTATTGGGAAGGTTTACAGTTTTATAGTGAATGTCCAGAAAAAGCCTGATAAGTAACAATTGAATAAAGACTTGAAGGGAATAAGGGAGCCAGCGGATGGCAGTGTGGGGGATTGACATTCCTAGAAGAGGTAATAGCCAGGACAATGATCTTGAGATTAAAGTATGTCCGACCCTTCTGATAAATTGCAAGGCAGCCAGTGTGGATAAAGCAAAGTGAGGGAAAAGTGACATGGGATTTGAGAAGCAGTTTGCTGGGGGGTCAAAGAAGGGGGAGGTTGCACAGAGGGATACAGATCAAGCAGTCCTTATAAGGTTTTGGACCTTATAAGGACCTTATAAGTCCTTATAAGAAAGCAAGTCCTTATAAGGTTTTAAACACTGAATTACATGATCTAATGTGTGTTTTAATAAAATCATTCCGGCTGCTAGATTGAAAACAGACTGCAGGGATTGAAGGGATATTTAATGACAATAACGGCAATCATAAGGTTCTTTTGGAGGATCTAAGCAAGGTCCCTACTTCAGTGCTGCTGGGATATTTCGTATTCCTCTAATGCTTGACCTCCCTAATCAAATGAAAAACTGGGTGTCTAAGAATATAGGTCTAAACACAGAGATAAAAGAAGCAAATATTCAAAGATCTAGGTTCTTAAACACTAATTCCTGAGATTAAAACTTACTTAGCCATACCAAAATGATACTACCATAGGCCTGTGCCTCCTTTTCTACTCTTAAGAGAAAGGCAAAGAACACAGCTACTTCTAAACTGATGCTGAAATAAATCTGATAATCATTTATTCAACCAACATTTGGTTGGTGAGTATCTATTATGAATGGGCCAGCTGCTGTCTTGAGTCCAAGGGATATAAAGATGAATAAGATATGCCCCTACCCTAAGATATTTACAGTCTAGTGAGTTATCCAGGCTTATATCATGTGCTATACAGAAACACAAGCACACTTTTCGTGTTATACAGCAACACTAACAGAAACACTATAACATAAGCCACAAATGCAAGCTACACATACAATTTTTAAATTTCTAGTAACCACATTAGAAAAATAAATAAAAAGAAACAGGTAAAATTAATTGAAATAATATATTTTACTTCACCCAAAATATCAAAAATACCATTATTTCAACATGTAACCAACATAAAAAATTGGGACATTTTACTTTTTTTTTTTTTTTTTACTGTTTTCAAAATCCTGTATTTATACTTAAGAATATCTCAATTCTAGCTACATTTCAAGTGTACTGGACAGCACAATTATATAAATCTATTTTCGAGAAAATTGGAAATAATTTGACAGCCACAAGTACACGACAAAGTAAAATAGAGGGAGACTTCAACATGTTTACTGGTTAAAGGAAAAGAGTTAAGACTAAACATAGTATAGATAATTGATAGGGCATGTGGAGAGCAAGATCAAAGACAGGATCTAGAGCACAAGTAGATCAGTTAGTTTGGAAAGGAGGACAGTCACACCTTTCTTTGTGACAGGTGGAAAGGGAAGAATTAAATACAGGTATAAACAAATTTGGTAAGTGTGAGAGAACAGAAAGTTGAAAGAGTTTAGTTTAGCTTCCCATTTTTCTCAGCAAATCAGAAGACCATCTCACCAGGCCTTTTACTACAGCCAAAATCTGAAGGCAGAACAATTTAAGAAATAGTATCCTGGCATGACAAGATTAAGTTGGATTTTTGTAAAATTACAGTAGTTTTCTAGTTTTCTTCTGGAGTGGTCAATCTTGAATTTTGTCATTTTATCTCTAAACACAGAAACAATAACTCTGGACTCATTCTTTCCTTACCTATTCATTACTCAGCATACATGTATCCAATGTCTACTTCATGTCAAGTACAGTGAGTCGCTGAACATACAAAGATGAATAAGACTTACATTTGCATCCCCAATATTTAGCATATTATAATGTCTGCACACAGTAAGTGCTTTAAAAACATAGCATTATATTGTTCTGTAAAGAAATATTACATGTCAACTAAAATATGTATTAGCAAAGACTTTAACTTAAAAGTCTAAGGAAGCGCTGTTCAATAGAATTTTCTGTGATAATGAAAATGTTCTACTCCGAAATGCCCAATATGGTAGCTAATAAGCACATGAGTTTTTAATTTAATTAATTGGATTTTAATTTTAATAGCGTATGTGGTTAATGGCTACCATCCAAATCCAAATATTAGAATACAGTGAGTAGCTAATGGCATTTTCACTATTGAAAATGTGCCATTTCTAAAGGGTTAGAATCAAGGTGCTGTCATCTCTAAAGGGTTAATACACATAATATGCTGTTAGAAATGAGCATACTATAATACTAACTGTATCAGAAAAATATCATAAGAAATTCTACTTAGAATTCTCTTTGTATAAAATAACTTCAGCACTGTGAGCCAGAAAAGAACAAAAGAAAAAGAAAAAAGATATGCCAATTTTTTCTTTTCACTCTACTTCCTCAAGGGGAAAACATCAACTTGAGTTTTCTCATTGTGTCAAGTAGTGAAAATACTGTGTGGAGACAAAGAGTCAAAGATTTCTTAAATTAGGAATTATTAGAGCATAGGAATTATTTTTGTAATGAAATAACAAGAAACTTTTTTGACAAGACAACATAAGTTGTTAAGATCAGGATTCATATAATGAATTGTTTATAACTCAAAAAAACCCATTCTTGTGATTTGCTTATTAATGTCCCCAAGTTTGTCCCACTTACCTGAATTTTTAAAGTGAACCTACTGCTAAAAGACATTCAATCCACAGAGTGAATGCAAGCATAATCTAAACTAGACTTTGAGTTGAATAATTTCTGGCATAATAACTAAAATAGCTGTTTAGGCCTGGGATAGTAAAATGAACTTTCATGACTCTGTGTATCCACTATCCATTATGTATAATTTAAGTGACTGTACACACTTAATCAGAGATACAAACTCCCACACTGGAACAGATCTGATTACATACTTAGATCTGATAACTTAAGAGTAAAACCAGTGAGGTGTGCAACTAGATGTCAGAAATGGAATTTTTTATGCACAGCAACTTGTTCAACTTGTTAACTACCCGGTAAGGCAGTTGTCTTGTAGATTAACTACACAACTTCCTGCCCTTCCTTTTAGTTGTGTTCCTTTGAAGCCATTTTAAAAAACATTACCAGATTGCCTGTCTTGAAGATGAGAGTGGTTATACAACCAAGATTTTATTCGGGTTAACAGAAATACCTAACACTTAGGTGCAGTGTCTTAATCTATTAAAAAAGCTTTAAGAAAACCACTTTATAATGATCTGCCTACCACACAAAAACAGCATCAGCTAAATAAATCTTCTAAATATAAAGACTGGCAAATCAAAAGCATGAGATCAGATCTGTGATCATTAACTTCCAGAGTCAAGTTGTGCTATGGCTTATTGCAATAAAGCCAGGGTATTACAACAATACCGTGTTATAATGACATCATTAGCTTAGTTTCCTAACGAGGCATATATATGAATCTACAATTAGCTAAAAATAGGAAGCCAACACTTAAGTGGCTGGCAGTTCCAGTTAATTTGTAAGATATTTTTCTAGTAATATATTTCACGATGCCTTTTGCAAAATGAATTAAGAGAAGGCTGGCTCTGAAAACAGATTTAATATTAAAATGCTGTTCTAGAGCAGGGAAAAAGAGGTATCAATGCTTTAGTCCCACAAAATCTTTATAGTGCCACAAAAATCGTTTTTGCTGCACTGCCTTTTGAAGTAGTAAATGAAAATACTGAGTTGTAGCAGCATTAATTAATGCGATTTAGAAATTAGGCAGCAGCCAGCAAAAGACCTCATCATAGAGATAAGATTAGACTTCTTCAGCCAGGACCAATTTCTGTCCTCATTGTCACTGTTGCCTTAGTGCTGTATTTTCTGGGCTGTAGTTGCCAAGAGGCAGGAAAGATTTTTCTCTCTGAATTAATTCTGAGAAAGGTGGCGCTTTTTATATGCTTTAAATCACCCTTTTCTAAGATTTTTTTTTTCTCCAGATGTTTCAGTAAAACTGCAAAGTTAACCATTGGTTCCAAACCTGTCTCGTTCAAACTGCCTTGAGAGAATGGAAAAAAGTAAGGTTCACATTCCAAAAGTTTGACTTGAGGTGGGGTGAGGACAGGGTAAGAAGGAAAACATAGTTCTTCTTAACTTTCGTCCAAATCTTTTCCGAAAGTAGACGGGGTGTTGGAATATTTTCTTTCCCTCACCCAGGCCTTGAGTAAAATTTCTTTCGAGGCGAGGTGGTTACATGAGATACGGTACCCTCCTCGATAACCAACTCCAACACTGAATCGTGACACCCCAACTGCAAACAGTGACAAGACGGGGCTGAAGATTAAGTCCTTCCCCTCCCCTTCGCTCAAATGTGTCCCAAATCGTTAAGGGCAGGAAACACAAGCCTCTTGGCTCTCCCCAACACTCAGTCTCTTTCCGTACCCTTGCCCTGTTTCCTCGGGGGGGACGCAGAACCCGCTCCGGACCCCGGCTCGCGGCTGCGGCGCCAGGAGCGACGAGAAGGGAGGAAATCAGAAGCGCGGGGAGGAAGCAGCCGCCTCCGGCCGGCCGCGAAGTCCGGGGCTCGGAGGCGAGACGCGTGCGGGGGCCGTGAGGGGCTTTCCGGCTCCGGCCCCGCGCGCGTCTCAGTCGCGGCCTAGCCCGGCGCCCGAGCCCCGGCCTCGCGGCTCCGCGCCGCCAGCCCTACCCCGCCATCAGGGCCCAAGAGGCCGCGCGGCGGCGGACGTCCGGGAGGGGAAGAGGCACTTACCAGCTGCTGCCGAACCCAGCGCCACATTACCCCGCCGTCGCCGTCCCGGTCCCGCGGCACGCGAGGGCCGAGGGGCTGCAGGTGGAAGCTGACGAGCCAGAGGGGGAAGCGGGAGTGCCCCTCTGGCTGAAGTTCCGCTCGCCGCCGCCGCCACCTCACTCCCCGCGCCGGGTCCCCATCTCGCCGCGCCGGCCCTGAGGTCCTACAGGCGCGGCCCCGGCGCCGCCCCCGCCCGGCGCAGCTGAGCCGGCCGCCACGCCGCAGCCACCTTCATTATTGACCGCTGTCACCCGGAGCACCACCACCACCCCACCCTCCCTGCCCGGCCCCCCAGCCGCACCCGTGCCCGCCCCCGGCTCCCGGGCCCGCCCCCGGACGTGACGAAAGGGGCTGTGCGGACCCTGGGGCCCGGCGCGCCCGGCAGCGTTCGGGAACCAGAGTCAGCCGGTGGGCGGGGCCAGCCGCGAGTGTGGCCAGGTGTAGCTTCTGCCCTCTGTCTCCTTGGCCCCCATCCCAGGGGTAGGATTAAATCGCGCCTGTCTCTCCCCAGAGTCTGCAGCTTCTTGCCGACTCCTCTTTCTACCTCCTGTGGCTGTCTGCCTTCTCTGGTACCCCCGTCCCCCAAAACGCATACACACAATCTCGGGTGTAACGACTGAAGGTTAATTCTCAAAGGTCTCAAGTTCAGGTTTAATTAAATTGTCAAAGTCTTTGTCTTAATGCATAACGCAGCTCCCTTCTTAAACAAATGACTGAGCTGGGGCTAGGGGAATCTTGATCACTGCCTTTAAGTAATGTTGAGAAGAGTTGCAACTCCCCTGTGCCTGGTCCACTCTAGACCACTGTTCCCGGGAGAATGGAAGAGATAACTCTGTTTTGCCTTGCTAAATTGAACAGGTTAGGGGAAGAATATTTTCTATGGGAAGGTAGTTTTTTTCCTATAACTCCTGTAATCAAAAACACTCAGAAGTAGCAAGACCCAGGTAAGATAAGGGTATGGATAAATAAAGGTAAAGAAGAATATAAAAGCCACTAGAAAAGCCAAGGCTTTGACTTGGAAGACTGAAATGAAGCGCCAGGTCTCGTTTTCTTCAAAAGTAGCCGCATATACATCTTGAGTGTTATATACATTTATTGTGTGCAGTATTTTTGCTGAATTAAAGCACACTTCACGAACGTACAGGTGTTTGCGGTTAAAACAATTCTTTCCTTTCCTTTTCTTTTCTTTTTGAGAGAAAACAGAAATGAGAGTAAATGACCAGGCAAGCTATTGCATATGTACATAATATTTTCCTTTCTATAAACATTCCTTACTATATAATGAGTATCCCGCGCCGCAGATAGAGCCTTTCCTTAGGGATGTTTATGACCTATAAAACCAGGAGCAGAATATTATAAGTAATCCAACTATAGAAATTAGCTAGATATTTAAAGGAAAAAATAATCTCACTTTTGTTCTTATGATTGAACCTTGCTTTTTGACCCTAAAAGGAAGTTTGAGATACATTTACTTGTTATACTAATAAAATATTACTACCATGCATGGAGCACTTGTGTGTCACAGGCCCTATACTATGCTCTTTACTTGCATGGTCTAATTTAACTCCCCTCTATCCTTTGAAGTTGATATTATTATTTCCATTGTATGGATGCAGAAATGGAGGCTCAGGTTAAAAATTTGCTCAGAGTAAGGAACTTGGCAAAGCTGGGATTCAGACTCTGGATGGTCAAGCAACAAAACTTGTGTGCTAAAGATATGTAGAGAAACAAAAATATGACCATACCTACTTAGCATACCTACTTTTCACCTGATTAAAATTAGGCCTGGAAATTTTTATATATATGCCATTAACATGTTGTATTGATTTTTCTTATGTTAGAAGTAGAAATCTAGAGGATACTTTGTGCATTATTTAACAGTGTCCTAAATTTCAAAAGGTAGAAGTGGGAAGAGGACTTGATTCTAAATGCTATGGTGAGATGTGGTGAGGAGTGATCTTAAGATAACTATAAAGATCATAATTGTAGCTCAGACTGTCAGGAATAGAATGAACCCTCAAAGCAGTATTTTGTTCTCAAAGCACTTTTCAAGAGCAATATTATATACCTCATATTAATCGAAAAAGCATAGAGTATTTTTATACTGTAGAGTATAACCCATTAGTGGTAATGAAATCAACTTAATATGTCATGATCGGCATTAAAAAAAATAGAAACAGAAAAATCAGAATATATTGCCTAGTGTAATATGTATTGTTTTGTGAAACTTTTGTTTCAGGTCTGTGTGTGTGCTTGTAGACACATGCATAATATTAAGGCCACAATATAAAAAGAATTTCTTCCTATTGGTTTAGTTGGAAAGGTTTAAAAAGCAGTGACAGGGGAATACACAGGACGTAAGGCAGGCACCAGCTGTAAAAGAGAGAGGGGCGCCTGGGTGGCTCAGTTGGTTAAGCGTCCGACTTGGGCTCAGGTCATGATCTTACAGTTCATGAGTTTGAGCCTCGAGTAGGGCTGTGTGCTGACAGCTTGGAGCCTGGAGCCTGCTTCAGATTCTGTCTCCCTCTCTCTCTACACCTCCCCCACTCATGCTCTGTCTGTCTCTCTCTCTCTCTCCCAAAAATTAAAAAAAAAAATTAAAAAATGTGTTTGGAGTCAGTAGTAATTTATTCATTTCACAGCTATTTCTTAAGTAGTGAGCACCAAATGTATGCATAACAATGGCCTAAAACTAGAAGACACAAATGCAACTTTTAAGGTGACCCCTTCTTTCAGGGTGGAGTTCACAACCTAGTTGGAAAGAGAAGTTACAGAGAGGTATCAGTTAAATAACTGCAGGCACAAATACTCAAAGAGTGGAGAAAGCTCAAGGTGTTTGAGTTACAACTAATAAGAGTAATAAATAGTAATAAGAGGTGGGGTTGGGTAAGGATAAGCATAGCGCTGGGGGAGTTTCCAGCTAGTCACAAGAGTTTACAGGAGATGGGCAATCCCTGGAATTTTCTGAACAAGGAAATGACGGGATGAAATCAGAATGCTATTCCATAGACCCTATACGTGATAGGTAGGAGAGAGAAGAAAGGTCAGATATGAAATTACTGCTAGAGTGAAGCACTGAGTTCAAAAGTGCTAGACTGGCAAAGGGCCAGAAGTAAATAAAGCATGTTGTAGGAAGCTGTGTTTGGTGACAGACAAGGAAACCTGAAACTTAAGCCATTCCCAGTGAGGTGACAGACCTTCCAAGAGAGTAAGTTTACCAGCATCATAACAGCCACTGAATTCATGAGAAATGGTTCTTTTTCTTGAGTAAACTTGTTAATATAATTCTGTGCTAGTTACACTTGTGAGGTGTGTTTAATCCCAGGGGAAAAAAATACATCTCTTGGTTTAGTGTGACAGGTATAACAAAGAACAAAACGAAGAAGGATATTTTTCTTGATTGTCTTGGATGATCAATAGAAAGCACAGGCTATGTGCTTGTTAAGGTCAAAATTTCTGGCTCATTCATTTCGGTACCCATAGTGTCTATAGGGTACTCAATAAATGTTAAATAAATCAGTTATTCTGATATCATTTACATATCAGTTTACTTATATGTAAATGAGTAGTTAAAGAAAAAATACCTAGTGCAGGAATATCAAAGTAATATAAAGCAAAGCATACTGAATGATTTCAGTAGATCCCAGGCTATGCAGTAAGACCAGTGGTCATCATCCGTTGGACTCAGGCCACTCTCTGTTGTGTGCCTCTTAGAACTCTTCAAGGGTCAGTCTGATTGGAGGACACAGAGTCTTACCAGTCTTTTGCCTTAATGCCTTAATTATTTCTTCAACAATGGGAGCCATTAGATGCTGCCTAGAATCTGCTCTTTCTCATTTTTTAAAAGGACAACTTTCTACCTTCTCAAAATCATAAATCTAGTAGATTATACATTATTCCACTTAAAAAGTGATTAATTATCACTTCTGGTAATTTTCTGATTAATTATCATTCCAGAATTTCTAGATCAGCTTTCAGGCAGAGAGAAAACAGACTTCAAGCAACCTTTTCCAGCACTGACCAGGATTATATATTTATCACCTTGTGAAGAAATTCATTAAGAACAATATCACATTACATATTTGCAGATTTTCTTGAAAATTTCCCAAACAAGTATCAATTGTGGACTAAGTTACATAAACAGTTTTAATTTTTGGCTATTTACGCTTACATAGAACTGAAACTTAAAACCACTATGAAGGTTAGAATACAGAAAAACGACTCTTTCTTGGGGCACCTGGGTGACTCGGTCAGTTGAGTGTTTTACTCTTGATTTTGGCTCAGGTCATGATCCCAGAATTGTGGGATGGAGCTCTGTGTGGGCCTCTATGCTGAGTGTGGGACCTGCTTAAGATTCTCTCTCTCCCTCTCCCTCTCTCTCTCTCCCCCTCTCTACCCTCCCTCTCTGCCGCTCTCCTCCATTCTCTCTCTAAAATTAAAAAAAAAAATTGACCTCTTTCTTGAAGAGCTAAAGTATGCGAACATAAATATGGTCAGCACCTTCCTTCTTGCTTATTTTTAAGTTGCCCTTTAATAACTCAATACTACTTTTGCATGAACCAGATGCAGCATTCTATCACCTCTCTTGTAAAACATAGAAAAATGAACCTGTATACTTTTTTTCACTTAGTTTTACTTGTCATAAGAGGGGAGACACTCAAATAGACAAGAGTCTGTGATTGAATTACCAACAGAAAGAGTGATAGCCTCAGATCAGCTGCAGCAAAACCAAAGCCACTGTTGTTAATTGACAGTCTCTAAACCTAGCCAAGTTTTGGTTAGTTGCGCTACACAATAGATTAAATTATTTAGCCATCTAGAGGCATTAGTTTTGTCATATTTTAAGTTGTGAGCTTCATGAGGAAATTTCACTGCTTGATGTAAGATATTTTATGAGTGTTTTTCTTTCTGATTAAGATGACTGCATTAGGGACACCTGGGTGGCTCAGTTGGTTAAGCTTCTAACTTCAGCTCAGGTGACCATCTCATGGTACCTGAGTTCAAGTCCTGTGTTGGGCTCTGTGCTGACAGCTCAGAGTTGGAGCCTGCTTCGAATTCTGCATCTCCCTCTTTCTCTGCCCTTCCGCGGCTCTGTCTCTGTCTCTGTCTGTATCTCTCTCTCTCAAAAACAAATAAATATTTTTAAAAAATTATTTTTAAATGACTGCATTAGGTTGAATTCAGAGAAGATAGAATGGTGGTTGCCAGGGGCTGGAGAGAGGGGGAAATAGGGAGTTTAATGGGTACAGAGTTTTACTGTTACAAGATGAAAGGAGCAAAAAAAAAAAATAATAAAATAAATTTTCAAAGAGGTGAAAAGAGTTATGGAGATGGATGTTGGTGATGGTTGCCCAACATTATGAATATATTTACTACCACTGAAATATACACTTAAAAATGGTTAAGACCATAAATTTTATGTCTGTTTTACCACAATTGAAAAATGGGGGTAAATGACTGCATTATCTGTATTAGAATGGATCCACGATTGTTTTCTGAGGAAAATCTTGGCTTAGTTCACAAATATTTCCTTAGGTCCCCTCTGTTTCTTTAAACTTTTATGAAACAATATTAGCCCTAGCCCCAGTTCTGCTGAGCACTAATGGAAATGAATATGCCCTAAATTGCCAACATATCTGTCTGCTTTGCGGATATCAGAAATGCTCAGTTGGGAGCAATAGTGTTAATAGAAGATTTCCTGAAGACCATTCACTCTATTTGGGTGATCTAAATTTTATCTTTAGATTAAAGAAAAGTGATCAGAAATCTGTTTGGAAAGTCTTGTTTTAGCTTGTCCAGTGATTATTTTTAATAACTGGAGTTATTTTTAATAACTGAAGTTTAGGGAGATATGAACAGCTGGAGTCTGGGGACCATAGAGAAGCAGCCTGAGGAATCCCACAACTGTTTTTACTGTGGAGGTGAAGGTGAGAATGCTGTTCATCATGTTCTCTTAACAAGAACCAGCAGAAGTTCATTACCACAAATGACTGTGCTTCTCTTGAGCAACAGTTTGTTTTATAATCTTCTGGGCATTTTGAATTATGTAATGAATGTTTCCTTCCATCATGTATTCATACTTTAAAAATTCAGAGGGTTCCTTATGGCAAGTACCCAGACTACACTATACATTTTGTGAATTACTTTTATCCAGAGTTTTTACTTGTCTACTCTTAGTTTCCCATTGGTTGGTTAGTTCACTTCCCTAACATCTTACTGTAATACATGTATTTCATAAGACAAAAGATTGTAATTTCAATCTTTTCTGAATAAAAGGAATAAAGGAAAGTATGACATAACCATTCATTATAAAGATTAGATTATTTTTTTGTTTTTTGTTTTCATAAAGATTAGTTTTAAGATGAGACAATGAATCCCAGATACAGTAAAACCTTTATTTGCAAGCAAATTTCTTTCCAGAAACGTGCTTGTAATCCAAAGCACTTGTATATCAAAGCGAATTTCTCCATAAGAAATAATGGAGGGGCGCCTGGGTGGCTCAGTCGGTTGAGCGTCCGACTTCAGCTCAGGTCATGATCTCACGGTCCGTGGGTTCGAGCCCCACGTCGGGCTCTGTGCTGACAGCTCAGAGCCTGGAGCCTGTTTCGGATTCTGTGTCTCCCTCTTTCTCTGACCCTCCCCTGTTCGTGCTCTCTCTGTCTCAAAAATAAATAAATGTTAAAAAAAAAAAAAAGAAAGAATGGAAACTTAGATGATTCATTCCACAGCCCCAAAATACTCATATAAAAATGATTACAGTACTATAATACAAAATAATAAAGAAAATACAAAATATAAAGAAAAATAAACAAATTAACCTGCACTTACCTTTGAAAATCTTCATGGTTGGCGTGAGGGAGACAAGAGAGAGGAGGATTATTGTGTAGGATGACTTTCACTATCACCAACAGAATTACTGCTGTCTATTGGCTCAATGGAATCTTTTTCTGCACAGGAGTCATTGTATACATTTGCACGGATGTTGACTATAGTATTAATAAGCTCTTGTCATATACTGTATTTAATGTAACTGGCAATAAGGAAGCAGAAGAAGGGGTCTATGTCTGCAGTCAGCTTGACCTAGAATGAAGCAAAGCATTCCTAAGCTTACTCTCGTATGGAAAAGCAAAGGACTGTCCGTAGGTGCTTTGAAGTGACAAAAAAAATACACTAGTATCATTTGTGGGCACCTTCCAACCTTCTGAAAAATCACTGATTTCTGCCAAACACCATGGCCTGAGACTAAGCATCTGAGCATGGGAGACGATCACCCACAAATCCTGCAGTAAGAGAGAGAACCATTGGCTCAGGTGTGATCATGTGATGTTCAGCATCACATACTACTCCTATTGCAAGACATCGCTTATTTATTAAGTTAAAATTTATTAGAAATGTTTTCTTGTCTTGCAGAACCAATTACTCAAAATCCAAGGTTTTACTGTAATCTAATCTGAAGATTATGTGATTTCCTTTACCTCCACAGCAATTACATATGTATTTTCACTACTTTACAAGTGACTATCAATGCTAACTTGTGTGTGTAGCAGGTTGACTGGAAGCAATGAGTAAACATTCAGTGAGTAAAAGCTGGAGCTAGGTAAGGCAATATATGAAAGGAGAAAAAAAAATGTGAGCGAGAATAAAACATGCTGAGTCAAAGAGAAATTAAGAACAATGTTTGTTAAGATTGCAACAACTAGAATGGGTTGGAAGTTGAGTATTGAGAAATGCTAGTTCAAAGAGACATCTGTATGGGAAACAGGATGAGAGTAGCTACTCGTTGAGGGACTAGCTTGACCATCTGATTTTGGTAATAGCTTACCACTAAGGAAGGGTATAAGAGATTCACACAAAGGCAAAAAGCCTGTTGGCTTCCTTAGTGGAGAAGGACTCTGGGATGAACTAAGACAGGGGCTGCGTTGGTTTGGGATTATAGAAGATAGGCTGCTGGGGCAGAAACAAAACATAACCAGCAGAAGCCACACTTCTCAGGGAGTCAGGTGAGAGGAAGATCTCAGCTGGAAATAACTGAAGTCTGGCAATGGATCCACAATAACCTAGAGCAGCAGAAATCCTTGCATTTAACCTAAGGCCTGGGACATAATACGTATTCAAATTTTTTTTTGTAGGGGCACCTGGGTGGCTCAGTCAGTTGAGCGTCCAACTCTTGGTTTTGGCTCAGGTCATAATCTCATGGTTGTGAAATCGGGCCCCGATCGAGCTTCATGCTCAGCTCAGAGCCTGCTTGGGATTCTCTCCCTTCCTCTCTCTCTGCCCCTCCCCTGCTTGTGCATGCATTCTCTCTCTCTCAAAATAAATAAATAAACATTTAAAAAATGTTTTGTCATACAAATAAAGCTGGACAAATTAAACCCTGTATCTATGTTACTGTGATTGCACATTTACCTGTGGTTAATGTCCCAACATGGCTCTCATGGCAAGGAGGCCTTCCAATGGTTCCCTACAGAAGAGAGGAGATAGATGAATGCAGCCAAGACTGTGGTCTCAGGCACCCTGGATCATTTCACATTCTGCACATACCTTCTATTTGGAAATCTCTTCTGATATCCTCTACTCTCTTCTTACTTGGCTAATTCTTCGTTGTTTAAGTCTCAGCTTAAAAGTTACCCTTCAGAGGTTAGGTCCCCTTGCAGAGCGGGGACATTTATAAGCGCTAAGCACTTAAAAGATTTTGTTGACTCCTCCCCCAAAACACCTAAATATGAATTCAAACACAAAATAAAAGTGTGAAACATGTACTTTTTTTTGAAATGACATACAACACAATGTATACATATTCAGAATAACTTCTTTCTAGATTTTCTTCTGATTCAGATTATCTCCCTCTTTCTCTCACACATGCTGCCTTATATGTGCTTGTGCTCCCTCTCTTTCTCTCTCTCCCTCTCTCTTTCTTGAGCCTTTGCTGGTGCCTCAAACAAGTGCCAAGTCAGCTGTCCAGGTAATTCTGCACAGTCCTCATTAAATATTCCCACAGTGTCCCATACCTGTGCAAATACTTTGCACCCTGGTAACCATGTAAGTTTTTACTGCAATCTGCTTAATGTCTGTCCTCCCTGTGACACAATATTCTTCTGTAGGGCAGGGACACAGTTTGTGAAGTTGAAGAACTCAAATATTCATTTGCTTGACCACCTAGCCTGTAAAATGTTAACTTTTAAGTGACCAGTGAAGAAATCAGGGAATGTTCTAGAATAGTAAATTGAACTTTTATGAGTTCAAGGGAGATAAACTAAGATGACTCACTAGGAGAGAAGGAAAAATGAATTAAGTGGTGTTATCCTGCACAATATTGATTTAATCAAAGACTTCACAGACTATTGTTGCTATTCCAGTGAAATAAATTGATTTCCTCTAGAGAATTCCTAGACTAAGCTATTGTAAATCTGTCATTACAATCAGTCTGTTGACAGTTTTAGAAGGTCCATTCACAAAATTATACCAATGGCTTTGCTATTCTGATCCAGAGGCTAGATTCTGGCTCTCTTCCTCCACCCTCACCTTCTGTCACCATTCAGTTATTCAACAAATATTTGTTGAGCATTCAGGGAATGTTAGCTGTTGTGCAAGGTGCCTGTGGGCTAACAGTTCCACATACTTGCCCTCAAGGAGTTCATAGTTTAAGACCTGGGGTACTGTCTTAGAATTAAGTTGTTAAAAGTGGCACACTTTTATATTTGTCATCTTGAATATAATATGAAAATAATATATGTTGAGAGTATTCAGAGAGTTACTGACTGTACCTATGTAGGACATTACAGGTAAATAGAGTAAAGAAGGTCCACAGGAAGTTAAAGTTTAGAAATTTCTTAGTTCTGTCACCTCCAACTTAAGACCTGCTTGTTCACTGACCAGATCCTCTGAGTCAGTGGTCACTTTTCTAGATGGAGCAATATTTCTTGCCAATCAACATATGTACACTTAGTGACCTTGCATGAAGAAACATCCTGTCTGCAGAAAAGAAGATTGCAGCTTATCTGTACAAAGCAGGAGTAATATTGTTGTCCGTGTGTGTGTGTGTGTGTGTGTGTGTATTTATGCATGCATATGAAGACATGGGAAGGTGATGTGTGTATGTTCTACTAGCTCACTTGATTTTTATCCAGAATTATTAATGAATGTAAAATTGTAGTCTCAAACCTCAGAAGTGGTTGTTAGCTTTACACACAGGAAAACTTGTCCCATGACCATAGCTTGCACTTTCAGCTCCAAAGTAGGACAAGAAAGAGCAGGTAACTCAGTGGAATCATGAGCATGAAATGACCAGAAATTCAATTCAAACATCTAATGATGGGTCAATATTATCACTGTAAACAAAGAGGAGATTACTGTTAAATACACCAGTCTGTGACTTTCCACTGTAGTGTGGGAAAAAAGAGGAAAAAAACCCTCACAATCAAAACAGGGAAGATAAACAACTTTTCAAACACATACATATATATGTGCATATTTTACTTATATTATTTTTTAAATGTTTATTTATTTTTAAGAGTGGGCAAGCATGTGCAGGGGAGGGGCAGAGAAAGAGGGAGAGAGAGCATGAACTAATGGGCAGAGAGAGAGGGGGACAGAGGATCCGAGGCAGACTCCAGGCTCTGAGCTGTCAGTGAAAAGCCTGACATCGGGTTCGAACCCATGAACTGTGAGATCATGATCTGAGCTGAAGTCAGATGCTCAACTGACTGAGCCACCCAGGTGTCCCTACTCAGTATTATTTTTATTTTATTTTTAATGTTTATTTGTTTTTGAGAGAGAGACAGAGTATGAGCAGGGGAGGTGCAGAGAGAGAGGGAAACACAGAATCTGAAGCAGGCTCCAGGCTCTGAGCTGTCAGCACAGAGCCCAATGCAGGGCTCAAACCCACCATCTGTGAGATCATGACCTGAGCCAAAGTCAGAGGCTTAACTGACTGAGCCACCCAGGCACCCCTCATTATTATTTTTTATATGTTGTTTTTATTTATGTACCTGTATAGGAAGATGCAAATACAACCTAACCTTGAAAATGTGAATCTGAATTCTAATTAATGGGCCTTCATCCAACTCCGTAATTAATGAATGTGAGAGCTCCACAAAATTGCATTAGAATTCTGAATAGCATCTTGTTTTTACTTTATTGAGTTGTTTTGATATGTCAGACAAGAAAATGCAAAATTTTCTCCATGTTAATTAATTAAATGGTATACTGGGAGAAATGCCAGTTTTTAGGTTGCACTCAATTTTGCTCCATCTCTTGGGTTTTATCAAGTTGCTATTTAAACTCTGATGTGGTACTTAGGTTGTCGTTTTAATATTGTCCTATAGCTTCCCTAAAATGATTACTCTGTTACCAACTCCTAAACAAGATCTTATGCTTCTAAGCAGCAGAGTAGGTGCACTGGGTCAGTACCAAAAAGAACCTGTTCTTATTTGAGGCCAGATCATGGACATACGAGTGTCTCAGAATCTTAACAGTTCTCATTGGGGCTCTTTGTAGAACATATAGATGGGATTTGTCTCCAGTTGAAACCTGGAATTCTCTTCTTCCTGGATTTCCATTCTTCCTCTTGTCCCTCAGCCCTTCCTCAGAAACCTAGTTCCCAACTTCTCCCTGGCCCTCAGATCAGAGTCGAAGGAGATGCATCATTGAATCCAACCTGGGAGAATGTCAAAAAGTACTTGCATTCTTCAAAGTGGGGCATTTGCTGCTATCAGTCACCTGTTCTAATATAACTTGGATGATTTTTAAATATTAATATTTTATTTAACATTATTAAGAATAATTATCAGAGCTGAGCAAGTATAGCCTGCTCTTTAATTCCTCTTTATTCACCTGGCTTGAATTTCTATTGATTAAATGTTAGATGAAGAGTTAAAGTATATTTAATTAAATTACATTTGGCTACTTACAGAAATATGCAATTTACCTGTGATGCAATAATCACACTATTAAACATTATACATTCTTGCAACTAATATAGAAGTTTTCTTCATAACCAATTAATTATTAATAAATAGGAGGTTTTCCCCCCAATAAGCAGAGAAAATAATTATGGCATAAAAGATATATCCTTTGTGGATACACAGTGTGTGTGGGGGAGTGTTCAAAGTCAGTGTTACTTCTCTATACTTTTGTCTTCAACAATATCATCTCTGTGGATAAGAGTAGGTCTTCAATATCTTGCTCTTACCTTTTTTTCTCTATAGCCCCAATTGGTTTCAGCATCCTTCTCTGCAAGCAATTGCCTTTATTTCGTCCTCCAGATAGAGTGAACCTTTTGAAAGCTAGTGAATCAGCAGAAGCCAGAAAATTACATATGTACACTGTTTGTTTAATAATGAAGTACAGTCTGATTACTGCGAGTACAATTTAAAAAAAAATTCTGTTTAAACAGTTTAGGAGGTAGCAACCTCTGTTCTCTCAAGATTGCTTGAGGGGTGCCTGGGTGGGTCAGTCAATCGTCTGACTTTGGCTCAGGTCATGATCTCACGGTTCATGAGTTCGAGCCCCGCCTCGGGCTCTATGCTGACAGCTCAGAGCCTGGAGCCTGTTTCAGATTCTGTGTCTCCCTCTCTGTGCCCCTCCCCCACTCACACTCTGTCTCTTTATAAAAATAAATAAACATTAAAAAGCTTTTTTTAAAAAGATTGAGTGGAAAAATCCCTTTAAGGCTGTAGCAGAACTTGTGGTATGACATTGACTAATAATAATTAGCTTTGAGCTTACCATCAAAATGAGAAAAACATAACTTTGAATCACAATTGAGAGTAAGACCCTCAGTTCGGCTCTGGGCTTCATTAGGTGGTTGATGTTCTCAGACAAACCTCCTGTAGAACAATGGTGAAGATTGTTACCTTATGGAGTAACAAAAAACAATTTGGTTGACCTTTATATCATCCTGAAATAAAGTCACTAAGAAGAAAATACTGTTAATTTCAGTTGTCAGTAAGTTCAATAGAGTTTCACTTCATCTCACCCACATTTTCCAAACCGCTAGACCACTAACTGTTCACTGGAGTCTTTAAGATCATTGTAAAATGAGATAGCAATTTGGTAATTAATTGATTTACTATTGAGTGCCAAGACACAATTGAGGCTCAAAACCCACAAACCCAAAATCTATTAAATTACCCTGTTTTGAATGTCGATTTTAGGAAGAACAGGCAGATGATTTTAAAGTAGCTATTTCATTTTGCATAACCACCGTCTGAGAAACTGTTAAATCATATAGTCTGAGAAAGCTTTCGGAAGGCTCTCAAGATTTGAGCTGGTGTATTTAAGGAAAAAATCATTACCTGTTTGCTAATTTAGCCAAAAATATGATTTATGTCTGATATAAACTTCCAGAAATGGAAACAATATACCATCAAATTTTAAATTACCAATAAAAATTAAAATTTAAGTTGCTTCTAGTATGTTAGAATTGATTCGATCATTTTGTCACTTCCTTTTACATGTTGCTGTCTCTGGGTTTATAGTAAACAATTTGTCAAATGCAATTATGTTTATGAATTTAATTTTCTTTTGTCCTGTTTGACAAACTACATATATTCTCAGAAGATGTTTTGTAAGAGTTACTGTTTTTTTTTCCTAAAATTACTCACCAGTTTTTTCATATTATTTCCCACAACCTTATAACCTGAGTGCAGTCATCATTTAAAGCTTTGATATGTGCAATATTTGCTTGATCCTATGGGTCTTTTAATCCACTGCACCCAATTTAGCCCCCACACCACACATTACATAATAACACTAATAGTAAAAGTAATAAGAACAACAGTAACAATGCCTACTATATGTTAAGAACTTACTAACAGCCAAGCCTTGAACTAAATAACATGTTTTCTTATTTAATTCTCACTGTAATCCTGAGTTTGGTATTATTTTATTCCCATTATGGCACTATTATTATTATTATTATTATTATTATTATTATTATTTTATAGCTACCATTTATTGAACTTAATACATGCTGAGTACTTTACCTATATTATATCATTTAATCCTCACATTAATTCTGCATGATGAGGATACACAGCCAGATGGCCAAACTTGTCCTTTAACTGGTCCTTAAAACATATTTCATACAGACATATGAAATACTTCCATAGTGGACTGTAAAGAGCTGTGCCCTAAATTCCCCAAATGCCCTCTCAACCATGTTTCTGTAGTTGCCCAGTTCTTCTGGGGTCACTCAGCCTTGCCCTTTTTAAGTCTAGAAACTGAAGAGGTAACACTGGGCACAGTAGGAACTCTTCAGGACCTTGCTCCAGGGCCAAGGCCAAAGTCTATCTGACCAGTTGGTGCTCAAGCTGTACCAGTTGTTCCCAAGCTGTACCAGTTAGTTAAATATTTTGACTCTTAGCAGGCATGTATGTATTATCGTTCTCATTTTGTAGGTTGGAAAATTCACATAAGTCCATGAAAGTTAAGCAACTGGCCCAAGATCACCCACCTAGGGAGTATCAGAGTCAGGATTCAAACCCAAGTCCCCCTCAAGCTAAAAGCCCTGTTCTTAATTTCTACAGTGTACACACACACACACACAAATGGAGAAATCCAGCTGATTTTTTAAGTTTATTTATTTATTTTGAAAGAGAGAGAGTGTGAGCAGGGTGAGGGCAGAGAGAGAGAGAGAGAGAGAGAATATCCCAAGCAGTCTCTGTGCTGCGAGCACACAGCCCAACACGGGGCTTGATCCCACAAACTGCAAGATCCTGACCTGAGACAAAATCAAGAGTTGGACGCTTAAACCGACTGAGCCACCTAAGTGCCCCTCCAGCTGACTTTTGATGTTAACTTTCCAGTGTGAAAAGCTTTGGAATTCTGTGCTCTATGTCTGACAACTTGTATGGTGAATTTTAAATTTCACAATATTTTTAATATTTACCTTGAAGCTGTGAGAATATTGTTCTCCTGAGTCCCAGCAATAATAATAAGCATGTAAGTACCAGGAAGATGGGTATTACTTTGCATCATTCTGCAAACAAGTGAATATATTCACTGATTTAGCCAATGTTGTATTTGCAGTCATCTCTCTATAGGTAAAAGTTATTTTATTCATTTTATTACTGGCTTCCCAATTATAGCAACCTTGGTATTCAGCGTAACCAAAAATTGAAAGTTACAAAAGTAACATTTTTATAAACTTTTAAACTGTATACTTTATTCTGATATTATTTTAGTGTCCAAAGTCCTAATACCAAAGGCTGAAAACCACTGGCATTAGACTCTGCTTCTCTACTTCTGTGTCATGTGTCTTTCTCCATTTCTGATAAAAATGTAGCCTCCAATTTAGCATACAAAAATGTCCATGTCACTTATACAACCCCCATCCTTAGTATTAAAGAAAAGTTGAATGCTGTTATAACAGCACTATGTATCTTTTAAAGGTAGTTACTCAGCACCAACACATAAATCAACAAATCTGCCAACTACAAAGTTCACTTTTATTTAACAAAACGTGACAAGCCTTCCAGAATTGGATATGCCACATCCACACACCCAAACAAGAAAATCTGACTAGAGGAAAGCAGAAATGACGTGGAGAAATAGTACATTTCATCCCTATGTGGCACTCAGGGAATAAGCAGGAAGAACTCTGGCAGGTATGTTCGGCACCAGGGGCAGGGCCAAGAAGTTTTCTCAATGGAGGCCTCACTCTGGCTTTTTGGGACAGCAGCCTGTGCCTATCTCTTGCTGTAACGTTCAAGTTCACAGTGGGGCTCTGGCTCTATTTGAAACCCCTAGGACCAATAGAGAAGTATCCTGTAGCAGCACCAAACAACCTCACCCCAAAGCAGCAGCAGGAATAAGATATTATCTCTCCTGGGCCCTGAGCAACACCTGGAGCCTTAAGGCTGTGGACACACAGCTCTACGGTGATGGTTAATTCTGGGACTTTCAGTAGCATTTAGGAAGGGATGCAGCCGACCACATGGTCTCCTTTCCACAGGTTTAAGGTGGCTGTGGGCAGAATCTGAGCTCAGGAGTTGTAGGAACACCCCTAAACCTGGAGTTATTCTTCACTACGCAGGGAGATTGGGATTGGTGGGGAGCAGCTAAGGGAGGAGCTATCGTGGTTGCCGAGGGCCGGAGAAAGGAGGCCGTGGGGATCCCCTGGGACCCTGATGGAAGACAGAAGGGACCTGGAAGGGGAGGGCCGAATCTCTAGTGGGTACCCTGGAGAGGGCCTTAACTGGTGATGATGGTGTTATCTTCATTTCTTTGCTTTGATTCCCCCACCCCACCCCCGCCGGAATCTGAGGCTCAGGGCCATACTCTGAGACTAAATGTTCCATGCACACATAGTCATGAAAATACTCCAAGAATGGCAAGCTTTCTCTTATCCTTTGTGAGAGAATCAAACATGCACAAGAGCAGCCATCGTTTTAACACCTGTTATGGAGGTCCTCAGATGTGGAAGGAGCTCTATTTGCCACTGTATAGTTCAAAGGAGATGGAGCAAGTGAGATCTGTTTCACCTGAAGGAGAAAGAAAAGCTAACTTCTGGATGTCATCCCTGTGCATCCGCCATTATGTTTACATTCTGTGGCTGAAGTGTGACCTGGAGTGCACCATGCTCACTAGTAGGGGTGTAGACATTTTGGAAAAGAAAAGGTTTGCTTGATATTCATCGATGCTGAGGGGATTATTTGGTGAAGACTTAGAGAACTAACTTACCATAGAGTCTGCTCCAAATACCACAGATTGGAAAATGTGTCATCAATAGTTGAAATTGATCAGCCTGGGTGGCTCAGTGGGTTAGGTGACCGACTCTTGGTTTCAGCTCAGGTCATGATCTCACAGTTCATGAGTTCAAGCCCCAGTCAGGCTCACTGCTATCAGGGCAGAGTCCCCTTGGGATCTTCTGTTCCCCTCTCCTTCTGCCCTTCTCCCGCTTGTACACTCTCAAAAATAAATAAATATATATAGTTTTAATTTTGAAATTGATCAAACTGGGGATGCTCAATTTTACAAACCTCCCAGAGGACTGACATATGAAACCAGAAAGGTACTTTATTAATTTACAATGAGAAATCAAACCTTTAGGGATCAGGGAACCTACTGTTTAATTTTTTTTCCGTTTATTCTCTGAACTGAAACCCCAGAAGAATCTAAACTATTAGCTTATACCTTGAGGGGCATAAGCTTAGAAGATGAGGTACTTGTGAGAGACTTAAATTTAATGGCATTACGTTAAGAGAGCCCAAGCATGCATTTCTGCTCTAAGGAAAAACCTACCAGGCAGACCCGATACTTAGAAGCTGGCTTGGTTTCCTTTCTTCAAGACAAATTAACTGGGCTCTGCAAACATTACACGGTGAATCTCGTTTTCCTGTATTTTGTGGCAGACCATGTTTCTCTACCTTACCTTTACTATGTTAATTATGTGGCAGGCTATTTCGTTTCTGAAAGGTGCATCTCAGGGTTAATTTTCGGTTTAACACCCAGAGGACAAACTTATTTCCCATTCTTTGAGAATATCTCCTTATCCATGTGCTACTTAAAAAAGTGATTATGGAACTTCTGGCTACTATTTATTTTGACATAATTTCCAGGTTTACATTAGTTTCAGAAATGGAAGAAATAGTAAGCATGGAGATAGAGCGCATCATTGACAAGCTAGGTTTAAAATTAGGATTTCCTAATGCCTAACCCTTTGATACATTCACTAGTTTTCAAAAGTTAATTATATGTTATTGTTATTCTAATTGCTCATTATTTAATCGGGCACTAAGGTGCCAATTAAAAGAAGAAAAGTCCACCGTAAACTAGGGAAAACAATTGACATAAATTTCCTAGAAGTAAAATCCATTAGAGATATAAAATATTCTGCAAAATCACCTGGGCATTCTCTCACTGTGATTTTGTCTCCGGTTCAAGAAGATTGCGAAACCAAAATGTTTAAGCAAAAATCCCTGTCAGTTTTAAATAATTTAATAGTTAATTTAAATAATTTAAATTAGTTAAGTTTATAATTTATAGTTTAATTTAATATTTAATATAATTTAATAGTTAAGTTAAATAATTTAAATAGTTAATTTGAGTACACGAGGTCTATCTAACCTGCAGCCAAGTCCAGCCAGCTACTCTGTGCACGTCTTCTTCAGAGCCTTCTCCTCTTCTTGCTTCTCTGAATTAGGCCGGGACCAGGGTCCAGCTTGGAAAGTCAGTTTCTCAGGAAAGCAGACACCACGCTGACTTGTATCTGGGTGTTCACACGATTGGTTGTTAAATCCTCTGGGTTTTCTGATGGAAAAAACAAACAAACAAACAAAAATCAAACAACAATAACAAAAAAAGAAAACAAAAAAACAAAACAAAAAACAAAAAAACAGGAGAATATGTCATCATTTATTCAAACCCTCAGGGAAGCTTCTTTCTCAAAACAGTACTCCCTGCTTCCATCCTCAAGAAACCCAATGTACTAATTACTATTTGCTAAATAAATAGATTTTTTTCATAAGAACTGGTTTTTAAGGAACTTTTAACTTATATCTATTCTCTTCCACCCCCCCACCCCCCACCCCCCGCGCCAATAGGAATATAAGAGGCAAATAGTTCTGTTATTCAGAGAAAATTCCTGATCCCAAGTTCAGTGATATAACTGAGTGTAATAAGATTCAGGATTGCTTTTGGAGTAACGTTTCTTTTTGTAATGCTACCTTTATATTTTAAAGTCATACATTAAAAAATATTTAAAATAATGACTGGATACTCTACTTTAAAAAAAAATTTTTTTTTTAACGTTTATTTATTATTGAGAGACAGACACAGAGCAGGAGCATGGGAGGGGCAGAGAGAGGAGAAGATACATAATCCAAAGCAGGCTTCAGGCTCTGAGCTGTCACCACAGAGCCCAATGAGGGACTCGAAATCACAAACCGTGAGATCATGACCTGAGCCGAAGTTGGACGCTTTACTGACTGAGCCACCCAGGCACCCCGATACTCTCTTTTTCATAACATTTGAAGTATATAAACTCACTGAACAACCTTCTTTTGCAGTTAAAGTATAATCAGCCCAACTTTCCAAAAAAGTAAAAATCAGAAATATTTATATCTATTCCTAGGAAGCCAAATTGTGAAAAGAATTCACCAGATTCTGCAATTCCGTGCTCCTATTGTATAGTTATGTTATTCAGACATGTCTTTTAAAAATTCGAGAAAAATACCCCTTCTACCTAAGAGGAACTATAGTTAGTAAACAACATGGAAACTACATGGGAACTAACATTCATCCTTGATAGTAATAAAAGAAAAATGCCAGTGAAAGCAACTTTAAGATAGCATTTTATATCAACTAATATAGCAAAAAAGTTTAACTTAGAACATTTTTTTAAGCTTATTTATTTATTTTTGAGAGAGAGAGAGGGAGAGAGAGAGAGCAGGAGCATGAGTGGGGGAGGATCAGAGAGAGAGGGAGAGAGAGGCAATCCCAGCAGGCTCTGCAATGCCAGTACGGAGCTGGATGCAGGGCTTGAATTCACGAACTGAGATCATGACCTGAGCTAAAATCAAGGGTCTGATGCTTAATGGACTGAGCCACCCAGAAAGTTTAACTTCTTATTATGAAGTTAATTTTATTATAAAGTTAACACCCCCAAAAAGTTTAACTTTTTATTATAACAATTGTCAACATTGAAGTGAAATTATGAACTCATTCTTAATGGCACTGTAAGTTACTACAATCTTTAGAAAGGAATGTGGCAATAAAGAACAATAGACATAATCAAGTCCTTTGTTCCTTTGAGAAATAAAAAGATGAGTACATTCATTATGTCTTTATTCAGAGTAAAACATTATTGTAAAGTAAATAATCAATTTTAGGGGTATAGATTAAATTTTGGTGGATCATCTTTAAAAATGAGGTACCACATTTTTTCATCAACCTTAATTGAAAATGAGCGTTTATTTCATGATATAAATGTGTACTACACAGACTACAGCACAATCCAGCAGCTGACAGTGGTGAGAAATGATTGATTCTGCAATATAGTGTCAAACTTATAACATTTAATTATTAAAATTGTAATGAAACTATAGTTTCAATCATTGACGGCCCAATTATGACCTGTACCTCACAATGACTTAATAGTAATGAAGGAAGGCTTCTCTTTTATAATATTATAGCCAAAAAGTTAGGAAGAAATGATAGAATGAGAATATCATTATAGAGGCATACCTCAATAATGCCCGCTCGCATCCCAGGGAGACAACCAGATGTATACATTCTGATGAAAGTATACTAGTATCTAGGAGGTAGTTTGTCCCCTAGCAAAAAGAAAGAAAGAAAGAAAGAAAGAAAAAGAAAGAAAGAAAGGAAGAAAGAAAGATGAAAAAAATCTTAAAAAATGATCATCTTAGGTTTAATTTACAGAAAATACACAGGCTAAAGGAATGTGTTCAATGAGTCCATGGATATTCAATCAGCAAAATTGAGACAGTGAGGCCGTTTGTGGGACTGTGACATTTTTCTTCAACATAAAATAAAAGGAAAAAAACCCAATAAAATGCAATTCATAACAATATATGGACCTTGTCTGCACCTAGATGTGAACAAACCATTTTTAAAAATGTTTTAAAAAAGGAAAATGTGAGCACTAGGTATTTATAATATTAGGGAATTTTTCCTGATTTGGGAGGGACTGATAGTACTGAGGTGATTTTAAACAGGAAGTCCTTTTTTCCCCCCCAAAGATGCATATTGAAATATATGTAGAAGAAATGATATGATATCTTGGATTTGCTTCAAAATAATCTGGAGTTTCTTCAAAAAGAACTCACACCAATTTAGTTATGTGCCTGAAGCCTGTGGAATGCTACACGTGTGCTCCAGAACTTTCCATTTATAAATACATTTATTCCTTTGAAGGACCTTATCTTTTTTCACCAGAGCCTATTGAGAGCTTATTTCTGCTTCATGGATTTTGTCTAGCTTCCCCTGCTACTTCAATAGCATATGAAATATTTTCCACATTTGTTTCTTTAAAAAAACAGGAACACAAATTCTGTTATTAAAATGTAGTCTTGCCCCTAGCATTCTCTTCATAAAAGGCAAGTCATAGAATCTGAGACCAATTAAACCCATTAATACTTATCAGATGTATATGATGGATTAATCATGGAGGGTGATTGAGAGAGATTAAAACTAAATTCTCTGTCTAGAGAAATTGATCATTCAATTAGGGGAGAAAATCATGTGGAAATAACTGGAACAATAGTGAACATTTATTGACTTCTTACTCTATGCTTAGTACTGAACTAAGTGCTTTACATGCATTTAATTTTAATCCTTATAATGACTTTATGAAGTAGGTACTAATTATTACTATTATTATTTCTTTTTTTATTTCTAAAATACAAACGAGGAAATTGAAGTGTGCAATCTTGAGATAACATACTAAGTGTCATCCAGATAGATTAGCGTAAAAGGGGCTGAAACTCAGGTCTTTATGAAGCAAAAGCCTATGCTATGCACAATTACACAAAACTAGCAATAGTCTATTCAGTTGACATTTACGCTAAACCTACAATATGCAGACTAATAAACAGTGAACACTGCCACATTCCTGTTATGATGGTAAATCTTCTCTGTCAAATTGACTGGGCTGTGGGGTGACCAGATACTTGGTCAAACACTATTCTGGGTGTTTCTTGAAGGTGTTTTTGGATGAGATTAATATTTTTAATCAGTAAAGAAGATTGTTCTTTGTAATGTGAGTGGGCCTCATCCAATTTGTTGAAGACCTGAATAGAGCAAAAAGACTGACCCTTCCCCAAATAAGAGGGAATTCTTCAGCAGACTGTCTTTGGAATTTATCTGCACAGAAAGTCCTCCTAGGTTTCTCTGCCTGTCAGTCCACACTGCAGATTTGGACTTGCCAGTCTCCATAATCACATGAGCCATTTCCTTATAAGTCTCTTTCTCTCTGGAGAGTCCTATTACTAATGTATTTCAAAAAACCCAAATAGCAAGAAGCAGTGTTTAAATTACCAACAGACTTTGCAAAACTGACACCATGATTATATATGAAAGTGGTCTTTTCTTCCAGTGAATTGTGTTCCTGAAAATGTGCCTTTAAAAGTCATGAACAGATGATCCCACTTGCTATGTTTGATTCTCTTTTAGAAAAAATACTAAAGGAGACAGGTTTTAGTTTTCTTATCACCATTTCTTTCCAAATCATCCCATTGGTAGAAGTGTTGACCTTATATTTGTCTTGTACTACTAATTTATGGGAGAAACTTACTAATTAATTCAATACACACTGGCAGGCCCCATTCCACATACTGAAAATCCAAAGATAAAATAGTCCCTGATCCCAAGTAGTTTATAATCTTAGTTAGGGGCCAGATAAGCTAAAATC
The DNA here is from genome assembly GCF_007474595.2 of Lynx canadensis. NCBI lineage: Eukaryota > Metazoa > Chordata > Mammalia > Carnivora > Felidae > Lynx > Lynx canadensis. The sequence goes on along the minus strand of NC_044311.2, from coordinate 74,654,078 downwards.
ATTACACTGTGATGATACCTACTGTATCAGAGGTGCGTCCCAACAGCAATGGCTGCGATGAAGCAATGCCTAAATGTTCAAGAGACTCAAGAAAATATCCCAGAGTAATCATTTTAGTAACTAAAAAATGTATTTTGTTAGGTCATCACAGACTGATTCTCCTTTAAGATCCTCATTTAAGGCAAGATCTGTATTATATCAACATAAAAGAAATCCTGGTCCTACTTTTTTCTTGCTGAAAATTCTTACAGAATGTCCTTCTGTACCTAGTTCTACAGTTAATAAGGATCTACCTTAATATCCACAGGGGAGTTATGTTTCCCTAGTCAATTTCATTTTTTTTCTCTTTCTGTCTTCTAGAGAGTCCTGGAAGATGAGTTTCAGAGCAACATTATGCTAAATGAAATTATGCATGTCCAAAATGGAGTTGCAACCCTTTTTCTCTTGTATACTCCAGATCAATAATGTCACTCTCTGACTCCACTAGCAGACCGGTGGAAAAAAAGATTCATTTCCCCATTGGTTTTCTACTCTCAAATGCAATTAAGGATTTTGAAATTGTTTAAAATAATTAACAGTAAACTCTACTAATATCCTTCCTTCCCTGCATTAGTTTTCCTTGTGAGCCATCCCTGGAAACTTGTACTTGAGAGCCAGATCTTCGTTGACGGTGATGAGACAAAGATTACCTTTCAAGCTGCCCTTTATGCCTCCTTGTTTAATCGAAAACAAATTTAAGTATGGCATTGCATGCTGCAACTTAGACAATGCTCTTAAATTAGATCTTTTGCCAGCTTGTGTCTCCTAGTGACTTTCTTGATCTAATTGGAATCTTTACATTAGAATACATTTTCACATCCATTGACAAGAGACTAGAAAATAATGGTCAGATTTTAGGCATACTTCTATTATTTAAAACTGACTTTAGTATTATTATTATATATGTTAATTATAGATATAATTATATTTAATTAATTGTAATATATTATATATTAACATAATTATATAATATAATAGTTATTACATAATTAAATCAGTTGTAAGTATATATTACATACATATATATATAATATAAAATATAGAGAGGCTAGGTATATTTAATTATCATAGAAGGGTTTCTGTCCCTGCTCCCTCTTTCCCTCACAGAATGGCATTCTGAATGATAATACTAAGAAACAAGGGAGCATTTTGAGCTGAGACGGATTTTGACTTCCTGGCCGGGAATATACCAACTAGGAAGCATATGTGGTGTTTTGCTCAGTGGAAGGCATACAGCTTGATAATATCTTGTTGAGGGTGGATTGGTGGCATGAAACAAAGTTCAGTTTATTTCATGCAGGCATCAGTGGCTAAAGGGGATCTGGTTTGAAGGGGAAAAGCAGGAATCACTAGTTCTAGATGTTCTCAGGCCTAAGACTGTAAAGCAGAGAGGTGTGTTTGTGATGAGGTGAGGCATACCATGGGCTGGCCCTGGAAACTGAGCCCGCAGCAGCCAGGAGACAATGAACACCCAAGCCAGCTCATTGGGATCCAGAGCTGGGCTCCAATCCTATAGAGGTTTAGGAGGGAGGTGTGATCAGGCATCAAGGACCAGCTGTGAACCCTGGTGAGTTTCAGTGAAGCTAGATAGGAATAAGGGTCCTTGGTATGCATGTGGCATCCACTACTGGCTTTTCACAGTGGGGAGCTCAGAGGAGCAGGTGAGCATTATCCCCAGCAGGGTGGGCGGTGGTGGGAGGGGTGGGCAGGCAAGAATTAAATTGGGGCTGAGGAAGGGTAAAGGTTTCAGCTAGTGATGATGGAGTTCACAGCTGGAGTTCGGTCCAACTGGGAGTGTCCTGACCACTATGAATCAGGGACTCGGAAGGGAGGCCAATGAGTCAGGCTGACCACACTGGAGAGATGGCTGTTAATACTCCCCAAAGTCCCATGTAACCTTTCCACTTACCTCTCACTGTCCAGAATTTAGACATACAGCCACAATTAGCTGCAAAAGGTTCGGAAACAGACTTTTATTCCAAGTAACAGTGCTCTCAGGTAAAAATTGGGATTCTGTGAAGGGAGAAGAGAATCGATATAGGGAGGCAAATCACCACTTTCTACCACAATCTCCATACCCTCTGTGAGAGCACTGTCTTTTTTCTTTTAAAACTGGACTATACCACTTGCCAGTAGTATGACCAAGAGCAAGTTAGTGAATTTATCTCCATCTCAATCCTAGTATCTATAAAATGGGCATATCACTACCTAGTTCACAGGTTTGTGAAGATGAAATAAAGTTAACATATGTAGATGGTACTAAATACATGTTAGTTTCCCTTGTCAGAAAGCTGGTTCTGCTTTTCTCTCGACCATTTCCTTTTACCATTTTCCTGGTATTATTTTGGTCCCTTGATCAAGATTGGCCTGGGGATCATTTACCCAGATCTTATCCATTGAAGACAAGGCGGCAGACTCATCCAATGCAATTCCTCTCCAGTCCAACACCCTCAATGAAGGGAGCTGGTACTATACTAAAACACATCATTTTAGTTCTTGGCATTTAATGATTATAGGTGTCATGAAAACTTTTAAAGAAATTTACCAGTTTGGGTCAACTTAGGTTAGAGTTTATTGAAATAGTTCTATTTTGGGGGTCTGCCCTAGATAGAATCCGCAGTTTATGGAACCTAAACACTTCAACACTTGCTGCCTTACAATAAGACATTTATGGCAGTACGTTTTTCTTGTCATATGAATGTCACCTGCTAGACCTCGTTATATTCATAGACTCATTCCTCTGGCTCCAGCTTGTGTTTGCTAGGGCGATGTTGAACTTTAGATTAGATATGAACTGTTCGCTAAACTTGGTGGTTGGAAAGGTCCCTTCAGAAGTGCAGTACTTGATTGTCCTCCTTTTGACCTTCTCTTTGAATTTTCTTTCTTATCTTGGTAACCATAGAAATAACTAGGAGAGGGGCACCTGGGTGGCCCAGTCGGTTGAACTTCTGACTTCAGCTCAGGTCATGATCTCACTGTTCTTGAGTTCCAGCCCCACACCAGGCTCGCTGCTGTCAGCCTGTCAGTGCAAAGCCCGCTTCAGATCCTCTCTCCCCATCTCTGTGCCCCTCCCCCACTTGTGCTTTACCCAAAAATAAACAAATATTTTAAAAAGAAAAAAAATGTTAAAAAAAAAAAAAAAAAAAACTAGGAGAGGTGAAGTTTGTCCAGATCCACCCCTGCACCACGTGGAAGGTGATCGTTGCACTAGTGTTTTGTCAATGATGATTTGACAGAAAAGGTGAAGGGTTGAATCTTGAACAGCAGCTATGCTGGCTTTTGAAGGAGTATGGGAGACAGAGGGACAGTAAAGGGTACTGAACTTGCACTCTTATCTCTGCTCTCACCATTAAATACACTCACAAATCCCAGAAGTCCCTTCATTTTTCCCTCTACAGGTCACTGCTGCCCACCCCTGTTTGGCTGTTCTCTCCCACTTAGACTCATGTGTCCTTACCTCCTTCTGTTGATCTGTCTGATCTTCTGTCCTCTCTCAAGGTGTATAGTCAATGTGAGCTTTAGAATTACAAAGATCTCCTATGAGCTAGTGTACCTGATCCTCAACTTCCGGCTCTGTCAAATAGTAATAAAACCTACTTCTCAGAGTTATTTTGAGGATTAAACATATATATCCACTGCATGTATTTCTTTTTTTTAGTTTTTTTTTTAAGTTTATTTATTTATTTTTGAGAGAGAGACAGACAGACAGAGAGGGAGTTTGGGAGGGGCAGAAAGAGAGAGACAGAGGATCTGAGGTGGGCTCTGCACTGACAGCAGAGAGCTCGATGTGGGGCTCAAACTCACAAACCAGGAGATCAGGACCTGAGCCAAAGTCAGATGCTTGACCGACTGAGCCACCCAGGCGCCCCACTACTGGATACATTTCTAAGCATATGGTAGGGATTTTGTAAATGTTGGTTACACATTAATCTTTCTCCTTTGACCGTATCCATGTTTTTACCTCTAAAACTTTACTTCTCAAAAACGCAGTCCCAGGACCAGCAATATTGGAAATGCCGAATCTCAGGCCCCACCCCAGACATACTGAATCAGAATCTGCATTTTAACAACATCCTTAGATGCTTTGTATACATGTCAAAGTTTGAGCAGCACTGCTTTAAAGCAAAGGCTGCTGTCTTTATCCTTTTTGTAAAGGGAAAGAACAATGGGCACCACTGGTTTCGTGCTTACCCTGTGTCCGGTGCTGGTTTCTTGACTGCTGTTTCCCTCATTGTCACTCTATGAGGTTGGCACTGTCATGTCCTCTGACCTGTGAGGAAATGGAGATGAAAAGAAGTTAACTGTCCAGCCCAAGAGCAACTAGGAATGGCACAGGTGAGATTCACACTCAAATTTTTTTGTCTTTTTTTGTGCTACATCAAAACCACACAGGCCTACTGGCTTTTATTGCTGGAGAAGAAGACAAAAGTGGGAAAAAAGTAGAAAAGGTACACAAAACAAAACAAAACAAAACAAAAAGAGAGACCTGAAGACATTAAAGATAACCTTGAGTTTCAATGAAATCAGTAGAGAACCACTTTCCGATGACCGGTTCCAGCTGTCCTCAATTCTTTCTCCAGGTTCCTTGCTCTTTATTTGATATTGACATACATTTTGGCACCTGATAAGAGCTGATAAACTATTCCACAAACACGAAGTGGTTATTTACTTTTCAGCCTGTTTAGTGAAATAACATATCAGCTAATTGTGGCATGTGACTGTTTTGCTTTTTTCCTGATTTTTATTTTCAGGTGTGTTTTTTTATCTCAAATAGATTATAAGATTGTGAAGGTAAGACAACCTGCCCCTTCCTTCCTTTCTCCCTCCCTTCCCTCTTTTTACCCTTCCCTCCTTTTACCCTTCCCTCCCTCTCTTCCATCTTTCCTTCTTTCCTTTCTTTCTTTATTCTTAATGGAGAAAATACCATAGTATTTATGTTTCCAGAATGTGAGATGAAATTTAATATCAGGTTTTTAAATAATTTTAGTTCATCTGCAATTAACAGATTACATGTTATTATTAATGATTCTCCTGATTTGAGCAAGGAATCCATGCTGATCAGTATCATTTTAGACCAAGAGATGGTATCTCATATCTTGTCTTTTGCACTAATCTCAATATCTTAAATTTCTTGTTATGTTAATAAACTCCCTTACTATGATTTCTGAAAATAAAAAGGCATGAAAAAATTAACTAATTGAAATATTTTATTTTCCAATATAGGTTTTAATAATTACACCAACGAATCCATATGGATCAAAATAAATAAAATATAAAAATTGACCCATGAAGGTGCCTGATGGTTCAGTTGGTTGAGTGTCTGACTCCTGATTACAGCTCAGGTCATCATCCCAGGGTTGTGGGATCGAGCTCTGCATCAGGCTCTGCATTGAGCACGGAGCCACTTGAGATTCTCTCTCTCTCCTTCTGCCCCTTCTCCCCCCTTCTGTCAACAAAAATAAAAAAATAGGGGTGCCTGGGTGGCTCAGTCAGTTAAGCATTTGGCTTTGGCTCAGGTCATGATCTCACAGTTTGTGAGTTCGAGCCCTGTTTCAAGCTCTGTGCTGACAGCTCAGAGCCTAGAGCCTGCTTCAGATTCTGTGTCTCCCTCTCCCTGCCCCTCCCCTGCTCATGCCTCTGTCTCTCCCTCTCTCTGAAGAGTAAATAAACATTAAAAAAAAATTAAAAAAATAAAATAAAAAAATAAAACTTGACCGATGTAGCCTATACCTTACATTCCTTTGTAATGTTATTTAGCAATAAGAGGTATGGTGAAAACACAAACTGGATTTTTAATCTTTTGGAAGGATCTTTCTTAGAAGCCAATATTTTACCTTTATAATGTTCTTAAACAAGTCTCTTGAAGAGCCCATGATACATACTGTAAATATAGACATATTCCATATTTGAGCTATCTAAACTGTATCAAATTACCAATTTTTCCATACTTTGAATTTTAATTCACTAGAGAGCATTCCCTAACCATTCAGAAGTGGGACGATAACTGCTCCCAGTAATTTTAAAAAACCTCTCCACTCCACTTATTTCTTTAAACTTGTTGAAATATAATTCTGTAAGAGGGAATGATTATCTGAATTTATTTCCTTTGGTCACCAAAACTGTGTCTGTGAAAGTCAGGTGATGCTATCCATCCACTCCAGATACCTATCTATTGTGAGAATGAATTTCAAGTCACAAACAGCTATGCAGGAAATATCACATTTCTTTATTTTCCCTCAACCAACTGAAATCTGACTCTTAGCCCACATCCTGTAGAACAGGCAGAGAATTCACTCACTGTCTTGATTGTCTCTGGCTACAGGACTGTGCAAAGCTTCTGGGGAGATACTGACTGGTCTGATCAGTGATAATGGCCCACCCTGGTTTCTGCTGGCATGCCTGTGTCCCGTCAGCCTGGTCTGAGGGCTTAGCTGCTTCTGGACCATTCCTGGAGAAGCAGAATCTTGGGGGAGTCTTTGGTCCTCTGGGCACAGGGCCTGTCCTCCTTAGGAGCACTATAAATCTTTCCTTCGAAGGTCTTGCCTAGTCCTGTGGACCCAGCTATCAAGCTGTGCCACAGGTCTCAGGAGCTCCACAGAAACCACTGGCTTCTGTCCCCTATCTAATCTCCCAGAATCTCAGCTCACTCTCTCTTTTCTGATTTTAAAAATGCTTTCCTCTCTCTTCTTCCCCTTCAAGACATCCAGGGTTATGTCTTCTGTGGACTTAGGTTTTTTTCAAAAGACCGGAAGACCTTCTGACTCTCTATGTACGTGTTTTCAGCCTGGTAAAAATTCCTGAGCAGCAAGTTACAAAGGATTTTCCTTCTTACGTGAGACTGGAAGAAGAGAAAACAGGAGCAATGGGGAAAACTAGAAAAACAAAATTATCATGACACAGATCTATACCAGTCCCTCAAAGAGGTTTTTACCTTGGTGATTCCATGAAGACAATAAAGGTATTTATGTTTGATTAAATCTACTCTGGAATGAAAACTCTATATACTTTATCGTAAAGTCCATTAAAGATAATATACAATTCTGGTATAGATTTCCAGTGCCTCCTGGAGCTATTTGTAGACCGGATTTAGGTCTGCTATGTGTTCCTTTGTGGCATTTCTCTTTTACTTCATCTCATGGAGGCATTTCAAACTTTATATATACACATACATATGTCATCTTGTTTTTTGTTTCATGGAGTCAATAGTTTATCTTTTTCCTTTGAAGATACAAATTGTAGTCTTTTTGAAATTTATTTTTACCCTGTAGCATTCTCTAGCACAGGAAACTATGTTTTACATATATGCATCTCCAAATAGGTAATTATATTTTAAATTATATTTTAGTTTTGTGTTTCAGGTATATTAACTAAATATCAACATATAGATTGATTTAAAGGTATTTAACTAGATAACTTAAAGGTAAAAATCATTTTAAAAGGAGAATAATATGTTATTTTTCCAGAGTGAACAAATAAATAACAATTTTATGCAAATTATGTGCTCCTGAGATGTATGATAAAGGATTTTATAAGTTATATCCTATTTTAAAAATATTAGGATATGTTGGTAAAACCATCCTTGGAAACTCATTTTGGAGTGAAGAGTTGACTGAGAATTTATCTCTTTACACCATGCTGAGATGGTTAATAATATGGGATCAGAAATCATACTGCAGTGTTTTGAATCCTGCCTTCACAACTTCTATGGGGAATTGAGCAAATTACTCAATCTCTCAGAACCTCCATAAACCTCCATAAAAAGTCGGTAATAATAGTATCTACTTAACAGGGTTAAGAATGAAAAAGTGAAAAAATACAAGTAAAGTACTTAGAACTATGCCTGACATATTTAGTACTTTGTAAACATTAGCTATTATTACTATTTTATATAGAATGAGGAGGTACCACTGTAAATGATTATGGTATGTAATCAATCCCACCAATTACTGATGGGTCACTGTTACTTATTCTTTAGTTAAAAAGTATTGTATATGATATAGTTGACATCTTTGCTTCTTGTAAAATTCCCCACGTGTTATCCAATGTGATTGCCTTGAAGAGCTATTAAGTGTGATCTCAGTCATCAGAGTGGAAAAGCTTTACTACAAATCACATGGAACTCTGCTACGAGACTTTCTGACACACATCTACCTCCTAAACACCTACACACTTACATATACGTGGCAAAGTTACTACTTGCCCAAATGATTGCATGCAAGAACAAGAAATCTGTGTCTCCAAAATAAAATGTTAACTTTTTATGCCAATATACGTACTTATTGTTTTGGGGAACATCATTTGGTAAGCAGGCATTAGAATTTTACAATTGGTTACTGAAGGTACTATATTTTAACTCTGCATCAATCTTTGTAATGTATTTTCTTCCTTCTTTAATATTTGTACTAGTATCAATGGTACCTAACTGCTAATTAAGTACTATTTGACTGACTACCACATGCCTGTGCTTTCTTTGTTTTAACCGGCAACAACCCGATGAGCTGGATACTCGTTATTCCTATTTTTTTAAGTTTATTTATTTTGAGAGAGAGAGAAAATGAGTGAGGGAGGGGCAGAGAGAGAGAGAGAATCCCAAGCAGGCTCTGCCCTGGAAGCACAGAGCCCACTGAGGGGCTTTGAACTTATGAACTGTGAGATTATGACCTGAGCCAAAACCAAGAGTCCACCGCTTAACCAACTGAGCCACCCAGGTGCCCCCTCATCATTCCTGTTTTAGAGATGAGGCACAAAAGTTTGAGTAACTAACTTGCATAAAGTTAACAGCTAGCAAGTGGGGGAGCCAGGACTTGAACCATACAGTTGGCTCTAGCACCAACACACTTTACCGCTATCCCATAGTGTAAACACACTAAGGTATGTATTTGCGAATTAAATGTATAACATTCTACAAAGTGCTGGAGTAGGGTTTGCATTTGCCATGGGGTTGACTTTAAGTCAAGTGAAAATCGTAAGTGTTACTCTGAGACGATGTTATAATGAACTTTTATAACATTTTAACAGAATATTTTATATAGCAATATACCTTATCCAGTTAGCATAGATTTTGTTCTTTAAGTTCTAAGTTGGTTATTTAAAATGAAAAAAAAAAAAAGGTTCTATAATGAAGTTTACTTTGTCAAGGAATGTGCTGAATGAGACTGTGAAAATAATAAAAATGGCACTTTATATTTATCTAGTGTTTTATTTTTAAAATGTTCATAGGTGTTGGCTTTGCTATTATAGGAGGAGCAATTCTTTACTTTGCAAAAAGATCCAGCATTTTCTAAGAACTACATTATCACATTCATTTAACTAATGAATTCCCAGAAGTTTCACAAATACTATGCACTCTCCACTAGCAGTAAAAGGGGAAAAAATATGTCACTGTTACTGGCTTCAGGAATGGTGGGCTGATAGGGAAGAGTTTATTCTCTTGTTAATTTCAAGGAGTTTTTAAAAACCAATGGTGTAGGTGTTACTTACTGGGATTAGTCTCATCCTTTGTTTCATTAATCAGAGCTCCATTTGGTGGAAAATTTTGCCCTGTGAAGCTGAGCCCTGTTGAAAAGTCTTTAAGGTGCTCACTTTGATATCTCAAGCCATCTATGTAGCCTCAAAATGGTTAAAACATCTCTTTATTTGATGCTTGAATTCCCCTTTCAATTATCCTTATCAGAGATCTGTACTCCTGTCCTGTCCTTTCTAGAATAGCTCCACTGACGCGTGGATGCTCATTGCTTCTCAAGGCAGCCCCCAAATCCTTCCTCTGTTCTTTTCTTTCTCCATTATCTCCTCATTTCTTCCCTCTTTCTTTTTACTAGTGCCTTATAATGTCCACCCATTGTTGTTGTTGTTGTTGTTGTTGTTGTTGTTGTTTTTATTTTGAAGGGGGGAGAGAGAGAGAGAGAGAGAGAGCACTTGAGCAGGGGAGGAGCAGAGAGAGGGAGAGAGAATCCCATGGGGCTCCATCTCAAAAACCATAAGGTCATGACCTGAGCAGAGATCAAGAGTTGGATGCTTAATGGACTGAGCCACCCAGGTGCCCCATATCCACTGTTTTTTTATTCTTCCTTCAGGGACACTCAAAACAAATCCATCCCCTCAGACCAATAGTCATACAACTAACTAGAGGCAATGATTACCTTTATTCACATCCCTCCACCCAAGATTAAAGAATTTAATTAATATAATTAAATTAAATTAATTTAATATAATTCTTTATATTAAAGTGGATAGATTCCCTTCAAGCATTCTTTAGAAGCCAATTTTAGCTAAAATTTATTGAGTGCCTACTATGTGCCAGGTACAACACATTTCTAATCCTTACAACCTTGTCAGTTGAGTTAATGATAGCTAATACTCACACAGCCTTTATCATCAACTCATCTAGGTATGATAGACACAAGCCCTTATAATAGTGGTTGACACATAGTAACATTCTATAAATGTTACCTGTTTTTATCTTCTTGTACTTCTGCAAGCATCTGGAGAACTTTTGACTCAACTACAGTGTTCTACATTTATCTTTTTTCCTTTTTTTTTTTTTTTTTTTTTTGCATTTAAACCTGAAAGAATTAACCTGAGGAAGCATTTTGGCTCCTTTTATTAGTTCACTATTTCTCCCAGCTTTGTATTAACCACATATTTTGGTTCTTAAAGTTGTTTGAAAGGATGATCAAGGATCAAGGATGGAAGTCTGCAGTTTTCAAAAACTTCAGGTTATTCTGGGCCAGGATTTCATTTACACAGTTGAGTTCTGTTTCTTCTGTAGGAGGAGCACACTCTCCCACACAAGGAGAAAGGCACCTAAAAGTTGAGTTTCAGCTCTCATAGGAGAACACTAGAAACATAGCTCTAGTTTCCTTTTCATATATTAAAATTCATTTTGGGAAAAAAGCCCCCCCTCCTTTTTTCAGCTCAGTGAACCAGAAGGGGAGTTGATGCCCTTGGTGATCAGGTGTGGGGTAGCTGGTGTCAGCTGTCATCATAGCCTGAGAACTGGTTAATGTAAGCATAGGATACTATATCTTAACACACCATTACTCTTTTGCTCTACAAGCAACAGCTCGGATATTCTGGCCAATCTCCTTGGATTCACACTTCTTTGAACAGGGAAGGGCTCATGGAACTGGTGTGGGTGGTTAGACAAACCTTGGCAGTTGGGACACCTGTGGCTGCTGATCTGGAATTCTCCCCTTTGGGAAGGGAGGTGCTCTGCAGTGAAGAGTGCCTGGGCAGATTTAGGGAGTATAAGAAGAAACCGGCTAGAAGGAGATGTAGGATTTGGTTTCTGGGTGTCACACTGCCTGCCCCACCCCAATCTCAAGAGGAGTTGGAAGTTTTCTTACCCTGAATATGACCATGTCAGTTCCCCAACTCCTGCTTTTCTCTTTGGCTTCCACCTTAAAACTTCAGCCTGACATAGAGTGCATTCAGCTGCCTTCCAAGGCACACAAGTTTACCTCTGTTCACAAAATGTCAGAGCCAGAAGCAGAGCTGGGAATGTATTTAGTGAAGATATAAGATGTATTTAGATGGTTCACTGTCACTTCCATGGGTAAAGTTATTGCTAGCCATACCAGTTTAGGAAATGAAGTAGCTTCTAAGAATATTCCTGTTAACCTCTGTGATGACTCACTCCCTGAACTCTCCACCCAGAAGTCCAAGGCCAGATTCTTATCATGAGATGTGTGTGCTCCACAGACAACAGTACCATAGGCTGTGTGTTGTGGAGGACCAACAAGTTTTAAAATATAAAGAGCCAGAAGCTAGTCTGTGGAAAAAAATTTCTAAATACTATACGTCATAAATAGAAAAACGTTTGATGATAGGGCTTTCCCCAAATTTGGCAGCATCTGAAATATTTATATGACATTACCAAATATAAGCTGTGAAGCTGAAATAAGTCTTGTGATGTATCTGTGATAAAAAGCAAAAAGCCTCAGGATAGAAGAAATACTACATTATCTTTCTGTTTTTTAGTAAAAGTACTACAAAATAATCATCAAATGAAGAGCTGACCAAAGAGTACACGGCCCAAAATGTACCACGCAGGTATTATAGAGAGGTTCCAGGCAGTTAATTAATTAAAATATTGTTGCTTTTTGGATCTTGTGATGTTGCAACATGTCAACTTTTCAAAATTTGTAATTAGTTGTAATTTATCTTCTCATTCTAAATATATATTTATATTTGTACCTAGTTTTTCTGTCTTCACCAATCTTTTGGGTAATGCCCATTATCTGACAATAGACATTATCTCCTACCTCTGAGTTTTGAGTGATACCTATTTGGTCAGGCTTATAGTCAATAAGTGTTAATTGAGTGAATAAAATAATAAATGGCTGCAATCTGGATGGTTAAGTGGATCAAAAAAAGGTTGGGCTAATCTTGGTTTTGGAATGTGAAAGAGTGATGGGGTAGTGGCATTAGCAAAAATGGAGACACAGGAAGACTATGGAGTTATCAGAGGATAACAAATCGCTAAGATAGGTTCAAAAAATCATAACTATATGAGGTAACAGATATGTTAACTAACCTTTTGCAGTAATCATTTTGCACTACATACCTGTATAAAATCACTATGCTGTACATCTTAAACTTAAACAATATTTATTATATGTCAATTATATCTCAGTAAAGCTGGGAAAAAAGATTGGCTCAAGGGAAAGCCTTGTACTGAATAAGAGATGAAAAAATAGGAAAGGAAGTTTTAGACCACATTAGGGGACAAGAGTCTAGAATGTCAGACTAAGGGAATTTTACCATATTACACAGTCATGAGAGAGTGTATTGCACATCTGTTGCCTTTGCCCACCCCCTCATCTTGCATAGTACCTTATTTTCTAAAGGAACCATGCTTTTCCCGTTCTGAATCTATGGAGGCTGGCTGGATTGGCAACACCCTGGGCTCTAAGGTTTCTCTCAGTGTTAGGACTTCTGTTGGAGAACTGAGAAAGCATATTCCCTTTCTGCTAGTCATTCTACATTTCTTCGGTAGAAACCTGTAGAAGGTGGTGGCTATTTTGTCAAACTTAGGAAGAGTGTGCTTGACAACACAGCCAACCTATAGCCAAGACATGGAGGTAGAAAGATTCCTAATGACGATGCTTCAGTATCTTAGATCCAAGCATGTTTGAAAGTAGGCACCCATGGCCTTTTTTGGTTGGATGTGTGCCAATACATTTCTTTTTTCTTTTTTCCAATACATTTCTTTTTAATTTGTCAGTTTGAACTGAGTTTTTAACTTGCAATTGAAAGGCAACAAATGTTTGTGAGCAGGGTTTATGAAGATTAGTAGCAGACAGGGTACAGAAATCAAAGATGTTGGCAGTGGAAATAGAAAGGGAAGAAAAGAAAAGTATGGAGGAATAAAAGGTGGCTCAGTCAGTTAAACATCTGACTCTTGGTTTTGGCTCAGGTTATGAGATCTCCTGGTTTGTGGGATTGAGCCCTGTGTCAGGCTCTGTGCTGACAGTGTGGAGTTTCCTGGGATTCTCTTTCTCCCTCTCTCTGTGCCTCTCCCCTGCTTTCACGCACTCTCTTTCTCTTAAAATAAATAAATAAATAAATAAGAAGAGGGCTTGGTAACTAGAACAGGAAGAGGAAGCAAACATGACTGGAAATTTGAGACTAAGTGAATAAGGGTACCATGGGCAGAAATTTGTGAGTCAGAAAGAATACCATATTCCCTCAGGGGTAAATACACTTATTCTTAGCTTTAAGTTTGAGCTGATGATAGGAAAATCAAGTGGAAATATTTAGGAGATAGTTAAAATGTAGAATTAAACCTAGGGAGAAACCTCAGGATCCACGGTATAAAAAGTGAATGTGCTGCTAAAGTGGAACCATGTGACGGGCTGCAGGGATAGGGAAGTCTGAAACAGTAGAATCAGCAATGGGCTGATGGACAGCGATGTCAAGGGCAACAACGCTAGGAACAAATGATGCCTTTTCTCCCTGCTGGACATCTAGTCTCCACCCGCAGCTGTTGAAGAAGTGAGGTTTGTGAAACAGGGACATGCCACTTGGGTAGGCACAGCTGCTTACGAGTGCCCCGCAAGGCTAGAATCAAGCAGTTGAAGACCTGAGGGTATGGAGGAGATTTCTGGGGGTGTGGTAAGAAAATGGTGAGTACAAGGAAAACAGAGACAAGAGCACTGATTAGAAAACTGTCTTGGAATTCAAAGAGAACCTTTGAAAAAGGGGATGGTTAGCAGTGGAGAATGGCAGAGACAAGGTGAACACCACTGGAGAATGTAGATTCACGGAACTCCGGAGGTGGAACTAGATTAAATTGAGTGGTTGATACCCAAGTGGAAACAGCAGCTGGAAACCAGAAGTTTGGCAGAGAAAGGAAGATCAGGAACAGGGTAGTTTACTAATGGAGCAGTTTAGTCAAGGTCTTTTGTTTGCTTTGTTTTATGACTAGGACAGAGGAGGCTTGTTTCAGAGGGTAGACGGAAGTGAAGGGCCAGGGAATTGGAGGGGAGTGAAGATGCCAGAGAGAGAGGGTTCTGCTGAATAAGGAGGAGGCAAGAATGACAGTGGCAGAAAGAACAAATGGGAAAGGAAGCAATACGTCCCCCATCTGAGCCTGGTGGAGAGGATGAAAGAAAGGGTGTAAAGAGAGATGCTTGCAGGCAGAATGGAGAGGAGACGAGGCATCTATCCTGTGTTTCCAGGATCGATAAGACAGTAACATGAGGTGTCTGCTGCATTCAACAGGGGCTGTGAGTTGAGTTACAGTGGGGATGTCCAAATTGTTTCTCTCCCCATGAGACTTCACAGAAGATTATGTTACTGTAAACCAATGTTTGAGCTAGGAAAAAAATAAAAAATAAAAGGAAACACAGTCTGCCACATACTTTAGCTTTGTAGCTTTCAGTGAAAATGGGGCAATTGTCTGTCTTGTCATGACAAGAAGCAGACAATGCAATCTCATCATGCCATGATACATAACCACTTGTTGTCACTTATGTAAAGCAAAAGTACAGATGTAATTGGAAGTGACATACATTTCATAACTGTGTGCTGTGAAATATGGACTCCTTTTTCTGGGAGGATCCCAGAGAAGCCAATTATCAAGTTTGGTGGCTATGGCTTACTTTGGTGAGTAATAATTCATGACAACAAGACGGAAGACTTGCTATGAATCAGAGGCAGAGCCAGGAGGTAATCCATCCTTGGTTCTTACTATCAGATCAAACTACCCAACACCAGAAGAGCTGGTGAAACCTGCTGGGCAGGAGCCAGTCATCGTGCCTTGTCTGATAAAAGTTACTGCATTCCCATACCCCCCACCCCCACCCCATCTCTCCCTGACAAAACCAGGCTTTTCTTCAAGCCAACACCCTCTGCCCTGAAAAAGTAGCTTGTGCCGATAATGTAATGGTGGTGATAGCCCCTACCCAAATTCTCCTTTTTTAGAACCAATCATTTGTCATACAAGCCCCTCTAACCCTGTCCCTTCCTGGCACTGTGCTCCTGGACACATCCCTCCTTCTGGCTATGTAAGAATATAAAAAGCACAAGTTGGTGGCAGAACTGGGAGGGCAGGTGAGTGAAGTGGGACAGGACTCTCTTATTAAGACTTGCTTACCTAATGACACTTAATTCAAAGAAGTGTGAGCCCAAGGAAATTGGCTAGAAAGTCCAAGCTGATGCTTGTAGGGCAAAAGGGTGTGGGAACACATTTTTTTCTTGCAAAATAAGTAGCTGGAACCATGTCAGTATTATAGACTATTGATGACATAATGGAGTTAGATTATATGACTATGACAGATGAGATTCCCCAGAGTCAAGGGAACCTAATAAGTGTACAACTTGTGGCTCTTTGGTAGGATGAGACAACATTTTCAAATGGGTGTTTGAAAATGTGAGGGGGTGTTTTTGGTGGTCACAATTATTGGGGGTTCCCCTGGTGTTTAGTGGGGGTAGGGGGCAGGGATACCGATGTCCTGTACTGACTGTACAGATTGCACAGCACAAAAAATGATCTCACCAAACATTCTGATATCACCCTGTTGAAACACTGAGTCATGGATACCAGAGAATGCTCATTCATGGCATTAGACTTCACAGCTTTTAATTTAATGGATCAGTTCTTTGAAAACAGAATCCAATTAAGTTGGGTGTTTTAGACATTGATTAATTTCAATGGCATTTTCAAATATAAAGGATGGGTACCAAGGGATGGACCTTCAGTTGGTGGAGAATGAATAAAGTTGTTTGCATCTTCAAAATAAGCTATAAATGGAACGAGGGGTGGGGAATTAGTGTTAATTGGGTATAGAGTTCAATTTTGTAAGATAAAAAGTTCTAGAGACCTGTGGCATAACAGCATGAATATACTTAGCACTACTGAACTTAAAAAAGGTTAAGATGGTAAATTTAATGTTATTATTTTTTTACCATAAAAAAGAACATCAGCAAAATAGTAAGGAAAAAGATATAAATGGCTTGGGAATTTCTCAGACCCCTCATTTTAAACCTTTGAGACAAAACTTCCATCTAGAAGGGTGAGATGCAGGCAAGTCAAGGAGTAGGAGAAGTTTGTATTTAGGGTCCTGAGCATCAGCCTCTTGACCAGGAGGAATCTTCTCTGCCATAATTCTTAGCCTGGTACAGTGTGTTATAGTAGAGCAATCCTTTGCACTTCTACTGTCTCATTCATCATCTTTGATTCCTCCCTTCCCTTCGTGCATGACCTGTCCTTCACCATCCAGCCTCAACCAAGGCTCAGCCATCATTATCTCTCTGTTGAAGTCAGCAAGAGCCTTCAATCTAGTCTCCTGGGTTTCTGCTGCCTCTTTCCTCCACCCTGATCCATTCTCCACAAACCAGCCATAAAGACTTTTAAAAATTATTCAGATCATGTCAACCTTAGCTCGAAACCCTCTAATACCCCCCTCCTTTGGATTTAAAGTAAAAACAACCACTTTACATGCATCGCTCCTTCCTCATTTCTATCTCTTGACGCTTGCTCACTGTTCTCCAGCCACACTGACCTTCCTTTGCTTCCTTGGACATGCTCAGCTCATTTCTACCTTGGGACCTTTGCACTTACTGTTCCCTTTTCCTGGAAAGCTTAAATGGATGCCTGCTTCTCATACTTTAAGTCTCTGATTGAATGTCACCTTTTCCAGATTCCTTCCTGGTCCTCCCGCCCCCCACTCTCATCTAAAATAGCCTCCCTCAAAAAAAAAAAATAGCCTCCCTCCTTGAGTCGCTTACTCTTGTTTACTGCAGACACAATACTTATCTCAACCTGAAATTATCCTGTTTATTTGTTCACATTTTTGTTGTTTGTTTTCTTCCATTAGAATATAAGCTTTGTGAAGGCAGGGTCTTACCTATTTTGTTCACCATTTCATTACTGGCATTCAGAACAGTCCCTTTCACACATTAGACATTCCACAAGTATTTGTTCAATGGTAAAACAAATGGATGAATAAATTTGATTTTCCTAACAGTTCTGTGAGACAGGCAAAGAAAATATTCTCAATCTTATTTTACGAGTATATTTTACAGAGTATCTGTACTTGCCAAGGTCACATCAGTGGTGGAGCCAGGGTGGAGTCAAAACACAGAACCAGACATATAAATAGAGAACAAACTGGTGGTTTTCAGAGGGGAAGGAGGTGGGAGGATGGGCAAAATGGTTGAAGGGGAGTGAAAGATACATGTTTCCAATGATGGAATGAATAAGTCATGGGAGTAAAAGGCAAACATAAAGAAAATGGTCAATGATATTATGATAGCATTGTATGGTGACAAATGGTAGCTACATTGTACGGTGACAAATAGTAGCATAGCATAATATACAAACTTATCAAATCACTATGTCTTACACCTGAAACAAATGTAACATTTTGTGTCAAGTACACTCAAACATTAAAAAAGTGAATAAAAATCTCTTTAAAAAATTTTTTTTAATGTTTCATTTATTTTTGAGAGAGAGACAGAGACAGAGCATGAGCGGGGGAGGGGCAGAGAGACAGACAGACAGACAGAATCTGAAACAGGTTTCAGGCTCTGAGCTGTCAGCACAAGGCCCAATGTGGGGCCCCAACTCGGGAACGAGATCATGACCTAGGCTAAAGTCTGATGCTTAACCAATTGAGCCACCCAGGCGCCCCTTTTTAACGTTTATTTATTTCTGAGAGAGACAGAGTGCGATCAGGGGAGGGGCAGAGAGAGAGGGAGACACAGAATCTGAAGCAGGCTCCAGGCTCTGAGCTGTCAGCAGAGTCTGATGTGGGGCTCGAACTCATGAACCCTGAGATCATGACCTGAGCCAAAGTCAGTTGCTTAACGAACTGAGCCATCCAGGTGCTCCCCAAAAAGTGGTTTTCAAGTGGCTTTTGTAAGGAGCACCTGGGTGGCTCAGAAGGTTAAGCGTCCAACTTTGGCTCAGGTCATGATCTCACAGTTTGTGAGTTCCAGCCGTGTCAGGCTCTGTGCTGACAGCTCAGAGCCTGGAGCCTGCTTTGGATTCTGTGTCTCCCTCTCTCTGCCTCTCCCCTATTCGTACTCTGTTTGTCTTTCTGTCTGTCTCTCTCAAAAATAAGTAAACATTAAAAAAAATCTAAAGTGGCTTTTGTAAATATGAAATATAGGGGAAATATGCTTTTTAAATATAAGACAATGTACAATATATAATATTCTGATAAACTTGTAAAAATATAAAATACACAGTTCTAAATAAATATATTAATTATCATTGAATATTGGTACCTAGAAGAGAATAAAACATCACAAACTAGTAAATTAAGTCCCCTACCCCATGTGTTGTATTGTAAAAGCAAATAATGAGGCTATATTTTATTAAATTTAGTAAATCCTAGTACTAAAAAGAGAATTACGATACAAAATACATTATAATAACTTCCTGCATAGTTTATACAGACAGATTAAATATTTCAATAAAAATGGGCACAAAGCAAATAACAACATAACACACATTTCAAAAGACTTCTATAAAGGAGTCACAACACATATAAATAGCCAAACAAATATCTCAGTAATAACTACCACAAAATACAGGGGCATTGGGTGGGAAGGAATGCCAATATCATGGTCATGTGCGCAGTTAAATCAAATAGTGTGTTCACTATCAACTCAATGCTTCTCGTTTTGTTTTCAAGTCTTTAAATTTTCTTGGTTGTTGCAACTTCTGACCCATTTGTGGTCCAGGAGAAAAAACAATCTTGTTAGTGTGGTCATGCTGTGAGAACCAGCTTCTCTCTTTAGCTCAGACAAGCCATGGAGAAGGGGTAACTTACAAAGACATTACAGAGAACCTTCTCACTCAGGGAGGAAGGCTTGGGACATCCCAAAAGCCAGACAAACCCAGGAGCTGCTTGTTCCTGACAGAAAACATCAATTAGACTCAATGAGGGTAGACAGTGGATGCTATTTTGTGACTGAATAATTCTATACAATATAGAAATAAAGATTTGACCTAATCCCCACCCCAGCTTCAGGGCATGTTCTTCATGACCAAAGTTTATTCTATAGTTTATTCCTCAGTTCAGGATCTTTTTAAACACATATTAACTATGGAAATCAGAACATTTAGGAAGGAGCTAGGCAAATGTGCCCTGGGACCAGGGAGTGGCATGGGCATGGGATCTGGGAGGGTTCTGTTTAGCCACCTGGAAGATTTTATAGAGTCACCTGAGATTCCTAGCTACAGAAGTAGTAATCTTTAACTACCTTAAGGCATTTCTAACCATTGCTGTGGTTTCTTAGATGTCAATGAATAAGTCTTGGTCTATAGCAGTGGCTTTGTATCTCAATAGTAATGTGCATGACAGTAGTTTTCTAGGTGTACTTGAGTTCCTACAATGATGCAATAATTGCAAACTGACCCATCTGAATATGGAAAGAAAACATTAAAACCTCTTTTGGAGATCCACAGCCAATACCTGTCACTCAGCTCCTAATAGAGTGCTCTTTCCACTTCTAAACCCTCTAACATCTGTTCCTCATGATAATAAATTAATTTCTCACACACATTGCTCCCTGCCACACCACTGAAGGCCAAACATTTGAAACCTTAAGCCCAATTTGCTGAGCGTGTCTGTTTCTCCTGTTTTACTCCAGTCCACACATTGATCTTCTATCACGCTTTTGTTTCATCCTACCTTCCAGACTATGTCTCCTTGCTGCTAACTACTTAAACTTTTTGGAATGACTTTCAAACCCTCCAAAATCTATACTAACAGCTACAGTTTAGCAGGTACTTTCTGTTTGTCAAGTGCCACAGCAAGAGATTTATACATATTAATTCATTTGATATATTTACCAACTCTATACACACTAATATTACTGCGATCAGTCCCACTTTATAAAGGGGGACAGATGCAAAGCTAGCCACATACCTAGTGAGTGGCAGAGCCAGGGTGTGAACCCATGCAGTCTGCCTCTGGAACTTTGCAGGTTCCATAATCTCATGTTGGTATGACTCTACCTGTTAAAATCCATCATACAACACCCACCACCATCTCCACCCTATCCTAAAATCCAGATGGAATCACAAAGAAGCAACTAGCTTGGTTTTTCTCTCATTACTGGCCTACATCTTAGACATCCAATAATTTGTGTGTGTGCCAAAGACAAATGTAGGACATTTTCAGTTTTTTTCTCACCATCTGGCCTCCTAAAGAAGTGCTTAGGGTCACTTAGACCTTGTGGCCAAGTCATTGGAGAAGTTGACATTGAAGCTGTCAACTTCTAGACTAGCTGTCAACTAGACTACTCCTAGTCTCCACATCTCTCTTGCCCTGTTGTTACCCATGGTACAAGGCATGGTATATGCTCCTTGGAACACATGCCCAGTGAGTCCCCAAGTCACAAGGCTTTTATTTATTTCCTTAGCATGAGCTTGCTTATTGGCCCATTCTGTACTGCCTTTCTACACAATGGACAAGACTTCTTAAATTAACTTGAACTAAATGCAACAAAATGCTAATGGTTAAATTTTGGAGGGTTTCTTTTCTTTTCCTTTTTAAAACTTAAAAAACTTTAAATTGTGATAATATTACGAAAACTGGTCTGGATCACCTGCCAGAAGAACCAAGCAGCACTCGGAGATCTTGGAAGGAAGGAGGTTTATTTTACACTGGTGGGCTCAGAGGAGATCATTCTCCAGAGATCTGAGTGCCGAATGCAGGTGGGAGGGGTAATTTATAGCGTCATCTTCCGCATTCGTGACAGCTTTTGCATGCATGGTAAACAGGGCAGGAAGAACCTGGAAGAGGAGTCTCTATGTTGGGAACTAGAGCTTGTTTTAGTCCCGTTGGCCATCTTATGGTGCAGAACTTTACTTATTTTCCCAACAGTAGTAATTCGGTGCCTGAGGCAAGCAGGGTGGGAACAAGAATTTGGAAGGGAAGTCTTCAGGCAGGGACTGAAATTCCCTTCTCAGTCCAGTTGGCCATCATATAACAGATTTTTCCCTAACAATAAAATTACACATAACAGAATATCTGAAGAAGATGGCGGTGTAGGAGGACGCAGGGCTCACCACATCCTGCTGATCACTTTGATTCCACTCACATCAACCTAAATAACCCAGAAAACTGCCGGAAGACTAGCAGAATGGATTCTCTGGAGCCAAGTGTAGACAAGAGGCCCATGGAAGAGGGTAGAAAGGGTGGAGAGGCGGTGCGTGCTCTGCGGACTGGTGGGAGGGAGCTGGGCAGTGGAGGGGCAGCCCGCTGGGCAAGGGAGAGCCCCCGAGTCTGGCTTGCAAAAGTGGAGGGGCCAGACTGCATGAGTTCTGACAGCCAGTGGGACTTAACACCTGGAATGTTAAAAGTCAACAGCTCTGCTTGCATCTGTTGGGCGAGAGGATGCTGGGAGGGAGAGTTGTTGAACCTGGGAAGACAGGGCTCAGTTCAGTGGGGGAACAAAGGTGCTGGCAAGTGCCATCTCCCTCTCCCATCCCCCAGTTGAAATTCCAAAGGGAACAAGTTCCTGTCACTGAACTTGCTTGCACCATGCAAACGCCCAGCACTGTGCTCCTGTGGATCCATCCCTCCGATGGGTCTGCCTCCCTCCCGGTGCTGCAGGGACCCTCCTGCAGGGGACCACCAATGGCAAAGCGAGCTAAGCCTACCCCTCCTGCTCCTGTGCACCTTGTGGATCCACCCCGGCTAATACGCCCTTGGCCAGATCCCATCGAAGCAGCACCACAAGCCTGGCAGTGTGCAAGCAGCCCAGATGGGCCACACCACTCCACAGTGAGTCCTGCCCCTGGGAGAGGGGAAGATAAGGTACACACCAGTCTGACTGTGGCCCCAGCGGTGGGCTGGGGGCAGACATCAAGTCTGACTGTGGCCCCGCCCACCAACACAAGTTACTCCAGACAGCACAGGGGAAGTGCCCTGCAGTTTGGAGCTACTGCAGGGATTAGCCAAAACGATGAAACAGAAGAATTCTCCTCAAGAGAAACTCTAGGAAGTAGCAACAGCTAATGGATTGATCAAAACCAACTTAAGCAATATAATGGAACAAGAGTTTAGAATAATAGTCATAAAATTAATTGCTGGGCTTGAAAAAAGCTTAGACGACAGCAGAGAATGTATTGCTACAGAGATCAAGGGACTAAAAAATAGTCATGAGGACTTAAAAAATGCTATAAATGAGGTACAAACAAAATGGAGGTGGCCATAGCATGGATTGAAGAGGCAGAGGAGAGAATAGGTGAATTAGAAGATAAAATTATGGAAAAAGGAAGCTGAGAAAAAGAGAGATAGAGGAAATCCAGGAGTATGAGGGGAGAATTAGAGAGCTAAGTGATGCAATCAAATGGAACAATAGCCGTATCATAGGAATTCCAGAAGAAGAAGAGAGAGAGAAAGGGGCTGAAGGTGTACTTGAACAAATCATAGCTGAGAACTTCCCTGATCTGGGGAAGGAAACAGGCATTGAAATCCAAGAGGCACAGAGAACTCCCTTCAAATGTAACTTGAATTGATCTGCACGATATATCATAGTGAAACTGGCAAAATACAAGGATAAAGAGAAAATTCTGAAAGCAGCTAGGGATAAACGGGCCATAACAAACAAAGGTAGACACATAAGGGTAGTAGCAGACCTATCTATTGAAACTTGGCAGGCTAGAAAGGAATGACAGGAAATCTTCAATGTGATGAACAGAAAAAATGTGCAGTCAAGAATCCTTTATCCAGCAAGTCGGTCATTCAGAATAGAAAGAGAGATAAAGGTTTTCCCAAACAAACAAAAACTGAAGGAATTCATCACCACTAAACCAGGCCTGCAAGAGATCCTAAGGGGACTCTGTGAGTGAAATGTTGCAAGGACCACAAAGTACCAGAGACATCACTACAAGCATGAAACCTACAGATATCACAATGACTCCAAACCCATATCTTTCAATAATAACACTGAATGTAAATGGACTAAATGTGCCAACCAAAAGGCATAGGGTATCAGAATAGATAAAAAAAAAAAAAGACCCATCTATTTGCTGTCTACAAGAGACTCATTTTAGACCTGAGGACACCTTCAGATTGAAAGTGAGGGGATGAAGAAATATCTGTCATGCTACTGGAAGTCAAAAGAAAGCTGGAGTAGCCATACTTACATCAGACAAACTAGACTTTAAAGGTCGTAACAAGAGATGAAGAAGGGCATTATATAATAATTACAGGGTCTATCCATCTGGAAGAGCTAACAATTATAAATGTCTATGCACTGAATACGGAAGCCCCCAAATATATAAAAAAATCACAAACATAAGCAATCTTGTTGATAAGAATATGGTAATTGCAGGGGACTTTAATACTCCATTTACAACAATAGATAGATCATCTAGACACAGAATCAATAAAGAAACAAGGGCCCTGAATGATACATTGGATCAGATGGACTTGACAGATATAGTTAGAACTCTGCATCCCAAAGCAACAGAATATACTTTCTTCTCGAGTGCACATGGAACATTCTCCAGGATAGATCACATACTGGGTCACAAAACAGCCTTTAATAAGTATAAAAGAATTGAGATAAAACCATGCACACTTTCAGACCACAATGCTATGAAACTTAAAATCAACCACAGGAAAAAGTCTGGAAAACCTTCAAAAGCATGGAGGTTAAAGAACACCCTACTAAAGAATGAATGGGTCAACCAGGCAATTAGAGAAGAAATTAAAAAATATATGGAAACAAATGAAAATGAAAATACAACCATCCAAACGCTTTGGGATGCAGCAAAGGCAGTCCTGAGAGGAAAATACATTGCAATCCAGGCCTATCTCAAGAAACAAGAAAAATCCCAAATACGAAATCTAACAGAACACCTAAAGGAAATAGAAGCAGAACAGCAAAGACACCCTAAGGCCAGCAGAAGAGAAATAATAAAGATCAGAGCAGAAATAAACAATATAGAATCTAAAAAAACAGTAGAGCAGATCAATGAAACCAAGAGTTGGTTTTTTGAAAAAATAAACAAAATTGATAAACCTTTAGCTAGGCTTCTCAAAAAGAAAAGGGAGAGGACACAAAGAGATAAAATCATGAATGAAAATGGAATTATTACAACCAATCCCTCAGAAATACAAGCAATTATCAGGAAATACTATGAAAAATTATTTGCCAACAAACTGGACAACCTGGAAGAAATGGACAAATTCCTAAGCACCCACACACTTCCCAAACTCAAACAGGAAGAAATAGAAAATTTGAACACACCCATAACCAGCGAAGAAATTGAATCAGTTATCAAAAATCTCCCAACAAATAAGAGTCCAGGACCCGATGGCTTCCCTGGGGAATTCTACCAGGTATTTAGAGCAGAGATAATACCTACCCTTCTCAAGCTGTTCCAAAACATAGAAAGGGAAAGAAAACTTCCAGACTCATTCTATGAAGCAAGCATTACTTTGATTCCCAAACCAGACAGAAACCCAGCAAAAAAAAAAAAAAAAAAAAAAAAAAAGAGAACTACAGGCCAATATCTCTGATGAATATGGATGCAAAAATTCTCAACAAGATTCTAGCAAATCGAATTCAACAGCATATAAAAAGAATGATTCACCATGATCGAGTGGGATTCATTCCTGGGCTGCAGGGCTGGTTCAATATTCACAAATCAATCAATGTGATACATCACATTAATAAAAGAAAAGATAAGAACCATATGATCCTGTCAATCGATGCAGAAAAAGCATTTGACAAAATTCAGCATCCTTTCTTAATAAAAGCCCTCGAGAAAGTAGGGATAGATGGAACATACTTAAACATCATAAAAGCCATTTATGAAAAGCCCACAGCTAATATCATCCTCAATGGGGAAAAACTGAGAGCTTTCCCCCTGAGATCAGGAACATGACAGGGATGTCCACTCTCACCACTGTTGTTTAACATAGTGTTGGAAGTGCTAGCATCAGCAATCAGACAACAAAAGGAAATCAAAGGCATCAAAATAGGCAAAGATGAAGTTAAGCTTTCACTTTTTGCAGATGACATGATATTATACATAGAAAACCCAACAGAATCCACCAAAAGTCTGCTAGAACTGATACATGAATTCAGCAAAGTCGCGGGATACAAATTTAATGTACAGAAATCAGTTGCATTCTTATACACTAATAATGAAGCAACAGAAAGACCTATAAAGAAACTGATCCCATTCACAATTGCATTAAGGATTATAAAATACCTAGGAATAAACCTAGCCAAAGATGCAAAAGATCTGTATGCTGAAAACTATAGAAAGCTTATGAAGGAAATTGAAGAAGATATAAAGAAATGGAAAAACATTCCATGCTCATGGACTGGAAGAATAAATATTGTTAAAATGTCAATACTACCGAAAACTATCTACACATTCATTGCAATCCCAATCAAAATTGCACCAGCATTCTTCTCAAAGCTAGAACAAGCAATCCTAAAATTTGTATGGAACCACAAAAGACCCCAAATAGCCAAACTAATATTGAAGAAGAAGATCAAAGCGGGAGGCATCACAATCCCAGACTTTAGCCTCTACTACAAAGCTGTAATCATCAAGACAGCTTGGTATTGGCACAAAAACAGACACATAGACCAATGGAATAGAATAGAGACTCCAGAATTGAACCCACAAAAGTATGACCAACTAATCTTTGACAAAGCAGGAAAGAATATCCAATGGAAAAAAGACAGTCTCTTTAGCAAATGGTGCTGGGAGAACTGGACAGCAACATGCAGAAGAATGAAACTGGACCACTTTCTTACACCATTCACAAAAATAAACTCAAAATGGATGAAGGATCTGAATGTGAGACAGGAAACTATCAAAACCCTAGAGGAGAAAGCAGGAAAAAACCTCTCTGACCTCGGCTGCAGCAATTTATTACTTGACACATCTCCAAAGGCAAGGGAATAAAAGAAAAAATGAACTATTGGGACCTCATGAAGATAAAAAGCTTCTGCACTGCAAAGGAAACAATCAACAAAACTATAAGGCAACCGAAGGAATGGGAAAAGATTTTTGCAAATGACATATCGGACAAAGGGCTAGTATCCAAAATTTGTAAAGAACTCACCAAACTCCACACCTGAAAAACAAATAATCCAGTGAAGAAATGGGCAGGAGACATGAATAGACACTTCTCTGAAGAAGACATCCAGATGACCAACAGACACACGAAAAGATGCTCAATGTCACTCCTCATCGGAGAAATACAAATCAAAACCACACTGAGATATCACCTCACGCCAGTCAGGGTGGCTAAAATGAACAAATCAGGGGACTATAGATGCTGGCGAGGATGTGGAGAAATGGGAACCCTCTTGCACTGTTGGTGGGAATGCAAACTGGTGCAGCCGCTCTGGAAAACAGTGTGGAGGTTCCTCAAAAAATTAAAAATAGATCTACCCTATGACCCAGAAATAGCACTGCTAGGAATTTACCCAAGGGATACAGGAGTGCTGATGCATAGGGGCACTTGTACCCCAATGTTAATAGCAGCACTCTCAACAATAGCCAAATTATGGAAAGAGCCTAAATGTCCATCAACTGATGAATGGATAAAGAAATTGTGGTTTAAATACACAATGGAATACTATGTGGCAATGAGAAAGAATGAAATATGGCCTTTTGGGGCGCCTGGGTGGCGCAGTCGGTTGAGCGTCCGACTTCAGCCAGGTCACGATCTTGCGGTCTGTGAGTTCGAGCCCCGCGTCGGGCTCTGGGCTGATGGCTCAGAGCCTGGAGCCTGTTTCCGATTCTGTGTCTCCCTCTCTCTCTGCCCCTCCCCCGTTCATGCTCTGTCTCTCTCTGTCCCAAAAATAAATAAACGTTGAAAAAAAAAATTTAAAAAAAAAAAAAAGAAATATGGCCTTTTGTAGCAATGTGGATGGAACTGGAGAGTGTTATGCTAAGTGAAATAAGTCATACAGAGAAAGACAGATACCATATGTTTTCACTCCTATGTGGATCCCGAGAAACTTAACAGAAGACCATGGGGGAGGGGGAGGGGGAAAAAAAGAGTTATAGAGAGGGAAGGAGGCAAACCATGAGAGACTTCTAAAAACTGAGAATAAACTGAGGGTTGATGGGGCGGTGGGAGGGAGGGGAAAGTGGGTGATGGGCTTTGAGGAGGGCACCTGTTGGGATGAGCCTTGGGTGTTGTATGGCAACTAATTTGACAATAAATTTCATATTAAAAAAATACACAAAACATAAAATTTACCATTTTAACCATTTTTAAATGTATAGTTTAGTACTGTTAAGTATATTCACATTGTTATACAACATATCTCCAATAGCTAAACACTGTTGAAAAAATGAAGCTCTGGTGGATATCATTGTTTTGTTAGAGAAGAATAAAATACCCAAATGCTGTGAATGTTGCCAACGTTGGTACTTCTGCCAATATTGGTACAATATTGGTACTTCTGACAGAAAGAGGGAATTTGGGAGGTTGACGTATTGGGAGGGGTTAATGGTTATCTCTGGGTTGTGGTATTATGGATGATCATCTTCTTTTAGTATTTAAAATTTGATGGCTTCCCTACACTGTGTATGTACTATTTTTGTTTACTAGAAATGAAACCAAAGAAACAAAGGGAAAACAGCACAGCTTCCTAGCAGGTGTCAAACATGTGTGCCCTAGTTTAATACTATCAGTACAACCAAAGGTTGCTTTTAGGCAAACTTGTAGAGGAACTTTCCTGGTCTCACCCAAGATTAAGCAATTTCAGAACTTTGGGCACAGAAAATTCAAGGAAGCTGCTGAAAGCTGAGTTTCCTCTGGGGGATGCCCAAATTAACTTGGAAGCTCTTTCTGTATACTAGACTAGCTATACAGCTATATAGCTCGACTTTCTAGCTGGTCTGGAACACCATGTCCCATGTGTAGAACCACAGATTAAAATATCCTTTGGCGCCACCTTATGCTAATCAAATGAATTGCACCTACCTCGTGTGGTTTCATTCTAGTTAGATTTAGTTACAATTCTCCATGGATTAGAGAGGTAAGGAACCTATGTTTGTAATTATACACTGTTAATTTCTTTCCTTTTAAAAAATTTACTATTACATAATGT
Source organism: Lynx canadensis (assembly GCF_007474595.2). NCBI lineage: Eukaryota > Metazoa > Chordata > Mammalia > Carnivora > Felidae > Lynx > Lynx canadensis. The sequence continues at coordinate 74,625,473 of NC_044311.2, read as the reverse complement.
TATACTTGAATTGTTTGATTATAGAGAATCATGATTCAGTTAAACACTTGTTTGGACAAACATTTGTGTGGAATTCATATATATTTGTATCAGGTTTTTGTTGTTGTTGTTGTTGTGCCACAAGGATGTCCTAAGACTTGCTTGGGATGATGCGCATGACAACACTTTGAATATGGCATGATCGCCAGAAGACAGAGCTAGGGAGTCATGGCCAAATTGAAGGAAGAAAGTGCTTTATTTTTATTTGTTAAGAAATTTTTTCATTCTATGTATTTTAGAGAAAAAAAGAGTGAGTGGAGGAGAGGGGCAGAGGGAGAGAGAGACAGAATCTTAAGCAGGCCCATGCTTAGTGTGGCGCCTGAAGCGGGGTGTGGAGTCTGACGCTGGAATCATGACCTAAGCAGAAACCAAGAGTCAGGCGATCAACCAAATGAGCCACCAAGGAGCCCCGGAAAGTGCTTTATAATAATGGTATGACCAGTCATTAATAACAACGACAGTTGACATTTATATGGTGCTTATTATGTGCCAGGCCTGATCTAAGCACTTTTTATGCACTAATGTATTTAATCCTCTCAACAACCCTATGAAGGAGATAACAATCACTATCTCCATTTTAAAAACCTGGAAATGGAGGCACAGGGAGATTTAGTAATTTACTCAAGGTAACTCAGACAGTAAGTAGCCAAACCAAGATCTGAAGTTTGAACCTATGCATTTTGGCTCCAGAGTCCATAGTCATTAAGCAATACTGCCTCCAGCATTAAGATAGCAGAAGTAACAGTTTCTATTTACTGAACAATTACTGTGTGGCTAAGTGCCCCACCTGCTTAAACTTATTTCATCCTTGTGCTAACCCTATGAGGTACTTCTCATCTCATTTTAGAGATTTGGGACCTAAGCCTGGCCTAGCTAAGTAACTCGTCCAAAGTCATCCAGCTCTTAAATGAGTCCAGATCCATCTGATTTAGAGCTCCAGTTCTTAACTACACAACCACATGGCTTCTTAGAGTGCTAGCTATCTAATCACAATGTGCAGAGAAGAAAAAAATTACTACAATAAAATAGTGGTTTGGAATAGGTGAGATACACTCCCTCATGCCCTCAGTTTTCAACATGAATCTTGACTATGTTTTAGTGGGACTCTTTTTATAGTGTACTACACGTTTCCTGCCCTTTTTAAGAAAACAATTTAATTTTTCTTCATCTTTAAGGGAAATCATTATGCACTTCAGCTGTTGTATATCATGGTCATGGCATAATTGAAAACCGTAGTGCCATTTTCCCATAAACAACATGAAACCAAGCTGCCATATTTTTTTGAGATATTACATCTGTATTTTCAAATGTTTACTCTGGTCTCTTGATGTCAGACTGTTGTTTCTGGTTATTTCCTATGTATTTCATATGGTAGTCCATTTTTCACTCCTAATGTCAGTATGTTGTATGTAACTATGAAATAAAAAGAATAAAGAGAAAAGAGAATCAAGAGAAATATGAACAAACTAGGAGAAAAGAAACACTAATAGAGGGTGCTGGGGCTTGCCCATGAAGAAAAGATGTGGCTCTTAGTGAAAAGAGCCTGTTAAATCTATTTGAGTTCTTTTTTTTTTAATTTTGTTTTAATGTTCACTTATTTTTGAGAGACAGAAAAAGTGTGAGCAGGGGAGGGGCAAAGAGAGAGGGAGACACAGAATCTGAAGCAGCCTCCAGGCTCTGAGCTGTCAGCACACAGCCCGACGCAGGGCTGAAAGTTAAGAACCACGAGATCATGACCTGAGCTGAAGTTGGATGCTTAGCCGACTGAGCCACCCAGGCACCCCAAATCTATTTGAGTTCTTTGGGTCATTTTGGTCTACTACCTTTCTTATCTGCATGCTGGATAGCTGATGTAGCTAGATAGCTGGAATCTGAAGAGATGAAATGTTACCCGACATGAGAATAAAATGGCTAGTTTGACTTCATGGTCCATTTGGATATGCTATATTTAATACTTGTTCATGCACATAATCTGGGAATGGGAAACCATTTTCTTTAGAATTGTTACCGTGAGCATTTGCTTTCCTACCTATCTATGCCATCGTTGCTTTCCTCCTACTTCATTTTTCAAAAGTGGCCAGAAAACTACTCTGTGAGATTTGTGCCATCTATTAGTTTGCTGTCTCCATGGCAGAAGGATTGACCAGGTATCCAGCTACTATCCAGTGGTTACCTATTTTGTGCGATCTGTAACTGTTTTATCGTTGCTTGATCCCTTTCCATTCTGTGAACACCTTGAGTGACAGAGGTGACCTCAAGTGAAGCAGTGGGTGGCCTCCCCCTAAGAGGATGAAGCAGGGAGAAATCAGGATTGGTGATCTAGGTTGAAAACAGGACCTTGATTGTTTCAGGGGAGGGGGTGGTTCCTAGAACAGCATGGGGCTGGGGCTGCAGCACTTTTCTCAGCTCTCTTGCAGTAGGTGTGGCTGTATCATGGAAGAAGCAGTCCCCTGGGGAGGCCAGACCCAGGAGAGCTGGACTTGAGTCCCACCTACCAAGCATAGTTAGATTCCTAGCCTGGAACTGAATACGGGTCTTCCCCCATCTTTTGCTAAGTCTAATGAAATCGCTCATGTTGCTCTGCAGTCCCTCTCTAGTTATGTTACTTAGGTTTGGTTTTGTTTTATGACTGTAGCAAATTTCAGAGGGAAAAGGAATTTATTGGAGTGTGTTAAATCAGAATCGGAGAAAAAGATCTACGGCTTTTCCATAGAGCTTCCAGAGCAATTTAATACAAATACAAGTCATTTCAAGTTTCTCTCTTACTCAAAACACACCAAGAGCTTTTCATGACATCTAGAATAAAACCCTACCAGGCCCTATGCCATCTCGCTTTTGCTTTGGCTACCCTGACATCATCTCTGCTACCCTCATGTTACTCAGTCTGCTCTAGGTATCCCCCCCACCCCACCCCCTGCTGTTCTGAGTATCAAGCTCTCTTCTGCTTCAGGACCTTTGAACTTGTTTCAACTGCTGAAGAAACTTCCCCAGGATTTTATATATTTCACCTCTTCACTGTATTCAATTATATTTACTTGTTTATTGTTTCTTTCCCCAATTAGAATGTCAACTCTATGAGAACAAGTCTTTACTGCTAAATTTCCAGAGCAAGGCTTTACTCTTGAATTTTCAGCCACATGGGAGGCTCTCAATAAGTACTGGTTAAATGGGTAACCAGGTTATAAATAGCTCTAGGACCCTCAATGGCAAGAATTGAAGGGGTAATCTCTGAGGCACAGGAATGAAAGAACTGAATGGAATACACTAAACTTTTTTCTAAAAAGCAATGAGGAGCAAACAATATAGTGTGAACCACTACTTGACTGAGTAATGCAGTATAGCAGAAGTTGGGAGCTCAGAATGTGAATACATTACTTGATCACTTTTGCTGCTGATTCAGAAGAGGCAGGCATGGGGCTGAGCCAAGGTCTCACTGAGCCAGGACTTGTGGAACTATAATCCAGGGCATGCAGAGTGTGTGTCCTGATAAATAACACCCTCCCCTCTCTCCTTGGACTGGGAAGATAACAGTAAAAATGAACTGGAATAAGTCAGATCTTGTATAGTCTACACCCCTCCAGTCACATAGGCAGCCCAGATGACCCCCAGCAAGGTGATCTTAACTGCCTAACTCCCACTACTGCCTCCAGCTATGTGAATGAAGCAAATAAAAACAACACCTGCTATAGCAGACTTTGAGTCTGGAGTTCTTTCTTGTCCAGCAAGAGAGTGGATGTAGAATTGAATATGACAGAGGCTAATGTCTGGGAGGAGACAAGAGCCCCAAACAGGGGTTTTGTCTATTTATTGAGCTCTCAAGGTTTTACATATGTGGTGAACGTGCAGAATAAAACAATAATATAGTGACCATTAATTTGTGTGTGTAAGAAGCCAAAGGTTTGGGGGGCGAGGGGCTTTAGAAGTTGAGATTGAAGCACAATGATATATTGGCACCAGATGCCAGGTGGACAGTGTTTCTCTGTGGGGGATACAGCCAAGTAGCTGTTATCTCCAAAGTCTAAGATTGCTGGAGCATGCTGCCTCAAGGCTAACAAGGCACCCTTTTCACTAGCTAACCTTGGGTGCTTTTGCCCTGTAGCAGCTTTCTGCCTCTAACTGTTCTCAGATGCTTTCCTCCTGTGGAGGTGGCTTTCTGCCCTAAGACTTGTTTTACTTAATGACTAACCTTGGGTGCTTTCACCCTGTGGCAGTTTTCCGCCCTAAGCCTTGTTAACCCATTGGTGCAGGCGTAAAGAATTCTTAAACTTATTCCCCACAACCTGGAAGATTATATATAATCTTACTTTTGGCCTTAAAATTATTTCTACAGATGATTTTTCAAAGTACACCTATCTTTGTAAGTTTAATCTTTGTAAGTTCTAGGGGACTCACTAAAAAAGTAAAATGACTGTAAAATGACTAAAAAACAAAGTAAAAAACAAAGTAAAATTAAAACTAATAGGGAAAATAGCACACACAGAAAAACCACTACACAAGAAGGTAAGAGAGGAGAGAAAGAAAAAGGAACATATTGCTGGTAGACAAACAGAACACACACAGTGAGACAGTAAATATGACCCCAAAGACAACAGGAATTACGCTGAATGTAAATCAACTAAATGCTCCAGTTAAAGAATTATGTGTATGACAAACTTTTTTTCAAACAATATAACTCAATGATAAAGATGATAAAGTAAGACAGGAAGTCAAATATTCAACCCCCTTGCCCAATTTATTTCAAACGGAAACAACTACATAAATATCAGACAAAACCGAGGTTGAAGTTAGGGAAAAAGCATTACTAGAATTAAAGGGCATTGCTTCATAATGATGAAAGTTCCACCTCATGAGGGAGATACAGCAATTCTATATTTGCATGCTCTGAATATGATAACATCAACATATGTAGAGCAAATCCAGGTATAACTACAAGGAGAAACAAATTCACCATCACAGCAAAGATTTGAAGACATCTTTTTCACTTATTGATAAAGCAGGGAGATAAAAAAAATCAGGAAGGATATAAATGACTTGAACAATATGATAGACACATTTGACCAAATATATTCTGAGAGCATTGCAACAATAACTGCATGCTGCACACTTTCCAAAGTCATACAGGATATTTACAAAAACTGACACTATACTGAGCTGTAAAGAAAGTCTTACCATAGTTAAAAGAGCTGAAATCTGGGGCACCTGGGTGGCTCAGTCAGTTAAATGTCTGACTTCAGCTCAGGTCAGGATCTCACAGTTCATAGGTTTGAACGCCACGTCAGGGTCTGTACTGACAGATCAGAGTCTGGAGCCTGCTTTGAATTCTGTGTCCCCCCCCGCCCCTACCCTGCTTGTGCTCGCTCTTGTGCTCTCTCTCTCCCTCTCAAAAATCAATAAACACTAATAAAATGAAACAAAAGAACTGAAATCATGCAAAACATGTTCTCTAACACAGTGTATTTACGCTAGAAATCAATAACAAATAGAAATAAAAATCCTCATATGTTCAGAATTTCATCATTGTGCATCTAAACAACCCACAGGTCTGAAAAGAAATCACAACGGAGATTATAACATATTTTTTACCTGAATAATAGTGAAGGTGCTACAAATTCAATATTTTTTCAAGTTTACTTATTTTTATATTTAGAGAGAGAGTGGACGTGTACACAAGTAGAAAAGGGGCAGAGAGAGGGAGAGAGAATCCCAGGCAGAGCCTGATGAGGGGTTCAGACTCACAAGGCATGAGATCATGAGATCATGATCCAAGCCACCCAGGTGCCTGTACATGTTCAATATTTTAAGATAGGGTTAGATCAGTACTCAGCAGAAAACTTATGGCCTTAAATGTATATACTAAGAAGGATAAAAAAGGGCTGAAAACTACTTAGCCATACATCAATCTCAAGAAGTTAGAAAATAACAGAAAAGTAAATCCTCAGGAATTAGAAGGTAGGAAATAAAACAGATGAGAATATGAACTAATGAAATAGAAAACAAATATTGAAATATTGAAAAGACTAATAAAATCTATTAACTTCTGGTGGAACTGATCAAGAAAGAAAGAAGGAATAAATCCATCAATGATTAATATATAAAAAGATTATATGAGGGTATGAACAACCTTATGCCAAAAAAAAAAAAAAAAAGAAAATTCAGATAAAATGTTGGTTCCTAGAAAAGCAGCAAACTTAAGAAAACTGACATAAGCTTACCAACTTACTAAAACTGACACAAGAAAACATAGAAAACTGAAATACTTCTATAATTAGTAAGGAAATAAAGTCTCCAATTAAAGTTCATCCTGCAAAGAAGATCCTATGTCTGATTGGCTTAACTGGAGAGTTCTACCTAACAAAGGGAAAAATGTCAACATTCCATGGATAGTTTGTTGGTATAGAAGAAAAAGTTATACTTTCCAGCTAATTTCAGGAAGCTAGCTAACATATTCCTATGCTAATATCCAATACAGCCTGCACACACAAAAAGAACAAAATATAGACCAATTTCACTTATGAATATAGTTGCAAAAATTTTAGCCAAGTGTTAAAACACCAAATCCAAAAATACATAAAAAAGAATACATCATGACCAAATTGGGTTTATTCTAGGAAATACAATGTAGCTTAACATCAAAAGTTCAATAAATGTAAATGTTTATATTGGCAGATTATACGAGGGAAGTCATATAACCATCTCAATTGATTTAAGAAAAACATTTGATAAAATTCAATGTCTATTTATAATTAGGAAAAAGTCGTGTTGGCAAACCAGGAATAGAAAAGAACTTTTTAAGTATAAAGGATAAAGAATATCTAAAACAAAGCAAAGACAGAACTAGTCAAATGTTGGGATTTTTCTCTTTAAGACCAGTGTATTGATCATGTTTAAAATTTTCTATATCTGATGATGTTTTGACATCTTTCTGGTCAAAGAAAGGCTGGCCTCCCAGAGCCAGCTGATTCCTAAAATTAGTAAATAATTTACATGGGAGACAGCCTCTCGTGTGCAAGCTAACCACCTCCTTTACCTAACACTAAGCCAATATTCCTCCTGGCTGAAACCAGCCCTGGGCCAAGTACCAGGAAGCCAGAGACTACCCCTGGATCCCAAAGCCCACTGTTTAGTATTCAAACTAGCCAATCCTAAACTGTTTTTTCTGCCCTGTCTTTTTCACCGGGAACTCCAATAAAGGTTCTGGGCCTAGGCTTTTCCCTCCTTTCTATCTGCCTCCTGACCATACCTGGTGGTCCCCATGGGGTCCCTGGTGGTCCCCATGTAGGAAGTGTAAGTATGGTAAAACCTTGATTTGTGAATATAATTTGTTCCAGAAACATGCTTGTAATCCAAAGCACTTGTATATCAAAGCAAATTTCTCCATAAGAAATAATGGAAACTCAGATGATTCATTCCAAAAATATTCATATAAAAATGATTACAATATTGTGACATAATACAAAATAATAAAGAAAATTCAAAATATAAAGAAAAATAAACAAATTAACCTGCACTTACCTTTGAAAACCTTTATGGCTGGTGTGAGAGAGATGAGAGAGAGGAGGGTTACTGTGCAGGACCACTTTCACTATCACCAATGGAATCACTGATATCTATTGGCTCAGTGGAATCCTTTTCTTTTCCTACAGCTTTAACAAGGAACTTATCCAATGATGCTTGCTTTTGCCTTCTTTTGAGGATTTCACAGAAATGTGACATTGCATTGTCATTAAATAGATTCATTGCTCACAATGCTACAGCCTTATTTGGGTGGTGCTTTTCTACAAAATTTTGCACTGTTTCCCACATTTTACACATCTCCCTAATCTCATTTGAAGTGAGGGATTCCTCTGCCTTTCTCTCCTCCTCCTCTGCAGCCAAGATCTCCTCCATAACCTCTTGTCTTTGCTTGCAACACAACAGTCAGATGTCAGTTGTGGGGACCTTCCACTGTTCTGAAAAATCACACATTTCTGCCAAACTCCATGGCCTGAGACTGAGCACCTGAGCAATGGGAGACGATCACCCACAATCCCGCAGAGAGCGAGAGAGAGAAGAACCATTGGCTCAGTTGTGATCACTGTGACGTTTGGCCTTGTCTTGCACGACATGGCTCGTTTATCAAGTCAAAGAAATGTTTGCTCATCTTGTGGAACACTCGCAGAACAAGTTACTCACAATCCAAGGCTTTACTGTACTAAGTTCTTTTTTCGATGGCATTAACCTCTTTGTGTCATCACTTGGTACCTCCATAAATTCACATCCTGCAGGTACAAATGAGAGAATTAGGAAAAGTAAAAGGACTCCTGCTATTACTATTTCCATTTAGAATTTTAGCTCAGTCCCAGTTAGAGCAGGTAGATGAGAAAAGGGAATAAGAATTATACGGATTGGAAAGGAAGAAACAAATCGTCATTAGTCAAAGATGATATGATTATGACATAGAAAATCCAAAAGGACCTATGAAGACATTATTAAAATTATACTTATTGCAAAACTATAAATTATTATTAATAATAAATATACATTATTAAATTTATTACCAAATTGAGCTGTGTGTATACAATCATTATAAAAATTAGTTGCATTTCTATATACCAGTAATCGATAGAGAGGAAATAAAAAATGCCATTCAAAATAGCATAAGTGGTTGTGTACCTAGGTATAACTGAAAAAAAGTGTGCAAGACTTTTGTGAAGAAAACTACAAAACTTAAGAAAAGAAAATAAATGCAACTTAAATAAATGTACCATGTTTACAAATTTGATGACTCAAATTTTAAAAAATGTTAAGTTTTTCAAATTAATCTACAGATTTAGTATCATCCCAATCAACATTGTTCTCGTGTGTGTGTGTGTGTGTGTGTGTGTGTAAAACTTGACAGGCTAATTCCAAAATTTATATGGAAATGCAGACGGTAAAAAATAGGAAAATCTAGAGGAAGAAAACCAGCATGAGTAAACTTGCTCTACCTGATAGTAAGACTTAAAACCATTAGTAATTAAGAAGCATCATTTTGGTTCAAGGATAAACAAATAGACAAATGATAGAATAAACATAATAGTTTAAAACCCATACATATGTTTATGGATTGGTTACATTATTTATTTCAAGGAAGGCAATACAGAATAGTAGAGAAAGGAATATCTTTTCAACAAAAGGTGCTGGGACAAATGAGCCATAAATGCAAAAAGAATGAGAAAAGAAAGAAACTGGACTCATAATTAACACTGGACAAAAGTAACTTTTAGGTGGACAGTAGATCTCAATGTCAAATGCAAAACAAAGTGTTTTGAAGGTAATCTAGGAGAATATGTTCATGCTTAATGGGCTAGGAAAAGATATTTTTAAATAAGGCATGGAAAAGGATTGTTAAATTTTATTACATGTGTCAAAAGACACATTAAGAGAAGGAAAAGGAAAGTCACTGAGAGGAGAAAACACTTGCAACACACCTAACAGACAGAGGATTCACATGTATCCATAAAAATCATCTACAATTCCTTCAATTTCCTTCTAAGGAAAAACCCCAAACAGCCCAACAGAAAAATATAAAAGACTTGAACAGACAATTCGCAAAAGAGGATGTCCAAATGGCCAATAAATATTATGTAAAGGCATTGAGACTCACAAATGAGATCATGCAAGTTAAAACTACAGTGAGGTGCAACTACATACCCATCAGATTACGTGAAATTAAAATTCTAACCCTAAGAAATGTTGGCAAAGATGTGGAACAATAGCAACTTTCAGACACTGTTGGTATTATGGAGGGTAGTAAACTGACTCAACCATTCCAGAAAACTGTTAGACACCATTCTGTAAAGTTGTAGATTTGCATAGCTTATAACCCAAAAATTCCTCTCCTAAGTATATATGCTAAAGAAATGTGTGCTGATGTTCATCAGGATACATGCCCATGAATGTTTATAGCAGCACAGCAGTGTTGCAGGATTTTTTACCTCAACGCCTGGGGTTTGTTGTCTCACCGCTTCGAAGAACGAAGAGGTGGACACGGAATCAAATGAGCAGCAGGCAAAGTTTACTAGTGTAAGATCAGAAAGTAAGAATACTATGAAAGCTCTCTAAAGAGAGGGGGGCATTTAAAAGTGAATGCCCAGGGGCGCCTGGGTGGCGCAGTCGGTTAAGCGTCCGACTTCAGCCAGGTCACGATCTCGCGGTCCGTGAGTTCGAGCCCCGCGTCAGGCTCTGGGCTGATGGCTCAGAGCCTGGAGCCTGTTTCCGATTCTGTGTCTCCCTCTCTCTCTGCCCCTCCCCCGTTCATGCTCTGTCTCTCTCTGTCCCAAAAATAAATAAACATTGAAAAAAAAAAAAAAGTGAATGCCCATGACTATAGGAGGGACTTTGTTTTATAGGGTTTGGTCAGGCCCTATCTTTTCCCCTTTGGTCCTTCTTAGATTCTACCCTTATTGGCTTGATAACTCTAGGTGTTGGGTTGTTCATTCTTGATTGGCTCATAGTCAGACTATGTCATACTCTCCCTCATACGACATGAGTTCTATGACTTACTTGTTTTAGTTAGGTATCTTGATTGTCAAATTCCTGAGGGGAACCTGAGGTGGTGAGAGGAGGTGGTGTCTGGGGGAGCTTGGGGTGGGCTGTGAACAAAGTGCAAGCTAGCGCACCACCCCCCTCCCCAGGGGGGATGTGTGTGATATTCCTCAGGCACTCCTGGCTGCCCAAGGACAAAGGAAAGGAAAGACACAAATGGCCAACTGATAGAGATCACAGTAATACAGGACTTGGGTCTCCTTCAGTTTACAAATATCTTAGTAAATTACAAGAAAAAGGCAATCTTATCAATAGCCTAATCTCCAGAAACCAAAAGACTCCATTTCCTGGAGCCCCAACATCACTCCTCCACAATGATATGGGGAACAAAGGCAAGAAGGAAATGGCAGGTAAAATTAAATTTCTTCATAACCTGCAGCCCAGCGACAAATACTTGAGGCAAATATAGAGTATAACATTTCTCCTAACTCCCTACCTTCCTAATGTTAATGCCTTACTAGAGGGAAAACAACCTTAGCTTGACAATAGCAAGGTCTCAGGCATCTTAGGAGTCCTCTTTAGCATATCAAAGTCCTTCTGGAGGCCTCCCTTATGACTCTACCTCCCTCAACTCCATAGTATAAAACCAGCCATTCTTCACAACCACACTGCAGCAATTTCTGCCCACGGGTCCTGTCCCTGTGCTTTAATAAAACCACTTTTTTGCACCAAAGACATCTTCAAGAATTCTTTCTTGGCGGTCCGTTCCAGACCCCACAACCCCCCTCCCCCATCATCCCAAAACCTCATCTGTGTCTGTTACATTAAAAATTTTTTTTTCTTTTTAATGTCTATTTTTGAGAGAGAGAGAAACAGAGCACGAGCAGGTGAGGGGCAGAGAGAGGAGACACAGAATCCAAAGCAGGCTCCGGGCACTGAGCCTGACATAGCCTGACAGGGGCTCGAACTCACAAACAAAGAGAACATGACCTGAGCTGAAGTCAGATGCTGAACCAACTGAGCCACATTAAAAAAAAAAAAAAAAAAAAAAAAAAAAAAAGTTTATTTAGTTGTCTGTTACATTCTTGAAAGGGGCCTTATGCCTGAGGGAGTTTGCTCCTGGTCAGATGCTCTCAGCATTGTTTTAAAATATGTGTTTCCCCACCCAGAGACCTCAGGTCCTAATCTTTCCCTCTCTGCCTATTTATTCTACCTTTCCCTAATCATAGCAGCATTCATTGAAATAGCTCTAAACTGGAAACAACTCAAAACCCATTAACAACAGAAGGGTTAAATAAATCATAGTATCACAAAATGAAATACCATACAGTAAGAAAAACATGAAGGAACGACAACACACAAGCGCCTGGATGAATTTTATGCACACAATTTTGAGTAAAAGAAGCTAGATGGGAAACAATACATACTTCATAAATATTCTATTTAAACAAGGTTCAGAAGTGGTCAAAACTAAATTATATTGGTTAGGAAACTGTACTTAGGTAGTAAACTATAAAGTAAAGCAGGCAGCGAATTGTTTGGGGAGGGCTGGGGGCATTCTTAGGGTTTGTCCCAGGTCAAGAGGGTAGTGAGCTGAATCCAAACAATTCAACATCTCTAAATGGTGTGGGATGGAATTCTCTTTTGCTATGTAGATTTGAAGTAAAACTTTGAGGCAATGAGATTCCGGACAGGTGAGGCAAGAAGGATGAATAGGAATAATGTGGCACAGGCAGGATTCCTCTTGGAAGGGCAGAGGGCAGCTGAAGGGGCCCTGTCCAATCAAAGAATCCCATGAGGGTCTTGAATGGATAACAAGAATGGGGTTACTGTGTTGGTACTGAGTAAAACATTTCACAATTTGTTCTCAGACTCATCTTGCACAGGAGTTAGTTGTACAACCTAGATATTTCAGGATACTCTACATTCCAAATGCTCATGTGTTACCCGTAACAGATATATTGCTCACTGAATTATGTACACGTGACCCTCGACAACGTGGGTTTGAACTGTGGGGGTCCACTTATACATGGATTTTTTTTTTTTTTTTTTTTTTTTACCAATAAATATAGTACAGTGCCGTAAGTATATTTTCTCTTAGGATTTTCCTAATTGCATTTTCTTCTCTTGCTTGCTTTATTGTAAGAGTACATTATATAATACAGATAGCATACAAAATGTATTAATCAATGGTTTGTGTTAATGGTGAGGCCTCTGGTCAACAGTAGGCTAAATTTTTGAAGAGTCAAAAGTTATATGGGAATTTTCGATTGCACTAGTGGGTAGCAGTTTGGCACCCCTAATGCCCTGTTGCTCAAGGTTTAACTGTATTTATTTTGTTTATACATATTTTGTATTTCTCTTCATACGATGTATAATAAAAAATGATTCATGAAATGTGTACATAAATGAGATTTATGTGTATCTTTTAAATAGTTTCCAAATAAATCAATTCGCACTTGAGAGGAATTTTTTTTTTAAGTTTATTCACTTATTTAGAGAGAGACAGAGACAGCATGAGCGGGGAGGGGGAGAGAGACAGGGCGAAGAGAGAGAATGCCAAACAGGCTCTGCACTGTCAGCACAGAGCCTGATTCGGGGCTCAAACTCACAAACCTGTGAGATCATGGCCTGAGCTGAAACTGAGAGCCAGACGCTTAACGACTGAGCCACCCAGGTGCCCCCCGAGGAAGTTTTTTTTCAGAGACCAGGCATCTGATGGTTGGTGCAGGGACTTTGATTAACTGTCACCACAGCCCTGAGTATCAAGACTCTGGTCCCCTCATACAGAGCAATTTCCTCAGCGTGGGTGGTGAAGCTGGGGTATGTCAGATCTTCACAGCCCCAAAGGGGCGGAAGTTCATGCACACGAAATTTTGGAACCTGCAACTGTGCTGTTTATAACCTAAGATTAAGTGAAAGGGTTAAACCTAAAACCAATGACAACATGTATGGTAAATGACCATCTCAAAGAACCTTTCGGTTGTAAGTTTTGTAGAGGACACCTCATCAGTGTTGCTAAAACGCCTGGCATTTTGTTTTCTGATGATTTTTCTCCTTAGTTTCCTCAAGGCCTATGCTTTGCTGTGGGCCTCAAAATGACAGTAAGAAATAATTTGGTGTTACCTGGGTGGGTGGATGGTAGTGGATGGTGTAGACGTGAAAGCAAAGAAGAAAGTGCTCGCCTTGACACGGATGTTGCCGCGGCTCAACTCAGAAAAAGTGATAGAAATCATGAGGAAAATAAGAGTGGCTTTAAAAATGATTTGGCAGCAATTTTATTTATTGTGCAATGAAATGGCTGGCCTGTGGCTGTATATGTAGAGTTAGGAGTAAACTTTCAAAGCATGCTCAGGAGGCATGCATGGTAATCCTATTATCTGATAACAGGATTTGTGCACATACCTCCCACATGCAGCATCAGTAGCCCACCCTTTTAGGATTGCTGTGAAATGCAATTTGTGCGCAGATGAAAAGTTTACAGCACATGGGCCTGTGCCATGAAGCTCAACAAAGACAGCGCACTGTGTGGCGAGGTTTCTGAACCCAACCCCTGTTGTTCCTGCTGTCTCCCTCCTTATTGATTTCTGTCCCTTGGCCAAGCAGGCTGTGTGATAGTCTGCACCGACCCAGAAACTTGCAAAATGAGCTAATCAAATAGGTGCAGCAGAAACCAACCCTGAATTTCTAGGATGCTTCGGACAGGTGCCATACATAGGAGATGGAGACAATATTGTGTCAAATAAATGGTGGTAGACATGTAAGGGATGAGGAGGCCAACCAACAGGAATTTTGGTTAATTATTTTACAGAAACATTCATAGAAATAGGGTAAGCAACGGGCACCTGGGTGGTTCAGTGGGTTAAGTGTCTGACTTCGGCTCAGGTCATGATCTCGCAGTTTGTGGGTTTGAGCCCTGCGACAGGCTCTGTGCTGACAGCTCAGAGCCTGGAACCTGCTTTGGATTATGCGTCTCCCTCTCTCTCTGCCGCTTCTCTGCTCACGCTCTGTCTCTCTCTCTCTCAAAAATAAATAAACATTAAAAAAAATTTTTTTTTAAAGAAATAGGGTAAGCGAGAACTAGAGGCAAATGCTTGATGGATCATGTCTCAGTCCACCAGCGCTGCCATAACAAAATACCACAGACCCGATGGACTTAAACAACAGAAGTTTATTACCTCACAGTTCTGGAGGTTGAAGTCCAAGATCAAGGTGTCACCAGGCTTGGTTTCACCAGGTCAACCTCTCTCCTCGGCTCACAGATGGACACCTCCTCACTCTGTCCTTACATGGACTTTTCTCACCAGACCCCTTGGTGTCTTTTCTTCTTCTTATGACACCAGTCATATTAAATTTCAACCCCACCTTATGACCTCAGTTAAATTTAACCTTACCTATCTTTCAGAATAGTCACACTGAGGTTTCAATATGTGAATTTTGGGGGAATGCAGTTCAGTCCATAATAGAAAATGACATAGACAGTGCTTTTAAAACGTCTTGCTATTCACACTTTAAGGTTTTTTTCACACCTATCTTCCTTTTTGATAGAGCTTACAATAACTGATGTATCTATCTTCATGGAAACATCATATGACAAGCAGCAAATGTCAGTGATAGAAACCGCTGGGAAAAATATAGAAAAGAATACACTCATTACTTCCATTGCTTATGAGTGAGAAAGTATAGATGCATCCTTTTATTTTCTAGAAAAAGGGTTATATGGTAAATTCACACATTGATATATGAATTTCTTGATTCTTTCCAAAAAGTCAATAAAATGGGAAACTTATTTTAATAGAATGCATTTATGTCGACCATTGCTCTTAATAAAATGTGATCGTATATGGTTTAAGGAATGTACAGCCCTTCAATATGCAATAGATACAGCACTCGATATATAGGACAAACAGATTTGGTTAGGGAAAACTCTAACCCATAAGATGGGTATAGGAACTCTGATGGTGGCTGATGGGGAAATAGGTTTTTCTAGGTCTTTTTCTTTTCCATATAAATTTTGGAATCAGCTTGATTATTCCTATAAAAAAGTATGCTGAGATATTGATTGGGAACGTACTGAATCTGTAGCTCTCTTGGGCAAGAACTGATATCTCACAATAGTGAATATTCTGATTCTTTGGAATTCAGTACATTTATTTAATTCTTTAGTTTTTCTTAGCACTGCTTTATACTTTTCAGTGTACAGCTTTCGCATTATTTTGTTAGACTTATCCCCAAGCCTTTCATGTTTTTTGATGTTATTGTAAATAATTCTGCTTTTCAATTTCAATTTCTAATTATTCACTAATAGTATATAGAATTACAACTGATATTTTTATATTGATCTTACATTCTGCAATCTTGCTAAACTTATAGGTTAGTCTTTTTAAAAAGATATTCTTTGGGATTTTCTACATAGAAAATTAGGTCTTCTACAAATAGAAGCAGGTTATTTCTCTATTTCCAATATGTATTCCTTTTATTTTTTTTTCTTATTTTATTCCATTGGATCTCCATGATGATGTAGAATAGCAGCACTGAGAATGGACATCTTTGTCATGTTCCTAATCTTAGGGGGAAAGCATTTAGTCTTTTATAATTAAGTATGATATTAAATGTAAGTTTTTTTTTTAAACATTTATTTATTATTGAGAGACAGAGAGACACAGAGCCTGAGCAGGGAAGGGGCAGAGAGAGGGGAGACACAGAATCCAAAGCAGGCTCCAGGGTCTGAGTTGTCAGCACAGAGCGGACACGGGGCTCGAATTCACAGACTGCGAGATCATGACCTGAGCTGAAGTCGGACACTCAACTGACTGAGCCACCCAGGTGCCCCTTAAACGTAAGTTTTGTTGTAGACATCCTTTATTGATTTCTACCTTAAGAAACTAGAAAAAGAAGAAAAAGAGTCAAGCCCAAAGTGAGCAGAATAGGGGGAAAAATAAAGATAGCAGAAATCAGTCAAGTAGGAAACAGAAAACAATAGAGAAAAGTCAATGAAATAAAAAAAAACTGGCTATTTGGAGAGATTTGTAAAATTGATACACCTCCAGTTAGACCAAGAAGAGAAGAGACAAGACATAAGTTACCAAGGTCAGGGGTGAAAAGGGAATATAATTACCAAGCTCATAGTGCTTACTCAAGAGGTAACAGTGTGTTACTTGAATCATTAAGTTCCTATGTAAATTAGGATTTTTGCTATTTCCTATTTAAAATTGATTCTCAAATTTAAGCATACATAAGAATTACCTCGAGGGTTTGTTAAAACACAGATTGCTAGGTCCTAGGTTTTTACTTAGGAGTTTTGAGGTCAGGCCTGAGAATTTGCATTTCTAACAATTTATTAAGTGATGCTAATGATGCTGACCTGGGGACTACACCTGGAGAGTCACTGTCTTAGTTTTGGGACACTTTGGATCTACTTATTTCTCTCTTGACTTCTGTGTCATCGCTATAATGTATATATTTAACACCCTCTGGGGCGCCTGGGTGGCGCAGTCGGTTGAGCGTCCGACTTCAGCCAGGTCACGATCTCGCAGTTTGTGAGTTCGAGCCCCGCGTCGGGCTCTGGGCTGATGGCTCAGAGCCTGGAGCCTGTTTCCGATTCTGTGTCTCCCTCTCTCTCTGCCCCTCCCCCGTTCATGCTCTGTCTCTCTCTGTCCCAAAAATAAATAAACGTTGAAAAAAAAAAATTAAAAAAAAAAAAAATAACACCCTCTAAGGCAATAGTCTTCTTGTTTATATAATAAATATTCATTTATATTTACACCCATATTATCCTCTCTATTGTTCCTCATTTTTTCTTGCACCTTTGAACTTCCATCTGGGATTATCTGCCTTTCTGCCTGAAGAACATCTTTCAGTATTTCCTTTAATGCAGGTCTGCTAGGGATGAATTCACCCACTTTTTTTGTCTGAATCTATTGTTATTTTGCTTATATCTTTGGAGAATATTTTTGATGGATATGATACTTTGGGTTCCAATTATTCTCTTTCAGCACATTATCTTCTGACGTTCATAATTCCTGTTGAGAAGATGGCTATTCATCTTACTCTTGTCCCTTTGAAGATATTATCTTTTCTTTCTGGCTGCTTTTAAAATTTGCCCCTTGTCTTTGGTTTTCAGCTCTTTTACTCTGATGTGCTGGTTATGCTTTTCTTTGTATTTATCCTGATTAGGAGTCATAGGACTCCTTAAATGTGTGGCTTGAAGTCTTCCATCAAGTTTCTATCATTGTCCCTTGACTTCTCCACTGTACTGTTGCCAAAGAATACAGTCTTTATGATACTGATTCTTTGAGATGTGTTGATACTTGATTTATGGCCAAGTGGTTGAGTTTTAAAAATGTTGCTTGTGGGCTTGAGATGAGTTGTTAGGTATGTAATTTTAAATATGTTAATTATTGCAATTTTGTGATATATATTCTTTAAATATTCTTTATCTATATTAATTTTGTTTTCTTTTAGAACATCAATAACTACTAGAGGTGTGCTAAAATATCCTATGATGATTCTGAGGCAATTTTATTACGTGCCTCCAAGTTTAAAGTTGTTATAATCACATAGTGAATTGAAAACTTTTTTTTTTTGAATTGAAAACTTTTATCATTATGTAGTGACTTTTTCTATTCCCAGTAATGGTTTTTTGTATTACATTCTATTTAACTAATATTAACATAGTGATCTCTGCATTATTTAGGTATTTGTCTGGTATTTATTTTTAATCTTTATATTTTTATACATTCCATATCTTTGTATTTTAGATGTGACTATTATAAATAGTATAAACAATATTTTTCTTTTAACTTGTGCTTAATTCATTTATATTTACTGTTATTGTTATATTTGAACTTGTTTCTATCAATGTGAAATTTCCCACTTCACTCTTGCTTATTTCTTTCCCTTGCCTTCTTAATTATTGTTTATTTTTAAAAAATGCTTATTTATGTTGACAGAAAGTGTGTGAGCATGCATGAGCAGGGGAGGGGCAGAGAGAGAGAGAGAGAGAGAGAGAGAGAGAGAGAGAGAGAGAATCCCAAGTCAGCTCTGCACGGCCAATGCAGAGTCAGATGCAGGGCTCAAACCCATGAACTGTGAGATCAGGATCTGAGCAGAAATGAAGATTGGATGCTTAACTGACTGAGCCACCCAGAAGCCCTCCGCTCCCCTTGTCTGTCTAAAGTTAATTCAGTTTTTTAGTTTTTTAAAAACCAAACTTCCTCCTCTACTAGTTAAAATAACACATTACTTTCTTTTAGTAACTAACACTGAAATTCTATCATATATATTAAATTTAAGTAAGCTTACTTGAAACTAATATATTAAATGTGCTCCTGAAAAATACAAGGATCTTAGAACACTTTCCATCAGCTACTCACTTCTGATTTAGATATTACTGGAACCTAGAATTCTAGTTTTATGCTCTATTTTCTAAACACCGTAAATTAGATCTCCTCTCCTCCCTTTCTTTCTCCTTTTCCTCTTCTTGTGCTTTTCATTCTTTTTTTTCATACATATGATATCATTTTAAATTTATCTATATCTTAACCAATTCATTCACTACTCTTTTTGCATTTCAAATTTTCCCTTAGCAATCATTCTTTTTTTTACTGAAGCACATTCTTTAGAAGTTCCTATGGTGAAGATCTGTTGGTGGCAAACTCTCTAGGCTTTTGCTCAACTAAAAATGTCTTTATATTTTTATTATTTTTGAAAAGATAGTTTTCATAAATATATAATTTTAAGTTGATAGTTAATTTCTCTCAACATTTGGAAGTTATTATTGCCTTTCTTTTGCTCTCTATTTTCACTGTTGAGAGTCTAAACATCATTCCTTTTCTCTTACGTTGCTTTTAAAATATTTTTGTGTCTTTTGTGGCCTGCAATTTTATGGCAATGTGTATCTTTGTGGATTTCTTTTTATCTTTCTTATTATATATTGACTTCCTTCACCTGTGATTTTATGTATCTTATCAATCCTGGAAAGTTCTTGGTCCTTTTGTCCTCAAATACTGCAGTTCCTCCATTCTCTCTATTCTCTTCTCTAGGACTCTGGGTGTATATTAAAGTCTTTTATTTTATTTTCCACATTTTTCAATATCTATCTTAATGTCCATCCTTTTTTTTTCTTTATACTGGATCCTAGCTATTTCTTTCAGTTATATCTTTCAGATATATTGTCCAATTCACCAATTCTTCCTTTATTAACATCTAACCTGCAATCATTTTTTTCTAATCTTCAATTTAAAGTATCCATTTTCTTTCTCAATAGTCATACATTTTTATTTCCAAGAGGTTTTTGTTTTTATTTTTCAAATCTGCAGAATAGTTTTGACAGTCCCTTATTCAATTTTTGAATATCTTTATTTAAAAAGTTTAAACACAGCAATTTTATATTCTGTATCTGACAATTCCAAAGTATGAGTTCCTTGGGGACTTGAATCTGTAACTACTGACAATTTGTAATAGCAGTGTCTTCTTTCTAAAAGCTTCGATACTGGCTTTTGCCTTCAGGACAGTCTGCCTTTCTCTTTCTACTACTGCTTACCACCCTGCATTTTTAAAATTTATTTTTGGAAAAAAAATTTACTTTTGGAGAGGGTGTCTCGAAGATTTTTCCTCTTGTTTACAAATACAGAAGTGCAATACAGGATGGTTTGTCTAGGGTCTAATTTATTTATTGTCAGAAGACCTCACAGAATATTTAGTTCTTTTTGCTGCCAGAAGTAGAACTCTGAGGCCTTTTTTGTTCAAGTGCCTCTTTAATAAGGTTTAACATACTTACAACTAGTTCTTCAGCTGAGTTTTAAAAAGGTGTCAGACAACAAAACCTATCTTACTCATCACGATCAAGCCGTGTTCCTCAGAGTTCCAGTTTTATGATCTTCCCACTTACTTTATCTTGCATGTGGAATGTAAACTTGCCACAGAAGGCTAGATTTAGAATGTTCAAATGAGCAATTATCTTTTAACACCAACACCAGTCATGCATACAATTTGGCAGATTGAAGATTACATACAGAAGAGACTTGAAGTTTCTTTCAAAACAAATAGAGGAGTGAGAACATTAAGTGAAAGCCAATGAGCTCCATCTCTTTGAAAAGTTAAATAAAACTTTTTATTTATTTATTTATTTATTTTTACAATTCATTAGCTTGACATTAATGAGATTGACAGTCTTTAAAAATTTATAAAAATTTTCGGGGTGCCTGGGTGGCTCAGTCACTTAAGCGTCTGACTTCAGCTCAGGTCATGATCTTGTGGTTCATGAGTTAGAGCCCTGCGTCAGGCTCTGTGCTGAGAGCTCCGAGCGTGGAGCCTGCTTCAGATTCTCTGTCTCCTCTCTCTCTGCCCCTACCTGTTTGCTCTCTCTCTCTCTCTCTCTTTCTCCAAAAACAAGCACTACATTTTTTTTTAATTTATAAAAATTTTCTCCTAAACCATCATACATATCCTGTGTATTCAAAGATTTTCTGTGAATGCAGCAATGTGTAAATTTGTTTTCAAGTGTAAGGTTGACTGTAGAAGATTCATACGCATTTCTGAATCCTATACTTAAAGTTAAAAACGGATAGTATAAGGTGGAATACCATGGATACATCAGCTGTAGTCTCATCCTAAACAATAATCTTTGTGAAACCATAAGCTTGATATACTAGTTATTTTTTCCTACAATATTCCATGTATCCTTTGCCATAGTGTATCTCAGTTCAGAAAATACCATTTTCAGGCAAGGGGAAGCTGTGGGTATCAGAACAAAGTGAGCTTACTTTCTGAAATTGCACCACAGAGTCCTCATTGGGGGGCCTGGCTGGTCTGGAGTGATTGAAGCTCTGTGCAAGATGCTGATTGGCAGGTATTGTTTTTTGACAAATAAACAAGTCTGGGCAGGCAGAGTCTTGAGTCCCCTTCACATTTTAAAGTGTCTATTTAGTTCTCAAGAAATGAAGTTTATGTTCACTCCCATCTTTGGCCTTGGTTACTTCTCAGTACCCCACAGAGGCAGGATCAACTCGTCTTTAAGGTTTCTCCTAACACATTAGTCTTGTGCAATATGTGAGTCCTGGGCGATGTGTTGGCATTCACCACGGCCTCTTCTTACTACCACGCTAATTACTGTAACAAACCAAAAGAGAAAACAGGCCCCTCCACTGTGAACCTCAACAGGCTCCCAATAAGGAAAGTATTTTTTTCTTTAAAGACTGCTTAATCTACAGATTATTTCATGAAGAAATATCTTGATTCAAATGACTCAGTCACTTTCATCTGTTATTCCTTCTTAGAGAACATTCAGTTCATACAGCTTCTTCATACAGCTAAGATAGTCTTGGTGATTTTATTCATTCACCCCTAGGGTGAAGCCAATGCCTGGAAAGATAGAGTAGAGAAATGGGAAGAAACTAACACTTTTGGTGACTCTATTGGAGCCTCTAGATCAACCTCTGCTTGAAGTTTTAGTCGGAATCTTCAGTTATATAAGGCACTGCAATATCTTCATTGTATAGCCTTCCTTGATTTACGATGATGTTACGTCCTGATAAACCCAATGAAAGTTGAAAATATCATAACTTGATAATGCATTTAATACACCTAACCTACCAAATATCATAGATTAGCCTAGCCTACCTTAAATGTGCCCAGAACAGTTACATTAGCTTACAGTTCGGCAACACAAAGCCTATTTTGTAATAAAGTGTTGAATATCTCATGTAATTTATTGAATACTGTGCCACGGGTTGAAAAACAGGAAGGTTGTAAGGGTACAGAATGGGTGTGAGTATATCAGTTCACCATCATGACAGTGTGGCTGGCCCTCAAAACTGTGGTTTGCTGCCATCGTTTAGCATCGTGAGAGTATCATACCAACTGTTGCTAGCCCAGGAAAAGATCAAAATCAAAATTCAAAATCTTAAGTTTTGTTCCTATTGAACATATATCACTTTCACACCATCATAAAGTTGAAAAGTCATTTTGAGACATCATAAGCTGGGGACTGTCTGTATAAGACAGATAACAGATTTTGGTTACTAGCAGTTAGAGGTATCCCAATGAAAATACCTCCATTTAGAGTATAACTTGAGGGAAACCAATGTTCTAGGTCACACTTCCTACTTTAAGAAAACCAATTCTATAAAAACCCAGATTTATGAAACAGTATATTACTTGCATCTTAAAAGGAGTTTAAAAAATTTTATGGAGGTTTTACTACAAGGTTTCATTATTTAGCCAGTTTCTCCAATGAATCCAAAATGTGGCTCATGAGATATATATACTTTTTCAGGGACATATCATTTACATAAAATGGAAGCACACCTATTCTGGGCTCCTGGGTACTTAAATGTCCCTCTGTGCTCAACTTCAGAGGGTCCAGTGGTAGGCAACCTAATGTAGCAGTTATCTAAGTTTCCTCCAGGAGTTAGTGGGAAGCTTGCACAGTCTGGGATTTGTAGTTAGACATATCTGTTGTCAAGCAAACAGGAGTGAATTGAACACACACTGTTTGTGAAGAACGTTTGTTGAGGGGAATTCAGGGAGATGTGAGTTTAGCAGGTATGTGGTTACTCAGTTGCTCATTATATTCTAGGAGTGCACGGTGACCCTGCCCTTAAACTTTAGGGTTTACAAGTAGGGTGACCACATGTCCCAGTTGGCTCAGGAGAACCCCAGTTCATGCCACCATAATTATTAACACCCCCCTCTGTTAGTTTCTACTTATAAGCTGCATATTGGGGGAGCACGAGCAGATAGAGGTACACAGATCAAAAGGAAGTTTGAGGAATAGGACAGCCTAAGGATGGAATGGGTCAGCATTTAGAGAAACAGGGCAGAGGCTACAGCAATAATTTATTATCACATAGATAAGAATGGGATTTATTGTTAGGCCCAGTGAATGGGATAGGATGAGTACACTGTTTTGACTTTTGAGATGAAAACAAAGACTGAAATAAATTAAACAAACTCACTGACAACTAGCCAATGGCTAGTGCTGTTATATATCAATAATACAGGTTTCTGCTCCTCCGGTACTGAGTGATTAGCTTCCTTTCTGCATCTTGCTCACTCGTCACATCAACCCTACCTTCTGAACCCCAACCTGGCCCCATATCCTTCTGTGGCAGCCGCTGCCAACTGTGAGAGCTGGCACATGAGATAACACTTATTTGTGCTTGTCACGTCATTCTATCTGCTCCTGAATGTCAGAGTGGGAAGTAATACAGCTATGGGTTTTGCGAGGAAACAAATGATCTCGAGTTTTATCAGCTGGAAAGCTTTGTGAGGAGACAAAAGAATTCATTCATTATTTTCAATAAATATTTGTTTCCATGGAAGAAAAGGGATGAGATTCATCTCACGGATGTTTGTTAATGGCAAAGTAGCATCAGACCTCATGGTGTGCAGAGAGAGGTAAAGGACCACGAGGTTCCCGAGACAGCAAGCAGCAGCAAGCACGTACTCACCTGTAAGGAAGCAACTGTAGCATTCATCTTCTTCCACAGAGGGGCACTCCAAGCTCATCACTGAAAACGCCTGCTGCGCTGTTTCAGAGAGCGGTTGGAGAACCAGCGCTGGCGAGCTTTTCTCCACACCTAGGGATTATTAGTGAGTGGAATTAAAAGTGCAGTGGCAGAGCTGTGTGAATGAGGCAAAGCTATTTGAGTTTCAATCCTTATGGTGTTAGCAACCTACCCTACTCTAAATTGAGTCACAATGAAAAATGGAACAGAAGTGTGCTAAATTTCCTTTAAGATCTGTTTTGGTCTCCACTATACACAGATGAAATAATTATACAAAAGATGGTATCATTTGGGGGGCAATAGAATTCTCAGTTAAAGCTACAGCATGGCTTATCAGAAAACTCTAGGCAACTCTACCTCAAACGCTCACCCTTCATCAGAATGGGCAACACAGAATTCAAATTCATCTTGAATAAACCGAATTTTAGATATAACTTAAGTCCCAACACATATTCAATACCTTTAACCCTGTGTCTGGGACAAAAATCTTTTAACATTTCCAAAGGCCCGATAGCATTTCCAAATCAGCAGTGGATGAGGGTGGGACTGGGGGCTCTGATGATGCAGATACAAGTGGATGGGGGTGGCCCTAATATTTGTTTTTCACTTTCTTAAATGGAACCTTCAAAGGGGCGACGCTTACCTTTCCTAGTAAGAAAAAGAAAGACTTTGAAGACCAAAGCCGGGAACGCCGGCGCAGGTGCAGCCAAGCGCTCTGGTCCCCCGTCCGCCTAGCAGAGGCGCGGCGGCGGGGAGCGCCGCGCTGGGGGCCCGCGCGTTTCCGCGAGCGAGGGGCGCGCGGGCGGCTTGCCGCTCTCCACCAGTAGCCCGGGTGTACGGAAAGGGCTAATTGCTTTGCAACTGAGCAGCGAGTTTAAAAGGAAGCACGGAAAGCCCAAGGGATCACAGCCCAGATTGTGGAGCAGGCAGAGCTTTGAGGGTCCCCGGGGCGAGAGGGGGAAAGGGCCGCCCGCCCGGCGGTGGACAGATGGATGCGGGCTCCCGCAGGCGGCGCGCGGGGGGCGGCCGCAGCAACATCTTCCCACCTGGTTCAAGTTTATTCCCGGCCGCGGCGAGCTGGAACAGGAAATGTTCGGTCTTTCATGTTGGTTTTGCACCTCCAGGCGAGCACTGATTAGTCGGTTGACTTGTGCCGCACTTGAAGTTCACCATTTATTATTAAAGAGAAGTGGCTGTGATTAGTTCTGAATCCTCAGAGAACTAAATAAATATTTACTAAATAAGAACGTTCAGCCATAAAGGAATGGCTCGAACAGGTTTCTGAAATCCCGGCGAGGGCCCGAAGTGCCTCCCCCAGGCAGGAAGTGGAGTTGCGGGGCTTCCCGCCGGAGGCTGCCTTCTGCAGACAGCAGGTCGGCTGGGGACCTTTGTGAATCTGGGCAAAACCGAGAACATCCCAGGCCTGAGTCAGACTCCGTGGTCTGGGGTTTTAAGTGATTTTATAGGCTGTGTTTCCCTTGCAAAGGCCGAGGTGAACGTCACGCTAAACTTTGAACCTGACTTTAAAAAGATTTTAAACAATAACGTAGCATTTTATTTCTCAAGTAATAAAGAGACTGATTCGTGTTGCTTGGAACTTCAGGAAGATTTTCTTAGCCTGAGTATGCTCCAAAATGTATCCAAATTGTGAGCCTTCCAAGGAGCATATTGAGACGGGTTATTGGGCAGTTAAATTACATGATGGCATGGTTGTCAAAAGCATTAACGTTGGTTATTGAAAAAGCTTTTTTCTTAATCATTAGACAGTTTACTGTAGAAAATGTAGAATATGTATATATCTACACACCCATATCATGCTCTCACTATCTCCAGTTCTGTATCATGATTTTTTTTTTCAATCACACTTTTTTGGTGAACATTTTCCAATGGTATTAAATATTTTCAGAAAAAGTTTTCAGTTGTGGAGGATTGAGGTGATTTTCAGCTTCCACTATTATAAAAAGCACACTTAACATCCTTGTGCAAAAATCTTTTTACATGTTTCTGATACAAAATTCCCAGGTGTGGAATTGCCAGGACAAAGCCTGTGAAAAATTTTAAGGTTCTTAGTGTATCTTGCCAAATTTATAGAATGTAAATTGAAGGCATTCAATAGGTAAAACATTATTTTCATTTGAATTTCTTTGATTATGAGCTGTGTTTAATATTACACTAAGAGCTCTTCCAGAGCAGGGCCATTTTTAGCTCATCACCATATATACCTTTTGTATAACGCCAAGCCCTCAATAAATATTTGCTGATTGAATGAATAAAAGAATGAATAAATGTTAGTAAGATATTTGAATTTCTTGTTTCACCAGTTGGTTTTTTGTACTGTTCATTTATCTATTATTGTGACAGTTGTCTTTCCTATTAATTTGTAAACTGCTTTACATAATAAGGACTTAAACTTTTTGTCACATGTGGCAAACCCCCCTTTACGTATAAGTGTGTATGTTGATGTGTGTGTGAGTACTTTTTGATTTCCAGAAGTTGAAAAAATCATTTCATAAGTATGCATTTGTGACTCTATCACACACACAAATTAATTTGCTATAGCTAATTACTATGCAATCTAAGATTTGAGGTAGTTTTACATATTTTAGACAGCTCATTTTCCTTCCTATTCACCAAGTTTTTTTCTTGGCCTTGAAGTTTTTTTTCAGGACATAATGTGCCAGGTAAAAAAGGTATCACAATCTTAGTCTTAGCCTGACAAACACCAGGCTCAAGACGTGTTGTCATACTAGGGAAAGATCTGTCAACTCCTTAGTTCCCAAACAACTATCCAGTAAATGCTTCTTGCTGCTCTTTTATTTGTCTTTTTCTTTTCTTGTTCATTATTATTAAAGGCATGAATAGAAGAAGGATCTTTGCTTCTTAAAGGGTTTTCCACAGGTATCTCATCCCCACTGAACATATAATCCCTTTTAGTATCCCACCTGGTTGAAATGACATGGTGTTAGGGACCATGGGATGGAAATGGAGTGCCATTATTTCAAGTCGTAATGCTTTAAAAGTTTGGGAGCATGGATATCTAATGGAGAGAGAGAGTAAGCCTTAAATTTCTTTTCTTTGTGTAAGTATTCCCAGAAATACAAGCATGATACAGAAGCCAAAAACTTGTCTGAGGCAAACACTACAGCGTTTTAAGTCCCGAAAGCTGACAAGATGCCACATTCCATGTACTTTTGTTAGGTTAGGCTTGAGGCTCAGAGATGGAAAAGGAGCCTGTGTGGAGTAGATTATTTTTTTCTTCTTACCTCAAAACCAGTTTGGGTTACCTTAGCCCTGCTTCATTTTGTCTTTACTGTAGACATAGAACAGCCTCTAACTGGGACACTGATGGTCTGAACTAGAAAAGCCTCTGTGAACTCTACACCGGCCCTTACTGCTTCTGTTAAGAAGTGAAACACATCACATGGAATTGTTTAAAAATAAAATCATTCAGTTCAATAAGCCTTTAGCATTGCTTTCTGGTTACTTGCTTGACTTTTGCAGAAGCTGAGGGAGGTAGGTGTTACCGGTGAGAAAAACAGTGAAGGAGAGTTAGCCCATTCAGATTCTGTGGATTACCACTATTTGTCCTTCAAGGCCCATTGAATTTCTGGAGTCTTCTTAGATAACTCTAGTCAACACTGGCATGCTCCTTCTGCCTACCTTTCATTCATTTACACATTCCATAACTATTTATTGAAGCCGAGTACATGTAGTGGACGATACAGGCATAGTTTGTGCTTTCATGGAGTTGACTTTCTAGTAGGAGGAAACAGATAAATAAGTAAGGGCATAAGTCAATAGGACAATTTCAGATGGTGAAAAGTGCTGTGAAGAAAAAGCATGCTCGGGAGTGTTGCAGGTGGGGTGAGGTGCTGGCTGACGCTGGCTGGTTAGGGAAGACTTTTCTCAGGAGTTAACACAGGACCCGAGATCCTACTGAAAACAAACAATCAGCTGTATCATGGGAGGGACTAGCCGGTACAGAGGCCCTATGGCAGGTGGCAGCTTGGCAGTGTGTCTGATGCTGATCAGAGTGAAGATGTGGGGGGTATGAGATGGGGTCTCAGAGGTCAGCAGGGCCTAGGACATTTAGGCTTCTGTGGAACTTTGGCGAGGAGTGTGCTTTTTTTTCCTTGGTAAGTGAAACAAGAAGCCATGAGAAGATTTTAAACTTCACAACACAAGCTCTGATTTGTGTTTGCAAGCAATCACTGAGATTGCTATCTGAAGAATGGACAGAGAACAGTGAGGGCTGGAGACAGAGGGACCAATTAAGACCTTGGCACTTGCTCATTTCCAAACTAAGGCTCTGAGGCTCTGGGTTACAAGCACCTTTAGGACAGGAACGTGCTGTCTTCTCCTCTACTTTCTCCTGTCCTTCCTCTCTTCCTTTGTTTTCTCTGTTACACTCCTACAGGCTCTAACGCTGTTGGCATCATAGTGGGCTCAGTTAAAACTTGCAGTTACTTGGAGAACCCTCTGCAAATTTTTGGATGTAGAATTGGCCCAGCATATTTGCCTTTTGCTTTGAATATATGGAATCAACTTCTTTTAGTGATTTCACTTCCTTGGGAGAAGGTTACTCCATAATGAAGAGGTGGTGTTTTCTTTTAATTTTTCTTCAGTTTTATTGAGGTATAATTGACACAAAATTGTAATATATTTAAAGTGTACAACATGGTTATTTGATACGAGTATACACTGTGAAAGGATTCCTACCTTACATATTACCTTTTTTCTTTTTTGGTGAGAACACTTAAATTCTACTCTCTTTACAAATTTCAGTTATACAATACAGTATTATCAACTATAGTTATCACGTAATACATTAGATCCTCAGAACTTTTCTGAAAGTTTGTACCCTTTTACCAGCCTCTCCCTATTTTCTCCACTTTCCAACCCCTGGCAAGCACCTATCTACTCTCTGTTTCTATGAATTCAACTTATTTTTAATTCCTCATATAAGTGATACCATGCAATATTTGCCTTTCTCTGTCTGGCTTATTTTACTTAGCATAATGCCCTCTAAGTTAATCTGTGTTGTCGCAAATAGCAGAATTTCTTTCTTTTTTAAAAGGCCGAACAAATATTCCATTTGTGTGTATGTGTGTGTGTGTGTGTGTGTGTGTGTATCACATTTTCTTTATCCATTCATTTGTTGATGGAAACTTAAATTGTTTCCATAGCTTGGCTATTGTCAATAATGCTGCAATGAGCAGACATTTTTTCTAGCTAGTGATTTCATTTCCTTTGACTATATACCCAGATGCAGGATTGCTGAATCATATGGTAGTTATATTTTTAGTTTCCTGAGGAAACTCTATATTGTTTTACATAGTGGCTGTACCAGTTTACATTCCCAACAGTGTGCAAAGGTTTCCTTTTCTGCATATCCTTGCCAGCATTTGTTATCTTGTCTTTTTGATAATAGATATCCTAACAAGTGTTAGGTGATATCTCACTGTGGTTTTGCTACACATTTCCCTGATGATTGTGGTGCTGAGCACCTTACCCTATACCTGTGGGCCATTTGTATATCTTCTTTGGAAAAATGCCTGTTCAAGTCTTTTGATCACTTTTAAATTGGGTTATTTGCTTTTTTGCTATTGAGTCATATGAAGTCCTTCTGTATTTTGTAAATTAATAAAAATGTAATTTGTAGTAGTATTACAGTTAGAAATATTATATGATATGTAGTTGTGTAGGATATGTAGTTTGAAAATATTGTCTCCCATTCCATAGGTTGCTTTTTCATTTTGTTGATGGCTTCCTTTGCTGTGCAAAAGCTTTTTAGTCTGAGGTAATCCTACTTGTTTATTTCGCTTTTATTGCTTTTGTTTTTGGTATCAAATCCCAAAAAATCATTGCCAAGACTGATGTTAAGGATCTTATTCCCTATGTTTTCTTCTAGGATTTTATAGTTTCAGGTCTTATTTTTAAGTCTTTAATATACTTTTGGTTGATTTTTGTGTATATGGTATAAGATAGGAGTCCAGTTTCATTATTTTTTATGTGAATGTTCAGTTTTCTCAGCACCACTTATTGAAGAGACTATCTTTTCCCCCCTTGTATATTCTTGCTTCCTTTGTCAAAAATTAATTGGCCATATATGCATGAATTTATTTCTGGTTTCCTATTCTGTTACATTGATCTATTCTGTTTTAATGATCTATGCATATACTGTTTTGATTACTGTAGCTTTGTAATATCATTTGAAAATAGGAAATGTGATGCATCCAACTTTGTTCTTCTTAAGATTGCTTTGGCTATTTGTGGGTTTTTGTGGTTCCATACAAATGTTAGGATATTCTATTTCTGTGAAAACTGTCATTGGAGTTTTGATAGGGATTGTATCAAATCTGTAGATTGCTTTGGGTAGTATGGACATTTTAGCAGTATTAATTCTTCCAATCTATGAGTATGATATATCTCTCCGTTTATTTGTGTTGTCTTCAAACTGTTTCATTAATGTCTTAATAGTTTTCAGTGCCTTTCATCTCTTTGGTTAAATTTATTCCTAGGCATTTTATTCCTTTTGATGCAATCATAAATAGGATTACGTTCTTAATTTCTCTTTCTGATAGTTTGTTGTTAGTGTATAGAAATGTAACTGATTTTTGTATATTGAGTTTGTATCCTGCAACTTTACTGAATTTGTTTATTAGTTCTAGCAGTTTTTTGATAGAGTCTTTAGAATTTTCTATATGTAATATCATGTCTTCATGATATTACAAACATGAGCCAATTTTACTCCTTCCCTTCTGATTTGGATACTTTTTATTTCTTTTTTCTTACTTAATTGTTCTGGCTAGGACTTCCAACACTATGCTCAATAAAAATGGCAAGAGTAGGCATCCTTATCTTATTCTTGCTCTTAGAGGAAAAGCTTTCAGTTTTCATCATTGGGTATGATGTTAGCTATGGGCTTGTCATATAGAGCCTTTATTTTGTTGATACACTTTTTTTCTGTACCCAGTTTATTAAAAGTTTTTATCATAAAAAGATGTTAATTTTGTCAAATGCTTCTTATGCATCTGTTGAGATGATCATATGATTTTTATCCTTCATTTTGTTAATGTGGTATATCACGTTTATTGATTTTCGAATGTTGAACCATGCTTGCATCCCTAGAATAAATCCCATTTGATCATAGTGTAAGATCTTTTTAATGTACTATTGAATTCATTTTGCTCATATTTTGCATCTATGTTCACCAGAGTTATTGGCCTGTAATCTTCTTTCATTTCTTTTTAAACTTTTATTTATTTTTGAGAAAGAAGGACAGACTGGGTGAGCAGGGGAGGGGCAGAAAGAGAGGGAGACACAGAAACCAAAGCAGGCTCCAGGCTCTGAGCTGTCAGCACAGAGCCCTACTCAGGGCTTAAACTCACAAACTATGAGATCATGAGCTGAAATGAAGTCGGATTCTTAACCCACTGAGCCACCCAGGCGCCCTTGGCCTGTAATTTTCTTTCCGTGTACTGTCCTTCTCTGGCTTTATTTTCAGGGTAATTCCGGCCTCATAAAATCAGTTTGTGAATGTTCTCTGATCTTCTATTTTTTGGAGTTTGAGAAGGATTGATAGTAATTCTTTAAATGTTTGGTAGAATTCACCAGTGAAGCCATCTGGTCTTAGACTTTTCTGTATTGGGAGATTTTTGGTTACTTATTCAATCTCCTTACTAGTAATTGGTCTGTTTAGATGTTCTATTTCTTTATGATGTAGTCTTGGTAAATTGTATGTTTGTAGGAATTTATTCATTTTATAGGTTATCTAATTTTTTGGCTTCTGATTGTTCATAGTAGTTTCTTATGATCCTTACTATTTCTGTGTTTTCAGTTGTAATGTTTCCTCTCATTTCTGATTTTACCCATTTGAGCCTTTTCTGCTTAGTCTAGCTAAAGGTTTGTCCATTTTGTTATCTTTTCAGAGAACCAGTTCTTAGTTTTATTATCTTTCCTCTTTTTACAAAAAAAATTTATTTATTTATTTTGAGAGAGAGTAAGCAGGGGAGGGGCAGAGCGAGAGGGAGAGAGAGAATCCTAAGATGGCTCCATGCTGTCAGCACAGAGCTTGATGTGGAGCTCAATCTCATGAACCATTAGATCATGACCCGAGCCCAAATCAAGAGTTGGATGCTTAACCAATTGAAGCATCCAGGCATCACTCTTTCCTCTTATCTTTTTATTTTCTTTTTCATTTATTTCCACTATGATCTTTTTTATTATCTACTTCTACTAACTGTGGGGTTAGTTTGTTCTTTTTCTAGTTCTTTGAGCTGTAAAATTAAGTTGTTTATTTGAGATCATTCTTTTTTCTTAATATAGGCATTTATCATTATAAATGTCCCTCTTCGAACTACTTTTTTGCTGCATGCCATAAGTTTTGGTATGTTATGTTTCCACTTTTATTTGTTTCAAGATATTTTCTTTCGTTTTTTTAATGTTTTTAAAAAAATATTTATTTATTTTGAGAGAGACAGAGACAGAGTGTGAGTGGGGAAGAGTCAGAGAGAGAGGGAAACACAGAATCTGAAGCAGGCTCCCGGATCTGAGTTGCCAGCACAGAGCCCGATGTGGGGCTTGGACTCATGGACCATGAAATTATGACTTGAGCCGAAGTCAGACGCTTAAGCGACTAAACCACCCAGATGCCCCAAGATATTTACTGATCTCCATTAAAATCTTTTTTAAAATGTTTATTCATTTTTGAGAGACAAAGAGAGACAGAGTGTGAGCAGTGAAGGGCAGAAAGAGAGGGAAACACAGAATCTGAAGCAGGTTCCAGGCTCTGAGCTGTCAGCACAGAACCTGACGCAGCGCTTGAACCCACAAACTGTGAGGTCATGACCTGAGTGGAAGTTGGACACTTAACCGACTGAGTCACCCAGGCACCCCACTGATTTCCATTTTTATTTCTTCTTTGACCCATAGTTGTTCAGGAGCAAGTTGTTTAATCTCCACATATTTGTGAATTTTCTAATTTTCTTCTTGTAGAAGAAAATCTTCTTTCTTCTTTTTCTAATTTTTCTTCTTGATTTCTGGTTTTATACTACTGTGGTTGAAAAAGATGCTTGTTGTGATTTCAAACTTAAGTATATTAAGACTTAGTTTGTGTCTTAACACATCATCTATCCTGAAGAATCTTCCATGTATATTGGAGAAGAATGTGTATTTTGTTGCTGTTGGATGAAATGTTCTGTGTGTGTCATTTAGGTCCATTTGGCTATGTGCTGTTTAAGTCCAATGTTTCCTTATTCATTTTCTGTCTGGATTATCTATCCATTGATGAAAATGGGGTATTGACATTTCCTATTATTATTGTATTGCTGTCTATTTCTCCCTTCAGATCTGTTAATATTTACTTTATATATTTAGGGGCATAAATATAACTGTTATATCCTCTCAAAGAATCAGCTTCTTTATAATTATATAATGATCTTCTTTGCCTCTTATTATAGTTTTAAAAACAATTTTGTTTTTTAATGTTTATTTTTTTTTGAAGGAGAGAGAGAAACAAAGTATAAGTGGGGGAGGGGCAGAGAGAGAGGGAGACACAGAATCCAAAGCAGGCTCCAGGCTCTGAGCTGTCAGCACAGAACCTGATGCGGGGCTCAAACCCACGAACTGTGAGATCATGACCTGAGCCAAAGTTGGAGGCTTAACTGACTGAGTCACCCAGGTGCCCTGCCTCTTGTTAGTTTTTGACTTAAAATCTATTCTATGTGATGTAAGTATAACTGCTACCTTTTCTCTTTTTTTAATTTCAATTGGCATAGAATATCTTTTCCTATCTCTTCATTTTCAGTGTGTGTGTGTCTTTAAAGCTGAAGTGAGTCTCTTGTAGGCAACATATAATTGGGTCTTTTTTTTTGTTGTTTTTAAAATCACTTTAGCTACTCTATATCTTTTAATTGGAGAATTTAGTCCATTTATGTTTAACATAAATATTGATAAGTATAGACTTACTATTGACATTTGGTGAAGTATTTTCTGGCTATTTTGTAATTTCTTTGTTCATTTTTCCCCTCTCTTGTTCTCTTCCTTTATGATTTAATGTATTTCTGTAGATAGGGAGTAGGAGGGAGCGTGGGTGATGGGTATTGAGGAGGGCACCTTTTGGGATGAGCACTGGGTGTTGTATGGAAACCAATTTGACAATAAGTTTCATATATTGAAAAAAATGTATTTCTGTAATAGTATGTTTTGATTCCTTTTTATTTTGTATTTCTGTTATAGGTTTTGCTTTGTGGGTACCATGAGGCTTACACAAAACATTTATAGTTATAACAGTCTATTTTAAACTAATAACAACTTAACTTCAAATGCATAAGAAAGCTCTAGATTTTTATACTCACCCCCACTCCCCATTTTATGTTTTTAGGGTTACAATTTACATCTTTTAGTGTTGTGTTTCCATTACCAATTATTATAGTTATAGTTACTTTTAATGCTTTTATATTTTAATTTTTATACTTGATTACAAAGTAATTTACCCATCACCATGATAATATTAGTGTATTCTGGATTTAACTATGTATTTACCTTTACCAGTTAGTTTTATACTTTCACATGTTTTCATGTTACTAATTAACATGCTTTCATTTCAGCTTTAAGAGCTCCCTTTTACATTTCTTGTAAAGATGGTCTAGTGCTGATGAACTTCAGCTTTTGTTTGTCTGGAAAATTCTTTATCATTCCTTTAATTCTGAGGTGAAGGACAACTTTGCCAGTTAAGGTATTCTTGGTTGGTAGCTTTTTAATTTCAGCACTTTAAATGTATCATCTCACTTCCTTCTAGCCTGCATAATTTCTGCTGAAAATCTGCTCATAGTCTTATGGGGGGGGGGGTCCCTTTTAAGTAGTAAGTGTGGATCTCTATAGGTTTATTTTCTTTAGTACTCTTCATGCTTCCTGAATCTGGATTTCTGTTTCTTTCCTCACATTAGAAAAATTTTCAGCTATTATTTTTCACAATAAACTTACTGCCTCTTTCTCTCTCTCTCTCTTCCTTCTGAGACTTCTATAATGGATATATAGATCTGTTTGATGTTGTATTATAGGTCCCTTGTACTATCTCCACAGGTTTTTATTCTTTTTCTTTTTGTTCCTCTAATTGGATGAATTCTATTGCCCTGTCTTTGAATTCACTAATCCTTTCTTCCAACTGATCTAGTTTGTTGTTGAACCCTTTGATTGAATTTTACAGTTTAGCTATTACTTTCTTCAGCTCTGTGATTTCTATCTGGCACTTTAAAAAATTTTATATTTCTTTATTGAAATTCTCTCTTTGTTTGTGCATTTCTCTCCTGACCATGAACATATTTATGACCATTATTTGAACTCTCTATTGGGTAAATCACTTACCTTCATTTCATTAAGATCAGTTCTAAAGAATTATCTTGTTCTTTTGTTTGGAACACATTCCCCTGTTTCTTTATTTTCCTTGACTCTCTGGTTGGTTTCTCTGCATTATATAAACCATCACCTCTCCCATTCTTAACAGACTGGTCTCATGTAGGAGATAAGCCTTTTCAATTAGCCTAGCCTAAGCTCCTGGCTGTTTCTGAAACTTTTGTGATTGTCCAGTCACCATCTTTGTTTTTTGTGGTACCCAATATTTGAGGATGTGCCAAGATCCATCAGTGTCCCAAAGGAGATGATTGTAGTCAATGCCTAGAAGCAGGCCGATTAGATGCCAGACCCCAAAGCAGCAGCTGGGAAAAAATGTATTTAATCCAAGGGAAAAATTCCAGGAAAAAAACAGAAAAAAGGATTTTTCCTACTTCCTCTGCACTGAGGTCTGGGCTGTGGTGAGGGGTGGTGTACATGTGGTGAGTGCTTGTGATCTTGTTAAGAACTGTTTCTTTGTTTGCTATAGTCCTATAGGTCTCATGAACCCAAGCCCTGTTGGCTTTCAGAGCTAGGCACTTTGATGGTCCATCCCTCAGGCAGGATCCTTAAAAGATAGGGTGCTGGATGTGCAGTCCAATCCCTTTGCTCTTCAGGGAGAATCTGGGAGTTGTTAGTTCCCTTCTGATTGTATGGTGCTGTACTGGGAGTGAGATTTATGATAAGAGTATATCTCAGTATTTCTTACTTATTTTGATGTAGTTATTGTTTTATTCACATGATGTGTCAGAGTCTATTAGTTTCTGGAATCCTCTCAGAGAAGTGCTCTGTGTATGACTGTATACTGAAGGTGTCTGTGGGAGGAGGGAAGTTCAGGAGCCTCCTATGTCACTATCTTGGTTCCTCCCTCAAAGTTTTCTTAACATGAATTCACTACAATGGATATTTTGTCCTTTTTGAAACTAGTCATTGTTGCTTACTTAATATAGTAATTGAAATGTTGGAGACCTTTTGTAGTTATATAAAAACAGATTAGTCATTTCATTTTGTGAACTTTCCTTCACTCTTCATATTTGCTTACTCAAACCAATTACGCACTTTTGTTAAGTTTCTACTGGGTGATGACAGAGCTCTCCATAAAGAAAATGTGTCTTTAGTTGGTACACTATAAATAACCTCCATGTTTGCATATTATAATTATATGGTTGTAATTCTGGAGTCTCCTAATTCATTAGCCTCAAACACAGAGGTGCTTGGGTAGATCTTGAGATGTTCAAAGTAATTGCTTATGATATTTGGCCCCAGCTAATACTAAGTGAAGGCCAAGGATAATGGAAGAAGCTGTTGCTTTGGAAGGGGATGAAAGAGGGAGATTAGGGACTTATAGTAGCTGCTAACAGAGTTGAAGGAGAGCAGTCACATGCAAATCAGAATCAGAAATTTCTCATACCTGTTCTGGTTGGCTTTGAGTGTCTTCTTTGGGTCATGAAAGAAAGGAAAATATTTCACCTCTTATCTATCCTACCTATAATAACTAAGAACACAGGTTTTGGTCTTAGAGATAACTGGGTTACAGTCAGGGCTTTGCCATTTACTGTGGGACTTTGAACAAATTCTTAAGCTCATTAAGCCTCAATTTCCAAAGCATAAATATGGGTTAATCATAGTACATACCTACTATGGATTGAATGTTTGTGTTCCCTCAAAATACATATGTTGAAACCTGACCTCCAATGTGTTGGCATTTGGAGGTGGGGCCTTGGGGAGGTGATTAGGTCATGAGGATGCAGCTCATGAATAGGGTTCATGTTCTTATAAAAGGGACCCCAGAGAGCTCCCTCTCCCCTTCATTTAGGTGACAATACAGTGAGAAGATGGTGTCTATTAAGCAGGAAGCATGTTCTCACAGACACAAAATCTGCTGCCACCTTAATCTTGGACTTTGCAACCTCCAGACCTGTGAGAAATAAATTTCATTTATAAGCCACCCAGTCTATGGTAGTTTTGTTATAGTAACCAAAACTGACTAAGACAATACCTCATAGTGCCTCTTTGAGAATTATGTAGGATGATGCATACGAAGCATTTGGCATAGTGTAAATGCTCAGTAGATGTTAACTATTGTCATTAGCAACACTTTCTTACTATAGCAGTGATACCCATTCTTTACAAGCAATTAAGAAAATAAAGTCAAACAAAAGGAAATAAAATCATGCACAATTCCTTCATCCAGAGATAAACAGAGATATCTACTCCCAATCATTTTCTCTGCATATCTTATCTTACAAATTTAATTTTATTATATAATATCTATTAATAGCTTTGTACATCATTATATAATCTTCTAAAATATTATCATGACAAGATAAATGTAATTCCATTGTATAGGTGTACTATACTATAGATTATCCTACCAAACCTTTTTTGTTTGACATTATTGTTTACAACTTTTTGCTATTGCAGTGAGTGCTGCAATAAACATTTTTATACAAACATTTTCTTTGGCTCAGTTATAAAAGTATAGTTACTGGATTGAATAATAGCAATGTTTTTAGAGTTTTGGATACTTACTGACCAATTAACCACCAGAAAGTTGTTAACATTTGTATTTTAATCAGCAGAATATGAGAGTAACCTTTCCCCTTTCCCCTCACTGACACCAGACATTAGCTTTTGAAGAAAATTTTCACTAATTCCCCTAAAATTTTTTGAGTGCATACTGTAGATCAGGCACTATTCTAGGCATGAGGATATAACAATAAACAAAACAGATAAAAATCTCCCTGCTTATAGAGCTAAAATAGAGTATGCTAAATGATGCAGTTGCTATGGAGGAAAATAAAGCAGGGCAGGAAGATACAGAGTGTCTGGTTGGTGGGGTAGGGAGAAGTACATTTTTTTAAACGTGTTTTATTTTTTATTTTTTAAAATTTACATCCAAATTAGTTAGCATAGAGTGCAACAATGATTTCAAGAGTAGATTGCTTAGTGCCCCTTACCCATTTAGCCCATCCCCCACTCCCACAATCCCTCCAGTAACCCTCAGTTTGTTCTCCATATTTATGAGTCTCTTCTGTTTTGTCCCCCTCCAAGTTTTTATATTATTTTTGTTTCCCTTCACTTATGTTCATCTGTTTTGTCTCTTAAAGTCCTTATATGAGTGAAGTCATATGATTTTTGTCTTTCTCTGACTGACTAATTTCACTTAGCATAATACCCTCCAGTTCCATCCACGTAGTTGCAAATGGCAAGATTTCATTCTTTTTGATTGCCGAGTAATACTCCATTGTGTATATATACCACATCTTCTTTATCCATTCATCCATTGATGGACATTTGGGCTCTTTCCATACTTTGGCTATTGTTGATAGTGCTGCTATAAACATGCTATAAACATGCTATAAAGCATGTGTCCCTTTGAAACAGCACACCTGTATCCTGTGGATAAATGCCTAGTAGTGCAATTGCTGGGTCGTAGGGTAGTTCTAGTTTTAATTTTTTGAGGAACCTCCATACTGTTTTTCAGAGTGGATGAACCAGCTTGCATTCCCACCAAAACTGCAAAAGAGATCCTTTTTCTCCGCATCCTCAACAACATCTGTTGTTGCGAGTTGTTAATGTTAGCCATTCTGACATGTGTAAGGTGGTATCTCATTGTGGCTTTGATTTGTATTTTTCTGATGATGAGTGATGTTCAGCATTTTTTCATGTGTCAGTTGGCCATCTGGATGTCTTCTTTGGAGAAATGTCCATTCATGTCTTTTGCCCATTTCTTCACTGGATTCTTCGTTTTTTGGGTGTTGAGTTTGATAAGTTCTTTATAGATTTTGGATACTAACCCTTTATTTGATAGGTCATTTACAAATATCTTTTCCCATTCTGTCGGTTGCCTTTTAGTTTTGCTGATTGTTTCCTTCACTGTGCAGAAGCTTTTTATTTTGATGAGATCACAAAAGTTCATTTTTGCTTTTGTTTCCCTTGCCTCTGGAGATATGTTGAGTAAGAAGTTGCTGCGGCTGAGGTCAAAGAAGTTTTTGCCTGCTTTCTCCTCGAGGATTCTGATGGCTTCCTGTCTTACATTTAGGTCTTTCATCCATTTTGAGTTTATTTTTGTGTATGGTGTAAGAAAGTGGTCCAAGTTCATTTTTCTGCATGTCGCTGTCCAGTTTTCCCAGCACCACTTGCTGAAGAGACTATCCTTATTCCATTGGATATTCTTTCCTTCTTTGTCAAATACTAGTTGGCCAAACGTTTCTGGGTTCTCTATTCTGTTCTATTGATCTGAGTGTCTGTTCTTGTGCCAATACCATATTGTCTTGATGATTACAACTTTGTAGTATAGCTTGAAGTCTGGGATTGTGATGCCTTCTGTTTTGGTTTTCTTTTTCAAGATCACTTTGGCTATTTGGGGTCTTTTCTGGTTCCACAAATTTCAGGATTGTTTGTTCTAGCTCTGTGAAGAATGCTGGTGTTATTTTGATAGGGATTGAATTGAATATGCAGATTGCTTTGGATAGTATCGACATTTTAACAACATTTGTTCTTCCTATCCAGGAGCATGGGATCTCTTTCTATTTATTTGTGTCTTCTTCAATTTCTTTCATAAGCTTTCTACACTTTTCAGTGTATAGATTTTTCACCTCTTTGGTAAGATTTATTCCTAGGTATTTTATGGTTTTTGGTGCGATTGTAAATGGGATTGATTCCTTGATTTCTCTCTCTGTTGCTTCATTCTTGGTGTATAGGAATGCAACTGATTTCTGTGCATTGATTTTATATCTTGCAACTTTGCTGACTCATGAATCAGTTCTAGCAGTGTTTTGGTGGAATCTTTTGAGTTTTCCATATGCAGTAACATGTCATCTGTGAAGAGTGAAAGTTTGACCTCCTTCTGGCTGATTTGGATGCCTTTTATGTCTTTGTGTTGTCTGATGGCTGAGGCTAAGACTTGCAATACTACGTTGAATAACAGTGGGCAAGAGTGGACATCCCCATCTTGTTCCTGACCTTAGGGGGAAAGCTCTCAGTTTTTCCTGATTGAGGATGATACTAGCGTTGGGTCATTCATATATGGCTTTTATGATCTCGATGTATGCTCCCTCTATTGCTACTTTCTTGAGGGTTTTTGTCAAGAAAGGATGCTGTACTTTGTCAAATGCTTTCTCTGCATCTATTGAGAGGATGGTATGGTTCTTGTCCTTTCTTTCATTGGTGTGATGAATCACACTGATTGTTATGGATAGTGAACCACCCTGTATACCAGGTATAAATCCCACTTGGTCGTGGTGAATAATTTTTTTAACGTATTGTTGGATCTGGTTGGCTAATATCCTGTTGATTTTTGCATCCATGTTCATCAGGGAAAAGGTCTATCATTCTCCTTTTTAGTGGGGTGTCTGTCTGTTTTTGGAATCAAGGTAATGCTGGCCTCATAGAAAGAGTTTGGAAGTTTTCCTTCCATTTCTATTTTTTGGAACACCTTCAAGAGAATAGGTGTTAACTCTTCCTTAAATGTTTGGTAGAATTCCCCTGTAAAGCCATCTGGCCCTGGACTCTTGTTTTTTGGCAGATTTTTGATTACTAATTCGATTTCTTTACTGGTTATGGATCTGTTCAAATTTTCTGTTTCTTCCTGTTTCAGTTTTGGTGGTGTATATGTTTCTAGAAATTTGTCCATTTCTTCCAGATTGCCCATTTTATTGGCATATAATTCCTCATAATATTCTCTTATTATTGTTTTTACTTCTGCTGTATTGGTTGTGATCTCTCCTCTTTCATTCTTGATTTTATTTATTTGGGTCCTTTCCTTTTTCTTTTTGATCGAACTGGCTAGTGGTTTATCAATTTTGTTAATTCTTTCAAAGAATCAGCTTCTGGTTTCATTAATCTGTTTTACTGTTTTATTTGGTTTAGACAGCATTAATTTCTGCTCTAATCTTTATTATTTCCTGTCTTCTGATGGTTCTTTTTCCAGCTCTTTAAGGTGTAAGTTTAGGTTGTGTATCTGAGACCTTTCTTCCTTTTTGAGGAAGGCCTGGAGTGCTATATACTTTCCTCTTATGACCACCTTTGCTGCGTCCAGAGGTTTTGGGTTGTGGT
Source organism: Lynx canadensis (assembly GCF_007474595.2). Classification (NCBI taxonomy): domain Eukaryota; kingdom Metazoa; phylum Chordata; class Mammalia; order Carnivora; family Felidae; genus Lynx; species Lynx canadensis. The sequence goes on along the minus strand of NC_044311.2, from coordinate 74,583,966 downwards.
GTTATCATTTTCATTGACTTCCATATACTTTTTAATTTCCTCTTTAACTTCTTGGTTAGCTCATTCATTCTTTAGTCAGATGTTCTTCAGTCTCCAAGTATTTGTTACCTTTCCAAATTTTTTCTTGTGGTTGATTTCGAGTTTCATAGTGTTGTGGTCTGAAAATATGCACGGTATGGTCTCAATCTTTCTGTACTTGTTGAGTGCTGATTTGTGTCCCAGTATATGGTCTATTCTGGAGAACATTCCATGTGCACCGAAGAAGAATGTATATTCCGCTGCTTTAGGATGAAATGTTCTGAATATATCTGTTAAGTCCATCTGGTTCAGTGTGTCATTCAAAGCCATTGTTTCCTTATTGAGTTTTTGATTAGATGATCTGTCCATTGCTGTGAGTGGGGTGTTGAACTCTCCTACTATTATGGTATTACTATTGATGAGTTTCTTTATGTTTGTGATTAATTGATTTATATATTTGGGTGCTCCACACTTGGTGCATAAATGTTTACAATTGTTAGGTATTTGTGGTGGATAGACCTCTTATTTATGATATAATGCCCTTCTTCATCTCTTGATACAGTCTTTATTTTAAAGTCTAGATTGTCTGATATAAGTATGGCTACTCCAGCTTTCCTTTGTGATAGATTGTTCTCCATCCCCTTACTTTTCAATCTGAGGGTGTCTTTAGGTCTAAAGTGGGTCTCTTGAAAACAGCTTATAGATGCATCTTGTTTTCTTATCCATTCTGTTACCCTATGTCTTTTGATTGGAGCATTGAGTGCATTGACTTTTAAAGTGAGTACTGAAACATATGAATTTATAGCCATGATGATGCTTGTAGAGTTGGATTTTCTGGTGGTGTTCTCTGGTCCTTTCTAATGTTTGTTGCTTTTGAGATGTGTATATATATATATATATGTATATATATATATATATATACATATATATATATATATATATATAAATTTTTTTTCATCTTTTCTCCCCTCAGAGAGTCCCCCTTAAAATTTCTTGCAGGGCTGGTTTAGTGGTCACAAACTCCTTTAATTTTTGTTTGTCTGGGAAACTTTTTATCTCTCCTTCTATTTTGAATGACAGCCTTGCTGGATAAAGAATTCTTGGCTGCATATTTTTCTGATTCACCACATTGAGTATATCCTGCCACTCCTTTCTGGCCTGCCAAGTTTCTGTGGATAGGTCTGTTACAAACTTGATCTGTCTTCCCTTGTAGGTTAGGGACTTTTTTTCCCTTGCTGCTTTCATGATTCTCTCCTTGTCTGAGTATTTTGTGAATTTGATTATGATATGCCTTGTTGATGGTCGGTGTTTGTTGAATCTAATGGGGGTCCTCTGTGCTTCCTGGATTTTGATGTCTGTGTCTTTCCCCAGGTTAGGAAAGTTTTCTGCTATGATTTGCTCACATAACCCTTCTACCCCTATTTCTCTCTCTTCCTCTTTTGGGACCCCTATGATTCTTATGTTGCTCCTTTATAATGAGTCACTGCTTTCTCTAATTCTTAAATCGTGCTCTTTTGCCTTAATCTGCCTCTTTTTGTATGCTTCATATTCTCTATAAGTTTGTCCTCTATATTGCTGATCCTCTGTTCTGCCTCATCCATCCTTGCCACCGCTGCATCCGTCCGTGATTGCAGGTCAGTTACATCATTTTAAATTTCATTCTGACTATTTTTTACTTCTTTTATCTCTGCAGAAAGGGATTCTAATCTATTTTTGACTCCAGCTAGTATTCTTATTATCGTGATTCTAAATTCTGGTTCAGACATCTGTGTTGGTTAAATCCCTGGCTGTTGTTTGTTCATGCTCTTCCTTTTGAGGTGAAGTCCTTCATTTTATCATTTTGAAGGGAGAAAATGAATTAATGAGGTAGAGAAATTAAAATTAAAAAACTAAAATTAAACAAATTAAAATTAAAAAATTAAACACACACACACACACACACACACAATCTAATAAATGATGCTGGATCCTAGGTGTGTTTTGGTCTGGGTGTTGAAAGTGGTTTTACAGATTATAGAAAAAAAGGGGCGGGGAGGGAAATTGTTGGAGAATTTGAAAAAATGAATACACTGAATTAGACTAAAATGAGATTATGGGAGTAAAATAGAATTTGAAAAAAATTACACGAAAGTAAAGAATATAGTAGAAAAGAAATTAAAGAAAAATATTTTAAATAAAAATTAAAAATAAAAATGAGTTTTTTCTCTTTCCGTATTCAGGAGAAAGAAAAAAATGAAAAAGAGAAAAAAGAAAAAAGAAATCTTTTGAAAATTTGAAAAAGTGAATACACTGTAGTAGACTAAAATAAGATGATGGAAGTAAAATAGAATCTGAAAAAATTTACATAAAATCAAAAAATATAGTAAAAGAAATTAAAGAAAAATATTTTTAATAGTAATTGAAAGTAAAAATGAAGTTTTTCTCTTTCTGCATTGAAGAAAAAGAAAAGGAACAAAAAAGAAAAAAGAAAAAGAAAAAACGGAAATCGTTTGAAAATTTGAAAAGGTGAATACACTGAAGTAGACTAAAATAAAATGATGGAAGTAAGATAGAATTTGAAAAAATTTACACAGAAGTAAAAAATATAGTAAAAAAATTAAACAAAAATATTTTTAATTAAAATTGAAACTAAAAATGAATTTTTTCTCTTTCTGTATTCAAAAAAAAGAATAGTGTAAAAGAGAAAAGAAGAAAAAAGAAAAAAAAAAAGAAAGAAAATTGAATAGATGGACCTGCTAACAGATTGAAATAGGACTGAAATTACTTCGTTTTCCCCTAGAAGTCAGTCTATGTAGCGCTTTATAGTCCATAAACTAAGCCGGTGGTGAGACTTGTATTCTTGAAGAGCGAGGTTGGCCCAGTTGGGCGGGGCTCAGTGAAACAGCTCCGTTCTCCACTAGATGGCGCTGCTAGCCTAGTGGGGTGGATTGTTGCAGGGCTCGTAGATATGTATGAGCATGCGCGGGAGCGGTGAAATGGCGTCATCCAGATACCCAGTCTCTAGTATGGGAATTTTTCTCTCGGATCAGCAATCGCACACCCATCCTCTGTCTTCAGCTTTCATCCGCTCCTCGCTTCTTCACTGTCCGTGACCAAGCCCCAGGCAGTACCTCTCTCCCGAGTTTTGTCTCAGATGCGGCTGTTTTCCCCGGCCCCATACTTCTGAAGGACTGCGGCTTTGACCCGTTCCGCCCCTCTGCGGGAGGGTCTCACCGAGCAATGGCCGAGTGCCGGCTGCACCCAGGAACGCCTGCTGGACCCTGCTGCTGCCGGTGCCCCGAGACTGCAGCCAGGTGCCAGCCCGCCCCAGAAAAAGTTTGCGAGAGAGTGTAGCAGCAGCTTTTCAGGGACTGTGGAAAATCACAACACACATCTGGCACCAGGCTTCACCCTTAATGACCTTGTTCCAGCACCAGCGAATGTGGCCGCCTTCTGGGGTCTGCTGGGACCAGGTGGCTTCAACAGTCTCTACCAAATGTCCTTCCAGCAGTGGAACCGCTTTTCCCTGCATGGCCCGAGAACCTCCTGGACCCCACTCTGTTCCTGGGGATTCGCCCTTCCCACCAGAGCACCGCCAGGTTTGGAGCTGCAGAGTTGCAGCCTTTGCGCTCCCCTTGTTTACGGTCTTAATGGAATTTAAACCCTCTCCTTTCTGCTTTCTCCCCTTTTAGTTTAGTCCCTGCGGCTGTTTCCGATTTTCCACTTTCTCTCCAGCTGCTTTTGGGAAGGGTGCTTTTCCCATATTCTCTGCAGGAGAATTCTTCCCCCCCTCCCCACCCCGAGTCTCTGTCCTCTCTCCACCTGCAAAAGTGGCTCTCTGCCCAGCGCCGGCTTCTGTCTCCCCAAGTTCACCTCTCCGCGCCACGTACCTGCTGAATTCTGTGGTTCAGGTTGTGCAGATTGTTGCGTTAATCCTCCAATGAGTTTTCTAGGTGTGTAGGATGGTTTAGTGTTGGTTTGGCAGTATTTCATGGACGCGAGATACACAAAAAATTTCCATGCTCGAGAAATACATTTTAATATAGGGCATCATGGAAGGTCCCACTGAGAAGATGAATTTTGGCAGAACTTAAGAGGTGAGAAAGTGATCCTTGAAGATATCTAGGGGTGAAATTTCCATGCTGAGGGAAGAGTAAGTGTAAAAATCCTGAGGCAGAAGCATTCTGGGCATGTTTAAGAAATATCAGGGAGACCAGTATAGCTGGAATGAGATGGATACAAAGGAGAACAGAAGGTAACGGGGTCAGAGAGATAAATGCTCTCAGATCGTGTAGGGAATATTACACCATTGTAAGGACTTCGACTTTCACTCTGCATGAGATGGGGAGTTATGAAAAGTTTTGAGCAGAGGAGAGGTATCATCTAAGCTCATGTTTAAAAGGATTACTCCAGCTTCTGTGTTGAGAAGACTGAAAGGAGGCAAGGGCAGAAGGAGTAGGAGAGGCTGATTAGGAGACTATTGCAATAATTTATAAGATGAGAGATGGTAGCTTAAACCAGCAGTATAGTTGGTGAAAAGAAGTCCAAAAGTAAGTTCAGTGAAATAACAGGATTTGCTGATGAGAGAAAGGGAGGAATCAAGGTTTTTGATCTGAGAAGCTGGAAGGATGGAGTTATCATTCACCAAGATGAAGAAGACACCACAAAGCACCGGTTTGGGGAAAGAGTTGGAGCTCAGTTTGAGGTGGTTTTCAGACTCCACATCCATGTAGAGGAGTTACATGGGGCGTCGAATACATGAATCTGAAGTTCAGGGAGAAGTTCAGTGTGGAGGGAGTAGTGAAGGGAATAGTGAGTGGATGGGTGAGGTTTAAAGAGAATTCCATTTTCATTGTGTGATAGACTACAGTGTATTGTTGATGGGGATGACCCAGTAGAAAAGGAAAAACTGATGATGTTGGAGAGGAGTCATTGGAACAATGTCATCAAATACGTAAGAAGGAATGGGATCTGGGAGACAAGTGGGAGGGCTGGCTTTACATAGGAACAGAAGAAATTCATGTGAAATAGCAAGAAAAAAAGCCAGAATGGGTGAGTGTGGACACAGGTATGTGGCTAGATGTGATGACAGAACTTTGTGGAAGTTCTCTTTGGTTTGCTTCTATTTTCTCAGGGAAATAAGAAGTTTATCCCCTGAGAATGAAGGGTGTTGGACAGACTCACTGTGGTGTATTTAATGCATATCATTCTTGTGGCGGTGTGGGAGACAGGCGGGATGGGGCAATGCCTACCTGAGGAGACTGTTGCAGTCATTCTCAGCAAGAGATGCCAAGAACCTGGATAGGGAGGTGATCCTAGATATGGAGAGAAAGCATAAATATCACATATGTTTTGGAGATAGGGCATGCAGAAATTGCTGATGGATTGGGAGTAGGTGTGAGGGAAAAGGAGGAGGGATCAAACATAATACAGTTTTGAAAAATACCCTAAAAAGGTAATAAATTACAATGGCTTCAGCTATATGGAAATGAGGGCCTGGGAACTCTTACTATTTTGGCTGACACAAATGGAGTACACCAGAGCTTCTTTCTTGTCTAAAAACTTGTCCTGACATTCTGGTAATCTTTGATTTTTAACAAAGTATGGTTAAAAATCAGCACATGTGATTTAGAGAAGTTGTTGGCAATCATTGGGCTCTGTGAGTGGGTAATATATCCTCACTTTGCAGATGATGAGACCAAGGCCCAGAAAGGTCAATGGAGGTATTTACAGATGTTGGGGGAAAAACATCAAGCAAAACCTTTTTGTTAATTTAAAATAATGAGAAGTACTTTACATTTAAGATTGCAGATCATTAACTACATGCTTATTTTGTTTTGTATAAGGCCTAGGACAGAATCTCATGCAAATAAATGTTTAAGAAATGAATTTGACAATGATTCTGCATGATGCATTAATTGCCATCAATTGCTAAAAGACCCTTCTAAATATGTATAAAGGAACTCAAAATATCAGCAGCCTCTTACATTAGGGTTATGATACTCCAGGTCTTCTGGAAGCAAGAGATGGGAACTTAGGTCCTATAGGTAAAATATTCTTCATTAGATAAAAATGTGAAACTAGGGGCATTTGGGTGGCTCAGCCGGTTAAGTGTCTGACTTTGGCTCAGGTCATGATCTCACAGTTCACGGGTTCGAGCCGCCCATTGGACTCTGTGCTGACAGCTCAGAGCCTGGAGCCTGCTTTGGATTCTCTGTCTCCCTCCCTCTCTGCCCTTCCCTGCTCATGTTCTCTCTCACTCTCTCTTTCGCAAATATAAATAAACATTAAAAATTTTTTTAAAAAATGTGAAACTGATATTTGTCATATCCTGAATCTCTGCATTTAGCAGAAAAAGGAGGCAAGAACTTTAAAACACTAATTTATTGAAGTTTTACATAGGATCTTATTTTTGTTTTTGTTTCTTGGTTTTAGTTTATACCTAAGAGTGTTTAATACAAGGATTTCATTATGATGTTAAAAGAAAAAACCAAGGGGCACCTGGGTGGCTCAGTTGGTTGAGCATCCAACTTTGGCTCAGGTCATGATCTCGCGGTTCGTGGGTTCGGGCCCACATTGGGCTCTGTGCAGACAGCTCAGAGCCTGGAGCCTGCTTCCTATTCTGTGTCTCCCTCTCTCTCTGCCCCTCCCCCACATGTGCTCTGTCTCTCTCTACCTCTCAAAAATAAAAAAAAAAAAACTAATTAAAAAAATTTTTAAAAATCCAAAAACTTTTGCTATGCCAGTCACCCTTGTTCTGAAATATGGTGGCCTCCTGTAAAAGGCAAACAGTAGCAAAGTACTATAGTATAGTATGATTCATATTTTTTTTTATTCATTGCCTTAGAGCTTGTTCCTTCACTGTTTACTTAAAATTAAGCATTTTCTAAATGTCCAGATTGTTTCTAGGAAGGTTTTGTGTTTGCAATTTGAGTGTCAGCCCTTTGAGGGCAGGAAAGATTCTCTACTTCTAAGCATGCTTCACACAACATAATACATAGTAGCTATTCATGAATGTTACTTGAATAAAAAATAATTGAAATCCTTGAACTTGAATTTCTTTTCATTTAGTAGGTACATTTTAAAATGTCACATTTCCCTCTGTATACAAACATGCATGTACAGAACCTCATTGTCTTTGGATTCATCTACCTCTGACAATTAACTATCTAATTAATTAATCATCTGATAATTAAAATGACCTCCTTTTGGCTGATATTGGATCCCAAGAAAAGTTCAAAAGAAACTTGACACATCATGTTGTGTCATGTTCCATTGTGAGACTCCACTGCTGTTTATCACATTATGTCATATCTGATCATGTGGTGGTAATAAGTTGAACAAAACATGCTGACATATTAGAAAAAAATTCCAGTACATTAAGTTTATATAAAGCCATCCAGTCTTCACTCTTACAAAATGGTATAGTCACTGGGCAAAACTGGCAAATGGCATCTTTTAACCATCAACCAATTTAGGGCTCTGTTCATCAGGTAAGTACACTGAACTTAGCCCTTGCCTCAATTTCTACCTTGAGATTTTGGTTAAGGCACTTTGGACAACATGTGGGCTTATGTAGTTTACAGTCCTTGAATAATCCTATACTTTTGTCTACCAAATTCTTAAGTCAGCATTAGTTTTCACAGAAGAAGACGTTTAGAACACAGAACTTTTTATTAGATTTAGTACACACCATTTTCCCTTCTCTTTCTTGAAAAAAGAAAACTGATTAACAAGAACTAGAATGGAAATGGAAACTGCAAGAAAATAAAAAGTTCATAGTCTTCATTTGGCATTCTTTATTCATGGCAGCCTCAGTCATGGCAGTATTATCACCTTTGTATTTTGGGGGACATTTCTGGTTCCAAGATGGTGCACTGGTTTCCAAAATGAAACAAGGATTCCATGGCCCTGTGGAATATGGTGACTCCATGGGACTATAATACATTTAACATTGTACATTAAACATTTTAACATACAGTATGCATGAGCCCCAGCTTAAAACTTTAATTTTCACTCACTGTGATTAGTGTATGATGTTATTATGGAGTGACATGGAATTCAGGGAGGACTTATGGAGTAAAGGTGACCTATGGCTGACACACTGTATCTTTAATAAGCTACAGATGATTGGGTCTCTTCTCAAAGGGGATATTGGCTTTCTGTATATAATTAACAACAAGAAAACTGTATCCTGACTTTAAGGTCTGCAGTAGCATCCTGGAACAAAAAGGGCCATAAATTAACATCAATTATGTATTAAAGTTCCAATTAACCTGGCTGACACTGATATACTTTAACAAGGCACATTTAGATAAAAGAAGAAACTCTCTAATTACTTGGAACAGGACCTTATGACCCATTCTGCTCTTTTATCCCAATTCCAACCTAATGAAGAATGAAGCGAGGGAGAGAAAGTTCCACACAAAGTGACAATGCAGCACCAGAAGATATCCCCTGGGATACCCTTTTACCATAAAAAAAACCAAACTCCATGATGAATATTTTATTATACTTAGCTTCTTAAAAACAAATACACCCATTGAAGAAAAAGGGTTATTTTAAGGTTGAGAACTGTGGCTTCCTTTGAGATTTCCCACTGGAAGTGGTTGAGCATACTATTACCATTTAATGGGAACCCCCCTTTGTGTCTGAACTTGCTTTAGATACATTCTCTAGGAAAGGAGCTCATTGATCATGATTCCCTCTGCATTGTTTACTCTCCCTGCCCCTCCCCTCCCCCCCTCCCCCCAATCTTTGGACAGCCTTCCTGTTTTCCCTGTGATTTGGGAAGAGCACTCTGGTCCCTGGTTCCCATCTGTTCTCCAGGTGGCTCTTTGGATTTTGTTCATCTTCGTCTTCTGTCCACCGTCTGGGCACCTTGCCTACTTAGTTGTCTAGGTCTTTGTGTCCCTCCTGATGTCTCTTGGTCAGTTAGCTTCATCCACAATTGCACACGCATCCTCTAGGCTGCACATCACATGCACCAAAGCGTTTCTTCATCTGAAAACACAGAAATAGCAGATGAAGATGTTTGTAGAACGAATGAGAGAGAAAATGTGGTGATTGTGGGTGACAAGGAAGGAGTGGGAGCAAGGCAGATCTCAACAGCTGAGGAGACAGAGGAGGGAAGGACACAGAGAATAAACTAAGAAGTTCTTTATCTTTATCGCACTTTTAATTTTTCTGTGAGTCATTAGCAAATGTCAAATGTTATTATTTGCTTCCCTGCAGTGATCTCCCCTTAGGTACATTTCTTCCCATTTCTTGGTATTGTTCCTAAAATCGAACTCACCCTGCAGAGTAGATGGAGGAGCCTTGTCTCACCCTGTATTCAATCAGGCTTCCCTGCTCATCTGCTCCACTCCTCCCACCAAATAGCCCAAGGCAGAAATACTTTCTTCAAGGCTCTTCCCTGCCTACATCCAAAATGAGACTAGCTTTTTATAGATATGAACTCAGCTTTTAGCCAAATATGAAATTAAAAAAAATCAAGAAATGCATCTAAATAAAGCAGAATTTCTACTTATACATTTGAATAAATATCCCAGTTCTTTTAAGGCCACAGATATGTGTGAATAGATACTTAGATCTATCTAAGTACTAAGTAAGTATCTAGAGCAGATGCTTATGAATAGAGATGAAAGTAGACATATAGAAATTAAATGTTGGCAACATATGTGGCCAACAAAATATTTCTGAATATAATTCTGACCATGTTTTTTTCTTTCGGCAAAGGAAAGTGATAGTAAAAGCATGGGAATGGATGTTAGTTCAGCTTGGCCGCAGGAATCCAAGGTTAATTGGTTTGAGCGGAGGCTGGTGGGAGAAGGGCCTCCACCCTGCACCCAGGTAAGGAAGGCCCCAGGGAGGACTTTCTCTGAAAGCTGACTTTCTGCTCTTAACCCACTTGCCTATGTGCTAAGGCCCAGGCCTACCAATAGTTTCCTTGTCTTCAATTTTGTGTTTTTCCGACCTTGATTTGACAGCTCAACTCTATCCTTTGGTACACCACTTAATATGTCCTTTGTCTGCTTCATTGGAAATCTTAGTTCAAGGATAAACAGGAAAGTCTTACAAACTTCCAAATAGAACAAGTTATGTAAAAGAGTAAACAGACTCCCACTGGACTTGTTCTTTCCCTTTGAAACACCAAAGCTAAAAGACAGTATAATATAGCATTTACAGAAGACTGAGTTACATTACTGTAATCTAATTTATATGAGAGAAAAAAGAAACAAATCGGTGAAAGTTTGTCCCAAACAACTGGTTTCAGCCACTCAGGTCTCCCACCTGGATTATTGCCAATAGCTTACTAACAAGTTACTCTCCACACAAAAGCCAGAATGATCCTTTTTAAAAGATTGGTCAGATTGCATCACTTTTTTTTTTTAGTGTTTTTTTCTTTTTGACAGAGAGCATGAGCAGGGGAGGGGCAGAGAGAGAGGGGGACAGAGGATCTAAAGCAGGATCTGTGCTGACAGCAGTGAGCCTGATGCAGGGCTTGAAATCACCAACTGCAAGGTCATGACCTGAGCCGGAAGGTCAGCTGACTGGGCCACCCAGGTGCCCCTGCATCACTTTTGTGCTGAAACTTTTTAATGGTTCCCAATGTAACAGCCCTGTCCTTCTCTCATTTCATCTATGACCCCTTTCCCCTTGCCCACACCTCACTGGCCACAATGGCCTCCTTGGAGTTGGCCTGGAATTCACTTCACCAAACTCCCATATGTCTCCCTCCCTTCCTTCAGGCCTTTGTTCAATTATTCTCCTATTGAGGAAACCTTCTCTGATTCCTGTATTTTAATGAAATAGACCCTCCCCCCTTCCATCATTCTCTGTCTTTCTTACTGTGCTTTATTTCCTACATAGCACTCATCGTTATCTGCTTTGCTGTGTATTTGTTTATTGTATCTTTTCTCCCACTATGCGCACCACAAGGAGAGAGGATTTGTATGTCACTGTTGCCACCTTATAAGCTCTCTCTATTTGTGTTATGAAGGGAAAGGGTCCTATACCCAGCCAACATATTCTCCTTCATGAAGAAGAAAGAGACATTTGTTGATATGCAGGGACTCAGGGACCAGATTGCTAGCAAACACCAATTCTTGAAAGAGACCTTGGAATCACCTAGCATGCCTGGTAAAAAAGAGTAGATTCTCTGGGCATGTGGGTGGCTCAGTTGGTTAAGTGTCTGACTCTTGGTTTTGGCTCAGGTCATAACTGGTTTGTGAGTTTGAGCCCTGTGTCAGGCCCTGTGCTGACAGTGCAGAGCCTGCTTGGGGTTCTCTCTCTCTTCCCCTCTCTCATTACCTCTCCCCTGCTCTCTTTCTCTGTCTCTCTAAATAAATAAATAAATAAATAAATAAATGAATAAATTAAATAAATAAATAAATAAATAAATAAATAAAATAACAGTAAAAAAAGTAGATTCTCAGGCCCCAACCCAGATCAACAGAATCACTATTTCCTGGGGGAAAGACCTGGAATCTGAATATTTCAAACTATTAAATATTTCTGAAGGGCCTTATGTAATTATTATAGTAAGACAAGTTTGGGGCCACCTGGGTGGCTCAGTCATTAAGTGACTAACTCTTGATATCAGCTTGAGTAGTGATCTCATGGTCATGAGATAGAGCCCCACGTAAGGTTCTGCGTTAACAGCATGGAGCCTGCTTGGGATTCTCTCTCTTCCCCTCTCCTGCTTGTGCACGTGTGTGTGCATGCTCTCCTCTGAAAATAAATAAACATTAAAAAAAATAAGACAAGTTTGGAAAACTCAGTGAGTCTGATCTTACAATAAATGAATGTAAATAGACTCTTAGTAGCAGTAAACTTTGCAGTTTATGTGTCTGAGTGTATATAAAAATGCAATGCATTATCTATCTATCTATCTATCTATCTATCATCTATCTGTGCCTCCCTGAGAGTTTAACTGGAAATTTTCAGTATAAATCCTATGTAAGGATTCTTGAAATAGAACATATTTTTGTTATCTGACCCATTCATTAAAATACTAAATTTTTATTACAGTTTCAACTATAGTAAGCTCAGTTGCAGGGTTTCAGTACCCAGCTCCTGTCATCAAACAACAGATACAGCTGGAAATGCATAGACATGATACTCATACTTATTAAAATGAACTCACCTGTCCATTTTAATATGGGGGAGGACAGAAAAGAAATTAGATACCTGAGTCTCACTGTAATACTTAGTGTAAGACACACTAGTATTCTGTGGCTGACATTGGGTTTAAGGGAAAATTCTTCTATTCCGCAATATTCTCTGAGAACAAGACTATGTTACAGCCCTGTATCATACCTGATATTCAACTGATAATACACATTAGAGAAAAAGTTAATTATGCTCATAATCTTCATTTTAAAAGGCAGGGAATTGTTAAAATAACTAAACATGGTTAACACAAAATACTCTTTGATAATTAAAGCAAACAATTGTTTGGAAAATGCAATTATGGCAAAAACTAATTCCTGGATACCAGATAAGTAAGGTACTATTGCATAAAATAAGATCCTTGAACACAAAGTGCTTATAATCTTGGTGAAGAGACAAAGCATGTAGAGACAGGAAATAATTAAAGAGTAATGAAACAGTGCTCTTGTACAAGTTACATAATCACTCTGGATCACACAGTATCCTCATCAATGAGGTGGATATAATAATGTAAGACTCCCAGGGAGGTTTGAGGATTAAAGGGGATAATTCACACCCTTGATAAGTGGCATAGAATGCCACTAACTGAGAAGTGACCAGAGGAAGATGTGATGGCTAAAGATCAACACATTCAGGGAAGCCTTTATAGAGATGGAGAGATTGAAACTTACTCTTGGAGGAAAAAGAGATGAAAATTTGAAGTAGGAGGATCAGCATAGGCAAAGGTGTGGAGGAGAGAACTATCATGGTAGTTTGGAGGGACAGCGAGGAGACCATCTGACTGCAGGTGTGGGTCATAAAAGACAAGGTTGTCTAAGCAAATATACTTCTTTAAAGAGGGTGATAAACATGCCCAGGGGAGAGAAAATAACAATATCCTACCACCCAGAGATAACTACTTTGCAATATTCCCTTCTAATAATTTTCCCTGTGTAAAAATTTTCTTCTGTAATTAAAACATTTAATACTATTGTAACTTTTGTAACTTGCTTTTAACATTACATTATCTGCACTTTTGCATGGCATTACATATTTTTTGAAGAATGATTTCTGATGATGGCCAAATAATACCACATTTTGTGATCTTACTGTAGCTTTATGAGTCGATTATTGTTAGAGTTGTAGGTTGCTGTATTTTGTTCTCTGCTAATATGTAATACTGCCATGAGAATGACTTTAAAAATACTCTGATTTTTTTTTCTCCTTAAGAGGAATTACTGCAAGGGAGGTTTCTTGGAAAAACATACATGAATATTTTTACATTACTGATATATATTGTTAAATTACTGAAAGCTTGTGCCAGTATATTATTTTCACTAGCAGAATATGAGGGCATGAATTTCATTCCATTCTTGGCAGAGAAATTTAGCCTTAGTGGAGTTCTTGGTCAGAAGAACAATCTGGCAATAGTAGGTGGCGGAGGGAGGAGAGGAGATGCTGGAGACGTGTATCAATGCAGAGGTGCCATGAAAGCTACCGAACTTCAGTGGTCCAAGTGAGAGGAGAGAGGAAGAAATCTCCAATACTCTCTCCCCCTTTCTTTACTCTTCTCTTCTTCCTTTTCTTTCTCATCCCCTTCTTTCCTAATAACTTGCTTTCCTCCTTTATTAAAAAAAATAGATATCATCAAAAATTTGTAAAATGTAGAAAATGTAAGTTATATTTTATAGCTTTTCAGCTTTTTTCAATATATCAATTGATGTATTTAATAAGTATTGTCACATATTAAATATTCCTTGCAAAAACAAAAGCCCTTCCTTTCATAGATATAAAGATCTGATTATTCATTTGCTATTGATGGATATATGGACCAGACATTTTCTATGAATTTTTACTATTATGTCTAATGCTGCTATAAATGTCTTTGTCCATACTGTTGCCTTTATTTCTGATTTTCTTCTAGCAGAAAGGAATTACTGAGTAAATTGTATAGATGCATTTTAGATACAGAAACATTTTCAAGGATCAGTAATAGGATTCATCACACACACACACACACACACACACACACACACACAACTAAGACAAATAAAAAATGGTCCTTATGTTTCTAAATTTCAAGAATGAACTCCAACATAGAAATTCCAAATAACTGGTTTTGAAGGGAAGTTGACAATTCAGTTTTGAACACAAAACTATTTCCATTATTGACATTTTGTATCTTATTATAGTATATTAACCAAAATTATGAGAACAATATAGAGATAGCCAGAGTACTATTTTATATTTTCCACACAGAAACATTATTTTTGTAAATAGCTCCCAGCAGAAAAATTGAAGAAAAATACTTGAGATTTCATCTCCCTTATAATTTTATACTCATTCTATTTTTTTGCCCTTCCTTTATGCAATCATTACTTAATCATTACATAAGGAACATATATTAGTGTGATGATCCCTTTTTGTTTGTGAATGAAAGAATAAGCATCTTTTTTAATATAATGTATCCAGTTAGGAAGACCTTTCCCAACCAAGAACAGAATTACAAAACTGGTCCATCTGTTTCCAAAGCTTCCCAAGTGGAATAATGCAAATTTCAGTTTACCCTTCCTTCATGTAACTCAGTTGACCCCATCTTGTGCAAGGCTGTCTTGACTTTCTTTTTCTTTCTTTTTACTCCTGTATTTTTTTTTAACAAAATATAAATGCTTTCTCCGGAAGAAAGAAAGAAGAACAATTTTAAATATTCTCGTTAGTTATCTTATAGAATCACCTCACTGAATCACAGTTGTGCTGTTACTATGATTGTTTGGTTGCCACGACAAAGCTTATAAATAGATTTGCCTATTCACTAAGACCTGTTTGTTTTGAAGGACTAAGTTGGAGTCAAAGAGTGGGTGATGGCTTCGCTGAAATACATGATCTCTATCCTCTCCAGAGCTTTCACCTGCTGAGCTAGTTGAAGAGATCTCTGTGTTTTCATTCTAGTGTGTTTCAAAAGTGTATTTTGATCTGGCAGAGAATAAAAAAAGAGTTTTTTTCCCTTTGTCCATTATTGAAATTGACTGTACTGTCATTTAGTTTCATGGTTTTGAAACAAAACCTGCCTGAGTTGATGATTGTTTTCTGGTGCAGTGTAAATTTTTAGTTAGTTAGTAGGGGCTAGCTTCTTTGGCTCTCACTTGCTCTGAATGCTCTGAATGTATCCATTAAGAAACATTTATTGGATGATTTCCATGTGCCAGATACTCTGTTAAGGGCTAGGCATGTGGCATTAAAAAAAATGGACTTGGTCCTGGTCTTCATGGACTTATAGTTTACAGGAGAGAGAGATAGTAGGTTAAGGGGTACAGAAATTAACATACAATTATAAAGAATTATGAATACTATAAATCATACACACAATTATATAAAGTATATGAAAGAAAACAAGGTCCAATCTAAAGCCCTGAATCATAGATCAACAGTGAGAGACACGGAAAGTTCAGTTAGGATGGTATGGCAACATTTCAGGTTAGTAATCTAAACTGCTGTTGCAAGATGGAGTAGGTTATTTACATTTTATTTTATTTATTTATTTATTTGGTATTTTTATTTTTTAATTTACATCCAAGTTAGTTAGCATATAGTGCAACAATGATTTCAGGAGTAGATTCCTTAATGCCCCTTACCCAGTTACTCATCCCCCATCTTTCAACCCCTCCAGCAACCCTCTGTTAGTTCTCCATACTTAAGAGTCTCTTATGATTTGTCTCCCTCCAAGTTTTTCTATTATTTTTGCTTCCCTTCCCTTGTGTTTGTTCTGTGTCTTAAAAGTCCTCATATGAGTGAAGTCATATGATATTTGTCTTTCTCTGACTAATTTTGCTTAGCATAATACCCTCTAGTTCCATCCACATAGTTGCAAATGGCAAGATTTCATTCTTTTTGATTGCCGAGTAATACTCCATTGTGTATGTATGTATGTGTGTGTGTGTGTGTGTATATATACACACACACACAAATACTCCATTGTGTATGTATGTATGTGTGTGTGTGTGTGTATATATATATACACACACACACAAATACTCCATTGTGTATGTATGTATGTGTGTGTGTGTGTATATATATATATACACACACATACAAATATACATGTATATATATATGTGTATATATGTATTATATATATGTGTATATATATATATATTATATATATGTGTATATATATATTATATATATGTGTATATATATATATATTATATATATATGTATATATTTATACCACATCTTCTTTATCCATTCAACCATCGATGGACATTTGGGCTTTTTCCATACTTTGCTATTGTTGATAGTGCTGCTATAAAAATGGGGGTCATATGTCCCTTCGAAACAGCATACCTGTATCCCTTGGATAAATGTCTAGTGATGCAATTGCTGGGTAGTAGGGTAGTTCTAGTTTTAATTTTTTGAGGAAACTTCACAGTGTTTTCCAGAATGGCTGCACCAGTTTGCATTCCCACCAGCAGTGTAAAAGAGATACTCTTTCTCAGCATCCTCACCAACATCTGTTGTTGCCTGAGTTGTTAATATTAGCCATTCTGACAGGTGTGAGGTGGTATCTCATGGTGGTTTTGATTTGTATTTCCCTGATGATGAGTGATGTTGAGCATTTTTTCATGTGTCGGTTGGCCACCTGGATGTCTTCTTTGGAGAAGTGTTCATATCTTTTTCCCATTTCTTCACTAGATTATTTGTTTTTTGAGTGTTGAGTTTGATAAGTTCTTTATAGATTTTGGATACTAACCATTTCTGATATATTGTTTGCAAATATCTTCTCCCATTCTGTTGTTTCCTTGTTGATTTTCTGTTTAGATGATCTGTCCATTGTTGTAAGTGGGGTGTTGAATTCCCCTACTAGTATGGTATTATTGTCAGTGAGTTTCTTTATGTTTGTGATTAATTGATTTATATATTTGGGAGCTTCCCAATTTGGCACATAAATGTTTATAATTGTTAGGTCTTCTTGGTGGATAGATCCCTTAAATATGATATAATGACCTTTTTCATCTCTTGTTACAGTCTTTATTTTATTTATTTTTAATTTATTTTTAATTTTTTTAATTTAATTTTTTATTTTTTTACAGTCTTTATTTTAAAATCTAGATTGTCTGATATAAGTATGGCTACTACGGCTTTCTTTTGTCAACCATTAGCATGATAGATTGTTCTCCATCCCCTTACTTTCAATCTGAAGGTGTCTTTAGGTCTAAAGACCTAAGGGTCTTTTGTAAAAAGCATATAGATGGATCTTGTTTTCTTATCCATTCTGTTACCCTATGTCTTTTGATTAGAGCATTTAGTCCATTGATGTTTAGAGTGAGTACTGAAAGATATGAGTTTATTGCCATTATGTGTCTTGCAGAATTGGAGTTCCTGTTGGTGTTTTCTGGTCGTTTCTAGTCTTTGCTTTTGGTCTTTTTTTTTTTTTCATCTTTTCTCCCCTCAGAGAGTCCCCCTTAAAATTTCTCACACAGCTGGTTTAGTGGTCACAAACTCCTTTAATTTTTGTTTGTCCGGGAAACTTTTAATCTTTCCTCCTATTTTGAATTGCAGCCTTGCTGGATAAAGAATTCTTGGCTGCATGTTTTTCTGATTCAGCACTTTGAATATATCCTGCCACTCCTTTCTGGCCTGCCAAGTTTCTGTGGATAGGTCTGCTCCAATCCTGATCTGTTTCCCTTATAGGTTAAGGCCTTTTTTTTTTCCCTTGCTGCTTTCATGATTTTCTCCTTGCCTGAGTATTTTGTGAATTTGACTATGATATGCCTTGTGGATGGTCAGTTTTTGTTGAATCTTATGGGAGTCCTCTGAGCTTCCTGGATTTTGATGTCTGTATCTTTCCCCAGATTAGAAAAGTTTTCCACTATGATTTGCTCACATAACACTTCGACCTCTTTTTCCCTGTCCTCATCTTCTGGGACCCCTATGATTCTGATGTTGTTTCTTTATAATGAGTCACTGCTTTCCCTAATTCTTAAATTGTGCTCTTTTGCCTTAGTCTCCCTCTATGTACCTTAGTTTGTCCACTATATACCTTATTTGCTGCTCTGCCTCATCCATATTTGTTGCCATGGCACCATTTGAGACTGCAGCTCAGTTATAGCATTTTTTATTTCATCCTATCTTTGTTTCTCTTATCTCCACAGAAAGGGATTCTCATCTATTTTCAAACCCAGCTAGTATTCTTATTATCGTGATTCTAAATTCTGGTTCAGACATCTTGTATGTACCTCTGTTGATTAAGTCCTTGGGTGATATTTCTTCCTGCTCTTTCTTTTGGGGTGAATTCCTTCATTTCATCATTTTGAAGGAAGGAAAGAATTAACAAGGTCAAAAATCTTAAAATTAAAAAATTAAAAACAACACACACACACACACACACACACACACAAATAAAATAAATGATGCTAGATCCTAGGTGTGCTTTGGTCTCATTTAAAGGAGCTTGATACATTAGAGAAGAAAATGGGGGGAAAAAAGGAAAAGGTTTGAAAATTTGAAAAAATGAATACAATGAAATAAAGTAAAGTGAAATGATGGAAGTAAAATAGATTTTGAAAAATTTACAAAAAGTAAAAAAATGGTAAAAAAATTAAGGAAAATAATTTTTAATAAAAATTGAACATAAAAATAAATTTTTTCTCTTTCTGCATTTAAGAAAATGAAAAGAAAAGAAAAAGAAAGAAAAGGAAATTGAATAGATGGACTAGTGAACAGACTGAAATACGATTGAAATTATATCATTTTCCTCTAGAAGTCAAACTATGAAGCACTTTATAGTCTGCAAACTAAGCAGGCAGAGAGACTTGTGGTGTTCCTGAAGAGTGAGGTTGGCTCAGTTGAGCGGGCTTAGTGTAACAGCTCTGTTCCTCACTAGATGGTGCTGGTTAGCTTACTGGGGTGGATTGTTGTGGCGCTTGTAGGTGTGTATGCACATGTGTGGGAGGGGTGAAAATGGCATCACCCAGCTACCCAGTCTCTAGAATTGTAACTCTGTTCTCCCTGATCAGCAATTGTGCACCCATTCTGTGTCTCTGGCTTCCGTCCACTTACACTGTCTGTGACCAAGCCGTCAGGTTGCCAGGTGGCATCTCCCTGCTGAGTTTTATCTCGGATGCGGCTGTGTTTTCTGGCCCCTCAGTCCTGAGGGACTGCAGCTTTGAACTGTTCTGATCCTCTGCAGGAGGCTCTCACTGAGCAATGGCTGGGTGCTGGCCACACCCAGGAACATTCTTGGGACTGTGCTGCTGCTGATGCCCAGAGACTGTGGCTGGGCACCAACCTACCTCAGAAAGCATTCATGAGATTGTGTAGCAGCAGCGTCTCAAGGATTATGGAAAATCACAACACATATCTGGCACCAGGCTTCACCCTTAATGACCTTGTTCCAGCACCAGTGAATGTGGTTGTTCTTCAGGGTCCACTGGGAACTTTGCCTGTGGGGTGGCTGCACAGCCTCTACCAAACATCCTCCCAACAGGGGAACCGCCTCTCCCTGTTTGCCCCAAGGACCCCTGGACCTCACTCTGCTCCTGGGGATTCACCCTTCCCACCAGAGCACCACCAGGTATTGAGCTGTGGAGTTTCAGACTCTGCATTCCCCCTGTTTATAGAGTCTTAGTGGAATTTAAACCCTCTCTTTTCTCCTTTCTCCCTTTTTAGTTCAGTCCCTGAAGCTGTTTCCGCTTTTCCACTTTCTCTCCACCTGCTTTTTTTTTGGGGGGGGGGTGCTTTTCCTGTACTCTCCCCCATCTCCATTCTTTCTCTGCACACAAAAACAGCTCCCTGCCTTCTACAGCTTCTCTCTCCCCCAGTTCACCTCTCCACCCCACATACCTGCTGAGTTCTGTGGTTCAGGTTGTACAGATTGTTGTGTTAATCCTAAAATCAGTTTTCTGGGTATACAGGATGGTTTAGTGTTGATCTGGCTGTATTTCATGGATGTGAGACACAAAAAAACTTCCATGCTGTTCCGCCATCTTGGCTCCTCCAGGTTATTTATATTTTAAATTTTCATCCCAGTTTTGGATATGTTTGGCATTCTGTGTCCATATTGGAAAAATGTATACTGCTTTTCTGACATACTGTGCCACTATATGATAATAAACCAGTGTGCTTGTCCTCTCCAGAGTAACTAATAATATTGACCATTTGTATAGGACAGTTTTTGTTGTTGTTGTTGTTTATTTTTGTTTTTTACAGAATCTCTTGAACTGGCAATTACAGCTGACTCTTGAACAAGGGTTAGGGGTATACTGCACATTCAAAAATCCATGTATAACTTGACTTTCCCCCAATTTAACTACTAATAGCCTACTGTTGCCTTATCAATAGCATAAACAGTTGATTAACACATATTTTATATGTTATACATATTATATACTATAGTCTTACAATAAGAAAGAAAAGAAGAAAGGAGATAAAAGAAAATGTTATTAAGAAAGTCATAAGGGAGGTGCCTGGCTGGATCAGTCAGGAAAACATGTGACTTTCAATCTCAGGGTTGTTTGTTTGAACTCTATGTTGAGTATAGAGATTACTTAAAAAAATCTTACAAAAAAGTCATGGAAAATACATTTATAAGACTGTACTATAAAAAATACTCATATGTGGACTTGTGTAATTTAAAACCTGTGTTGTTAGAGGGTCAATTGTACTTCTAAATATACCATGAGTTGGTTAATTTCTCCATGCAGTGCTATTAATATTTTTTCTGTATATTTTGAAGCTATTTTATTGGGTGCATAGAAGTTTAAAATTGTTATATTATTCTGAACACTTGAGTGTATCACTATGTAGCAACCTCTGATCTCTAATTATGTTTGTCAGATTCTGTTTTGGTTAATAATATAGCAACTCCAGGTTTCTGTTTTCCAGGGACAATAGATTTCTACTTTGTTTTTAGGGTGTCTCTTGTAAACAATGTATATCTGGATTTTTGTATTTTCGTCCAATATATCAATATCTATTTTATTGTTTTTAAGTTGGTAAGTTTGGTCTACTGATGTTTTTATTTTTTAATTATTGATATGTTTGAGTTTGTTTCCATCTTTCTTTTGTTTCTATTTTTTTGTTTTGGTCCCTTATATAGCACTATGCATGCAATATTGTTATTCTATCCCAGTGATTTTTAATCCTCTATCAATTAGAATTGCCTGGGAGATTTTTAAAAATATTAATATTCAGGCTCCACCACTAGGGATTCTATTTAAGGCCTGGAGTGGGGCCTGGACAGTGGTATTTTTGAAAACTTATCCAGGCAGTATAGGATACATACTTTTGTATTCAGTTTTATCCATCTCCAAGAATCACATCATAACTACCTACAATGCATGGAGAAGCCACATTTCTGTATTCATTCTAGTGAAATTCTTGCAACAATTTGGCCTGGGACTGGTATTTGCAGTATTTCCATACTGTTCTCTAGGAACTGTCTCCCTAACCTGATTCCCATTCCCCGTTGTCTCATAGCTCCCTGGACCCACATCCAATCTGTATCTTGACAGAGTCAGGTATTTCAGACATTAAGAGTTAGGTATAGTTTAGATCTGGTCTTTTGGCTATGAGATCCTCTAACACCTTAAGTTATAGTGTTGATTTGATCCTGTTAATTTCTCTTAGATTCCTTTCTTTACTCTGCTGGAATTATCAGCTGCCACTCCCTAACCCCACAGCAGATTGAGCATTTGCTTAGATCTGGTCTACCAACCTGCTGCTGAAGATGCCAAGAACATTATGGAAATATCCCTATAAAACCATAGATCATGGTAGTTCTGAGAGGTGGATTTTCTTTTGTCTATTAAAGCTATAGTCAACAATAATGTCCTCTAATCCACTGGCTTTCAATGTGTCAGTCCTGGGCCAGCAGCATCAACATCAACTGAGAACTTGTTAGAAACACACATTCTCTGGTCCTACCCTAGAACTCTTAAATCAGAAACACCGGGCGGGGGGCCCAGCAATCTGTGTTGTAACAAATCTGCCAGCTTATTCTGCTGCTCAGTCAAGTTTGAGAGGCACAGCTCTAATTCAAGAGGTTTTTCAATGTTCAATTTAATTAAGAAGACAGGAAGATTTTCTTTGTAGTGGTAAATGGTTAATTAACAGGAAATCGAGAATGGTACAATTAAGACTCAAAAAGAAAATAAACTATTCAGTGAGTGGTACTGTATTTTGTAATTTTATATTTTAACTTACATTAGACATTACCCCAGTATTTAGGCTAATCTTCATGTTGATCTGTTTTTCTTGAAATTGAAAGCTAGTATATGTATGAAGTCAAGTGATAAGGTCAAGGCAAAAATGGTGAGTGAATTATCTAAGTGAAATGTGGGCTGGTACCAAATTATTCACATCTAACCCTTCTGTACAGAAACAATTATCATGGTCTTTTAAAATTTAATATGGAGTTAAATGCTTTCATTTTTACTTCTACTGACTGGTTTCCACAACAGGAATAACAAGACTGTTATTTATTTATCCTTATGTTATTCTCATTGGGCACTTGCTAGGTATACACCAGTACATAGAGTGTTATGAAATAACTAGACCCCAATGAAGGGAAGATGTACGTCAAAGCCTTCTCTTTGTGAGATTTGGTCCTAGAGAAAAATAAATTTGGGGCTGGAAAAGAGAATAGAGTTTAACATCTAGAATCTCAAATATCATACACTTGTTTTATCTCTGAATTAATTAAAAAAATTGGCTTTTGTCCTGTTACTACTTTCTAAATTCATTTTCCTTTGCTTAAAGTAGCATAACTTTTAGGTATCCAGAGGACTTTTAATGGAAACATGTTCTTTCACTACCAGTAAAAGGGAAAGAAGGGAAGGGAAAGAAGATAATTCAGCCATTGACATTTTTTTTTGTCAAAATCTGGTTTTCATATGTAAAATAGTGTAATATCACACTTAATGAAAAATAACTAAGAGTATGTACTTATAGACTCATGAGCCTTAATAGGGCCCTTGAGGTTGTCAGTGGGAGACTCCCGACCATGTAGAGGAAGTACCATGGACTCTATAGCCACAGAGTTATGGGAGATGGGGGTGGGAGTTGGGGAGGGAGACATGATACTGTCTACTCCAACAGTACGGCAGGGCACACACTGGAGAAATCATGGAGAGCCCTGTGAGTCAGAACAGGCAGGTAAACATGCATATTGGCCATTTCAGGGATGGCAAATGTCTTTGTGATTGGTATTTTGCAAATATTATTGGAGAAAGTAAAAATTTCTTTGGAGATACATTTGATTACAACTCTGTAATTAAACAATAGATTAAGGGACCAGGGACTCCTGTGATGAGCACTGGGTATTATATGGAAGTGTTGAATCACTCTATTGTACACCTGAAACTGATAGTACACTGTATGTTAATTAACTAGAATTTAAATAAAAATGTAAAAAAAAAAAGCCTGACTGCTAGAGCTTCTGGAGTGGCCTTCTAGTTCAGACCTTGTAACTCCCTGAGCCTAGTGGTTTAATTTTCCCAGGTTCTCAGGAGGTCTAATCAGGTGACAAAGTTTCCTATTTTCCATTTTCTTCCAATATGTATAAATGCAAGTGAAACAAGAGCTTGTTGTTCTTGCTTCCAAAATGCTTATAACCTAGGAGGGGACCAAGCCTATCAAAGTACAAAATATCCTCAAATCCTCAAATACATCTACTCATAAACTAGGAGTCCAGTAGATGTTCTCTGTAGGGTCAGGACTAATCTTTTTACATTGGAGGCTTCAGTCCTCTCCATGTATGCTGTTCTCTTCTTTTTCCCATCTCCATTTGCTTCCCTACAGCCTCAGACCCCCAGACCTCTCAAGCAAATTTATCCAGCAACCTGTCAAATCATCTCAATCTCATCCTCAAGAGGTCTCCTAGGCTGTGGTTTCCTGTTTATACTACTCATCAAATCATCGTAGTCAGGGTCTTCTGGAATGCCCAATACTGGCATGATATCATCCTGAATACACTTGCAACAAGTCACAGGCTCTTTCAGGCCCCAAGCTGTCTGTATGAATAAACCCCATGACTTTTCTCCCCTCTCCACCACTTCCTTGTGAAATATACTATGCCATGTGTAAACGGAATTAATGGGGACATATGTGTTAATCTCTTTGGTTTATGTGTGTCTAATTGTTTCTGTGCCATTTGGCTTAGTTGTGTTAGAGTTGTCTTTGATTGTAAGGACTTGGAGTTCAGGATGTGTGTTCTACTTGGCCTGAATATTGCTCAGCTAAGTCCACATGCAGCTGGGTGCTTTATAATGATGGGAAGAAGAGCATTCTGCCTTAAGGTCTGACTTGCATTGTCCTAGAAGGCTGAAGTCCAGCCCCACAGATTTGTGGGCGTATCTATTTTGGTCCAACACAATAGCAGGTTATCAACTACCTTTTACAGTCTATGGAATTTATGCATTGGTTTATGTCTCTAACATTCAATTTTGGATATGTAAAATGGTATTATTCCACTGCAAACACCTGTACAAATGGTAATATTCTGCTGTTCTATCTAATGACAAAATCTGCCACCATGACCACTTAAGCATATTCAAAATGAGAAAGGAAATGCCTCCCTTTATATAATAAAGATTTTAGCTTACATTTAGTCATGGAAACTAGGCATTGGGAGAGGATCTTTTTTGTCTAAATATATCCTTGGCCTTCAATTATATTTTCTATTTCACCACAATGGCTTTTAAAATTCTTCCATGTTCACACCATTTTCCTTTATTTTGAGTTGGCAGGATCACCTTGAGCCCATCCCTCAGCTTTCATCAACAAATATTATCACTTCGAGAGGAGCATAAGTTGGGATAATCTGAGTACAAAGGAGTCTCTCTGAGAAACTATTCTGGTGCCACAGGAATGCAGAATAAGATTGAAGCATGTCCCAGATTAGGGGTAACCAATTTTTTTTTAATTTTTTTTTTTTTAACGTTTATTTATTTTTGGGACAGAGAGAGACAGAGCATGAATGGGGGAGGGGCAGAGAGAGAGGGAGACACAGAATCGGAAACAGGCTCCAGGCTCTGAGCCATCAGCCCAGAGCCCGACAGGGCTTGAACTCACGGACCGCGAGATCGTGACCTGGCTGAAGTCGGACGCTTAACCGACTGCGCCACCCAGACGCCCCTAGGGGTAACCAATTTTAACTCTTTTAACTTCCATAGGAGTTAGAATCCTGGAATAAAGATTAAAGATTTTCCTTTAAGGGTGGAGAATCAGGCCTTCCTCCAAGAAACACCAGCAAGATGTTGTGGAAGCACTGTGGTTAGATCACCAGATACTTGTGATTTTGGGAAATCATTTTGCTACTCTGGGTTTCAATTTCCCCCTGTGTGAAATAAAGTGTTTGTGTAGAGATTTTCTAAGATTGTTTCAAGCTCCACTTATTTGTCAACAAACATTTATGAGTACTTACTAAGTTCTAGGCACCTAAACCAGGGAGATGGAGTCTCCCGCATCCCAGATCTCAGGGGATAGTCTCATATTTAACAGATTGTTTTTGGAAAGAAGATTGCCAATTACATTTAATAAGGATTTTAGGTTAACATTAGCCTTTGGATGCTCCCATCTTATTTCAAGTCATGTTTCTTATGTCTTTTTTCTACTTGTTGGTCTTCCTCAATCATTCCCAGAGGAATACAATACCATGGGCCTAAATCAAACACTTGTCTTGGGGTGCCTGGGCGGCTCAGTTGGTTAAGTGTCCAATGTTGGCTCAGGTCATGATCTTGTGGTCTGTGAGTTCGAGCCCCACGTCGGGCTCTGTGCTGACAGCTCAGAGCCTGGAGCCTGCTTCGGATTCTGTGTCTCCCTCTCTCTCTGCCCTTCCCCTGCTCGTGCTCTGTTTATAAAGTGAATAAACATTAAAAAAAATTAAAGAAAGAAACACTTGTCTTTTAAGGTGTATTGAGATAATGCCAAATATATTTTGTTGTTCATAATTTGTTTTGATGAATTGTGGTTGATATCACCTGCATTGATGGGTGTGATTTAAGGAGGGAGAACAAATATTGTGACCTCATTTGGGTCTTACTGCTGTGTCATAATTATACAGCTGTATGGATAAATGTAGTCCAAAATAAAACAGTTGAAATCTTTTCTCATCTTAGCCTTATAAGAAAACCTTTCTTTAGAATCAGTTTGTTAGACTATTCCTACATAGATTGATCTATTGCATTTAGGAGTGGGTTTCTATTTTTGAGAGCCAATGTGTGCTATTTTCCTATGCTTAAGCAAACAGCTAGGCTTAAAGCTTAATGAAGTAGGAAAGGCATTCAGGAAGAGCTAGAGCCAACATCTTGTATATTTGAACCTGTCTGTTCTGCCAGTGACCCATAGAGTGAAGAGCTGTGTCAGCTAATCATCTAGTTGACCATTGCTGACAGACAAATACCTTGTGCTGAGCTTGGAGGGAATGTCACAAAAACAACAGAAGTCAACAAGGTGACACAATCCCTGTGGGGTTCCATACTTATTTTTCCCACTGCTTGGAGCTGAGCAATTACACAAATGCATCGTATCTGTAAATAACATACACATTTTAAGAGTTTAAATTACTTTGTTTTCAGAAGGTGTTTTTAAAACTAGTTGGACACATATTTTTTCCAATGATGATAATTAGCTGATTAATAATATCATAGTCATCAAAGGAGATAGCATGTTTTAAAAATCATGCAACAATAGCTGAGTGCTTACATGGCTTTAATTGGAACACCTAATAATTATAACCTTGTAGATGCAAGGGAAGAAATGTTTTCAAATGTAAACACAAACACAGAAAACAAAACACAAATTTGTCAGCAGAAGACCGCCTGCTTATATGACTACTAAGCCAGAAAACAGCTGTTTTACTTAATGCATTGTTTCAGGACTGAAGTGAAATCATAGAAGTAGTGGCTTCCAACATTGTTAATAGCAAAAGTCCTATTATCCACCTGCCCCATGATCTGCAAATTTTGAAAGACTTTTTCCCTATCCAATTGTATTTATTAAGTAATTATGAGTTTTTCTATTTTAAGAAGCAAAGACAAATGTAGCTACCAGTTAACTATTGCCATGAATGTGAAACAATGGATTTTCAACACTGAATTGCTGTAATTCCCACTCAAACCAAAATGAATTTGTTATAGATATCTTAGACTGTTATATGGTAACCAACTATGTGATTTCATTTAGACATTTAAAAATCTTGAAAATGGCATATGAAACCCATTGCTACTGTTTAGGAAGTTCTGGAGTTTCAGTGATCTCTTATGAGGAAACTCAACGAACATACAAATTATGTGTGAACTTAATTGTGTCTGATGCATTTAAAGTTGAAGCAGTTTTTCTTCAAGTTTCAAGTTTTTATTTAAATTTTAGTTAGTAGGGGCACCTGGGTGGCTCAGTCAGTTAAGCATCCTACTTCAACTCAGATCGTGAGTTCGAGACCCACATCAATCTGTGCTGACAGCTCCGAGCCTGGAGCCTGCTTCACATTGTGTCTCCCCCTCCCCCACTCAGAATTTGTATCTCTCTCTCTCTCTCTCAAAAATAAATAAACATTAAAAAAAGTTTTTTTAAAATTCTAGTTAACATATAGTATAATATTAGTTTCAGGAGTAGAATTTAGTGATTTATCACTTACATATAACACATCGTCACAACAAGTGCCCTCCTAAATACCCATCACCCATCTAGCCCATCCCCTGCCACTTCTCTCCATCAACCTTCAGTTTGTTCTCTATCATTGAGTCTCCTTTATGGTTTGCCTCTCTCTCTCTCTCTCTCTCTCTTTTTTTCTTTCCCCTATGTTAATCTGTTTTGCTTCTTAAATTCCACATACATATTTATCTTTCTTTGACTGAGTTATTTTGCTTAGCATAATATATTCTAGTTCCATCTAATCATTGCAAATGGGAAGATTTCATTCATTTTGATGGCTGAGTAATATTCTATTGTATATATATACCACACCTTCTTTATTCATTCATCAGTCAATGGACATTTGGGGCTCTTTCCATAATTTGGCTATTGTTGATAATGCTGCAATACACATCAGGGTGTATGTGCCTCTTTGAATCAGTATTTTTGTATCCTTTGGGTAAATACCTAATAGTGCACTTGCTGGGTCACAGGGTAGTTCTATTTTTAACTTTTTGAGGAACCTCCATACTGTTTTCTAGAGTGGCTACACCATTATATATTTCCATCAAAAGTGTAAGAAGGTTCCCTTTTCCCCGCATCCTCACCAACATCTGTGGTTTCCTTTGTTGCTACTTTTAGCCATTTTGACAGGTGTAAGGTGGTGTCTCATTGTAGTTTTGATTTCTTTTCCTGATTATGAGTGATGTTGAACATCTTTTCATGTGTCTGTTAACCATCTGGATATCTTCTTTGGAAAAGCATCTACTCATGTCTTTTGACCATTTCTTTACTGGATATTTTGCTTTTTGGGTGTTGAGTTTGAGAAGTTCTTTATAGATTTTAAATACCAACTCTTTCCTGATATGTCATTTGCAAATATCTTCTCCCATTACAAAGGCTGCCTTTTAGTTTTGTTGATTGTTTCCTTCATTGTGCAGAAGTTTTTATCTTGATGAAGTCCCAATAGTTCACTTTTGCTTTTGTTTCCCTTGCCTTTGGAGACATGTAAGTTGCTATAACTGAGGTCAAAGAGGTTGCTGCCTATCTTCTCTTTGAGGATTTGGATGATTTCTTGTTTCACATTTAGGTCTTTCATCCACTTTGAAGTTATTTTTGTGTGTGGTATAAGAAAATGGTTGAGTTTTATTCTTCTGCATGTTGCTATCTGATTTTCCCAAGATGATTTGTTGAAGAGACTCTTTTTTCCATTGGATATTCTTTCCTACTTTGTTGAAGATTAGTTGACCATATAGTTGTGGGTCCATTTATGGGTTTTCTATTCTGTTCTGTTGATCTATGTGTCTGTTTTTGTGCCGGTGCCATACTGTTTTGATGACTACAGCTTTGTAATATAACTTGAAGTCTGGAATTGTGATGCCTCTGGGTTTGCTTTTCTTTTTCAAGATTGCTTTGGGTATACAGGGTCTTTTGTGATTCCACACAAATTTTAGGATTGGTTGTTCCAGCTCTGTGAAAAATACTGGTGGTATTTTGATAGGGATTGCATTAAATGTGTAGATTGGTTTGGGTAGTATGGACATTTTAACAATAATTGTTCTTCCAAACCATGAGCATGGAATGTCTTTCCATTTCTTTATGTCCCCTTCAATTTCTTTCATAAGTGTTCTATAGTTTTCAAAGTACAGATCTTTTACCCCTTTGGTTAGGTTTATTTCTACGTTTTTGTTGCAGCTGTAAGTGGGATCAATATTTTGATTTCTCTTTCTGCTGCTTCATTATTGGTGTATAAAAATGCAACAGATTTCTGTATATTGATTTTTTATCCTGTGACTTGACTGAATTTGTGCATTAGTTCTAGCAATTTTTTTTTGGTGGAGTCTTTTGGGTTTTCTACACAGAGTATCATGTTGTTTGAGAATTGTGAAAGTTTGATTTCTCCCTTGCTGATTTGGATGTCTTTTATTTCTTTTTGTTTTCTGATTGCTGAGGCTTAGACTTCTAATACTATGTTAAATAACAATGGTGAGAGTGGACATCTCTGTGTTGTTCCTAATCATAGAGGAAAAGCTCTCAGTTTTTCCCCATTGAAGAGGATATTAGCTGTGGGTCTTTCATATGTGGACTTGATTATGTTGAGATATGTTCTCTATATCTCTACTTTGTTGAGAGTTTTTGTCAAGAATGGGTGACAAGAAAGTCAAGAAAGTATTTTGTCAAATACTTTTCCTGCATTTACTGAGAGGATGATGTTGCTCTTATCCTTTCTTTAACTAATGTTATCACATTCATTGATTTGCAAATATTGAACCATCCCTGCAGCCTAGGAATAAATCTCACGTGATTGTGGTGAATAATTAATGTACCGTTGGATTCAATTTTTAGTATCTTGTTGAGAATTTTTGCATCCATGTTCATCAGGGATATTAGCCTATAATTCTGTTTAGCCTATAATTCTTTGTCTGGTTTTGGAATCAAAGTAATGCTGGCTTCATAGAATGAATTTGGAAGTTTTCCTTCCATTTCTGTTTTTTGAAACAGTTTGAGAAGAATAGGTATTAACTCTTCTTTAAATTAAGTCTGGTAGAATTCACCTGGGAAGCCAGCTAGTCTGGGGCTTCTGTTTGTTGGGATATTTTTGATTACTGATTCAATTATTTGCTGGTTGTCTATTCATATTTTATTTCTTCCTGTTTCAGTTTTTGTATCGTATACGTTTCTAGGAATTTATCCATTTCTTCCAGATTGCCCAATTTGTTGAAACACAATTTTTCATTATATTTTTTTTATAATATATAAATTTTTTTGTATTTCTGTGGTGTTGATTGTGATCTCTCCTCTGTCATTTGTGATTTTATTTATTTGGGTCCTTTCTGTGTTCTTTTTGATAAATCTGGCTAGGAGTTTATCAATTTTATTAATTCTTTCAAAGAACCAGCTCCTGGTTTCATTGATCTGTTTTACTGTTTTTGTTTGTTTGTTTGCTTTTTTTTTTTTTTTTGGTTGTTGTTTCTATGTCACTTATTTCTGCTCTAATCTTTATTATTTCCCTTCTTCTGCTGGCTTTAGACTTCACTGGCTGTTCTTTTTCTAGCTCCTCAAAGTGTAAGATTAGGTTGTGTATTTGAGACTTTTCTTGTTCTTGAGGTAGGCCTGAATTGCAATCTAGTTCCCTTTTAGCACCACCTTTGTTGTATCTCAAAGATTTTGAACTGTGGTATTTTCATTTTCATTGGCTTCCGTGTATTTTTTCTTTCTTCTTTAATTTCCTGGTTAACTCATTCATTCTTTAGTAGGATGTTCTTTAACCCTCATTATTTGTGGCCTTTCCGAATTTTTTCTTGTGGTTGATTTCAAGTTTCGCAGAGTTGTGGTTAGAAAATATGCACTGTATGATCTTAACCTTTTTGTATTTGTTGAGGCCTGATTTGTGACACAGTATGTGATCTATTCTGGAGAATGTCCCATGTGCACTTGAAAAGAATGTGTATTCTGCTGCTTTAGGATGAAATGTTCTGAATATGTCTGTCAAGTCCATCTGGTCCAGGGTATCATTCAAAGCCATTGATTTTTGTTGATTTTCTGCTTAGGTGATCTGTCCATTGTTGTAATGTAACAGGGGTGTTAAAGTTCCCTGCTATTATTTTATTATTATCAACGAATTCCTTATGTTTGTTATTAATTGTTTTATATATTTGGGTGTTTCAAGTTGGGGGCATAAATATTTACATTTGATATATCTTCTTGTTGGATAGATCCCTTTATTATGATGTAGTGCCCTTCTTTTTTTTTTTTTAATTCTTTTTGTTTGTTTTTAATGTTTATTTTTTATAGAGAGAGAAAGAGTGTGAGTGGGGGGAGGGGCAGAGAGAGAGGAAGACATGGAATCTGAAGCAAGCTCGAGGCTTTAAACTGTCAGCATAGAGCGCAACATGGGGCTTGAATCCGCAAACTGTGAGATGTGACCTGAGCCAAAGTTGGACGCTTAACTGACTGAGCCACCCAGGTGCCCCTATGGTATAGTGCCCTTCTTAATCTCTTATTACAGTCTTTGGTTTAAAATCTGGTTTGTCTAATGTAAGTATAGCTACTCAACTTTCTTTTGACATCCATTAGCATGATAAATCGTTCTCCATTTCCTCATTTTCAATCCGCAAGTATCTTTAGGTCTAAAATGAATCTCTTGTAGGCAGCATATGGAAAGATCTTGGTTTTTTTATTCTTTTTTTTTTTTTTACTCTATTTCTTTTGATTGGAGCTATTAGTTCATTTACATTCAGAGTGATTATTGATAGATATGAATTTAGTGCCATTGTATTACTTGTTGAGTCATTGCTTCTGGAGATTTTTTTCTATTCCTTTCTAGTCTTTGTCACTTTTCATCTTTCTTTCCCACTCAAAGAGTCCTCTTTAAAATTTTTGCAGGGCTGGTTTAGTGGTCACAAACTCCTTTAGTTTTTGTTTGTCTAGGAAACTCTTTATCTCTCTTTGTATTCTGAATGTCAGCCTTGTTGGATAGAATATTCTTGGCTGCATGTTTTTCCCATTCAGCACATTGAATATATCGTGCCACTCCATCCTTGCCTGCCAAGTTTCTGTGGAGAGGCCTGCTGCTAACCTTATTTGTTTTCCCTTGTAAGTTAGGAATTTCTTTTCCCTTGCTGCTTTTAGTATTTTTTTTCCGTATCTCTATATTTTGCAAATATTACTACAATATATCTTGGTGTTGGTCTGCTTTTATTGAATCCTCTGTACCTCCTGGATTTGGATTCTGTTTCATTCCCAAGATTAGAGAAGTTTTCAACTATAATTTGCTGAAATAAACCTTCATCCACCTTTTCCCTCTCTTCTTCTGGGACTCCTATGATATGTTATTATGCTTTATGGAGTTGCTGAGTTCCCTAAGTCCACATTTGTGATCCGATATTTTTCTTTCCCTTTTCTTTTCATCTTAATTATTTTCCATAATTTTATCTTCTATATCACTTATGAATTTCTCTGTTTCTTCCATCCTTGTGGTCATTACATCCAGTGGGTTTTGAGTCTTGATTATAGCATTTTTTATTTTGGCCTGACTAGTTTTCAGGGCTTTTATCTGTGTGAAAAGGCATTCCCTGGCATCTTCTATGCTTTTCTCAAGTCCAGCTAGTATCCTCATGATTATTGCTTTAAACCATTGATCAGGCATATTTCTTATGATTGTTTTGATTAGATCTTTGGCTGTGACATTTCTTGTTCTTCCTTTTGGGATGAATTCCTCCATCTTGGCATTTTGTCTAGGTCTCTGTCTTCCTCTGTGTGTTAGGAAAGCCTATTATGTGTTTCCTGCTCCCGAGAGTGATGGAATACTATCCAGGGTCTGACATTTCAGAAAGTGTCTCTGGTGTGGGCTGTGTGCATGCTGCTACTGTGTTTTGGCTCTTCTTTCCCTCAGGTTAGTCTTCTGCAGAGTTTCTCCTTGCCTTCAGTGGGGAGTGTTTGGACCTTGTCCAGAGTATGATGAGTTTTACCTAGGTGTGCTCTGGTCTGCTTGTTAAAAAAAGCCTGATGCTATTTCCACTAGAGCTGAAAATTTGTAGCACTCTTTGGTCAGTAGACTTGGTGTGTGCATGTGGGGTTTGTGCTGGTCTTCTAGGGGGAGGGGCCCACCTCTCTGGTACTCTGACACACTTGTCCTAGTAAAGAATCACCTGCAGAGTGTAGTGGGGGCGGGGCTTGGTGTAAGCTGCTCAGGCCTCCACTGTTGGCACTGTGCTGCTCACTAAAGTCAGTCTGTGGTGATGGGTGGGGGAGAAAAATGGTGCCTGTCTTTACCATGTCTTTGTTCAGGCTGTCTGCCAGCCAGCAGCACAGTGAACCTCTGTTTTATCTCATGCATGCTAGCTGAGTTTCAAAACTCCAAACTTTAGGAACCCGGTGCAGTGCAGACCCATGCTGGTCCTCTGGGCGACCAGAGGGTCTTGTCATGCTTGGGCTGGTGCTGATTTGTCCGATAAGGGCAGTTGTACCAATGCGCAGGAGGTTGGAGTTTAGAGCAAAGCACCACAAAATGCTTGGGTCCAGGTTAGCCACCCTCAAGAGATGCTTGCCCCTATGCTTAAGGGGTGGGGGAGTGCAATAGTGCCTGCTGGCTCTTTTGTCCCCTGAGAGGCAAATCCACCTCTTCCAGATGCATTCCAAGAAAGGAGAAATGTCTCTCCCAGTGCATCCCAGGGATCCTCAAATCACGCGCTCCACTCCTGGGCCTGTGCCTTCTGTCTCCACAGGAGCACCAATATGCCCACTAGGCTCCATACCAGCTGCGGACTTCTAAAACTCCAGTCTTTGAGCTCTGCTGTTGTAAACACTCAAGGTAATCAGCTCCTCTTGTTTTCCCAGTCAATGGCTTTGTGCAATCCCCTATGCACCTCTCCCTCCCTCTCTTTCTCTCTCTCTTTCTCTCCTCTCTCTTCAATCAGGGCTCCCTCCCATCCACAGCACCCATGATCCTTTTCTCCCCCAAATCATGTCCTCACACCTCCTCCTCTCTGTGATGTTGCCTCTTCTCTCCCTTCAGTCATGCAGTTTGTTTTGTTAGTTCTCAGATCAGTTTCTTGGGTGTTCAGAATGATTTGATATTTATTTAGCAGTGTTCAAGGGTCTAGGCAAGCATAGGGTTTTCCTATACTCTGACATCTTAACTCTTGAAAGTTGAAAAAGTTTTTATTGCAAATCCTTGTACCAAATGCTTTTGCAAGAATATGAAGAACCAAGCCATATTTTCTTCTCAGAATCAAAAAAAAAAAAACCCTTTTCTATTGCAAGAAAAACTTGATGGGTCCCTTATGAGCTGAGTCTTTTGGTAATTATCAAAAGATGTATGGCTCAACAATGAGACCATTTATTGTTCTTGGCAGACCTGGGGGAACAATTTAAAATAGGCTGTGGTGCAAAGAGCAAAAGAAACTAACTACCATTACAATGTGAACTACCAATTCCATTGTGAATTGGTTGATATTGCAAGATGTGGAGGAAATTATGAAAATATTTTTTTCTCCTTACAAGTTACACTCCCTCTGAGAATTAATTTTTGTCCTGGAGAAGTATGTGTATATGTGTGTGTTTGTATGTGTCCTAACAGCTATCTCCTGAATGGGTTAGATATGTGATATCAAAAGAGAACTGCTCAGGCCCACTCTGAACTGCTTTGTGATTTTTGAGACTTACAGCTATATCTGCACTCCCATCTCAACTCCACACTATTTTTTAGGGCCAGATGTGTCAAATGCTACCTAGTCTGTTTCCTGGAGTCCTAGGAATGTTCTTCTCTAGATTGAAAACCTGTTTCAGGGAATGGTATTGCTGGAGGGAAAAAGGAAAGATACTTGAGGTGATCCCCTCTAGAAAGTAAAAGTATGGAAAGAAGGATTTGCTAAGGATGGAAGCACAGATGCTCCATGAGAGAAGTGCAGTTGTAAGTATGGGGGAGCAGAGTTAGGAGTTGGGTGCATGTAACTATGAAAGTCCTCCTTCCACCGTAAAGGGTTTTCTCAAATGATCTACCCTTGAATGTGAGAAAAATCATATAAAATTTTCTGCCCATCAATCTACCCTTTGTCTGTTCTCCCCCCCTATGTTTCATTACTTTTAGCTAACCATTTCAGTTAAGTCTGATGTATCTGAATCGGCTTGTGTGTTGGTGTTATGAAGGACAAAGGGAGGTAAAGCAAAAGGACAAGTGATCTTTATTTCAATCTATTAGTTATGGAGGAGGAGGATGTTTACTTCAAGGAGGATGGGCTGACAGTTGAGCTTCACCTACACATTGGTCCCTGCAGGGTTCCCCAAACAGTGTCTCAAACCATGTTAGTAGGTATTCCACCCCAAGAAAGTGTTCTATGACCAAGTAAATTTGGAATATGTTATACACCACAGGAAATCCACAATATACATTAGCAGGCTAGGAAGATCTGAGGAGTCCTACAATAAAGATGATTATTTAACTTTGCTTAATCTAGTATTTCCCAATGGATTGACTATAGACTCATTTTTTCCCACAGGCCATGTTTTTCATAAAGCAAGATTGACATATGGAGAATACTAACACATCTTCTTTCTTAAATACTTTCTTCCTTTACTTATATGACATCATACTCTTGGGTTTCCTCTTATCTTTCTGAGCACTCTCTCTGTCTCCTTTGCTTGGTCATAAGATATTAGATTTCCTCAAAGTTTGACCCCAAGCCTTCTTCTCTTTTCATTCCTTATTTTCCTCTTTTCTCAGCATGCCCATCGCTCACAGATGTCTAGCTCCAATTTAGACCTTTTCTGTGGGCCTCAGTCCTATATATCTACCAGCTCATTTGACATCTTTACTTGGATAGCCAACTCAATGTTAAGATCTTTGTCTTTCTGACTTTGTCCAGTCTTGCTCTATTCCTTCTTTTCAGTAAATAGCATTACAATGCATTCTGTTATGCAATTTAGGAAACTGGAGTCATCGTTGACACTATACTACATCCCGCTGATCAGGTTGTATAGATGTTAATTCCTAAGAACCTTAAATCCATCTATTTCTCCCCAACTCCATTTCCCCTTCTTTGGTTCATATTACCAACTTTTTACACCTGAGATTCTACAAAGAATTACCTAGGCTTGTAGCATCCACTTTTGCTCTTTCTTTCTTTCTTTCTTTCTTTCTTTCTTTCTTTTCATGTTTATTCATTTTGAGAGAGAGAGACAGAGACAGAGACAGAGACAGAGACAGAGTGTGAAGAGAGGAGGGGCACAGAGAGAGGAGACACCAGGCTCCAGGTTCTGAGCAGTGCGGGGCTTGAACTCACAAACCACGAGATCATGACTTGAGCTAAAGGTGGATGTTTAAGCGACTGAGCCACCCAGGTGCCCCCATTCTTGCCCTTTCTAATCCATTATCCACAATACAGATCAACTGCTCTTCTAACAAAGGCCAAACCCTTAAGTCACAAACCCTGTGAGATCAGGCTCCTGTCTCTTGTTTCAGTCTCATTTTGCATTACACTGCCTGTAACTCTCTTTGCTTCTCTGGTCTTGATTTACCTTAAAAAAATTGAGGTATCATTCACTCTTTTTGGTATTCACTTTTTATAGTATATTATACCATAAAATTTACTCACTTAAAGTGCACAGTTTAGCCATTTTCATGTTTTTTCAAGGTTGTGCAACCTTGAAATCAAATTTCAGACTATTTTCATCACTCCTAAATGAAATCAATCAGTAGTCACTGTTCACTTTCGTCTACCCCAGCCACCAGCAACGACTAATCTATATTCTTCCTCTATGGATTTGCCTCTTCTGGACATTTCATGCAAGTGAAATCACATAAATGAATGTGGTCTTTTGTGTCTGGCTTTTTATTTTTACTTTTTAAATTAGAAAAAATTTAATGTTTTTATTCACTTTTTGAGAGACAGAGAGCGAGACAGAGCACGAGCAGGGGAGGGGCAGAGAGAGAGGGAGACACAGAATCCAAAGCAGGCTCCAGGCTCCAGGCTCCGAGCTGTCAGCACAGAGCCCAACACAGGGCTTGAGCCCACGAACCGCAAGATCATGACCTGAACCAAAGTCGGTCACCTAATCCAGACACCCTGTGTCTGGCTTTTTAAAACTTGGCATACTTTTTTCAGCATTCAGGCATATTGTGGTACAAACTAGTACTTTATTCCTTTTTATTGCCATACTGAATGGATATTACACATTTTGTTTATCCACTCATCATTTGGTGGACATTTGAGTTGTTTCCACTTTTTGGCTATTAAGAATAATACTCCCATGAACGTTTATGTAAGAAGTTTTGTGTGTATGTATTCTTTTGGGTATGTACCTAGGGGTAGAATTATTTGGTCTTGTGGTAATTCTATGTTTAATTTTTGAGGATCTGCCAAATTTTTTTTCAAAGCGACTGTACCACTTTACATTCCCACTAACAACATATGAAGGTTCTAGTTTGTCCACATTTTTGCTAACTTGCTCTTGTCCATCTATTTATTAAAGCCATATTAATAGATATGAAGTGGTATCTCATTGTGGGCTTGATTTGTATTTCTCTAGTGATTAATGCAGTTTCTGATTTACTTTTAATTTTTGAAATTGCATCATATTCCCTACTGCCACAGGGTCTTTGCATGTACAGCTCCCTTTGCCCCAAACCTTTTACCTTTAACTTGACTCTACCTTCTGTTCTCTTTATACTGATAACAATGGTCATTTCCTTAAAGAAGTATTCTCTAATATCTCTAGGTCAAATCTGTTTGACTATAAACTTTTACTGGGTTATGTAATTCTCACTCATAGCACTTACCATAATTGTAACCCCATATTTATTTGTGTGATTTTTTTTATTAGTGTCTCCTCTACCAGAAGATTACAAATTTTATGAAGGTAGGAAACCTGTTTATATTACTCCCCATTGCATTCTCAGCACAAATAATGCCTGGCATGCAGTAGTTAGTTAATAAATACTTTCTGAATGAATGAAAGAATATACAGGTTGAGGGGCGCCTGGGTGGCGCAGTCGGTTAAGCGTCCGACTTCAGCCGGGTCACGATCTCGCGGTCCGTCAGTTCGAGCCCCGCGTCGGGCTCTGGGCTGATGGCTCGGAGCCTGGAGCCTGTTTCCAATTCTGTGTCTCCCTCTCTCTCTGCCCCTCCCCCGTTCATGCTCTGTCTCTCTCTGTCCCAAAAATAAATATAAACGTTGAAAAAAAACATAAAAAAAAAAAAAAGAATATACAGGTTGATTCTGGATTAAAGAAATAGCCTTAAAAAGTAAAGACATTCAGTGGCACTATGTATTCCCATGGGATTTCTCAGAAGACAGCTTGGGGACACAAATCCTCTCTCCATATGAATAATTATATACTTTGGTGAGTCAGAGAAGATAAATGGGAGGAGAAAATCATGGCAGAGAGAAAATATCTATAGGGATGAAGGATAGACACTTTTCATCAGATTACGTTTATGTGACCTCATGAATTAAAAAGTGATGGATTCTTATGATTCTGCACAGCTTGTGGAAATCAACTCATTTGTCTTTTAAACTAATTTCCTCAGGAATTAACTTTCTTAAAAATATTAAAATGAAAATTCAGTTTTTTTGCAGTGCAGTGACTTTTCTTCCACTAGTCACTTTTACATTGGCATATAGTCACTATTTGCCATGCCTTAGACTTCTAAAAGAAAGCAAAATGGAAGAGCTCTAGCAACCTTTATCCACTGACACAAATTACCTCCATTGGTCATTTCTTTCTGAAACCCAAGATTCTTATTCATTTCAGTTGAATGCTTTTGCTAAGCATTAGATGACATTTACTTACACAAATGAAAGCTAGAATTTCAGGAAAATCTGTTCTAACATCCTTCAACATTTATCATTTCAAGTGACCCACGTGAAAGAGTAGCATGCATACCCTTGTACTCTGACATTCAGTGGGGATATCAGCTAGCAATAGAACTCTTTGCTTAAATGCATTGCATATAGCAAAGGAAGATAGTAGCCAGTACTGCATACACATCAACAAACAATAACATCCTGAACCATAATGACTATGATCATGGTAGTCCCACCTCACCTGTAATCAAGTGTAGCCTTGGGTAATAAAACTGGACAACAGCAATATTAAAGAAAATCTATAAAGGGGGCTTTTACTAAATTGCTGAAGGTGTCAAGCTTCTTATCCTTCTCCTTGTTAGTAAACTCTTCATGGTTGAAGGCATGGAGAACTAATGACAGGAGATGGACATGCCACAGACAGAAGTGCCCTTGGACCCTGGAGGTCACTGTGTGATGGTGTGTGTGTGAAGGAATGTACATCCTTTTTACGTCTTTGTTTCAGGGGACATGGTCCACTGGCAAATCCTGTTGCACTAAGATCGGAGGCTGAAGATAACCCAAACATAATCCAGACATGTGGACATTGTTTCTGTGACATAGCGTTACGATTCCAAAGTGCACCAGCTCTCTCAAAAACAACAAACAAGACTGGTTTCTTCCTGCATAGAACTCTAGATCTATGTCTCTCTCTTTCTCAATCTCTAATGCTTTTTCTGTCTCTATTGCTGTCAGTCTCTTTCTCTTTGTCTTTATCTCTCTCCTTATGTTTTTTTTTGTCAACTAAATACTTATACTTACAGATGTGTTATGTATATATTTCCTAAACATTGTGTATATATTACCCATAGATACGGTTGACTACTTAGCATACATAAAATATGTAACATTTAGGATATATATATCCCCCAAGTAAAAAGGAAACTCTCAACTTAATCCATCATTGAATGGGCAAACATAAATTACTTTGTTTACCTTTTATAGGAGAAGATAATACTAGTTTTTTAACTTTATTTTTTTTATTTTTTAAAATTTATATCCAAATTAGTTAGTATATAGTGAAGCAATGATTTCAGTAGATTCCTTAATGCCCCTTACCCATTTAGCCCATCCCCCCTCCCACAACCCCTCCAGCAACCCTCAGTTTGTTCTCCATATTTATGAGTCTCTTTTGTTTTGTCCCCCTCCCTGTTTTTATATTATTTTTGTTTCCCTTCCCTTATGTTCATCTGTTTTGTCTCTTAAAGTCCTCATATGAGTGAAGTCATATGATTTTTGTCTTCCTCTGACTGACTAATTTCACTGAGCATAATACCCTCCAGTTCCATCCATGTAGTTGCAAATGGAATACTAGTTTTATCAGAAATAGTGTGAGGATGAATTAGAGTTTATAAATGCTTGTCCAGATAGACTCAATCCTCTTACTTGGGCTTCCCTGCCCATGGGCTCAGTCAAAGTCATTCTATGAACAACTTGGGTTCTTATATCAGCGTTTGGACTCACCTGGGCTTTGTCTTTTGAAACTTTTCCTTGGTAGTCTTGTAATTTGTTGTTAACTTTGTACTGTGGATTCTGTCCTGTTCTGTACCCACTTACCTGGTACCTGGTTCTTTGTATCTGCCTTGCCTTCCAGATCCACCTTTCCCTGGGTACAGACCCAATGCCCCAAAGCCACAGAAGGCAATGTTAGACAGTTATTCCCAGAAGCCCTGATATTTTCAAGGACTTACTCTGTCCTCCAGCAGCAGCAGATTTGGTGGGGGGAGCATAGAGCTCTTCTCGAGTGGCTTCAGAAGGTGTGACTCAGGTGTAGCTAAGGCTCAGTTCCTAGATTCTCTGACCAGATGTCTCAGTTCTAGGACTCAGAACCCTCTAGAGGCAACAGAGGGACATTCACTGCTGGTAGTGAGTCCTTTGCCTCCTGCTTATGATGAGCTGAGAGAGTACATATTCTAGGGCATAACCTAGGACACTTAGTCCTACTGACATTCCTGCTCCCCCAATCCTGTAACAGCTGCACTGGAAGCAATTTACATGCAACTCAAAGACATTATTTTGTAGGTGCAGTTATATCAGGACATATGGAACAGATAGACGTATAGTCCCAGGGGAATTATATGGTTTGCCTTGTATTTGGTGAAAGAAGCAGAGAGTTAAATAGAAATTTTCTTCCAGATTAGTTAGCCTCCATCAGAGGACTTCCTGAAACTTTTAGCATCATTAAAGCATAAATTTGGGGCTGTGCTTCATGTAAGTTGGCCTCAATACTATGATGGTTTTGCCTAGCGATGGGAAAATGATCAGCCATATTATGTTGTTTCAGAATGGAATGATCAGGTCTTAGGACTTAGATTTAGGAAGAACTAAGGGGAATGTTTTTTGATAAACTGTAATGAGTCCTTCTCC
The DNA here is from genome assembly GCF_007474595.2 of Lynx canadensis. Lineage (NCBI taxonomy): Eukaryota > Metazoa > Chordata > Mammalia > Carnivora > Felidae > Lynx > Lynx canadensis. Next base: position 74,542,473 of record NC_044311.2, on the reverse strand, counting down.
TTCTGCTCTTACTCTCATCTCTGGCCAACCCCTCTCACATTGGCTGAACCCTGTGAGGCAGCGGATGTTCTCACCAAGATTGTACTCATTTCCCTGCACTGCCCAGGCCCTGCTCCCATCTCTATCCAGCCTAGTTTGGAGGGCAGATTCTGGATTCAGATGGAATGGATTCAAGTCCTACCTCCAGTGTTTACTCATTGTGTGGGATTATGCAAGTCACTTTACTTCCATGCCTCAGTTCCTACATCTATAAAATGGCAGCAATAACATTAGGTACTACAGAGAATAGGACAGTGCCTGGTAAATAGAAAGCCTAAAATATTAGCTATTTTATCATCATTGTCATCATAATGAGTCTGCCTTCATGGATCAGCCCTAATGTGTGACATGACTTTCACTGGTCCAGACCCTCACAATCTGTCCATCTTGTATAATCTACAGTGACAGTTGAATAAAACTGCCACTAGGAGTTTTAAGAGGACCCACCTTGATATACCTCTATAGACCTACCTTGCCACAGGGCAAGTCACACACAAGGAAATTCTCACCAACTAAGAACTGAACCCTCAGAACATCTGAATTTGGAACAATTATGGCATTTACCTGTGTTCCTTCTGGGCACCTCCACACTATTCCTGCAGTGTCATCAGGGCCCTGCATTAACCAGTATCTGGTATATTCTATGGATCTTCAGGATGCCTACTGGCCTGCCAAAGCCAAGACACGCTCTCTAGCACTGGGAACTTCACAACATCATCTGAGAATAAAAGTATGACTGGTCCTCCTCTACTGTATACACACTAAGAAGCTGGAGGACAACTTCTGGGGCCTTTCAGGCAGATGGTGACCACTAGACTTTGTCCTCATCTCTCATTGTCTTCAAATGGAGCATTATTTGAACCAGCAGGACCATATTTCCACCTGGCTCTGGTGACTTGTCCCAGCAACCTTGCACAGGATATGAGGAGTATTGTATAGAAAATGTTGAACTTTCAATGATAGTAGAGTCAGCTGCTTTATCTAGTCCACTGGAACATGGTAACCCAAAGGAGGTATCAGAAACTGACCTCTTCCTTTGAAGAACTTAAACTTACCACCAATCAATCTGATGATCTCTTTTATCTTTGAGTTAATGACAGGTATGAAACTGAATGGATAGTGTACTTGATATTGTGTCGGTATGATTTTTGCTGGTTTAAATCCAAATGTTTCAGACTCAGAAACCCAGAAATCTCTACTATACCTCGCTGCCTCTTTTTGATGATACAGCTGATTTGCACCCTCAAAGAGAGCCATCTTCTAAAAGAACATAAGAAACAGGGGCACCTGGATGGCTCAGTTGGTTAAGGGTCTGACTGCGGCTCAGGTCATGATCTCATGGTTCATGAGTTTGAGCCCTGCATCTGGCTCTATGGTGATAGCTCAGAGCTTGGAGCCTGCTTTGGATTCTGTGTCTCCCTCTTGCTCTCTACCCCTCCCCACTCACGTGCGCATGCGCGTGTTCTCTCTCTCTCTCAAAAATGAATAAACATTAAAAAAATAAAAAAAATAAAAGAACACAAATAATTTAATTTATTCCAGTACAACATTTGAGCTGGCCTTTGACAAGTAGGTGGAATGCAGTCACGAGGAAATGGAGAAAGGATAGGGCATTTCATGCAGAAAGAATAGAGTGAAGACAGACTGAGGTCTGGAGAGCAAGTCTGGGGAACATGTGTGTGAGTGGTGCATGGGCCCATGAGAAGGAGCTATACTGCCTCCCTGAGATGTAATGTGTGTGTGTGGTGTGTGAGTTAGAAAAAAACCTGGGAATAGAATACCCATACAGTAATGGTGATTGTGCATTACAGATGGATTATAGGTAATTTTTTTCTTCTTTTCCTGAATTTTTCTGTGTAACCTGAATGTCCTCTGGCCTTGCCTATGAATCAGTCCACTGTGACTCATAGTGCCTTCTGTGTCTTTGCCACTGCTCTACTCTAGGTCGTGCTTCACGACCCTGCAGTGCTGCTGACGTCATTTGCCTACAAGCCGTGCTTTTGTATGCTCTGAGCAGGTTCCTATTCCAGAACTGCCTGCATCATATTCCTTAGGCCTCAGCCAACCCAGGCACTCACTTCCTGCAGCATTCTCTTCATTGCTGGGGACTCGATCATCCCCCCTCCGCCTCCTCTCCCCTTCTTGCCACCACACTGTCTGCTCTCTGGCCATTGCGCCAGCTCCATGTGAGTCTCTTTGGAGTGGCCCCAACCCAACTGCTTGTGGCCTAAGGTAATATAGCTTCTTCAGTGTTACCCCGGGGTCACCTCTCCCCTGGCACAGGCACCACTAGGGTGGCTGATTTGGGTGGGTTCAGTGCCTGCCATGTGTGTGGCTGCTCTTCCAGGTGCCACGCCACACAACCACAGGAGAATCCAAGTCCTCCTCTCACAGAGCTCACCTGGTGGCGGAAGAACTGCCCGCAAACAAGTCAACCAACACACCTAAATGATGCCGTTTCAGATGGTGGGAAGTGCTGTGAGGTACATAAAGGTTAGGAAAGTTGATGGTCAAAACAAGTATCGATGGGGGAAGGGATGCCAGTTTCATGCACCCAACCTCTACCTGAAGGCGACTTCCTTACTAAAATATAATGGAAAAACATTTTTATATTGGAATTCATAGTCTATTATAACATCTCAGTGGAATTGAAGGTGGAAGTGTTTGCAAATATTTAGTCTACTTTTATGTGAGTACCCTTCTTGAGAAAATTTAATGTCAATTCCTTACGGTTATGATCTGGCAACTTCGACGTAGACATATATATTCTGAAGTTATTGCCTAGGAATAATTTTAAATGCTAATTTTCTGTTGGAATTCTAGATTCACAGCATCACTCCCAGAGCGGAGCTGAGTGTTTGCGGTCCTGGCTCATGACTTTGCATTCCCTTTTGTGTTAATGATCGTGTTAATTGCCTGCAGGTGTCTTTATTTCTTCTTTTAAGGAACAGGGGTTTATTCTGGCTTAATTCCAATTAAGGTATTTACCTTTTCTCCGTGCAAATTCTCCCCGCAACTGGAAGTATTCAAATCAGTTTTGCCTCCATTTAAGATTGTGCTGCTAAGATAGTATTTAGATTGGGGAGATAGTTTTTACTACCTCTTGTTTTGCAATTTTGTGCAGGAGGGGAACAGACATAGTTTCATTATGATTTGTATTTAAAATTAAAAAAATAACAGGATGATGATGATGATGATAATGAGAAATATTGGTGCTGGGCTTTTTAGTTAGAAACTTCTGAACAAAAAATACAATTCAAAGGTTTGTCCTTATGACATATATACCCCCTCCATAACTGATAATTATTTATAAACATTTCTCTTTCAAATTGCATTTTCTTTTTTTTAAATGTATTTTATTTTTGAGAGAGAGAGAGAGAGAGAGAGAAAGAAGGGGAGGGGCAGGGAGAGAGGGAGACACAGAATTTGAAGCAGCACCAGGCTCTGAGCTGTCAGCACAGAGGCTGATGCGGGGCTCGAACCCACAAACTGTGAGATCATGACCTGAGCTGAAGTCAGACGCTTAACCGACTGAGCTACCAGGGCACCCCTGAAATTGCATTTTCTTAACATTGGTTGCATACAATGGGATTATAACCAATTTAGGGCCATATTTTAAAAAATTGAGGTAAAATTTACATACAGTTAACTATACACGTCTTAAGTATAATATTCAATGAAGTTTGGTAAATGTATTTCCTTAGGTAACCACCAAGGTGTAGAACATTTCCATTATTCCAGAAAGTTCTCTCATGTAGGGGGTAGAGTGTGAAGTACGAAGACAATATTAAAAAAAAATTTTTTTAATGTTGATTTATTTTTGAGAGAGAGAGTGAGACAGAGCATGAACGGGGGAGGGCCAGAGAGAGGGAGGCACAGAATCCGAAGCAAGCTCCAGGCTCTGAGCTGTCAGCACAGAGCCCAACGCTGGGCTTGAACCATGAACCGTGAGAACATGACCTGAGCCGAAGTCAGATGCCCAACCGAGTCACCTAGGTCCCCCCAAAATATTTTATTGTAAAAACGATTGCAGTCAGAAATCTGCATGTCAATAACCTTAAAAGGTAAGTACCACTAAAATATTTTATCAGGTTCTTAACCAAATAAGTAATTTTCTTTAACATTTGCTGGCAGTTAAATATTGTCCATTGGCTATTGGCTTATCAGCGGTGCCAAAATCATTTGGGAAAAACTTTACCCCTGAGGTTGCAAAAACTTGCTGATTAATTTAACAATGAGCTAATTATAGTAACTTCTTATAATTAGTCCAAGGTAGAGGTTTTGTTTCATTTACATCAGACGTGTCCATCATCAGTATCTTTTGGGCCCAGAAAGCAATATCCACTTTTCTGTTGAAGTGGACCACTGCCACCTGAGGAGACATGGACTGAAGGAAGAACTGTACAGATTTTATTTTTAGTCATTCAACAGATGAAACCCTTAGTATGTGCCAGGAACTGCTAACTATTGGGGTTATAGCATTGATAAAAATAAAAAAATCCCTCTTTTCACAGAGGAATGTGACCCCCCAAAGCCCCAGAACAAAACCCTCCCACTTTAAATGAGTCCAATCATATAATGTTAGATAATGGGAAGTGCAAAGAAAAATAAAGCAAGGTAAGTAGCTTGGGAGTGATGGGGATGAGGGCAAGAGTTATTTTAGTGTGATCATGGAAAGCCTCTGTGACAAAGGGATATTTGAGTAGAGGTCTGAGAAAAATGCAGGAATGGCACCATGTAGGTTTCTGGGAACAGCAAATGCAAAGGCCCTGAGGTGAGGATCTGTTTGAAGCTTCCGGGAATACCAAGGTGGTAGAATGGATAAGGAAGAGGCAAGGATGCTTGAGAAGAAGGAGGGGCCAAATCATTAAATCATATTGGACATTCTAGGCCATGGTGAGGACTCTGGAATCAGGAATATGGAAAGTATGTTGTTTCTTTTCTTTTTTTTTTAAACCAAAAGTGAGTAAATTTTATTCTTTTTTGCCTCAAGAATGCTAAAACTAAGTAAGAAGCTTTCCATCATTTACTGAAATGAGGTTTTAAAAACCAAAGTTGATTATAGAAATATAAAGAAAATTGCATATCATCCCTGCATGAGTTTTTAAAATAAATTTTTATTTAGGAATGATTTTAGATTTACAGAAAAGGTACAAATACAGTATAGAAAGTTACTATATATCCTTTATCTGGTTTCCCTATTGCTAACGTGTTGAATTACTATGGCTCATTTGTCAAGACTAGGAAGTTAACATTGGTATATTACTATTAACTCAATTCCAGATATTATTTGGCTTTTGTTAGTTTTTCCATTAATGTCCTCTTTCTATTCCAGAATCCAACGTCTGGTACCACAACGCATTCAGTTATCATGTCTCCCCAGTCTCCCCTGGTCTGGGACAGTTTCTCAGTCTTCTTTGTTTTTTATGACCTTGACTGTCTTGAGCGGTTATTGGTCAGGTATCCTGTAGAATGTCCTCCAGTCTGGGTTTGTCTGTTGTTTTTCTCATGATTAGACTAGGGTTATAGGTTTTTGGAAAGTATACCATGCAGGTGAAGCACGCTTCTTATCACATCATATCAAGGGTTTCATGATGTCAATATGACCTCCCTGGTGATGTTAATCTTCATTACTCAAAGTAGGTTTTCCAGATTTCTCCACCACAAAGTTACTGCTTTCCCCCTCTTTTTTTTACTTCATTCATTGGGATCTAGCTCACCCTCAGGGAAAGAGTGATGGGAATTAAGCTTCTTTGGAGTGTGTTAAGCAGAGGAATGACATAGCCCTATTTCTGCTTTGGAAGGCTCACTGTGTGGAGAGTAGGGGGCAAGAGCAGAAGCAGGAAGACTAGGCAGCATGGGACTAGATCAAGCACTGTGGAAGTGATGATAGAGGTTGAAATATGCATATACTTAGGAGATACAGCCTATGGGTCTGTGTTGCCTTTCTGCCTTCACCCCCATGAGGGCAATGGCCATTGGTAATGATAGACATTATCTTGTTTTAATCACCATGGCATCACTTCCCTTCTATAGTTGTTGGGTGTTGTAATTATTGTTCATTTGTTTTTGTGCATTCTCAAAGTAAAACCAACTGGCTCCTTAAGCCAAGGTACAAATGTCATAATCTTAAAATTTTTTTATCATTTATTTATTTATTTTTGAGAGACAGAGAGAGACAGAGCATGAGCAGGGGAGGGGCAGGGAGGGAGACACGGGATCTGAAGCAGGTTCCAGGCTCTGAGCTGTCAGCACAGAGCCCGAAAGGGGGTGGGGGAGCTTGAACTCAGGAATCGCAAGGTCATGACCTAGGCTGAAGTTGGACGCTCGATCAACTGAGCCACCCAGGCGCCCCAGCAAATGTCATAATCTTTAAAGAGAGAGAAGTGTTAGCATAAAAAGTTAAGGTAATTTAGGCTAGGGAAGCTAATTTCTTCAGAACATCCTCTATAATAGGTCCCATTTTAGGTGCTTTGTATTTACTGTGAGTATGAGTTTCCAGGCCCACCAAAAACTAAGAATATGGCTTTCTTAATTTTTTCTATAAGTGAACTTAAATTTTATCTTCAATTTTCCTTTTTTTTTCTGCTGTAAAAATCCAGTTACATTTATATCAATTCAGTCCCTTGGGTAATTACATTAGTCATTTCATTTTTAACCCACACAAATCTGGACTTTCCCTCTTCATCCTTCTTTTCATCCTGATATTGATCATTGGGGTGGCAGAGATTTGTAAATATGTCACTGTAGATGTGGAGGCGAGGATGGTGTATCTTTCTTGATCCTGATCTGTTGAGATCTTTCTGGTTGGTTTGGCCTTTGGACATGTCCTTCTCCACATTGACAATCTCCTAAGAAATAACTGCATTCTCAGTAGCTCCCCTGAGGGAGTGTACATGCTGTATCCTTCCTGCAGTGTCCCCCAATCCGGCCTTGAGATCCCTTGTAGATCTACTAATAGCCTCTCTCACAACAAGAGGGATTCAGCTCTCCTGTCTTCAGGGATCCTCACAGCTACAAATTTTCTTTCATGTCCCTCCCTTAGCAGCGCCTCTCCTTACTGGGACTTGACCTAAGGGTGCAGGATGTTGGCGTCAAAATCAACACCTCACTTGTTCTCTTCACTTCTCCCAGCTTGCTAATGGCTCTTGTTTCTGAAGGGCTTGGAGGCAGAAGTGGAAGAATTGGAAGAGAGACCCATTTAGGCGGTAGTCTTCCCAAATACATTGCTTTTTAGGCTTTGGAAAAATAAAATCAGGAATTTACATCTTTTGTGTGCCCTAGACGGCAAGAAGTGGGACGCTGCAGAAGAGACTGGGGTACAGTCGAGGCCAGGGTCTCATTTGAAGAGTCAGGGAGAAAAGTACAGGAATGGAAAGCCAACTGGCAGGCAATGCGTGGGCTGACATTCCACATACTGCTTATCACATGATGATTTCGTTGGCTCTTTATATTGATTCTGTGAGTTCCATCTAATATTATTGCTATTTTTTAAATGAAAAAGTTGGTTAAGTTACAAAATATCATCCAAGTTTATACAGATTGTATGTGTTGGTAGGACCAGAAATCAAAACCAGATCTGTCCTGACACCAAAGCTCATGTTTCATTCATTATAGCTCGTAATCAATCTCATATACTAATATTTTCCTTCCATGTGAATGACCTGAAGCATTCCAGGGAAAGCAATGAGTGGGCACAGACTATGGATAGGAACTATCGAGGGCACCTACTTGACCAGTAGGTGTAACATCTTTCTTTCTTTTCAAATTTCAGACTTCAACCTGTAACTATCGAATGGCCATAGTGTGGTGCAGGGATACAATAGCTAGTGCTCTTTCAGATTAGAACTAGAGAGAGTTGAGAGACACATCAAAAGATACTTAAAATATAGCACAATGAAGTGCCATAAGTGAAGTGAAAAAGCTTACTCTGAGAGACCTAGAAGAAAACCTGCTTCTGCCCTGGCGGAGCCACAAAACTTCCTGGAAAGGATAGGATTTATTATTATTATTATTATTATTATTATATCTTTTTTTTTTTTTGAGAGAAAGAGAGAGAGAGTGAGAGCACATGAGCAGGGGAGGGGCAAAGAGAGAGGGAGAGAGAGAATGCCAAGGGGAGGATCGATCCCATGAACCATGAGATCGTGTCCTGAACCAAAACCAAGAGTCAGATGCGCTCAACCAACTGAGCTGCCCAGGTGCCCCGAGGATGGGATTTAAAGCACAGTGCCATAGAAGAGGCAATGAGATATGGGTGTAGCAGTGGATGGAATGTGATAGTCCACTGCAAACCTTCCAGATCTTTTTGTAAATGATGTTGTCCTACTCTTTCAAAGCAGGGTGAACTGAGCTTCAGTTGAGGCACAGGTGAGGGAGCCCATTTGTTCTTGGGCCCACACCGTAAGATAATGCGGTCCTTATCTGTAGCCAAAGGTTGGCTGTTTCTTGTGCCTACTCTAGCCATCTCTGAAGGAGCACCGCATCCTCTGCAGCCAAGGCGACCACTACTTCTCATTGATTACCTCTGAAAAGGCATCCACTGTTTGGCATCCTGCCTGCTCACCTTCTAGTCCGTGGGGTTCTTTTCATTGGCTTTGCCTCCCCTCTGGCCTGAACTAGGCTGCATTTGGGAGGTAATCACCATCAAGGCAATCAAATACCGCAGAAATACAGCAGAAAGATGCAGAACAGACTACATTTCTTCCTCCCTGGATTTTGAGGCCCAGGAAGAGCCGAGGGGAGGATGCTGTTGGAGGCTGCGTATTCTTGCTGTAACAGGCGGTGCTTAAAAGAGAAGAAAAGAAATGTGGTTATTTTTGAAATTAGGCCTTTCCTCTCCATTTTCTCCCTGCTGCAGGCTTCCATTCAGAGACTCATTTTCTTCCTCAGATGTTTCAGCTTCTGAATTTATTTCACATAAAAAGCATGACATATGTTTTCTTTCTTCTATGTTTTTTAAGGTGACAGTGAGTTTCCCCGATTTCCAGCACTTTCTGCTGGTTGCTTCTGCAGGGGGAGCACAGAACATACTTTAGCAGCTGAGGCTGCCAGAATGAAGCCCAAGGGCTAGTAGCAGGATTGTGATGCTTGTCCTTGGGGGTTTAAATGCTCTGGTGGAACATCTTACCCTTGATGTGCAGGCTTTTATGCTTCTGGGGACAATGGAGTCCCTGGAGCCTGGGGAAGAAGAGAGTGTGATCCGGTGGCCTACATGCTGGGCAGGGCTTCAGGAAGGCAAGGATCTGGTGCTGCCTCTGGGAAGGGATCCTGGAGCAAGTCCCTTCTGTCTCTGGCTGTTTCTGGTTGTGGGAGTTTGAGCCAGCCCCAATGCCTTTGGCCTTCAGAAATGTGGTGGGGAATCCGTGCCCTCCACCCTCCCACCTGTACACTTTCTGGAGGTTATACTTTATGAGACCTGCCCTAAGAAAAATCCCAAACAGAAAATTGGAATTTGTGAAATGATGGTAGGGAGAGAAGGGGGCGGGGTTTGGATATTCAGTTCCACATTTGTTCCTTTCTAGAACAATGTCTAGACCATGATTTAAAAAAGGAATTAAAAACTTCATTTAAAAAAGGAATTAAAGGGGCGCCTGGGTGGCTCAGTCGGTTAAGCGTCCGACTTTGGCTCAGGTCATGATCTCACAGTCCGTGAGTTCGAGCCCCGCGTCGAGCCCCGTGCTGACAGCTCAGAGCCTGGAGCCTGTTTCAGATTCTGTGTCTCCCTTTCTCTCTGCCCCTCCCCTGTTCATGCTCTGTTTCTCTCTGTCTCAAAAATAAATAAACATTAAAAAAATTTTTTTAAAAAGGAATTAAAAACTTCATTTAAAAAAGGAATTAAAAACTGCATTTAAAAATGAATTAAAAAATTCATTTAAAAAATGAATTAAAAACTGCATTTAAAAATGAATTAAAAAATTCATTTAAAAAATGAATTAAAAACTGCATTTAAAAATGAATTAAAAAATTCATTTAAAAAATGAATTAAAAAATTCATTTAAAAAATGAATTAAAAACTTCATTTAAAAATGAATTAAAAAATTCATTTAAAAATGAATGAGGCATATACATCTTTATGGGCACATACATGCAGTTGGCAGGAAGCACAGAATTTGTTGAGTGACCTTTGCCTCCTGCCATCTCACTGAGTCTTCACAACTGTGTATTATAGATGGTGTTATTCCTATTTTTGAGGCGAGGACATTGAGGCAGAGAGCTGGCATAATTAGCAAATTAAGTAGCTTCTAATTGGCTAAGCCAAGATTCCAACTGGAGGCCAGAGCAGGTGGTGTGAGCCTCCTCAGAGCTCTTCAGGAGCCAATACCCCAAGCTTTGAAACCGGGCTTCCCTGTGAATAGCTGGGCCGTCACTTCCCTCCTCAGAGTCAGATTCTCAGGATAATCTTGTCTTTCTGGCTTTCAGTGTTGTTGTGACAACCACAACGGGCAGACAACATGGGGAAGTGTTTCATAAATGACAGCACATTAGAGACATACCAGAAGGAATTATTATTACTTTGCTGTCGCTGAGTGAGGCACACCTGTTGACGAATAACTGAAATACCTAGCTAAGGGACTTGTTAGTTTTATCTCCCATAGCAGAATATTGACTGAGGCCTCTTGTCACCAGGGCACATTCCTCAAGCTGGGTTGTGTCACATCGATGCAGCATAGGTCCTACGTGGGCACTTAATGCCCACGAAGAGAGGGTGTAGGAGGCATCCTTAAGAGCAAGCCGGCCAGAGGCAAATTGCCTGCCTCTGCCACTTGCCAGCTTTGTGACTTTGGGCGAGTTACTTAACGTCTCTGTGTCCCAGCTTTCCAATCAATAAAATGAGACTAAGAATAGTGTTTATCTGGGGCGCCTGCGTGGCTCAGTTGGTTAAGTGTGCGACTTCCACTCAGGTCATGATCTTGGGGTCTGTGAGTTCGAGCCCCAAGTCAGGCTCTGTGCTGACAGCGCAGAGCCTGGAGCCTGCTTCGGATTCTGTGTCTCCCTCTCTCTGTGCCCCTCCCCTGCTCACACTCTGTCTCTCTCAAAAATAAATAAACATTAAAAAAATAAAAAGAATAGTATTAGTCTCAGTTCTTAGCACTCTGCCTGGAACAGAGTAAGCGCTGGAAATGCCAGCTGGCACTACACTTGCTGATTGGTTTTGGCCAGCCCTGATAGAATTTGCTGCTGGCCACATTGGTGGCCACGGTAAACTTTGTAGTAGGGTGCTATGATATAGAAAGCTCCAGATCAGCGGCCTTCTCTATAAATAGCATTCCTTAAGGCTCACAAAGAAATGACTTCTGTGACCAGTAGTCCCACATGGAACAAGTGCTATGTCAGGCCTGGTCAGGAGCTAAGTGAGACCCTGTCTCATCTGGCTCACTGCTTCAATCTCATGTCATGCCCTGTGGTCCTGGAACTCCACATCTACCCGTATCCGTCCCTCTTAGGTCTTAGGATGTGACACGCTCTCTTCTCTCTCAAACACACTACTGCTTCTACTTGGAATGCTCTTTCTTCACCACCATAGCCCCAGGCCCACCAGTCAGCTTGCTCACATCCATCCACATATCCCTTAGGTCTCAGTTCAGATGTCATTTCCTGGGGAGGTTTGTCCCGATGCCCTTAGACTGGTTTGGAAAAAAGTATTAAAATGCAGTACGGTCTCTAATGATGATTGAAATGAAAATTGTTACCCTGAAAACTGTAATGACATTTGCTTAACCAATTGTACATTTGTTTCATATAAACCATATGCTATTTTTTAATATCAACTAAAAGTAATTTATGCATTATATTCTCTGCTTATTCAAGGTAGTTTACTCAGTTTCTGAATTATACAAATTTCTTTTTTTTTCCTTCTTTTTCTCTTTTTGGCTACTTATTCCCTTGTGCCAGCTCTTGACAAAATCAAGATTGACTTTTCTTTTTTTAAAGAAACAATGAGTTGAAACTTTCATACCATTGCAAAATCTATAAAGTGTCAAATGGCTTCTACTTTTCTTACAAACACTTATCTGAAACAGTATTGTACAACATTTAGCTATTGCTCACTGGTTTTAGCCCTCCTCATTTTGTAAACAAAAACAATAGAAAAAAGACAGAAAGATTTATACCTAAGCCTGACAGTGTTACCTGTGAGAGGTAGGTGAAAGCAAATTTTTACTCCTTTTGCTTCCTGTGCATTGTCTAAATTTTCTATAATGAACGCACTTTGTCATAATAAAAAGTTACTAAAATTTTATAAAGAAAACAAGAACAACTTCAGTGTTCTCTGAATTCAACAAGGCTCAATAAGCAATAAAGGTTGGGAAGAAGAAGAATTCACAAAAAGTAGACTATGTCCCTGTCTCCAAGGAGATGGATATCCAGAAGATGTTTCCCTTTTAAACCTTTACTCTTTCATTCTTTTTTTTAACTTACCACCTGCCTTCCTGACCATTCTTTCAGTCCCTCTTTTCCAGTTATGTCTCCTTCAGATGAGATTGTTCCCCCTTCTTCTTTCCATGTCTTCCTCACCAGTGTTTTTAATCTGTATTCCACACACTGATGGCAGACAAAGGAAGCATGTGACATCGCATTTCAAGGTATTTGGGAATGCCTTTGTAGTTAGTGCTTGGAAATCTTTAAACAAGAGGTGCCTGGGGTGGCTCAGTCGGTTGGGTGTCCGACTTCAGCTCAGGTCATGATCTCACAGTTTGTGGGTTCAAGCCCTGTGCTGACAGCTCAGAGCCTGGAGCCTGCTTCAGATTCTCTGCCTCCTTTTCTCTCTGTCCCCCCCCCCCCCCCCCCCCCGCTGCTTATGCTGTCTCTCTCTGTCTCTCAAAAATAATAAATAAACTTGAAAAAAAAAGAAATCCTCAAAACTTTTCATAAAGTTTTTATAGGCATCAAGATAGAATTTTAGTGTTTTTTAAAAAAAATTCCATATTATGAGAAATTAGCTATTTGGAATTGTGTTTTTGAAGACCCTTGGCTAGATTTCCTGTTACATGCCCAAAGGGCCCTGTCACTTATTATACATTTAGTATTTACCTCTCTCCTGCTGGAAGTGGCAATCTGGAAATAGTGAGCTGTGACTCTTACGTAGTTTCTAGTACATCTCACCAAGATCTGTCTGTGCCTTTCTCAGAATGATAAATTTTACATTTCAGCAAATAAAACATGTAAGTCTTTGCAAGAAATCTCTGAGCAAAAGTTGTGCCAGCCTCTTCATTAATGCCACAACTCAAGACCAGAAGAGGGTCTGCCCACTGTCCTTACTTCAGATGAGTAATAGAACTCCATGACCAATTGTTTCTGTCTAAAGAGAGGTCAGAAAGGGGGTCACAATGCCTCTCCCCTCTGAAGCAAACACCCTTTGTATAAAATTCATTGTGTCTGCTCCACAAAAAAATGGGGGTCCAGATCTGTTTGGATAGTTGATTTTTAAGAAAGTAGAATCCAGTATTATAGGTACAGCATACTATTTGTTGTTTTAACTGGCATTTCTTATGAGCCTGAACATTTTTTCATATATTTATTGGTTCTATCTAAATATCTAGCTATATCTTATTTTGAATATTTTCTATTCATGCCCTTTGTGTTCTTTTCTATTACTATGATTATCTCTATAATGGTTTATATGAACTTCTCATATATTAAGACGCTATCTTTTTGTCCCACATGTTTTAAATATTATTATTTTCCAGTGTATTTGTATTTTAGTTTGTTTCTTATGTGAAAATTAAGAATGCATGTAGTTGAATCTTTCAATCTTGTCCTTTAAAAAATGTGTTTAAATTTTTTTCAATGTTTATTGATTTTTGAAAGAGACAGAGCATGAGGCAGGGAGGGACAGAGAGATAGGGAGACACAGAATCCGAAGCAGCTCCAGGCTCTGAGCTGTCAGCACAGAGCACGGGGCTCGAACTCACAAACCATGATATCAAGACCTGAGCTGAAGCCGGATGCTTAACCGACTGAGCCACCCGCATGCCCCTAAAGATGTGTTTTTTATTACTTCTTTATTATCCTTGTTTCCAACTCATTAGAGACCAAAAGAGAGACAGAGAGAGAGAGAGAGAGAGAGAGAGAATCCAGTGTTTTCAATGAGTTAATAATCAGCCTTTAAGCGTTATTGAATCTGAGAGTGAGGAAATAATAATAATTCTAAAACATAATTTTTTAGAAAAAAGGAGGAGGGGAGGAAATATAAATTGGAATTAATTCTGAAGTTAGGTGGCTCTGGGTGTGCTCCCCCCATTTTACGTGTCACAATGGAAAGGGAACTTAGGTGTCAGAGGTCATCTCTGTCAGCCCCCAACCCTTACTCAATGCAGGAATCCTGCCCATACTATTTTTCCATCCCCTTGACAACTGCCAGGATAGCTCGATCTTCTGCTACAACTCTGCATGTCAGCAGGACATACCTCTGTTATGTTATGCTGAAAGCCGTCTGCTTGCCAGTTCCACACGCCGAGCCTAGATCTGCCCTTTGGAGCCACATAGACAAAGTCGGTTCAGCTAGGAAAACTTCACCGGCTAGAGAAAGCTGACATATCACATCTGAGACATCTCTCCAGGACACACACCTTCAAATCTTTTCTCTCCTCCTCCTCCCACACGATGTTAAGACTCACCACTAGCCCATTTGCCATCTATTGGACACAACCCAGTGTCTGTCTCTTTTCTTGTATGGGCCCTGCACTGAGCCCAGATCTGTGTGCACCTGATGGGGCAGAACTGGCACAAATATGGCATGCTCCTTCTGTCTGCCTGGACCCATGCCCACTCAGGCTCCCTTTGCTGCTTTTTACTTTCTTGGCCACCGCCTCTGTGTCTCAGGAGCCCTAGAGCTGGTGGCCTAGGTACCTTGCCTTGTCTTTATCCCATTCCACCCTCGTGTGGAGGCTGGATTTTTATTTTTGTTTGTTGGGCTTGCTAATGCTGACAAAACCCTGGTAAACTCCTTACATAGCTGCTTGGCAAGAGCTGGCTGAAGACCGTTTACTTATGCTCATTTCCTTCTTCTAGTTTTAAGGTCCCTGCCTTTTGTTGACAATGGCAGCAGTTTTCAACCTGGGTTTGTGGGTCAGGGTTTTGGTTCTGGACCTTGGCCTCACTATCCTGTTAGAGCAGTGTTCAGGCCTGGCTATTCAAGGGCCTCCACTGAGACTTGGCTGTTGGGGAGGGCAAGGCAGGGCAGGGCATGGCTGGGGTAAAGTAAAGGTGGGGCTCATAGGGCTGGGTGGGGCTAGATTGCATGGGAAACTGACTTGTTGCTCTACATCAGTTGGGACTGGTGATGGCACAGCTGGTAGGTGGCCCAGGTGCCACCTAGCAATGGCAATGGGGGAATTGGACTTAACTGAGTCATAGTCCTGGCTAACCAGCTGGGAAACCCTGAGCAAGTCATGGGTCAATTCTCAGAGGATGACCCTGGAAGGCGGTGCCTTCTTCTGCCATCTATCTAGCAATGGTTCGGGGACCATGCAGCTAGTAGGGTCATAGGAATCATCCCATTCAATTACAGCAGCAAATTCAGGACAAAAGTCCCATTCCTGTGCTCATTTTACAGATGAAGAGATAGTAACTTAGGTTAAATAGTTTGCCCAAGGTCACAGTGTTTGTAAATAGCTGAGCTGGGATTTGAACCTAAGTGGTCTAAGTGCCTGTGCTCTTAACCACAACACTATGCACCCCCGGACTCCCCACCCCCAACTCTTCCCAATTCTGTGGCCTGTATAAATTCAGCAGGAGCTCAAAGATCTGAGGAGAACCACGTTCATGTTATTTGTCAGAAGTATGGAAGCAGCATCCTGGAGACCCATGTGTTGTGTTCCTGAATTTTCCACCACTGAGTTAAGGCCACTTACACTCTGCTAGCCTATATGAAACACCCAGTGAACATTCAGGTATCAAGAGTAAATTTCTATCAGCAATGGGTTTATGTCAGTTTTGCTATCACCCTCTCCATATTCAGGGATAAAAACCCAGAAACAGAACCAAGCAGGAGTTTACCTTGAGTGGGAAACCTGTCTAAAACATTGTTATTAATTATTCATGTTGGCTGAGGCTGTTTCCTTACAATATTTTTTTGTAGACATAAAAAAATTAATTGCTCTGGCCTTTTCTCTGTGATTTCCTGATGTCTTGGCATGCCAATGCCTGAGAAAACTTAACCCACAGAATGAGTAATACTCTGTAGCTAGGAACTGGTATTTCAATTGCCCAAGGTTGTGGAAATCTTCCTGCAACATGGGAGTCAGCTCCTTAGAAAGCAAGCAAGCAAACAAGCCTGCCGTTCTGTGCTGAAAAAACCCCTCCCTCTTTAAGGATTGTAATTTGCCTTCCTTTAACACAACATGATATTGTAGTTATTATTTCCTGAGCCTTAGACGTTAGTTCAATAGGGCACAGTGATTCTTGGGTTTATGTAGTGCCTTCCTAAGAGTGCAACATTTTCATATTTATTATCATAATGTGTGCCTGTATGTGTGCGTGTGTGTGTGCGTGTGTGTGTATAAGAGAGAGAGAAAGAGAGAGACAGAGAAAGAGAGAGAGAGAGAGAGAGAGAGAGAGAGCAAGCCCTGATTAGAGAAATGTTTTCATATTGAAAGATAGCAGATCTGAGGCATCAGGAACTGCCAGCAAACCTGTGAGGGGCAGAAGAAGAAACCAGAGTCGTATTTTTATAGATTCATGTACTTAGTGCAACCTTCCAAGAAAAACACTGAAGTCTGGGCATAAAGACTGCATGGCACTTAGTAGGTGCACTCAATATATGTCAGTTCCATTCTTCCCCTGCAGGGACCTAATCGTGTTTACCACACACTTGACATTTCCATAACAACTAAACTTGGTGCTATCACATAAAAGTCATACTTCTTTCTCTGTAGTTGTTTATTAAGTTTATTTTGATCCCAATGAAATCACTAGGAACCCTCCGGTACCATTTATCTAAATATGGTTCTAGCTCATACGGCTTCTCCTATGTTCTCTCTCTCATTTTTGTACCTGGGTATAACTTAATCTTCTGCCTTTTTGTTTTCTTTCTGCTTAAGTGAAAAACGAGAATGCCCAGATTGCTCCAGGACACACCTGTGCACTGTTGCAGAGCGGCTGATCTTGAGGGAAGGCTGGTTTTGCCACACAGGTGGTGACTGGGCGGCCTCAACAAGCCTCCAAATAAAGAAGGGGGAAAAACAAAGCCAGTGTGTGTGGAGGTGGGGGCTGGGATGGAGGAAGAAAATACCTTTGATGGGGTATTTAGCAGATGTTGCTTAATTACTCTGAGTACCAAAATGTAATTAGAAAGCCAAATACATGTCCTGGAGAAGTAGAATTTTAACACGTGTGCATGTACACATGGACCCACTCTGCCAGGCGCACATTTTCTTTCTACATTTTCTACATTTTCTTTCTCAGGTAGTTCCTCTTCCTGGACATCATGATAGAAAATTAAAGATTGAGAGACTCCATCCAGTTAACCCCCACGCACTGCGGGAGCCACAGTTCAGAGAGAGATTGCCCCTAAACGTACCTGACTTTTCACTGGGGTTGAATCGCTTCTTTTTTCTCAACACCGAATGAAATCTGTCCCAACTTTGACACCACACACTGAAGAAGAACTGAACATAGCATACAGCTATTATTGGCATTTTAGGTGCTAGTGCAGCAGGCAAAATGAGGGGTCTAGATTTTGGAGTTCTGGAACACAAGCTGAAATGCTTGTCAGGTTGTTTTTCGTTGTACAGCAATGGGACTTTGGATGGCTTGGATTAGAATGGAGATAAATGAGTCATTTAATATTTTTGCTTTCTACTTCCTGTCTAGAGCACAGAGCATGCCCAACCCATTCTTTTTTCCTTTCAGAATTAGTATTAGCATTAGGAGGCTTGTCAACTCTTTGTTCTCTTTTAGCCATTTTCCAAAATTTTTTTGGTCTCACCTTCTTCATTTACAAAATGGGAATGATTCTTGCATGTTGTGATAAATGAATAGTAGTCAATAAAAGAGGCACTTTGAATCTGTAAAATACCATGTGAAGTATTTTAACCTTAAAAAATTAGACTTCAATACAATATTAATGAAATAGTTATTTGAAGATAGTCAGTCATTTGAAGATATTCTGATAAAGAAATGCACCTGAAAGAGTAATGACATTGTATTTGATAATTATCTATCAGAATGGTAAACATAAATATCAATCATAAGTAGTGTTTGTGAGAATGTGGGTATGTTGAATCAACTCTTCTGTGAGGTATACCATCAGTATATTTCAAAATGAAAAATGATCATACCTTTTGATGAAGTGACCCCTCTTTTAGAAATTTATTCTCAGGAGAAAGTCAGAAAGGTATTTACAGATATATTCATAAGTTTGTTCATCTCAGCTTCATTAATAAGATTGAAAGTGGGGAATAAGATACATGCCCACGAATAGGAAATTATTAAATGGATTGTGATATACCCCCGAATAGAATAAACACTCTGTTCAAAAGGGGGACGTAACTCTGCTGATATGGAAAGATACCTAGAATATATTGCTAAGCGGAAAGTAAATTATAGAACTATATGTTTATTATCCATTTGGATGGATTTGCTTATCTTTATACCTATATTTATATTAAATACATGAAGAATATTTTTGTCTATAGTAGTCTTTGGAACAGGAGGTAATTGGAAAGGACCTTCACTTTGTACTTTATACACTTTTGACATGCTTAAACTTTTTTTTTTTTTTATAATGAATGGTGTTATGCTGTATAATCAGCCAAGACAATAACAGTAAAGAAGAAAAAAGAACCCAAGGGGCACTGAAATGAAAAAAAACTCTGAATTCTACTGCTTCAGCTAATTTCTCTCATTTGTAATATGACCATTGAATTGGATACACTGAACCTCTGATCAACTAAGAAGGTCCACGGGCCTAGGCTATTTACAATGGACTAAAGAAATAGTAAAAGATAAACAAGTATGAGATAAACAGTACGAAGATACGATATAAATTGGTGGGGACTGCCATAAATAACACACTAATCTATTTAATGAAATAATATATGACAGGCACCCGATGGGCTTGTGAATTGAATATCATGTGAAAATAAGGTCGTTGAATTTAGCGAAAGTGATAGGGGCCACGGCCGGGGGGTGATAGGCACTGCATTCAATGCTGTGGGAAGCGTGATTCTCTCTCCAACCTCTTTTCTTTCCGAGAGACCCAGTGGTGGGCATTAGAGACTTTCAGTCTACTTTGCCTTTATTTTGGACTGAGACCTAGATGTTATCATGTAAAAATATCCCTGCTAATGCATATTAAGATGTGACATGCTTCCTTTTTCTATTTTGTATGCCTTTGTATCATTAACCTGAGAGGGGAAAACAAAGCAAAACAAAAAAAACAAAACAAAACAAAAAAAAGAGAACCCATATCCCGATGTGTAACTAAAAACCTCCCGGTGGGATTTGTTTAGTGTGAGAGAGTGATTAGTAATTTTTAGTGATTAGTAATTTTCTCCCTCAGGTGGTTTTTCTGCATTCCTGTAGAGATCGTGTACACAACAGGGCTGCCAAGTGAGAAGAAAAGGCTCAGGCAGAAAATATCACGCTTTAGAAAACAGTATGTGTGCGTGCGCGCGCATGTGTGCGTGTGTGTTTTAAACAACTATTTTAGTTACTTTGACAAATAAAGTGCTTTGATTTGGAATCATTGCTTTCATGTCTTATATAATCTCTGGTCTTGCGAAAAGTTCCATTATGCAACAATTTTATACAAGGGAATTATATCTGTGTTCCTATCCTCTCACAACCCTGTCTCCCTCACATCCTTTCTATCCCCCCATTGGGTTTTGGAAAGCAAACCAGTTCTAAAAATCTTAGCTTAACAACGCCTCAGGGCTTTATTTGCAAGTTGTTTTTTTCTTTTTTTTTTTTTTTTTAGGGCCCACTGTGGAAATCATAGGATTGAAACAGAAGGAATTTGGCTTTTTCAATTAAAACAAAACAAAACAAAACAAAAGACTGCAGAGGTCCACAATGAGAGTTCCATGAAGGAGGGCCATGTTTTAGTGTCTCGCCAGGTCAACCCTATCTGCTTCCCAATAAAGTGGGCATTCACATGAACGCATGCACCCAGACAGATGGATTGCTAGCCAGAGTATGTGGTTGTTTTTCTTCTTGTCACTCCCTGAGGACTGAAGTCATGCAGCACAATGACGAAGCAACCCGTGTGGCCTCAGGACTCTCCCATTGAAACCTTTCATAATTTTATTTTTGCATATGCATGGACACATATATTGAGCCCAGTGACTTCATTAGTAGCAACTGCTAGTTCCTCAGAATGTTGTTGCTCTATGAGCCCAAGAAAATGATAGGTGGTTTCTAAGACTAAAGTTGGCACTTAGGACATAAATGAAATAAGCTTTAAAGTTGAGAGTGAAGGCACTTACGCAGACAAAATTGAATAATTTGCCAACCAACCTTACCAAATTGATGGCTTTCAGTCATGTCCCCCATCATCATCGTCATCATCATCATCATGAGCAGCAACAACATATAGCTACTGCCTTTCACAGTTGTAAGTGCTTTCTCATGCACTTATATTTTTCATCATGGCAGTTCTTTGAGGTTGAGGAAGGTGTTTATCTTCTCACCATTTTAGATCTGAAGATGCTGAGGCTCTGAAGCCACGTGTTTAGCATCAGAGCAAGGAAGAGAATCTAGACTTTCTAATTCCAAGCTCTGTACTCTTCCTGAAGCACCTCAGGGGTGGCTCTGGGAGTGGGACACCAAACACTCTAACTCTGTGCTGGGATCCTTGCCTGCCTTGAATTCCGATCTTGAGGATAGACTGAGGTTACTTTAGAATTCAAGTGATGACTTTGAACAGATAGATTAGTCATTCTGCAAGTTCAGTGTAAAAATCCAAGAAAACATGATTTCCCCCCTCTTTTGTAAATTGGCTGCATCATGGTACAAGGAGGTGTTCTGACAAGCCTGAGGCATCACCTTGTGAGGTCCTCCCAGATACCGCTTCAGGTTACCTGCTCCATGCAGTGGGTGAACCACTCCCCAGTCCTATCTCCATGGATACAAACAGAACTTGCTCACATTCTCTGAATGTGAATGGCAATCCCAGATTGGCTGTTCTTCAGAACTTGCTCACATTCTCCAAATGTGAATGGCAATCCCAGATTGGCTGTCCTAAGCCACTCAGGGCAGCAAGAAGCATTTCAATGTTCAACATGTTAAATGAATGAAAAATACAGGTGAGTGAGACTGACTCATGGCTGGGGAAGAGGCAGAGGTGGATGGCTTTCCATTGTCCTGGCAGGAGACCATGCATGGGCTAAAATGCATCCCCCTTCCCATCCTGGCCATCACCCGTTGGTACACCAGGATTGTAAGCTGTTGTGTACTGTGGAGAGAAGAAAGGGAGCTGGGGTGGGGTAGGGGCTCAGAACAAAAGGTGGAGACAGGGAGCATTTAGAAGTTCCAGAAGACAAGGCAGAGGGAAGGACAGAGAGAGAGGATCCTGAGCAGACTCTGCACTGTCAACACAGAGCCCAATGTGGGGCTCATACTCACAAACTGTGAGAACCTGACCTGAGCTGAAACCAAGAGTCGGCTGCTCAACTGACTGAGCCACCCAGGTGCTCCTGCCTGCACTGACTTCAGATGGAATCATTTTCAGGTAGCCTGTTTCAAAAATTCTCAGCTTTCCGGGACACCTGCTTGGCTCAGTAGGTTAAGCATCCAACTTTGGCTCAGGTCATGATCTCACGGTTCATGAATTCAAGCCCTGCATTGGGCTCTGTGCTGACAGCTCAGAGCTTGGAGCCTGCTTCGGATTCTGTGTCTCCCTCTCTCTCTGCCCCTCCCCTGCTCATGCTTTGTCTCTCTCTGTCTCTCAAAAATAAATAAACATTAAAAAAAATTCTCAGCTTTCCATTTAGTCACAATGAAACCCCAAATGATTCTGGAAAAAATGTAGGCCCTTTTAGAAAACTATTTGTGAGACAAATTATTTTTGTAACAATATGAGACCCCACACGTATGGTGGTGATTTTACCAAAATTTTAGTTCTCGTACTCCTGGCTAAAGGAGTAAAAAATTTGCTTTTGGGGGGCTACTTGGCTATGTCTATCAGAATTAAAGGGTACCTGGGTAGCGAAGTCGGTTAAGCATCTAACTCTTGATGTCAGCTCAAGTCTTCAGGTCTTGATCTCAGGGTTGTTAGTTTGAGCCCTGCATTGGGCTCCATGTTGAGCATGGGGTCTACTTAAAAAAAAAGTATTATTAAAATTTAAAAAAGTATAAACACGTTGATCTAGTAATTTTAGTTTTAGAAATCTAACTTACAGAAATCTGTGCCTATAATTATGAAGATGCTTAATGCCACATTATTTGTGATTATAAAAAACAGAAGTCATTGTAAATTTATTAACAAGGAAATTGGTAAATGAACTATGATGTGTCCACACAAAAGAATGCTATTCATCAAAATACTCTTCATTCAAAGGGAATCATGGAAATCAGGATTTATTTTTACATTTAATATGCAAGAAGCTGAATAATTTACATAGTATGATCACATTCTTTAAGATATATATGTGTATATATATGCAAATATATGTGTATATGTATATAATATATATAATATATATATAATATACACACACACGTATTTTCTACTTGTGTATACTTATGTATATGTATTCATATTTGTGGATATATACATAGGCAAAAGTCTAGAAAGACACACACCAAATAGTTAAGAATGCATATCCACAAAGAGAAGAAATGGAACAGGATGATTATATAAGTAGCTGCTCATCTACTGCTCTGATATCTTCTCTTTCCTTCTGCCATTTTGGGCCAGGTATCTTACAGGAAGATTAAATGAAATAATAGTTAACTTAGTTCTGTATTTATTAGCATTTGTGTCTATGCCTCTTTTCTCTCTGATGGCCTTGAGTGTGTGTGTGTGTGTGTGTGTGTGTGTGTGTGTGTGTGTGTGTGTTTGTATTTGTGGGGGAACTGAATCATTGGGAAACTATTGGTGAATTTGAGCTTGTGGGTTACTGTCAGAGTTCCTATATCTCTTTTTTTCTTGCTTCCCATGATCACTGACCATAAATAGTATGTACTACCAGGGTTAGATGAAAGATATTTATAAATGTGAGTAATGTATAATTTCCTGGGGCTTTATGTTAGCATGCAGGTGACTTCTTTCTCAGATTCGAAGAAAACCTTGAACAAAATGACAAGAAAGATGCAGGTTGTTTGGTGCCCTCCCTTCCAGTGCCCATGCTCTCTTGTTATATTGAATGGCACACTTCTTTTTGAGAAGACAGTAGGTATGAATGAATGTCAGGTCCATCAGTCACCAACTATGTAAACTTGGGCCACTCATTTAGTCTTCCAAAGTTTAGTTTTCTCCTAAGTAACACAATAGTATCCATCTAGTAGGGTTTTTGTGAGGGTGAAGTCAGATACCATGTGTGAAAATGTCTAGTACACGCTGTAGATGCTCAATGACTATTTTCTTCCTTCTGATTCTTATTTTAAGGATTCTCTCAAATACGCTGTTGAGCTTTGCTGTTGTCAGAGCATTTTAATCTTCACTAGCTCCCTGTGGTTTCGGAACAGCTGCAGTTATGTCGCCTCTTTCCCAGCTGCCACCACGATTCTGTTTCCCTTGTTTGCTCTCCATTCTTCTCTCCTTAAGCGCTTCCTCTTGCCTTCGGCTCTTCCTCCTAATTTTCATTTCCACTTAGTTTTCATCTTTTTTTAATTCCCTACCTTCATACCTTCTACTTCTCCATTCAATTCCTGAGACCACTGTGGGGGAAAGGCATGTGGTTCAGAGAGAGAGAGAAAGAAACAGAGTGTATTAAGAGAATAAAACCAACTGTTCCTCCTTCACACTTGAGCCACACTGGGTTTCTCTCACTTCTCTAAGTGGTGCTTCATCATACCTCCGTGTCTTTGCACATGCTGTTCCTTCTTTACTTTTCCTGACTTTACCTGGCTAAATTCCACCTGTGCTTCAAGTCTCAGATGCATTATCTTCTGGGATCCTGGTCCTGGGCTCCAATATAGTAGGTCAGCTGCTCTTGCTCCCTGTGCTTATAGTGCTCCGTAGACTGTAATTGCTCATAGAACAGTCTTTCTTTCTTGTTCCAATACCAGCTTGCACACACAAGTTGTTCCTTGTTTATTTTCACGTTTCTAGTGCTTGGCTCAATGCTTAGCACTTAGCAGATGCTTATCGAATGGAGCTGTAACTTGACGTGTTCATCATGAAGATATCTATTTGGGAGAGCCGACCTGTTTTTCTCAAGCTGAAGTGTACTCTGGGACCTCTGTCCTGGTCTTATACTAAAACTAGTCCACAATTTTGAGTGCCCCTCATAAAAGCAAGACAAAATTTCACATACTATCTGTGTCTATTTTATTGGAATAAATTTCCAAACTCTCCCTTAAGCCTGGGAGTTAAGTCTCCAAATAAACTTTTCAGCTTTTCAACCTTGATGAACCTAATGATACAGTCACACAAACTTTGTCAGCATCTTTTACCGTCTTGTTCCTGCTCATGCTGTTTCTTCACTTTGCAGAGTTGTCCCCATTCTTTGACTATTGAAAGTCTTTTTATCCCTGGTTCTTATTTGGTAAGAACCAAATAATGGTTCTTACTTCCTGGAGTTATTGTGAAAATTAAGTAAGATAAATTGCATAAATGCATATTACAGTGGTTGCCATAGAAGTAATCACTCCATAAAGATTAGCTATTAGCATCTTTTCTTAACCAGACTTTAAGCTCAGAGAAGGTGGGATCCATGTTTACATTAATTATATCTGTACCCTAAGCATCCAGCGTAAATGGTCTAAATGACCACTGAACAGTGTGGACCACGTAGTAAATGTGGCATGCTACCTCCAGGCAAAGCCAATTACCAGGTGTGGTGGGTTTATTCACATGAATTATTATTTTTTTTTTAATTTTTTTTTTCAACGTTTATTTATTTCTGGGACAGAGAGAGACAGAGCATGAACGGGGGAGGGGCAGAGAGAGAGGGAGACACAGAATCGGAAACAGGCTCCAGGCTCCGAGCCATCAGCCCAGAGCCTGACGCGGGGCTCGAACTCACGGACTGCGAGATCGTGACCTGGCTGAAGTCGGACGCTTAACCGACTGCGCCACCCAGGCGCCCCTCACATGAATTATTAAAAACAACTCTAGTTGTTTAGACACCTAGGTATGACCTAAAAGATTTTCTGGGAATCACTAATAAGTGATTGGCTAAATATGCCTAGAGGCTACAAAAGCACAAACAATATGTAAATTGTTAGCCAAAGTTCTTTGAAATTGGAAAATGTTAAGGTGAGAACAATGAGAGGAGATTTCGTGTTTGATCTGGTCCAGTTCACTGAGACCTTATAAAAAAATCAACTTCAGAAATCCTGCTTCCTCCCATTCTCCTTCACTAGTGGTACAGTTTCAAACCAATTGTTAACAGCAAAAAATCAAATACTCTGTGTTTTGCGTGTTGAATTCTTTTAGATGAAGTCTGAAATGGTCAACTATTTTAACTAAATTGAACAGAATGCTAGATAGATCTTTTTGAAATATAAAATAGTTTTATTTTGACAAACAGTCCACGTAAAATATGGACTGTTTTGAATGTAAGGATAGTACTTTGGCAGTATATTCATACATGAATGCAAATGTCAGTACTTGCAGAGTAGTCTATAACCCAGTCTGTAGTATTTTGGGATAAAGTTCTCCATTGCTTCTAGGTACGATTACACATGGTCTTTCCAGTAATTCTTTTCTTCCCCTCCTTCAACATTCCTTTTCCTTTTCCCATTCCCCTTTTCCAAGAGTGATAGATAATCTCACAACACCAGACTTTGAAAGGAGAAGCATTAAAGATTCAATTTTGAATGACACGGTCTTTCTTAACATTAGCTTTCATTTCTAACAATAAGAAAAACCCTTGGGTTTAAGATGATCAGCACAACTGGCACACCAAACAAATAAAAATCAACAGCAAATAAGAAGTGACTCCAAGTCCTCTGAGACCAAGTGGTAGTGTCTCCCTGAGCTGACCATCTGGACAGTTAGGAGCCATAATGATTTCATCAGCTGCTATGACAAACCAGAAGAAGCAGGTGAGCCCTCTGTTCCTTTATGCACTGGAGGTTATGGGACAGATGGGTCTCAGACCTGTCGGCATTGACATGGCTCTGGAAATCTCAAGTTATTCCTGTTCTAGAGACTGTGGAAGGTGTTAACTCAATTTGTGTAGAGAAATGACCATTTCTTCTAAAGGCTGAGGTCATTCTCATCTTCTCTGAGACGTCAAAAATGTCTGTGAGGCTCCTGAGACCTTGCTCTTTCCCAAGGCTCTGGATTCCCAGAGAAACCTAGAGCCTTCTCTACAACACAGCTGCCTCCTATTTAGGCCACCATTATTGACCAATCACCTTCTCATGCCCAGGAAAGTAATCTCAACACCATTGAATAGGTCCCAGCTTATCCTTTTTCTAGCTACGCTCTTTCTTTGTTTCTTTAGTGGAGTACTGGTACATATGTAGTGTAGTTTTCACTGTCTCCCTATAACCTCTGAGAAAGCAAGTTGACATTAATGGCAACAACTCACATTTTAGTGGCTAATTTCCCGTCTTCTTACATAACATATATCTTTCGACCCTCTGTTCAAAGTCTCTCTCAGTTCTTTCTGGTATTATTCAGTTGTTCCCAGTCACTTCATAGGGGCTTCCATGAGCTCATGACTCATTCTATCTAGTTCTGTTCTAGATCCTCCTTTGATGCCCGTGGGCATCAAATCCAAATTTGTGAAGCTGAGTCAGAGTGACTCCTCATTTTCTGCCAATCTCCATGAGGGTGTGATTTTTCTCTAGTACACTCCAAGGCTGCAAACCTGTAAGATGTCAAAATGGCACCACACTTAGCTTTCACTCCACTAGAACCACAGTGGCTCACGTAGTAATTAGGTGAAAGCTCCTTTTTCCCTTTGTTACTCAGTTATGATAAAAAAAAAAAAAAAGCACTCTCTGTGCACCAATGTTTCACAAAATCCTCATGAAAATAACTTTTTTTGTGTGTTCTGATTGAAGCCCTGTTTTTCACAAGGCTCACAGATGATATTTTGACCTGGGTAAAGAAAAACAGTCTGCTCTGTATCTTTCCTTGTTTTGTTCTACATGTCTATACCAAACTCTTCTTTACAGACGTTTGGCTTTTGCTTGTGTGTTTATATTTTGGGGGCATTCCTCCTCTCTTTTAAGGAGATTGCCCAGAATTCCACAGAATGCTTTCAGAACCTGGTTACCTGGCCATATATAGTTGTAAGGGAAACTGAGAAAATGTGGCCTTTTATTCCATGTGTTAATGTACCTAGCTAAAAATCAGTATTCTGTTAAAAAAAAAAGGAGTAGGAGAATGCATTTGGTACAGAAAACCAGCAGTCTCTGCTATAGGTTTTAACCCACTTTTCCAGTTTTTCCCCCTACCACTCATCCCTTTTGTACACTTGTATGGAAGACACCCAGTTTGTTCATTGGTTTGGACACAGAAGTGTCCTTACTCACCATGTTCCCTTCTTTGAAATACCTCTGGACTCCTTTTCTTGCTCTGGAGTTTGTATCCATTGAGGCTCAGATTGGAGTTTTCCTCCTACATAAAGTATGGTGATTACATTTCTTCTAGATTTCAATGTTCTTGTCTATACCATTCATGGCTACTTTTATCTTTTAAATTTATACTCAATGCTTTCCTTGTAAGCCTGTCAGTGCAAGGGCTGATAGGTTTTCTGAAGCAAAGAAGTGAGGACAATGTCTTGCTGAAAGCCAGTGCTTGGCAATTACTTATTTTTGTTGTTACGATAACCTAGGCTAAGGTTTGATGAAGTGCATTAGGGGTTGTGTAAGTGTTCCAGCCTGAGAATAGTTGAGTCAAGTCATGGGATTGTGCTATGTCTATACCTTTCTTCTGAAAGTAAAAATAATACTAGGAGCATTAGTTCATCACAGGGATAAGAAGCAGGATTAAGGGGTTTCAAAAATTATTGTAACCTTCCTCCAAGAATTAAACTCTCCAATTGTTGGATTACATCAGTTTGGGGATAATATATTTATTTTTTATTATTTTTAGAATTGGTAATACATTCACATTTTGAATATAAAACAGAAAATCTTCATAAAGACTCTTTCCCTTACCAGCCCTTCATCCAAACAACTCTATATCTCTGATAGGCAACTATTATTGATTTCTTAATATACTATGAAAGATATTAAAAAAAATTTTAATATTTATTTTTGAGAGAGGGGGAGAGACAGAACATGAGTGGAGCAGGGGCAGAAAGAGAGGGAGATACAGAATCGGAAGCAGGCTCCAGCTCTGAGCTGTAAGCACAGAGCCTGATGCGGGGCTTGAATCCACAAACAATGAGATCATGACCTGAGCTGAAGTCGGATGCTTAACCGACTGAGCCACCCAGGTGCCCCAAAGATATTTTTTAATGCAAATCAAAGCCATACAAATATCTATTCCTTTTCTGACTCATCCCCCCCCATCACAAAATACTGTACATACTTTACTTTTACTCAGTATAACTTAGAAATGTTCCTTATCAATACAACAATCATCTCTTAATTCCTTTTTGACAGTTGCATGGTGTTCCATTATGTGGACATACCATAATTTATTTAATCAGCCCCCTGTTAACTAACATTTAGGTATTGGCAAATTTTTTCCCATTACAACAATCTGCAGGGAATATCCTTGTACTTAATTCATTTTGCATTTGTATATCTGCAGCATAAACTCCTAAAAGTAGAATGGGATGTGTATTTGAAGCTTTGATAGATATTGCCAGATAGCCCTCCGTGAGAATCCCACCAATGTATATTCTCACCAGCAACATATAAAAGTGTCATTTTTATGCAGTTTTGCCAGAATAGTTTATTATAAAACCTCTGAAATTTTGCCAATCTGTTAGGTGGATTAGGTGGAGGAAAAAACTCCAACTTCATCTAGTTTTAATTTGCATTTTTAGACCATGAGTCAGGTTGGGCATCTATTTTTTCTACTTATTTAAGAACCATATCTATTTCCTTTTCTGTGAATACTCTGTATCTTCGTGAACTTTGTAATTGGATAAATGACCTTTCATTCACTCTTAGTGGATTGATAGGTACTATTTATATATGTGAGAGATTGGTAGGTACTATTTATATATGTGAGAGATTAGTCATTTGTCTATGTTCCAAACTGCAAATATTTTTGCCTAGCTGTCATTTGGTTTTCAGTTGGCTTATTTTTTTCCTTAAAAAAGTTTTTTGATTCTTACAGAGTGAATCTTACCAATTTTCAACGGTTTCTGGATTTTGTGTGAGCTACAGACTTTCAACACACAATATTATAAAATAACTCTCTCAAATTTTTCTTTATTTATTTTACACTTAAATAGTGAATGTATTTGAAATCTCAAGCTTCCTTTTAAACCATTTCAAACAAATATGTCCTTGAGATAGGGTTGTTAAGTTTTACAAATGAAAATACAAATGCCCCATTAAATTTGAATTTCAGATAAACAGCGATTCATTTTTTAGTACAAGTGTGTCCCATGAAATATTGGGAGATTTATTTGGGACTGACTTAAAATAAATAGTGACTCATTATTTATCTGAAATTCAAATTTAACTGAGCATCCTGTATTTTACCTAGTTTGGGAGCCACTAGTCTATCTGCTTAGACATTTTAGATCGATTCTCAATTTAGGCTATGTCAGGGCCCCGTTCCTCTCCCTCATTTTCCATTTAAAAGTTTAATAGTATCATATAATGTCTGCATCCATCTCTTACAGGTTCTGAAGTTTGTGCACACAGTTGCTATTAGACAAACTGAAATAAATTAACTTACTCACTTATGAGTGAATACCTAGTTCCCTTCTGGTATTCCAAAGTGTGCTACAAGAAAATCATATTCTGGAGCAGGGAGAAACAACTACCTGGTGGCAGTGGAGAGTTAGTTCCTTGTTTGTTTTGTTCTAATGAAACAATTGAATTCCTAAGAATTTTCAGTTACCAAAATGATCGTCTCAATTATTGTTTCAAAGGTTAGAGGCCAGAGTATCAGATTTATATAAAATAAAATAATAAAACTAATATTTTTTTACAGGAGAATAAATAATAATATTTTAAAAATATAAGCATATTCTGTTCGATTATATTGGTCAAAACCAAAACTGATGCCTCTTTTCACTGCTTTTGAAAACACCCAGTAAGGAGTTTTATCTCCCTTAGCACTCCCATTATGATTAACAAAGCACAATGTTGAGATAATACTGCCCTTGCCTCCATAGGATTGTACACAAACCACAGCCATCATGATAAAGACACGTATCACTGAGGCAGCCAGGTCCCTGTTATGTTACAACCAGCGGAGGACAGTATACTTACCTCTGTCTAACTTACTTGATTGCCTTTCATTAATCCACTAATTCGTTCATTCAACAAATATTTCTTGAGTGCCTACTAACTTGTAGGTACCGTACTAGTGCTAGGTTGAACAAAACCGTCGTAAACCCTGTCTTCGTGGGGCGTTGCAGTGGTGTGCTAGAGCCGGCTCCTGGAAAGCCCATTGTTACATTTTCAGGAACTCCGTGAGCCTTATAATCAGCACTCGTGAGAGTATTTATACACGAAAATTGGCAAACACTACAAATCAGGGCTTTCTTTGTTGTTTCTTTTTCTCCTTCATTGCCCCTTTTATTTAAACAGAGAGCTGGTTGTTAAACCCTGACCAGCACACCAGTGAGTTTACACAGATGCCCCCTGTCTGAGTCTTCCTTCCTGCCTTTCTACCACCACACAGGGCCCCACAGCACCAGTACACCTTGCTTTTCACAAGAAAATGGCTTCTGGAATGCTGTGAAGGAATCAAATTATTATATTATAGGTGACACGTGTTATAGGTTGTTGGCTATCTAAAGAAACCCAAAGTGGAACTTTGAAAAGATTTTTGCGATGTTAAAAGAAATCATTAGTTTATATTTAGCGATGTAAGATGAGGACAATAATAACACTTCCCTCATAGGGTTGTCGTGTGGATTAAATGAGTTAATATGTATAAGGCATTTAGGGACATGCCTGGCACAGTGTAACATAGAGTAAGCATCATACAAGTCAAGGTCCACCATGTTCTTATGATGCATGATGTATCCAGATACATTTTCTTTGTGGTACTAATAATATGAAAGTGGGAAGCTTTAGCTACATCTCTTTACTCCATTCAGTCAGCTAAAATGACCTCTTTAATTTAAAAAGATCCGTAAAGGATTTTAGATCTGGAATTGTAACTGCTGGAAAAAAGGCAGAACATCATGTCCTTGGAGCCAGGAGAAATGCTTCTTTTTGCTATCTGGCAACATTAGGGCTTTTTATGAAAAAAATCATACTTTTTCCTGTCTTAGTGCTTCCTTAGCTTTCTTTCCTAAGTGAGTTAGGGCTCTCTGAGTATGTCACATGTGATTATGTAAGAAGAGCTCAGAAGGGAGAGGAGACCAGACAGCCTCTGATGAACTCTACTAAAGATGGGATTTTGAAACCGAGAGTCTCACCTCTGGAAGGATTCCCCAGTTTTTACAAAGATAGAGAATATACTTTATTCCTGATTTATTTCTTGATTTTTATACACTAGAAGAGTTTTCTCTCCCCATTGAAGGTCATTTCTCACATGAAGATCCTCTATGGATTTGGTTAGATTTATGCCCAACTTGTTGCTATTGCTTTGTTCTTCCTCTTTTTAGTACTCTTGTAAATGGTATTGTGTCATAATTTCCTATTCAAGTTGCTTATCGCCAGTGTGTGGGAAAGCAGTGACTTTTGTATACTGATATTATTTCCTGCAACCTTGCTAAAATCACTTATTAGTTCCAGGATTTTTTTGTAGATTCTTCAGAGTTCTCCACATGAACAATCATGCCACCTGCAAATAAAGGCAGTTAAATTCTTTCTTTCTGATCAGTACACCTTTTATTTTTCTGGTCTTATTGTATTAGCTAGGACTTCAAATAGGAGCGATGAGAGAGGATATCTTTGCAGCGTAACTGATCTTCAGAGCAAAGTGTTGTGTCTGTAAACATTGAGCTATAGGTTTTTCATGTAAACCCTTTTCAAAGGTGATGTGCGTTCCCTTCCAGTTCTCATTTTTGGAGACCCACAGAATATAAATGGTTCGTTTGAATCTAATCTAGTGAGAGGTCTGATGTGTGGTCATTCCTCTCAGGGCAAGAGTGGTTTGGAAGTGGTAGAAGGAAAGGACATTCCACCCTTGATTCCTGTGATGATTAGTCCCTGAGTCAGCTCTGTGCTGCCTCCGTCCTCCACCCCCTGTCATAAAACCAGGAATCTCCAGCAGCTGCATTTGGGAAAGAGTCAGCATGAGGTGGAGTGATGAACTTGCTTTTAAGTCTGAAGAGCTGCCACTTCTTATCTGTGTGACCTTGGATGAATCACAAAAACCTCATTTCTAAAGTCAGGGCCATAATTATTTTATAGAGCTGTGAAGATAAGGTTGAAATGATGTAAACTTTAAAGCACTCTACATATGTATCATTTAGATTCTAAGTTCTTGGAGGGAAGGATCTGTGTCAGTTCATTTTTGTATTCCCTAGATAGTATGGAGATGTGTAAATGCTAATAAATAAATGGGGATAAGTAAATGCTTAATATACATCTAATTGTTGTGCCATCACATATAGTTATCCCTTCAAGATCTCTTTGTTTGTCCTTGGGCTGTGTGTGTGGGGGTAGTGCAAGATAGTGGGCAAAATCATGTGACTCTCACCGTCAGGCTCTGTGACCTTGGACAAGTCACCCAAACTCCTTAACAGAAATCGGGCTGTGTGGATGACTACATGAGATGATCCAAGTAAAGGATTCTGCAAAATACTGGCTCACAGAAAACACTCAGAAAATGCTAGCTGTTATTTTTATTTGGGTAGAAACTTCATTATTGAGCTAGAGAGCTAGAGAGGGAAAACCATGGGAGTTTTGGCTTGTTTGTGGTTGTTTTTTGGTGTTTTTGGTGTTTTTTGAGGGAACTTTCTTGTTTGCTCATGGGTGGTAACAGAGAGCCAGAATGAGGGGGAAAAAGTGGCCAAAAGCTGACAGCTGGCCCAAATTTCCGTTTGTGACAATTCACCAATTTTCTTCTTCTTCTGTCCACTAGGTGACACTGTTTACTCATCTATACTACTCCATTTAGCCCTTTCCACAAATCTTAATTCAAAAGTAGCATGTTTTGTTTGGGGTAGTGATGAAGGGTGGGGTGGGGGACTCAACTGGGAGAGAATATATAAATAAACTGCCAGTGACCAACCTCTGAGGTACAGTTAGGGGCCAATTGTCACCCATGGTTATTTGATTTTACGGGCTAGTTTCAAACTATTTTTTAAATTGATTTTAAGAGCAATATGCAATTAGTTTCCACTTCTAGTCCAAGAAATGAAGGAAAACATGGACCGCTCCTCTTCCCAAACCTTCACAGAAGCAAAAGATAAATAAACTGTTGTGTCTTTGAGTGTAGAGTTGAATAGATGTTCTTACAAGTCTATATTTCTGTGTTCTCCACAATAATTGGTTAATGAGGGCACAGACCACTAATAAGCAGCTGAAGCAGTTTCTAGGCTAAGTTTAAGTTGGGCCTGAAAATCTAGTAAAAATTAGTCAGTGTTGAGAAGAAACCAAATGCAATGTGTTCATTTGGATGTGGAGTTAGCAGAGGCCCCCCCTTGCCTTCCAGGTTGGTTATGGTCCCATTTCTGCATTTCTATATTGCCACAAAGTTAGAGGAAGCTGTCACTTACCTGCATATCCCCACGTTGAAATTTATGATGATTCCAAAATGGCTCATGTAACTGTTGAATAGAAAAAAAAAATTAGAAATGGATGTTCTTCCCTTGTATTTCCAGGCTGTGAGCCAGGGAAGTGTGTCAACCATATCAAGCCAAGGGTTCAAGAAATCAAAGGTTTCATCCATTTGTCTCAGAATTTAGGGTCTGTCTTTTCTGTGTATTATCACCTTTTGTCCATTATAACTCTAAAATTAATTTATTTATGCTACTTGTTATGTTTGTTTCGAGATTAATTTATTTATTTTCCCTCAGAGGTAACAACCAAAATTCTCTAACAAATATGTCCCCGTTCAGAATTTTCCTGAAGCTTTCCTGGCCTCTTGCTAATGAGCTCTAATTTTCTGTGCTTTTCTGCGTGTCTACCAGCACGCAGCACCTTGAGTTGGTGTGCAATAAACAACTAAATATAGTCACAGTGTTGGCAGCCAACTTTTGGAAGACTGTCACAAGGGCCCCTAAAACAGGAATTAGGCGGATTTAAAATGAACAGGCACTCTTTTGGGCTTGGGAAGAGAGGACATTTTCATATGTTGTGAGCAGTAGTTACCACAATGTCGTCCTGTATTTATGCCCTACTTTATTTAAACAACAGTAATAATTCTAATGATTGTTAGCAAAGCATTGCCAAATGCTCAGCACCCCTCTTTGAAACGGGGCTTTTTCCAGAACATTCTTTGTGTGGAACCAATACTGTGTAATCTGAAGTTGCATGAAGAGGTTTGGGGAGCAGAGCAGGGAACAGCAGCCTTGTTACTACACAGAACGGTCGTGGCTGAGACATGCACTTTGTTCCCTGATTCAGTGTAGAGCACCCATGACATCCGGGATTTGCTCACTCACATCTCCAGCTTGCACGATCTTCTGAGGCAGAAATGAGAGAGCAGAAAAAGGAGAAGAGGGAAAAGGGAGAGAGAAGGGGACAGTGAGAAATTCAGGGCTGGCTTCAGCGCATTTGATTTCTAACTTTGGGGCATTCTCCTAAGTAGTGAATACTAATTATACTGAGTGTGTCAAAACGTGTCCTGTTTTTGTGAATCAAACAAATGCTCCCAGGAGATAGGCGGAGGCCACCAAGCCCGTTTAGTCTGTGACCCAAGCTGAATGTAAAGCCAGGATTCTGGGGGGTGGGGGGGGGTGGATAGGCTTTGTGAGTTTATTTAATTTTATGACATGTGCCTCGCACCTTCAATGCTACCTTGACATGAATGTTGCAGGCTTTCATTTGAACAGTTAATATGCTATTAGGGATGGCTGTACCACTTTCTAGAAACATTGAGAGAAAACAAATTGTTTTGAGGGACATGGGTGGTAGTGCTTTTCTTGGCAAAAATGAGAAACAGGTCATGTTGCGTAGATGATGTTGCTCTCATCAGGAACGGCTGCAGATCTTTACCAAACTCTTGTGAGGTACTTGTGTGTGATCTACCAGTGACAGTACAACAGGGCTGCTTTTAGGAGGAAGATTTGCCATTACAGGTTACATCGGAACACTACAGGCCCTCAACGGTCCCAGGTCCCATCTGTGCCTCTTCCAGTCTTTGTGCTTCTTGCTCCCCTGGATCTCCCATGCTGACCAGATGGGACCTGGGATTTGGCTTTGCCTGTCTTCGTGGAGCCCTGTCATTCTTCCCGGGAGGCCTTCAGGGACTCTCCTCTCTGAAAGCCATCTCTTAGCAGGAGAATACCAAGAAGTTCTTCAAGAAGTTCTACCTGACTCCCTCTGTCTCTAGGCAGAGGTAATCTTCCATTTTTTTTGGAACACTGTATCTCTTTTGTGGCATTTCACTCCTACTTTAGTTGGTAGGTACCTGTGTGTGCAGCATCTTTCCTACAAAACTACAAACTCCTAGGCACTGGGGATTAGAGAATGTGCCTGTCTCCATGATCTGCACGGCATCCTATATAGACTATGTAGTCATAAATATTTTTTGAGTAAATGAGTAACATAAAGCATACACAGTCTTGCTGGACTAATTTCAATAGCTGTGTCTAAGAGCTGATCATGTAAAATAAAGTGTCAAAAATAAAGCAATTAGGAGTATATTTCTTTATGTGGGTTTTGCTTCAATGCTCTTTTTCAAACAGCTACCTTCTTTCAGATTGTGTTTGACACATAGTGGGTGCTCAGTCAACCAGCTCATAGCTGCTTGAATGCAGTATCACAGCAAATGAGCTTCTACAATCAGGCAAAGAGAGTTTTTAATCAGACTTTTTTGAATTTATGAACTGGAGAACAATCTTTCCAGGTTTACATGGAAACTGGAAAGCTTAAAAGGCAGAATGAATCATTTCCATTCTTGATGCACATGAATCTGTGGACTGTTGATGGTAAAGGATGGAAAACCTGTCTAAATGTAATATGAATGAACACTCACACTTACTGAGCACTTCTGGTATCCCAGGCACTCTGCTCATCAGTTTACATGCATCACTTCATTTGGCCTCCCAATAATTAATATATCCATTTATAGATTTAAAACACCTGGGTCTTAGAAGAGTTAAGTAAGTTGCTCAAAGACATACAGCTAGTAAGTGGCAGAACCAGGATTCAAACCCAGATTGACTAATTCCAGTGCATGTACCATTCTGCGCCTTTGTGCAAAGGTATGTCCTTCCAGAAGAGAGTGTAGTGTTTCTTGAGCAGTGTTAAAAAATAGAAGTTTTTTGTTTTCAGCCCGTACCTCTTCTCAGTGCCCTCCTTTTACAGATGAAGGAACTGACACCCAGAGAGGTTATGTCACTTATCCAGGATCACAGAGATAGTGAGAAGTGGGATTAGACCACAGATATCTAGACTCCAAGTCTAGAGGACCCTCATTTAAAGATGGTGCGTTATCCCACAGATTTGGATGTATATGAGTCTGGCTACGTTCTCTTAAACATAAGCCCTGTGTTCAGTGAAAGCCAAAGGCAGCTCGGCTGACCTGAGCTGGTGTTAGTGCTGTCTGATTTATAAAGGGTTCTGACTACCTTTCCTTTTGCTCATTGGTTAATCCAGTAGTACTCCTCTGAATCCAGCATACATGCCACTATTTATGACCAAAGCAACCAAGAGTGCCACACTTGTCCATTCACGCCCCAGAGACCAACATGCTTCCTCTTCTGTGGCTGACTCAGCTCTCTTTATGCCACAACCCCGGTGTGAAGAGCTGGCTGGGTTTGGTCGAGTGTGCTGTTTCCTCTGTGGTGCCATTTGGAGTCCTCTCTACCACTTGGGGACCACAGGTATCTAAAATATCCATGAAGGATGGTCGCTTAGGGTTCAGGCACTTCTTTAAAGATGCTGAGATTGTTGGGGCACCTGTGTAGCTCAGTCGGTTAAGTGTTGACTCTTGGTTTTGGCTCAGGTCATGATCTCACGGTTTTGTGAGTTAGAGCCCTGAGCTGGGCTCTGTGCTGGCAGTATAGAACCTGCTTGGGATCCTCTCTCCCTTTCTCTTCCCCTCCCAACTTGCACCATCTCTCTCTCTCTCTCTCTCTCTCTCTCTCTCTCTCTCTCTCTCAAATAAGTAAACTCAAAAGAAAAAGATGCTGAGATTGTGGAAGCAAAACAAAATAAACAAATAGCAATGATGGCAAACAACAACAATACAGCACCGTAGTACAGCGTCAGGAGTCAGGAAGCTGGAGGACTGGGCAGCAAAGGTTTGAGACTTGAGGGTGGGTGAGGTTTCCTTCCCAGTTAAGCA
This sequence comes from Lynx canadensis, assembly GCF_007474595.2. Taxonomy (NCBI): domain Eukaryota; kingdom Metazoa; phylum Chordata; class Mammalia; order Carnivora; family Felidae; genus Lynx; species Lynx canadensis. Next base: position 74,504,816 of record NC_044311.2, on the reverse strand, counting down.
GGGGGTGGCCCTTCTTGCGCTCCACCAGGGGGTTGATAAGTGCCTAGGTTTCCGGATGTTGAGATGAGATTTGAAGTCAGAAAGACACTGTTGGTGTCAAGGGATCATGGAAAAGATACTTAGTCTGTTTGGACCTCAGTTTCTTTTATCTATAAAATGATATAAATCTTATGGGGCTGCTGTGGCCATCAGGTTAAATTGGACAAGGTAACTGAAGGCTCTTAGTAAATGCAGCACCATACAAACATCTGTTTTCCATTAATGACCAAGTGTTGCATATACATTCTGGGAGAGCAAACAAACTTAGTTATTTTTTCTATCTACATTATCTTTTAAAAGTTGGTTTTATGAGAAAGGATGATTCTGGGTAAACAGGGTATAGGTAGGGGCATTTCTCTGGTTGGGGTGAGTGGGATGCAAGGAGAAGAATGAAAAGTCAGGAGCCAGAGCATCATTTAAGGGAGGGTCTCAACAGCCAATCAATGTGAAGGCCATGGGCTGGGGATACAGATGAAGAATTTGAAGAGGTCAATCTGGGCAAACTTTTTTCATGTAACTGGCCAATAGCTGTCCTTTTGCAGGTGTCTGAGTTACCTTATGTGCTGTTAGTCACTGGGCTTTCAAGCTGCTGATACCAAACTCCTGTGGTGACCCAGCAACTTATAGATCTTGTAGTTATCAGGTCGCAGAGCCTGATATCCCAGTAGCAGGAACATGGCGGGGGAAGAGATACTGAAATAGTCTTAATCAACCTCTGTATCTTCTGATTGTGTTTCCCACACCTAGGACTTTTGTTGAGAGAGGTTATGTTGGGTTATATTTTATTATATTTTCCATTTTAAATTTCAGAGACAAGCAAACCCCCATTATCAATGTGGGCCTTGGGGTGCCTGGGTGGCTCAGTTGGTTAGGTGTTCAGGTCATGATCTCTGGGTCCATGAGTTTGAGCCCCGCATCAGGCTCTGTGCTGACAGCTCAGAGCCTGGAGCCTATTTCAGATTCTGTGTCTCCCTCTCTCTCTGCCCCTCCCCCACTCATTCCCTCTCTCAAAAATAAATAAACATAAAAAAAGTGTGCCTTTACGTATAGGACAACTCCCAATATCAAACACATGAAAACATCAGTTAATAGTAATCACTATAATATCTACCCTGTGTATTATACCTTTCTTGCCAAACTATCAAATTAGGGTTTATAACATCTTAAAATTAAAACATAACTTAAAAATTTTCTATCCTCTATACATATTTAAATCATCCTAAATACAAAGGAAATTCCCCTGTCTTTAAGAGGAGATTCCCAGGGTCCCTTGAAAACTCACTTCAATATTTTGCTACTCTTCTCACTGAGTATTTAATCCCACTGCTATCAGTTTTTCCCTAATTGAAGATAGAGACTAGCTTATTGCCATATTTCTCTGGGTGATGCTTTGTGTCATGTTCACACTTGCATTCCCAGCATTTACCACTGCCTTGAAACAAGGCAATTATGCAATTAGTGTTTATTGAATGAATGAATGGGAAAGTGCATGAATGAATGACTCTTCTAATTTACTCTATTGGTGTGTCTCCTTTTTAGTCAGAATGATTCTAGTTCTTTAATGTTTCATGAGGAATCTACCTTCTTTTGAACATCTGAACCTTTTGATTGGCTCTTTACTCAATCCTCTCAAAGTTTTTCATGTTCCTCTTTGGTCTGAAGCCCAGAATTGGAGATCAGTGAAGCTATCAGGTGAAAATGCTAAAACTCTTCCTCATTTACAGAATGGAGAAAAAAAAAAAAAAAAGAAAGAAAGAAAGAAAAAGGAAAAGAAGGAGTGGCTATAACTGTCTGAGATCTAGATTGCAGGAGGCTTTGGGCCTTGAAATGTTAGAGTTGAAAAGGATTAAGGGAATTGTTGCTAAGTGTTTTTGTTCTATTATTTTTGATTTTGTTGGTTAGTTTGTTTTGATGCAATGATGATAATGTAGTTAAGCCAAAAGTCTTTATCTCTTGGAAATACTCAAGTGTTTCCTGGTGAAATGTTATGGTGTCTAGGCTTTGCTTTAAAAAACAAAAACAAAAACACATCAGCAGTAAAGGATGGGGGGAAATTAAGGCAGGATATGAGAAGCAAGATACATTGGCAATTTTTGAGGCTAGGTTAATTATAGTGTTGTCTCTGCTTTTGTGAATGAATTTTTTTTTCATAATACAAAGAAAAATGTATGTAGACAAATGTCCTTATTCTAGATGGGAACAACCAGAATGCAGAGAGGTGAGGAGATAAACCTAGTATCACAAAGCTAGATAACAGAGCCTTGGACTACAAGGCAACTCATCTCCCACTCAGATGCTCTTTCCAGTATGCTGTGTGTTAGGTCAGCTTGTCGTACACTCCCTGTAGACATTACTCGTGTCACCATCATCCTGCTGATGATAACTTCGCCATGCAAAGCCCATTTATGATTCCAGTCTACTTCCAACCTAACTTAGTGTGCTGTGATTTAAATGAGCACAAAGATTTTCCCATTCCATGTAACAATCAAAAGAGCAAATAATGTTGATATAACTCCCTGTTCTACAGGATTCTTAGTGACTAAAATAAAACATTAACAAAGAACAAAACAGACAAACATATGTGCAAGGAATTTCAACTGATGAACAGTCACTAAACATATTTAAAGTTTTAAACAAGAAACTGCACACTGCAATAGAATCTAAGTGATGTCCTAGAAATAATTGCTAATTTAAGAGTGCAATAAAATGATAAAATGCCTTGATAGGGCTCTGGACTGCAGAGTCCCTGTGATACATCCAGCAATTTGGCAGCCATCCAAAGCTCAGTGCGGCTTCAAGTCTGGAATGTGTATTTCATCAGTAGCCAAGACCATGTCTGGAATTCACCTGGGCCCAGAAAACTCAGGGTTACATGGCTTTGCCCATATTCCTTTTGAGAAAGAAAGAGCGAGCATCTCTTTATTTGGAGGAAGGGAATGGGGGATGGGTCTAAAGAAGGGGGGGATGGAAAATTGTGTGTGTGTCAGGATGGAGGTGTGGGTGGGAGGGAGGAAATTATTGGGATGTTAGCTTGTTGGGGTGTAGCTCTAAGAAAAATTCCATGAAATGGTTGAGCAAACTGTCAGAGTGGCATAGCCCAGAATACAAGTTTGATAGTAGGAAACCTAAGTCAGGTGACTTACTCCAGGTGAGAAGTGGTGTTTCAGGGAGTGCCTAACCAGGGGGTCTGTTCAGAATGAGGGGAGACCCCATGCAAGATGTCTCTGGAAACCAGTCATGCCATAGGGTGCTGGAGGTACTAAAAGGAAATTTCTAAACTATTGTGGAATTCAAATAGCACTCGTTTTCTTGGATAGGTTTCAAAACATTTTTGGATTAGATCTAAGACATTTTCTCTGATTTGTATTTCACAAGCAAGACATAGGTATTTTGTCCAGTTTTTTTCCCAGTCAGGACTAATTGTCTTTGCCTGTAAGATGTGGATCATCAGCATAACATTGTTTTATTCCCCCATATTTTTTTATTGTATCTTCCAATTCCCAGGGCGCTATAAAACTTTTAAAGAAGTTAATGTCAAGTATGGATTTCAATATTAAATGAGCTTCTCAGTGAGGACAAGCCAGACATGAAAGCATACTTCCAAGTGAATTGTGTATTCATTTAAAGTTTAGGAAAAAAATAAAAACAAACCCTGCTCCACCTCCGCCCAGCATGTGACTCCAGGTCACCACCCTTGAAACATTGTGCTTTTGAGCTTTTGACTGGATTTGCTTCTGAGGCTAAGAGAAGTGTGTGGCAGATGTTGAGAGGCAGTTGGGGACGGGGGTGGGGTGCAGGGATGAAGGGTCTGCCAGATGTTGAGTGGGAGGGTGGAGCTGTGAGGATGAAAGCCTGCCAGATGTTTGCAGTGCAGAATGTTGGGGCACCTGCTCTCCATGATCTTCAGAAGAGGATTTGTATCACATCAGTAGGATCTCATAAAGGTCCTACCCCTCCTCAATAAATACTGAATCCAGGACTCATACAACTATTTTCTGCATGGTTTCTTGCCTTGGACTATGTCTTTTTAAAAATTCAAGTTAAAGGTTATATGAATGAAAAATACACAATCAACCAATACAGTCATTTGTACATAAAAGAGGTGGGGGGGGGAGACTTTACATTTAAATCTGTTGTTCTAGGTTATAAAGACAATCACCTTTTATTTTCTATTTATTTTATCCTTCCAATAAGGGATGATTTGCTCATCTTTCTTCCCCACAATGAATTTAATAGATTTATTCATCAAGTTTTCTAAATTTAGACACCAAACTGATGTTTTTCTCCCACTGCTTAATTTTATTCTTAGCAGCACTTACATAAAGCCAGGCAGTGAAAGATATGGCAAAATTACTAACTTGCTGTGACCTGGAATGCACTGATAGAATAAAATAACAATAATAAAGATTGATGTACCAGAGAGACTTAATACCGAGCGCTCCTAATGAAATCAGTTTTATGCTTACAGTTTTTCCCTACGGGCTACATGTTTCCTGTGGTTTTTAGGAGTCTATGTTTTCTTTGTGATGCCTGGAATAGACTCAATTCTTAGGCTAGTAGATGGGCCACACAAAGGAAAATATGTGGATCTTATCATTCTTTTGGATTTTAGGAAACTTTTCCAGGACTAGATTTGATTACAACAGGTAAAATTCCTCACTCTGATCTTGTTTGAGAGGCTTAGAAATAATGGTATTTTGGGACTTAGAGTGACCCAAGAGACTGGGAACATTAAAAGAGAAGGTACATTCGTCCTAGTGGCCTCTCAATCTTCAGAAAGCCAGGGCTTGTCATTCAACATGGACCACAGTTAGCAGTGTTGATCATTGTTCCTCTACACTGCACTGACATTCACGCGTTTGGTAAACAGTCACTGAGCACCTTGTAGATGCCATTCTGCTAAGTTCTGGGAATATGTGGTGAAGAAGTCCTTTCCTTTTTAGAACTCCTCGGGTACTAGGGAAGACAGACGTTGAGCAGATAACTGCTCAAATAATTATTCATAAGGTGTGCTATGAAAAAATATACCAGTGGGAACTTTGCTGGATGCCATCAGATAACCATGGATTGAATTGCTGTAGGATTTGGCAAATTGGTTCCCTCATTTAGGGTCACCAGACGGACTACAGACTCAGTTGGGTAAGTCAGTTTTCAGTGTGATGGTGTGCAAGCATTTTGTCGGGTGGTAATTTTTAAAGCCTGCATTCCAGGTTTTTCCAGGGACAACCCCAGAGTTGAAATTTGTCTTCATATCCAGACCCTGTATTTTTTTAAAAATAAACTTTTAATTTTAGAACAGGTTTAGAGTTATAGAAAAGTTTTAAAGGAAGTACAGAAAGTTCCCATATACTCCACACCCAGTTTTCCCTGTTAGTAACATTCTACGTTAGGAGGGCACATTTGTCACAACTAATAAACCAGTATTAATACATTACTATTAACTGAATTTAAATTTGTTACTCAGATTTCCTTGCTTTTTACCTAATGCTCTTCTTGCTCAAGGCTTTCATCTGGGATACCACATTACATTTATTAGCCACATCTCTCCAGGTGTTTTGGCTATGGCAGTTTTTCAGACTTCTCTTGTTTGTGGTGACCTTCACAGGTGACCTTTGAGGAGTACTGCTCACGCATTTTTTAGGATGCCCCTCTTCTGGAATTTGTCTGTTGGCTTTCTTACGATTAGATAGGATTATGGGTTTTGGGGAGGAGGCCTATAGAGGTAAAGTGTCCTTGTCAGCACATCATTTCAAAGTACATCCTATCAACGTGACCTACCACTGTCGATGTTGACTTTGATCATCTGGCTGCAGTGGTGTTTTTTAGGTTTCTCTCCTGTAAGGTTACTCTTTTCTCCCTTTTCCATACTGTACTCTTTGGGAGAAAGTTACCATATGCAATCTGCACTGAAGGAGTGAGAAGTTACGATCCAGGTTCTTGAGGGTGGAGTTTCCACACATGTTAGTTGATAGTCTTCTGCATGGGAAATTTGTCTATTCTCCCCTATTTATTTCTCTATTCAGTTGTTTATTTACATCAGTATGGACTCATGAATATTTATTTTATACATTGGGTTAGAACCCGTTAATTAGTACTTTATTTTACTGCTCAAATTGTTCTAGTTTTGGCCATTGGAAGCTCTTTTAGTTGGCGCTCATCACCCTTACACATACCACATCATTGTGGTGTGTATGTATTTTCTTCTTGTAATTTTTCGGAGTACTTCATCACTTTCTGACACTACAAGGTTCTCCAGGCTCATCTTGTCTATTTTCTGTTCTGGTTCTAGCCTCAGCATTTCTCTGAGGAGCCCTGATTTCTTTTATTGGAGAAAGGTATCAGAAACCAAGACCTGTCTGGGTGACTCCAGTTTACCTTCCACACTACAAATAACCTGTGAAATAGTGACTGAACAGGAATGGAGAGGAGAAGACAGTCTGAGCTTCACAGTCAGGCTTTCTCTCTGTTTCCCATATTTCCTACTTATTAACTGCAGAGCTCTGGACAAATAGTTTAACCTCTTGGGAGCTTACCTTTCTCATCTACAAAATGGGCATAATCCTACTTACCCTGTAGGGTTGTGAGAATTAGAAAACAGTATAATGGGTTTGGCATGTAGCATCTGCTCCAAAATTCATTTCTATGGACTGGTAGGTCCATTTGCGTGTCACCACCCCAGAGCTGGCCAAACACCAAGGAAAATAAATGTTTAATTTTTTTAATTGCATAAACAAAACCATATTATCCATGAAGGAAATTGAAAAAAGAGGATGTTTTACTTACAATCCTACTACCCTAACATATGTTCCCTTTTAGTCCCTGTCATTATGTGCTTATTTTAAAAATATTTTCATCACACTGTATATAATAAGAGAAATAATGATTTACTGTTGTGGATCTAGTAATAATAAAATAGCAGCACTTACTGAGTGCTTATCTGGTACTCAACCCTCTACGTGGATTATTACAATCTCCACTTTAGAGTTGAGGAAACTGAGGCATGGGCACGTTAAGTTCCTTCCACAGGGCATGCGGCCAAGGAGAGAGACAGGATTTGAACAGAAGCCTGTCCAGTGCCAGAGCCTGAAACTCTTAATCATTATGTTGTATTTTCCTTTTTATGCAGATACTCACACACACACACACACACACACACACACACACATAATCACATGTACACACAGATGCATATGTTTGCATTTCTTTATGCGACATATACCGGGCATCTATCATGCTAAAGGCACTGGATGTTGCTGATAACAAAAAATGACTTTTTCAAAGTCACTTATTTTTAGGTGTTTGGGATTTTATAGGAGATGTCACACAGAGACAAATGACTGCGGTGCAATGCTCTATGTAATAAATGTCATTAGAGGATGCAGAGTTTGGGGTTTGGAAAAATTCTCTGTCCGGTGACACCAGGGCGAGTTTGATGGAGAAGGTGACATCTGCACTGAGACTTGAAGGTTGGCCAGATGCGGATAGTAAAGGCATTTCAGCCAAATGGGATAGTAAAAACAAAACTGTAGAGACTTGTGGTAGATTAGGTCACTGAACAGCAGTTATTCACTTCATTCCCCAGACTGCATGGGTGGAGCATACTCCACCCTCAGTGACTTTGGGCTTGGCCTTGTGACTTTCTTGAGCCAACGGAATATGGGTGGAAATGTCATCATGCTATTTGTGAGTCCAGGCGTCTCGCCTGGGAAGAGCATGTGTCAGGTTGCTCCTGCAGCCTGGGGCCTGGAATGAGTGCACATGAAAGCAGACTTGAAAGTGGCCTGGCCCGAGTCCAGCCTGGCCCAGATGAGCCCAGCTGACATCATGCAAACTTCAGCAGACATGCAGAACTGTCAGTGCAAAATAAATGTCAGTTACAAATCCCCGAGATTTGGGGGGTTGTTTGCTGAGCAGCATAATCTTGGCAAAAATCTGATTGATACAAGGACAGAAAGCATAGGCCAAATTAGAAGAGAAGGTACTTGTCCGGTTTGGTTGAAGAATACATATGCATGTCTGCATGTAAACAGAGAAGAATTTTAACCTAATCCATGAAAGTGAGTAAAATGACCCAGACTTTGTTGGAATTTGCCTGCCAAAATGGCCAAGGTGATTTTACAGGCATCTTATATAGGATTTATGAAAAATCTACAAAGTTATGGACTTGGAATAAAGCACAGAATGTCTTTGGTATTTTTTCTTCTCTCCCCTGCTTCTTCTGTGGGACCTAGCACATACCAGGTAAACATTAGGGACATGGGTCTTCCCTCAAAGGACCTTAACAATTGAGTCAACAAGATAGATATATACACAGGAAATACAAGGAGAGTTCTTACAAACAGGAAAGTCGCAGGATGTAAGGTAAAGAAGGAAGCTGATACCGTTTTAGTTTAGTGACACAAAGGCCATCTGCTAGCAAGATGTTAACTATGGTCATATGAATGGTATGATTCATTCATAAATACCTTCTTCTGAGGCCAGGTGATTACCAAAGGTCCTCTACTCTCTCTTCTTTTTCATCTTCAGAATCCAGGAATATAAGTGCATATTGTTGATGATTGACAAGCCACTCGAATGCTTAGCCCAAGGTAGAGCACCAGTGGGAGGAAACAAAATGTTTAAAGGCAAAAGAGGTATGGAAGAAAACAAATTGAGTGAGTGGGTGGCTCTGTGGGAAAGGACCACACCGGGGGTGGCTTTTTGGGAAAACCCTAGGGTACGGAACGGAAACATGCTGGGGCCAGGGCTCAGTGGAATCAATAGAGAGGCTTTCTTTAATATCCACCCCTCTGGACTAAGGTTGGAAGCTGTCTCTCTAACTTCCTTCTGGTTTTTCAGTGCTTTGCTATCAGTAAGACATTTGGTGATGGGCTGTGCCATCCCTGTCTCCCACTTACAAGTCACTTGTATATCATTATGCCCAGAGAGCTTGTCCCCTCTTTGCCTTCAGCACATGCTGTTGGTTGATGTATCTCCTTTATGAAATATACTGGTGCCATTACTTTTCAGAGAATGGATTCTGTACCATCGAGTACATTTGGAACCATAACTTCCCTCTGGCTTAAAGATGAGGAAAAATTTGTAACCATGGTACACAATTTTGAGGTGCTTCTAGCACTGCCTCAGTCTCCAGTGGATCAAATTTTACTCTGTCCAGGGTGGGCAAGAGAAATGTAAGTTCTAATTGAGCACGGCTCCAAACGCCTCTCCTGGTGTGACTGCAGGGACCCTGACTGTAGCCATAAGTCAGCTCCATAGGAAGCCTTGCCACTTAAAGTTCTACAAAACATAATCTGCCAACATTTGTTGAACACTTGTTCTTTGACAAGCATTGTGGTAGGCATAGCAAGGGACATAAAATGAATAAGACATGGTTCTCTCCTCCATGGGGGTTTATAATCTAGTGGAGAAATAGATAGGCACAGAAGCAACACAAGGATGTGGGAGGCTGAGTGTTAGAACAAGTTTGAGCATGGGCCAAATATGGAACCACCCAGCCTCTAGGTTCAAATTGGAACATAGTGTAACAGAAATCTTACCCTGGCCACATGGAAAAACAGAGGCAGTCTGGATGGAGGGGACTGATTTAAAACATTATCTAGCAGGGTGGTCAAAGCTGAGGTAGCCTAGACTGATCTGGGGAGAGAAGAACAGACCCATATGGATAAAAGTTCCTCTTTTTTAAAGCCCCACTTCAGCAATTTTTCTTCCTAACTTTCTATTTCTGTCTCACCTCCCAGAGGCACTGTCTAGGAGGCTTCTAGAACACTCTTTGCCTGGGGGATGAAGGATGTATGATTCTAGTGGGCCCCAGATCAGAACCAAGTGGGTTTATATTTTTAGCAACAAAACCACGGCACTCACCATGAGCTGATTTCCCTTTGAACTAAGTAGAAGTGAAGGTAGCTCTCCTTTCCTCTATGTAAAAATTAGGCTTCTTCCAGCTTCAGTGAATGCTCAAGGAGATCATCTTGGAGATCTGGTAGCAAAATACCACTTGCTAATAGTTCATTCATTTTTTCCTTAAGTGGAACAGTCTTAGAAGACAGGCATGGGAATTAGACTTATAGGCTGGGAAAACAGACAGGGATTTGGGCAGCAGCTGTTTTTAATGTGTTTGGAGACTACATATGTACTATGTAGAGAACACATTGCATTCGGTAAGATCATAAAATATGCATGTGAGCGTGGCAAGAACATGACAATAAAAATGGTGCTGCCAACACAGTGGGAATACTTCGTTATGCTGGCTGAACCATGTGTCTCCATGTCTCAGAACATGGCAGCCGGGCTGTATTCTTTACAGCTGCGATTTGTTGTGTTCTAATGCTACAATTCTCTATCTTTCCCACATGATTAATATACAACATTGATAGAATTGCTGGTGGTAACTTCCAACATCTGGGGAGAACCCAAGGCTGTCCCTGAGATCTATGGAAATGTTTAAGGACAATATAGTTAAAGACAAAAATCTTCAGATACAGGCAATTTACCATGCTAGCAACAGATAAAGCTTTTTGAGGGGGGAGGGTCACTGTATCATGACTAAAATTAGGTGAGGTAAGCAATCTCTTAAACTCTCAGGGTACCCCCAAATTGTTCTTTTTATGTTAATAAAGTTTTTATTTTGATATAATTTTGATTCACAGTGAAATTGCAAAGATAGTACGGAGAGTTCCCTTAAAATCCCTTAACCAGTCTCAGTCTTCCCTAGTGTTATGATCTTACAGTGTCATGGTACATTTGTCAAAAATAAGACACCAATATTGGTACACTACTATTAACTGTAGACTTTGTTTGGATTTTACCAGTTTTTCCATTAATGCCTTTTCTTCTGTTCCAGGATCTAATCCAGGATACTGCATTCCATTTACTTGTCATATTTCCTTAATCTCCTCTGGTCTGGGACAGTTTCTCAGTCCTTCCTTGTTTTTATAACCTTACAGATTTGAGCAGTAGGAGTAGAAGTATTTTTGTAGGATGTAAAAACCAAACATGCTGTGCTTTAAAATGAGGCCCAAACCTCCCTTGCTTGGGAGAAACTGCTTTGTCTTGGAAGGCCAGAGAGGAAACACGATGGATGCCAGGGGAGAGAAGGCATGGAGGAGTGTGCTGTAACTCCCCTCACTCTCATTTTCTGCTCAGAGGTTGGGAGAGCACCTGAGGACTCTGGGTGGTCCAGTGTATTTGAGGGCAATCCCTGGAGTCTGTGGTGTGAGCCCTCGGCACATCAGAATCACTGGAGAGCTTTTAAGTGTACTGATGCCCCAAATTCACCCCAGACCAATGGAATCAGAATTTCTGGGGATGTAACTCAGGCATGGGTATTTTTTAACAGCATAGCAGGTGATTCTAATGTGCAGTCAGGACTGAGAAATGCAGACTTAGCTAGCAATAAAGAACATATTTGCCTAAGCACCCTAGAAACAGCCATGGAAAAGGAGTAGGCCTCAGCTATGCCACTGGGATTTGGGATTTGGGATCCTGGAAAATATCTTTATCATAGACTTAATTGGCAGTATTCTACTTACTTTTCTTTTAACTAGCTCGAAAGCTGTGTGCCAAGCAGTGGATTTGTTTCCTTAATCATCAGTCTGATGTGAGGCTAAAACAAGTGAGTTATGGAACCCCCTTCCTCACTGAGTATCCTACTTTTAGCTGTCTAGTGATCAGAGCTGACTATTTGGAGGTACAATCTATAACACAGATAACAATGCCAGACTGGGAATCAGAAACCTGATTCCGGTCTGAGAGTTTGAAAAGCCATTTGAGCATTGGCTGGTCAAGTTACTTAATTTCTCTGGAACTCAGGGCCCTCACCAGAAAATGAAGGGTTTGAATTAGGTCACCACTGAGATCTCATCTGGCTCTAAAATGCTATGATTTTTCTTAAATCCCAGTTTATCGCTTACTAAATGTTCTACAATGAGTGAACCAATTAATCTTAGGTCTCATTTTCTCATCTGTGAAATAGGGACAGGGATGCCTCACTTCTGGGTCACTCTGGGCTCTACTTGAGACCATTCTTTGTGAGGTGTTGCACAATTCTAGCTGTAATGTTTTCTGAAAAGGGAGTGATCATTCCCTCCCTTGGGGATCATTGTGTCACCAGTGTATCTCTTTCCCCCACTATGTAATGCTTCCAAATACTCAGTAAGTATTTGTGGACTGAGTAAATGGCATAATTTGAAGATAAAAACTAGTCAACATAGCAGTAGATTTCAACAGTGGCTTCCCATTAGATTTATCTGATGAGCTTTAAAAACCATGATTCTTCCATTGCACTAGAGACCAATCAAATTAGAAATCTCTGGGATGGAATCCAAATGGCAGGTTTTTTTTTTTTTAAGGTTCCCAGGTGATTTCCACATGCAGCCAAAGCTGAGAACCACTGTCCTGCAGGCCAGTTCTTCTTCTTCTTCTTGCTCATCAAGTTGAGAAAACTGAGGATGGCTGGAGTATTAAAGTCTGCCCAGTCCTTGAGAGACGTGCACTGTATCTTTACTTCTGTGTCCATCTACCACAACACTTAGCAGCAGTGCATGGCAGGAACTCAACATGAATTTGTTGAACTGGATGGCATTAAAAAAAAATTCTAGCTCACCATTTCCTCCCTCAGTCCTTTCACTGATTATGTGATATGATATGAAGAGCAGGTGAAGTCAAGGGTTCTGACTCATGTTCCCCCTCAATCATATTCTCACTATAATATAGGGTCTTTTTTTTTTTTGATTCATACAATTTAATGAGTCTAGTTTGAAAAAGAGCCTCCCTCATTTCACCCCCACACTGCAGCCCCATGCTGGGCCAGTGATACAGTCCTGCAGCTGATTGGTGCCTGGGGTTGGAGAGCAAGGTAGGCATCAGTGTGAAAGTGGTGGCATTTTCAGCGGCTGGAGTCACTGTGAGGAGCCCAGCACATGTCACCACTTCAAGGTGTTTCACCCATTGACCGTAGGCACCCGATTTGATCTCACTCCTTTAGGTTCTCAATGCTTTATTTATCTTCATGTTAAGAATGTATTTTTAAAAAGATTCTGAGATGCTCTCCTTATTATTAATACAGGTGCTTACTTAGTTCCAGATAAATACAGACCCCCCCCCTCCTTTTTTTGAATGTGTTGTAGCTTTATATGAAGCTAATGGAGCAAGGCAATGCTCAAACGTCAAATTAAACTGCACAGCTCTGTAATCACTCAGACTGACATGGCATAAAAGGATAATTAGTAGTTCATTACATGGAACATTGTTTGTTCAGCTAAATTGATTTCTCAGCTGCCCATGTTTTCTGTTTACTTAGTAAGCGCTCCACTGCACATTTTTATTTGAGAGCTAGGAAATCCCTTTCCCTGAACTTTTTTTTTTTTTTATCAGTGCAGTTTTAAAATATAATTTGCTCGAGCTGGGTGAACCTCCGAATGACATCCAGGTGTATGGGAACAATCCCGAGTGCGGATTGATGCTCGGAACATAAAACCAGCTGTGGTCAGAAATCTGCGAGACTACCCGAAGGCCGGAACATACCCAGTGGCTTTGTACCTGGAAATGCTTTTGTGGCTGTTTGCTTTTCAACTTAAGAGTGAACTTCCCTCTCAGAAAGGGAGGGAGTGAGAGAGAAATTGGAATAGACACCTAATCCCTTGCTGTTCAAAGTGGAAATTGTCCAACAAAGTTTTCTTAAAGCCTTCATGTTGCCTGTTAATGCCAATACAAAGGAAACAGTGGCTGTTTTAGGATTTCCTGCAACCCTGTTCACCATTGGTAGGATTTAGAAAAAAGGCTAAATATTAGCTTTGAAACTTTCTGAAATTGCTACCTTACAAAGATAGTGTGCATTTGCTACGTTGGGGTAGTGGGGCTATCCATTGCTCATGCCCCTTGGTTGTTTTCATGTCCTTTGCACTTCTCTCTGATGAGTGAGGCATCCACAGAGATTTTTCTGGGCAAATACAGACATTCAGATGTGTAGCTTTTGACACCATCAGCACCTGGCTCTGCTTGACCAATGGGTTGATGCATCGAACTAAATGACCTTGGAGTTTTGATAGCCACAAAGAGAGGAGAGAAGCCAGTTCTGCAGCAAGTTCAAGCCTTGAGCACATGATGAAATATAAGTCTGGGCAGCACGTCAGGCTGAAAGTTCTACCACAAAGAAGTTTGTTTCCTGAAAGATTCTCAATATTAACTAGGTTTTGCTAGTCCTTGGAGGAACTTAGGAATCATTTCTTTTCTTGCCTTTTCTTTTCTTTTTTGATTAAACATCTACATCATCTGTGTTAAATGGAGAAGGTGAGTCTATGAGAGAAGAGGGGAGGCCTTTTGAGGCCGGGCAAAGGAAAGCTCAGTGGCTCACTCTGGTTAAGTATTCTTTCAAAAGATATGTGTGCAGCTGGGGTTCACGCTAGGGAAACGAAAAACTGGATTAAATTCCACCGCAACCAAGTTCTGGGTTTCTTTCCTTGGCCCATTAGAGGGCTCTTATAACATAAACACAACATATTGAGAAGGCATCTCTCAGTTACCAATATTAATGGGAGGAAATAGAGCCTGCATGAATGAAATCCATGGATAATCCCCAAGGCTCACCAATGCTTTTTGATTTAATCTTCTTCCCTAGCAACATTATTAGGTGCTGGACTCAGAGTTGAAGGTATACTCAGAGGAAGAGAATCCTGGCATTTGAAGAGAGCATGGACATATGATAGTTGTATTCTGAGCACACAAAAACCTAGCAGAAATGTGAATTTGAAAATTTCAGTTTGCAATGCCATTTCAAAGGTTTTTCTGTACAAATAGTAATTTGGGGGTCAAAGTCCCAGGCAGGCCATTCCCTTGCAGTCTTTGAATGTGGAAACCAGTCAATGTGGAGATCTGTGATTGCCCCATATATAGTGGGACATTGCTCTGGTTAAAACAACAATAATGAGGAGCACCTGGGTGGCTTAGTCGGTTAAGCGTCCAACTTCGGCTCAGGTCATGATCTCGCACTCTGTGAGTTGAAGCCCCGCGTTGGGCTCTGTGCTGACAGCTCGGAGCCTGGAGCCTGCTTCGGATTCTGTGTCTCCTTCTCTCTCTGGTCCTCCCCCGTTCATGCTCTGTCTCTCTCTGTCTCAAAAATAAATAAACATTAAAAAAATTAAACAACAACAACAACAACAACAATAATGAGTGTTCTGTCATGAACTGCAGCCTTGCTATGTATTTAGCCTCTGCCATTGTGGTGTCTATCCTCCCCACTGGAACTGCAGGCTTCCTTTCCCCTTGGGCCAGCCCTGTATTCTAGGTAATACCAGTATCTGACTGTCCCTTATTCCTGAGCAATACCTGGCACCTGGACATTTGACTAGATGCTTGCCCACCCTCTTTATGTCCTGCAAACCCCTTGGTTTCTCTTGGCCAGGGCGTGGACCTTCTGCTTCCCTTTGTCATCCCCTATCTCATTTCTCCTGTTGCTGTTTTCCCTAATTTTTGTCAGAGTGGCTGTTGTTCATACCCCCAGTCCCCACCACTAATGGGGAAATGTGGCCTCAAACCCAGCTCAGTTCCTAAGCTGATGCCAGCAAAGGCTGAATGTATGTAAGCAATCTTCCCCGACTTACTCATGCAGCAATTTTATTAAAGTTCTACTGTCAGAACTGAATTACCTGGATTGTCTTGTGGCAAACCTCTGGGTTCTCGTTTTCCGCTAACTCTCCTTGGCTGCCAAAGAGACCCATGCACTGCTTCTCTAAGGGCAAATCCTGGGCTCCATGAACCTGTCTCCTCAACCACAGCCTCCCTTTGGCCCTCTTGCCTTGGCCCAAGACACAGGGCTATAATTCTGTCCAGATGCCGCTACAGGTTGTGGAGATCAGAGACCATTCCAAGCCAGCCTTTCTTTTCCTGCCTCTCTTCATTTCCTTCCCTTCTCCATTTTAAGGTGCTCTCATTTGGCTCCATGGTTTCAAATCCTAGCTGTACATGCTGATGTCTCCTCATGTAGTATCTCCTAGTCTTGACCTTTCTCCTGAGCTCTAGACTCATAGCCAAATGCCTCACCAGCATTTTAGGTATAATAGGCATCTTTAACTTAACAGAGCTTAAAGGGAATTTGGGATTTCTTTCCTGAAATCTGTCTCTTTCCTTCCTCTAAGTTAATAGCTGCATCTGGTTGTTAATGCTAAAAACCTAGGAATCATCCTTGATTATTCTCTTTTCCTTACCTCCATACCCAATCCATCAGTGAGTCCTGGAGATTCCTATTTTCAAAATGTACTTCCAGCTTGTTAACTTTTCTCTAGCTTCCAGCTAACTATGGCAATACCCTCCTTACAACTCCTGCCTGCTTCTGCTTTTGCCCCTCAGCCTATTCTTAACAGAGTAGGTGGAGTGCTCTTTCAAAAACAAAATTCAGGATTGTATCATTTTCCAGTTTGAAAACTTCTATGGTGTTTACTGTAGTTGGAATAATATCTAAACTTCACATGTCCCTCTGGCTCCACATGATCTAACCCCTTCTCACTTTCTGACATCATTTCACACTTTCGTCTCTTCCCTGAAGTGGCTAGGTTTCTCCGACAGCAGAGCCCTTGCATTTATTGTTCTGTCTGCCTAGAATACTCTTCCTCCTATCTTGGTATGATTGTTTCTGCCTCATATATTAGGTTGCAGCTCAAGTCCTTGCTCAGAAAGATTTTTCCTGGACCTCATCTAAAGTCATTCTCGGTCAAATTATCCTATATAATTCCCTTTCTAGCATAAATCATTCCTTGACTTTCTAAAAAAAATTGTTTTTGGATTGTTTTTACTTCTTTTTTTTTTTTTAAGTTTAATTAGAGAGAGAGTGAGCACGAGTGGGGGAGGGGCAGAGAGAGAAGGAGAGAGAGAATCCCAAGCAGGCTCCCCACTGTCAGCACAGAGCCCGACAAGGGGACTGAACTCATCAACAGTGAGATCATGACCTGAGCTGATATCAAGAGTCAGATGCTTAACCGACTGGGCCACCCAGGCACCCCTGGATTGTTTACTTCTTAGTAATAGGCTCCATGAGGACAGAGCCTTTGTTTTGTTGATGACTGAATCCCTTGTGCTTAGAATAATGCCAGGCATGTAACAGGTGCTCAATATTGTTGAATGAATAAAGTCCAGCATCCTTGTCTAGACTGGGGAAGGGTCCCACCTGTACCTATTAACAGTCATGTCTCTGCTCTTCATCTACCAATATCTTTGAAGCTGGTTTTCTTAGCTTTCACTCTGCCCTCTCTTGCTGCGTGTGGCTACGAGAACTATGATGTCTCACCCCTGAGTCCATAAAGCTGAGTTACAACAGCTATGCCCTCCAGTTTCCCATTTTAATCTCTTGGCTTTTCATCTTTGCTTCAAGCCTCTGAGGCTCTGGACATCTGCTTCAATCACTGTTTTCATGGATGACTTTGGTTTGTCAAGGTCTCGTTCTCTCTGATGTTGACCTAAACTACTAGGTCTTGCTTCATATTCCCTAGGGCCAGCTGCCTACCACATTCTGGAGAAGCAAGGCATCGGGGGAAACGGTTTGAAGCTAAACCCCAGCAAAGCCTGATGAAGGCAAGTTGACTCTCCATCTCAAGGGACAGTTTCCATTGCAGTCATGTTCCACGAATGTTCACCACCACTTGCCTGAGGCATTTTATTTCACCACTTGACCCTCACTGGTGAAGAACAGCTCCTTAGCTGAATATCTTAAGGCCCATTAAAATGCAAACTCTGGTTGTAATATAAACCAAGAAAAGCAAAATTTACAAAATCCCCTGCTTGAGACACAGTGTAAAAGACTGATATGGAAAAGAAAGGTAATAGACGCAAAAAGGAAATTCCACTCTGATGTCCTATCTATTGTTTGGCTTTTTTGAGAGTAGGTGTGAGTACAGGAGTGTAAATAATTTGCATATATCTATACTCCAATTACTGGTTTATACATGATGTATGTAAAGTGTAGGTGATATCTATATTTTACTTTAATGAAAACTTATAAAATGAGTAATAGTTATTCGAGAACCTAAAATAACTTTTTTGGATTTACTTGGATGATTAGGCCAGAAACACATTCAGAAAATTATATATATATCTATCTAAGAAATACCTAACAATATCTAAAAACTATCTCTCTGAAAGAACAAAGTACTAGTTCTGCAGCACTTCAACCTGTCAAGCAAATATATATGAACATGTTTTCCTTTTGAAAGGCATATTATTATGTACCCAGTAAATCAAAATAAGCTCCTCTGAGTGACTTACATCTGTCAAATAAATAAAAGTTAATCCTAAATACATACATATATATATATATATATATATATATATATATATATCTATCACCTGTTAAACAAATCCAACTTAGGGACAAAACTAATTCAGTTATGCAATGCCTGTAAAAACAAAACAAAATTAAAATAGGTAAAATGAAACAAAACTTGTTTTAAAAAAGAATTATAGGGACGCCTGGATGGCTTAGTTGGTTGAGTGTCTGACTCTTGATTTTGGCTCAGGTCATGATCCCAGGTTTGTGGGATTGAGACCCACATTGGGCTCTGTGCTGAATGTGGAACCTGCTTGGGATTCTCTCTCTCTTTCTCTCTCTCTCCCTCTGCCCCTTCCCAACTTGTGCACTCTCTCTCTCTCTCTCTCTCTCTTTCCCTCTGCCCCTCCCCAGCTTGTGTGCTCTCTCTCTCTAAAATAAAATAAAAAAGAATTATATCCCATACTATTGATAATTCGTAATTTATTTAACCATTCTACTACTAATGGACATTTAATATTAATTTATTGTGTGATTATAAACAATGTTTATATTTGTATCCACATGAAAATATTTCTATTAGGTTCAGTTCTTAAAGTGAAATTGCTATTTAAAGAGATTATGCATTTTTTTAAAGATTTTATTTTTAAGTAATCTCTACACCCAATGTGGGGCTGGAACTTATTACCCTGAGATCAAGAGTTGTGTACTCTATGGACTGAGCCAGCCAGGTGCCCCTAGATTGTGTGTTTTAAATGATACATACTGTGAGATTTAAGTTACAACCAACATTGCATGAAGTTCACTACTTTATACTGTCTTCACTACTGGACTCCTAGTTGTGCTCATTTGGTGAGTGAAAAGTTCCCCTACCCTCTTTTTTATAATTTTATTCAAGTATAATTTACACACAATAAGCTTCACATGTAACTTTCTGTGTGTGTGTGAAAACTACCAAGCTAATAAACCAAGCTAATAAACCAAAACCAAGCTAATAAACATTGCTATTACTTCTAGAGGTTTCTTTGTGCCCTCATTTAATTTCTCACCACCTCTCCCATCCCCTCCCTACATTGTCCGCAGGCAACCACTGATCTGCTTTCTGTCTCTATTCTATTTTCTAGGCTTTTATTTAAATGGAATCAAATAGTTTTCCTTTTTGTCTGGCTTCTTTCACTTAGCATTATTATTTTGAGGTTCATTTATGTTGTTGTATGTATCAATACTTCATACCTATTTATTGCTGAATAGTATTGCATTGAATGGATATACCACAATTTATTTTTCACTCACTTGTTCATGCATATTTAGGTTGTTTTCAAATCTCTTGGCTATTAGAATTATGTGTCTCCATGCTTTTAAAATGGTTGAATAGTTTTCCAAAATGGTTGTAATGTGTTATATTCCCACAGAGTTCCAGTTGAATCATATCCTCTCCAACACTCATTAAGTCTGTTAAATTTTAATTATCTTAGTGGATATGCAGTGGTATCTCATTTCAATTTTAATTTTCACTTCTCTAATGACTAATGATGTTGAAAATCTTACTGGGTGCTTATTTGCCATCCATACATCTTCTTTGGTGATGTGTCTAACATTTTGTCTATGGTTTTATTTAGTTGTTGTGTTCTTATTACTAAGTTGTAAGAATTCTTTATATATTCGAGGTACAAGTCCTCTGTGGGAAATACGTTCTGCGAATATTTTCTTCCGGTCTGTGGCTTGTCATCGTCATTTTCTCCTTTTTCTTCTTCTTTTGTTATAGTGTCTTTTGAAGAGAAAAGTTTTTAATTTTGATACAATCTGTCTTGTTGATTTTTTCTTTATAGTTTGTGCTTTTGGGTTATATTTAAGATATCTTTGCCAAATCCAATATCACTTGCTGGCTTTGAAGGTAGAGGAAGGGGGCTACAGTTCAAGGAATTAAGCAGACTCTAGAAGTTGAAAAAGGCAGAAAAATGGATGTATGCCTAATGCTTCTAGAAAGGAAAACAACTTTGTCAACATCTTGATGTTTTCTAGTGAGGCCCACATCAGATTTCTAATATACAGAACTTTAAGATAGTAGTATGATTCCATTTTGATTAAGTATTTATGCACCATATGTGTTTGTATGTATACTGACAGAATGTAGCCATCTCCACTAAAATGTAAACTCCTTGGGGCACCTCAGTGGCTCAGTCAGTTGAGTGCCCAACTCTTAAGTTTGGCTCGCCTCATGATCTTACAGTTCCTGGTCTTGAGCCCTGCGGTGGGCTCCGTTCTGGCAGTGCAGAGCCTGCTTGGGATTCTCCCCACCCCACCCCACCCCACCCCCATCCCTCCCTTGCTTGTGCTATAAATTTAAAAAGAAAAAAAAAAGTAAGCTCCTTGAGGCCAGGGGCACATTGTTTTATCTCAGTGTCTGTAAGAGTACATGGCAGAGAGTTGGGAGGGGGTCAATATAACTTGTTGAATTAATGAATTAATAATCCATAATGTTACCACATTTATATAAACTAACTATACAGGTATAAGTTATGTGGAAGAGGTTGCATATTTTATATCCATATATGTATCTAAATGCACAGAACACTGTTTGGGAGAATATATACCAAACTGTTTTCAATGGTTATCTCTGGGGAAGGAATAGGATTGGGTAGAGGGAAAGTGAAAATAGACATTTACTATTACCTGATATATTTCTGAAATTGTATGTTCCTGTCATCATATATTATTCTTATAAATAAAAATATCAGTAAAGGAAATAATTACTGTCTCAATTCTGATCAAACATCTTTAAATTTGATTTGAATATCCTGTTTTACATCATTAAACACTATGTTTGCCTAGGAGATTTTAAGGAGACACAAATCAGTATTAAATAATTAAAACTAATGACGAAGTGACTATTATCAGGAAGTGCAAGCTGGACTTTGAACATGGCAGAAATAAATATGGGTGCATGGTGAATTTCATCATCAGGCTTTGGGAAAGATTCAGAAGGTAGTGTCAGAGTGTGTAGATCAGTAGGGTTGTAACGAGTATTATGTGAGAAGACACTAGAAGTTACTTGGTAAAGAAACTGGTAATCTGGTATCCAGGTATGAAATTTAGAAACTAGAGAAGAAAAATACACAATACTTCTGATGAACAGACTTATGAGTCATGGGGCAGCTTGGATGATTTTTGCTTGCTAAATTTTATGACCCAGTAGTACTTATAGCAGTTCTCATATTTGGGGTCATTATAAAGTTTCCAGATGGCTCAAATTAGACAAAACCATTCCTTTTGATCAGCTTCATAATTGGTATTGATTGTCAAAGGTAAATGTATCATGTAATCATTCATATTTCATTTAAGAAGAGTTTATGGAATGCTTGTAGGACATAAGGGTCTGGCATAGGTTCTGTCAGGGAGGCAGAGATAAATCGGGTATGGACCCTCTTCTCTAAAAACAGAATCTTGGGAGATGAATCGAAGCAGGAATGTAAATTGCTATGAAAGGATTAGGGTGATGAAGATATAAGTTGTGAAGTAAGACAGTATTAGTGGGACAGAATGGCAGGGATGAATGAGAGAGTAATTGAAGAGGGATTGGAAAGAGCATGGCCATTGATTGGCTATAGTGACTGTAAGAAAACTGCCAAGACTGTTGGATTCATTGAACACCCCAGGTGACTCTCTTGAGGGAGTGGCTTTAGCAGGATTTGCTTAGTTTCAAAGATTTCCTGGACTATAAATACAGCGACTTATTAATTATAATACAGCTATTTATTAAGCGGTGTCTGCAACCTCTATGGAAAGCAAAGGAAGTATTTAAGACTCTGGTCAGGACAACTCATATTTTACTTATTTATCTCACTCACCAGCCTGCAAGGTCCTTCTGGGAGAGGATTCATAGTTCTCTATTGCTATTATCTTACACATTGCTTGGTATATAGCAGATACTCAATTTTTACTTGAACACAAAAGCAATAATTGGTCATTAGGAAGAGAGACCATGACCAATATATAGAACTCCAATAAATAAACAAATTTGGTTTGTCTAGTAGAATGGATTTACATGTGATATTCATTTTACAGAAAGCAACACTGGGGTTGCATACATCCATTGTATCTGTTGGGCAGACTGCTCCTGGACAACCAGAACATCAAGTCTTTCTATGCCAGAACTTATGCTAATTTTCTGGGGGTATAGATTGATTATGATAAGGTGCCTTCTCCCAAAGAACTTAGACTCCAGAGAGAGTTCATCGGCTGTACTAGATGGATGCAGAAGGAAACTACAACTCTAAAAGGGTGAGTATGCCCACATGTATTATTCAGGATGGGCTTGGTTATACTGTGGCCACAAGCAACCTCCATATCTCAGTGGTTCCCAAGGACGGTTTTTTGCCTACCCCACATGTCCATTTTGAGTTGGCTACAGGTATGCTCCACATATTCACTCAGGGACCCAGGCTGAACTGCTTATCTTTTTCATTTCAGACATTGCTGGTCATTGTGGCAGAGGCATGAATTGGCTTTTCTTCCTGGAAGTGACATATATCAATTCATGCATTTTGTCAACCAGAGCAGGTCATATGGGCACACCTGAGTTCAACAGGCTAAATGAATATAATCATCCCATGGGAATGAGTATTGATTAACAGAAATATAATCTATGGCATCATTCCTCTGCAGTCCAATTTCTCAACCCTAAGACTCCAAGTCTTAGACGAGAATCTTGAGACTTTAAGACATTTCTGGAGAACAAGGAATAGGTTACAGGAATAAAGAGGATGTTCTGAGAGAAGCTGGGATTGTTGGAGAAAATTCAAATAAAGGAAACATCAAGATAAATGTGAGAAGACTTTTAATTTAGTCATATACCCAATGGGGTAGTTGGTAGAGATGGTTGTGAAGTCACGGAATTTTATTTTTCTCTGCAGATGATATTATCATATGCTTGTCACGACTAGGCTATTACTGTGAATTTTTTAAAAGAAGAAAAATGAAAAGATTTTGATCTAATGTCATCTTTATTTCAGAAAAAAGATAAGAACACTAATTGTTAAGACTGACAAAGATTTAATTTCTAGTTGCATTGAGAGGAAAAAAATTAACAGACTAACAAAATTATAACCTTAACATGATTGAACTCATTACTTTTGAAATGTGGAGCAGATACTTTGTGTTGGTTTTTTAGTTTGTTTATAGAACTGGAAATGACTTTAGCATGTTAATATTTTATCAAATTAAAATTAATATCATTATGTTTTGAGAATCAAAATGTAAATGTAATGTAAATGCCATTATATATGTGAGAATATATGCTTTATTTTTTATAAAAATAATAGATGCTTATTATCAAAATATCAAGCAACACAAAAAGTATGAGGAAAGAAAAAATTGCTTATAAATAACCTAGTATGATATTTGGTGAACAAGATGAATTGATAGTCAGAGAGATAGGTAGATAGGTAGGTAGGTAGGTAGGTAGGTAGAGAGACAGAGAATAGTTTTATAAGAATGGGATTATCCTATGCCAACTATTAAAAAACATTTTATTTTATTCTAATTTACTAGATATTGAAATGCAGAATTTTTGAATTTTTGATAAATGTTTTTCTTCTCAAGAGATATTACGTCCTTAAAATCCTAAGCTTAAAGATTTTGAAAACCATCAAGACATTAGCAACATCACATTTGAAAGCTGAAATGTTCCAGTTTTTACAGTTCTCACTGATTTCCTGCTATGAAGGAGAAAGCCTTTAAATACTCTTATCCTCCCTTCCTCTCCTTCAATTCTATTTTTTTGTCCTGATTTTATTTAATTTTAATATAATTTCAAACTTATTCCAATGTGGCAAGAACAATGAGAGGCATTCCCATATACCCTTAACCAAATTTTTATATTTTACCTCATTTTATTCTCTATAATTTATACACTGTATATTATTTTTTCTAAACCATACTTAATACACAGTTAAATATGCACTTCTGAAGAACAAGAACATTTTCTCAAATAATCACAGTGCAATTTTCAAAAGCAGGAAATTTAACATGGATGCAATAGTATTATCTACTCTACAGTTCATATTCAAATTTTTTCAGTTATTCCAACATGCCTTTTACAGATTTCTTTTTCTTAGTACAGGATCTAATCTACAATCATGCATTACTTGATTATCATGTCTCTTTAGTCTCCTTTAATCTGAAGCAATTCTTTAGCCTTTTATTTTTCTTGATCTTGACATTTGTGAGTTTAGGCCAGTTATATTGTAAAATGTCCCTCAATTTGGATTTGTCTAATATTTCTTCATGATTTGATTCAGGTTATGCATTTTTGGCAAGAATACCACTGTGGTAATGTGCTTTCTCAATGTATCATGTTAGAAGGCACAAGATGTCTGTTTGTCCCAATGTTGGTAATGATAACATCGATCGCATGATTAAAGTGGTGTCTACCAGGTTTCTCTTCTGTAAAGGTAACATTTCCCCCTTTTTAGTTAGTGAGTATAGTAAGCAGACACATTCTAACAGTATTTAATATCCCATGGCATCAAAATTTTGCCCACTATTTTAAGCATCCATTGATGATTTTCTATTTTTATAATTTCTTCTGTATTAGTTGGCTTTCTACCACAAAGAAGACTTTTATTTTATCCATCATTTATTTATTTTTTCATTGCAGTATGAACTTTTATGTTTTGAGTTGTTTCTCTCTCACCTCCAAGTCCTAACCCCTAGTACCTGAGAATGTGACCTTATTTGGAAACAAAGTCTTTGCAGATTTAATCAAGTTAGGATGAGGTTATTAGGTTGAACCTGAATCCAAGATGACCGGTGTCCCTATAAAAAGGGAAAATTTGGACACAGACACACACACAGAAAAGATTGTATGAAGACACACAGGGAAAACACCATGTGAACATGGAAGATCAGAGATATGCATCTACTAGCTAAGGACTGCCAAATATTTCTGGCAAACCACCTATCAAGGTGCCAAGAGGCAAACAAGGATTTCCCTAGGGGTTTCAGAGGGAGCATAGCCCTGATAATGCACCTCAGTTCTGGACTTCTAATCTCAAAACTGTGAGACAATAAATCTGTTTTTTCAGGTCACCCAGTTTGTGGTAACTTTATTATGGCAGCCCTAGGGAACTAATACAATATGTGTGGATTTTTATTTTATTCAAACAGTTGTAATCAATTACCATCATTATTTATTTTGATGCATTTATAGTCCCAGAATTTGCTGGAAGGAGCCACTTCTAGCTGGCTTAAGCATGCTTTTGATATGACTCCATTGTTCTTGGAGCATTTCCTTAATTTTTGGCACAAAAAGATGGTCCTGCTCATCTTGTAATTCCTCTGCCCTAGGCCCCCAATTTTACAGCTAGGCAATACCTTTCTTTCTTTCTTTCTTTCTTTCTTTCTTTCTTTCTTTCTTTCTTTCTTTCTTTCACTCTCACTCTATGTCCTTTTATGTCCCTATCTATTATCTATCTATCTATCTATCTATCTATCTATCTATCTATCATCTTTCCCCTGAGTTTATACTTATACTCTTAGTTTCAGTTTGACATCTCAGAATACATTCTTGGCTTCCTTTTCTTTTTTGTATTTGCAACTCCCTGTGCCACAAGGAGAAATCTGGCTCTAATTATATTCAATATATTCCTCATTTGCTCAGCCCTAAAAAATATATATTTATTTGCCTAAACTCACACTAATTCATTTTAGAATTGCTAATCTGTACCACAGATAAAAGCAAATTTACTAACCAGAGGTCAATATTTGTATGTAGTTTTTTCACTTTTGGGGGGTACAATTTATTATTATTATTTTAAAATTAATTAATTAATTACTTATTTTAAGTTTTTATTTAAATTCTAGTTAGTTAACATATATTGTAATATTGGTTTCAGGAGTAGAATTTAGTGATTCATCACTTAATATTACACCCAGCTCATCACAAGTGCTCTATTTAATAGCCACCCTGGGTAGTAAAATTTTCTTTTTAATTTAACTATTTTTAATTTATATCCAAATTAGTTAGCATATAGTGCAACAATGATTTCAGGAGTAGATTCCTTAATGCCCCTTACCCATCTAGCCCATTACCCCTCCCACAAGCCCTCAGTAACCCTGTTTGTTCTCCATATTTAAGAGGCTCTTATGTTTTGTCCCCCTCCTTGTTTTTATATTATTTTTGTTTCCTTTCCCTAATGTTCATCTGTTTTGCCTCTTAAAGCCTTCATGTGAGTGAAGTCATATGATATTTGTCTTTCTCTGACTAATTTCGCTTAGTGTAATACCCTCCAGTTCCATCCACGTGGTTGCAAATGGCAAGATTTCACTCTTTTTGATTGCCAAGTAATACTCCATTGTATATATATACCACATCTTCTGTATCCATTCAACCATGGATGGACATTTGGGCTCTTTCCATACTTTGGCTATTGTTGATAGTGCTGCTGTAAACATTCAGGTGCATTTGTCCCTTCAAAACAGCATACCTGTATCCCTTTGATAAATACCTAGTAGTGCAATTTCTGGGCCATAGGGTAGTTCTATTTTTAATTTTTTGAGGAAGCTCCACAGTGTTTTCCAGAGTGGCTGCACCAGTTTGCATTCCCACCAGCAGTGCAAAAGAGATCCTCTTTCTCAGCATCCTCGTCAACATCTGTTGTTGGCTGAGTTGTTAATATTAGCCATTCTGACAGGTGTGAGGTTGTATCTCATTGTGGCTTTGATTTGTATTTCCCTGATGATGAATGATGTTGAGCATTTTTTCATGTGTCGGTTGGCCATCTGGATGTCTTCTTTGGAGAAGTGTCTATTCATGTCTTTTGCCCATTTCTTCACAGGGTTATTTGTTTTTTGGGTGTTGAGTTTGATAAGTTCTTTATAGATTTTGGATACTAACCCTTTATCTGATAGGTAGTTGGCAGATATCTTCTCCCATTCCATCGGTTGCCTTTTAGTTTTGTTGATTGTTTCCTTTGCCATGCAGAAGCTTTTTATTTTGATAAGGTCCCAATAGTTCATTTTTGTTTTTGTTTCCCTTGCCTCTGGAGATACGTTGAGTAAGAAGTTGCTGTGGCCAAGATCAAAAAGGTTTTTGCCTGCTTTCTCCTCGAGGATTTTGATGGCTTCCTGTCTTACATTGAGGTCTTGCATCCATTTTGAGTTTATTTTTGCATATGGTGTAAGAAAGTAGTCCAGGTTCATTCTTCTGCATGTCGCTGTCCAGTTTTCCCAGCACCACTTGCTGAAGAGAGTATCTTTATTCCATTGGATATTCTTTCCTGCTTTGTCAAATATTAGTTGGCCAAACGTTTCTGGGTTCTCTATTCTGTTCCATTGATCTGAGTGTCTGTTCTTGTGCCAATACCATATTGTCTTGATGATTACAACTTTGTAGTATAGCTTGAAGTCTGGGATTGTGATGCCTCCTGCTTTGGTTTTCTTTTTCAAGATTGCTTTGGCTATTTGGGGTCTTTTGTGGCTCCATACAAATTTTAGGATTGTTTGTTCTAGCTCTGTGAAGAATGCTGGTGTTATTTTGATAGGGATTGCATTGGGTAGTGTCTAAATTTTAACAATATTGGTTCTTCCTATCTGGGAGCATGGAACCTTTTTCCATTTTTTTGTGTCTTCTTCAATTTCTTTCATAAGCTTTCTATGGTTTTCAGTGTAGATTTTTCACCTCTTTGGTAAGATTTATTCGTAAGTATTTCACGGTTTTTGGTGCAATTGTAAATGGGATAGAGTCCTTGATTTCTCTTTGTGTTGATTCATCGTTGGTGAATAGATGCAACTGATTTCTGTGCATTGATTTTATATCTTGCAACTTTGCTGAATTCATGAATCAGTTATAGCAGTGTTTTGGTGGAATCTTTTGGGTTTTCCATATAGAATATCATGTCATCTGTGAAGAGTGAAAGTCTGACCTCCTTCTGGCCGATTTGGATGCCTTATGTCTTTGTGTTGTCTGATGGCTGAGGGTAAGACTTGCAATACTGTGTTAAATAACAGTGGCAAGAGTGAATGTCCCTGTCTTGTTCCTGACCTTAGGGGGAAAGCTCTCAATTTTTCCTCATTGAGGATGAAATTAGCATTGGGTCATTCATATATGGCTTTTATGTTCTCGAGGTATGCTCCTTCTATCCCTACTTTCTTGAGGGTTTTTATCAAGAAAGGATGCTGTATTTTGTCAAATGCTTTCTCTGCATCTATTGAGAGGATCGTGTGGTTCTTGTCCTTTCTTTTATTGATGTGATGTATCACATTAATTGTTTTGTGGATATTGCACCAGCCCTGCATCCCAGGTGTAAATCCCATTTGGTCGTGGTGAATAATTTTTTTAATGTATTGTTGGATCTGGTTGGCTAATATCTTATTGAGGATATTTACATCTATGTTCATCAGGGAAATTGGTCTATAGTTCTCCTTTTTAGTGGGGTCTCTGGTTTTCAAATCAAGGTAATGCTGGCCTCATAGAAAGAGTTTGGAAGTTTTCCTTCCATTTCTATTTTTTGGAACAGTGTCAAGAGAATAGGTATTAACTCTTCCTTAAATGTTTGGTAGAATTCCCCTGTAAAGCCATCTGGCCCTGGGCTCTTGTTTTTTGGCAGATTTTTGGTTACTAATTTGATTTCTTGACTGGTTATGGGTCTGTTCAAATTTTCTATTTCTTTCTGTTTCAGTTTTGGTAGTGTATATGTTTCTAGGAATTTGTCCATTTCTTCCAGATTGCCCATTTTATTGCCATATATTTGCTCATATTATTCTCTTATTGTTTTTACTTCTGCTGTGTTGGTTGTGATGTCTTCTCTTTCATTCTTGATTTTATTTATTTGGGCGCTTTCCTTTTTCTTTTTGATCAAACTGGCTAGTAGTTATCAATTTTATTAATTCTTTCAAAGAACCAGCTTCTGGTTTCATTAATCTGTTCTACTGTTGTTGTTTTTTTGTTTTTTTGGGTTTTTTTTTGGTTTCGATAGCATTAATTTCTGCTCTAATATTTATTATTTCCTGTCCTCTGCTGGTTTTGGGTTTTATTTGCTGTTCTTTTTCCAGCTCTTTAAGGCATAAATTTATGTTGTGTATCTGAGACCTTTCTTCCTTCTTTAGGAAGGCCTGGATCACTATACACTTTCCTCTTAATGACCACCTTTGCTGCATCCCATAGGTTTTGGGTTGTGGTGTTATCATTTTCATTGGCTTCCATGTACTTTTTAATTTCCTCTTTAACTTCTTGGTTGGCCCATTCATTCTTTAGTAGGATGTTCTTTAGTCTCCAAGTATTTGTTATCTTTCCAAATTTTTTCTTGTGGTTGATTTCAAATTTCATAGCATTGTGGTCTGAAAATATGCATGGCATGGTCTCGATCTTTTTGTACTTGCTGAGGTCTGATTTGTGTCCCAATATGTAGTCTATTCTGGAGAACATTCCATGTGCACTGGAGAAGAATGTATATTCCTCTGATTTAGGATGAAATATCTGAATATATCTGTTAAGTCCATCTGGTCCCATGTGTCATTCAAAGCCATTGTTTCCTTGTTGATTTTTTGATTAGATGATCTGTCCATTGCTGTAAGTGGGGTGTTGAAGTCTTCTACTATTATGGTATTACTATCGATGAATTTCTTTATGTTTGTGATTAATTGATTTATATATTTTGGTGCTTTCACATTTGATGCATAAATGTTTACAATTGTTAAGTCTTCTTGGTAGGTAGAACCCTTGATTATGATATAATGCCCTTCTTCATCTCTTGATACAGTCTATTTTAAAGTCTAGATTGTCTGGTGTAAGTATGGCTACTCCAGCTTTCTTTTGTGATAGATTGTTCTCCATCCCCTTACTTTCAATCTGAAGGTGTCTTTAGGTCTAAAGTGAGTCTCTTGAAAACAACATATAGATGGATCTTGTTTTCTTATCCATTCTGTTACTCTATGTCTTTTGATTGGAACATTGAGTGCATTGACATTTAGAGTGAGTACTGAAAGATGAATTTATTTCCATTATGTTGCTTGTAGAGTTGGAGTTTCTGGTGGTATTCTCTGGTCCTTTCTAATCTTTGTTGCTTTTAGTATCTATCTATCTATTCATTTTTTTTCTCCCCTCAGAGAGTCCCCCTTAAAATTTCTCACACAGCTGGTTTAGTGGTCACAAGCTCCTTTAATTTTTGTTTGTCTGGGAAACTTTTTATCTCTCCTTCTATTTTGAATGACAGCCTTCCTGGATAAAGAATTCTTGGCTGCATTTTTTTCTGATCAGCACATTGAATATATCCTGCCACTCCTTTCTGGCCTGCCAAGTTTCTGTGGATAGGTCTGCTGAAATCCTGATCTGTCTTCCCTTATAGGTTGAGGACTTTTTTTTCCCTTGCTGCTTTCATGATTCTCTCCTTGCCTGAGTATTTTGTGAATTTGACTATGATATGCCTTGTTGATGGTCGATTTTTGTTGAATCTAATGGGGGTCCTCTGTGCTTCCTGGATTTTGATGTGTG
This sequence comes from Lynx canadensis, assembly GCF_007474595.2. Classification (NCBI taxonomy): domain Eukaryota; kingdom Metazoa; phylum Chordata; class Mammalia; order Carnivora; family Felidae; genus Lynx; species Lynx canadensis. The sequence goes on along the minus strand of NC_044311.2, from coordinate 74,474,034 downwards.
TGTCTTTCCCCAGGTTAGGAAAGTTTTCTGCTATGATTTGCTCACATAACCCTTCTACCCCTATTTCTCTCTCTTCCTCTTCTGGGACCTCTATGATTCTGTTGTTTTTACTTTTTAATGAATCACTGATTTCTCTAGTTCTTAAATTGTGCTCTTTTCTCTTTATCTCCTCTTTTTTTCTGCTTCATTATTCTCCATAAGTTTGTCCTCTATATTGTTGATTCTCTGTTCTGCCTCATCCATCCTTGCCGCTGTGGCATCCATTTGAGATTGCAGCTCAGTTATAGTATTTTTTATTTAATCCTGACTAGATTTACTTCTTTTTATCTCCACAGAAAGGGATTCTAAACTATTTTCGACTCCAGCTAGTAATCTTATTATTGTGATTCTCAATTCTGGTTCAGACATCTTGCTTGTATCTGTGTTGGTTAAGTTCCTGGCTGTCGTTTCTTCCTGCTCTTTATTTTGGGGTGAATTCTTCATTTCATCATTTTGAAGGGATGAAAGGAATTAGTGAGGTAGAAAAAATTAAAATTAATAAAATTAATATTAAAATATATTAAAATTAAGAAATTAAAAGCCAACACACACACACACACACACACACACACACACACAAAATCGAATAAATGATGCTAGATCCTAGGTGTGTTTTGGTCTGGGTGTTGAAAGTGGCTTGATAGATGAGAGAAAAAAGAGGACAAAAAGAAAAAAAAAGGAAATCATTTGAAAATTTAGGAAAATGAATATACTGAAGTAGACTTAAATGAAATGATGGAAGTAAAATAGGATATGAAAAAATTTACACAAAAGGAAAAATTTTAGTAGAAAAAGAATTAAAGAAAAATATTTTTAATAAAAATTAAAAATAAAAATTAATTTTTTCTCTTTTGGTATTCAAGAAAAAGAAAAGAAACAAAAAAGAGAAAAAAAGGAAAGAAAGAATGAAAATTGAATAGTTGTACTAGCTAACAGACTGAAAAGGACTGAAATTACCTCGTTTTCCCCCCAGAAGTCAAACTATGAAGTCCTTCATAGTCCATTAACTAAGCAGGTGCTGAGACTTGTGTTCTTGAAGAGTGAGGTTGCCACAGTTGGGTAGAGCTTAGTGTAATGGCTCCATTCTCCACTAGATGGTGCTGCTAGCCTACTGGGGTGGATTGTTGTGGCGCTTATAGGTGCGTATGGACATGCACGGGAGAGGTGAAAATGGCGTCCCCTAGCTACCCAGTCTCTAGTATCAGAATTCTGTTCTCCCCAATCAACAATCGTGCACCTGTCCTTCATCTTCGGCTTCCGTCCACTCCCCGCTTCCACACTGTCTGTGACCAAGCCCCAGGCAGCACTTCCCTCCTGAGTTTTGTCTCAGATGTGGCTGCCTTCCCTGGCCCCCCACTTCTGAGGGACTGTGGCTTTGACCCACTCCACCCCTCTGTGGAGGGTCTCACTGAGCAATGGCTGAATGCTGCTGCATCCAGGAATGCTTCCATGACCGGGACCGTGCTATTGCTGATGCCCAGAGACTGAGGCCAGGTGCCAGCCCACCCCAGAAAAAGTTTGTGAGACAGTGTAGCAGCAGCGCCTCAGGGATTATGGAAAAATCACAACACACATCTGGCACTAGGCTTCACTCCCAATGACCTTGGTCCAGCACCAGCGAATGTGGCCATTCTCTGGATTCTGCTGGGCCCAGGTGACCTCACAGCCTCTACCAAATGTCCTTCCAGCAGTGGAACCGCTTCTCCCCGTGTGGCCTGAGAACCTTCTGGACCCCACTTTGCTCCTGGGGATTTGCCCTTCCCACCAGAGTACCGCCAATTATCAAGCTGCAGAGTTTCAGACTCTGCTCCTCGCTTACAGTCTTAATGGAATTTAAGCCCTTTCCTTTCTTCTTTCTCCCTTTTTAGTTCAGTCCCTGCAGCTGTTTCCAATTTTCCACTTTCTTTCCAGCTGCTTTTGGGGAGGGATGCTTTTCCTGTATTCTCCCCCCTGTCTCTGTCCTTTCTCCGCAGTCAAAAGCGGCTCCCTGCCCTCTGAGGCTTCTCTCTTCCCAGTTCACCTCTCCATGCCACATACCTGCTGAATTCTGTAGTTCAGGTTGGGCAGATTGTTGTGTTAATCCTCAGATCAGTTTTCTAGGTGTGCAGGATGGTTTAGTGTTGTCCTGGCTGTATTTCATGGATGTGAGACACACAGAAATCTTCCATGCTGTTCCACCATCTTGGCTCCTCCCCTGGGGAGTAAAATTTAAATACAGTGATATCTACATCATCTGATGAATGGATAAGGAATATATGGTGTATGTGTATATATAATGGAATACTACTTGGTGAAGAAAAAAATGAAATCTTGCTATTTGCAGCAATGTGGATGGAACTAGAATGTATTATGCTAAGTGATATAAGTGAGTCAGAGAAAGACAAATATCATATGATTTCACACATGTATAATTTAAGAAACACAACAGATGAACTAGGGGAAGGGAAAAATAATACAAAAATACAGAGGCAAACAATAAAAGACTCCTAAATACAGAAAAGAAACAGGGTTGCTGGAGGTGAGGTGGGTGAGGATGGGTTAAATGGGTGATGGGTACTAAGGAGGGCACTTGTTGAGATGAGCACTGGGTGTCATATATAAGAGATAAATCACTAAATTCTACTCCTGAAACCAATTCTGGTTCTATTTCTGAAACAAGGATGACACTGTATGTTAACTAACTTGAATTTAAAATAAATAAATAAATAAAGTATTTTCAGGCCTTAAAATACATACATACAGGGTGCCTGGGTGACTCAGTCAGTTAAGCATTTGACTCTTGATTTCAGCTCAGGTCATGATCTCATGGTTTGTGAGTTCAAGCCCTGTGTTGGATTGTGCTGACAGTGTGGAGCCTGGTTGGGATTCTCTCTCCCCCTCTCTCTCTACCGCTCTCTCACTTGTTCATGTGCTCTCTCTCTCTCAAAATAAATATATAAAAATAAAAAAATAAAAAAAATACAGTGATACAAACAAGTATTAAGTATACAATTTGTCAAGTTTTGACAAATGCATATGTGTATGTATTCCATATCTTTATCAATATACAAAACCTTTCCATTACTCCAGAAAGATTCCTTATGTCTGTTACCAGTTAATCCCCTCCCCACGGCAATATGTTTTCCAGTTTTTGTCACCATTGTCTGTGTGATTTTTAGTTGTAACTCCTTTTTTTATTCCTATGTTAGTAATTTTGTTTTCCTTTTTTTCTTATATTTTCTAGATTTATCAAGCATTGTTTTCCATTTCATTGATTTCTGCTCTTTATTTTTCTTTCTTGTTACTTAATTTGATTTTAATTTGTTAATTTTTTGCCTTCTTAAAATTGAAACTTGATCATTGTAAACTTTTTTGTCTATTATAACTATTTGACTCTATAAATTTCCATCTAAACACTGCTTTAGCTGCATCCCATAAATTTGGTATATAGTAATTTAATCATCATCCTATTAAAAGTATTTAATGATTTTTTTGTTTCCTTTAACTCATGTATTATTTAGAAGTGTGTTGTTTAATTTACAAATATTTGGTGGCTTTTTAAAATATCTTTTTTTTTTTTCACGGACCAATCTAAGTTATTTATTTAAGCTACTTCCTAACATAAGCAAAGGGATGGAAGATCAGTATCCTGGTCATAATTTAATACAAGTAAAGAAGGTGAGCTTAAGGTCCCATATACTTTTCTGGTCCGTGTGCAGAGTCATGGTCCAAACCAGTGCTGTGGTCCCCATTGGGTTATGGCCCAGGTTCTCTTTATTCATCTTCATAGCAGGTCGGAAGTGGATTCACATGAGAGTTATGGAATAGAGTATGATTACCATCTCCCCAGGGAAAGGGCTTGGACCTGATGCGGGGATGGGGGTAGGTGACCAACTCTGGGTCTCTTATGTTCTCCATGTTGTGACTTCAGGAAGACGTTCAGCATGCTCACTCCCACTCAGGGAAGAACTGAGCCCTCCTCGTTGTGGGCGCCACTTGACAGGGACCGCCCCAGCTGTGCCCCGGACCGACCTAGCAGCGGAGAAAACCGGGCACAGCCCCCACCGCCATTTTCGACCTGGACTAAAATATCTTATAACTATTGATTTCTAACTTCCTTTATGATTAGAGAATATACCCTGTAAGGTTCCAGACTTTTGAAATTCATTGAGACATTTTATGCCTCAGCATATAGAGATTATTTTGGTAAATGTTCTTTGTGTACTTGAAAAGAATATATATTCTGAAGTTTTGAGGTGTTCCATAAATGTCATTAGGACAAAGTGGGTAATAGTGTTGTTCAGCACTTTTATGTTCTTACTGATTTTTTTTAGTGTTTTTTTCTCAATAACTAAGTTAGGTAAAATGTACAGAATACATTTTATTCTGTAGCCAAATTTCCCCCAAGGAATAGTCTTTGGTATATATTTAAATAGATTAAAATTTCACCATCACTTCCCTTACCATATCTTATTTAATACTGATTTCTTCATTTAGATTTCTCATAGTATTATAGGTATTTTATTTCCTAAATTCTTTAAAATTTAAATATATCTGGCCTATTGTCTTTCATTTTGAATGGCAATGTGATTGGATATAACATTCTTGGTCACAGATATTTTTTTCTCCTAGGAGTTGAATTCAAGGGGGCGCCTGGGTGGCTCAGGCAGTTAAGCATCCAACTTCAGCTCAAGTCATGATCTCTTGGTTCACAAGTTTGGACCTCACATCTGGTTCTGTGCTGACAGCTCAGAGCCTGGAGTTTGCTTCAGATTCTGTGTCTCCCTCTTTCTCTGCCCCTGCCCCACTTGTGCTCTGTCTCTGTCTGTCTCAAAAATAAATAAACACTAAAAAAAATTATTTAAAAAGAGTTGAATTCAGTAATTGGATGATGTTGCATAGATGTCAGAATATAGACTGGTATTTTTTTTTTTTTCAGAGGTGACTTGATTTTTCTGTTTAGATATATATGATAAGGATTCTTTCTTTATCCTTAAATTTCAATAACAGGATTTGTCTTTATGTAGATGGTTTTGTGTCATTTTCCCTGGTATATGCTATATCTTTTTGATCTTCAGATTTAGTTCTTTCATGTTAGTATTCCTACATATTGCTAATTTCTTTCTATTCTTTTGGTTGGGTTCTCTGATACAAGGACATGGATTTTCATTATGTTGTAAAGATTTTATCTCTTTCACATCTTACAATTTCTTTGTAATTGCTTTAATAACTTGTCTTTTTTCTTTTATATTTAAAAATATATATGTATATTTATATAGTATAATATATACATATATTGCTTTTATATGAAATCATCCCAAGCCCTTCTTATTTACCATTAATTTGGATTTTTTTTTAGCCATATGCTTGTTGTTTTTAACTCCTTTATAAGAACTTCAATGTTGTTATTTGATTCTTAATTTGTTGATCTGGGGTCTTCTGTGTGTTTAATTATGTTATTTTACCATTCCATCTTTGAATAGATATTCTTTTAAGTTCTTTTACGGATAAAGAAGTCTTGGGAATATTGCATTCTTTGATAATATTTTCTGAGTTCTTTATCAAGTTTTTACTCCATAGGTTATTTGGTGCTTTTTAAAATTCTTTTTTTCTGTCGTATTATTATAAACTTGTCTTATAATTAATATTCAAATTACTCAAGCTTAATGTGTGAAGCTCAGTCTAGATCTTATATTTGATTTGACTTTTCTTTGACACTATTTTTCTCCATGTTTTGGTCTGATCAGTGTGGGGACAAAGTGTTGCTTTCTAGGTACCTTCTTAGAGCCTGAGGGAATGTGGGTGGAGTAGGCCGATCTCCCTTGATGTCCAGCATACCTACCCTGGGAGCCCTGCTGTCTGTGTTGAGAACCTGCTTAATATTCTGTACCAGGATCTATAGATGTATCATAATCCCATGAGCTTCAGCTCATTCCCCAACACACCACAGAACCCTGGGACATTGCAAGCTCAGCCTACTACTCATGCATTATACGGGAACTTCTACTTTTAAGAGTTCTTCCTTGGAATATTCTAGGGAACTTTATTCACCTGAGTCTCCTTTGCTCCAAGAGCACTGTTCAAAAATCTCAAGATTTTGCTGGCACACTTTGTTTCCTCAGTTGTGCTTTTAATAGGTTAGAAGTTGTGGGAGCAAGGTTAGAAGGGGAGCTCTGATAAACCAGAATCTTTTGTTTCTTCCCCTGGCCACCATTTTCTGAGTTTAGAAACCAAACCCATTACCCTGTTTTCCAGGTTACTAATCCTTTCTACGTCTGTTGTTGAACCCCTTTAGTGTATTTTTCAGTTCAGTTATTACATTCTTCAGCTCTGTGACTTCTGCTTGATTCTTTATTATATTTTATGTCTCTGTTGAAGTTCACACTGTTTATCCCAGATTGGTGAGCATCTTTGTGAATATTACTGTGAACTCTATATCAAGTAAATTACTTACCTTTTCATCAAGGTTTTTTTTCTGGGTTTTTATCTTGTTCTTTCATTTGGAACATATTCCCCTGTTTATTCATTTTGTTTATTTCTATTTATTGGGTTAACCAGCTATCTCTCCCAGTCTTGAAAGATTGGTAACAGAAGGACTGAGGGGTATGTTTCAGTATGATGTCTGTGCAGTGCTCTGGGATTGGTAGCCTGCCAAGAACTATCTCTCCAATTATTTCAGAGATTGTTTTAGTGTGTGGGGCCCAGAGATGCAAGAGCCCTGGCCATCAGAGCTAGGCATTCAAATGGCATCACCTGTGTGCTGTGTGCATATCCACCAGATATGTGGAGCCACTGGGGAGTGCTAGGCTGAGGCATGTCCAACCCTCAGGTTTAGCAGGGTGGGGCTTCATGAGAGCTCAGGGTTGGGGTGAGTGGTGCTAACAAGGTAGACAAAGAGTGTAAAAATGGCACCTGCCAGTGTCTCCATCCTCAGAGAGAGTTCCAACAGACCCTTGCTCCTGTGGCAGACACTTTAAGATAAGCCAGTGGATCATTTTCACATATGATCTAAGCACTTTTCAGCTTGCTGCTATTTTTAAAAGAAAATTTTAATTCCACTATAGTTAACATACACTGCTATATTAGTTTTGGGTGTACAATATAGTGATTCAATAATTCTGTCTATTTCTCAGTGCCCATCATGATAAGTGTACTTTTAATCCCTTTCACCTATTTCACCTATCTCCCTACTCTGGTAACCATCCAGAGTATATAGTTAAGAGTCTCTGTAGTTAAGAGTCTATTTTTTTGTTTTTTCTCTTTTTTTTAAATTGTTCATTTATTTCCTAAATTCCACATATAAATTAAAATATGGCATTTGTCTTTCTCTGACTGACTTATTTCACTTAGCATTATACTCTAGATGCATCCGTGTTGTTGCAAATGACAAAATTTCATTCTCTTTATGGCTGAGTTATATTCCATTATATATGTGTAGCACCTCTTTATCTATTCATCTATCAGTGAACATTTAGGCTGCTTCCATAATTTGTCTATTGTAAATAATGCTGCAATAAGTATAGGGGTGTATTTACCTTTTTGAATTAGTGTTTTTGTTTTTGGTAGTGGAATTACTTGATCATAAGTAGTTCTATTTTTAATTTTTTGAGGAACCTCCATACCATTTTCTACAGTTGCTGTACCAGTTTCTATTCCTGCCATCAGGGCACAGGGTTCATTTTTCTCAACATCCTCGCCAACATTTGTTGTTTTTTGTGTTTTTGATTTTAGCTATCCTGACAGGTATGAGGTGATATCTTCTTATAGTTTTGATTTGCATTTCCCTTATGATGACTGATGTTGAGCATCTTTTCATGTGTCTATTGGTCATCTGGATGTCTTCTTTGGAGAAATACCTGTTCATGTCTTCTGCCCATTTTTTAAATTGGATTTATTGGGGTTTTTTTGTTTGTTTGTTTGTTTTGTTTTGTTTATGGTGTCGAGTTGTATAAGTTCTTTATATATTTTGGATACTAATTCTGTATCAGATATGTTATTTGCAAATACCTTCTCCCATTCAGTTGATTGTCTTTTAGTTTTATTGATTGTTTTCATTGCTGTGCAAAAGCTTTTTATTTTGATGTAGTCTCAGTAGTTTATTTTTGTTTTTCTTTCCCTTGCTCAGGAGACATATCTAAAAAAAGTGTTGCTATGGCTGATGTCAGAGAAATTACTGTCTGTGCTCTCTTCTAGGATTTTTGTAGTTGGAGGTCTCACATTTAGGTCCTTGATTCATTTTGATTTATTTTTGTATATGATATAGGAAAGTAGTCCAGTTTCATTGTTTTGCAAGTAGCAGTCCAGGTTTCCCAATACCATTTGTTGAAGAGACTTGTCTTTTTTTGATTGCATATTCTTGCCTCCTTTATCAAAGATTAACTGACCGTATAACTGTGGGTTTATTTCTGGGCTCTCTATATGATCCATTGATCTATATGGATCTATTGATCCATTGATCTATACGTCTATTTTTGTGCCAGTCATACCGTTTTGATTACAACAGCCCAGTAATATATCTTGAAATTTGGTATTGTGATACCTCCAGTTTTGTTCTTCTGTTTCAAGATGGCTTGGCTATTTGGGATCTTTTGTTTTCATACAAATTTTAGGATTATTTGTTCTAGTTCTGTGAAAAATGTTGTTGGTATTTTAACAGGGATTGTATTACATCTGTAGATTCCTTTGGGTAGTATGAACATTTTAACAATATTTGTTCTTGCCATCCATAAGCATGAAATATCTTTCCGTTTCTTAGTGTCATCTTCAATTTTTTCATCAATGTTTTATAGTTTTCATAGTATAGGTCATACACCTCCTTAGTTAAGTTTCTTCCTAGGTATTTTATTATTTTTGGTTCAATTGTAAATGAGATTGTTTTCCTAATTTCTCTTTCTACAACTTAATTATTAGTATATAGAAATGAAATGAATTTCTACATATTGATTTTGTATCTTGCAATCTTACTGAATTTATTGATCAGTTTTAGCAGTTTTTTTGTGCCCTTTAGTGTTTCCTGTATATAGTATCATGTCATCTGCAAATAGTGAATATTTTACTTCTTCCTGACCAATTTGGATGCCTTTTATTTATTTTTCTTATCTAATTATTGTGGCTAGCATTCCCAGTACTGTGCTGAATAAAAGTGGTATGAACATCCTTATCTTGTTCCTGATCTCAGGGTAAAATCTCTGTTTTTCACCACTGACTATGATGTTAGTTGTGGATTTCATATATGGCCTTTACTTTTTGAAGTATGTTCCCTCTAACCATACTTTGTTGAAGGCTTTTATCATGAGTGGATGTTGTATTTTGTTAAATGCTTTTTTTGGATGTACTGAAAAGATCATATGGTTTTTATCCTTTCTCTTGTGATGTATCATGTTGATTGATTTGCAAATACGGAACCAGCCTTGAATCCCAGGAATAAATCCGACCTTTTCATGGCGAATGAGTTTGTTTAACGTATCATTAGATTTGGTTTGCTAATATTTTGTGGAGGATCTTTATATCTATGTTCATCAGAGATATTGACCTGTAGTTCTCTTTTATTTTTGGCAGTGTCTTTATCTGGTTTCAGTATCAAAGTAATGTTGGTTTCCAGAATGAATTTGGAAGCTTTCCTTCCTCTTCTACTTTTTATAATAGTTTGAGAAAAATAGGTATTAACTCTTCTTTAAATGTTTGGTAGAATTCAGCTGTGAAGCCATGTGATCATGGACTTTTCTTTGTTGGGAGTTTTTTGATTACTGATTCAATTTCATTGCTGGTAATTGATCTGTTCAAATTTTTTATTCCTTACTGATTCAGATTTGGGAGGTTATATATTTCTAGGAATTTATCCAATTCTTCTAGATTGTCCAATTTGTTGGCATATAATTTTTCATAATATTCTCTTATAATCCTTTGTATTTCTGTGGTGTCAATTATTTCTCCTCTTTCATTTCTTTTTTTTCTCTTCTTTCATTTCTGACTTTATTTGAGTCTTCTCTCTCTCTCTCTCTCTCTCAATCTCTCTCTCTCTCTCTCTCGCTCTCCTTCCTTCCTCCCTCCTCCCCACCTCTTTCTCTGCTGAGTCTGGCTAAAGGTTTATCAATTTTGTTGATCTTTTCAAAGAACCAGCTCCTGGTTTCGTTTATCTGTTCTGTTTTTTTTTTTTTTTTTAAGTTTCTACTCTATTTCATTTACTTCTATTCTAATCTTTATTCTACTAGCTTGGGCATTTGTTTGTTCTTCTTTTTATACCTTCTTTAAGTGTAAGATTAGGTTGTTTATTTGAGATTTTTCTTGCTTCTTGAGATAGGCCTGTATTGCTGTAAACTTCTCTCTTAGAACAGCTTTTGCTACATCCCAAAGATTTTGGACTATTTGTTTTCATTTTCATTTGTCTCCATGTATTTTTTTTAAATTCCCTCTTTGATTCCTTCATTGACCCATTCATTGTTTAGTAGCATGTTATTTAACTTCCATGTATTTGTTTTTTTTCCAGATATTTTTCTTTTGGTTAATTTCTAGTTTCATAACACTGTGGATGGAAAAGATGCATGGTATGATCTCAATCTTTCTAAATTTGTTGAGACTTGTTTTGTGGCCTAATATGTGATCTGTTCTAGAGAATGTTCCATGTGCACTTGAAAAAAATATTCTGCTGTTTTGAGTTGGAATGTTGTGAATATATCTGTTAGATCCATCTGGTCCAATGTGTCATTCAAAGGCACTGTTTCCTTGTTGATTTTCTGTTTGGATGATCTATCCATTGATGTAAGTGGGGTTTTAAAGTCCCCTACTGTAATTGTATTACTATCGATTATTTCCTTTGTGTTTGTTATTAACTGCTTATGTTTTTGGGCCTCCCATATTGGGTGAATAAATATTTACAATTGTTATATCCTCTGGTTGGATTATTTTCTTTATGATTATATAGTATCTTTCTTTGTCTCTTATTACAGTCTTTTTTTTAAAGTATTTTGTCCAATATAAATATTGCTACCCCAGCTTTCTTTTCACTTCCATTTGCATGATAAATGCTTTTCTACACTCAACTTTCAATCAGCATGTGTCTTTAATTCTGAAATGAGTCTCTTGAAGGTAGCATACACATGGGTCTTGCTTTTTTATCCATTCATCACACTCTGTCTTTGATTGGAGTGTTTAATCCATTTACATTCAAAGTAATTATTGATAGATATGTACTTATTGCCATTTTGTTACTTGTGTAGTGGTTGCTTTTGTGGTTCTTCTCTGTTCCTTTCTTCTCTTGCTCTCTTTTCTCACAGTTTGTTGGGTTTTTTTGGTGATATACCTGAACTTCTTTCTCTTTATTTTTTGCTTATAGATTACTGGTTTTTGATTTATGGTTGCCATTAGGTTTGTATATAATATCGTCTGCATATAGTAGTCTATATTAAGTTGATGGTCACTTAAGTTTGAACCCATTCTTTACTCCTCTCCCCCATATGTTTTAAGTATATGGTGTCATACTTTACATCCTGTCATTTTGTGAATCCCTTAACTGATTTTTATAGATATACTTAATTTTTGCTGCTTATGTGCTTCCTACTTTTCTAATTTCTACCTATGGTCTTTGCTTTCCTCTCAAAGAGTCCCCTTTAACATTTCTTGTAGAGCTGGCTTAGTGGCCATGAATTCTTTTAACTTTTATTTGTTAAAGAAACTCTTTTTCTCTCCTTCTGTTTTGAATGATAGCCTTGCTGGATAGAGTATTCTTTGCTGCACGTTTTTTTTCTTTCAGCACTTTGAATTTATTATGCCACTCCCTCCTGGCCTACAAAGTTTCTGTTGAAAAATCAGCTGATAGCATTATGGAGTTTCCCTTGTATGTAACTATCTTCTTTTCTCTTGCTGCTTTAAAAATTCTCTTAAGCACTATTTGTTGTCATTTTAATTACTATGTGCCTTGGTGTAGATTTCCTTGGGTTGATTTTTGGGGGACTCTCTGTTTCCTTCCCCAGATCTGGGGATTTTGTAGCTATTATTTCTTCAAATAAATTTTCTACCCACTTTTCTCTTTCTTCTCCTTCTGAGATCCCTTTGATGTGAATGTTATTTTGCTTGATGGTGTCACCAAGTTTCCTAATCTAATGTATTTTCAGGGGCATCTGAGTGGCTCAGTTGGTTAAGTGTCTGACTCTTAATTTTGGCTAAGGTCATGATTTCATGGTTTGTGAGTTCAAGTCCTGCATTGGACTCTGCACTGACAATGCAGAGCCTTCTTGGGATTTTCTCTGTCTCTGACCCTACCCTGCTCATGCTCTCTCTCTCTCTCAAAATAAATAAACTTAAAAAAATTTTTCTATTGTGTTTTTATTGTGTTTTTTTTCCCTCTCTCCTCTTTGGCTTGATTATTTTCCATTGCTCTCTCCTCCAGGTCACAGTTTTATTCTTATGCTTCCTCTAGTCTACTATTTATTCCCTCTGGTGTATTTTTAGTTTTAGTTATTAAGGTCTTTATCTCTGATTGGTTCTTTTTAATATTTTCTATCTCTTTGTTAAGAGTCTCATTGTGGTCCCCCACTGTTTTCTCAAGTCCAGTGAGTATCTTTATGACCATTACTTTGAATTGTCTCTCAGGCATATTTCTTAACTCCATTTTGTTTAGGTCTTTTTGCTGTGAATTTGTTCTGTTCTTTCATTTGAGACATATTCCTCTGTCTCCTCATTTTGTCTAACTCTCTGTATCTGTTTATATGTGTTAGGAAAGTTGGCTACATCTTCTCTTGAAAGTAGTGGTCTTATGAAGAAGAGGTCCTGTAGTGCCCTGCAGTGCAATGTCCCCTGTTCACCCGAACTTGATTCTTTGGGGGTGTCTCCTATGCATGTTGCTGCACCCTATTGTTGTGGCTGAGCTGCTTTTGCTTTAAGTCCAGTCACTGCAATGACTCTCTTTGCCTGTTATGGGAAGGGTTTAGTCCCTGTGTTATTAGTGGGCCAGTCTGGGGCTGCCTTGGGCTTAAGTTGAGTCACACCAGGCATTTGCTAGAGATGCAGTAGGACCAAACTGCAGGAGAACATGAGAGTTTGTTGCATGGTGCCAGCAATGTCTGTGCCAAAGGGTAACTGCGGTAGCTGGGACTGAGGAAGGCCAAGTTGGAGAAGACAGAGCCACTGAAGTGTATGGTAGCAGGACATTCAGTGTTAGCAAGGTTTGTGGTCTGCTCTGGGAGGAGACCTGGAGCCAGGTCTCTTGGAAGGGGTGTGTCCACAGAAGAACACGTGGCAAGGTAGACTGTTATCAAGCTACATAGCAAGTGTTGGCACCATGATGGCTTTAAGCTGGGAGGTGGGGGAGGAAAATGGCACCTGTCAGCTCATTTGTTCCTGGAGAAGTTTCCCAAAGATCCCTGCCCTACCAGCACATGCTCTGAGATTAGTAAAATCATATTCCTCCTGTATACCCCCAGACATTTAAAAAAAATTTAGAGAGAGAGTGGTGGGAGGGAGAGGGGCAAGGGAAAGAAAGAATCGTAAGGAGGCTCCATGCTCAGTGTAGAGCCCAACAGGGAGCTTAATCCCACAACTGGGGATCATGACCTGAGCTGAAATTAAGAGTCAAACACTCAATCACCTGAGCCACCCAAGTGTCCTCACCCAGGCAGTTTTAAAACTGCTGCTTCTATACTGTATCTTTTTGGGGTTGTTTGTGCTATCTTTTTTAGGGCAGGGTCTTAATTTCCTCTCACCTCTCTGGCTCTCTCATTAGCCTGCTGATTTTTAAAGTTCCAGGTTTTAAGCCCTGGTGATTGTAAGAATTTGGGAAATTTGGCTCCTCTGGTTTTCTTTTATTTCTTTTTATTTTCTTTATTTAAAAAATTTTAATGTTTATTTATTTTTGAGAGAGAGAGGGAAAGACACAGTGCGAGTGGGGGAGGACCAGACAGAGGGAGACGTAGAATCTGAAAGAGGATCCAGGCTCTGAGCTGTCAGCACAGAGCCTGACAGGAGGCCACTTAACTGACTGAACTACCCAGGCGCCCCGGCCCCTCTGGTTTTCAAGCCAAATGTGGAGATTCGTCTTCCCTGTTCTGTTGTCTAGTGTGAGAGTCTGTTTCTTTCCCCTCTTTGTGGCTGCAGTATCCCTCCCTCCCATAGACATTCCTGTGGGTCTGTTTAGCTCCAGTCCATGTGTCATACTTCTTACCCTTTTCAATGTGACCTCTTCTCTACATTTAGCTTGGAGAGTAGTCTGCCAGGTCTTGGGTTGTTTTCTGGGTTATTTACACTGAAGTGGCTATTATCTGGTTGTATCTGTGGGATGAGGTGAGCTTAGGGTCCTCCTACTCTATCATCTTCCCCAGAAGTTCAACTTGCTTCTTTTGCAATGGATCTCAGAGTAAGTGGTTCCTTCCAAGTGACAAATTTTTGAGTGGAGTCTTACTTTTTTTTTTTTTTTTTTTTTTTTTTTTTTTTTTACAGATCTTTGAGTTTCCTTGATATAAGCCCCATTGATTTTCAAAGCTAGACATTTTGGGGGCTCATGTCTCCATTGTAGATCCCGAGGGTTGGAGTGGACTGATGGACTTGGACCCCTCATTCCTTAGGAATGTATTCTGTGTTTGTGAGATCCCTCCTGTTCATGGGTAACCATGCCAGGGGTGGGAGTTTTGGCAAGACTACATCTCTGCTTTTCCTACCCTTCTTGATGTGGCCATTTTATTTTTTGTTGTGCAGGAGATAGCTATTCAGTTAGTTTTCAGGTCTTTTTCAGAGACAGATTTTTCTATATGTAGCTGAATGTTTGGTGTGTCCATAGGAGGAAGTGAGTTCAGTGTCTTCCTACACTACTATCTTGAAACACCCTCCCATTTAATTAAGTTTTAGACTGCTGAAGATTTTGCATTCTCTGAGGTTGACTGAGTGCACATTTAAAAAGCCAAATAAATAACTGAAATATAGCAAGTGGCAGTTGACTAACTTCCAATAGTTACTATAATTTACACAATTCTACACTAAAATGTATTTTTGTATTCTACATAAAGAAAGGGAACCAAGTAAATGAAGATTAGCCATTTAAAGCAATCAAAAAAAGAAATGACTAAGATAATGTAGAAGCAATTAGTCACTATAAATGATAAAGATATCAATAAAATCACCTTTTTTGTGGAATCATTAATTAATGGATTATTCTTTTTATGTGAAGATGAATAAACTGCAGTCCCTCTACTTGAGGCTCTCACAATATGGAAAGAATATCAGACTATTCTTCCAAATAAGGCTGGATAAAGTGTTATGAGAGTTCGAAGAGAGCAATACTAGGTTTTTTGGAGACTAATCTTGATGATGAAAGCTAACATTTATATAATGCTGACTATGTGACAAATCTGGAAAACCTGACTCTAGAAGGTTTATTCTCAGAGCTGATGGGAACTTGCCCTGACTCCTGTATAGAGGTTGTCTCACACTGCAGCCTGACAGTAAGCTTTAGTTCTCAGTTAAGGAAACAAAAAATTCTCCTGTATATTCATTCAGAAAGGAGGTCTTTGCCTTCCTATTTCTGATGGAAAGAAGAAAGAGAAGCTTAGATTACTCAGACTCTGATTTTCTGATTTGTGTTCTCTAAGTGTGAATGTAGAAATATACTTTTCTTGGAAATGGATAAGAATAAACAATCAAATTTAAGAAAAGTAAGAGACTCTTGAAACTTCAGAGGTGTGAACTTGTAAGTGAGCATCTTGGCTGCAACAAATGAGTACTGGTTTCCTGTTTTGGACTACCTACTCCAAGGCACTGAGAAAAACAGTGGAGAATGGAAGAAGCACTAGAAGAGGGACATACGACCCGTTGGTAATCAAGTGACAAACTGGTAATCCAGGCATCAAGTTCAGATGAAAGTAGGATTTGTGAACATATGGAAAAGAAAGCAGTAGGTTCACTAAGTCATGCCAAATAAGTTAAATTTTCTTTTGTGTGTGTGTGGGGGGGGGGGGGGGGGGGGGCAGGAATACTAGTTTGGTAGTTCAGGAGACTGCACTAAATACAGCGTATGCATACTTCAGGATTGCATTTGGCTGTCTCTCTTGAACTTTTCGTTAACAAAATGAAGAAAGGTGTGCCTTGGTGGCTCAGTCAGTTAAGCATCCCACTTCAGCTCAGGTCATGATCTCATAGTTTGTGAGTTCAAGCCCCGCATCAGGCTGTGTGCTGACAGCTCGATCCTGGAGCCTGCTTCTGTTTCTGTGTCTCCATCTCTCTCTGCCCCTCCCCTGCTGATGCTGTGTCTCTCTCGGTCTCTCAAAAATGAATAAACGTTAAAATTTTTTTTTAGTTAAAAAAAATAAAATAAAATAAAACAAAATGAAGAGTAACAGGATGTCAGTACCAGGAGATGTATTTATAAATGGCCAAGGAAATAACTGAACCTCAAAGAAAGCTAATTAATGGGTTGTTAATAACCTTGATGAATAGTTTTAGAGTCCTACCACGTTAACTGGGCCCTTGTCCTGGTCAATAACTGACAAAGTGTTTCATTTAGTGTCTATTGTGTGTCAGGCATTGTGCTGAGTGTTAGAATAATATTCATTTACCCATTCCAGGAACTGTACTCAACACTTTATGATCTTATTTGATTCTCCCAACAATCTTATCAAATAGGTATTAATATCTCCATCATTTGTACGAAGAAATGGGAAGTTGGAGAATTTGATTAGCCTGACTAAGCTTGGCCACACAGCTACTGAGTGGCAGTTCTCAAATGTAAACCTTGGTCTGTCAATTTTTCTTCACTGCCTTTTTAAAAAATTAATGATTGGAACAAGAGAACAAATCAATATGCATATAAAATGAATGCAAAAGATATATTGACATAGGAATGTGCTTAATCACAGAATTAGTATCCAAAAGAATTTTAATAGGCTGGAGCAAGTTTAATCAGAGAATATTTAACAGAGATGCATGTGAGATCCTGAGCTGGGTCCCAAATATCCAGCTGCACAGGGCAATGTGGCTTAGCAGCTGTGTAAGCTTAATGTGATTCAATAGTTTGACATAGCTGCCCTAAAAGTGAATGAAAATGGATGCCACATTTGTACAAATCAAGTATTCTAAACAAAGAGATAGATTATTCTGTTTTATTATAGAGTCTGTGAGTAGTTCTGGGCAGCATACCTTTGAAAGGACATAGACAGACTTAACCAGTCTTGTGAAAGGATTCAGCGCTATTTTTTTTTCTCATTCTTTTGACAAGTAATGTTTTGGAGTGCTTACTATGTGTCAGGCATTGTGTTAGGTACTCAGGAAATGGCAGATTATCAAATAACCCTCTTGTAGTTTACATTCTTACTGAAGAGGCAAGAAATAAACAAATGAACCAATGAATATGTCTGATAATGCTAGATAGTAACAAATTCTGGAAGAAAATAAGGCAGTGTAAGGGGATAGAGAATAGATGAAGGCTATTTCAGATAAGTTTGTAAGGGAAGTATCTCTGAAGAGTGGCCATTTGATCAAAGACTTGGGATAGCTAAGAGAGGGCATCGTAAGTGGAAGAAAAGCATTCCATGCAGGGGAAGAAGAAAGTGCAGAACCCTGAGGTGGGAGTTCACTTCATATGGTCTGAAAGGAACTCAAGCATAGCCACTGTGCTATGTTAGCAGACAGTGAGGGAGGAGAAGCAGGACTCTGTGCTGTCACAGAGGTCAGGTGAACAAAACATTTCAAGAAGGACAAAGTGACTCAACATGAGCAAGACGAGAACAGAGAGCTGATCATTGGATCTGGCAATGTGGTTCTCACTGGGGCCTTTGTTGTTCCTCATGAGAATTAGCTGAAAGAGTCTGAAGACATCAAGCCTTGGGAAGACAAGTCTTAGAGCAGTGTGATTGTGAACTGTGTGAATACCTCCTGAAATCAGACCCCTAGGGACATGGAAACCTGGAATTTGCATTTTTAGCACTAAAATCTTTTTCTCCACCCTGAAGATTGAAAACTGCTATAGGAACTCCCAGCTGACTTGAAATATGTACAAAGTTGTTCTGCATCTCCACTGAGGGGCTGATGCACAGAGGCTAAAAGTAGACCAATTTCTGCTACATATGAGATAGAACTCTCAAATGCTGGTCATCTTAAAGCAGAATGAGTTGTTTGTGACAGAAAAACTTTCTTTTCAATTGAAACAGAGACTGGGTAACCACTTTTTTTGGGGGAAATCGTTCGGAGGGAATTTAAATATCATGTGGGTTGGAGAGAGTGTTGTACTAAGTAAACTTCTAGCCCTGCGGTTCTATTGTTCTGAAATGCAAACAGCGAAACCCCCTGCTCCAAATAGCCAGAAGGCTACCTCCGAATAGCCTCGTCTCTGTCTGATTTGACTCCAAAAATGTAGGAAAAAGACATTTCTATTTTGTTGAGTTCCAGGATTAGGGCTGTCAAGTGACCACGAAGCAACATCTGTTAACTGAAAGAAAGGGAGAGAATTAAGATCCTACTGAACAATGGCAAAAGAAAGAAATTAGTAATTGAGAGTGTGTTTTATCAATATTTGCATGTTTCCATTATAACATATGAAGAAAATCCTGGATGTCTATTCCCTTGCTGTTATTGGATTTATTATTATTATTATTATTTATTAAATTGGGGCAAAAGCGTAAAGTCAGAACAGATATCTTGGATTTGTTAGCAAATGAGATGTTCCAAATTTTGTGTCACACAATTAGCTTGGTGGGTTTCTTTTCGCTGGCCATAACATTTCCTGCGTGCAGCAGAGCCTGGGCTGTGGACCTCCTCATTTGTTGAAGCATATGCAGTATTGTTGAGCTCACCACACAGCTGTGGGGGGAAAACGTTGCTCACCCTAAGGTTATAACCCCCCTTTTCTAAATTACTGTTTACTGATGTGGGAGAAAAGGACTCCTGGCATAGCTCAATAATTACTCTTGGCACAGTTCAATAATTAATGAAGTGTTAAAAAGACGCTGCTGAAGTTTGTGCATCTGCTATGGAGGGTATGAAAGTACAAGAAACTCGCCTGCGTCTCTAAGTCAAAGACACACATGGCCTTCCCTGTCCTCCCAGGAGAGGACCCAGTGGGGAGTGAGTGCAAACGAATGCTCTAGTGGAGGAGAGAAGGGGACTCTTACTACCAAGCTGTCGCCACATTTCTGAGAATAGAGAAGCCCAGAGTGCTAGAGTTGTAACTGTTCAGTTTTTTCTCCCCTATGATTTATAGGTAGGCCCTTTAATTTGTGAGAGGAAATTTGTATGCAGCAACAACTGCTCTCCTCTCTCTATTGGTTATACTATAGCACTTGTTAAATCAGCAGTTTAAAATAATTTAATGACGGTAGTGCAACAGGGACAAGTAATTACTGCCACTAGTGTGGTGTTTACCTCCTAAAGTTTTAGGAGGTTGCAGGCTGGCATCTTGCCTAGTGAATAAGATATCAAGAGTGCTTTTTTAGCTGCAAAATTAACAAAGGAAGGAATAAATATTATTTTTCCCTCAAAGGACCCAGTTTGGAAAAAGCCCAAGGATTAACTCTTTGTGCCTCAGTCTGATTTCACAGTGTGTCACCTCTCGCACTTGTCCTCATCAATCACTGACATAGGACCAGGCCTCAGACAGGCCTCTGGGCTTTCCCAGGAATCCCTGCTGCTTGGCTGGAAAGTCGGGTCCAGGCCAAGGGTTTCTGAAACACAGCTCAGGTACAAGCTGACTCTAGTTTCAGGCCAATTTCTTAAGCGAAGGGTCTTTGGTAATATGTGGAACAGAAAAACATGTTGGGAGAATGAGTTGGTGTTTCATTCACCTCCTTCCTCCACCCACCCCCTACTCTATCCCTAAGTTATTTAAGTTCTATTCAGACTAAAAGGAAGAGAGTTGACAAGTTCTGTTTTATTAACTCTACTCTAGTTTGGTGGGTGATAAACTGAATATTGTTCTCTTTCTCTTTTTGCCCCCAGTGTTGTGTGTAGACATTTCTTAGTGGCCAACATTTCTCTATCTGACAGCTAAGGGGGAGTATAGGGCAAGGAGTAAACCTTGAGGAATTAAGGTGCACTCTGCCCTATTTTTTCCCCCTCCTCTTTAATATGAAACTGGTTACAGGCACATTTTTTTTTTTAAACCTCTCAGCAGGAATTGCAAAGTTTTCCCGGGTCATCACCTAGCAACAAAACCCAGCAAAACATTCGCAAAGCAGTTTTTGCAATGCAGCCATCACTGACTGGCAGAGCTGACTTGTGGAAGGCTGAATTTGCTATGGAGGGGAATTGAATGCTTTCTTCTTTATTCAAGTAGAATGCTGAGATGTGCAGTCTGGATCCTGCCTGAACCAAATTAATGTACATTAAAGAATAAACCATAATGCCCATTGTGAATGAGAGGTCGGAAGGATTCAACACAATTTGATGATGGGCCAGTTCTTACTGAAACTATTTAAATTGAAGTTTTAAAGTAGTTGTTTTAAATAAAGCAATTGGAGATTGATATAACTCTCCCTTTATTAGATAAAATATTCTGAGGACTTTTGGGTAGTGTAAGAAACCTTAAGTCTATCGGGTAATAAGTTCAGAATTCAACAGAAGATTACTTAGCCTCTTCCCTGAAAATAGTAGTAAAAATCCCCCTTCAGAAGGAGGGGAAATCTGCTTTGTCTGGTTTTGACTTCAACTCAGAGTTAGCAGCCAGGCATAATGTCTATTATCACTAAGAAAATATGCTACCCTGGAACTTGGCTATAATATCCATCTGAAGGTCTATGCTGTGGCTCTTTTTCCTTGGAAGTATAAGAATCTTACAACGAGATATAAGAATCTTACAACAAGATCCTTTTGCTTTGCCATATACTTTAAAACCAAAAGACTGAATGCAAGCACATTTTATTTCAATTATTTTTTTCTGGAGTAGCATGTGTGGAGACTCAACTATATCAATGATCCAGGCACCTAGATCTTGACTTTCAATATTCAGATGGGGCCTACCGTGTTCATACCTCTATTAGTAACAAAAGAGTTTCTTTAGCGTGGTACTTCAGGCAGAAAGCAAAAGGGTTTGTTGAGTGTGATTGAATCCTCACTCTTTAATAAGTATGTGCATGAAGGACGTGAAATATGTTCTCATATCAGGCTTCAGTTCTTGATCATTGAGGAACTCGTGAGACTAGTAACCTGGTGGGGAGATTGTTGTGCTGCAGTTTAAATTCTCTGTTCCCATGTTCCCATGTTCTTGTGGCGGCCTGGGATGCCAGTTCTCCTTGAGATCCATTGTTACTAATGACAGAATTGTTCTAAACATTTGCCCATGTCCTTGCACAAAATGTAGCTTTTTTTTTTTTTTTTTTTTTAATTTTTTTTTTTCAACGTTTATTTATTTTTGGGACAGAGCGAGACAGAGCATGAACGGGGGAGGGGCAGAGAGAGAGGGAGACACAGAATCAGAAACAGGCTCCAGGCTCCGAGCCATCAGCCCAGAGCCCGACGCGGGGCTCGAACTCCCGGACCGCGAGATCGTGACCTGGCTGAAGTCGGACGCCTAACCGACTGCGCCACCCAGGCGCCCCAAAATGTAGCTTTTAAATACTGAATCCTTCTCACATGATTTGTGTAAAAGGCTTCACTTCTCTCCATTATGCTCTGTGAAGTGTTGGCTGTCTGCTTTAGTTGTTCTTCTCTCTTTAGGCTGAACTCTCTGACAACTTTTTCTCGGCCACATCGGTGTCTTTTGCAACGGTGGGAGCAATGTTGTAAATCCTTGCTACAAGGATTCCCAAGTATGGGCCAGTGCATCAACATCAGCTGGGGACTTGTTATAAATATAAAATCTCAGATACATCCCCCCCCCCCCTCCAAGAACTGCTGAATTAGAATCTGCATTTTACCAGGTTACTCAGGTGATTCATATGCACATCGAAGATTGAAGAACATTGTAAATCTTTCCGGTTCAACAATTTGTTTCCTGTTGGGAATTCTAGCCAAAAATGAATCTTCCTATTGGCGTTTCCTCTAAAACATGAAACACTTCCCACACTCAACACTACGCGAGTGAACTTAGAGGCTGAGCCATAGGAGCAACAGAGAGACTTGCACAAAGATGTAGAGATTGCCCATGTATTAACTGATACTCAGACAGGACAACCCAGTGGTTCCATGTGACCCAGCAAACTATCAGACAGTTTTCTCTACCTTGTACATATTATTGTTCCCCATTTTCAAGAAAATTCTACATTTTGTCTTATATTGTACTTATTTATGACAACTCTCCAGTAAGATGAAAAACCTCTTGAGGCAGGCTAAGTACTCATATTTCTCTCTTTCACATCCCATAGTCCAGGGCTTTTATTATAATAGAAACTCAACGAATGATGATTGCATTGAATTGTTAACATTGTCCATAAATGCAGTATGTTTGAAAGGGTTATGACATTACCCTTTCTAGGGAAAATGAGAAGGAACTTGATAATGACCTAACATAAAGCACTGAGAGGCAGGTCTGCCTTGGTGGCTCTACACATTTGAGTCACTTTGCAAATGGTACAGTCTGGTCCAAATTAATCCTTCCTATTACCAAATAGACAAAGTCTTCAAGATATTTAGGAAAGATACCATAATTTGGGGTCATCCTTTTGATTTGGGTATCCAAACATTTAGATGTCCATCCAAAATGGTCCCAAAGAAGGAAGAACCCCTAAAAGTGGAGGAAATATGATTTTCTTGAATCTGTTAATCCTTTTGTTCAGAGGTGTGAAAAACCAGAGTTGGGACCTTGGAGTATGAGGGGAAAGGGTTTATTACGTGTGGAGAAGATTGACATTTGGGAAATAATTTTATTTGTGCTGAACACTGAAGAATATATTGTGCTTCTTCACATATTAGTTACCAAAATCTGTAGGAGTAAAATTGTTGACTGTAGAAAATATAATCCTATTTGAGCTTTTCTAATTCCTGGTTTACCCAATAGATTACACAGAGGAGGTGCTGACATTTTGGGAGTATGAAATAGCCTATTTTTATTTATATGAAGTTTTATAAAATTTGTGAAGGGTAACATCACTAGAACTCAGTCACATTGCCCTCACATTAAGGTTTATGTGATACGTTGGCAATTTGAATTGGTAGTGGGAAAAAATGAAAATGAGAATTCTGTCATGTATAATGTTAGGAACACATACTGGGGAAAGGAAACTAAGCATAAAGAGTCAACTTAGTTTCACCTCACGGTAAAAGCAAGAGGTAAGATGACATTTAAAGGTTCACACAAATTATTGCATACATCATCTTTAAAAAAACCCAGATGGCCAGATGGGAATTTTTATCCTGGTTTCATGGAAGTATAAATTTCTTTTAAAGGAAGAGTTACAGTTACTAAAAAATGCAGCCAGAAAGAGTAAAAGCTGTATTAGTTTCAGAAGCACGTAATTTCATTTATAACCGAAGGCAAATTTGTCACTTAATTAGTAATTCTGACACAGGTAAAGGGGAAGACAGCTGCTTTTCTAGGCATTTTATGCCTCACTGGTCCCCGGTAACCAGATGGCATTGTTGTTGCTGATGGATGAACCATAGAAGATGCGGCAGAGGATCCACCCCCACCGAACTCCTTGAAATAGCAAACTTGTATTAGGAATCTCACAAGGAGTAAGCTCTCTTCTGTGTTCATCCAGGCCAGGTTGGAGTGGAGAGAAATGCTGGAACCGAGCAAGTAACTTTGCCCTCTACACTTATGGTGTGTCTGAGGAGAACCTACAGTTAGTAGGTAAATGAGAAGCTGCATGCACCAGCCTTCTTTTGTTTAGAAAAATTCCCAATTACAAAATTATTCAATAATGTTGCACCTGCTTTTAAAATGAAGAGAAATCCCATTTATTTGTCTAGCATTTTAGAATTTTCTACTTGCATTTTCATTCTTTGTTTTCTGACCACTGACAACAACTTGTGGAGTAAGGTAGGGCTAAGATTATTATTTCTGTTTGTGAGATTGAGAAACTGAGGTTCAGAAAGGTCAATTTAGTTAATCAAAGTCTGCAAAGCTAATTACAAAACGAGGACTAAAATCTAGTTCTAGATTTCCATAGTTAATGCTTCCTCTAATACTAAGATTATGCAACAAATAGATGAAATGATGATCATTTGCACTAGTAATTAAGGAAATAGAGATGAACATATCAAAAGTTTTGTTGTCAATTTGGTAAAAGTCAAGAGAGTTAATTTTCATTGTTGACAAATATATAGAGAAACATACTTGTTGGTATTTGGGTAAATAGATGCAGCTTAAAAACTTTTATATGTTTTTTTTTTGAGAGAGAGAGAGAGAGAGAGAGAGAGAGAGAGAGAGAGAGAGAGGGAGAGAGAGAGAGAGAGAACGCATGGGTGGGTCAGGGGCAGAGGGAGAGGAAGAGGGAGAAGCATGCTTCGTGCTCAGCTGGGAGATCATGACCTGAGCCGACATTAAGAGTTGGATGCTTAATCAGCTGAGCTACTCAGGTGCCCAAAACTTTCATACTTCTTTTTTAAGTTTATTTATTTATTTTGAGAGAGTCAGAGACAAGGCAAGTGGGGGAGGGGCAGAGAGAGAGGGAGAGAGAGAAAATCCCAAGCAGGCTTCGCACTGCCAACACAGAGCCTGATGCAGGGCTCAGACCCATGAAGCCATGAGATCATGACTGAGATTCCGACACTTAACCAACTGAGCTGCCCAGGAGCTCCTTTTGTACTTTTTAACATAGCAATTCTACTTCTAGTAATCCATCCTATAGAAAGAAATCATGTTTGTACATAAAGATGTATGTACGATGATGTTGATTGTTTATATCAATAAAAAACTGCAAATAACTTGAAACCCCTAATTTGGGAATTATTAAATGATTATGGCATATCTATATTATAAAATGCAATGAAATTATTTTGAAATAATCAGTACATATACTGATACCGAAATTTCCCAGACATGCATATAAGCAAATGAAGCAAATTGCACACCCATGCTTGAATTTATTTTTTAAAAAATGGTATATGTGCACACACTTGTATAAAACACAGACGTGTAGAAAAAAAGATCTGTGGCAGCACAGACCAAACTGAAAATAGTGGTTGCCCATAGTGGGAAGAGTGATGTTTGACTTTTACAAGAATTCTTTTTTTTTTTTAATTTATTTTTTATGTTTATTTATTTTTGAGATAGAGAGAGACAGAGCATGAATGGGGGAGGGTCAGAGAGAGGGGGAGACACAGAATCCGAAACAGGCTCCAGGCTCTGAGCTGTCAGCACAGAGCCCGACGCGGGGCTCGAACTCACGGACCGCGAGAGAGATCATGACCTGAGATGAAGTTGGACGCTTAACCGACTGAGCCACCCAGGTGCCCCAAGAATTCTTTTATAAGAATTTGTTTATGCATCATTATAAAATAAAAAGTGTTTGAAAAGAAAAGTTAACTTCTGGGGCTGTCTTCATTTCTTGATGGCTTCCTAGATAGCTGCCTCTCTCACACTGACTGATGACTGGAGTCATTCCTGAACCTCAGCAAGAGCTCAGCTTGATGCCTCTAATCCAGCATCTCCAGTATCTTTAGGTAGGGAGAGATCCTGACAGTGACCTTTCAGGATCATCTAGACTTTCTATCACTACATTATGAAGGTCTTTACCAACCTAGCAATATAATTCCACGCTGATTTTTTTTTTTAACCTCCACTAGACCAATGATTTCAAAACACTTTTGGCCACAAAAAATTATATTCAGAAGCCCAATGCATGAGAAGGCAAAAACGGAGCTGCTTTGGTGGAATTTGAGGGTGGTTGAGGGCGTCTTCTCAAACCCCCAAAATTGCTTCCAAAAAACACCTAGGGCTCCAGAGAGCAGTTTGAAAGCCACTGACATTATGTCATTTTATAAAGAACCAGGGGTCCAGTGAAGTGAAGTGATTCAGCTGAGATTACATAAATGCTAAATGTAGAGTCAGTCTTTGAATCCAGATATTCTGCACCCAATTCTATTGGCTCTTCCAGAATGGTGATTCATCTTTTAGGCAACTCTGATTAGTTTGGCTTTTTCAAAAGCCAAAATCTGGACTCCGATTAGTCCAGACTTTTTCAAAAACAGAGAGGGCACATAACATCTCTACAAATGTTATAATAGTGTTTTGTGTGTGTGTTTGTGCACACCTCTCAAACACCCTTTATGATTAACTTCTTAATTATCTGAAAGAGCTCCACTAAGACCACAAAGCAAATTTTACTTTTTTACTTTAGGAGATGAGATGGTAAAAATTATTATCATTGTACCTTGTGTCATTTTGTAATATTTAGATGGTACTCATGCTATTCCACGTTGAGCCATAATGACCCAGTGCTTAACAATGAAAGCTGTCAGTGTTCAAGCCTCCCTGCTGTCCTAGTGCCAGTGAGTTGGGCTAATGAGACTTTACACTAACTGATTAGGCCATTCTAACTCATGGTTACTAATTTTCACCCACATTGGAACTATGGGTGGTTTACAGGTTTAAAGTGATGCTTTCAACTTGTTTTCTAGTTGATAGGCAAATTATTCAGCATAGTAAACCACCCTTAACCATCATAAGTCTTTTTTTTTTTTTTTAACAATTAGAATAATGCAAATTCTAAGACCAGGATTTGATCTGTATCAAGTGGAATAAAATGTTCCATTAACTGTGGCTAGTGTGGCTAAAAGAAGTTAATCTCTTTAAGCTGAGAATGCTTAATAACATTAGCTTTACCATATAAATCTTTCCCCCACCCAGTTCTACTGAGATATAATTAACATATAGCACTGTGTAAGTTTAAGTTGTACAGGATGATGATTTAACTTACATATATTGTAAAATGATTGCCATAGCATATAAATCTTTTCTTTTTTAGAGAGAAAGAGAGAGGGGGTGCAAGTGAGTGAGGGGCAGAGAGAGAGAGAGAGGGAGAGAGAAGCAGGGCTTATACCCAGGGCTTGTGATTTTACGTGAAGTGGGGCTGGAGCTCACCAGAAACGGGGCAAGAGCTCACCTGAAGTAGGGTTCATGCTCACCTTATGCGATGCTTGAGCTCACCTGATGTGGGACTCGAACTCACCACGTGAGATCATGTGAGATCATGACCTGAGCTGAAATCAGATGCTTAATGACTGAGCCACCCAGGCGCCCTAGCATATAAATCTTAATATCATTATTATAATCATCATTGTGATTTATTAAGTGCCCTTTGCCAGTCTTTGAGAGTGAAGGATAAGACCAGGAACATCACTGTGCTATAGTGGAGAGAGGGCCAAGAGATAAAGACTGTAGATCCAGTTCCAATGCTTGCCTTTCTGGGATTCAGTTTCTTAATGTACGAAATAATGGGATTTGACTAGATCAATGCTATTGAATCTGAACCTCTAAGAATTCATAAAGGAAACAATGAGAAACTGAGGCCCGTTTTCAGGGTTTCAAAAAGTTTAAGTGAAAGGACATGTTTATATTAGCTGAGGCCCTACAAGGGAATTAATGCGTTAGCCATGTAATTAATTACATAAATTCATTAATTTTAAATATTGATGATTGACTATGGGTTTTACTATATTGTATATTACAATTTTATATGAATAAAAGTGAGGAAACAATCTGTTACTTAACAAATAAGATCTGCCCAGAAGAAAAATTCAAAACACAAAATACATGGGATGTTTAAGTATTTCTTGGTGGTGAAAATTTGGGAACCCCTGGTCTAGAAGATCCTTAGGCATCTTCTAAGAGGACCCCAATGTTCTGTGACTCCCAGTATTTATGCCTTTATGTAATTGCTTCCCCTCGAGTGTGGCCTGGATTTATTGACTTCCTTCTAATGAATAGAATATGACAGAAGTGAAGGGATGTCACTTCTGAGACTGGGTTATATAAAGATTGTGGTTTCCATCTTGAGGGCTCTCTTTTGGATCATTTGCTCTGGGGAAAGCCAGCTGCTGTGTCATGAGGTGACTCTGTGCAGGGACCCACATGAGTGGGTTTGGAAGCAAGTCTTTGAAGGCCTGCCAACAGCCGTGTGAGTAAACCTGGAAGCAAATCCTCCTACGGTGGGGCCTGTAATGCCAGCAACATCAGTTGACACCTTGACTGCAGCCTCATGCTAAACCCTGAGCCAGAACTATCCATTTAAGCCACTCCTGGATTCCTGACCCACAGAAACCGAGAGAACAAATGTTTGTTGTTTCCAGTCCCTAAACTTGCCATAATCTGTTGTGCCACAATAGATAGCTAATATGGACCTTTTGCCTTTCCATGTTTTAATTTTCAAGTACCTTAAAAGGGCCGTTAATAAGGATGAGGGATAATACAAAGAGAGGTGGTGACTACTAAAAGTAAGCTAGGGGCGCCTGGGTGGCTTAGTCAGTTGAGCGTCCGACTTTGGCTCAGGTCATGATCTCATGGTTTGTGAGTTCAAGCCCCACATTGGGCTCTCTGCTAACAGCTCAGAACCTGGATCCTGCTTCGGATTCTGTGTCTCCCCTGCTCTCTGCCCCTCTCCTACTCATGCTCTGTCTCTCTCTGCCTCAAAAATAAAGAAACATAATAAAAAAAATTTTTTTTAAAGTAAGGGAAAAGAAGAACAAACAAGAACAGGAAATATCACATAGGCAAAAGGAACAGCTTCCTCGAATACTACAGAGTATCTCCTGCTTCTGAAGAAGTTGAATGAGTACAGTGACCCACCATTATCTCTTGTGAAGTGTCTCTACTCCAGACACAGTTGGGTGGGGATTGTGGTGATAGCCACAGAGAGATTCTTCCTCCCTGCCTCTCTCCCAAAGTCAGACCCTTGGCCCACAAGTTTCTTGTTTTCTTTCATAGATTACCAAGCATCATCATCATAGTTTATGTAGAAAAGCCATCCTTTGCACTAAATATTAGCTATGTTTTCTGTAGTATTAGTGTGAACATTACAAAAGATGATAGAGGAATAGCAGAAGCAGGAAAAATTCTGTGAATTAAGACAGAAGTCTTTATTTCTTTACTTTTAAATTATGTTTATTATGCCTTTTTAGCCTTTGTTAAGAAAATGCATGAAAAAGTAGGAAAAGGAGAAAGAAAAGATAACCTTTAAAAAGAAAAAAAATAAAGAGAAGATGGGAAGATTTCTAGTCAGGATGTCTCAGAAAGTTTCTATTTTTTTAATGTTTATTTATTTTTGAGAAAGAAGAGAGATAGAGCATGAACAGGGGAGGGAAAGAGAGAGGGGGAGACACAGAATCCAAAGCAGGTTCCAGGATCTGAACTGTCAGCAAAGAGCCTGACACAGGGCTTGAACTCACAAACTGTGAGATCATGACCCAAACCAAAGCCAGGTGCTTAACCAACTGAGCCACCCAAGCGCCCCAGAAAAGGGACAAGACCTTTAAAATGTCAAAAGAGTTGCTGTATTAGTCATCTCAAGACGCCATAACAAAATACTATAGACTGGGTGGCTTAATTAACAGAAATTTATTTTCTCACAGTTCTGGAGGCTAGAAGTCCAAGATCAAGGTACCGACTGATTTAATTCCTGATGAGACTCTTTCTTGTTTGTGTTCAACTGTCTTCTTGCTTTGTCTTTACATGGCCTTTCCTCCATAGGCATTGAAAAGGGGGGATCTCTGCTGCCTCTTCTTATAAGGACACTAATCCTATGGGATCAGAGTCTCACCCTATGATCTCATTTAACCTTAATTACTTCCTTAAAGACCCCATCTCTAAATACAGCAACACTGTATTAGGGCTTTAATATCTAAATTTTGGAAGACACAAACATTTATCCATAACATCAACCTAGAATTCCACATACAGCAAAAATATCCTACAAAATGAGTTAAAGACATATTAAGATAATCAAAAGTGAGAGAATTAACCATTCGCATTACAAAAATATTGAAAAAAAATTAAAGCTTAGAGAAAACAATACCACATGGAAACTAATGTATACACAGAAGAATGAGGAGTACCAGGAATAGAACATATTTGAGTAATATAATAGTATTTTTAATCATTTAAATAAATTAAAAAAAACCATTTTTAATGTTTATTTCTTTTTGAGAGAGAGAGACAGAGCACGAGCAGGGAGGGGCAGAGAGGGAGGGAGACACAGAATCCAAAGCAGGCTTCAGGCTCTGAGCTGTCAGCACAGAGCCTGTCACGGGGCTCAAACCCACAAATTGCGAGATCATGACCGGAGCCGAAGTCAGAGGCTTAACCGACTGAGCCACCCAGGAGCCCCTAATCATTTTAATCTCCTTAAAAGATAATTTAATGTTTAAAGCATAACAGTGTATTAAGGAGATTATAATATATGTGGAAGGATAATGTATGACAGTATCACAAAAGGCAAGGCAGTGGTAAAGTGGAAGAATACTGTTGTAAGGATCTTGTATTATACATGAAGTGGTATAATGTCCACTTCCATGGACATGCAGACCATAACAAGTTAAACATGAATGTTGTAAAGTGTAGAGAAAATATTACCAATTAAAACAGAGTTACAGCTAATAAGCCAATAGAGGGATAAAATGAAATCACCAAGATCCCAATCCCAAAGAAATCATAGCATGGCAAAATAGTAACAAAGATAAATAGGACTAATATAAAACAAATAGTAACACGGGACACTTAGAACCAGCTGTATCAATAAGTGCACTATATACTTTGATTAAAAGAATAAATAGGGAGGTTTTATAATGATTAAAAGATCAATTTGTGAAGAAACCATAACAACCTGAAATGTGCATACTTCTAATAATAGAACTTTATTCTACTTGATTAAAACACTCTCCGAACCGGAAGAAGAAATAGTACATTGCAAATTAAGAATTTGAATTAAGAATTAATAAATTTTAACAATTCACCCTCCCTAATTGTTGGAAATTAGAAACAAATAGAAAGCATACAGATGATATTAACAATACTACTAACCAACCAATTTGCATTTTCAGAACAATCCATTAAATAGTAGCAGAATATATATTCTTTTTAAGTCCACATAAAACATTATAACCAATGTAGACCATATTCTAGGTCAAAATCCAAACTTTAACAAATTTTAAAGACTTGAAATCCTATAAAATGTACAGCTTTTTGTATGTCAATTACACACCAACAAAGTGGTTTTGTGAAAGGTAACTATCACTAAGGACTAGTATAATAATTTAAACATAAAACTGATGATATGTACATTGCTTATTGATATGGTAAGTTGTCCGTTAAGTTAAAAAAAAGGTGAGAAAACTGTTTTCATTTTGAAGTCTAAAGTCCTTTAAAACCCATTCAATTGTAAATGGCTGTTAGTGTGAACTGCTACTTCTGAGCAGCTGGGAATGCTTAAAGAGCAAAATGTTGAACATCGACTTAAAGGAAATATTTTTGACTAGGGCCTCCCCTGGGTCCCAGTAATCAGTGTTGACTTGAGCTTCAATGTAAGAATAAGCTGGCCAACCAAAAATGAAATGAAATGAAATGGAATGAAATGAAATCAAATCAAATCAAATGCAATCAAATCAAAGATTAAAAATATTAACCATATATCCATTTATTAGGTATTTTTTTCTAATGATTAATAAAAAATGATTTGCAAATTAATTTCCAGAATTAAGTATTAGGTTTTGAAGTACTTGGGAATATGCAAAGAAATCCATTTGGCATCAATATGCTGATCTCCATTTTCCCCCTAAGTATTTATACCATTACTACTTGGATAGTAAAAAATCACTCTGGGAGCATGGCAAAAGTGTTTTTTCCGGTGTTTCACCCAATGCTTTGGGTACTTTATTACAATGAAGTAGGATCATAATGGTTTGACATCAGGGTAAAATGGAATAAAGAAAAATCACTATGAATGTAATGGAGTTCTTAGGCGTTATTAAAAAGAAAGGAGATCCCCTCCTTCTCATATTTCCCTAGGTTTAATATTGATAACCTCCTGATTTCCAGTTTTTCATAAATGGGAAAGATAGAATTGGCAAGCATAAAATCCATAATTTCTAGAGGTATACCTTTGATTATGTTTAGTCTGAATCAAAAGCAAAGGGTGTACATTGAATCATTCAAAAGAAACTGGAAATTGCATACTTCAAGCACACCTTTCAGTGGTCTACTTCTGTCATTACAGTATTAACAAAAGACTCTAGGGAACTGGGAGTCATATCTACCTACTTTCTTGGGAAGAAAATCTAAAATGAAAAGACTCAACAAAAGACTATAAGATGGAAGGAGATTGTTGTGAAGAAAATGTCCTGGATTTCTTTTTTTATCTGTTGCTAAGGAGCCCAGAACCCAGCTTACACAAAATCTTTCCTAGATGTGTTGCTACTAATAACCCTAATTGCAAGTCAGGTAAGGTATGCAAATGCATCTTTATTTGACATCAGGTACACTCAGGGAGCATATCAGCTCAAATTGAAGATAAAATCCCGTGACCAGATAAAACAAATAAAGCATATATATTTTGTGATGGATATGCGTGATGAAGGTAAAAATGAAATGAATAGGTCACCTAAAGTGGAACAGATGAAAGAATACCTTAGAGTTCGTAAGAAGTTTTCCTTGCAAAAAGATCAAACAATAGTTGAAAGTATATTTAAAAGCTGTATTGTGGTAGAACTTCTATTCTAAAATTCTTCTTTAGCTATTACATTTGAAAACACACATTAGCTGTTAGGTTAGCATCAAATATGGAAATGTCAAAATGACCACGGTCTCAGTAAGGATGAAAGGAAAAATAAGGACTTGTTGTAAAACACATCCTTAACTATATTTGCACCTCTGGTTCATTGACCTTGAGAATATAGGTCTTTTTTCTTTACCATCACAGACAGTTCCATCCTCTGGAAGAATGGACCTCTAATGTTTGGCTAGGTGTATCCAGGACTTTTTCTTTGAAGACACTATGTTTCATCATAATGAGGTCTTAATTGGATTTATCTCTGTCATTTTCTGATCATCCTGGACATCTTTTAAAAAATAGATTTCCTTTTAAACAAGAGTAGCATAAAACCAGCACAACAAAAACAAACATACTGAGCAAAACTCATTTGACGATTTTAGTCACTATGTTTAAATTTTTCAGAAATCATCTAATTACTTTTTGTTTACTTCAAAGAGACAAGGTAGGACAATCAGCCAGCTTACATTGATCTGAATAAACTGACAGTTTGTTTCTCTCAGCTGCTAATATAGATTTAAAAGGACTTGAAATGAATATATATATTGGAGAAATTACATTGGATTATATTACATGTTCAGAAGATCTCTAGGTTTATAACTGACAATATATACAGGTTTGAAATCTCTGTGGGTCACACTCTAAGCTCTTGGCCCGTGTGTTCAGCATCTGGGGTGGGAAATTAACATATGCTTCTTCTGAGCACATCTTTATATTTGTGTTAATCAAAATATTTATTTATTTTAAACTCCTTCATGGGAAAGACTATTTATTTTCTGAGATTGTATACTTTCATTGAGTT
Source organism: Lynx canadensis (assembly GCF_007474595.2). Taxonomy (NCBI): domain Eukaryota; kingdom Metazoa; phylum Chordata; class Mammalia; order Carnivora; family Felidae; genus Lynx; species Lynx canadensis. The sequence continues at coordinate 74,440,602 of NC_044311.2, read as the reverse complement.
TTTTTTTTAAAAAATGAGCTACAGGGGCACCTGGGTGGCTCAGTCAGTTAAGTGGCCAACTCTTGATTTTGGCTCAGGTCATGCTCTCATGGTTTGTCAGTTCAAGCCCCAAACTGGGTTCTGCACTGACAGTGTGGAGCCTGCTTGGGTTCTCTTTCTCTCCCTTTCTCTCTGCCTCTCTCTCTCAAAATAAATAACTAAACTTAAAAAAATAAAAAATTAACTGCAGATCCTGATATCTTGATATACTACATTGTCAGTTTCCTCTCTCAATCTTTTCCTTCTTGTACTTTCTTACCTCTTCTCTGTTGATTTTGTTTTTCAACAACATGGCAAACAGGATCATAAATTAATACCATTAATTCCTTTTCTTCTCTGTCCCCTCTTCACTTGCCTAGCCTTTTTAGTCATCAGAAGTGGTAAGAAACCCAAGACTTCAAAAAAGCATTTTAAAGTAGCAGTAATTTATTCATAACTTAGACTCTTTTTTAAATGTAAAACTCATTTCTGAAACACACACTTTGTGACTGACAAGTCACTTCCCTAAGTTGTATTCTAAGAAAACCTACTCCTGTTTTAATTGGCCCTCCCTTCCCTGACTGATTTGAGGGTTGCCACACATTCCAATGATGAAGTGACATGACAAGAGCTTTCTAGGAATGTTTTGCTATGTATGTAACAGATTATTTGAGGGCAATTGGAAAGGGTGTTGAGTAAAAATAAGAAAAATGAGTGAAATAATTTAGGAATAAAACCGAATTATTTGAGTATCTGCTTTGTACCAGAAGCTTTATACATACTTTTCCATTTAACCCTGACGATAACCTTATAAAGTACATATTGTTACCTTTTTTCATAGTTCAGGAACTGGAGGCACAGAGAGGTTGAGTAATGTACAAAACAGAAGATCTGGGATTCAAAGCAGGTAAACCTGACCCTGAAGCCCACGTTAATTCCATGTGACAGACTTAGTAGCAGGAAAGCAGTGACATATTTTATTTTTTATCAGTCGGGGAGTCACATGGACCAGCCCCTTCTCTGTCGTTGGACCCAGCTTCTGCCAGAAAGTCAGCAAGGATAGGAGCAATAATTCAGTGGACCAGCCCAATTATGAAAAAGGAATTACTGTATCAGCACTCAAAAATACTTACATATCTCTGGAACATAAATACTCTTTAGTGTTCATAAACTTTTTATCTAATTTAACTTATATTTGTAAGAAAAGAGCACCTATCATCTTAAGAATTTTTATATCATCTGGTGGTTATCTCTGACCTATAACAAATGAGAAAAATTCTTTTATTACATTTTTCGCTGGTGAGAAGAATAGGACCTGTGGGTTCACATAGTCTTGTTTTGCAATAGTTTTCAAGGAAGAAATTGGGGGGAAAGCCAGGGAAGGAGGAAAAAAGCTCACAGAAATGTTTTTGAGTGCTCACACAGTCTCCTTAATATTCACATGACACGTGGGGCGCCTGGGTAGCTCATATGGTTAAGCGTCCGACTTCGGTTCAGGTCATGATCTCGCGGTTTGTGAGCTCGAGCCCCGCATTGGGCTCTGTGCTGAGAGCTCAGAGGCTGGAGCCTGCTTCGGATTCTGTGTCTCCCTCTCTCTCTGCCCCTCCCCTGCTCAGGCTCTGTCTCTCTGTCTCAAAAATAAATAAAACATTAAAAAAAATTCACATGACATGTATTCAGCAGCAGTTAGTACATTAGCTGGGTTTCAAAAAAGGAATGAATTAAAGGATGTCTGTAGGATAGGCAATGATATATAGTGAGATGTTGAAGAATCTGAAATTATATCCTGAATTTGTGTCTCTGCCACCATTGTGATTTGTTGAGAATATACCATATCATGTGACATGACAGAAGAGATGTTTAGAAAGTAAATCTTAATTATTGTACATTTATTCCATTAAATATCCTCATTCAACTTTAATTTCTGAGACATTTGCTAGGCACTGAAAGTGAAGCATCCTTTACCCATTGGATGTGAGTTGAAGGAGGGTACATATTCTGGTCCCATTTGTGGGAGACGGCTCCATGGAGGGCATGGAAAAGACAAACCAAGTAATTACCATTTATACTATTGGTGATCCTCAGGGCATAGATACCGTGTAATAGGATGTATATATAGTATTTTTTTATTTGGGAGGCAAACCATCTCCTTTTGCTTCCATCAACAATTTAGATACTCCATGGAGAATACTAAGAAGACCTGTAACTCAAGCACTAGTTTTAATAGATATGTAAGTTAGCTCCTCACATGCAAGTCAGATGAAAAAATTTATAGAAAGCGGGCAATAAACTTAATAAGGTGTTATGTAATATGCAGAATAAATATTAGTACAGTACATGAACCTAAATGACAGCAACAAATTATAAAGCTTAGCATGCAATTAAAATCACTAATGGAACACTGTACAGAGAGAATGTGTTCATTTGTAGATCAGTCAAAGAGCAGCTATTCTGGTGTCAGAACCACCACTTGAACTAATGACACCCTCTTAAACTTATTTTTAAACACACTCTATCTGTCATGCAATAGCTACACTTTATGGATGACTTCAGTTCAGTCTTTTAATATATATACATACTAATAAAGTGTGTCCTCGAAGCAGAATGGTCCTCATGGCCAAGAAAGAGTCTTCAGGTCTATGTTCAAGTGAATTTTTCTGAGGTCAAATTTATGGACAGACAACAGTAATAGTATATCTACTAGTGACTAGCATACTGACAGGGTCTTATATTTAAAATTTAGGAAGCAAGAATTGACTGAAATTTGTCTGTTAGTTGATCCTGTTGCCTTGACCACTATTATGCCCTGAGTTTTTGTTTTTGTTTTTTACAAGCTTATGCTTTCTTGGAACTGTGCTCTTGTGCATGTAATTCCATCTGTCAATATCATTCCTTTTATCTTCAGGTGTACAAATCTTACTCCTCTCTCAAGACCCAGATTAAGTGACACCTCCATGAAACTCTCGCTCAGCCCTCCCAGTTGGAAGCAATCTTTACTCTGAACTTCCATAGCATTTATTTGTACCTCATTAGCACTTTCCACTATCTACATTTGGTATTATGTGATTGTTAGATATTTTGCATATTTTAATAACTGTAAAATACAGATCATATTTATCATTGCTAGTTTTATAGATACTTCATCCCTTATTTTGGACTGAGAGAGGGGAGAAGCACCCCAGTATTAGGTATGGAAGCAAAGGAATGCCAGCTTTGGTTTACAAGCTACATATGAACATTTACTGAAAGCTTAGCATTTAAGTGGGAGATATTTGAGAAATGACGGAATGACTTTGTCGTCGTGATGGTATTGGCACATAGAGATACACTATGTGTTATTTTAAAAGTTGACATCTGTCAACTCTCTTGATGAAAGAAACATTTCACATAAATGAAAGGAAAGGTTTAAATCCATGCCCATATTTGAATGGGAGAAAGGAATGATCTCCTGTATTCAAGGAGAAAAAGCTTCATGATAGGAAAAAAGGAGAGAAAATTTAGTGTTGATATTGAATTTACTCCTTGTCAGAAACAGGGAGCCTTCTGGTTTCTGTGGCCATGGAGGTGAGCCACTATGATTCCCCATCAGGAGAGAACCTGATGGGGAGTGTAACTAGCAAACAGTCTCTAGATGTTGTAACTTTGGGATCCACCACAGCCTTCAACTCTACGTTCTTTTCTAGGGCTGCTCACAGCTTCCTCTTCTAGGAAGCAACACAGCAGTGGTTCTGTGAGTGGAGTGCTGTAGACCAGCTCATTTCTGCCTAACATGGGACTCCTCTAATGGGCAGGAGCCTCCTCTAAGTAAGCTTTTCCTTCTTCTTATTCTCGCATGCTTTATCTTTCACAGCAATTTATTTCCCCCTATACATCTCTTGTGCTTCTGTTTCCATCTTCATATGTGCTTCAAGGAATAGCTGAACTGACACAATCTCAGACTAGCTATCCTACTGAGCAACCATGATGGCAAAATTAGACCTGGGTACTCACACTTATGAATTCATTCATTTATTTAATTTGTTTTACAAATATTTTTGAGCATTTACTATGTGCTAAGTACTTCTGTGCTAGATACTAGCAATGTAGGAATGAAAAAGGCAGACAAGATTGACGTTTTGAATAGAATCTACATTTATAAGGAAACTGATTAAATGCTTATTGTTTTCCTCTTATTTATTGTCCCATAAGGCTGTGTAGCTCATGACCATTTCTCAATTCTTAGCAACTTAGAGTCTAAAATGTTTCTGTATGTCCTTCTCCTTTTTCTACTTTTCCTTCATCTTCATTTTCTTCCTCCCTCCCTCATTCCCCCCCTTCCTTCTTCTATCCTTTCTTTCTTCTCTCCCTCCTTCCATCAGAATAATTAATAACATACATTTATAATGAGGGAAAACTTATAGATGGTAGTACATTAGGAGATTGTACCTTAAACTCAATTAAGGCAAAGCACATTTCAACTTGGACTGGATTAAGGAATGTTGATACATTACCAGCACAGAACAGTAGAAAAGAGGGAAGAAATTGGGGCTGTCAAAATCTGTGATTGGCGTGTATTTGACTTCCTTTCAGAGGGGCTTTTTTTTTTGCATGTGGGGAGAAAATAATACCATTTGCATTTTATTTAATGCCCAATTTGTTTACCTTTTGAATTTATTTTAAAAAATGAATTATCTTGGGGCACCTGGGTGGCGCAGTCGGTTAAGCGTCCGACTTCAGCCAGGTCACGATCTCGCGGTCCGTGAGTTCGAGCCCCGCGTCAGGCTCTGGGCTGATGGCTCAGAGCCTGGAGCCTGTTTCCGATTCTGTGTCTCCCTCTCTCTCTGCCCCTTCCCCGTTCATGCTCTGTCTCTCTCTGTCCCAAAAATAAATAAACGTTGAAAAAAAAAATTAAAAAAAAAAAAAAAAGAATTATCTTTTAAAATATAAAACGGTTAATATTCCTCTAAGTCAGGAGTTGAAAAATTATGGCCCATGGACCAAATCCAGCCTGAGTCCTATTTTTGTGAAGTTTTGTTGGAACACAGACATGCCCATTCATTCAGGTACTATCTCTGGTTTCTTTCATGCTACAACAGTAGAGTCAAGTAGCTTTGACAGAGATGATATGGCCTGTAAGCCTAAAATATTTACCATGAGGCCTTTTATAGAAAAAGTTTGCTGACCTCTGGTCTAAGTATTTCCATTCTGCTGACCTGGTTAATGTGAAAAAACTTATGGCTTTATCAAAAAAGTATCCCAAAATATAAACATTGATTATGTATTTAATCACACTCTAAATAAATCCATAAGCTTAATATATTTTATTCTTTGAAATAATTTAAACATCCCTCCCCAAATAAAACAAACATGCAAAGTATCACAATGACTACAGAATATCATAGTGATGACAGAACTGTTACACTAAAACTACTTACCAAAGTACTAATGCCATGGATTTGAGTTTGTTCCTCAGTACCTTTGTTGATATCTTAATTTTAATTTTATGCTTTTCTCAAGATGACCTTCCTTTTTTGCTCTAATTAAACAGACACTATTTCTAAAATTGCAGTAATCCTCCTAGTTGCTATAATATTACCAGACGCCAAGTGGGAGGAAACAAAACTAGCTGAGGTTGCAAGATCTGGATTGATTCCTGATGAGGAGAAAACTGGACAGCCCAAGTTGAATTAAACTTAAGTCTGTGATCGTTGAAATCCTTTGTAGGCTTAAGTGCCAACATTGGTAGTTAAAGCAGAATGTTAAAATTCTTGACTTTTTCCTTTTTTTTTTTTGAAATTTGGAGTGCCTCCCCCGAAATTGGGTATTGTTTTACTATTACGATATACTACTCTAGTTTTAATAATCCTGGAACTGAATTATATACCAAATTAGTATTTAATTTTAATTAGTATGATCATCCAGAGGTTTTTATTCTACCAGACGTCAAGGGATCAGGCATGCTGGGTTAATTCTCTTCTTTGGAATTTTGGTCTAATTATTTATGATGTAACACACCACGAGCTTTTTTTAAAAAAAAATTGTTGTGTGTGACCATGAAGAATGATCAACTGATAGACTCTTCTTATGGTTGGTTATTATCTGTGACCACTGGTTTTAACCAGTGCTTATTGTTGGTACTGTAACTACCTTTTCTGGATCCATTTGACTTGTTTATAGTTTCCTGTGTTTGCTCTTTTCTACAGACACAGGTAGAAACAGGTACATAGCTGTAATTTAAAAATACACATATCTTTATAGAAATAAGACAAAAATGCCCACTTATACCAACACATCCCTACTTGTTAAAATAAAAATACTATTTATATATTACAATTACTTTTGAACATCTTTTAAATTTAAATTATTTTTTTCTTTTTAGTGCCATAATGAATTCTGCCTTCCACAGAATCAATTGCTCTAATTAACCATAATTGGGATTATATTTTTGTCTGGTTTGGGGGTTTGAATTATCACAGCTTGGTAAATAGTAGCTCCTTCAGCTGGATGTGTTGTCTTTTCAGCACGTCCTGTCATCCTAGGAAGACTCTTGTTCTTCTATAACAATAGGATGTATCATCATCATCCTAATGTTTTTTGCCCTAAGACATGAAGTCAGGTACTTTTCACTGAGTCTTGGTTCCTTTGAGTGGATTTGAAACCATGAATTGTGCTTTATGAGGGTTCATGAAGGCAAGTTGTGCATACAAGTGCTGCTGCTACAGGTGAAGGGCTTTTAGTAGCAAGCCTGGGAAAGATATTTTTAAGAGTATGAGCTTACATCAGATCTTTTCTAAATTAGAATTTTTAGTAATATAAGTGTTCATGCCGCATTGGTACTATACGAATTGAATCACACAAATGGGTTTCATAAGCTAAGGCTTGTTTCTATTCAGTATGAATATTCTCTGGCTATGGTGGGATCTGTAGTTTTGACCCACCCAGCAGCCCTTCCCCTTTCTTTGTTAATAGTACTCCAATTTTCCTTCTGGGGAATTCACTTCCTTCCTTCCTTACATGCTGTCCAATATGATAGTCATGTGCACTACCCCACTCTCCTTAGACACATGTCTGAGGTATGAATATTCCTACCTTCTCAGGAGTTGAAATCTTCATTGAGTGAAGATTGATACAAAGCATTGCAATCTGTGCTTCTGATGGCCATCTCCTGAAGACATAGTCTGTTAATGCATATTTCCTAATTTCCTGGAGCATCTTTGATTCTATCCTTCCAAAGGATTGTTTGCTTTTTAATTAGATTCTGTAATTTATTTTACTATTGTTAATTATTATTACTATTACTTTGCTGAGTTAACCAGAGTCTATTGTCTGTCACCTGTGACCAAAAAATCCTAAGTGATACACTCATCTTGTGGGTGGGTATGTGGGTTGTCAATAGCTTCTAACCATGGTAGGTAATTCTAAAAACTATTTGCATGGTGATATGATCAGTTTATTTACAGAAGACTCATAATTTGTCATCTTCAGAAAGAAAGAACCAAAGGCCTTTTTTGAGGAAAGACCTACATAACTTTACCACCTGTCTCCTACCACCTACAAGATTGCATACCTTGTATATATTACACAATTATATAACACAGTTATTTGGACTCTGTCTTCATAAGGGAAAAGACAAGAGGTAGCTTTGGGTTGTTTCCCTTGATGTGTTGGTATGGAGATTTATTTACAGATGGTGAATTTAGGCCATCAAGTGTTTGAACTTGTCTGAGTTGAACTATATGAGTGTTGTGTTTTCTCCATCTCTGAAGTGTTATTCTCATTTCTTGTGTTTGGTAAGTGATAATGACTGACCTTGAATTTTGCTGGGCTAAAATGCTAGGGAAACAGTAAACAATAGCCATGACTTCTTGAGATCACAGTCTAGGTTGAGTACACTTTGTATTCTTCATCACTTTATTATTGGTTCAGTTATTGGTTTTTACATTGTCAACTCAATCTTCAGGTCATGGATAGTCAGCCATTCCAAATCATAGCTACCATAAATATACTATAAGTACTTAATAAGTATACTATACCAGGCACTGTATTAGGTGGTTTGTAAAAAGTGTGTTCTATTTTCACCAATATCCTTAGTAAATATTGTTATTGCTATTTATAGGCAAGAGGACTGGCATTCAAAGTTCCATGATTTGATATGTTTCCCTACTCTACTTTTTGACAATTTATTCAAATGAAAGATACCCTGGTCCTGCATATTTGTACAGAGTTTTCACATAAAAGCCTTGATAAATAATGGAATAAAAGCAAGACATGTACCTATTTAGCCCTTATTTCAGTCATTTTCAGATCTCAAACTCTACCCTTATTCTTTTATCACATCCAGCATCCAACACTTTTCCAAGTTAGAAATCTAAAAGTCACCCTTGGTCTTTCTTTCTTTTTTATTTCTTTTGTTAGATCAGTCATCAAGTCTTGTCAGAAGTATAATTTGGATATGACTATTTTTCTTCCTTCCTGTTATCATCACTGTAGTTCAGTTTACCATGATCTCCTTCTTTCAATGATAGGATTACCGCAATAATAGTCTAGCTATTCCTAAATGGGAATATCTCAGGTAATCTATGCTTATGCAGGACTATTGGAGCCATGTGTTTTGGGGAATGATTTGTGGTCCTGGAGGGGTATAGAACAGGGTGGGGCTAAGTGAGAGTGGATGGATGATCACAGACCTGGATGAGAGAGCATCTATGGGGCAAGAGTAAAGATTGGGGTGATTTAGTGGCAGGCTAGAATCATTAAGGAACCCTTTGAACCAAGTCTGAGAGATTAAACTGATAAGCAGGAAATGGAACCAGTTTTGGATTCCAGGCATAACAGCTCAGTATGCCACAATAATTGAGACAAGGTGAAGGTATTTTTTTTTAAATTTTTTTTTTCAACGTTTATTTATTTTTGGGACAGAGAGAGACAGAGCATGAACGAGGGAGGGGCAGAGAGAGAGGGAGACACAGAATCGGAAACAGGCTCCAGGCTCTGAGCCATCAGCCCAGAGCCCGACGCGGGGCTCGAACTCACGGACCACGAGATCGTGACCTGGCTGAAGTCGGACGCTTAACCGACTGCGCCACCCAGGCGCCCCTACAAGGTGAAGGTATTAAGGGAACAGTGGATGCCAGCAATATACGAGGAGAAAAGAGAAGGATAACATCAGAAAGGTAAGGTAGCTACTTTTGTAACATTTACCATGTTCTAAGTAGGACATGTTTGTTGAATTGTATACACTACGTTTTCATTTATATGGTACTTCCCTGGTTGAGGGTAGACTCAAAGTGCCTGGGGCAATATAGACCTTTAGATGCTAAGGGCTTGAAACCTAAGTATTAATTCTATGAGTTCTGTCATGCTCTTTGGCCATACCTTTTCCTTAACTAGAGATTTGAAAGTGGCCGATATTGTGCCCAAGCAGGTTGGGTCATGCCAATTTTTCATGTCCAGAGGCAGAATAAAATATAAGTAACAGAGTTATAGATAGCCAGACTAGGTGAGATTTTTAAAAAGATAAACTGAAAGAAGCCAGCTGTATATGAAAAAGATCTTAAAAGCAGAGAGATCCATCGTTGCCCTAAGTGAAATAATGTTAGATGCAAGCCACAAGGCTGAGGCTTTTGATTTTTGCTAAATGACTATGGATTATATTTACCCAGAGTCCCAGTTCATTGTGTAGCAGATAGGGTGTTGGGGGAGACGTAAAAGCAATGGATTCCCTATCAAATAGCACACTTCACCTGGGAGAGAAACGTTATGGGTCTCTCACAGCCAGGATGAAACAGTATTTCATTGAAAACGTTCTCTAAATTCACAGGGAGCCTGATTTCTAAATTGGTTTCAATTAAATATATTTTTTCCCTTCTAAGAAAACAACATACACCTATAATCTCTCCTAACTATTGGCACATCTGTGATGCTATAGCACTCCACATCTTCCCAGTGGCTGCAATTACACACATCAAATTTCAGGATGACTACAAGGTAAGATTCTAGAGGTAAAAGGCTACCACTTATGGTCCCTATTTTGCTCTCATGTGTCACAGCCTTTTATTGTCGGGAGTTATTTAGAGAAACAGTCATCAGCTAACAAAACCATCTGTTAGTTAACAACAGCAAAATATGAGGCTATTTCAAAATGGCATGGGGCATTTCAAGTTAAGGGCAGACGGGTGCCAACTATTTTTTCCCTTCAGTCTTTCCTTGTTAAAAAAGAATGCATTTGTTATCAAAGCCAGTTTGGCTAATGTGCTTTCACCTCATACATATCTAGAAATCAAAGCTGCCTCTAAAGTTATTTGAGGGTATGTTCTCCCTTTGGAGCCCATTTTGCTCCAGTCATGCTAATAGGAATTTCATGTGTGTGTCAAGAAGACAATATAGCCTTTATGCAATTCAACCAACACGTCCTACTTAGAACATGGTAAATGTTGGGAAAGCAAAAATGGTCTCACTGGCCAGATTTAGTAAAATTCTTCACCTCTGTACTTTTCTGCATGACTCCATTACTTTTTCCAGCTGGGAGAGGAGGGGTGGTGGATGCAGAATCTCCTTACTCCTCCTTTTCCCTCAGCCAGATAGTTTCCCAAATCAGCTAAATATAACTCCATTTATTGTCATGCTAAAATGTTCTATTTAGCTGTGTTTAACTGGATATCATGATTCCATGGGCTGACCTTTCGCTCCTGGGAAGTCGTTTTAAATTCAATCCCGGCAAAGGAAAATCCTTCCAATTCGTTGGCTGTGAAAGGTCACAAGTGAAATGTGTTTTGATGGTATCTGCCTATGGTTTAATTCGCAGTAAACCTGAGCACTAACTGGGCCTCAATTGTGCTTTGTCTTGGGAATCTGAGTTCTAAGAAGCCTGGGAGAGCTGAGTGGGAGATGTGGGGCTGAGTAGCCGGCATCAGCCAAGGGTACACAAAGGTACCAGCTGAAAGGTGAGGTATATGGTGCTAAGTTAGGTCAATGTTGCCTCCTTTCTGAGCTGATGGGGGATTCAGACTAAAATATATAGTTTCTCTCCCTGTTTCATTTGATCTCTTTAAGAGGGACATTTCCCACTTTCTGGGAGGCAGAGAGGGCTTAGGGTGAGATAGGGAAGGAACTAGAAGTGTGTGAACCAGTCAAGAGGAAATTGGAGTATCCTGAAAATTTAGCCATTTTAGGGTTCAGAGCATAAACTCAGTCTTCTAAGTTTGACTATTTCCCTTTTACAACCTTTCTTTTCACAGTTCAGTAGCTGGTCCCTCACCATCATCATTATGCTGATTTTTAACTGCAAAAAAATACTTTTATTAAATCTTATCAAAGGAAACCCCCCCTTAAAAATCATATTTTACCAAGCAATAGTAGGATTTATGTCAGAAAAATTTTCAAGAGTTCAGTAGATGGGATATTGGGATGAAATTTCTAGATTTCTATTTTGTTTTGTTTTTACACTAATTCAACTTTTTAGTCACCCTGTGCTATAATCTTTCAGTCAACAAGTACATTTTGCAGTTAGAAAGAAGCCCAAAGAATAGTTTGTCCTTTCTACCACCCCATTGCTCTCTTGTACACATACTATTCTCAATTCCAGTAAGTATTCAATGTTCCCCGAACACAACTTGTAATTATATTCTTCCATGTCTGTGTTTATGTTGCTCCCTCTTTCTGAGATGTCTTCATGTTTTCATCAAAGTTTTATTCATGCACAAAAGCCGAAACATCACCTCTTTCTGTGAAGCTTTCAAAAGGTTTCCTCTCCCCACCCTGTGGAGAAGGCAAGCATGGCTTCCATAACACTCTGTGTATCTTTTATACTTTGTTCTGTCGTGGCACATCTGTGTGTCTTCCACTCAACCCAGCTGTCTGAGGGCAGGAGCTGGGCAGCTTTCTTCATCTTTATATCCCAGTGCTTAGCTCAAGAGTTACTCCAAGAAGAAGAGTCTTTAGCCTTCCTATCACAAGTATGAGCAGTCAGGCCTTTGATATCAAGGTGAAGAAATGAAATGTTTCTCATATCAAATGTACTTTGAGAGTTCTTAGCGGCCACAGGATGAAACAGAAAGCACTCATTCTCTAAAAGCAGTAAGGGCAGTTCTCTGGTAATAAATGAGAAAAACTCTGCTTCCTTTTCCCTTCTTCTTGGTGTTGTCAGTTTTTCCTGGAAATATCTGGTTGCAGGGAGATCTCTTAGAATGTCAACAGAGCTCAGATGGGGAGAAATGGCAGTGGCTCTAAAGGTAGGGTGGAGGGACTTATATTTGACCTCATTTTCCCAGCTTCTCATTTTCTTTTCCATTCCTGGCTCTATCACCCAGCCAACTGTAGGCCAGCTCTGATTCCTGAGCTTTCTCAAGATGATAAAACAGTATATAATATATAGACCCCTGAGGTAAGCCATGTTCTATAGAAAGGGCATTCTGTGATCTAGTCACAGTTGATAGGCCATGTTCCATGCCCTGTCTCTTTTGCTTACCATCAGTGAGATCTGGCATTCAGTGAACCAAGGAAGTGGTCTTGAGTGTCCATGTCTGTCCCAAATCACAGCACTCTCTGTCTCTCCTCAAGGTGGGGCCATTCTCTGCTATTGGTTTGACCCATTATACCTGCCATGATTTTTGGTTGCAAGAATTCAGTCAGGCTGGTTTAAGGAAAAAAGCACCCCATATCCTGGTAGATCAGAGACACTGGTTTGAATGCTACACAATTAGAAACAACATCCAATTATGCTACAAGGGACTTTGTTGGCAAAAGTGCCACTCCTGACATCTCATGACGCAATTCCATAACTCAACAAGCCTTGCGCAGCTATCACTAATCATGTAAGGGACTAGATAGACACCAAGAACTCCACCCCTTCTTGCCCTCTAAGACTTAGATACATTTGCTACATATTCTGTAGAAGGTGAATATCATGGCCTTATTCACATTGTTTACTTTTTAATACAAGTCTCACATGGCTGCATTTGATTGGTGAATACTAGGTCTCATGTGTACATCTTAGCAGCTAAGGAGTTGGGAGACTCGTTTTCTTGTTTCTACCTTGAGGAGGTGAAATTCATGGAACAGAAAGTTTCCAAATATTGCAAAGGCTGTCAGAATGTGCTGAGCAACTAGAAAATGTGACAAAAATCTACTATCTTCTGTAAGACACTAATATTTTTATTTTAACTAATATAAAACAATATGACATGATTATATCAATTTCCTCTGTCTGGTAACTTAGTAGTATGTGAAACTTTTTTCTGGGGTTTGGGGCACAGCTCACCTTTCTCATCTCTGACATCTCTCTTTCTTAATTAAGGACCTTGCTCTTTTTTTACCTTCATCACATCATCTCTTCTCCAAAATTCATTCTCCCATCTATTAGTGGGGAACTTGATGCATGGAACATGTCTTCTACTGGTGACTTTTGCTTGGGACCCAGATACCATCCTTTGTGGCCATGGCCCAGCCTTGAAATGGGTCCTTCAGTTGCCAATACTTTTCTGAGCCACACTTCTGCTCATGACTGTCTTTGAATGCAATATCATTGATTCTTTTGGCTGCCCTTTAAGGCCAACCACTACAGTCAAGTGAGTTTGCCCTAGACTTAACATTGAGTCTTTGTGAGAAGGTTTCTACTCTGATATAGCATGATTTTTCTGCATGCTGACTCTGTCCTGACAGGGGTCAATGTACCTTGCTTGTGAAAGGTAGGCATACATTACAGAGAGCTGCCAATGTAGATTTCTCAAATTAAAGTAAATTCATCTTGTCTAGGTTTCAGATAGGCTGGTAGCTCCTCAATGTCTAAAATCATGCCTTAATCATTAATCATCTCTGTATTCCCAGTGCTTAGAATTGTATCTGACATGCAGCAGGCATGCAATTCATTTTGGTTGAATGAATGAACAAATGAGTGACTGCTGATTGCATAAAGACTACAGTATCTTTCAGCGTCACAGACTGATCATTCATTCATTCATTTAGCAGACATTTTTGAGAAGTTGCTTTTATGTGCAAAGCATCATACTAGATACCTTGGAAATCTGAAATAGTCCTAATATTGCTAATAATTACAACCACAGCCAACATTTATTATATACTAATTGATAAGCACTGAGCTGCTTCATGAGCATCCATTCAATTCTCACAACAACTTTATGAAGCAAACATACTATTATTGTTATTCCCACTTACAAGGGAAAGAGCTGATTCCTAGAAAGGTTAAGCAAATGAAAACAAGTTGAGGGATATGTTTACATAGTCAGGTTGGGAAGGTACAAGAGCCATCTGGAATGTCTTAAATATCACGGGGCAACACATTTGCAGTACTCAGATTCCATTCAAAAAGCTCTTGAGTGCTAAATGGATACAGCTGTGGAATCAGAATTTACCTGGTGACCTTTAGGCAACCTGCATTTTAGCACTAAGAAACTCTGCTTTATTCATTCATCCATTCATTCAACAAACATGAATGGCATGCTTGCTGTATGCTAGGAACTGTGCTGAGTATTGGGGGTGGGGGAGGGGAGCTGGGAGAGGGGGAGATGTAATTAGATCATTGCAATTCAAAATAAGAGCTACAATAGAGGTGTGAACATACTTCAAAGGATTTCAACATTTTATCGTTAAGTATGACATTTGTTGTCGGTCTTCTGGTTACCTTCTACTAGGTAAAGAAAGATACTTTTATTCCTAGTTTGCTAAGGATTTTTATTTTTCTTTAAATCATGCATGGATTTGCATTTAAGTATTTTTTGTTTGTGTATTCAGATGATTTTTCTACATTTATGGAGATTATTGTCTTTTACTTATTACTGTGGATATATAACCATTATATGTAATGTAATATTTTTAATATTAAACCAACCTTGCATTTGTGGCATAAAACATACTGATATCTTTGTAGATCTATTCAAATTTTCTTTTATCTTTTAATTTTTAAAATTCTGCATTCACTTGCTAAGTTGTATATTTGCAGGACTTATTTATTTCATCAAAGTTTTTAAATGTATTAGCATAGAATTATTCAAAGTATTAATTTATTATCTTTTCATTTGTATGGCATCTCTGGTTATGACCACTTTATTAATATTGTTTGTTATGCCTTCTCTCTTTCTTCTTAATTTTTTTGTTTATTTATTTATTTTGAGAGAGAGAGCTAGCGAGCACAAGCAGGGGAGGGGCAGAGAGGAGAGACAGAATCCCAAGCAGGCTCCATGCCATCAACGTGCAGAGCCAGACGTGAGGCTCAAATTCAGGAACACTGAGATTATGACCTGAGCCAAGATCAAGAGTCAGAGCTGAACTGACTGTGCCACCCAGGCGCCCCTTTTCTTGATGAACATAACAAAAAAAGCTTTCAATTTTATTTTAGTCTTTTAAATGACCTTACTTTGACTTTGCTTAATTCTAAATATTTTCTAATTTTGTGATATATGTTTTACTCATTAATTTTGAACCTCTTTTTCTTTAAAAAAATTTTTTTAAAAAATATTTATTCAGTTTTGAGACAGAGACAGAGTACAAGCAGGGGAGGAGCAGAGAAAGAGGGAGACAGAATCCAAAGCAGGCTCCAGGCTCTGAGCTGTCAGCACAGAGCCCAATGTGGGGCTTGAACTCATGAACTGTGAGATCATGACCTGAGCCGAAGTTGGACACTTAACCCACTGAGCCACCCAGGCGCCCTGCTGAATCTCTTTTTCTACTGTAAGCATTTAAGGCTATGTTTCCTTCCAAGAAAACCTCAAGCTTTGATATGTTGATTTGTCATATGTAATTCTTTTGAAGTATTATATAATAATCTGATTTCCATTATGATTTCTTTTTTGTCATGAACTTTTTAAAATGTATTTTAGAATTTCTAATGGATAGATTTTTATTTTGTTCTTTTTGGAAAGTTGTATTTATTACATTGTTCCTGCTGATGTGGTCTATAGAGAGTCTTTGAAATTTATCAGACTTTCTCGGTAGCCTAATCCACGGTTAATTTTTGTAAATAGCCCTTGTATGTTCAGCAAGTAGTTGGATACAGTGTTCTATAATATGTCCTTTAGATTAGGCTTGTTACTTATGTTCAAATCTATATCCTTGTTCTTTGTTTGATTGATCTATCAATTACAGAAATAAGTGTGTCAGAGTGTATGAACATACACATTTTTCTTAACAGACATTTCAATTGTGTATTCATATAGTTTGAAGCTATAACATATACCTAAGAGTTTAACATTGTTATATGCTCCTGGTGAACTGAAGCTTTTATTATTATGTACTGACCATTCTGATTTCTGAAATGCTTTTTACCTTAAAGTCAGTTTTGTATGATGGTATGGTTATACCGACTTTATTTCAGTTGGTGTTTGCTTGGAAAGAAATGTTTACAAATGGTTGACAGTGATTAATGCTAGACAATGAGACGAAAGATAATTGTTATTTTCTTTATGCTTTTCAGTGTTTTCCAAATGTTATTTAATAAGTATATATTACTTCTGTAAGTAAGAAAAGTTATATTTAAAATTAAAAAATTTATTTTAATGTTCATTTATTTTTGAGACAGAGAGAGAGAGAGAGTGCACATGTGCACACACGAGCGAGCAGGGGAAGGGCAGAGATAGATGGACACACAGAATCCAAAGCAGGCTCCAGGCTCCGAGCTGTCAGCACAGAGCCCCATGCAGGGCTCGAACTCACAGACCGTGAGATCATGACCTGAGCTGAAGTCAGATGCTTAACTGATTGAGCCACCCAGGCGCCCCTATATTTAAAATTTTTTAATTAAAAAAATGACAGTGTCAAAAAAGGTCCTCCTTTCTGAACAGGCTTAATGCTTTGGGGCCAGATTCTCAAACAGCTAAATATGCATACGACAGAGTTTCTATGTCCATACAGGCAGATTTTAGCCCTGAAATCTGTATGATGGATTATAGGTCAAGAAAGAAGGCCAAATAGAGCAATATTCTAAAATGCCTACTCTTATCAGGGGAGATGAAATGTGAAGTCTCACCTAACCCTTTCAGGAGAACTCGTTGCCCTCTTCTGGATTTTCACAGCTCTAAAGATGCAAATCTAGCACTCACCACTCATACCTTGTGGACTTTGGTTTGTTGGGGGCAGAACCTCTTTTTCTGCACGAGTCCATGCCGTAAGCCAGCAAGGTCTATCAGATGGGAAGCATAGTTTGCTGGAAGCAAGATCGAGCCACAGTGCATCTGGGCTCGTATCTGGGCAGGTATCTGGGATTGTAGGGCTGAACTCCTAAGCTGAACTCCTAACACTGGGACCCAGTGTTAATGCACAAGACATGCTGGCCAATGGTGCAAAGGCAAGCCAGTATTTACTAAATGGAAGCTTCTTGACAAACACTAATCTTTGTAACAACTGATGATGAATGAAGTTTGTCCCTGGCTGCAAATCGTATGGATTGTGTTACTCTACCTGTTCCAACCTCTTCTGGTGTGCCTTCCTAACCTAGAGAGACTGTGCAGCTAAAAATGACATTTCCCACATGCTCTTGCAGCTATAATTTTTGATGCAGTTTCAGTTTTATCACTTGCACTCTCATGAGACTTGGATTAGTCATAGGGTTAAATATAGGGAGAGAGATTAGACATGAAACATCTACATTGTTAGCAAGGAAGATGCCAGAGGTTAAGTGGTTCTAGGGGCTGGAAGCTATACCTGGAAACAAGCCTGAAGCCCAGTCATCTAGCCTTTCCAATGATTTGAAAAGCTACTCATACTTAGTAATAAATTCCTTTTTGTTTTAATAAGTTAGAGCAGATTTTGTTGTTTGTAGCTGTACTCTGACAAATACACCCATTGTATAGCAGAGAAAACTGAGATAGAGCCAGGAAGTGACCTGCTCAAGGTCACACAGCTAATGAGTGGTAGAGATGGATTGTGAGGTTAGGTCCTTTGATGCCAAGTCAAGTAGTCCTTTAGTAGCAGGATAAGCAGTCCTGTCCTTCAGTAGCAGGACTCAAGGAGTGGGCATAGAAGCCTCCAGGAACATTGAGATGGTACTGAGAAACCACACATGCAGATCCAAGGTCTGGGTTCCACAGTGACACTTTGACAACATTACTAGGTAGAAGCTGCTGCCAGTCTTCATGGACCTGGGCCGGAAGTAGGTGGCTTTGCACCAACCTCACCCCCATTATTTGGTCCTTCCTATGGTCTCTTAGGCCTTTCTACTAAGTATATTACTTGCCCTCCTGTATTTCTGTGTTAGCATTAGGATCCCACACAGTGTGGTTGCTCATTCACCCGTGTCCACATTATACTGTGCGCTCCTTTACTGGTCTTAGAATATTTTGTTGTTTCAAAACTTTTTGAGGATGAAGGAGGAAGTAATGTACCTACATGTTGATAGGCAGATAAGCAAATATTGAATTATGATTATCAGATTACTCTTCTGTCTCCTACTAAACTGTCTAATGTAGATATCCAGTCCATATTTGGCCACTGTTGTCTCATTTATGGCTCTTCTTCTATTTTATAATTATTTTATCGGGGGTGGTTATGTTTGTTTTCTTTTTTCCATCCTAGGAAATAAGTTTCATAAAATCAGTTTTCATGTCTGTTTTGATCAAGGTTGTATCAGAAGCCCCGAGCCCAATCCTGGCACAAAGTATTTGAAAATGTTTCCTGAGTGCATGAATGAGTAAATAAATGAACAGAAATCAGGGACCATATTTTGTTTTTTCATCTTTGTAATTTGGCATCCAGTTCAGAACCCACACACTTAGAGGGTGCAGATTTATTTTAATGGAACAAGTGGCTAAAGTACATATACACAACTTACATTCACAAAGGCAAATTTATTTATTTATTTATTCATTCATTCATTCATTCATTCATTTATTAAATTTTAGTTTGTTAACATTTAGTGCAATGTTGGTTTCAGTAGTAGAATTCAGTGACTCATCATTTACATACAACACCCAGTGCTCATCACAAGTGTCTTCCTTAGTACCCATCACCCATTTAGCCTATCCCTCCTCCTTCCCTCCATCAACCCTCAGTTTATTCTCTATAGTTAAGAGTGTCTTGTGTTTTGTTTCCCTTTCTTCTCTTTCCCCGCTTCCCATGTGTTCTCTGTTTTGTTTCTTAAACTCCACGTATGAATGAAATTGTATGGTATTTGTTTTTCTTTGGTTGACTTATTTTGCTTAGCATAATACATTCTAGCTCCATCCATGTTGTTGCAAATGGCAAAATTTTGTCCTTTTTCAAGCCTGAGTAATATTGCCTTGTATATGTGGTATATACACCACATGTTCTTTGTCCATTCATCAGGTAATAGACATTTGGGCTCTCTCCATAGTTTGGCTATTGTCGGTAATGTTGCTATAAACATTGGGGTGCGTGTACCCCTTCAAATCTGTATTTTTGACAAATACAAAATTTTATTTTTTTCTTTTCAATGTTTTCAAAACTGGAAACTATGGGTTGTTCAACATTTACCTGCTATTTATTCCACATATATCTGTAGAGTTAGCTGATAAATTAACAAAAATAAATAAGAAACAAGCCTTTCATGGTTTCAATTTTAGCAGGGGATCCAGCATATTCTATATGCTTAATACATTTTCTAAATGAACAAATAAATGAATAAGGGAATGTTAAATTTCTGGGCCTTGACATTTATCACTTTTAGGAAATAGGGCAACTGTAGCTAGACTGCACTGATTGAATGCACCAGGCATCCTTGTACACAGGCAGTATTTCTTAGATGGTGTTCTCTCTGACTGTTTCTTCTTTGGCTGATTATGGAGAACAATAACAAACAATAACTTTGTCTCTGAGTATTGCTGGTGGGCCTGAGCACAGTCTTTGGACACCACTCACAGAGCTGAGGCACTCACAGGACAGAGAAGAGGAGAATGAGAAAGTGAGATGAAAAGAAAAAAAGGAAATGAGAGAGGTCAGATGATGAGAACAAGGGAAAGAATGGAAGAGAAGATTGCAAGAAATGATAATGACAATGGACAATGCTAGTGACAACTGCCAGTTATTGAAAGCCTTGCATAGAGATTCTATGTTTTGTTCAACATATACATTATCTCTAATCTTCATAGCCAAGCCAACAATGTCAGTAACATTTATCATTTTTATGGTGCAGATGAGGAGACAGGCTCAGAGATGTTATTAAGTAACTGGCCCAGTCACACACTACTGAAAAGTAAAGCCAGGATTTGCTTTCAAGAGTGTCTGGCTCAAAGCCATCGTATGTTCACCTCGTGGGGAATGGCAGAGATCTACCATCAAGAACTGCATGCTTCCATGGGGCATTTGGATTACAGACTTCTATAGATGGTCAACTTCTTACTCCAGGTGGGATATGTAGATATCAACACTTAAAAGTAGATATTGGGGCACGTGGGTGGCTCAGTCAGTTAAGTGTCCGACCCTTGGTTTTGGTTCAGGTCATAATCTCATGGTTTGTGAGATTGAGCCCTGTCTTGGGCTCTGCACTGACAGTGTGAAGCCTGCTTGGGGTTCTTTCTCTCCCTCTCTCTCTGCCCCTCCCTTGCACTCTCTCTCTTTCTCTCTCTCAAAATAAATAAACAAAAACTTAAGAAGATAAGGTAGATATCTATCTATATATATATCTTTGTGCTTGCACACATGCATGTGCACTCGTGGGGGCATACACACATATGTGCACACACACACCACACACGCAGGACCAGAAAAAAAGAAAAGAAATATTTGTTAATTTTTTGTGTATACTTTGACCAAAGGCTTCTGGAATAAATACTTAACAGAAAAGAGGCTTAATGAATGACAAATAGGGTAATATTCTCAAATGCCATAATTCCAGAAGTAAAGTAAAACCCCTGAGTCCAGCCTCACCCCCCACATGTAGTCAGTAGAGAAAACAAAGCCACATAGACCAAAAAAGCAACAGGAAAATAACAAACAAAATTGAGGGCCATATAAATATTTTCTGAATGTCCATTCCCCAAAGGGTTGAGGTCAGGCATATGGTTCTATTCACCAAACCCTAAACAAAGGACTTAGGCTATTTTATGCCCTGATCATTATTGTTGGTTAAATTAAAGCCCGATCAAAAAAGTGTAATGGAATATTAATTTCAGTTACTGTAGCTAATTGAAAACATAGCAGGAGTTGTGACTATGGAAAATGGAGTGAGAACACTCAGATGCACGTCCAAGCCTAGCCTAACTCTTTTCAAGTTGGGCAGTAGCATATTTTTGAGAAATGGCCATTATCCCTAGAGTCTACCCTTAAGTGCATTAGGAGAAATATTTGGCTTGGGAAAAAAGAAGGCAACTAACTCTCAGCTATCAGCAGACTTCAAAAATTCAAGTTCATTTTAAAAACTATCAGTTATTAATTTGTTCATATGAAAGACAAAATATATATAATCCCTGCCAAATGAAGGACTACATGGTTTTCATCTCGCTGTCCCCAATTTGAAGCTTACATCTTGGCATCTAGGGGACGTTCATCAATAATTGTTGGATGAATGTGTGTATGATTGTTGATGACCTTTGTTTATTCTAATAAATGAGAGGGCTCTCTTTCTTAGACAACTGACCCTCTTCCTAAGTGAAAGTGCAGGTCAGCAAAATTTGGGAGACAGAAGACAGCTCTACTTTAGCTTGATATACAAATCTGAGAGATGAAGAATGTAAGCAGGACTTTTTGTCTGTTTTGTTCATTGCTATATTTCCGGTCCCTAGAATAGTATCTGGCACATACGAGGTACTCAATAAGTATTTGTCAAATTAATGAATAAATGCTTAGCGTGGAGTTAGAAGGAGAGAATGAGTTAAGCAAAGGAGGCAAAGTGGAGAACCCAGATCTTCACAGTGTATTTTATGTCTCTGCTGAGTTACCAATTTTCAAACACTAGGCATACTCTTATTCAATATAAATATAAGAGTTCCCTCCTCAAATCAGTATAATCTGCCTTGTGGGATTAATCAGTCTTCTCTTTATGAACACGAGGGACTAGGGTAATGTTTTAAAGCCATCTGTTCCAGCAACTTAGTGAAAGTTGCTCTACAATCACTTAAGATGCATAGGGGACATCTTAGGGCGATGCCAGTCATTTTCATGTTACAGGAGAATGGTGTGTCCTTAAGGAGAATTTGCATTAGGTTTCTGGGCTTTGTACTCTCAACCTCCATTACCTACTTACACTCGTTGATTTTTCCTAGAAGAGGCTTCTTCTACTCATTTTTCTTAAAGCAAAGATACTTTACTGATTATCAAAGGCCAATGACACAGAGGAGGTACATGAGAGGCCATGTTTAAGTAGCACTGAGAGAAATGTTCTTATGAAGAATGCTCCTAGGATATATCCTTAATCTACACTTGACAACATAATGGAGAGAAACACTAGCAAAAAACAAGCTGGGTGCACTTTAGCAGGAGTAATTTGTATGGGGTAGAAAAAAGCGTCATCAATATTCAATGGTTACCCTATATGGCATCTGACTTTTCTTTATAAAGCGACTGTGTGTGGTATTCTGTGTATGTGGGTGGCATTATTTTGGCTTTTTCAGGCAAGTATATATATGTTGTTTGTTGTCTTCTCCTTTTGTTATATGCTTAACCATCAATTTAAAGGGGGAAAAGACTGTTGAAACAACATTTATTTTCATTTAGACAAGTACCACATTTTCTGAATCCATTTTGAATTTGGTTCAAGTGATGGAAAGTTGGTAAAATTTTGCATAGAACCACAAATTTGAAAAATTGTTGCAAAGTTTAGTGTTCCCCTATTGTCTCATGATCATACACGACAGCCAAAGTCATATATACTTTTGAACACATCTCTTTTGAATTGAATTCCCAGAACTGTGGTACAAAGATGTAGGCAACAATTTTCACATAGTAAGGAAATGTTCAGTGGGCTTTTGCATTTTGTTCTACCTCAAAACTATTTGAATGTGACTCTTTTGCATCACTGGGTGAAGCTCTTGGGTGTTAGTAGACACAATGGGGCTCTCTTTAACAACCAAGAGGAGGGGAGAAGTCATAAGAGGGCAAGCAATAACGCCAAGGGGAACATGGCTTATGAATGCAAAACTTACAGTAGAACTTTAGATAGGAAAAAAGTTGACAATGCAAGTTAAATCTGGCCCCAGGCAGCAATAACTTACTGTTGTGGCATTTATTTGGCTGATAACCCAGGGTCTTGCTGAACTTGCTAGTACAACAGAGGTAATCTTTATGGAAGAATGAACTACAATAGCAGTTTGCAGTAACATTATTTGATCTTTCTCTTATGGAAAATGACCTTGTAAGCTCCCCCAGAGCTCCAAGTTTCAACTTTCTGCTGTGGCTTAGCAGCCGAAATAGGTATCTTTCTGTATATCCCCAGAGATTTTTCCAGTAGGTACGCAGTATGTCCTGCTGGCAGTAGAGTGAGTGATAAAGGTTTAATGTGAGAGTCGATCTCATGGTGTAACTGAACTGAAAGTAGATGGATTGGGATATTTACATTCTGAGAGGTAAAATGACTTGCTCAAGCTCACACAGCCAGGTGACCTGCTTCAGATGCCATGTCAGTAGCTATTATTTGGGAGCTAATTAAACAGGCTCAGATCAAGATGTCTCAAGATAGAAGAGAATTATGAAAAAGATTAGAATGCTTTTCTGAGAAGCATGGGTGTCATGAAGGCAAGAATCGTATTGAATTATTTGTAAAGACTAGCTTTTCTTTCTTTTTCTTCTCTAAGTAGGAATGATATTAATGGAAATTAAATAATTTTGTAGCTGAAAGTCTGAAATTTACTCTCCATACCCCATGTCTTCTATTCACATAGTTTCAAATGCTTTCTCATGAGCTCTGGACCCATATTTCCAATTGCCTCATGGAAATATTTCAGTCTGCACTGTAGACACCACAATCCAGCACCCTCTAAGTTGAATTAATTGTCTCTCCTCCAAACTCAGTTCTTAGTCTTATATTTTTGATTCTGCTTAATAACTTCACTATACACCTGGTCCTCCATGTCAAAAATTTAGAAACAATCTATAACTCTTTCACCATTGCTACTTGTAAAATTGTCATCAAATTCTCTTGATTTTGCTTCTTAATC
Source organism: Lynx canadensis (assembly GCF_007474595.2). Taxonomy (NCBI): domain Eukaryota; kingdom Metazoa; phylum Chordata; class Mammalia; order Carnivora; family Felidae; genus Lynx; species Lynx canadensis. The sequence continues at coordinate 74,416,549 of NC_044311.2, read as the reverse complement.
AATTTCCAATCCTGTCTTTTCCTTTGCCTGCCTACTGTCCCTACTGTGATTTAGCTACTCATCATTTCTTAATCCTGGCTGATTAATATCAGTCATGAAAGTTGCTTGGGAAACTATAAACAATGTGATATGATAGTTTCTGGAACCCATCTCTCTGATGAGGTGACGTTTTGGCCAGATGACAAGAAGCCACCACAGGATGACCTGTGGGGTAGAGAAGTTCCAGGAGGAGAGGCAATAATCCATAAAGACCCCAAGGAGAGAGCAAGCTTGGTGAGTTTGAGAAGCAGAAACAAACCCAGAGTGGCCAAATCATGGTAAGCCAGGGAAGGATACAGGTGTATGAGGTCAGATACTATACAGAGAGAGTCTTAGTCCGTGGAAAGGAATTTGGATCATTATAAGTGTCACGACAATTCATTGGCCATGGAGAGAGAAGAGACATCATGGCTCTGGGACATTAGTGACAACATCTATCAAAATGAGGAAGTTTAGAGGAAGGGCTAGTTTGATGGGCAAAGAGGATTTTACTTTGAGGACTTAATCAAGGGCTCTGTAAGAAATGTGAGTTTACAGACTGAGGAATTTGTTGCCTGAAGATCAGAGTAGATACTGTCATTCTGATGACATTACCAAAGAAGACAGTGAAGACCGATTGTAAAGGAGAGGGAGCTAAAGAAGAATGCCAAGGATTAAACTTTGGAGACGTGGCATTGGTGCTAGAGAAAGAAGCCTCAAAGGAAATTTGTAAGGATAAGGGAGAGCTGGCCATGTTCTCAGACATAGGGATGGGGACACTGCAGAAGAAATAAAAAATACTCTTATGAGTCACGGTGGACGAGCAACATAGAGGCTTTAAGAAAGATGAACTATCAAGTTGGGGCTGTCTGGCCAAGGTAGGGAGCATATACAGATGGAAAGAACTCAAGCCAGCTACATGTACTGGGCCCAGCTAGGCCAGACAGACAGGCCAAGGCCCAGGTCTGTTTTGGTCAAAGACCAAAGGAGCAAGGAGCTCATGCTGAACTGACCTTCCCCAGTGAAGCAGGCCATAAGGTCATGTCCTGTGAGTGAGGTTAAGTTGAAGGAAGTCAAGGGGTGGGCCTTTGAGGATGAATGTTGAAAACAGCCACTGTGGTTCCCTATAATGATTAGTCAACAAGGGATGTGTAAAACCATTTCTGAGGATCAGTGAGAGCTCAGCTGAGGTTAGAAAGCATTGCTTTATGGCGGCCTAGTTTCCATGGTTTCCTTTCTCATGCAGCCTGGGAGAGGGAGTGAAGAAAACCAATTATTGTCTACAATACGTCTAGGGTAAGAAGTTGTAGTTTGATGTTAGAGGCTACTATATATTTTTTTCCAAGGGGCAAAATACTATTTTGAATTTTGTAGGAAAAAAGTGGAAAGATTATAGATCGAGTTGAAATTTTTTATTTTTCTATATTAAAGAAATTGTATATGATTCAGTCCAATTTCAAAAATCTGTAAAAATTGGAACCAAAGTTTCACATTAAGAAGCCTACAGTGATTTATATTTAACACTGATTTTAAAAGAAATTTGAAAACGTTGGACCACTTGTTATAGTGATTTGGGCTCTTATCTAGAAAGCATGTGCTTTGGAGACCAAGAATGTACAAATAAATAGTAATGGTATAAGGCAAATTTCAAATTTTTTGAGTGACACATTAACAATGTGAAGTTTTCCACTGACTGATATTTTAGTGTCACACCCCCCAACAAACCTATAATTAAAGTTATTTTGGCATTTTCATCTCAAATCCCTGCTTTTGGGGGGTGGGCGGGTTATAATTTCACTTTTAAAATGAGCTTCCAGATACAATTTGACATAAAACACAAAGTCTTATCCTAGCAACAATTTCCCCTCCACCTTTCCATCACGAAATATAGGAATGTGTGTCCTGTCAGTTTTAAAAGTTATAAAGGTTTTTAAAGAAGGAAATTGAACCTTCGTTCGTTTGTTCAGATTTGTTGACCAGAGTATACAGGTGGGGACTAAAGCCTGGCTACGGTACAATCCATGCAAACAACAGGCATCTATAGCATACACCAGTTCTGGCAGCAGGTGCTTGTCTTCTTTTAATAAGAACATTAATTGATTTGTATTTTTCTGTGAGAGAAATAATACCTGCCCAGTGATTATTCCCAGGAAGAGAGTTGGGGCCTATGGCTACATATTTTAAATAACATGAATAAGTTAAAGTGAAAGCATCAAAATAAAAACAAAACTCAAGGCAATCGAAGGAGGATCATCTCTCTTTTTGTACATTGTTCTGTTCTCTAAATCTTTTAAGCACAGAAATTTTAAATGGAATTCTAATGGTTTCCTTCCCTACTGATTTATTATATATATATTTATATGTATTTATTTTATATATACACATATATGTATATAGATGTGTATATGTACACATATATGCCATATATATGTATTTATAGATGTAGTGTGTGTGTATATATACTTATAAATATCTTGAAGAATCATCTTCTGGGCCTTCTCCCCCCTTGAAAATGAATTCTGACCTAGGATGGGGGAAGCTTTAGAGACTTGTGAAGCAGGGAGTTAAATTCTTCACTGGAATTCAGAAAGTAAAAGGAAAGTGCTTGGGAAGAAATCTTATGCTGAGGTGGGGGGTCATAGAGAGGGCATTCAATTCTCTTAGGAAGGTCATGGGGGCAGTGGGAGGGGTCACGGGCCTAGGATCACTTGAAGAATGCCATCCTTTAAGTAGATTTTAGGCATATTACTGGTTGAGAAGCATCAATATGGTCTTTCTTGCACAAACAATTCTAGGAAATGCCTTCCAAGACATTTTATGGCCCAGGGTAGGAGTGAGGAGAGGGGTGAAAACTCAAACAACCATCATTTATTCCCATCAGAATAAGTACTGAGTCATATATAAAAATCCTTTCTAAAACTCTTGGTCGTTTTATGTGGGTGAGGACTTCACTTTTCCTCAAGAGAGACATTTTCCTTGTCAGCCTCTTTCCTGCTCTCCTTCCCCAAATGTGCACAACTTAATTTCCTCAGAAATAATAGAGTCTGAGCTGCGAATGCTTCCAGAGGTTCTACAGCTCCCTCCTCAGATGTTAAAATCCTCTGGTGTTAAAAAAAATTCTCTAGTGTCACCCTAACATATGTAAATATGAAAGAAAGGAGCAACATCAGGGACTAGTACGGAGCTACATGTAGTGCTACTTAATGCACTTCTTGATAAACCTTTATGGCAAATTAGAGGTTTTCCATTTCCCCAGTCGGCTGGCTATAAGATGTTGGGAGGGTTTCTTTTTTTTCTTTAACATGCAGCTCTTAAGAATTTGTAGCTATGTATTTTTAATACTGTCAATAAACAGCTTCCTCAAGACTCAGAGGGGCAATAATGGGAGCTGTTAACAAAGTGTGAAAAGCAACGGGCTAGCAAAGGTTAATCACATGGCTGCCCACTAATGACCTCTACAGCCCTCAGTTTAAACCCAACAGCACTTGTAAAGACCAATCACGTGAATAATTTCCTGTCTGAGGTAGCCTTTATGGTTAAGAATAAAAGCAGAGCTGATTGTGAATAGAAAGCCCCCGGCAGGGGAGGTGGTTATTATTTTTAAGCTGATCTAAACACCTGGGTTTCCCACTGGACCCTATTAAACTTCCTCCATTATGTCTAAATATTTCAATCATTTCTACAGCAGTTGTGAATTTGTGCATTACTAAGGTAGGCGAGCACTAGGAGAGAGGGCATGCTGACCAATGGTGAAGAGCCCCTTCCTCAAGGTGATGACCATCAGGTAGGAAGAATCCCAGGCTTTGGGAAAGGATTTGGAAGGGTCATCCCTCCCTCTGTAGCTCCCCAGCCCCACCCGGCCTCAAGGAAGACCACACGTAAAGCCATTCAGACCAAGACAATTTTACTATTTTAAAGGCCTGTAGATGAGGAGATTCCTTGGCTTGCCCTGGTAACACATTTCAATGTTTAACAGCCCTCACCATCAGCCAACAGTTTTCCCATATAAAGAACTTAAGTGATTTCTGCTGTGGGTTAGACCCATTTTCCTGCCCTGTCTTTGGATGGCTGCATTTTGTGGATCTTTCCACATTTTATTATAGATTTGGTTAAACATTACTCTTCTCCCAATGAAATTGCTGTCTTTGAAGATTTTACTTTCTACCTCCAGTCTTATAGATCTGACCATATTTAAGCTGGGAGCTTGACTAAGGCTCTTCTCTAGTAACAATGCATTTTGTAGGTTCATGGCAAGGACAGGATTTAAAAGCGATAATAGGGCTTTAAGATTCCAATTTGGTACCTAGAATTCGGGTGATCAGTCCACACTCTTACCACTCCTTGTTTGCAACAGCTCATATCCCATTATATTATTTGTACAAATATCTCTTTTCTCAATTGTATTATAAGACCCTATAAAGGGCAACATGTAGTAGAGGAGTAAGAATGAGATATGTGGTCAAATCTAAGTTCAAATTTCACCTCTGGTACTTCTTGTGAGAGCTTGGTTAAGTTACTAACCACAATACAATTCAATTTTTTGAAAGCAATACCTACTTCTTAGAGTTGCTATAAGGAAAAAATTATGTATAGTCCCTGAAATTCAGTGGACACCCCATATGTTAGTCCTTGTCCCTTTCTTCTTTATTAGCAACCTTGAATCCAGTATGGTACTTTGTACTTGATATAGATCCACTTGAGGCACTTAAATTTAGTGTATTGGAGATTATTTGATTCCAAGTAGTGGACACGCAACTTGAACTAATTTAGACAAGAGGGGGTTTTACTGTTTCACCTAGCCAATCAGCAAGAAATGCTGCAAGGGCAGCTAGGTCTCAGAGATGCCTAGAAACAGAGACTCTCTGGAGTGGTCACCAGGACAGTCATCTCTGCTCCTCTTCCCAATCCACAGCCTTATTTCCTCAGACCAGCTGCTATTTGGAACATGGTCATCCAACGTCTCCCCACTTTGCAACTACAGAAAAAGCCAAACCTTTCTGATATCCAGCTAGAAAATCATGGGCACAGGATTCAGATTGGCTTAGATGGATCAAGTGCTCATTCCCAAACCCATCAACTGAGACTGGGAATTGGGAGAAAGAATTCTAATTGTCACGTTCTATCAAAATCATATGGTTGGAAGAGTGGTAGGGTTAGCTCCCCCAAAGAAGAGAGCACGTTTCCTAGAATAGAAGACAGTGGTGGGAAGTAGAACAATACATATTTACTTCACTAGAAATGCCAGGGGACCTCTCTTCATCTATGCCTTTCCTGCCACAGAGGTATTATTCATATTTTCATAGCCAGATGACCTTGGCAAAAGATTTAAAAGAGGGTATTTTTAATGCTTTCTCTTGACTGGGCATTGATAATGACAATGATGGTGATGATGATGATAAGAGCAAGAAGATTCTTGACATTTGTACAATGCTATAAAAATCTGCCAGTTTCCAGATCATTCTAGAGCTACCCTAGCTGGTCTAGAGCCTTTGTGGTATAACTGGAGCAATCATAGTTTCCCAGTAAAAAAATTGGGACACAAATGATGGTGCTTTCCCCCCTTCTTTGTGCTTCTCTGAGCTTTTCAAACTTATTGCAATGAACAAGCATAATTTCTATAATTAAACAAGTGCTATTAGAAATAAATGGGACTTGTGGTCTTATGCATGAATTCTCCAACCTCATTTCCACCTTCAGGCCTTTCCACATGCTTCTTTCCATGGGCCTAGATTTTCCTCTCTCATGGATGTTTTTGCTTCACTTTCCATGGGTTTCAGCTGAAATATCATCTCCACAGAGAAGCTGTAACCAGAGGCAGGTTTTGTGGGGGCTGGAGCTTATATACTTTGGGGGTTCTCTTTAAGAAAAAGAATACATAAGCCAGTCAGAGAAAGACAAATATCAATCTTATGATTTTACTCATATGTGGAATTTAAGAAACAAAACAGATGAAAGGGGAAGGGAAGGAAAAATAAAATAAGATAAAAACAGAGAGGGAGGCAAACCCTAAGAGACTCTTAAATATAGAGAACAAATAGGGTTGTTAGAGGGGAGGCAGGTGGAGGGGGTGGGCTAACTGGGTGATGGGATTAAGGAGGGCACTTGTGACGAGCACTGGGTGTTATATGTAGGTGATGAATCATTAAATTCTACTCTTGAAACCAATACTACACTATATGTTAACTAACTTGAATTTAAATTTAAAAAAAAGAAAAAAAATGAATACAAAGTTATAAACACAAATTTATACTCAAAAGTGAGTATTTATTTAGAATAAGAAAAGATATCACAAATAATGAATTTAGAAATGTATCTAGTACCATAAATACTGCTTTAATAGCTTTTCCCTGCATTCTATGGCTACATATCTTTTTTATTTTTAACTGAGATATAATTGACATGGTTACATATCTTTTGATTGTCTTTTCATGTGACAATGATATTGTAATATTTTTCACAGTGAGACTAGAGAGATAATTTAGTTTTCCTCTAGCATAATAACCAAAATTTGTTTTTCATTTTATTGTTTTAAGTTTATTTATTTTGAGAGAGAGCGAGAGAGCATGTGAACGAGTGCAAGTGGGGGAGGGGCAGAGAGTGAGGCAGAGAGAGAATCACAAGCAGGCCTGACTCAGGGCTCCGTCCTATGAACTGTGAGATGAACTATGAACTATGAACCTGAGCCAAAATCAAGGGTAGGATGCTTAACCGACTGAGCCACTTGGGGGCCTCCAAATTTAGATTTTTAATATTGACAGTTCAGAAAAGTTTATTTCAGCTTCACAACCTTTTTTAAAAATTATTATTAGTACTGCCATGCAAATGTTTAGTACTATATTTTCACACAGGGCAAAAGCTTTATCTTGTTCCCTGCATTTCAGATCTGGTTTCTCCCCACCTACCTATCTACTTTTAGTGCTGGGCAACAGAGGACACAGTCATATTAGGGGACCTTTTAGACCCGCATTCTGTGTCTTCCTGCTTGTAGAAGCTGGTAAAAAGGCTGGGAGGAGTGTTCTTGGAAACCTTGCATACATTGGGACCCTCCCAGTAACTTAATTATGCTTTGTAACATATCCCTCCACCCTCCCACCCACCCTGGCAAAAGAAACTTACTTCCATCTCAATTTTCCCCTAAACAGATCTCCCAAATGCCCCTGGCTCTCCAACTGCACACCACATAAGGGGAAATACGACCTGAAACCAGAGTAGAGAGAGACCATGGTCTTAACTGACTGCAGTGAAAATATCTTAGATTTGCAAACTTCACAAAAATATGTAGTCATATGAACACTCCGCAGGGCTCCCCCCATCTCCAGGACCCTTGGAAAAGGTTTAAACTTCCATTAGTTTCAAGGTAAATCCACCTTCACACACAATTCAAAAGGTAGATTCCTTTGCTTCATAATTTACTTTTCCCTTTTAGCTCCTGGCATGTTTTAAAATTAACTATTAAATCAGCATGCCTGCATGTTAATATCTGTCTCTCACTCTAGAATTACATGCTCTATAAGAGGGTACTACATGTGCATTCACACTGCTGGACACCAAGACCTGTGGTAGTGCTAGCACGTGCTCAGCACTCAGGAAGCCTCAGTTAAAACAACAAGAAGAATGAGTAGACTCAAGGGACAACAGGATCGAATACTGATGTTGGTTTCCATCTTTATACTTCCTCCCCAGCTGCCCAGGGCCCAGGCTCTAATCAAGTCACCTCACCCTGGCCCACCTTTTCCAGGCTGCACCTGGTTCCAATCCCTCAACCATTGGAGGCCCATGATTAAAATCTATCTGTCTTTCCCAATTTCTTTTTCCCTAAGGTCAAACTGTCTTCAGCGGGACCAGAAAGCTTATATGATAAATTATGGTGTTAACAATAGTAATTTTTTATGATTTATAAGGCACATTCCCAAGGATGATGCTAATATGCTAATGAGAAAAGGCAAGTGAAACATAGGCATTTTTCAAGGGTTTTCTGAAGATGCCATGTCTAGCCCACCCCTACCCCCACGACAAATACACACAAATAGACATAAACTTGACAACGGCAAGAATTTTGAGTTAGTTTTGAAGGAGGGAAAAGATTTTGGGGAAAAAAATTATTGAGAGGGCCGGGTCTTGTAGATCTATCTGGAAGCCACACTTTGTGGGAAGCCATCAACTTCATCATGTCTTGGTCCCTGTTTTAATGTCCTGATTCTGCCACAGTTTATGTTTGTTCTCTTTGATTTGGAGTTCAGGACTTTGTGACAGTATTTGAGGGATGCACAATCTGGAGAAAGATGGAGATAGCTTAATTTTCAACATTTACTTCCAATACTGTCTCGCTTCATTTTTATTGGCCTTACAGGGCTAGTAAAATGAATGAGTTATGAATGTTTGCTTGAACTGCATAACAGAAGCACCAGATCTACGTAAGTCCACACTACAGTGAGTGGGAGGTCTAGACCCTGAGCATGCTGCTCCTTCCCTGCCTCATGTTACCTTCGTATTTATGTCTCCATCATGTATCTGAGGGCTGACTTGCAGAAGAACATTCTACATGCATGCATCCAATTTCATGATCATTTGTTAGTGCATGAAGTAGTCTCTGGCTTAGGCATGAGGGATTCTGAGATGAATAGGACAGAATCCTGCCATCAAATTTCTTATAATCTAGTGGAAGACAGGTGTAAATAAATAAATTACAAAATGATGCCCAATATGTGCAATAGAATATTGAAACAGAGATGGTCTGGGAGACAGACTAATGAATTTAGGCAGGGATGGGGTAGTGAGGAAAGCCTCTAATGAGGAAGCAACATGTGAATTTTACATCTGGTGGGGTTGCCAAGAGCACTGGATGGGTCTCGTTCTCCCACATCTTGGCAATAAGACGACCCATATGGCAGTAGCTCTTCACTAACGATAAGAACCAGCATGCAAGGAGAGACCTCTGTTTCAGACACTGTCAGATTTTGACATTTATAATCTCATTAAATCCTCAGAACTCTTTGAGGATTAGTAATCTTCATTTTGCAGATGAAGAACGTGACGTTTAGAGGGTGAAACTTGCTCAGGGTCATACGGCTGCTATGACGCAGGAGCAGGACTCTAATTCAGGTGGATCTCACCCTGGGGCCCACGCTCTTGACCAAATAGCATATGAGGGAAGAGAGGCCTTGGATACTGCACTTGGCACTTTAGACTTCTTACAGTGCCTTCCCCTTTTTCCACTCTTTGGAACCTCTTAAGCAACCTGGGGATGACCCAACCACTGGAAGGATGTTATCATTCTATGCGAAGACAAGGAAAATGTCACACACTTAGTAAGAGATAGAGCTGGGCCAGTACCCAGACTGTTTGACTTCTAGTTTAGTGCTCTATTCACTACAGAATGAATGGAGTCTGCCACATGCCAGAAGTTATTGCTGCTTTTCCCACACACCGCCCCTCCCTTCCCCCGTCCCATCCTCCCACCACCAAGTTTCCTGTACTTGATTTAAAAAATCCAAAGAAAATTTCTCTACACAGCAAGGTAGGAATGGGGAGGAGGAAGGATCTTTTCTTTCCTGTGCCTGGGGGGTGTGAAGAACCTATCTTATATTATTTCTCATAAGTTATCCTAATGAAAGGAAGAATATGGCCTATGATGTCATCATCTAACATGTCACTGCAGAAAAATAGGCGGTGTTAAATTTTAAAGAAGCAATCAGAGGTGTGTCCCATGTGGGCGACCCATCATGTTTACATCTGGGTGGAACTGATAATGGTATAAATATTACAGAATCCCAATAAACCTCAGGTTATTATCAATGCATTTGGATGATTTATGGTTAAAACATGTGCTATAAGTTATTGTAGGTTGAAAGATTCACAATACCCCTTAGCTAATAAGGGAGGCCTTGCTGCTACCTGCCGGGCAGTATCTCTAAGGATTTTGTCTGGCAAAACTACCTTTGTGAAGCTAGCCTCCTTCCAGGGTCCATGGTCTTTCCGTTGTCACTCCAGTGAGGAATTCCAGATCAAACCTTTACCAGGAACAAACAAAAATTTCTTTTATGTAATTTGGCTTTCAATAGCTAAATCTTATTATTTTGAAAAAGATTACTGTTACTCTTTCCCTGAGGATTTGACAGATTTTTGCTTAAGGAGTTTTGCCCCGAGGAACATGCAGGGGAGGCTCAAACTTCATTTGCCTTTCTCGCTCATCTGAGGTTGGGTTAGAAGCATTGTAGATAGGAAAAACATATGGGAAAACTCTGAAGGAAATGCGCCTTCTCAGAAGGCCAAATTAAAGCACAAATAAATGCAATAATATATTGCAAGTGCTCAAGGGGATATGAAAAAGCAGGCATTGTACTAATACACGAGAAAAGCTTTAGAAATTGTGAACTGTTACATATATGTTAGTATTTTAATAGCTCCCTCCCATCCTCACTTCTGATGTCACCCCCTGAAGAAAGATATTTGTCTCCCTGACCACTCTTCCACCTGCCTGAGAGGCTGGAGATTACTCATCTGATAGCTCCCCACCTAGCACAGCTGTGCCTGACACGAAACAGGTACTGGATAAACATTTGTGGCATGAATGATCAGCTGAGTTAAGCCAACTTTTGGATCTTAATTCTTATGTGAAACCCTATTATTGAGAGATTGGAGAATACTTTATGATAAAGGCCTTTTTAAAAAAGTAAGCTTGGGCAGGGGGTGCCTGGGTAGCTCAGTCAGTTAAGCGCCTGACTTCGGCTCAGGTCATGATCTCACGGTCCGTGAGTTCAAGCCCTGCGTCGGGCTCTGTGCTGACAGCTCAGAGTCTGGAGCCTGCCTCAGATTCTGTGTCTCCCTCTTGCTCTGCCCCTCCCCTGCTCACGCTCTGTCTCTGTCTCAAAAATAAATAAACATTAAAAAAAATTTTTTTTAATGTAAGCTTGGGCAGACCAAATGCTATCTGTACCACATGGAGTGCCACACTGCACATTCGTTTGTTAAGTAATTGCTCAGAGACATTTCGCCATGATGTTTGGTCAACTTTGTTTCATCCAGCAAGTACTAGATTCTGACCAGAGAAGCATGCTGAGGACCACCAAAGTAATGTCATATTTGAAGAAATGCTGTTTTGAAAGTTAAATAAAAATATGAGATGTCATAAGGCATAATGGACATCAGATGAGTGCTATATACTCTATGGTATAGATTTGTAAAGGAGAAAGATTCATGTGTGATGGTCTGCAAAATCTTCCTGAAGCAAAGCAGAAGCTTGAAGGCCACGTTCAATCTGGCTTGGTGGGGGGTGCCGTGGTACAATGATTTTTAATCTTTATTCCTCCTAGCACTGGACAGGACACGCTTCCGTTAACAGCAGTGTCTCACTATGCAATGGGGATTTGAGTTCAGGGAAAGGAATTTTGTGTAGCCTAAATAACTGGCCTTCACCTGGTTTTCCACTGAGATTCTGAACCCTCACCTCACACGGCACACCTTGAAAAATACTGGGGCTTTAAAGGTAAGTGAGTGGCCAAAACTTCCAGGCACTCCATAACTGATAATTCACTTTTATTCTTTTAGACTCTTTGGGATTACTTAGCCTAACTGAAGAGCTTCCATGGAAACTGAATTATTGGGAATTCACTTCTTTGGGGATTTTATTCGTGGCAGTGGGAGAGAGATAGAAATCTCTTTGTCTACTACTTGGTGCAAAATGTATTACTGGTCTTGTCTGGTTTTACCCACAGAATCACAGAGTTTCTGTGATTTTACCCACAGAATCTGGTTTTACCCACAGAATCACAGAGTTTCTGAAAAAAGACTCTGCTTTCTTTTCAACTCTCTCATTTTGTACATGAAAACACTGAGACCAGAGAAATCAAGTTATTTCCTTAAGGCCACACTGAGTTATGTCTGGGACTCTGGACTCCTGCCTCCCAGATTGAAGTCCCTTCCTTATTTGCATCAGGGAGGGACTCGCCCCAAATCTGGCCTCATTCTGCTATGGGAGACAAAGCTTCATCCATCCCCCTAGGGGATGCTGGCTGAAGAGAGCTGTGAGCAGTCTCTGAACTTCACTGCTTTCACAGGTTACCACAACAAGTGCAGGCAATTTCCACTTCCATGGTTGACAAAATTGTCCATTTTTTTTTCATATTTTACCTAAAGCTTGCAGACTTTTAAAAGGGGCATATTTTCCCTGGGACTGATGGGTATATCTAATGTCCTTGGCTCGAGTTCCTTTTGGACTCTGATTTTTTTTTTTTAAAGTGAAGTGAAGAAGAGGACTTTTTTTTTCTTTTTATTTAAGTAGAGTTGGCATACAATGTTATATTAGTTTCGGTTGTACAACCTAGTGATTTGACAAGTTTATGCATTGTGCTATATTCACCACCAGTATAGCTACCATCTGTCCTGTTACAATATCACTGACTGTATTCCTTATGCTGTGCCTTTTATTCTGGTGACTTACTCATTCCATAACTGGAGGCCAGTATCTCCCTCTTCCCTTTACCCATCTTGCCCAAGCCCTCCACCTCCCTCTCCTCTGGCAACTGTCAGTTTGTTCTCCTGTATTTATAATTCTGGTTCTGTTTTTTGTTTGTTCATTTTTTTTAAAGATTACATTTATGAGTGGAATCATATGGTATTTGTATTTTGTGGTCTATCTTATTTCACTTAGCATAATACCCTTTAGGTCCTTCCGTGTTGTCACAAATGGCATGATGTCATCCTTTTTATGGTTGCATAATATTCCACTGTATGTATATATGTGTGTGTGTGTGTATATATATATATATATATATATATATATATATCACGTTTTCCTTATTCATTCAAACAATGAACGCTTAGATCATATGGTATTTCTATTTTTAATTTTTTGAGGAATCTCCATATTGTTTTCCATAATGGCTTCCATAATTTATATTCCCACCAACAGTGCATGAGGATTCCTTTTTCTCCACATCTTTGCCAATGCTTATTTATTTATTTTTTTTGTCTTCTGACTTTAGTCATTCTGATAGGTGTGAGGTGGATTTCCCTAATGATGAGTGATGCTGAGCATTTTTTCATGTGTCTGTCAGCCATCTGGATGTCTTCTTTGGAACAATGTCTATTCAGGTCCTCTGACCATTTTTTTAATTGGATTGTTTGTTTTGGGGGGATTGATTTGTAGGAGTTTTTTATATATTTTGGATATTAACCTCTTATTGGATATATCATTTGCAAATATTTTCTCCCATTCAGTAGATTGTCTTTCTGTTTTGTTGATTATTTCCTTGGCTGTGCAGTTTTTTTACTTTGATGTAATCCCAATGGTTTATTTTTGCTTTTTTTCCCCTTGTCTTGGAGACAAATCCAGAAAAATATTGCTATGCCTTATGTCAGAGAAATTACTGCCTGTGTTCTCTTCTAGGATTTTTATGGTTTCATGTCTCACATTTAGGTCATTAATTGATTTTGAGTTTATTTTCATGTAGGGTATTAGAAAGTGGTCCAGTTTCATTCTTTTACATGTAGCTGTCCGGTTTTTCCCAGCACCATTTATTGAAAAGACTGTCTTTCCCCCATTGTATATTCTTTCCAACTTTGTCATAGATTAATTGACTATATATCTGTGGGTTTATTTGTGGGTTCTCTATCCTGTTCCATCAATCTATGTGTCTATTTTTATGCCAGTATCGTACTGTTTTGATTACTACAGCTTTGTAGTATATCTTAACATCTGGAATTGTCATCTTCAATTTCTTTCAACAGTGTTTTATTGTTTTCAGGATACAGGTCTTTGGCCTCTTTGGTTAAATTTATTCCTAGGTATTTTGTTCTTTTTAGTGCAATTGTAAATGTCGTTTTTAAATTTCTCTTTCTGCAACTTCACTGTTGCAGAAACATTTCAGCTCTGTTTTTGACCCAAAGTTGTATGGTTTCTAAAAAGGATAACTGCCACCGTGGTTCAAACCACCCAATTGCTCAAATTAGTCTTTGAAAATATAAATGTGGTGACACGTTTTATGTTCATCCTCCTGCTCTTGAACTCTTGCCTCCCTTTCTGTGATTCATTTATATTTTCAGACTCTAAAGAATGATTTAGTTAATTTTCATGTCTTACTAATTTGCAAATTTCACTTTCTTTTTATACTAAATTGTCTTTGTATTAATGGCAGAGATTCATGTTGAGAAAAATGCTTCCATTTCAAATATATTTTATTTGTATTTTGTCAGATAACTGATATATTTGGAGACTTTTTTTTGAAGTCTAGAAAGTTTCAGAAACTTGTTCCCTCCCATTTGTCCAGATTTCTGCTTAGGTTGATGGGTAGAATAAATTTTCAATAAAAGAGAGAAGTGTTTCTAAGAGCCTCAAAGAGAGAGCCTTACAAACGCTTTCCCACTTTTCAATATGAATTATTTCCTTTTGACTTTTTTAAAGCAAGCAGAGACCAAGCCAAGCTTATTTGGAAGTCAGTCTGAAAATAAGCGAATCTGGATCTCTCTAACAACAAAAAAAAGGCCTTTTCTGGGGCACTCAAGCACATCATTCACAGTTGACTGTGGGTGATTCTACAGTGTGGATACAAACATATATGATAGGTCATATGCTCAAAGACCAAGTAATAATTGTGTAGTGAAATATTTTATCCCTACGATGGAAATAGAAATACCTCTAAAGTAAGAATTCTTAGGAACAGAAATTGTAGTTTGCACAGTGACCCAGTTTGAGACATGGGCTTTTATTCTTTTTCTGGTATGTGTGTGTGTTTTGTTTCAATAAATCATAAAGAGTTTTTCTGTAATACTGGAAAAAGGTCTGTGTACATTCATGGATTTGCTTGAATGTGTAGGAAAAACCCTCATGTAGAGTCTTCTCACTTCTTTGGTAAAGGCCTGGTCGAAGCCACTTTTGTATAGTCTTCTTGATAAGGAAGGAAAACACAACTTCAAGCCAATGTTAGGGAGGAGTTGTCTATGCTCTTTAGCAGCACACGCTTACAACTCACTTTAGAATAAAGTGTAGTGCAAACACCTAATTTTTACAGAACTGCTTGTATTCCGAGTTACTAATTAAAAATCCTCACGCTCTCCCTTCTTTTCCTGTTCAAATCTGCAAGGTTATTTAATTGAAGTCCTATTTTGTGGGTGCAGATGCATGATGTGTTTGAATCATCAAACAGATTTAGTGTGTTTTGATTGTTGTGTGTGCCTCATTGCTATTCCCAGAATGTCGAGCTGAGCTTATGCTCCTCGGGAAGACTTAGACGCCTGAAACAGTAAAAGAGTCCTTTCTTCTCCCGCCCCTTCGCCCCCCATTTTCGTTGAAACTTTGCCAATATCAGATCGAGCTCTGTCTGTTGCTGCATTAGAATGAAGTTATTCCCTCCCACTTATCGCCCCCCTCCCACCCCCTACCTTTCCCTTTGCTCTCCAGCTCCACGATTTTCTCACAAAGTGGCGGGGAGTTGTGGGGGGGGGGGCGGGAAGGGTGGAGGGCTCCCTTGCCGTTATGGAGGAACTTTTTAAAATTTAGTTTTATTTTTATTTTTTTTCTGCCTTTTCCTCCTCTCCATTTTCTCCCTGCTTCTTAGAGGTGGTTTTTGGATTGGGGGCTGTGAAAGGGAAAAGAGAAGGAGCCTGTTTTCCTCTCGAGGTGAAAACAGCCTTGGAACCGGCAGGTGCACGGCCCCGAGCAGCTGCTTGCGACTTGCAAGCTGAAGCGTTGCGCTCCCCCCTCCAAGCCAAGAGCACTTCATATAATCCTCTCGTGCAATTCACACTGTAATTGCAGAAACCCCGACTGCTAGGGCTCATCTTATTATTATTATTGCGATTATTATTGTTATTGTTGTTGTTGTTTTTCACTGATAACAAGATCTTCTGCAAACAGGAACCCGTCATGTTAATTAGCTTTTTGTGTGAGATGAGCTGCTTCTCCAGAAGCAAGATTTTTTTTGTCTTGCTCTTAGCCCTGTTCCCCTGCCCCCCCTTCAGCCTTTACCCCCTTGAAGGCCACTCAGGGAGTAGCGCATGTGGAACTTTTATGCGGTTCTATAGGCCCTTTTATTACCCCGCGGGCCTCATCCTCTTTTTAAGAAAGACGCCGGTGGTTAGGTGCCGGCAATGAAAATTATTTTCTTGAACACCAGCTTGTTTTCTCAAGGTTCTGCTTATTCCTTTGGTAATTATGGAACTAAAGGATTCTTTTTTTTTTTTTTTTTTTTTGGTTGACCCACAAGTGCTGTAGTCTATGGAACAATCATTTCATGGTTCTGAGGAAGAGAGGGCCCGGGATAAAAGTATGAGGAGATTCCATTTTTTAAAATGTCCTTAAAAATGCTTAGAGAATTAGTGAAAACGTTCTTATTGCTGATTTAAAGAAAACCTGGTATTTTGAGGAGCAGAAAATATCTAAAGTATTACTGATACCTAAGTCTAATTTTGACCTACAACTTTGGCAAATTTTTTATTGTTTACCAAAATTCATCAATTCATGACCACTGTTACTATTTTTTTAAATCAAAGCCACACATTACCTGTACTACTATTTAAGTTAATATTTCCTTTTGATGGACTTAACTTTTAAATGTAACTGGGTGGCAAGGGAAACTCTTTACTATGAAAACATCCCTACTATAAGTGGTAAACAAATCTGATAGGCTCTACAGAGACCATAAGTACTAAAGTAAACAAATGAAGACAGTTGTTAACGTAATTTCTTTTGTGTTGGAGGTGTCATAAGGTATAGGAAAGGTGTTCAAGATTAGCACTTAGACTTTGTTGTCACTATAGGCAGAAGGAGTAAAGAGAACTGAAAACAGAATCACTTCCTCACTGACTTTGTGGACCACTGGTATCTGATGCCATGCTAGCATACCCCCAGTTTGCCGATCATATTGCGGTGGCATGACCTCTGGTGGCATGTCCACATGTCCTGCATGTCCTACACTTTGGGAAACACCAGCCCATCCTGTGGCTGGTGGCTCAGATCGCCCAAAATCCATCATGGTTATTTTGTTCTAGAATGGCTGTTTAGGGGCGCCTGGGTGGCTCAGTTGGTTAAGCGTCTTGATTTCAGCTCAGGTCATGATCTCATGGTTCAGTTCGGGAGTCCGAGACCCCTTAAGGCTCTGTGCTGACAGCGCAGAACCTGCTTGGAATTCTCTCTCTCCCGCTCTCTCTATCCCTCCCCCGCTCTCACTCACATTTGCTCTCTCTCTCAAAAGTAAATAAACATTTAGTTAGAATGGCTGTTTTTTGTTTTTATTTAGCTCTTGGTGTATATGAAATCTATATTTCTAGTAAAAGAGAGATTTTTAAAAATCTGTCTTTCAGGAGAATTAGAGTCCAGTAGTGGAATTAGTCAAACATTGAGCATAAGGAACAAAAGTTCTAATAGAATGTCAAGGGGAAAACTTGAGCAAAATCAAGTTCCAGGATCCATAATGGAAGCCAGAAATGGGCATGAAAATGGGGTAAAAAATCTGGAGAAAGTGGAATGCACATAATACCAAAAAGGAAGGGAGATGGGGTATTCCAGGAAAAAGTGTTTGTGATCTGAGCTGACATTTTGAAGTTTCCCTTTACTGGCATGTGATGTGCAGGAGGGGTGACTGGGTAAAACACTGGGTCACATCAGGGTAGAGGACCACTTTAGGAAGTGGAAAAGCACTTCCTAAAAGATTAGTATGAGTCATAAGACCCAGTGAAGAAAACTGCCCATCTCACCTCCACATTCACGCACACACTTCAGAGGTACCAGGGTTGGAAAACCTCACAGTTTTTCTTAACTGTAAATGAATCTTTTTAAAGCTTTATGTCTCAGACTCTTCTGCACAACCAATCACAACTTCATTACGTAAATCTTGCCGGTTATTCCTTATAGTTATATGTTCTTTATCTCCCCACAGTGCCACCCTGACCCTCCGTGTTCCTCAGCATTTAGGGTGAAAGGGACAAGCTTGAAGGCACTTAAATAAGCTAGCACATTTTTCTTCAACAGAAACTTAGTAGCTCGGTTTGGACAACTCGGCAACATCCATGCCTTTATCCTCTAGGACAGTAGGGCAAGAAGGTGAGTGTCGATGTGCTCTATTAGGTCCCTAGTGGCTAGTTAATGGCAGTTTCCAATGTTGGTGCAGTATATTAAAAATGACTTTTATAAACAATATGCTTTATGTGAGGTGCTGAAGATGATTGATTATATGAATTAGTGTGATAGACATAACAGAAATCCATTTAACAAGTATTTACTGAGAATTTAATATGTGAAAGGCTCTGTGCTCAGGGCTAGGGGTGTCCGTGATAAAACAGCCCCTGTCGTCAGGAATTTATTATTTGGAGTAGGGCAAGCAAGCACATAACCTATAATATGCATGGATATTTGAAAAAAACCTCTGATACAGGTGAGGACTGCACTGTCATGGGACATATGAGCTGGCCTCTAACCAAGTCTGCAGCCAGAAGATGATCCCATGTTAACTGAGAACTTAAGGCCAAATAGGAATTAGCTATGGGGAGTCTGAAGGGAGAGGTTCAGGGAAAGTGAGAAAAAGAATATTCCAGAAAAAAGAGAACCCCAAAGGCCTGGAGGTAAAGGCAAATATAGGGAGTTTTGAGAATTTCAGGAATACATCACAACTGGAGGTTGGGTGGTAGGTGGCAGGCAGGGATGAAAATTGAGACTGAAGACTGGAGAGGAGAGAAAGGACTGGAAGGCCACGTGAAGGAGTTTCGACTTGATGGACTTGAATGAAGTAGGGAGCTCATGAAAGAGTGAAGAGCACAAACTGAAACCTGGGAAGAAAGAGACTACCCTGGGAGGGAAGGGACACGTAAGCAATGGCATGGCACCGAGGTGAGGGTGAACCTGGCCACACTGAGCCTGAGGGTGCTGGTGTGTGGGTTATGTTGTTGGCTTAGAGAGGAGCTCACCTCACCAGGATCACTAGAGACTGATTCTGAATGTGCAGGTGGTCACCGTGCCAGCAGCGAGGACCATCCAAGAGGCTGAGAAGCGCGACAGTGGCTTAGGGGTAGGACCCTGCAGAGGGGACGGCAGGAAGTAGGGAAGCCTTTTTATTTCTGATCAAAGATGGTAACTTTGGAAAATAGTTTGGACAAAGCATTCTGGATTCCTTTCCTATTGTAACATCTCTGGTATATTTCATTCATCTGTCGTACCTTGAAAATGGGCCCTTAATGCTAAGGGGAATAAATTCCCACCATCTGGCAATGGTATTAATAAGAGATAACATTATTGGAATACTTCCCTTGGGCCAACACTATGCTGAGCACTTGGCATATATTATCTCATTTAATCCACCCCAACTTGATGAGGTACTTACTATATCTTCATCTCACAGATGAAAACACTGAGGTTTAGAGAGGGTGAATAACTTCCATAACTAAATGGTAGAGGTAGGATTTCCACCCAGGATTGATTCCAGAGCCTGACCTGGAAACCGAAATGCCATAGTTAAGGATGTAGATGTGTTGGACACTGAGTCTAGTGAATATCTGTGTACACGGGTTAGCACTGAGGAATGTATAGAATTGTTTAATCATATTGTACACCTGAAACTAATATAACACTCTATGTTAAATATGATTCAATAAAAAAAATTAGACATTTTTAAATGAAAAAAAAACTTGTTATATGGATTTTTGGTTATTTTCCCTCCTGCATCTTACTCTTGGAATTTTGCTTCAAGAAAAATCTTTGATTAATAAAGGGTTCTGATTACTTGTTTCCAGTTAAACATGGTTTTATTGAACAAGCAAAAACAAAAGGGAATATAAGCAGGGCATTTTTTCCAGGTTTTGCTATTTATAGTTTTGGACGCTTAAATTTGCCAAAACAGTAAGTAGGTTTTTTATTTTTATATTTCACATATGGAGGTCATGCACTCTCAAAATCCTCATACTGGAAAAGATGCACAGAGTTAATCTACATTAATCTCTTAGTAGCCATTCTTCTCCACTGACAAAACAAAATGTGTTATAAGAATTATTATAGCATCATAGTAATGGAAAGTGGAAAGGATTTCAAGATCAGCACCTAATCTACCCCCTCATTTTACACATGAGGAAGCCGAGGACCAAAGCACCTAAGGGAATTAGATGCCCAAAACCACAAAGTGAATCAATCAGGTATCAAACTTGGTCCCTTAGCCCAAGGAAAGGCTCACTGATTGCTAGACCCTCTCACCCAGGACAACAGTTTTCCCGGGGTGGGGGGAGTTAACATGGTACATCTTCCTAGAGTTTCACTTTTATTCTAAGATTTTAAAAGCAAGCAAGTGAGTTAAATAGTAATTTAAATCATTTTTATATTAAAGTGAACATGGCCATATTGTGGAGTAAATCATAGGGATTTAAGAAACAGGAGACTTCAAAGAAATGTTCCTTCTTGCAAAGGAAGGCAGGGTAACAAGGAGAGGGGCTGCCTCAGCCTTTACTCCAGATGTCTTATGGTTCAAATGTACTCTCTTCGCCTTTAGAGATTTTTCAGAGGGAAAGTTTTTTTTGAGACACTCTGGGATCTCTTAGGTGCGTGATGGACAATAGTGGATTACCAATGAATAACACTGCTCATAATTATGCTGTTAAATGACACGGTGAGATGTCAGAAACATGCTTTGCAGTTTCCATTAATATATGATTTAAAATTGTCTAAATACAGGTTAACAGATCCTTTGATGCAATAGATTTTAATTTTTTATCTGAGAAATTCAAATTTTAAGCTAATTTCAATAGATAATGTACTTGATTAGTTAGAAATGTGTTACATGAATGAATGCATTTTGCTCTAAAGGTTATCTTTGAAATGATGTGAATAATCTGCTTTATGCCCACAAGTACTATGAATGCTAACACTTCATTCTTAACTCATCTAGTTGTCATTAGGTACAGCAGCTGATACAATCTTCCATTAGGCAGTCAGAACTGTGGGTGGTCTTGGAAACTATACCATATGAACTGTAATACACAATAGAGTGAGTTAGGGATTTTTTTTTTCAGCTTTAACACTGAATCTTGCAGTTCCTATTGGTTGAAATCGAGCAAAAGGCTACAAGAGGCCTCATTTTAGCATCAATCTATGCTGATGGGCAAGAGCTGAGTTCCTCATATACTCCTCATTGATTAAAGAATTAAAATTTACTGGCCATTTTTTTTCCTATTTAAATTGTTTATTTACCTAGCTAAAGGAACTAAAATGGCAGTGCCAGCAAACAAGAGACAGTTGGCTGTTTACATTTTTAAGCCAGATGCTAATAAAATAAGATACTGAAAAAAAAATACAATCCATTTTAACTGTACTTGTGATTGAACCAGCACGAAGTAAGTTTCAGTGGGACATTTTGGAAGTGTACCACACAATTCACATCAATACCAAACTGTCTGTGCTCAGTGTGGAGTTATTATAAAGGGAGTTAATTCATAATGTTTGGAAACTTAATACCACTTTAAAAAGCCTAAAACTTAACAGCATTACATATTCTTGAGAAATTTCTTTATAAAAAATACTTTAAAGTGCCTTGAAAATAACATGCGCTCAATATATAGCTATTGATTTGAGTTCCATGAGAAATATAGGGCACTGGAAGCCCAGAGTGGAAGGAAAATGCAAAGTAAATTAATAGTTTTGTGTTCACTAGGTGGGGATGGAAGCAAGTGGTATGGTCTTAGCAACTCAAGAAAGAGAAGTCTGCTCACAGATCTCCACAAAGGTAGTCATTTGTTAGTCTCAAGAGAAATATTCTTTTTAAAAAACTGATCTTTGTATGTATGCATTTAAAGAAAAAAAATCTTTCAAAACACAATTGGAATGACAAGCAAACTGTCTTTCATTTGTGGTAAATGAGCTACAAATGCATGCACTTACAAAACATTTTTTAAAAATATTCAAATGACAAATCTGTAACCACAGAGAAGTTGAGACAGAAAAATGCTATTTTTTTTTTCCTCCCTGGTATAAATGGTCCCCCAGTCGTTTCCACTATAGTCTAGAGTCCTTAATAAAGAAACCATAAGCTCTTCTCTGGGTTGAAGCATTTTAGCTCCCCGCTTTAATTTCTGTTTTTAGTCCAATAGGCAGACAATTAAAAAAAAATGTTCTAGCTCTCATTCTATTTTGTTTCTTAAAATCTCTAAAATCTTAAAGGGCTGTAATTATCATACTGTTCTTTTTGTACCCTCTATCCCTACCTGCTAAATTACTTTTGTTTTTTAAAGGCCTAGCCCTAATAATTCAAAGTTCAACTGCTCTCCCTCTTTTTTCTTTCTTTTTCTTCCTCCCCCACCCCTCTTTCTCTCCCTCTTCTTCCTTTCTTCCTTCTTCCTCCTCGACTCCCTCTTGGCCCCCTCCCCCTCTGCCCTGTCCCCTTTGGAAGCCCCAGGGATGACACTGTTCATTGATGCACCCCCCTCATTAGCATCGCTGCAGCTTGGCTCAGTGGCTTCAGAGGCAATCCGTCATGAGAAAACTGAAGAATGTGCCCCATTTGCATGATTCTGTGCCAGAATGCAACTTTTTCTCAGCTGTTCTTTGTGTAATTTCCCCTTGAGCGTTCAACTTTCCCATGAAGTCCTAGAAATCATATTACGGATTTCCAACCTAATTGAAATGCTCCTCAGATGAATTTTACATACTTGCGTCCTTCCCCCACAACAACTTCATAGTTCTTCATAAACAGAGCAAATTAGCACATAAAAAACAGGTTTCGCCTTTTATTGTTTTGAAATATAGGGCACATTAAATGAATAATTTTGCTTTGAAAGTACAGGGGTACACATTATATGTGCAAATGTATATTTATTACACATGTCCAAATGAAGCCACAACACGAGTAAATACTTAGGCAATCTCTGCTTCCTCGTCACTTAGTGCCACTGCAAACCACATTTTGTAACCCACTACAGAGAAACCCAGAGCAGAAATGTAGCAAAATGCTGAACGAAGTGCTCACTGTTTAATAAAGAGAACTTTCCATGGAAGTCAGGGAGATTTGCTTTGCAGCTCTTGGATGAGAACATTTTAACAAATAAAGGAATGAATTCGTAGCTGCTAACTGCTAATTAAATAAGTATTCTCACTATTTTTTTTCGTAGGTAAAAAATGATGATGACAACACTGGGATATGCAATTTGTTACCAAGATTTGCATTTCCTAGAAATTAAGATAAATATAATGCGCTATAATATACGTGACGCCCCACATTCCAGAAGAGAAAAGGCTCCAAGAAAACATGTTCATCCCATTGCATTTGAATTTACAACAACCCAAACCAATGTATACACACACACACACACACACACACACACACACACACACACACACACACAAACACACCTTTAGCTGTTTTTAACGACACGTTACTCTTCTCCGTACCATTATATACAAATCCCAGAGAGGTTTTTCATTCCCTCTTGCCATTTAGGGGCAGTTTGGAGTAAGAATAAACTGTTTATTTTTATTATTTCCACTCTAAATCTGCATAATTATTATTTTTTATTATCCTTTGTTGATTGGAATGGATCCATTTGGGTGAAAATAGTGAAGATGTTCTAAAAGTGCTTAAGCTATAGCTACTTAAAAATGTAAATTATGTCATAATCTCTTAGAAGGAAAAAATGACGTTCGACTGAGAAGGCAGAAATCATCAAACTTAACACTTATGAGTTCCAAAGAGAATTAAAGTGACTTAAAGATAATTCTCTGCACTAACAGAAGAAAATAAAGCGCTTCAACTCCAAACATTTGGTGTTGGAGGAACGCTCACACGGTGATTAGAATTAGGTTGCAGAAGATTTCATTAATTATAGGTGACTGATTTTCCCTGCGCAGACAGCTCAGGTCTCCCGGCCCCTCCACGCCCCCACCCCTCCGCCCCAGCTCATCTCTAACTGTTGTCTAACCTTTCCTTTCCCTTAATCCATCTCTTCTGGAGCTGATGGGAACCGCTTTCATTCCACCTCTTGTGGAGGTAATGAAACAATCTTCTTATTCACTTGCTTCCTCTGAGCCGGTGACACGCAACAACAACAAAAAAAAGCGAGCGCCCTGATTAATGGCTGCTAATTAGCAATGTTAATGACCAGGTGTCCGAGAGCACGGCCAGTTCCTCTCAGCATGGAACGATCGCTCAATGAGGGCCCTGCAAATCCATTCCCAGTGACCCTTCCCCTCAGCTGCCAGTAATGAAGCCTGCTTGCTCGTTACTCCCGGGAGAGACGCGGGAGGCGATCCGGGCCTGGGACCCAAATCCTTGCCTGGGGTCTAGTGGATCTTCCATGAATTAAGGTTCGCATTCATGGCCCCCCCCAAAAGCTCAAAGGTAAACAGCAGTGAGGAGCCCGGAGATGAACTGAAACCCTCTTTCCTGAGGAGGAGAGCCTCTTCTAACTGGAGCCAGTTGCTAATTTGAACTATCGACATGTGTATCTGTAATGTTGACTCTTTATTAGCTGCACATATCATCTGCCCCGATTCTGTTATTATCCCCAGATAATTCACATGGGTGAAGCAAACCTCATACTAACTCTCAAATACAACTTTCTATCTGGGAGGCTTAACTTCTTTTAGCCATTCAGCTCAGATGAATAGCAGCAGAAACTCAGAGCACCTAGATCTGTGTTTAAGAAAAAAGAGTGATCTTTAAAAAAAAAATATATATATATATTTTCCTCGTTAGGAGGTGGGTTAAGTGTGCAAGTGTGCTTAGCTCTCATATAGGAGTAAGGGAACTATATTAAACTTAAGAAAACACACAAGCCCACACAAAACAAAAGCAAGCTTTTCCAAGAACTTTATAGAGAACCAGCTCTATAAAGACCAGGAAAATTATTTTACTATTTAGAGTTGATTCCTTTTGTTAGGTGCTGACCAGAAAATTGGAAAGTGAAAAGACTGAAGTCTTTGCAGATAATTAACCATTAACTATATTTGCCAATTTGTGACAAACTGGTTCTAGGAGTTTATACATTTATTTTCTCTCTATTGGTGAATGGCCTTGTGCTTACTCCAAGGAGGGGAGGAGGGTGATTCAATTTGGAAGAAACAGACTAAAATGAAAGAAGGTATGTCTTGTCATTGCTTTTGTTTTAGCAGTCTCTTTCTTTTTAATGTATATATTTCAAATGAGGTTAACACGATGGCTGATTTGGAAATCTATGTGCCCTCCCCCTTTAAAAAAATGTTGCTTGTCAAAGGGTCTTATGTTTGATACCATTGTGATACATTTCTTTTGATGACATTTGTGAAGAATGTATAATTTATTTCAGTAGAGTAAGTGCTATTGTAAAAATCACCAACTATTCATAGGTGATGAAATACCACCCATGCACTGTACCTAATAGCAGGGTTTAAAAAATTATGGTCACTAGGTTGCTCCTGGTTAATAGGCCCAAGTGCAATTTGACAAGAAAAACTTCAAAGCTTTATTCCAAATGTGGTCAAGGCCAAACAATCTTACCTCATAAGCTACAAAAGGAGGCCACCTAGTTGGGAGGCTGGCTTCTCTGTCACTGGAGCCTGCCCTCCCTTGCAGTAATATCTTGTGTAGTTTTGTTGGGAGGAAGGGTAAAATTTTTCTCCCAATGATTAGAGAATTTAGTAAACATTTTCACTGCAGACATTTTTGAAAACATTCAAAAGCACATGCATTCATACGCATTCACACGTGCACAGCACCCTCGGTTCTAACCAGAGCTATCCACTGCAGGCATGTTGCTATATATTCTAGCCTTCTGGCCATCTTTTTCTGTGTATGGTTACTCTTTTAACTTTTATCAAAATTGCATTGTACTGTGTATAATGTTTTATAAGGTGCTTTTTTATTAGCAATCTAACATAAATCTATTGTGAAATATTCTATTACGATGTCATAATATGAGAACCCCTGTTAAGGGCCAATCTAGAGCGATATTATTATCACAGTTCCAGTGTTAAAGGGAAGGGCACAGGCACCATCCTGGCCAGTTCCTGCTACGTAATGGATGTTGAGAGTTTGTTGAGGATCCCTCCAGTAGCTCAGATCCTACTTCTGTCTGTTTTCCCCATGGCCCATAGAACAATGCTAAGAAGCCAAAGAGAAGGAAAGAGTGTCCCAGTGGTGCAATGTACCCAATTTACTAATTACTAGCAAAGAAAGGGCCAGACTATGTGAGCAAAGCTTCATGACAGCAGAGCACTTGTCTAACTTCTCACCTGTGTAGCTCCAGTACCTAGAACAGTACCTGGCACATAGGAGACACTGAACGTATACTTTTGAATAAATGAATGAACAAACAGTTAAAAAATAAATTTGACTAGGGGCACCTGGGTGGCTCAGTGGGTTGTGTCCGACTTCAGCTCAGGTCATGCATGACCTCATGGTTCATGGGTTTGAGCCCCGTATCAGGCTCTGTGCAGACAGCTCTTAGCCTGGAGCCTGCTTCAGATTCTGTGTCTCCCTCTCTCTCTGCCCCTCATGCTCTCTCTCCTTTAAAAATAAATAAACATTAAAACAATTAAAAAAATAAATTTGACTATATTCTTGTTCATTCACTTATTAGATTCTGGGATATTTTCTTGAGTGGCAGGGAGAGTAATGGATTTTTAGCTAGTGCCCTGGGAATACTGGGCATATCTCCTGAGGGGACTCATTACTCTTACATGTTACATGTAGCACTGCTAAAAATAAACGTGAATGGAGACATGGTTCTATATTTCTAGCCAGAATTTATGAAAACCCTGAGATCTATTGTTTGTTTCCATGTGTCTAGTCCCATCCGCAACTGCAACTAGTTGAAAACAATCTAGAAAAAAAAAATGATACTTTTGAGTTCCAAGACCCTTAGTGTGGACTTGAAATTAACAAGCGTTCTAAATTAAATCTGGAAATTTAAGGATTTAAATATTTTATGTATCACTTTTCTTTTTTAGGTTTTTGAAGCAAAGTTCATCTGTAGACTGAATGTATGCTGGCCTAGAAAATGGATAAATAAATTGTCAATGGTGGGGGAAACACTTGTACTTAGACTAAAGTTAAAAAGTGTGGGGTTAAAAAAAAGTGTAGTGCTTATTAGGGTTTTCTTTTTATAACTAAAAAAAATACAAGTTACCCTAAGAAAATGACCCCAAAATAATAGAAAGTAGCCACCTTGCCTCCAAAGATATTTTGCAGCAATTAGTGGAAGAAACAGCGGCCGTATCTTCTGCAAGATGCCCCTCTCTATTGTGTGTGGTAGGGACGGCTATTCCTTGACCCTTCTCACTAACCTACCTCTGGCGCTTTGTTCAGGCGGCAGGGGCAGAGAGGGACCCCTTTGGTAAATTTAGCCTGTTGGAATAGCAAATGAAGAATGCTGTAATGCATTCACCCTTTCCTCTATCCATCCATCAATCGTTCTATTAATCAATCAATTGAAAAGCCTGTTTAAGCATCTCTCTCCAGCCCATTATCCACAGTGAGTCAAAGAAACGTGGCTCCTACACTTTGCAGCTTGTAGTTTTAGAGAAAACAACAATGGAAGTAGCACAGAAGATAAATAGACAACAGGTAAAACACTGAGCAAGTATGTGAAATGAAAAGAATGAATAATACTAACATTGTCAATCAATTAACAGGTATTTATGCCGTGCTAATTA
Source organism: Lynx canadensis (assembly GCF_007474595.2). Lineage (NCBI taxonomy): Eukaryota > Metazoa > Chordata > Mammalia > Carnivora > Felidae > Lynx > Lynx canadensis. The sequence continues at coordinate 74,388,936 of NC_044311.2, read as the reverse complement.
CATGTTCAGCACCAAGCTTGGGTGCTCTGCAAGTGAAGTGGATAAAGATCAGGAAGAATTTTTGTAAATTACAGTTTTTAAGCAATGAGAAACTAAAAAGGTTTACTTTGTGTTCTGCATAAGACTTTATGGAGGCAAGTGTATAGAGGGGAACAGGGTGTGCATTCTCATTCTGGTACTTGTTGAATAAGGTAGAATGGCTATGATGGAAGGGGGTGGAAGTGATGCTTTAAAAAATTGTATTTTATAACTTTAAAATCACGGCATCGCAGAGTTGGACGGGCCTGAAAATCATTTTTTCATTTCTTTCCACTCTATGTTTAATCCTGTCTAACGCAGTGAGGCCTGCTCAAAGGTGAGCTTGTGTAGTAGAGAAATAAAATGCTGATCAAGCTGGCATGGGAAAAGCTGGTGAAGGGATGTAGATGGAAATACGGGAAGTGAGGTCTTTCTTGGGTGTAACCACGACCTGGAAGAGGATTCAGAAGCCATTCACTAGGGTCTTCTTTCCTATTTGTAATGCCACAAGCAGTTCTAGAGAAGAAGGGGTTTTCATGTAGTCAAAACCCACGGTGGGGAAGATCTCTTTGGTGCCGGTGACAACAGGCCTTTCAGCAAGGAAGAAACTGTGCTAATCTAGGCAAATGGTACCCAAGCCTATATTATGGATGTCTTCTTGTTCCTCAACTCATGTATCAGGAAAAAAATAAAACCCTTATTACAGGAACTTTATTTGAGGTCTAGGAGTGCAAATCCCAAATCTTCATCAAAGTTGGCTGAAAGTGGTATTGTGGCTATTATTAGATGATTAATTCATTTTTGAAATCTGCATAAAAGGTTAAGTAAATACTTTTGCATAGCCTGGGCTAACTGTGGATGCTAAATAGAATGATCATAATATCATTTTGAAATATCTAAGGAGTGAAGAAGACAAATCTTTGTTGACTATAATCCTGTGGTAGTTATTGTGCTGAGCACTCTATGTATTATCTAATTAATCCTCATAATCCTCAAAATAGAGTAGTATTATCCCCACATTACAGCTACCAAGGCTTAAAAAAATCAAGTAACTGGACCCAAATCCCACAGTCACTGAGTGATGAGGAAGGAGTCTTATGACACCATGCCACTGCTTTTGCCATAGCACCATGCTGTTTCACATAATTTGGGCATTTTTGTTTGTTTGTTTGTTTTTTTCCCTTTGGATATATATTAGCCCAGACTTGCATGAAATTAATATTTCTCATCAATGCATCCCTCCCCATCACAGTCTATCTGGCATACAATTTATAATGGTTGAATGGATGTGTGGTCTTTCCTGTTTTTGGATTATAATAATGATATGTTATTCTTATGAAGCTGTGGATGTTCAGAAAGTCTTTATGCTCATGGCTTGGTAAGGAGCCAACTTGACTAAAATCTTTAAAGCATCAAATAAAAGGTCTGATAGCAGGAGGTTTTCTCAGCAGAGACAATAACGTCAGAAAAGGGCTAAGGTTGCTGACAAAGTTTCTTGGACCCCATCCTGCTCTCCTGAATTCAAGTCCCAATGTTAGGAATGCTAATACTGCAATCTGTACTTCCAAAGTTCTTCATAATAGACCTGGGGTTGTAATTTTCAGCTTATTTATGCCCTCAGATTGGGTATCCTTGACCTTTATGAGTATGTCCTTGAAGGTACTGAAAGAGACTACACTTGTATTTCCATGACGCATGAAAATTTCTTCCACTCCCTTTTAGAATGTAATTGTGAGGAGTTTTCAATATAAGGAGGTTCTCTTGGGAGCTCCCCAATTATTTGAGATCAGTTTTTGATGAAGATTTTTGACAGAGGCAATAGAGGCTGCCTGGATTGCAGCCCATCGTGTAGGAGAGTATGTACAAATGGGCTCTCCATGACCACAGACTGCTGGGGACCCCAAATGCAGATCTATGATTGTGAGAGGGTCCTGAGGATTCGTTTAGGTTTGCGCCTTATGAGAGATGCTCAGGCGTTTTCAGGGGTCTCTGTCAAAACAGAACATCACATTTCTACCCAAGACAAATAGTTATAGCAGAGCAAGTGAGAACATTGAGGGGCTGGTGCTTTTCATTTTGAAATCTGAAAAGAGCTAAAAGGTTCTCTCTGCTTTGTGTCTGGTTCTTCTAAGAGCTGTCCATCCAAATAATACCAATTTAAAGGAAGGTAGAGACTCAGAAAAGGCTAATGTGTATAAACTGCATTATACCAGCCCTTTTACATATATTATTGTATTTATTCTGGGTAATAGGCATCACTCTTTCTATTTTACATGTTAAGAAACAGAAGCTCTAAGATTAAATGTCGTAGAAGTAGTCAATATCAGGGCCATGCGTTGAAAACTAGGCGTGACTCCAAAATACTCCGTAATGGTGTTGTCCAATATGGTAGCCCTACTTACCATTATGACTCTTTTAATTCAAATTTAAATTAAATTAATTAAATATTCAATTCTTTGGTCAAATTAGCCATATTTCAAATGCTCATTAGCTACATGTAGCTATTGACTACTGTATTGGACAGGATAGATATAGAATATTTCCGTCATCAGAGAAAATTCTGTTGGACAGTACTTCTCTATAACCAAGTTGAGAATTTGCCTTGACATAAGTATTCATGAAAAATAATAGTAATAAAACTAATAATAAGTATTAGTATGACAGTAATAAAACCAGTAATATGTATTTTAGTGGAGAATGGCGAGGGTAAAGGAAAGATGAAATATGAGATTTTATATTTTGAAGACAATATACTTGGAAGATCTTTCATGAAGATAGTAGTTTAATTATAGACATCTGTAGTATAAACTAAACCAATAGTAATAAAATATCTAATTGTCTAATACTTTAAAAAGATTTCAAAAAATCTTTTGATTTTATTTGTTTATTTGTTTATTGAGAGAGAGAGAGAGAGAGAGAGAGAGAGAGAAAGAATCACGAGCAGCCTCTGTGCTGTTAGCGTGAGCCCGATCCGACGCAGGGCTCAGTCTCACAAGCCATGAGATCATGACCTGAGCTGAAATCAAGAATTGGTCACTTAACTGACTAAGCTACCCAAGCACCCCTAATTGTCTAATACTTCTTATGTGGTAGGTGTCATTCTAAATTTGTACACATATAAACTCATCTTATTCTCACAACAATCTTATGAATAGATGCCATTCTTATCTTCATTTTATAGATGAGGAAACTGAGGCACAGTGAGGTTAAACAATTTTCTAGGGTTATCAGACAAAGAAAAGTAGAACCAGGATTGCAAGCATAGCCTAGCTTTAGATACAAGTGTGTAACCATTATTCCATACAAGCATATTTTATTGGCTTATTTGGGAGAAAGTTTTGACAGTCAATTGCCAGTCAGAAATGGAGGCAAAGAAAGCAATATTTTTTTTAAAAAGAAAAGCCAGAAAACTAAGCAGTACTTCCTTTGCACTGTATGTGTATGTGTAAGTGTAAATACATGCTAAATATGTATAAAATCCATATTATAAATTCATGCACATGCATATAAATTTTCACCTTTATGAGACAAACAAGTCAGATGTAGTATTGCTAATGGCAATTAAATGAGATAGAAGGGAAAGGATATTATGATTGGAAAATGACAAATAATGTGTAATTAACTCTTGATAAAACCTACTTTCCCTGATTCGACCACAAGTGAAAGAGGGAAACAATGCTTAAGAACAAACTCCAAATGGGCTAACCTTAATATTTTTGTAAACTTTCAAGTTTGCAAAATAGGTTTAAAAGTTTTTCAAATGCTTCAGGAAAATTCTGGAATGAGGTCTTCAGGTTTGACTTGAAATCCACAAATAAGATTCCTGTTAACTTGTGTATAATTTGTGTACTTGGAATTTCTAAATTCTTTGGTAATCCACTTACCTAGTATATTCCCAATTGATGTTCTTTTGCCCATCCATCTCAGTGAACCCTGCAAAGGACGACAGTGGTCCGAAACAAGGATCAAGTCCGTTTGGGGCTATTGTCATTTCATGGATTCAGTGGCTCTATTTATATCTGACTGGTTGGGTGGCTTGCTTTTGTGGATAGAGCTTGTGTTTTAAGTAAGTACTGAAAGTACCAAAAGGTGATAATACTTATGTTTATTATTTTTAAATTAAGAATAATAATATGGACAAGTAAATTAAATTTACATCATTAACTAAGTCCTTTAGTTCTCAAGTGGAATCAATTTAAAACTCAGCTTATTTTGTAACATTTTAGCTAATGAGTGGCTTTTAAAAGGAGGTTTAGTATGGGAAACATAGCTTTTTTTTTTAATATGTAGACATACAACTAATATTTTCAGTTTACTTTGGTGTGACTTTTAAAATTAAGATACTGGGGCGCCTGGGTGGCGCAGTCGGATAAGCATCTGACTTCAGCCAGGTCACGATCTCGCGGTCCGTGAGTTCGAGCCCCGCGTCGGGCTCTGGGCTGATGGCTCAGAGCCTGGAGCCTGTTTCTGATTCTGTGTCTCCCTCTCTCTCGGCCCCTCCCCCGTTCATGCTCTGTCTCTCTCTGTCCCAAAAATAAATAAATGTTGAAAAAAAAAATAAAAAAAAAAATAAAAAAAAAATAAAATTAAGATACTGGGGTGCCTGGGTGGCTTAGACGGTTAAGCATCCAACTTTGGCTCAGGTCACGATCACAGGGCTCGTGAATTTGAGCCCAAAATCAGGTTCTGCACTTGACAGCTCAGAGCCTGGAGCCTGCTTCGGATTCTGTGTCTCCCTCTCTCTCTGCCCCCCACCCTCAAAAATAAGTAAAAACACTTAAAAAATTTTTAATTAAATTAAGATATTAGCCGTAAAAATAAAAAATCTCATTATCTTTTTGATGTTAGCTAAGAGTCACCTTAACAAATTGGCACATGATGTCAGAACACATCACTATGATGACCATATCTAAAAGTCTCTTACCTTTGTGAGGGTTATAATCATATCCATCTTCTCCAAGACGTTGTCCACTTTAAATACATATTTATAAACCAACAGAAAACTCTTCAATATAGAGTAATATGGAACAGAGAATATTTGTTTCATAATTATTCAGACCAATATCTACTCTATATTCTTTTTAAAAAAATTTTTTTCAACGTTTTTTATTTACTTTTGGGACAGAGAGAGACAGAGCATGAACGGGGGAGGGGCAGAGAGAGAGGGAGACACAGAATCGGAAACAGGCTCCAGGCTCTGAGCCATCAGCCCAGAGCCTGACGCGGGGCTCGAACTCACGGACCGCGAGATCGTGACCTGGCTGAAGTCGGACGCTTAACCGACTGCGCCACCCAGGCGCCCCTATCCACTCTATATTCTTAAGGAAAAATGGATATTGGTCTGAATAATTATGAAACAAATATTCTCTGTTCCATATCCACTGAATATTACATACATACAGGAATGGGATGATTTAAATTTTTTTGTTTGAGCCACAATTTCAATGTTGGGAATGACTTTGGAGATTACCTTGCCTACCCTTCTCAGAAGCTTTGTGGACTGACCCCAGCTCTGCTCAGAGCCTGGCAGCACTGAGCCATGAACCCAGCTGTCTCCCTAGGCGCCATCAACCAGCCAAGACTTACCGCACTTTGTTGGCTTTTGACTTGATCTTGGGCACACCAAATCTTGATTTAATAAGCATTTAAACTGAGAAATGCATTGTCTTGCTTTGCTTCGCTACTGCAATCAAATATGTACTAAGTCTCCTGTGTACATTATCCATGTAATACTATGAATATATGGAGCCACCGAACTAGAAGGGACCTTGAGATTATCCAGTTAAATCTCCTTGGGTTTCAGGTGGAGAAAATGAGAAGTTAAGCAGTTGGTTCAAGGCCACACAGCTAGTAGGCTTCAGATTTAAGTCTCTATTCCAGATGGTCTGACCTCAAGTCTGGTCCTTTTATTACTATGTTATTTCCGTGCAGTGTACATTTTCAAGGGAATGATCAGGTGTTCAAACTCCAAACATTGCTGGGGCCTAATGACTCTTCTTCCAGTTGCCTTATGGGTGGTTGGGATGTTGATACAGTATAAATATTTACCAAAAAAGTCATGAACAAGCCCAGCTGGGAATAAACTTTGCTATGCAAATGACAGAGGTAGTTATAAACATGAAAAAAATCTCAAAAAAAATTTAATGAGTTATAAAACACACGGGGTCGGGCAAGCCATATAAGAAAATGGCATTCACGACATCTCATTGCTTTGGGAATATTGCATTGGAATTGGAGCTTTGATAATCTCTGTGAAGAATAAAGGCAAGAGGAAAGAGTGCTGCTTGTCGACAGTAACCTACAGACAAATGAAAACCCGGGCTGTGTTCTGAGAGTTTTAGGTAATCCAGGCTCATAATTTGATTTGAGAAGAGCTACTCCAGGCTACTGTGTAATTATAGAAGCATTCACTCGGCTGGCTCCTGTTCGCCTCATCACGTTCTACTTCATTGCCCTTTACGCTAAAGCCCCTGTTGATGAGAGAACGGAAACAGTAAGTACAAATAAAGCAATTAGCAGGTGGGCAATGCTACCACTGTTTAAGGATAACATCCAATCTTTATTGGTACTTATTAAGTAGAAGTCTAGAGCTTAGCGACAAAGGGAAATATCGCAAACCACAAAAATGAAAAGAGGTGTGGGAACAAAAAGAGAATCAGAGGGAAATTAGACCAATATGTCTATTTTTTTATTTTACAAATCTAATCACAAAGGCCAGTTTTAGAAATAATATCAAACCTCCAATTTATTTATATTATAGTGAGTTTCGTTCTCATGTAAAATTCACCTTCTTTCAAAGTGTTCTTGCTTCTTCTGACCAACTCTTTTATACTCTCTGGATTAACTTGGAAAATATTTTAACGGTTACTGTGTTCAACTGGGGAGGTGGGGGTTGGAGTTTGGGTTGTAGTTAAACCTACCAGCAGGGGGAGTTAGGATAATTAGCAAACCTAGTCCGCAGGGTCCTGACATCCAGAGCACAGACTCACAGACACTGCTGGCAGAGTTGAAGATGCCCACTGTAGACAAGGAGTAAAATGGGCAAAAAGAGGAAAGCCAGAGGATTTCAAGTGTTCTCAAAGCTCTAGACAGGATATTGAGGGTAGACAAGAAAATAAGTCCCAGGCTTTCTACCACCCTCCTTTCAGAGAGTAATCCATGCACTCTGGTTCTCCGTTTACTTACCTGGAAACCAGGATAATAAAAATCTATCCATCCAGAATGCCATCATTCTCATGTCTCCATGGAGAACACCACTCTTCTTGCTTTCGCCTTATTTTGTGTGTCTGAGTAATAAAGTGGAGTATAAATAATTGTTCTCTCAGAGCAGCCCCAAGAAGATGCCCCCACATTTCACTTTGAACTAGTGCTTTTGTCCTTGAATGTCTTATCAGTTAAAGCTCTGCTGGCAACTTTAGCTACCTAGGCAGCTAGGACATAGCTGCCTATTTAGACAGCAGATTTCCAGCTAGTCAACTTAAAAACAAGTTACAGAAGTTTGCGGAAAAAATCAATATGCTTTCCTTTGCCTTAGACAGTGGTGGTAGAGCACTGTGGACAGAGATAGGTACAGATATCTAGAAAGATAAAGTTTTTTTTTATAGTGCGGTGGCTTGTTTAATAGGGCAGCAGTTAATATAGCAGAATTAAATCTGTATCTTATCCCAGGAAAACCAGGGTTTCTTTTAGGGCATAGTTTTAGTTCTCACAGTGATATACTCTTCCTCTTTTTCATCCTTCCATCCCTCAGCGGCCACTTAAGGCAGGCTCAGAGTGTCAAAGGTAAAGTGTTTGGAGTGATCATACTGAGGAGCACGTTCATTTCATCCTTTGACAGAAACCACAGCCCTTGAATAGGACAGGATGGTATCTCAGATGATAGGTCTAACGGTGACCATCACCTGGCCTTGCCACACATCGTTCAAGAGGAGGTGATTCGTGTAGGCAAAGCAGGGAAAGATAATTTCCAGAAGTGTGTCAATGGTTGGGCCCTTTGCATTAATATCTTTGTTACTTTTGGTAGCACTAGTAAATGCAGAAATATGCAGATGCTTAATTTTCTTTCGAAAAGAGTACCTTGTATGTTTAAAATATATTTCATTCAAGGATCACCATGTGCTCATAAACTTTTATTAGTATCCCAGTCCTGGATGTCCCAAAATATAAAAATTCCCAATGACAAATACTAAATGTAATTTCATAAATGTACACAGCCCCACCTGCATTCTCTTTCATTATCATTGCCATCTTCATAACTGCCACTGTTCCTTGAATTTATTGGGTGCTTCATATTCTTGAAGCTATTTTCATAGTCACAAACTCACTTAATTCTTCTCAAGAACCTCGTGCATTTGACAGATAATATGAGGATTTTACAGGTACGGAAACAGATACAGAGAAACTCTGTCATCCACTCCGGGTGGCCCAGTTTGGAACAGGATCCAAGTGTCTAGGTCAGTGCCCATCGGGAGTGATCTCCACCCACTGTCAGTTTAAAGATACAAAGGCAAGAAACTGGAAATCGTTTCTAGTCATTATTCAGCCATTGGGAATTATTAGTTCTTTGTCTAAAGATGAACAGGGCAAAGGATTCGTGCATCCTCTTGGGATTGGGAAATTTGGTACTTTAGAAATGTGGCAAGTGGCAGACCAGAATACAAAGAGTATAATTCATCTTTTCAGCGCTCCCTTTCTCACCTCCACATTTTTGCTGTTTCTTCAGGTAAAAAATAAAGTAATGGGCAAACCTGCATGGTTGCGGTGAGGCCAAAAGGCTTGTGATCCTCACTGCTTAAACCTGGAAGCAGGACTTCAAAAGCATCTGCTGGAGATGCCTCTTTTCTCTAGGACCTCATCTTCCTCTGAAAAATAAGAACTCGGCTGTACTTACAGGGAGCCTGTCAGGAATCTTCTGCTTTGGCAAACCCATAGGGACATCACTTCTGTTGCCCAATGCATCTCCTACAGCCTTGACTCCTAATACATTCCTTTTCCTCTACATAGTGAAATGAACTTTATAGTCGGTCAGTTCAATTTGTATTTAATGAAAGAAAACCTTTCCCCAAAGAGAACAATCAGACAGTTTGAAGGACTGAACAAAATAACTTCATTTTTGAAACAATCATTTCTGTCTACAGTTTTTGTAGAAGTCCAGGGCAGTTAAAAAGGCACATAAGTACGGCAGATTTGCTAGAATGAAGGAAAGCACAGTTTTTATTCGACTGTGAATGTAACCAGAAATACCTACAATGTACCTCCCACAAGGGTTGTCCAGCTCCCACCTGGATGCCTTTTGGGGGCTTTCCCTTTTGATGGGAGCCTGAGGCCTCTTTGGGCCTGGCCTGGAGGAAGCCTAAATGAATGATCACCTTACAGATAACCAATAGTGAGCCATCAATGATGATTGATGCTTCCGTGTTGCCTGGAGCCTCTGCACCTGATGCTATTTGAAACTCCTGCAGGAAATGCTGGGCATCCTACTCCAGGGTGTCCTTGGGGCCAATGGCAAATTCCTCTTGTTCACTCAAAGGGCACATTTCCTGTTTTGGGTGGTCTGCCCTATGCCCAGATTTGAACATGTTTAAAGGGAGAATAAAGATCGCATCTTAAATTCACAAGCAAAATACAATTGGTCGGACTCGTGTTGAGAGCGTAATGTGGAAATAGCAAGATTTGTTATTTACTGTGAGCATTTGGTGACAAGCAGGCCTGATGGGGGACTAAGAGCACCTCCCTTCCGTTTCTGAAGCAGCCCGTTCCAACCAGCTGTTTAGGCCTGTTTCTGACTAAGTGAGTCGTTCCTTTTAGATCCTGTTTTCAAGGCGGTTTCTGAGGGTAGACGGAGGACATTTTTTTCTCTGCTTGTCCATGTGTCTGTACAATCATTGGCCTCTCAGAGACTCCAGGTTGGAGGTCTTCATAAGTTAGCTTCGCCAGCCCAGATGCAAAGTACACACCCCAACTGGCTTGTAAAAGCCGTACATCTAATCACATAATGCCTCTATAATGTGGTTTTTTAAATTAAGTGACCCACAGGATATTAATCTGGTGGTAACAAGTCCCAAGGGATGCAGCACTGGCAAACACTTCAAGAGCAGCTAGTACTACTATTAAATGTGATGTTCATTTCATCTGAACATATGGAAATAAAAACAAGTCATGGGAAAACTTCAGTGCTCTGTACATACTATATTGTTCGTAAACCTGTCATAAATAAGTGCCTCTTAAAAAGAAACCAATTAATAAATGTGCATTGAATTACAAAGTTTAAATATTCCATAATATGGGACCTCTGTCCCCGCCCCCTCCACCCGGATTCCCACTCCTGCCAGGGCCCCCTTGTTATTCAAGCTGTTATAACATTTTCCACTGTGTGGCACATCTCAGTTTTGTTGTTGTTGATTGAGTTATTTGGTTGGTCCGGCTGCTGAAAAAAAAAATGAGGAAAAAATCTGTAAGCTATAAAATGCATCTTCTTTCTTCCTTTGTCTGTGTATTAGAGTCTGGCTTGGCACGAGGGCCCCACCCCAAACCTCCCACCAAGAGCATGTCATATTTCTATATGTTCGTGCATGTTCAGCTCTACCTCTTTTGAAATGATGCCCCAAACCAAGTGATGTTTACATAAGTAAAAGGGAGTTTCACTTTTATGCTGTAATTTCTGCAGGGAGCAGAGGGTTTCCTAGCCATACCTTGTACTTTGTTCATGGGTGAACTTCTATTTTTCTAACGTGATGGTTTTATCCAGCTTTGACAACAGATTTCTTTAGGAGATTACACACCTGGAATTAACTTTTTCTGCCAAGAATTACAGTGCACCTGGAAGTACTAAATCATTTTTATCTACGTTTTAGAAGCTTTTCATAATGAAATTGCATATCTTGAACTTGACCTAACTCTTGAGTCAAGGCTCAAGGGCAAGAGTTGGATAGGGATGTATAAACTCATGTTATGAGGTCAATATATCCAGGGTGTGTTTACTTCTCTCCAACCAGACGCTCACTACCTGAATACCATCTCCCTGAGTGTCTTACTTCTTAAATGACTCTGCTTACCGCATAACATATGGAAATGTGAGTATGGACTTTCAGCAGATTGTTTGCTGTGTTTACACCAGTTCTAACACTAATCTCCATTAATGTTTGATATAGTCCCCAACAGGTTTAGGTAGATGTCAGACACCATATCTATTGCATATGTGTTGAGCATGATATACATAGGGCAAATGATGAAGAAGTGTGTTTTAGCGACTTCTTTCCTAAAGACAACTGTGCTACCTAGATTACGTATTTGGAGAATGCAACATACTTTCTGTAAGTAAGAATGCCAAAATATAACATCTGTTAATTAAAAAAAATCATGCATGGAGTTTATTAAAGTCCGGCCATATCATCAGTTTGAGACCTATGACATTTTTTTTTTTTTTTTTTGTCTGCTGTAGAACTGTTGATAAGCTCTCGTGAGGGCCAACTGCAATTTGAGACTCAGCATCATGAGTTGGAAAATTTTTACAAACTCATGCTGACACATCAGAAAGATAATACAGTGTGAGTGTTAGAAATTACTTAAATGATTTCTTTGGTTGGGCAGGACAGACGGGGGGCAGAGGGGAACCAGGCAGACAGGTATAGGGAATTTGAAGGAAAAAAGCCCTCCCTTCCAGCTTTGTACTCAGCATTACATCTCTAGTTTTTGCCAGGAAATCCAAATATGCTCTGGTTTTCCTTGACATGAAGTCTTATGGGTAGAAAACAAATGCTTTTTATCCTTAGGCATCCTTGCCCTGCTATGTTTGCCTGAAGTTTGCCAAACTGGTTCTGCTTATTCTTGTCAAACAAGGATAATTTCTTCTCTTGGTTTTCTCTGATATAGTGTCAGCATTTTAAAGGCCAAAAGTTGCCATAGTGACAAATTACATGAGTATAAACATTAATTCTGTTTAGACAAAAACGGTAAGATTAAGAAAAAAATAGAAAAATCATGGATAAACCAACCTATTTGTTTTGATGCATTTTTTAAAAGTCAACATAAGAATGATATTGTAAGTGATGTAAATGATGATTAGTAAAAAAAAAAAAAAGTACAGGAAAAACAAAATATAGATACGTTAAAATTATCTGCTCCCAAATTCAAACATAAATCTTTGAATTTCACAAGTTACTCTTCTCTGTAACTGGAGTTTAATTTTATATGAATGTGACTAAATTCTACCCTGGGTATAGGTAAACTCATTATGTCCTTTAAGTAGTTCGAATTTCCTGATAACCAGCAGTCAAACCAAGGAACAAGCAGAATTAGTAGCCGAGTCTAATAAACGACTGGGAAAAATTGTATCTGTCTCTTCCTTCTGGTTCCCACACACTCTGGTTACATCATTACTTAGCCTGTAAACTTGGAGGCCAATTGGGCTCCAGAGCTTGGGTCACGTGACCAAAACATCAAAATGTGTCTGAAACTCTAGCCTAAAGATGGGGTTTCAGGAGGGGCCTCTGGATAGCTGACTCCTCTGCGGCTGCCGTGCAATTTTCGTATTTTATTTCACCTTCGCTTTCAGGCTTAGCTCTTGCTCCCACAGATTGATGGCCGAAGCAAACTTGTTGATGTGGGTTTTTCTGTGCAGGTGCACGGGCAAAATTATTTCCTGTACCACATGTTACACACAGTTATGTAATAGCTTTAAAACAACAACTACAACAACCAGACATTTCCCTATGAATTGGTTTTCATCAGCCAAGAGCATTCCAACCCTTTCCTTTTGTAAAAAATAACTTCTTTTGGTTTGTTTTTGAAATGCATTTTGTGTTTTATTTTATTTTAAAAAATAACTTCATGTCTAAATGCACAAAACTCCAAAGCCAAGTGTATTAGGTTCCCTGGATGCAGCTCCTGACGATGGAGGTGAAATACCGTGCTCCTCCTGAAGGAATGGGCTGTGTAACTCTATCACCTTGCTAAGGTTTCACAGGGCAAGTGTAGTGACGACAACAACTACTTGTTCTCTGCAGACGTAGAAAGGCATTTTTTACATGCACAGGAAGCAACAAAAAGCCTGGTCTTAGGGGACGGGTGAGTGAGTTGACTTGCAAGGAATAAACCAAATAATCCTTAAAGTTGTAGCAACACATACAGAGCCAAAAGCTTGGTCCCTCTGTACACAAACATATTTTGACGTTCAGGTTTACTTTTCGCTTCATTGCTACAATAGGCGCTGTGATCTCCTCTGGCTGAGAATGTTCTGAACTCTCTGGAAGTAAATAAAATCCATCAAGAATTAGAAACCCATTGGAAAACATCCCTGATACGTTGTTATCAGGCATTCAAAGATGCCTCTGGGAGTGGGAGGGGTGGGGGGACAGGGATGATGCAGTGCAAGGAGGATACTCAGGTGAAAATGAATTTTGTCAAAAACCAAACCCAACAAAACATATCTCTCTTAAGCCATTCTTCTTGGATCAAAGGACTATGTGTAAAATATGTTACATGGTTTATACGACAAACATAGTATCTCCTCATTACTATGCTAGATGGTAGAGATACAAAGAAGGTGATGGGGAAAGGGTAATAGTGATATCAGCTAGAATTTATGAAAGGCCCACCAGCAACTACACTGTACTAGGTGCCCTACTACATTCATCCTGATCCTTACCTTAGTCCAGAAAGGTAATTGCTATTACCCCGACCCATCCTCTACAGAGGAGAAACTGAGGCCCAGAAAAGTTAAATGATTTCCTCAAGATTGTGTAGCTAACGTGTAGTGGTCTATAGAGAGAGGATTCCAGCCTACATCTGATTTAATCTGAGACCTTTGTCCTTAACCCCTATCCCACACTGGTCCTCTGTACAATTCTTTCTTTGTCCTCACGGGGCTTTTAATCTTGTGGTGAATTAAAAAAACAGCCAAAGAAATCATTGAAATTGCACGCATTAGAACACTGATGCAGCAAAACGCTTGAGGGAAGTGAAAGTTCCACAGAAGAAATGATTCAGGTCAGAACAGTGCTGAGGAGCCCTGTATCAGTGATGGCAGAGCAGGGAGGAGTGTGGGTGGTAGATGAATGCTTAGTTATCTTTTCCCCTGCAGGTAATCCCTCCAAAATAACCGATAACTACTTTTATCCCGCAGAACTATCACTGAAAGTGCTGTGTAAGACAGAGTGAACTTCTGTCCTCCCCCCCTCCCCGGGTGCCTGCCAAATAAAGTCACTAGGTGCTCACATATTTTCCAGTACAAGTGCTTCATTATTAATTCATGGTCCAGGTCCTCGGTACATGCTGCTACTAATATTAGGTTTCAGCAGAGAATAATGAACAGGAGCACTGGACTGGATGTCTTAACATTTTTTAAACAATGTTTGCAGTGCTAAATTCTATTTCTAGCTTAATTGGGGTCTTTACATAAACAAGAGGAGGGCTCTATAGTGTTGGGGAGGCATAATTTTCCCAAAGCTTAGCAACAGAAAAGGTAAGAGTCAGCATGATTAAGACCCAGCGGAAAGTTGGTACAGATAGGGATTTTCTCTCTTAGCATCTAGCTCTCATCAGACAAGAAAAAGAGAGGCCTCCTGAATTAGAACTCCACCTAGAAAGTCTGGACCAGCTCCTTGCTTTGAAACTGCACCCCATCAAGAAAGGGGGGAAGTGAGTTTGTTCTGGTGGGGAAATGGTCCCCTCAAGGGCCAGAGTCCGGCCCACTTACCCATTAGGCACAGTGCCTTATAGAGCCTATGGTCCTGACACATAAATGTTTTTATTTTAATGTTGTTTAAAACAAGAAAAAAATGAACATAATAATAATGAATATATAATAATGAGTCCAGCCTGGTTCATCTTTACACCAGCACAGTTGTAAAGTATAACTTTACAGTTATAAAGTTATTCCTTAAAGAATAACTTTTAATTATTCTCATGGAGGAAGGGAGCCATGATGGTGCAATGCTGAGGCTCACGAAAATCCTCATGTGGTCCTGCCCCAGCGAGGTCACTTACCAAATGGTGCTGTGCGGGGTGCTAAACAAGTCAAATTATTTCATGAGACAACCTGTTCTTCCTTAGTATTGTTTTCTCACTGTAGATCTTACTGAGAGTGAGTCTTTGAGGGAAAAATAACTATATGGGCTAACAAGAACATTAATATCACATTTCCTCTGGGTTCCCAATAGTGGCCTGCTGGTTAATTCCCATGGAATTAACATTGGATGCATTTAATTGAAACCAATGTAAAGAAAAGACACTTTGATTTATTTATTCATTATTTATTTAAGTATTTATTAAGTACAACAGCTATTTATTTTTATTTATTTATTTTTTTCAATGTTTATTTATTTTGGGGACAGAGAGAGACAGAGCATGAACGGGGGAGGGGCAGAGAGAGAGGGAGACACAGAATCAGAAACAGGCTCCAGGCTCTGAGCCATCAGCCCAGAGCCTGACGCGGGGCTCGAACTCACGGACCGCGAGATCGTGACCTGGCTGAAGTCGGACGCTTAACCGACTGCGCCACCCAGGCGCCCCAACAACAGCTATTTATTTAGTGCCAACTATGTGCTGGGCACTGACTAGGTGTTCAAGATATAATGAGAAATAAGGTAGGCACTGTGTCTGAACTCAAAGAGCTTCTGATAAATGCAATGAGACAAAACACAAAAATGACATTTTTAAGGGGTTTGGGGCTGGTAAAAATGAGTTGGAAGAAATCCCAGATTCCTAATTTCCATTTTAAAAATGTATCATGCTTCTAATTAAAAGATTTTCTTCTGTGGTATTGAGACACAAGCTAAGGGAGTCATAAATACGTGAAATGGAGATATAGCATTGTATTTGGTAGATATGATTCTTGACCTACTTAAAAATAAAGGGTATTTAATTAAAATTATAAGGATGTTTAATGGGAGGTGCTATAGCTCATCTGATAGGGTGACTGGCTAGCCAAGCATGAGAAATTGGTGAGTGTTGTTTCTGTGAAGGAGCTAAAGTCAGTGCTTGGGTAATTTTCTCCTTGCTGTAGTTGGGTCTTCTAGGATTCATGTTTAATTTTGAGGTTCAACTGATAGAAGAGTATGTTTTAATAAATCACTGGGTTTTAAGTAAGCGCCAAGCTCTATTTGTTTAGTGTCTTATAACGAGACTTCAGGCACTATGTGGATCTTGCCTGGTCCGTTCCAGTAACAGATATTTATTGGGTCCCTTCCATGTATAAGGCTCTGTGCTACTTGTTTGGTTTCAGAGAGGAGCAAAACTAGACTACTTCCCTGCCCTCACAGAGTTTACATTCTAGTTGGAGAGAGATAATAAAAATTTAAATAATGGACAAGGTAATTGCAGGTTTCTATAGTACCATTCCAGTGAGTATCTTTTATTTGGGCTTTCTGGTAACAGCAACCCAGTTTTGCATGGCATGTGGTCTTGGTAGACCATCAGTCAAGGGATCTTGTCTATCCCTAACCACAAAGTGCCCAGGTTCAACCAATTAGAATCTCCTTCCTCAAGATTTGAGGGGCTGGGTGTTGATCCCATGGGCATGTGGCCAGGTTCTGAAGAAGGCCACTGCTGATATCATGGAATAGTCATGGACAGCCATAAGGGGCTGGACCTGTCATTTAAGGCTAACTTGCTTTAGTTTGCCATTGCTATGACTATTCAACTATATTGACCTTAAATTCCTAGTGCACCCCTTTTGGAAATCAATAGGGATCATTATGAAGGAGAATTTAAGCATAGACCAGATGATTGGATCAGCACGGTATAATGGAAGAGAGCTTGGGAGTTGCACAGATTTGGGTCCCAAATAAAGCTTTGTCCCTGGATAGCTGTGTAACGCATGTAACACCAGTTCCATGGGGTCTGAGGGAATTTTACATCTAGGTTGCCTAGCATAGTGCACATGCCCAGAAATGTCAGCTCTTCTCCCTTACCTATTTACTCTGCCCCCACACCCCTGTCCCATACCATATTCATAATTCCTATATTGCCAGGTTGGTGGGAAATTTAAAATATGCAGTAACAACTCTGGGGGATGTAGGAAATAGAATTGGAAGGCTGTCTAATGAAACCTCAGCCTCCTCCCCTCTTCAGATATTGTGGGCTTGGAGTCAAGGGTGGACTAGAAACTCGGCAACCGGCTACGTCTGTGTCTCGTGAACTCTGCCTGGCATGAACACTTCTGTTTCAGCACATCTGTGATTGCCATATCACCGGCATTTGCAGAATGGAGGATTAATTTTATTGTGCAGTGGATCAGCAGATCTGGTGACATAATATTGCACTACGAAGAAGGATTACTCACCAGTTTCTGGATGCTACATTTTTAGAAACTAACTCCACTTAAGGATAAGTGTTGGATCTAACAACTTCCCCCTTTTCCTCACTCCCACTCTCCAATCACCCAACCAACAAATATCACTTAATGCAAAAACCAGCTCTCTTGGGACCAGATGGATACAATTTTTCTTCAGGATAAAACTCTGGATGTTCCCCCCAAGTCAAGGTTTTGTTATACTTCTTCAGTTATTAAAAACAGATGTGTCGTGTTTATAATGATGGCGCTGAGCACTTTTTTTCTCCTCTGGGTTTATGGAAAGCAATTTGCGTAGGGTAAAATAATATAGCATTTGTGAGTCATTTTGGGGAAAAAAAGTAGGGAAATTATACAGTGTACAAGTCAGACAGGGTTTGGTCATAAGGAAATACGGCCATATCCCAAGGCCAACAAAGGGGAGACCTTGTTTTCATTCTTGTCAGAGACCCACTCAGGGCTTTGACTATCACCTTTTCACCGACGACCTTCATTTACAGAAAGGCGACTTGGAGCTGGGCTCTAGCATTTGGCAGAGCAAAGCTGAATGCTGCATCCTGTAATTTCCTTACCTGCCGCCAAGCCAATACCATTGCCCTTACCTGGTGTCTTTTTCGATGTACCTTGTTTCGTGCTCACATAGGCTATCACAGAGGCTTGTTGTTTTTCCAGGGAGCACGCCTTAAAAATTATTTCTTCCTTTCTCGATAGCCTCATCTTTGTCCATTCTTCTGTCATTCCTACTTGCAGATGGCTAACCGTTGTTGGGCCCCTGTGTCAATTGGCTGGCTGTGGGGTGTGGAGTGAGGAAAGCCCTGTGGGTAAGGTGAAAATGAAGTGTCTGTGTGTACTGGCAGAGGGACTCCTCTATGGAGTGCTTATTACATGCCAGGCAACGCTCTAAGTTACTTTGCAGAGTTTGTTATGTTTCATTTTCACAACATCCGTATGAGGTAGAGTTTAGACGGACCTGCACTTATATCTTGCTATACCATTTATTTCTAGAAATATATAAGCTGATAGGTAGGCAGTATCCATATTTGTGTGGCTAATTTCTGTATTCTATATGTGTATGGTTCCAAAAACTGCTTTATCTGTTATATAGCCTGGGAAGGTTTTTAAAACATGATTTTTAAAAAGTATTCTCTCGATTTTCTTTATATTTGACGCTCTCATGACCAAAGTGGATATATGCCATGTTCATTTTTTTTTAACAGCACAAGTACCAAAAAATGATCAAACGTATACAAACTGCTCTCATTTAGTCTATGCAAGCAGCAGACAGTAAAATATAATGGTCTACTTATTCTGCTGTGATTGACAGCCAAACCTTAGAGCAATTTGCACTCTGATCAGATAGCAAGGTTTCTCCCATAACCTTGAGGTCCAAATCTCACTGCCCTTTATTGTGAAATTATCTGCCCTCTGACCTTTTGGAGAGATGGAGTCCCACATCTTCTCAGTCTTCCCTGGGTCCTCCGCTGATGTGTACAGCAAATGACTGATTGTCTCTATTATGTGACCATGGCAGACACATAGAAATACCTAACTCATTTTAGCAAAACTTATCCTAATTGGAACTATAATCAAAGGTTACTGGAATGCTCCAGAAACTTACCTGGAGACCTGGATTTGGTGTCTTTTGAAGTTTTGGTGAAATAAGTGGTACCTTCTTTGTGCTTGTATTTTCTTTCCTTCCAAAGGGGGAATGAAGAAGGGAAAAAAAATTGAAAGGAAAGCTAACGCATCTCTTCTTGCACAGTCTTCCCTTCTCTCTTTCTCTGTAGCAGAAAGTGACATGGGGCTGCTGGGCTGGTTCAGGGGGTTATTCACATAAAGTCCTTATCACCTGAGCTATTTAATGTGTAATGGAAAAGTGCAGCTGAAAACATCCCAGAGGAAATGTTCTCTCCTAGGGCAGCCAGGGGCCTTTTCATCTTCACCTGAAGGCAGACCTCACCCAATTTAATGCATCATTTAGTTTGGCATCAGTGAAAAAAGCCTCCCCAGGCCTGCTCACAATGACCCTGGGGCTCCACGAAAAGACTGAGCAGGAGGGTTACTGGTTCTCACTTCTCCATTCAAAACCCCTTCTTCAGGGAAACTGCAAAAGTGGACATGGAGCCAAATGAGGAGGTTGAGGAGTGCAAACAATGACAGAGAAGTGCTTTCTCTAAAGCTTCCCGTATCACCCAGGAGATAGGAGGAGCCCTGGGTGTATTCACAGATGTGTGGGAAGAAAGGAAGGGAGGAGGGAAGAGTTATCGAGAACGCACTATGTCAAGGCACTGTACCAGTCCTGTGGCATTACTGTGGCTAATCTTCACGATGCCATTTATGTTTATATTAGTCAAACTCTATTTTGCAGATTGGCAAACAGATAGTCCCAGGGGCTGGGTAATTTCTCTAAGGATGCAGAAGACTGGGGCAGAGGTGGGATTTGAACCTAGGTCATCTGTCCCACCCGTCTTTCCCCTTTCCCCTTTTGGTCTGCTCTGGGATCCAGTGTTGCCTCCAGGATCTCCAACTAAAATCAGCCTAGAGTCCAGTCTGTTGGAGGCTGTGGTGGTCTCCCAGCTGGGGAGAACTCGAGGCAAGGCCAGTTAACAGCCTGCCTTCAGAGCTGTTCAGGAGAGAAGCCCCTTGACCCACCAGGAGGAAAGTACAACTGTAGAGTGGCTGCGGAGGGACGGTTACGCCTCCATGCTCCTCTCTTGGGACATATGCCTGCCACAATATTGGACCCACGATTCACTGTGAGTCAAAAACTCATTACTAATTTCTTCATTCTTGCTAAATCTGAAAAAAAAAAAAATCTTTGGAAGGGAGACTTCTGATCGCTTATTCTACTAAGCTGTACCTTCCGTCTCTGTCTCCTACTACTGTGTGCTGAGACTATTATAATTTTAAATTTTAATTTGATGGTTCTGGGCACTAGTCATGTTTTATCTTGCTTAGAGTAAATCGCTATGGAATTTCAGGCAGTCATTTGATTGGTCTACCATGATTTGAAAGAAGAGTTGTGTCTCTTTTCAATGGATAATCCTGTTTAATATCTGTGTGATTCACTACAACAAGATGCAGTTTAATGTTATCTGCCAATATTGTGTATAAGATGCGTGTGCCAAAATATTTCTTGCCTACTGTTATACAGTTTTGAATACAATGTTTGAAAGTTCTTTTGTGTTTTATCATTTAAGCAAAATATTGACAGAACAGGCTATCTTTTAAGAAGATTGGATAGTTTCAATGTGTGTAAGAGATACTTGCAGAGAAATTCAGTGTAACTGGGTTGGTTATAGTAATGGTATTTTAATATCAAGGTAAGTAAGACTCTTTCTTATTAAACCTTCTATAATAATTCTTGAAATGATAACATCCTTTGTCACTTAAATGAGTAGTTTAAGAATTATGAGTTACTGGACCTGCTCGAATGCTAATTCCACCATTATTAAGCTGTATATTCTTGGATATATTACATGTGCTCTCTAGGTTTCTCATCTATGAAATGGGATAATAACATCTGAGAGTTTGTTCCTGAAGGTATAAGGATCAAGTGAAGTAACTTGTGTACGTACCTGGTACATGACAGATACTTATTAGATGGAATTTATTATTATCAGTCCTAGAGAGCCATGCTTATTTTTTAGTGCTTTGACTGACTGGAATTTGGTAATATTCTCAATTGAAAACCCTCAAAACCACGAAAGGGTAAATAATAATAATATACAAATATTTTTTAACATGGAGATGTTTGGAAATGGAAACAGCTTTCCTCTTAATGTGACCATTCTAATAGAAATGGGACTACGTGAAAATAGGTATCTTTATGGGGGGGACTGGTGGCTCGGCTGAGTGGCCAACTCTTTTTTTTTTTTTTTTTAAGGTTTATTTATTTTTGAGAGACAGAAACAGAGCACGAGCAGGAGAGGGGCAGAGAAAGAGGGAGAAGCAGGCTCCAGGCTCTGAGTTGTCAGCACAGAGTCTGATGCGGGGCTCAAACTCACAAACCGTGAGATCATGAGCTTGAGCCGAAGTTGGACGCTTAACCGACTGAGCCACCCAGGAGCCCCTTGAGTGGGCAACTCTTGATTTCGGCTAAGGTCGTGACACCAGGGTCATGGAGTCAGGCCCCTGCATGGGGTTCCATGCTAATCATGGAGTCTGCTTGAGATTCTTTCTCTCTCTCGGGGCGTCTGGGTGGCTCAATAGGTTGAGCGTCCAACTTCGGCTTGGGTCATGATCTCGCATTTGACGAGTTTGAGCCCCGTGTTGGGCTCTGTGCTGACAGCTCAGAGCCTGGAGCCTGCTTCTGATTCTGTGTCTCCCTCTCTCTCTGCCTCTCCCCCGCTCATGCTCTGTCTCTCTCTGTCTCAAAAATAAACATTAAAAAAATTTTTTTTTAAAGATTCTCTGTCTGTCTCTCTGTCTCTCTGCCCTTTGGCCCCACTTGTGCTCTTTCTCTAAAAAAATAAAAATAAAAAAAAATCTTTACATACAGAAAATTTCTTATATACCATGTAGATATTATGACAGATATCAGTATTGGTATTAAGATATGCTTCATGTTTGCATTAGTAATAAGCTATGGTTTCTTTTTAATGTTTATTTTTGAGAGAGACAGAGAGAGGGAGAGAGAGCGGGGAGAGAGGTAGAAAGAGAAGGGGACACAGAACCCAAAGCAGGCTCCAGGCCCTGAGCTGTCAGTACAGAGCCCAACATGGGGCTTGAACTCACGAACTCTGAGATGGTGACCTGAGCCAAAGTCCGAGGCTTAACAGACTGAGCCAGCCAGACACACCAGTCATAAGCTGTGATTAATTAAAGCAAGTAAATGCACAGCAGTATAATTTCCTATCACTTATGTTTAAAGAACTTTCTTTCTAAAACTTTCTCCAGACATAACATGGTGAATACAGTGGTTTTACAGGATAAAGCTATGCAATATGACAAGTATTTCATAAAGGAAATTATTTTTATCTTAAGGGGGGGGAATTAAATAGCTACATACAAAACAGCACATTATAGCCCATTAGAGGTTAGTTTTATATGAATTTTATTTAAGCCTTTTTGAGGTGTGTTTACATTTTCAATTCCTATTGTGTCTTTAGCTAATGAGTTCTTTGAGGAGTTACCTAGTGAGTTGGATAAAACACAGTTTCATGTTCAAATGCTCACTTACTTGGTAGGTACTAAGACTTCTTGAGTACAGTTTTTTCTTCAGCTAATATGGATGGTCAGAGGTGCCTCCCTAGCAATACCAAGTTCATAGGGAGTTTGTGAAAGTCAAATGAGATTGTAGATATCAAAGAGTTCTGTGGCCAGAGCACTATTCAGATGTAAGCAAATTACTTAAGTTGCTGTCTTCTGGGTAACATAAATTTCTTCATTATGGGGTTCTAACTGTTGTGCCCTAGATATTTTTCCTTCGAAGGTTATTCACTAGAATTTGGTGGACAACTATGTAATAAAGACTTCATGTGTCAGAATTTCTTTAATGGGTATGATGAAAAATAAAACATCAAAAGAGAGCAATTTTGTCTGTGTATTGTCTCTAGACATTGTCTGTGACTTTTTGTCATTGACGATGAATTTTTTTAATATAGTCACTTTTTTCCCCAAAAGCTTTTAATTACTGCTTATATTAAGGAGACATAGGAAAAGAGGACAACTTGCATCATTTTCAGCATATTGCAATACATTACCTATTTTACCTTCATTTCTTCTGAGAAAATTAATAATATAAAATTATAAATTATAATATATAAAATCATGAAATTAATAATATAAAATTATAATATAATATGTAAGAGGAGTCCACTTATATAATACATATGTACAGTTCCCAACAGTGACCTTCTCCACCCCCAAATCATAAAAAAACCCCACAAATTACCAGATTTACCTACTTTTTCTTATAGGAAGTCTCCCTCAATTCCTGTTCACAAGTATGATCGATTGTAAATCTGCCTCCTAACTATTTGCCTTAATGTTTTTGAACATCAATAGATCTCTTTGCCAGTAGAGATCAGAACAATCAAAATAGGAAATAATTTGAGAGTTAGGCAGAGGGAAGGCTTTTCTAGGAACAGATGTCTTCAGGAGTGGAAATTTAATCTCAAAAGGAATTCAAAGTACCAAATTAGGTAGGGAATGGCATAAGCACTGACTTCCCTTCCTGAACTATCTTTCTGGTTCCAGTTTTCTCTTTAGTTCTCTGTACTAAATATATCATAGTTCATATTACTGACTTCCTGAAGTAAACTGATATTTGGCATAATGGAAAAGACACAATATCTAAAAGCACTAGGACCTTTTAAAACCAATCTTCTCAAGAAAAGATGATTATGCTTTATGAGAGGAAATATTTTTACCATTAGCCTTATTTCTCTAACAATTTTCTGGCCAAGAAGAAAGCAATAAATACCTACTCATGCTCAACTAATCTCAAATAACTTTTTAACAATCCGTTTGTTTTGAAGTGCCAAATGCATATTCAGGATGTCACCTCCCTGCCATTTCTTTATCACTTTTGTTGGATTTACTGGTTCAAAAGAAATGTGTCTTGCAGAATTAACCTTAATCACGTGGATTGCGATCAATAGTAAAATACAATATTACATGGTGTCAATTGAAACATTTTATCACATTTAATTGTACAGATCAGATTTGGGAGGTTATGAAATATGAACGATTCACACAAGAACAATGAATGCTAATTACTGAAGATGCCTGTAAGATACATTTTATCTGTTAATGCCCATTTATTTTCCCAAAGGATGTTATGGTCTGCCATTGACTCTTCAGCATTGTCCATATTATCAGGATCAAGAAGAATATGAGTTGTTTCAAGAAAATTTGAGCTGGAAAACCTGCAATGTGCAAATAATTTAAATTATAATTAACAAAGAGTGCTAGTGAAAGTTCAACTTGACTAGATTTTTGACTAGCTGTGATGACCAAAATCTGTCATCAGAGCTTTTGAGTGGCAAGGAGATTATTAACTTCAAGCAATCAGGTTCTTCCTCTTCAGACAGTATTCTTCAACTATATTAGGGTTCTTTAGGAAACAAACTTGTTAGAATATATAGAGATATATTTAAGAGCTTTCTTGTAAGAATTGGTCAGGTGCTCTCATGTCCCAGCCTGAGAAGAGAGAAAGAATTTGTCCTTTGCCTTTTTGTTCCATCTAAGCCCCAGTGGATTGGATAATATTTTCCCACATTGGGGAGGGCAACTCTCTCTACTCAGTTTACTGCATCCAATGCTAATCTCTTCCAGAAACAACCTAATAGACATACTAAAAAATGATGTTTTATCAACTATCTGGTTATCCATCCCCTAGCCCAAGTCAAGTTGACACATAAAATTAACCATCACACCAACTTAATGACCTCATTGGTTCAGTAACTAAGCACACTTTCCATAAGTAAAAATAAAATAAAAGTTGTTTGTCTCCCTCTTTCTTCTTCCTTCCTCCTTTTTCCTTCCCTCTCACTGTCTTACGTTTATTTTTGTCCTTTCTTTTGTTTTTCATATCCAATTCTGTTCATCTATAAAATGAAAATGGACTTGCTAGTCTAATGTAATCAAATGTTATAAATCAATATAATTATAACCAAAAAATTGAAGTTCTATTATCTTAAATAACAGTTCAGGTCTAAAATAAATATGAAGGTAGACTTAAAGAAAATCTATAAACTCTCTTTTTCTTTACTATTGTCATAGGTAGGATAATGTCTTCTATCCTACTCCCAAGGATGTCCATATCCTAATCTCTGGAACCTATGAATACAGCAAAGGAGAATTAAGAGTGCAGGTAGAATTAGGGTTGTTAATTTGGTGGTTTTAGCACAGGGAAATCTGCAAAATCTGGGTAGACCCAATATAATCACAAAGATCTTTCAAAGTAGAAGAAGGATATTGAAGAGGAGGTCAGAGTGATGTAATATAAAAAGAACTCAACATGCCATTGCTGGCTTTGAAGATGGAGGAAGGGGACTATGACAAGGAATGTGGGAAGCTTTTAGAAGCTGGAAAATGTTAGGAAGTAGATTCTTCCCTCTAGCCTACAGAAGAGAATTCAGCCCTGCTCACACCTTGATTTTAGCCCAATGACATGTGTTGAACTTTCAACCTACAGGACTCATAAGATAACACATTTGTTTTGCTGTAAGCTACTAAATTTGTGGTAATTTGCAGGAGGAACAGAAAACAAACACAAATCTGCTCTCTTTTCTATAATAATTTCTCTTTATTAATTTCTGAATTATTATTAATTCTTCTGAGGAAGAATTTGCAAAGGAGTATATTTTGGTTTATGGTAGGAGGAGGGTAGAATGAGTCAAAACTGATGTTTTCTGTTGCCCTTGAAACTGATGTGTTTGTAGAATAAAAGCTTTTATTGTTAATCTGAATCACTTTCTATCTTATTTGCAAGACCTATGTTGACTCTCACTGATTTTCTTCTTAGCTTGAGTTACCCAGGAGACCAGAGCCTGAGAAAAAAATTTGCAGTTAGGTAGTTTACTTGGGAAGTGATCCCAGGAGTCAGCAATTGGAAGCACTTGTCCATTGGCTCCCATCTCCTATTGGTTGAGTGTTGCTTCAGGGAGGTTAACTCTCCAGCACTTGGGCAATGCAAGCATACATGCCCAGTAAATACCTGTAGGTGTCCCACTCCTTTAGTATCAGAAAAATACAATGGCAAGTCAAAGACATGCTTGAGGCAAGATGCGGTCAATATCGGAACTCTTCATCCCTTTGCTATGTGACTGTCACCACAGCCACAATTGCAAATGGAATCAGAAGATCAAGAGGAAGTGAAACAGGGCACAAAGAGCATCTGATCCAGTCTAACCCCTAATTGCACCACATATTAAGACCAATTTGCCATTGAATCTTCAAAGTGCTCCTTTCTTTGCTGGCTAGGTCACTGGGAAGAGGAACCCAAAGTAACACGCATCAGTCATAGCTTCCAGGCTATGGAACTCCTACTGTTTCTGTTAGTGGAAGCAGTGGTACCAGGACCTCTAATCCTGTCAAACCTAAAGATGTGGGGACAGGAAGCATACATTCTGTATGTAGACCACTGTGAATGATAGTGAGAGGGGGCAAATCTTACTCCTACCCTTTGATGTCTAGACCTGTTTATTCTAGCTTTGGGGGGTAAAGCACAGCTGTTTGTTTAGCTCCTATATTTGATTTTAGTGGGCAGTGTGCCAACTCCGTATAGGTCTTTGTCTCGAGTTAGCGCTGCAGTTGAGCCTTTAGTAAGCAAGCAATTCCATTGTTCCAGTAGGCTGGCTGTTACCAGGTGATGTACTATGTGGTAGAAGTAATGGATCCCTCAGTCATACATCAGTTGTTGCACACCCTTCCCTGTAAAATGGGTCTCTTGATTTGAAGTGATATTATATGGGAATCCTATGACAGTAAATCAAGGATTCTATATGCCTTTGAATAGTGGTGCTGACAGAGACATGGCAGACAAGAAAATTAAAGCCATTTGGGAGTAAGTATTAATTGCAGTAATGATGAATCATTGCCTTCTCCAGGGTGAAAGGGGTCTGATGTAATCAACCTGACATTAAAGTGTCTGGATGATCTCAAACTCTGCTGCTTTATCAAGGGCTTTGTCTCAGGTTGTTAACACTTTGACAGGCTGAGTGTTCAGTAGCAGCAGCTAGTTTGGCCTTGGTGAGTGGGGACTCATACCATACCACTGGGAACACTCATAGCCTCTATTCCTGCCACCATGGTGATTCTCTTCTTGACCCTATTGTGCAAGCATGGGGGTGGTAGAGGAGGGAGACTGGCTGAGGTTGAGTCACAGGATGAGTCAGCCTCATTGTTGAGTGTCTCCCCTGACTTGGATGCTCTCTGGTGGGCAGTAGCATGAGATTTGTTTCCACTTTGTACCCACTTCAGTGGGTCCATTGTGTGCTTCTTCCCTAGACTTTTTTTTCTCTTTAATCTTCCAAACTTGCTCCTTCCATGCCCTGAGCAACAAGCCAACCCATTTTCTAATGTGTATGTGTATGTGTGTGTGTGTGTGTGTGTGTGTGTGTGTGTGTGTGTGTGTGTATATATATGTATATATATTAGATAGGTATATGTATATATTTCCTATAATATATATATATATACATATATATGTATATATAAGGATATAATATATATATCATTTTCAAGCTACTTTTCTATTACATAAAAAGTAAAAAAATCAAAATATTGCTCCCAGCTTTGTCCATTGGAAGGATTGTCCCTCACAAATGACATATATGGCACTCTCAAAGAAGGACTACATTGCAGTAGGAGTCCATTTTCAGTTTATATCAACATATTGTTCTGACTCAGCTATGAACCAGGTCTAAGATTTTTCCTCTTCCATCAGCTGGCTTTAGGAATATTTCCCATCCCCTCAACAAGATGTTATGTGTGAATTGAGGTTTAGGCATCAATGCAGCAGAAGTAAGTGGTGTGGGATTCAGAAATCCTGTTCATGGAGCTTTTTTATATTTTCTCACTTTTCTTGGTCTTGATTTTGTACCATTTCCATAGTATGATAGATTGTTGCTGCACTTGTCTGACTCTACAACTTGGTAGATCTGGAAATATCAATTGGTAATGGGCTGAAACACTTAGCCATTTGGTTAGAGATTTAATCTCCATTGGACCTTAATAGCAGCTAGGAACTACTTTGCAAAATGTATAGTTTCTGCCATGGAAGATAGTCTCACTCCAAAATCTGAAGTGTCTCTCTACTGTAGCTTTTGTATTGTCATTTCCCATAGACCTCATAGTTGTGTTCACCATGGTTCCACGTATTTACCATGAGTACCCCTAGTGCCATTGAATTTGTTGGGTTATATAGTCTGAAGGGTATGATATCTTGTAATGCAGACTGTATTTGCTGCTGAGCCTTCTTTTTGCTCTGGGCTCCCATTAGAAATTGTCAGTCTTCCAAGTTGTCCAACAACTAAATCAGAGTGGTATTCCTAAGAGCAGTATGTGCTACCTCCAAAATTCAAAATGGGTCACTAAGCACTATGTCTTTTCCTTAGCCATAGGGTATGCAAGATGCAACAACTTATCCTTTATTTTATTTTATTTTATTTCATTTTATTTATTTATTGTAACATTACAAACTTTTTAAGTTTATTTATTTTGAGAGACAGAGAGAGAGAGAGATGGGGAGGGGCAGAGTGAGAGGGACAGAGAGAATCCCAAGCAGACTCTACACTGTCAGCACAGAGCCTGATGCAGGGCTCAAACTCATGAATGGTGAGATGGTGACCTGAGCTGAAATCAAGAGTTGGACACTTAACCGGCTGAGTCAGCCAGGTACTCCATACACCTTGTCCTTTATTTTAAAGGGGATATCCTGACATGCTCCAGATTACTGAACTCCTAAACACTTGTCAGATGCTGTTGGATGTCAAAAGTTTCTCTGGACGTACTTTAAGACTGTAATGTATTTCAACAACTAAACACAAGTAACACCAAAGGCTCAGGTTTAGAACCATAGTCATGATTATCTGCTATGCCACTTATCTATTGCTGCCTAGTAAAACCCATTCCACAATATAGTGGCTTACAAAAACAATTTATTATAATTATCTCTCATATTTCTGTGGATTGACTGTGCTCAGCTGGATGGTTCTTGCTTGGGGTCTTTCAGGCAGTTGCAGTCAGATGCCAGCTAGAGTCATCGGAAGTCTTAACTGAACTGTATGTCCAAGAGGATTCAAATGTGTGGTAGTGATGGTGACTGTTGGCTAGCACCTACAAACGATTTCTTCACTGGTCTTGAGCTTCCTCACTTTATAGCAGCCTCAAAGAAGTCAGACTTTGTAGTAGGTGGCTCAGAGCTCCAAGAGGGCAATGCAGAAGCTATCAGTCTTTTTAAAGATTAGTCCTGGAGCTGGTCCAGGACTCTATCTCCATCCTTCTCTATCATGCCTCTGTTACTCAAGTGAATGATGACTGTCAGCCCAGATTCAGGGCGAGGAAAATAGACTCCCCAACTTTCAGTAGGATGAGTAGCAAAAAATCTCCACCTATCTTTAATTTACTACACCTGTTCTCAAAAGACAACACCATGTAGGCGACAAGTATGATTTCTGGGTCCACACAAACCAGCAGAAACATTGTTAGAGATAATTCCAAGTGTGGAGTTAAAAAGAGAGTAAAAGTTATGATCTTTGTCCTGAGGAAACTTTACACCTAATTAACCTGGAAGGAAAATAAGTGCTATTTAGAAAAAAAAATCTTACTTTATTTGTGCATTCTAGAGGAGGAACAAACATTAGTAATGACACCAGATACTCAGAGGCCACTTGGATTTTAGTTGCTAAGCTTGATAGGACTTTTGGGATGAGAAAGATAAGAGTTCCTTGGACAAGCCCAATCAGGAGAAGCTTTCCTAGAATGGCTAAATTTCTCCTCATTAAGAAGTTAGCATTAATTCTGGATTTTGTGTTGGTGGCCAGCAAGCACTAGAACTTAGAAAAGAAGAAGGAAATGGAGAAAAGTGACTTAGGAAAGAAGAACCATTAACATGACAGAAGGGTCAAGGGTCTTGAGTGCCTGAGGAGGTATGCTCCAAATTTGCTTGGGAAGACTTACTTGTTAGCAAATAAACAACTTTTAAGTCCCCCTCAATACAGAATTCAATATATATTGTTTATAAAAATTCAAACCCATAGTATTAATACTTTTGCATAAAGAGATCTGTACGTGTTTGGCATTTTAAGCGTTTGCAATTTGTTTAAGAGAATTTGGCTTCTTAGGGTGAATCCCAGATTTATAATTCAAGTTTTACACATGGAATTGAATAATTGGTTTAGAATTAAAATTTTGTGTTCAATTTATGACATTTGCATGATTTATTAAACACTTTGGAAGAGTTTATTAAGCCAGAAAATATATTTAAAGGAAAAGGGAATATATTGAATTTATAAATACAGTTAAAAATATTTTAAGGCATTTAATTAAATCTGTAAATGGACGAATTAATCTAAGGACTTTAAAAATGTTTGCTGAGGGGCGCCTGGGTGGCGCAGTCGGTTAAGCGTCCGACTTCAGCCAGGTCACGATCTCGCGGTCCGGGAGTTCGAGCCCCGCGTCAGGCTCTGGGCTGATGGCTCAGAGCCTGGAGCCTGTTTCCGATTCTGTGTCTCCCTCTCTCTCTGCCCCTCCCCCGTTCATGCTCTGTCTCTCTCTGTCCCAAAAATAAATAAACGTTGAAAAAAAAAAAAAAAAAAAAATTTAAAAAAAAAAAAAAAAAAAAATGTTTGCTGAAATGTGTTAGGCTTGTAAGGTTTGTGGGGTAAATTCAAAAACTTAAGGAAGTTTTGATTTTGTAACCATTAATGAACCGAATATTAATTTTTGTACCAAAGTAAATCACTGAATAGTATTACCTATCTAGTATTACCCTGAAGAGCATAAAAAAGCTCACATTTAATGGTATTCGTCCCCTGAGTAGATAATTCTAGCATATGGGATAACCATCTATCAATAGACTGCTTTTCAGACATTTTGAAATTGTGAAGATATCTGAGTAGGTTCAGTCAAAAGATCCAAATTGGCTTTCAGACATCACCTGATTCTTCTCTCCTGGTCTTTTGATTCTGTGATAATTCCCTGAATGATGACGTCTTTCCCAAATAACGAGTAGCCGTGAAGAATATGTCAACTTTTGTAAGTTAGTCTTTCTAACGCTCATGGGCAAAACATTACACCTCTTGTTTTCTCTCTTCTCAGAAGCAGCTGAGCAGGCCAAGTTTAAAGTTTATCTGAATGAGGAACAAAGACTGGAAAGCTTTAGGCTGAGGGGATGTGTTCAAAACCTTGGGAACTGGTAAAGAAGGGGATTACAGTAAAAGTCTGTATGTAACCTTAACTACAGTGTTAACTAAGAAAATCATTATAGCAACACAGGTTGGCATGTTTATAGCTACTTTTCCTTAACAAAAGATTAGAAAATAAAGGAGAAAGGGAAGTGGATGAGACATTCCTGTGATCATACAGCCTAAAACAGTAGACTTCAAAGCTTCCGAAGAAACCATTCTTGTAATCCAGTGCTTAATTCTCTCTAAGTACCAACTGGCAAGGTTGGCTTAAATGTTTATTAGGATTCCCAGTAGGAAACTTAAATAGATATAATGGCCATTGACATAAATGGAGGTAAATATTTTATTTTCGCCATTATTTTTAGTTAAAAAAAATCTTTATTTTGAAGAGGTAACAGCAATTTTTGAAAATACTGATCATTTGTTACTTAGTTTCCTGGGTTTTACAAATTTTATCTACTCATTTATTTACTTATTTTTTTCATTCAGCAAATATTTACAAGCCCACTGTGTGCAGTATTCTGCCTGCAGTTTCAGCGACAGAATGAGATTAGTGGCATTAGAAGTCTTTAGCAGTGGCTGGTATTCAGTTGGCTTATCCCTTCCCCAGCTCCGCTCAGGTACAACCTTGGTCTAAAATGCTTCCTTAGCCCTTCTTAATGGGGACAGGGATGATTTAGGAACTTGCTGTTGTTGACTTGGTGAGATGTGACCCTGGCTCTATAGAAGACTTCTGTTCCTGTTGTGTGGACTAAGCTGTACAATCAGCATGGGTTTCTCTTCATGTTGGAGTCCATCACTGGTCTAAGCCCCTAGCTGGGGGCTAATGCTCTGCTCAGCTCTTTCTAGCATCTTCGCCATGGGTCTTCTGTCACTTACTTTAGCCCCAGAAGATGGATGGGGAGGGGTCAAAGAGAGAAGGGAGAAGAGGGCAGGCATCAGAATTATGATGCTCTCTCAGTCCAACTTCCAACTGATGGTTATGTTGCTTCAGCCCCTGCCCATCTAGTATCTTAATGATGCCATTGTTTGTGAGGGTCTCAGGTGGCCCTATCCTATCCTATCCTATCCTACCCTGTCCTGTCCTGTGGAACTGCCATTTCCATCCTTAGATCTCTCTCCAGGGCCACCTAAGTCTGGTTTCTCTTCTCAGTAGCATTCTTGAGAACTTTGCCTGGCTGGGATATTATCCAGATAGGCTAAGTAAATTAGGTGTGACCAAAACATTGAAAGAATAGTACTACCCTACTTTTGAATAGCATTTTGTAATTTACACAGTTCTAGTTAAACTGTTTCTACTTGCTAGATCATATGGATGATTGTTGCCTCTTTCTGTGAAATTCACATTTTCATAAAGATCAAACATAGTGGGGAGAATTTGCAGCCACTGAATTTACCCCAAAAAATTATATTGACATTCATAAATATATAAAAACCGTATTAGCTATGTAATCACTTGTATCTTACAAGCTAATGTTTCCAGTATAGAAACTGGTACTTGAGAGAAGTGAGCAATATTTAGAAGTTGTATCAGTTCAATGGAAATTCATTATTCCAAGAGGCATTTTACAGAAAGTGAAATATAAAAAGCCAAGATACATATGAAAAAATAAACATACTGGTAATTGAAGAAATGTAAATTAACAATGAAATACCACTTTCAAGCTAGCAGGCTGGCAAAGATATGAAACAATGGTTAATAACAAGGGTGTCAAATATAAACTGCTAAAATATGTACTGGCATATTTCTGAAGAGCAATCTGGTAACATAATGTCTTAAAAATATGCATACACTTGACATGACGGTTTTACTTCTAGGAATATATTCTAAGAAATAATCAACTATGTATAAAAATGATGTTCATTACATCCTTTAACATCCTATGACATTGTTTATAATGTGAAAAAATGTGAGCAACAAATGTTCAAAAATAAGAGCTTAATGAAATAAATGATAATGTGGTCCTCATAAAGGCTATTGTAGAGCAGTTAATGATAAGAATGGATGATATGATGTATTTTAAGTAAAAGAAAAATGTTTCAAAATACTATGTACCATATCATCCCATTTTAATTCTATGTGCATGGTATATGAATGGACTAAACACCAGAGGGATATGTGCCAAAATATTAATAATGGCTATTACTGAATGGTTTAATTATAGGATATTTAATCCTTCTCTTTGGTTATTTTTATACTCTAAATCTCCCCATTCTCTTTGTAAATAAAAAAATAGATTAAAAATCATAAATAGAGAAAAAAAGTAATTATCCTAATGATTACCCATGTGAGTTAAGGTAGCAGTTCTGAAATATTTTGCTCTCAGGACACTCTTAAAAATTATTAAGGAATCCTTGGGGCGCCTGGGTGGCGCAGTCGGTAAAGCGTCCGACTTCAGCCAGGTCACGATCTCGCGGTCCGTGAGTTCGAGCCCCGCGTCAGGCTCTGGGCTGATGGCTCGGAGCCTGGAGCCTGTTTCCGTTTCTGTGTCTCCCTCTCTCTCTGCCCCTCCCCCGTTCATGCTCTGTCTCTCTCTGTCCTAAAAATAATAAAAAACGTTGAAAAAAAATAAAAAAAAAATTATTAAGGAATCCAAAGAGCTTTTATTTACATGAGTTCTATATATTTATATTTATTGTGTTACAAGTTAAAACTGAGAAATTACGAAAATATCTCTGTGTTAATTTACTTAAAATAATATTAATAAATCCTTTGCATGTTAAATTATTTTTATGAAAAGATACTATATTTTTTTTAAAGCAAAGACATTTAGTGAGAAGAGTTGAACTGTTCCACATTTTTTTAAATCTCTTTAATATCTGACTTCACAGAAGATAGCTAGATTTTCATATGCTTCTGCATTTAATCTATTGTGGTATCTCATGCTGTGTAGTTTCTGGGAAACTCCACTGTCCATGCCTGAGAGGACAAGAGTAAGAAGGCAAATAAAATCAGGTATTTATTACCATTATGAAAATAATACTTATGTGAAAATTGTATGGACCTTGTAGACCCTCTGAGAGGGTTTCAGAACCTTCTGCAATCCCCGGACCACACTTGAAGAATGACTGATTGAAAGTACTGCAGCTAGGTGGTATGAGGAAATAAATCGTGATAAAAAGATAACCATTTCAAGTATTTGTTGTGTGGCAAGAACTATACCCAGAGTTTATGTATACAATTTTGTTTAATCCTGACCACAACCATAAGAGCTAATTTACCATCATAACCTTCATGTTTTAGCTGAGGAAGCTAAGGTAAGAAGAGGCCAAGCAACTTGATTATACTCCCCAGGGCATTTGTCTCCAGGGCCTGTCCTCTTGACCATCACCTACCTGGAGTGCCAGTTATCACCTCATGCCATCCCGAAGAAAGATGGCTGCATGCTGGATAACTCTGTAATGCCACCTCACATCTGGGGCCCAAGGTATCTGGAAGGTGGGCTTATTTATCAGAAAAAAAAAAGCAGTCTTACATGCCACAGTATGCAAAAGGCAAAATTTGGAGGATACTGAAAAACATCCTCCCGGAGTTTAGTGTATTGTGTCACCTCTTAGATCATAGTCAGCCTCAGATGGGAGCACAGAGATCTCTCTTCCCTTGGCCTCCTTGCTGCCTGCCTTCCCCACCCTGCCCCATCGCTCTCCTGGTTGCAGGGATCCTGCCCTTCTTCTTTGTATCAGGCTAAGTTGGTGAGGGTTGTTCACTCTGGGCTATTCATTCTGGAGAGCAGAAGTGAGCTGTTAAGTTTTCAGAGTGGAGCACCCACCAGAGAAGCCAACCCCTCTCTTGCTAATATCGAGCTTCTTTCCCAGCATAACTTCAGTGCATAAAAGCACAAGCCCATTGTATTCTAAAAGCCACATTTACTTGAAAGTTAACAAAGTTCAAAAGATAACTTACTTTAATATTTGAAACTATTTTTTTTTCATGTGATAGTTTATCTGTCATGTGTACTTCCAAAGAACTTTACTTTTTGGCCATCTTTTAAGAGTGTACAGCTGTTGCTCGTTTTATGACCATGAGTATATGGAAGAGTTGGAGATATATCTGCAAAACCGTTTGTGTGCATATAAGGAAACATGTGGTCTAGGCTTCCACTTCTCCTCCACCTCTGGCTTTAGTCACCTTGAAACAGCCTTCGCTATTAGTTCAAATTACGAAGTAATTACCTTCTTTGCTCTCCCCTAGAGCCTGGAGACTTAGCTGCCACATATTTCTAATAGGTTTTTTTCCTTAGGATATTAACTCTCAGACTTTAGGAAGCATGTTTCTAATCTTTTCTCTCTTTCTCATCCACACACCACACATGTTTTAGGAGGGCAAGGAGAGAGTTTTATTCACTTCTGGAACATCTGTGCCTAGCCATGCCTGGCATGTAGTGATATATTAAAAAAAAAAAAACATGTTGAGGGGAGCCTGGGTGGCTCAGTCGGTTGAGCGTCCGACTTCAGCTCAGGTCATGATCTCACTGTCTGTGAGTTCGAGCCCCGCGTCGGGCTCTGTGCTGACAGCTCAGAGCCTGGAGCCTGTTTCGGATTCTGTGTCTCCCTCTCTCTCTGACCCTCCCCCATTCATGCTCTGTCTCTGTCTCAAAAATAAATAAACATTAAAAAAATTAAAAAAAAAACAAAAAAAAACATGTTGGATTGGCCCTAATAGAAATAATTTTTTTTAATTCCTTTCTTATTTTCTTTCTTTTCTTCCTTCCTGCCTTTTCATCACACAATAAACACCTAGTGATTCTTCTGACAAGCCCGACACCATGCTAAGCGAGTACCAAGTTATATATTTTATCATGCTGACTTTGAGAAACTCAGAGTGAACAAAACTGCACTTGAAAAGGAGGTACTGGGGCACGTGGGTGGCTCAGTTGGTTGAGCGACTGACTTTGGCTCAGGTCACGATCACTTGGTTGGAGCCCCAGGTCAGGCTCTGTGCTGACAGCTAAAAGCCTGGAGCCTGCTTTGGATTCTGTGTGTCTCTCTCTCTCTGCCCCTCCCCCACTTGCACTCTTTCTGTCTCTCTCTCTCAAAAATAAACATTAAAAAATGTTTTTTTAAATAAAAATTAAAAAAAAAAAGAAAAGGTAGGTAACTGTTCCTACCTTTTGGGTCTTCAAAGTAATTTAGGGAGATTAGATCAAGATAGTATTCTAAGCCCAAATGCCATAAGATGACAGAAACAATATTTTTTAATGAAAAATCAGTAGCTGTCCTGAGAATTCAGAGTACTAATAGCAGACTAGAAATCTGGAGGAATTCCCAAGTGTTAAAACCAACTAACCAACCAACCACCAACAAAAAAACAATTATAGAGGATCAGATCATGGGAGAAATAACCTTGAGAAAACGTGGCTCAAACACACACACAGAAGAGTACTTATACCCTGGTGGGAACAATTCTGGGGAAGACTAAGCTCAGTTAGTGGTTACAGGAAGGAAAGGTCCCTAGGCACACATCCCAGTGTGTGACCGGCAGCTCTCCCTATTGCTGCAGGGTAGACCCTCCCTCTTCTCTCTCCCACATGTGGGAGCATGGTGTCCAGCTTGTAAGAAGAATTAGAGGCAGCAGCTGAGCTGGCCCAGGGGCTAACGTGAGAAGGCTCTGGGGACTAGAAGGCAGTGTATTGCCAGAGGCAGGGGCTCCTCAAGCCCCAACAGTGCTACGGGCCTCCACACTTGGAAAACAAGACACCAGTAGGCTGTGGGCAGTACATCTTATCTTTCTCCTGCAATCACTGATGGCTTAGAGAAAACACAGCAAGCAGGTGTACAGGGATTATCAAAGATCATCCCACATTCTTGGAGTAATAGGACAACCAGAAGAAGAATTTAAATAAGTACAATTAATACCTGTGAATTCTTTTTTTTTTTTTTTTTTAATTTTTTTTTTCAACGTTTTTATTTATTTTTGGGACAGAGAGAGACAGAGCATGAACGGGCGAGGGGCAGAGAGAGAGGGAGACACAGAATCGGAAACAGGCTCCAGGCTCTGAGCCATCAACCCAGAGCCTGACGCGGGGCTCGAACTCACGGAATGCGAGATCGTGACCTGGCTGAAGTCGGACGCTTAACCGACTGCGCCACCCAGGCGCCCCAATACCTGTGAATTCTAAGAGATTATTGTATCAATAAAAAATAAACAAGTAGAGATTTTAGAAATCAAATGTTTGTCACAAAAGAGTAATATTGTCAATATGTGAAGAGTTTTTTTTACATCAAGTAAAAAACAAAAATACAATAGGAAAATTGGCAAGGATAAGGGGATGTAAAGGATTCTTAAATATTTGACAATATGCTCTGCTTCACTTATGGTAAGAGAAATGCAAACGAAAAGTACAATTAGATGATATATCTCACCTATAAGATTAATAAAGTTTAATTGCTTTGATAACACGATATGGTGAAATTGTGAGAAATTAAGCTCCCATATGTTGTTGGTGAGAGTACTGTCAGCATAATCTATATGAAGACCAATTGGAGCAGTTAGGCAATACAAATCAAGTTATAATCCCACAAATGCACTTGATCTAGCAAATGAACTCCCAGAAAGTTAGATATTCATGCACACACATGAAATTTTAATTGTGTGTATACAAAAATATTAATTGCAGTCTTTTGTTGGATTAGCACAAATGTGGAAACAACCAAAATATCTATCTGTGGGAAACTGGTTAAATAAATTACAGTACATCCATACAAGGGAAACCCATGCATTAAAAAGATTTCACAATTTTACATTTAAGAATTTATTCTACAAATATTCATGCGTATAAGTGATGTTCTTGCACAGACACACTTGCAAAGTGAATGAAATAATATATGAAAAGGCTAATTATTGAAACATTTCTTACAATTGCAAACAGTGAGAAATAAACTAAATGTCCCTTAATAGCAGATTCATTAAATAAAATATGGTACATTCAAATTAATGTCAAAATAAATATAGAAACTCTATAGGTAAGATACTGAGAGTTCTTTTCAGATAACAATGTGAAGTAAAAAGGCAAGTGTATATTCTGAGATCTTTTGTGAATAAGGAGGAGGAAAATATATACATTTGTGTTGTACTTGTGTGGAAAAACTCTGGAACATTGCAAGAAAATGAAAATAGTGGTTTTCTGGTTTGGGGCTCAAAACCGGGCAAAGAGGGGAATAAGAGCTACAGGGTTTTTACCGTATGTCTTAATTTTTAAAAAATTGAACTGTATGAATGTATTGCTTCTTCAATAAATGTATTATCTGTAAAAAAATTCTTTATAGAAAAGCACAAAAATCAAAAAATCAAAAAAAGAAATGGTTCCATATGTATTCATATTTTTTAAATGTTTATTTTTATTTTTGAGAGAGAGAGAGAGAGCAAGGGGAGGGGCAGAGAGAGAGGGAGACACGGATTCAAAGCAGGCTCCAGGCTGTCAGCACAGATCCCAACCTGGGGCCTGAACCCACAAACTGGGAGATCATGACCTGAGTGGAAATCTGGTGCTTAACTGACTGAACCACCCAGGCGCCCCCATATGTATTTATATTGATGTCCAAAATATATTGCTAAGTAAAAACAAAAGCAAAATGAACAAAACACAAAAGCAAAACATGTGTGGAGTATGATACTGCTGTGTGTGTGTGTGTGTGTGTTTATTTATTTTTTTATTTTTTTTAGTGTTTATTAATTTTTGAGACAGAGACAGAGAGAGACAGAGAGAGACAGAGTGTGAGCCAGGGAGGTTCAGAGAGAGGGGGAGACACAGAATCGGAAGCAGGCTCCAGGCTCTGAGCTGTCAGCACGGAGCCCAATATGGGGCTCAAACTCATGAACCATGAGATCATGACCTGAGCTGAAGTCAGGAGCTCAACCGACTGAGCCACCATGGCGCCCCATGAGTGTGTGTTTAAAAGCCTGACTCCAAGGCTGCATATGTACACACTATCTCTGGGAAGATACACAAGAAATTAGTACCAGGAGGAAGAACTGAAAGAGAACTGGAAAGGCCAGG
Source organism: Lynx canadensis (assembly GCF_007474595.2). Classification (NCBI taxonomy): domain Eukaryota; kingdom Metazoa; phylum Chordata; class Mammalia; order Carnivora; family Felidae; genus Lynx; species Lynx canadensis. The sequence continues at coordinate 74,349,772 of NC_044311.2, read as the reverse complement.
GGGCAGAGATGTAAGAAAGACTTATATTTGACTACATTCCTCTGCGTACTTTTTGCATTTTTTTATATGTGTATATATTACCAATTCAAAAAATGAAGTAGTTTTCAAATGATGTTACAATAAAAGAATCAATAGATTAGTTGAATAGCATCATTGACATATGCTAAGGGATTTCATATGCTAACTGGGCAAAGAGGGGATCTTATTAGTTTAGTATATATGTGTTGGAAATATAAGGGTAAAAACTGAAAAAATTGAAACAGAATGTATGACCTTCAAACTATATAGAAATCTCAATAAAACAAATCTTGCTGCTCCCACATTAATACAATAATGTACTCCACCTTTAATCAATAGAACAAAAGGAGGGGTGCCTGGGTGGCTCAGTGGGTTAAGCGTCGGACTTCAACTCAGGTCACGATCTCGCGGTCGAGAGAGTTCGAGCCCCGCGTCGGGCTCTGGGCTGATGGCTCGGAGCCTGGAGCCTGTTTCCGATTCTGTGTCTCCCTCTCTCTCTGCCCCTCCCTTGTTCATGCTCTGTCTCTCTCTGTCTCAAAAAATAAATAAACGTTAAAAGAAAAGTAACAACAACAACAAAAAGAACAAAAGGAGACTATGAAGATAAATACAATCCATAAGAAAGGAAACAGAAAATTTAAATTATGAGGGGAAGAAGTCCAAGTGATATAAGTAACCACAATAAATTTCTAGTAGTAGCAAATTTTTGGTAGTATTTGTACTAGAGATATCTAAAATAAATTACTGAGATAAATTAAAATCAAGGACAAGACATACATACCAGGTTAATACTAACTGAGATAAAGTTTAAGTATTGTTACATTAACATAAGACAAAATGGAGTCCCAGAAAAAAGGATGAAAAGGGACAAAGAAGAGTATTTCATATTGAGAAAAGGAAAAATCCATAATATATAACAGTCATGAACATTATGTATCTAACAACATTAAAGTATATAAATAAAAAACATTTAAAAGTACAAAGGCAAAATGATCAGTCTGCAATCACAGTGGGAGACAGCTCCCTAGGAAATAACAGAACAATTAGACAAAAACAAGAAAGGATCTAGAGTTTTAAATAACACTATTAGCATGTTTAATACTTAACTTTGTATCCAAAAAACAATGAATACCCTGTCTTGTCAAACACATATAGTACAGAAAATTAACCATGTATTATTGGTCTATAAAGACAATCTCAACTAATTGCAGAAACCAAAAATCATACAGACCATGTTTTCTGAGCACAAAACAATAATAAGAGAAACTATGAAGAATAGAAAAAAAAGCACCTATCCATTTAGAACATACAAACAATTCTTCAAAGTCGATTAAAAGAAAACAGCAAAAATCTGACAGTTCCCTGGGATTGCATGGTTGACTCCATTGTACTGGTACATTGTGAAGTCAAGGGGGGGTTGAAAGCTTGTTCGAGGCCGCTGTGGTTTCAAGGAGTATTGCCAGATGTAAACCTTCCTTGTCGTTGTACAAGTTTATTCCAGTAAGGTTAATTTGTAAGAAATATCAGAGAATAGGACACTGAGCACTTTGTCCTATCTGGAGAAGTTGCAGCCAAATGCATACTAAAATTGAATTGTTGAAATAATAACATGGTTTAAAAAAAGGTTACAGAGATATAAACATGTCTCAATTTACATTAAATTAATTACATTACATTAAGTTAATGTACATTAAGTGATATTAATTTAATATTAAAATATTGAAAAGAAAACATTAAAATAATAAAACATTATTCTTATATATTCCCTTCCTCAAAGTTAAGGGGAAGCACATGCCCATCTTGGGAAATCATTTGAATGAAAGAAAAATCTCTAGATAGATAATAACATCTGTCTATGATAAATGGCACTGCCGCTTAACTGGAATATTCCCCTGAAACTCTAAAACAGGGATTCAGTAAAAACAGTTCAACATTGCTTAATGAGAAAGCCATTGACGAATGGCCGACTCGGACATCTGAACAAGAAGTCCACCAGAGGCTAGCACATCTTTTGGAATGTTAGATCTGGAGGATCTCTTATAGATAATTGTTCAGTATCATTACCACCATCATCAATTTTATAATAAGATAACCAGAATTGAGGTTTTTCTCCTTCCTAGACAGTATTCCTTCTATACTTCCCATTCCTGCTTACCACGTCCTTCAGATTTTTTCATTCTGAATCATAACAGCTTAATGAATCAAACATCCCTTAATTAGAATACTCTGAGAATGTTTTACTGCTTAGTGGTATACATCTTTAAAAGTAAATCAGAAAATAAAATGTGACTGTCTCTCAGACAATGTGTACTTTGTAAACCCTGGAAATCAGTAAGATTGTATAATTGGCACCTTTCCCAAGTTCAACCAGTCAGGGCCAATTAAGGGGATTCACCAGTGTTAATTTTTCAAGCAGTAAAGAATCTCATGATGTGAAAATGCATCTAGCAAGCTAGAGCGAAGAAAGCAGCTTTTTGCTCAGTCTGATACTGCCCCAGGGCTGGGACGTGACACTTGTGATCTTCCTTACTTATCTGATTACAAAGGATGATAAAGAAGACAGGAACATCTTTTAACTGCAGGGCAAATTTCAACTCTTCAAGGAAGGAACTGCTAACATATTCGTTGTGAATGGACACCTCCAAGGGTTTTTTTTTTTTTTTTAGTTGTTGTTTTGTTTTGTTTTCTTTCTTTCACAATCCTCTCCCTGGGGCAACCTGCCCCATCAGAATGCAAGAAGGAGATTCACATAGAAGGTGAATTTTAACCTTCAGTACATGTTAGCCTTGCAATGATATTCATTACAAAAGTTTAATTCGTTAAGTAAGATCTACCTCCATTATTAATTTTAATGTACTTGCTTTCCCTCTGAAACCTTCTAAACACCTCCTCTGTGGGACAGCACAATATATTAGAAAAGAATTATTGAACATTTTTCTTTACATTCAAAAAAGTTCTTAGGGATTTAAAAAAACTAATGAGAATTACTGGGATTCTGCTAGGTTTTGGGAGGTTGTTTTTTAACTTTTGAAAAAAGAGATTAAAAAAAGAAAAAGATTATTCTGTACAAATGAAAATTGCTAGACAATTTGAGTTCCCTTTTATATATATATATATATATATATGTATATATATATATATGTGTGTATATATATATATGTGTGTATATATATATATATATCACAATCAAATGGACTTCTTGAAAACAAATTATGGTTACTTTTGAATATAATACAGGTACTTTTTTTTCACAATATCAAACTGTAAATACTTTTGACCTTCTAGACACAATTAAAAATATTCTACCTTCAGTTTTCTCTCTTCTGTAAAGAAGCAGCCTGTTAGTTATCTAGTTCTATTTTGTATGTCTTTCTTTCAAATGGAGTTGGCCTAAATCAAGTTTTTACAAAAGTAGGGCCAAGAGAAAAGGCGATATCTTTAAACAGGCAGCATTTTCAGAATAAAAATGCATGAAGTGTAGAGATAAAAGATTTGGCACTAAATTCAGACTTGTCCACCATGTATGCAGTTTAGAGCACATTACTTACATCAGTTCTTTGACTATAAATTGAGGGAAATAATACTTAATTTATTAGGTTGTTGTGGGGATTAAAGAAATCTACTGGACTGTGAATTTCTTGAAAATTGGCATTACATTTTATTGGCCTTTTTCTTTTGATTTTTATTAATCATGTTCCTTGGTCCACTCTTCTATGTGGTGTGACTAGATTGTCAGGGACTAAAATATTAATTTTAATGTACTTTTCCTTTGAAACCCTTCCAATCATATTCTGTGATTTTATCACTGACGATTTTCCTCCTGACATAATGGAGATTCATATAAATATATGACTTGATACTAAGTTAGTGACTCTCGCTAGTGAAGATGTTCTAAACCTGCATCTACACTTTGCAGGCACTTCTTCCATATCATCTCCTATCACTCTGCTCTCTGCTCACTCTGCTCCAGCCACACAGGCCTCCCTGGTGTGTGTCTGGGCCTTTACAGCTGCTGACTCAAACACCGTTTCCGTTTCCTAGATCTCCACTCATCTCGCTCCTTCAATACATTCTCTTTTCAGCTCAGGTCTCAGCAAGATTTTTACTGTATAAATCCACCCTTTATACAGAAGCATCCTCAGTCTTTATCACCTATGCCCCCTTGTAGGCCCTATTCTATTTACCTTATTAACTTTTCCCCATAGTACTATGACCAATTGGAAAACCCTCTTTCTTTCTTCCTTTCTTCTTTCCTCCTTCTCTCCTTCCTTCCTCCCTCCCCTCTTTCTTTCTTTCTTTCTTTCTTTCTTTCTTTCTTTCTTTCTTTCTTTTTCTTTCTTTTTTTCTCTTTCCTCTCTTTCTTATTGTCTGTCATCTTTCATTAGAATAAAGCTTTGTTGGGCCAGAGATTTTGTTTTGTTCTTGCGGTTGATCCTCGAGAAATATTTGCTAAATGATTAAATGATTGAACAAATGAAATAGTGCACATAGAGAGGATTTAAAAACCTTTCCTCCTTGGGGCGCCTGGGTGGCGCAGTCGGTTAAGCGTCCGACTTCAGCCAGGTCACGATCTCGCGGCCCGTGAGTTCGAGCCCCGCGTCGGGCTCTGGGCTGATGGCTCAGAGCCTGGAGCCTGTTTCCGGTTCTGTGTCTCCCTCTCTCTCTCTGCCCCTCCCCCGTTCATGCTCTGTCTCTCTCTCTGTCCCAAAAATAAATAAACGTTGAAAAAAAAAATTAAAAAAAAAAAAAAAAAAAACCTTTCCTCCTTTACTCCAGACTGAGATAGGACTCATTAACATAATTCCAGGACAGAATGTAAATATCTTCATTCAAATGTTCAGCATCTCTTCTATTTTTTTTTTTTTTTTTTTTTTTTTTTTTTTTTGAGACAGGGATTGAGAGAGAGAGAGAGAGCAGGGAAGGGGCAGAAAAATAAAGAGAATCTTAAGCAGGCTCCACGCCCAGTGCAGAGCCCAACACAGGGCTCCATCTCACTGCCTGGGGATAACGACCTGAGCCAAAATCAAGAGTTAAACTACTTAATCAACTGAACCACCCAGGTGCCCTCCTCCCCTTTATTGCTTTTTTTTTTTTTTAAACATCTGTCTTTTTCCATTGCATTATAAAGTCTTTGGGAGTTGGTGTTCCTGTTATGTGTGTATCTTTTCCTTTCATCTTCCACTCATTCTCTTCGTACTGAGTAGCACATAGTAGGCTCTTATACTTTCATCAAACAGGACAGACTGACACAATCCACCATAGCTTTTGTAGTTGTCTAGCCTGATCAAGGAATGTCACAAGGACTGTGATATTAAATGTGATATGGTTATACTCTAAATACTATACTTTTTTTTTCAAGGATTAAAAAGAAATCAGTTGAGGGTATTTCTCTTCTTGCTCGTAGAGATATCTGAATAAGGCTTCATTTCCCAACGCCCGCTCCTCAGCTCCAGGCACTGTAAAGATAGAGCTCCCAAGACTCCTGCTGAAGAAAAGCTTCTGAATGTCAGCACTAAAAAGTTGGTGGGATCTGTGTTTAGCTTTCTTTAAAAAGCAATTCTGAGAGGAAAAAAAAATTTTGATTAGCCATTATGAGCCACCCTTTCTCAAGTGAGATTCTGTGAAGAAGTTTTTAAATGTTAGCTTCATTTTTGTAAACGTATGCACACTAGCTCTTTCATAGAACCAGAATGATTTTCCTGGATCAAAGATTTGCTTGAAAATCACTCTTTCATTAATGGTGAAGTGTCTATTTTGTTACAGTGAAATTCTAAGAACTCGCTGTAGAAATTAATAGATATATTTTAAAAAATAGAATACATTGTGCTTTCTATATAAAGATGATGCTTTGGACCTTGCATCAATGTCTTCGGCACTTTGAGCTGTTTTCTCAACAATGCGATTAGAGCCACATGTGAAAATGACTGCCTGGGGCTGGGGTATGGGCTCCCGTCTTCCTGAAGAGTAGACATGTTTGAATGTAATTGCTAAAAGCTGGATGCAGATCTGTGAGCCATTCAGGACCACTGCTCCTCCTGGTCAGTTTTGGAATGGATTAGCAATCAGCCTGTGTTTTCCTCCCACTTCTTGCCACTTTCTAGTTATGCTTGTCATTCATACTTTCTGGATCTCACCTCTACAGAAAAAGTATTTTTAAGAATCCAAGATCCTAAAGATTTCAACAGTCTTTGTGTTTTGGGGTTTTGGGCTCTCCAGTCTGCTCTATAATCTGTATCTAATAAATCTCCAACTTTCAGTATATGTTGCCTAGAAGATTAGATGATGGTTTTGTAATGAAGAAAGTAATTACCTTAAAAGTGTGTGTGGGGGGGAGGGTCCCGTAATTTATAGGTCAGTTTACTGGAAGTGCTTATGTGTTTGACTTGTTGGTTTTTACTGTAAAGAAAGGCTAAATAATAACTTGCTGGATCATGCAGCAAAGAGCGACTGTAACAGGATCCTCCTCCTGTTGACAGAAGGTCAGCGTGGCTGTTCTCACTGTACTGACTGACATCTCTGTTCTGAGGAATAATTAGGTATCTTTATACCTTTGCTTGCTTCATCAGGAACATCCATTATTGACTGAGGCGGCAGAAGTGGAGACCACACCTGAAGGAGGGGACATGTTTGCAGTGACGTTATCTGGTGTTTGGACAATTTTGCCATCTGTTCCTCATCATTTGCAACAATTCTTGTGTGTGTGTGTGTGTGTGTGTGTGTGTGTGCGCGCGCGCGTGCGCGTGTGTGTGTTTTAAAGGGGAATGAGAAGTCAAGGACCACGTTATTTCTTCAGAATCTTGGATTTTTATTTTCTTTTACCCAGTCAAATGAACTTAGACTTGAGACTGAAGGACATCTTAGACTGCCTCTGTACAAAGTCTTTGAGTGAATTCAATTTTTCAGAAAGGCAAAATGCAGCTTGGAGTCTAATTCAGGCCTAAAGTTAATTGGTTCAATTTATCTCTCTGCCTTGGCGCACCAATATGCATACAGTTATTTTGGTAAACTTAGCCTTATAGTAATGCACAGTGAAACTAATACCATGATATCTCATCAGTAAATCTCTAAGGTGGAGATAAGGAACTTTAATGATCCACTAAACATGTTAGGTACCAGATGAATCCAGGAATGTGATACCTAACTGCTCTCAGTCACCCAGGACAGAAACCTGGCGATCATCCTTGACTCCTTCCTCTCCTTTATTTTCCACAACCAAATAACTCCTAAGTCTTGTTGCTTTGGCCTCCTACACATACACTGAAGTGATTCTCTCCATCTCTATGCCAACTATTACTGTCATCATCTGGGTCTTAACCTCTAATCTCCTAGTCTCAATGCCCTTGCTATTAATCTTCCAAACTAAATTAAAAATTAAACCTCTAAAGTGCAAAACTGTTTCCCTGTACTATTTAAAGCCACCAAGTAGATTGTCATTACTATCAGAGACTATTCCTGGCACATAATAGGTACTCAATCCATACTCATTAAATGAAAGAAAGAACAAATTCTTTAAGTCAGGATCGTTAGCACGGCCAATAAAACCACCACTTCTATGCTATGCATTCCACCCACGGTATGCAAGGGGGTGTTTAGGTAGTTCACCAAAAAATGTATCTACTTCAGTGGTTATACATTTATTTTTTATAAGTTAGGCATCGCTAATTTTTCATATGTAGATATGACATAAAATGTATATTGACATAAATATCTTAGGTTGTAATAACGAGTTCATTTAAAGAAGGAATATTAGCTAAAGGGCAGTGTAAGTGAAACAAGGCTAAGACCAACATTAAGAAGCCAGCACAATATTCATCACTGAGTTGTAATAACTTGCCTACGTATTTGTTTCTCCTATTGGACCATGAGTTCCTCCGGAGCCTTGATAGCCCTGTCATGATGCTGGCCACCGGGGAAAAATAAACTAATTTTTGAGTGAATAAAGTTAGGCAAATTCAATTTGGATAGTGTTAGGTCAAGAGCCTGGGTTAAGGAGTGGTAATTGTTTGGATGATGTTTAGACAAAAATGACAGTGTCAATAAATAGAACATCTTCAAAAAATAAAAAGGATAGCATCTTTAATATTCAACCTTTGCAATGTTTCAGTGACTATTAGACGTGAGTTTTGACAACTGGTCCAAATAAAATTTTTGAGGCAGTGTCTACATAATACCAAAAGGTTTTAGTATAAAGTGAAAAACTCAGTCAATTATTTGGATAGTTAGCTTTCACAGAACCAAACATTCAAATCACGGAAACCATTCAGAAGATTGAATCTTTAGCTTACTTGCCTCTTCTGCTCATAACTTCTAATCGTAACTTTCCTCTTCTGTTCTCCAAAACGGTGCTCTCCATGGTAATCACTCTAAATTCTACTGATCAGATTAAAAATGAAAGGTAAGCACAAGGATGGAGACAAGATGCTTTTTAATGTGCTTTTATTAATGGCTGTATGGCTTTGGGTTTCATTTGCTTTCACTTATATACATTTTTTCCTTTTAAAGTTCATTTAGACTTGTAGAGTACAAGAGTTTAGGGGATCTCAGTGATGGTCTGACCTCATTCGAGCAATAAAGGCACAAGCTGAGAGAGGTTAACACGCTCTGGTCTGAAGGTCAAATTGAGCCGAGCTGAGACTATAAGCCAGATCTCCTGGCATGCAGGCTTGTGTGCTTCCCTCTAGGGAATGCCGCCATTCTTTCCTTTAGCATTCCTTCCTCCCCATCCCTGTAATTCCTCTGCTGCATTGACCTCCTCCCTTAAGTGGATAGTCTTTAATTTTTTTTTTTTTTTTTTTGCTTTATTAAATGAGTGGAGCCAAGGCAGTTATGTATAGAGCCTTGAGCACTTTTCTTTTCATTAATGGTCCATTTCTGTAAGCAGGTTACTCTCTAGAATTTGTTGAGGAGGTCACCACATTGTCTGATGACGGGCACTTTCCTTGTGCAGAATTCACCAAAACCTAGGTCTTTCTGACACCCTTACCCATAGGGATTGAACCAGTGAATCAGTGAAGTACGAGACAGACCTTTGCAGTTCCAGGGGGTCTTTCCAGGCACCTCCATCAATTTTGGAAGGTGCCAGGAAGAAGCCTAAAATAGTTCTTATTGCATAAAACATAAGAATCACTTTTTAAAGAGGCTCAGGTTCTTTGGAAATACAAGTCATTTTTGGATTTAGTAGGAAAACTGCCTTCAGAGATATTTCATGGTTTAGGTTAAGACGTTTGTTCCCATAAAATAATTCTAGATGACATAGTTTACATTCAGTATCACTGAAGTGAGTGCAGGGTCCCAAAGGTGTTTTTGAGAAGTAGACAACAGTTTATGTATTAGAACTCTTCTTGACTGGGTAACTTGGACCATGATGTAGAATTGGATGTTTTACTGGGGCCTGGTAAGCAGCTGCCCACAGCTTTCTGGGTTTACTCTGCTTTTCCATCTGCTTTACCTGTCTCTATTTCTGAATAATTTATTTTGCCATCTGCATAAACAGAACACCTGGCTGAAGGCTAACCCTTACTCCTAAATAATTTAAAGGAAATTACCTCTTTAGTGTTTATTGGAATAATGTAATGACTTTCAAGAACAAAACCCTTAAATAAATAACTCTTGGGGACATTTCTAGTGTTTTAACAATTACCCTAACAGTTTAAAAGTTAATATCAATCTGGTTTTTAATTAAAATTGCCTTCTAATTTTTGCTTTTGTTTTAATTTTTTTCCCCTGAGATATCAGCTCTAACAGTTGTTTAGCTTTTAAGTTTCTTGCTGGTGTCTTTTGTACTTCTTCTTGTAGAAGAGCCATTGATTGCAGACGATTGTGACTTTTTTGGAAGTTGCTCAAGTTTTTTGACAAGTTACTCAACTTGCCTGGGAGAAATAGCAGTAACTTCCTGTGCCTTTTCCTAGCAGTTTACTTTGGTAAATGCTTAGACCTCCGTTAGCAAATATGCATGGCATTATATGAGTAACGTTTTATCCTGGATAATTTCTTTCTGCTTTGCAGAAGTTCTCTTGGTGCTGCAATGGTTTTCAATGGTTTTGTTTTGTTTCATTGTGAAAGGAAACTCAGTTGCGGTACAGATTTGTGAGTTGAAGGCAAGCAACTTGTTCAAGTTGAACTACAGACCGATGTATTAATAAATAATCTTATGAACTCTCAGTCATTTACATTTCAGTGATGACAAGAATAAAAGTATCCCATATCAGATCTCTACTTAGCTGTTTACTGGCTGTGTGATCTTGGGTGATTTATCTCAACTTTCTGGGCCTTGGTTTCCTCACCCATAAAATGGAAATAATAATACTTATCTTATAGGTTCTAGTACAAAGTGCAGCATGTATAGCATTTAGGCATTGAATAAGTGATACCTTTATTTAGTATTTATTCAAATTGAATAAAAATTTAAGAATGAGTTATTCTGGATATCTTAGATAAATAGAATTTAAACAGTTTTTAAAAATTAATAATTTTGAAAAAATATGAAATGTTTATACCATTCCTTTTTTTAATTCAAGATATACTGAACATAATTTTCATTGAAAAATATGGTCATCAATGCATACAACAACTATGCTGTATGCTGTTTATTACCTGTATGGACAGCTCAGCAATGTCCATAGTCTAGTTAAGGTATAGATTCCTGGTTTTTCCTACTTTTATTGGTCCTGGATATTTCCCTTCTTGAGGTCTTAGATCTGCTTTTTAAAATTTTATGTTTTCTTTGTGGCTAACAGCTGTCATTTCTTGCTATAGTTTATAGGTTTCCTGGAACAATTTCTCTCTCTCTCTCTCATTTTAATTTTAGCTTGTAATCTGTTGCAGGTTTAGAGCACAGAGTTCTAAGGGTTGGGTTTTGCTATATATATGTTTTAATGCAAGAGTTTTGAGACATTTTGTTATTCAATTTGTAATAGAGAGCTGGTTGCTAAATACTCAAATTGTATTGGCTTACAAATCTACTATTCCACAGAAGCAATAAATTGTTTATTATATGAAATTTAGTTATTATATCAACTAGGAAAGAGATACAGTAAATGCTCATTTATCCAAAATTTGAACAGTTTTATCATTCAAACAACTAGAATAAGGCAAACAAAATCACCAGAAAGCAAGTTTAAGTTATACTTGATACAGTTTTTTATTATATCTAAATTTATGGTATTCAAATTATTTGAAAATATTCATTTTCATTATGGAATTTCTACTATGAGTCAGGCAATGCGTGGTATGATGGAAATACCAAAGGAGTAAAAGATGTTTTGTATCAATAAAGATGTCAGCCTGATGAAGGCTGGGGGAAGGGAGAGAGGGTAGAGAAATAAATAAGTAAGTAAGTAAGTAAATAAATAAATAAATAAATAAATAAAGTGTCGTGTGAATTATGATAGAAGTATGTTCAGAATATAACTGGAGGCACAAAAGCAATATGCTCCATTCTATATTACAGGATCCAAGGAAGGCAGAGCACAGCTGTGGGGTAGGCTTCCCGAGGAAATGAGATGTGCCTTAAACAGTGAGTTATTGTTCTTGAGTCAGATTGGTCTACAAATGGCATTTAGAGCTTGATGTGGTAAACTTGAAGGCTAAAGTGGTAGCTTGAGCCATTGCTCAGTTAGCAAAGGGAACCACAAACAATTGCGATGGCTGGAAGGCAGGCTGTGTGTGTTGGGGATGGAGAAGTAGAGAGATGGGACCGTGAAGGTGGATTTGCATTTTCCAGATGTCTCTGATGCAGTGTGTGGATGAGATGAAAGAAAGTAAGAGGGAAAACCAAATGACAGATACTGGGGCTATGGCACTGGTCCAAGAAAGAAATCATGATCTTGAACTTGGGCTCTAATCAATAGCAAGATTCATCTGGTTAGTATTAGAGGCTTATCATATAGGGACACCTGGGTGGCTCAGTTGGTTAAGCCTCCAACTCTTGATTTTGGCTTAAGTCAAGACCTCATGGTTCATGAGTTCAACTCCCATGTTGGGCTTTGTGCTGACAGTGGGGAGCCTGCTTGGGATTCTCTCTCTCCCTCTCTCTGTGCCCCTCCCCTGCTTGTGCACATGCTCTTTGTTTGCTCACACTCTCTCTCTCCCCCCCTTGCTCTCAAATAAATAAACATTACTTTTTGAAGAAACTTATCATATAGTGCTAAAAAGAAGCGTGACATAAATAAGGAAAGAGGGAGTGGAGAGATCATAGAGAAGAACTGCAGGTGAGTTTTCGTTCAAATAGTTAAATTCCAAGTCCTTGGCAGAAGGTTGCACTGACAGGTATGTTTTGCCACTCCTTCCTGCTGCCTCTGTGTTTACTTCTAACTCAGTAACTGACAACTCTCAGATGATTTTTCTTCTCAATTCTCCCTACCCACACTTCTCTTTTCTCAGTCAAGGTAAATCAATCCTTTCTTTGTGTTTCTGTAATACTCTACCAAAATGTCCCACATAGCAACAGAATTCATTTGCACCACATCTGACTAGATAATGAGACTTATAATGCTGACAACATAATTTTATTTATCTTGTATCCCAGTGCTGAAGTTCAGGCCTGATTATATGTTTGTGTGTGGTTATGTATATTATATATTGTGTTTGTATCATAGATTATTGATTATATAAATATATATTTATATGTACCTATCAGATATATTAATTTATATATAAGTGTCAATAAATATTAAGTATGTGTATGACTAGGTCTATTGTTCTGTTTGGCCTACATATTTCCAATCCTGTACTTCAGCGCCTACCGTAAGTTAGTAGACTATTAGGTGCATTGGAGGCTGTATCAGTTACCTGTTGTTGTTGAGTATCAAACCATCAAAATTTCAGTACTTATCACAACAACGCTTTGTTTTTTCTCCCTGTCCTATGAGTTGACTGGACTGATCTGCTGGTTTCAACTGATCTCATTCTTGTGGCTGCACTCAGCTTAGAGCTCAGTTGGGATTGATGGTCTAAGAGGGTCTCACTTGCACATCTGGAGTGTCATTTGAGATAGCAGGAATGACTGTGATAGCTGGGTTCTTTCTCCAAATGATCTTTCATTTGGGGTATCTTCCCAGCATGGTGGCCACAGGGCTCCAAGGCAATAAGAACAAGACTTGCAAGGTCTTTTGAGAGGCACAGAGATATTTCCATTGCATTTTGTTGCTCAAAGCCGGGCACTTGGTGAACCCACATGCAAAGAAAGGGAAAAAGACTCCACCTCTTGACAGTGGGGTGAAATCACACTGCAACTAGGTCTGCAGATGGCTCATCTTGGCAAACATAAAAAGGGGGAATTTCCAAGGATCGGTTCTACTTATCATCACCCTTTATTGAATAATATTGGAGGTCAGATCGGAAAAGCTTTTGTTAATGTTCACTATTAATCTTTTGGAAAGAGTTACTTCTTGAAACACCATAATTGCTTAGCGTGTATTAGCTAATGAAAAATTAAGAAAAGGTGATCTCATGCTGAAGTCAGGCACAGAGTTGACAGAAGTAATAATGAAAAGGAGAGAGAAAAATTTTAAATGAGTCAAAGGAGGAAATGAAAACGTGAAAAGGCAAGGGTACATCTTGAAAACAATCAAGGATGTTCTGGCAAAGCTGTATAAAAGAGTCCATACAGAAGACAGGGTAATACAGACATTGCACCCTTATCATGATGAAAGGTGTGAATCTGTATCATCTATATCTATGTATATGCAGATACGTAGTATAGATTAGGTAGATGGACGTGTGTGAAAAAAGCACTCTGACCCAGGAATGATTTTAAAAGATATTCATACTGAAAGTTGCCAGATAGGTAACATCAGAAAGGAGAAAAAATGTAAAACACTCATAAAAGGATGAAAATGGAAAAGGTTAAGAATCCAAGTGAAGTTACAGGGAAGAACTAGTCAAGGCAGAAAGTAGATTTTGTAATTGAATCCTATCACAGGCAATCTGAAGTGTTAAAAAGGAGAAAGGGGAAAGAATTGACACATCTGAGTATAATTGGTATAAATGCTAGAGTAAAAAGGTGGGTCTTTTCCACTGGTCCTGTTATTTTAAGTATTAAAAATTTCCTCTGAAGAAAATTGAATTATTGAACAGGTGCCCAGCACACACTGTCACGCGTCTCACTGGCTTGTTGGGTTATAACACAAAAACCATCACATGGAGTTTGCACTTTCTGCATATCTGTGTATTTTGCGCACATTCCTGCTGAATGCTTGTGAATAGTTCTAATCAGAACTGTTATTAATCAATAACAACCTTTTTAGTTTTGGAGGGAATGAAAGGAAGCTGCTTTTCTTGGGGGAAGAGACAAATCTTTCCCCTCAGTCCTTTATCAAGTCTCTGGCTCTGAGTGTCATTGAGGATCCTTAACTGAGGATGCCCTCGGTAATGGCAGACTTCCCCTCCGGTGATGGGTTCTCCCACACCTATTCCCAGGTAAGACAGGGAAGTGTGTCTGAGAATGTAAGATGGCTTGAAGAAGACAGGAGAAGCACTCCTCTTAATTTTCTTGTCTCAGCTGTCTTTACTACAGCCAGTGCCACACTTCACATCTCAGGATAACGTGGGAAGAAGAGAGGAGGGGGGAGAAAGGCAGGCAAATCGCCTTTCCTTACTTTCATAAATCTGTGGAGGGGTGCTATCCTCTCTCTGTGGGGGTGATAGCAGCCTATTTTTCCCTTTTGCGACAGGGAAGGAGATTGGCTAAATGTCAGGCCATCCTGAAGTTACATTTTAACTGAGTTAGAAGTTGGATCCCAAACTGCTCGTGGGTCTGGTGGTCACTAAGGGGTTTGTTAAGTCCTCTAGTCCACATCAATTCAATGGCATTTATCATTTCCTACCATGTACAGTCTTAATCCCCCTATTAGGTATAAGAACTGTCACAGATTATCTTTATTCCCTACAGTGTCCAAAGCAATGCTTTGCACACAATAAATGTTCAGTAAATATTTATTAAATGAGTACATGAATGAAAGACAAAAGCTGGTCTAATTATGAGTGGCAGGATAATTTTCTGAAGGCTAGAGATCTATCTGATATTCACCTTTTCAAACAAATCATCATGAAAATGATTTTTTAAATATCTTTGTTGGTTCAGTGATTCCCTTGATATTCCATATCATAAATACAGCAACCATTGACAAGACATAATATTATCTCATAGGGCCAATATTTAGATTAATCTTAAAGAGGATATGCCAATTCTTTCTCCAAATCCCCTCATTCTAAAAGGAGAACGGCTTCCTACGAAGTGATGGAGACTTGTAATCTTGTACCCTTACTATATTAACTATATGACTCATTTAATTTTCCTCTAGGATATTAATCATTCACATTCACCTTTGCTTTTGTACTTAAAAGCCAGGGGTCAGGAATTTCAAAGGAAATACTTTGTTACAATTCCAGAATAGTGAGAAAACACAATGGCAGAGACTAAAATCTATCACGGTATTTTGGCTTCTTGCCTTCCTTTAATTTGACAATGGGGGGAAAATCAAGGTGAGACTTGATTCCCTTTCGGAGTCCCTTTCCTGTGTGCTCTGTGTCTAGCCAGGAGAGAGACTGACAGAATGATAACACTTGATGCCAGGCTCCCTTGCCCACTCAAAGACCCTCCCTCAGGTATCAGTTGCTTGGCTGAGCTTTGAGGTCAACTAGACACCTCCCTTGAGGCTTACCTGGCCTAAGGGATAGAGCAACCAGAAAACCCTCTCATGGAGGGCAGCTGTTATCTGAGCTAGGATCAAAGTCCCCCTCTGTATTCCAGAAAAACATCTTCCAAACTGGGTCTCTTTCTCCATGATTCAAATGAATGTTGAATGAGTCCCCAGGGACACCAGTTGCTTTGCTCAGGAACAAGCTGTCAGAAATAGTGGGCGATGAAAGTTCACCTCCTTTTAAGGTCCATTTTATTTGAGAATTTTTATTTATTGCCTCAGAGGCCCATCAGAAGTTAATCGAGAAATTAGGCAACAGGGAAATGCGGTGATGAACTTTTTTTGACACTTTTCATTTGTGCTTCGGGTTTTGTTTTTCCTGAAGTGTGACATTGCTTCATTCTGGTAGTATTCACAGTACCCATTAAAGGCACTATGAGTATAAAAAGGCATTGCTCAAACATTTGGTTTTATACATGGAAGCATTACAAATAATATATAGCTTTTTTAGTTATTGGGACAGATTTGGGTTTCAAAGTGATAGTTTCTTTTGCCTCATGCCAAATCTTTTAGAGCAGTCAATAATGGCAACTTTAAACTAGGTGACATGCATGTTCTCATAGAAGTATGGTAGCCCAGAAAGTTCTGACCGTAATTTTCCAACACATAGATCAATATGAACCATTTATTTAGTGATTCGAGATTCACAGAGATTCAGATATATCCAAAGTGGTGTTTCAGTTTACTGCTAAGCAGATAACCTGCATTGGAATGTTCATTTCAAGATCTAGAACAATGTCTCATCTTATCCTTCCAGCAACTACCACAGGACCTAGAACACAGTAGAAGTAACATAAATATCTCTTGAAGTGAACCAGACTGAGTGTAGCATCAATGACCTCCTTGGAATTACAGCGCTGATTAATTGAACTAGAGGTAGAAACGTCACAAGGACAGGATATAGACCTGGGCCAAGCAGAGAGATATTACAGCATTTGGAAGTACACTTTTTAGATGATGCATTTTGAATATTTCTATTCTTTTCAGCATGAATATATTTTGCTGACATCGTAGTTATAGCCAGTTTTATTCAATGCATTTCAGGTTGCCCAGTTTAAATTGATGTTTTTGGTAGCACTACCAGTGGGTAGGTGGGTGGGTCAGATATTTTAGTCATGGCACACACTATTGTACAGCCATCTGTTATATTGAATGGATTATTTTGTTTATCAAGTTTCTTTGAATAGCAATTTCAGTTTTGTATCTTATTTCCTTCTTTGATGAGAGTATTGCCAGCAGATGCAAGCTACATATTGGCTTGAGTTTCTTGCAATTCCCTGGCTAGCTTTTTTTTTTTTTTTAAGTTTTTTTTCCCTTTTCCTTAGCACTTTTCTCCCCGACAAATGTTCCATTCTAAAGAAATTCAGCATTTTTGAACACAATTTCCTAAAATTAACAGCCTTGCTAATTCTTCTTTTAAGACACATTTCTTATTTTTCCAAGGTCATTACCAATAATACCAAAATTTTCTCCCCACCCCCCACCTCCCCTTCTCAGTCTTTTTTTCTTGATGGGTTCATTTTCCCTTAGAAATAACTAGTTCTTAAATAACAAATGCTTTGAGAGAAGAGGTTGTGGTTTTTGTCCAGGGTGCTGCCGAACAATTGTTCTATTTACTTAAATCACGGAACTCCAGCTGTATTGCAGCTTGTGTTGGTAGATCTGGACACAAAGAGTAAGTATTAACCATTTACTCTAAATCTGAAAATCAGATAAATCCAAACAAGTATCATGATAATCCTGAGGAAGGCATTATAGGGGAACCAAGTGCCTATCGTCAGGACTACACACGTGATGATGATTATGATGATGATGATGATGATGATGATGGTTAACATTTAACCAGCACTTGCTATATGTCCAGTATCATTCAAAACTTGTTTATCTACTATCTATCTATCTATCTATCTATTATCTATCTATCTATCTATCTATCTATCACCATCATCATCATCATCATCACCATCTGGCTACTCAGTCAAATCTCACAACAATCTTATAAGGTAAGTATGTAAGTGGTGTTATCTCCATTTCACATCTGAGGAAACTGAGGGACAAGAACATTAAATGCAGCACCAAATTCAGAGTAAATGGATAGGAAATGGGAGAGTCAGGATTCACATCTAGGCAGTGGAAGTCCAATTTTTTAAGTCTTATACCACATGTTTCATCACATATATTCACATGATAAAGGAGGGAGCAAGTGGTACAAACATATTTGCCTGTGAAATTCCAATCACTGTAATTCCCCTGACTCTAAGCTGCTCAGTGTAGTGGAGGGTCAGAATTGAAAACCGGTTAATTCAATACAAACAGAATAGAGAATGGGGTGCCTGAGTGGCTCAGTTGGTTAAGTGTCTGACTCCGAGATTTCGGCTCCGGTCATGATCTCAGGGTCGTGAGATCCAGCTGGAGTTGGGCTCTGCACTGAGAGTGAGCATGGAGACTGCTTAAGATTCTCTCTCCCTCTGCCCCTCCCCTGCTCACTCTCATGCTTTCTCTCAAAAAAAAAAAAGAAGGAAGGAAGGGAGAAAGAAAGAAAGAAAGAAAGAAAGAAAGAAAGAAAGAGAAAGAAAGAAAGAACAGAGAAGAAGAATACATGGGGATGGATGCTGGTTGAGGAAAGATCCCTTGAGTTTGGGGCCTGGCCAAATGAAGATTGAGTAGAAGCTAAGGCAGGTGATTCCAGGAGAGGAGGAAAGCATGAATTGAGGCAGGAAGTCAGGAAACCACAGTGTGGATGTGAGAAGAGTCCCCTCACGTGGTCACAAGAACGCAAAGGGGGACAGTGGCAGGAGATGAGCATAGAGAGGTAGGCAGGGATTTAGTGGAAGACACTTGGTAATAGGTTGTCTCCAAGGTTAAGACAAGAGTGTTGAATTTGGCCTGCCCTTGACAACACAGGAGATATGAAACTGCCAGCACCTGCTTCTCCTCTTATCAACTGCGAGAAGAAAGACCTGGCATGTGGGGTTTGTGACCATATGCCCACTGCTCAAAGCTCTCCCCATCATCCTTGTTCAACCTCAAGTCCTGGCCCCTGATACAGGAATGTGCAGAGGCAAGGGAATGGCTGTCTCCTTCCTCTAGACTGCATGTTATTATTTTACTTCAGACCGCACCACCTTTCTTTTGGGAGATGGCCTTGAGATTGCATGTTGGAAATCTCCCCTGCTTAATGACACTGTTCCTTGTGTAAAATTCATTTCTGCCAGTGGAAGAGTCACAGATTATGTTGGATGAACATACATATGTTGGCCAAATAGTTTGACTGAATTGGAAAATCAGCAAGAGTTAGCAATCTACAGGAAGAAGCAAAAGGCTGAAGAATAGGAATAGGAGGGAGAGGTTTAAAAGAAATTTTAAATGTGAGACACTAGCAAAAGCAAGATAGCATAATGCTAAACAAAGCAGACAAGGTGGATTTTAATATAGTTTCATAATGCCTTATAGAGTTTAAAGTACTCAGTTATTGTGGTTCCAAGAGATTTTTCTTAGCTTTATTTATGACACTTAATATCTTGTTCCACTGTAATTAACATGTCTCCATTGCTAGACTGTGAGATCCTCAAGTCTGATCTTATTCCTCTTTCCATATCTCCAGCAATTATCATAGTGCTTGGCACAAAATTATTACTTAATAAATGAAGGTTAAATAAAAAAAAAATAATGGAGAGGCACAGAGAGGTGTGGGTCTTATTTTTGTAGGTTGGGGGTTGTGTAAGAGGACAGGACTCAGGATAGAGGGAAATTATGCAAAACAATCAAAATTATGCCAAAACAGATAAACAATTAGATTTTAGAGGTTCCAGCTGGTTTTCTATAGCACTCTATCCTTTTTTTTTTTTTTTTTTTTTTTTTACATTAATAGACTTTCTTTTTTAGGGCAATTTTAGGTTTATAGAAAAATTGAACAGAAACTATAGAGAGTTCCCAAACACTCCCTGCCTGTTCTCTTCAGTTTCCCTTTTTATTAATGTCTTGCATTGGTGTGGTGTATTTGCTACAATGGATGAATCAATATTGATACTTTATTGTTAACTAAAGTCCATAGTTCGCTTTGGGATTCACTCTTTGTGTCGTATAGTTTCACGGGTTTTGCCAAAAGCATAATGTCATGTATCCACCATTGCAGTGCCATGCAGAATAGTTTCACTGCCCTAAAAATCTCATGTGATCCACCGACTCATCCCTTCTCTCTCTCCCTAATCCCTGGAAACCTCTGATTTTTTTACTGATTGTTTTACTGTTTCTATAGTTTTGCTTTTTCCACAATGTCACATAGGTAGAATCATATAGTGTGTGGCCTCTTCAGATTGGCTTCTTTGTCTTAGCAATATGCCTTTAAGATTCCCCCATGTCTTTTCATTGCTTGATAGCTCATTTCTTTTTATTGCTGAATAATATTCTAATATATGAATGAATGTTCTACAGTTTATCCACCCACCTATTAAAAGATATCTATGCTGTTTCCAATTTCTGGCAATTATAAATAAAACTGCTGTAAAGGGCCATATGCAGATTTTTGCATGAATGTAAGTTTTTCAGCTCCTTCGGGTAAATACCTAGGAGTGCAAGAGTAAGTTTAGCTTTGTAAGAAACTGTCAAAATATCGAAGTGGCTGTACCTGTTACTCCACTTCCTCACCAGCAGTTGATGTCACTGTTTTGGGTTTTCACCATTCTAACAAGTGTGTTGTAGTATCTTGTGTTTTATTTTGAAATTTCCTAATGATGTAGGATGTTTAGTATCTTTTTATATGCACACTTGCCTTCTGTATATTCTGTATATCTTCTCTGGTGAGGTCTCTCTCTCTCTCTCTCTCTCTCTTTTTTTTTGCCCACTTTTTATTGCATTGTTTGTTTTCTTAATGTTGAGTTTTAAGAGTTCTTTGTATACTTTGGACACAAGCCTGTTATCAGATATGTGTTTTGCAAATATTTTCTCCCAGTCTGTGGCTTGTCCTTTCATTCTCTCAACCATGTCTTTTGCAGAGTGGAAGTTTTTAATTTTAATGAAGTCCAGCTTACCAATTTTTCTTGCATCAGTTATACTCTTCGTGTTATATCTAAAAACTCATTACCATACCCAAAAGTCACCTAGATTTTCCCTTATGTTATCTTCTAGGGAATTTTATACCTTTGCATTTTTACATTTTGCATTTTTACATTTACATAGACAAATTTACATTTAGGTCTATGATTCATTTTGAGTTCAGTTTTGTGAAAGGTATAAGGTCAGTGTCTAGAGCCATTTTAAACCAACCCATTTTATTATTCTTGTCCTTTTGTTTTACTGCCTTGGTTGTGTTTTTGGTGCAAGCCTATTACTCCTCTGATTAAGTAAGCTTATTGGTTTCTTTTTTAGCCTCACCATCTTACTTCTCAAAAGCTCTATCATGAAATGTATCAGTTTGAACAATTGACTTAACCTTGTTTTTCTTGCATTTTCTGATCTGTAAAAATGGGGGCATTCCTTAATATTGGAGAGATAGTGAAGTGATGAACTACCAGGGCTATTGAGGGAGGAGAGTTATATTTACTGAACACTTAGTGTGTTTCAGGGACTACACTAGGAATTTAAACCTATCTTATTCAGTCATCAGAGTGATCTCTTAGAAGTTCTTATTCCCTTTCCATCAGCAAAGTAGCCCAGAGCTCAGAGAAGTTCCAAAAAGTGGGAATAGGATTTAAACCTAATTTGACCAACACCGATTGTCTGCTCATTCCATTCGTCCATACCACCTTTCTCTCAGGGACGCAGAAGAAGAGCCTGGAAAGAGCTCATCTTTCCTTGAGCTGAGGCTTAGAAGGTTTTGGAGATTTTGTTTGATTTTTGACAAAAGAGAGGAAAGGAATAAGACAGAGAAAAGTTTATTGTAATGGACCTCACAAATGTTCATTCATTCATGTACCCAAATAGCATTTACTGAGCAGCCCCTGTGAATCAGGCATGAGCAGACATTGAACATTTAATGAGGAAATGGTTATGGTCTAGGGCATGGGGCAGGGTGTGTGGATTTGGACATTCTGTCTCTATCTACCTCCAGCAGAGGCTCTGCTTCATCCCGAGGAAGTGGTGCCAATCTTCAGTGCAAAGTCAAAGGACACCAGACTAGAAAATGCCTGAGCCTTTGCCACCACAGACCAGACACCCGATAGGTAACAAAGGTGAGCATAGACCTCTAGGTCTAGGGCAGGTGGCCCCAGAAGCTCTGTGTTACCCATTGTAAAGTTGGCATTTGGCCCTAATCTATTTTGGCACAACTCTCTTTTTGAAAAACCACCTCAGCCTTTACCTCAGAACTTAGCCTTGCTGCTGCTTCTTTTATCTCCTTTACCTCCTTCAGCTCCAGTAAAGGGCCACCTCCTGGTCCATCAGACTCTGTGGGCTTCACCTGACCAGTGAGTCCTGCCTCTGTTTACCTGTACCTACTTTTGGTTAGGTTTTATTTTATGCCCTTATAGCTGGTTCCCACCTTTGTCTGCCTGAGTGAGTCTGCTCTGCCTTCCCCCACCTCAGTGTAAACACCAGCTGATTTAGCCCTGATGGGCTGCTCCATTCTACATGTTTGAGATGACCCACTCAATCCAATACTGGGCACAGTATTGACTTAAACACTTCCCTTCTAGACAAGACTTAGACAGTCATAATAAAACATGGATCTCAAGCAAGAAACAAGAGAATGGTAGAAAGAAATTGAAGGAGTATAACCTGAAAGAAAAAGTATATTTCTTTTTTTTTTTCAGTTTAATTATTTATTTTGAGAGAGAGAGAGAGAGGCAGCACAAGGCAGGGCGGGTCAGAGAAAGGGAGAGGCAGAGAATCCCAAGCAGGCTCCGTACTGTCAGCACAGAGTCCGATGCAGGGCTTGAACTCACGAACTGTGAGATCATCACTTGAGCCGAGATCAAGAGTTGGACGCTTAACTGACTGAACCACCCAGGATGCCCGAAAAATGACAGTTGTTAAACGCTGCCTCCTGTATGAGCATTGTGCTGTAGGCTCTGCCTGGCTGTCTGTTGCAATCCTCGGAACTGCCTGTGCCCAGCTCTCTAGAGACTGCATGAAATATCCTTCATGATGCTGGGAATTGAGGTAAATTTAAAATCTGAAAGTAAATTGAGAAAGCGAGAGAGAAACAGGAGAGAAAGAGAGAGAGAGGGGAAGAGGTGGACAGGTAGGGAAAGGAAATAAAGTCAAAGAATTGGAAAAATGGAGCTGTCTTCTTGTTTCAACCAAATGTAATTTCGGTCTTGTTCTACAATAAGCCATAATGAGCAAGAAAATAAAATTGATTATAACAGGAAGAGTCTCCAGGTGGTTTTTTTTTTTCCTTTCTGTTTTTGTTTTCGTTTTTTAACATAATTGCTGAAAGGGGAAAAAGGATTTCTATTCAATCGGTTAGAATTAATTCTGTGGTGGGAAAGGGTTAAGTAAATTCTTTTTGCTTGTTTGCATTTCAGTGGTGGACATAAAAATTAAATCTTCATCATTCTCTTGCTGGAATGGGGTCTACGTCATATGGAAAGTCGATGGTGTAAATGCGTTCAACGTTGTAACTAACTTGCTTTCCCGAACCCCAAGCACCAAATGACATCTGGAGATATAATAAAAAGGCTGTGAACTACTTTAAGGCTATGAAATTAGACAGATATTTCAGTATATTTCTCACCTCTCATCACTTCTTTCTTTTCATAAGACTTAAATTCTCTTTTTCTTTCAAGCTTGCCATTTTTTTACTGCTCTACTGAATGTATAACTGGTCATCTATTCCATTCAACTCCTCACTGTATAAATAAAGAACATGGTATTTGTACATTTTAATTGTAACTCTTTGCATGTTGATCTGATTATATTGTTTTCTTCTTTTATTAGGTCACTTAAAGTGTCTGTTGCCCTGTTTTGTCACAGATAAAAAACCTTCCCTCCAGCTTTTCACATTGACTATTTCACTGGTGAAATCTGTGAGAGCGTATCTTACACTCTTTTTTTGTGTTTAAGTCTATAACTCAATCTCTTGCTTTCTTGTTGTTTTTTTTTTCCCCTTGCCTAGTAAACTTTTCCTGAAACCCTCTGTCTGCACGTTTATGCAGATAGATTGCAGTCTGAGCTTGGTGACTGAGATTATATCAGCTCTTGGCCAAGTGTTGTACCATAACAGACATCTTTGGGTAGAAAGTAGCAGCCGTGGTGAGATGCACTTGGCAATGCAAACAGCAATTTTGGAGAAATCTGATTCCTGTTGAGCTACCCTGGAAAGCTCCAAACGATTTCTTTCACTGTTTGCCGGAATGAAATGTTTGTCGTGAGAAGCTGGTTCCCACAGCTAGTATTTGTGGTTGTTTCCCTTTTACCAAGTACAACCCTGCACCAAATTTTAAACAGCTTATTGTATTTTTTATGCGAAATCCTGGCTACCAATATCTCACAATGCTGCTTTGGGTGGTGTTGCTGGGCAGCGACCAACCTCCAAAACATGATTATTTAGAAAAGTAATAATTTGTGGATTACATCTAGATAATAAGGGGTCTCCTCATCTCTAGGATTATAAAATCGCATTTAACTTGGGATACTGATTTTATTTTACTCTGTTAAGCAAGCCAGTTATAGAGGCAAAAACATAACTAGGAAGGGTTTGTTTTTGGCGAGACTCGCCTTTGGCCATACTCCTCCTTTGCTGATTCTTTATCTCAGATGTATTTGTTTTCTAGGGCTCCAGAACAAAGTACCACACGCTGGGTGTCTTAAACAGCAGAAACTTATTGTATTGCAATTCTAGAGGCTTCCTGTCCCAAATCCAGGTGTTGGCAGAGCTGGTTCTGAGACCTGTGAGGGATGGCTCTGTTCCAGACTGCTGTCCTTGGCTTGTAGATGGTGTTCTTCCTGTGTCTTCACATCATCCATCCTCTGTATGAGCCTGTGTCTGTGTCCAAATTTTTCTTTTTTATAGGAACACATGTTAGGTCGGATTAGGGTCTACTTTAATGGCATCACCTTAATTAATTACATGTGTAATGACCCTATTTCCATATATGGTGGCATTCTGAGGTATTGGGATTAGGACTTCAACATATGAGTTTGGGGTGAAGGGGGGACACAATTCAACCTACAACATTAGATATCTAGTTTTCTTTTTTTCTCTTTTCACCAAAACTTCCAATACATTCGAGAGGGTAACAGATCATACCTTGAAGTGTTATATCTCCCAAGAATACTTACATTCTCTTAAAGTCTTAAATTCTAATAAAACCGATGAAAGAGGATATTAAGCAGAGTAAATTTTGCATTATTTAGCTTTTCGTTGATTGATTTTTCAAGGAAGGGGTAAGTGTAAGGGTTAGGGGATGTGGTGCCTTTCAGGAGAATCTTACTATGCAGGCACTTGCCTATGTCACTCAAGCATTGGACTGTTCATAATAGAAGTCTTTGTTCAAATGTTTTAGGGAAGAAAGTGGTGTTTGGAAAGTACACACAAAGCAGTATTTCTTAATGTGTGGACCTTGGATTACCTGTCTCAGAATCATCATTTAAATTGCAAATTCCTGGGCCTGAGTGCAGGTCTAGGGAACCAGAGTCTTGGTATGTTGTCTAGGACCTTTGTAACGAGCACCCCAGTGAAGCTTGAGAGTCATTAGCAAAGCACAACAAGACAGATTATAAAAAGGAAATTGTCTGGTTAATTTATAGGTGTACCATGTACAGATGTGAGCATGTAGATCATTTTTCTCAATCTTTCAAAAGTTCAGAGGCTGGACTTACTCATGACCCTCTGCTCAGCCAATGAGGCAGGAAAGAAAGCACAAAGCTTTGAAGACATTATTTTCTTTCATATATGTTCCTTTTCTTCAACGAAGAATCTGTGAAGTTGGCCTTCTGCCAAAAGAGAGAAGACCTTGATCCTGAAAGGCAAACGGTTGGGTGCTGCCTCATTTGGAAGTGGAGATGGTCTTTTCCTAATCACCTCAGCCTTGAGAATCAGTAGCAAGTATTAGAGCATCTATGATGGATAACAATACAAATTAACATGTATACCAACTACACCTTTTGAATTTAATTTTCCTTTTAACACACACAAACAAGATGTATTTGTTTTCTCTCTAGATGGAATTTCTTTATTTTTTGCTCTGGGATGAGAAAAGATCCCTAAGCCCCCAAGTATTTAGGAAAAAATTAAAAAAAAAAACAAGATGCAATTTAGCAAAGATTAAAAGCAATTGTTCTGTTACCCTTGGCAACAGAATCTAGATGCAGCCAATCAGCAAAGTTGATATATTGTTTTGACACACGTGCACATATTTCTAACATAAATAGCAACAGAGACCTAATAACAGTAGGTTTTAAAGCTGGAAACTGATGTCATTTCAAATGTGTCAATCAAAGACAACCTATGAAAGTGTTTTTTTCTATCAAGCTGACATTAAGTATATGCTGTAATGGCTTCTTAAGTGACGGTAGACTTCTGTCAGGCCATACAGGAGATGTTCAATCTATAATTACACTCTTGCTTCGTAGACTGTGTCCTTTAGCACATCTCGGGGCAGGGGGGGGAACTTTAATGAGAAAAAATTTGAGTCCTACAGTAGAATTCATCTGTTCACATCACCAAAGAAAGTGTGCTTATAAGAATGAACAAAATTAGACCAGAATTAGCTTGTTTATCCCTAAAATAGATGCATTCCTTTATGTCTTTTGAATTTATGATCAACTTGTGCCAGTAAATTCTGCTATTTAAATTTTTTTTAAGTCTTTTAAAAATAAGCATTCGGGTAGAACAATAGGCGAGAACAATAGTATCAGGCTGCCCGGAGGAGAATAAATGGGATGCTTGGGAGTCCAGTCCTGGTGACATTTACTGCCCAATATGAAAAGAGATGGCTAGTGGGTCAGAGTTCATCCTTCCCTGGATAGTATAGTAGCTGTGTTATTTTTTTAAAAAAGCATAGGGTGATGTCTGGAAGTGCTGAATCACTATATTGGGCACTGGAAACTAATATAATACTATATGTTAACTAGCCGGAATTAAGATAAAAACTTTAAAAAATTAGTAAGAGGTACCATTTATTAAGTGCTTTTAAGGGGTGGGCACTATGCCAGAGTTCTTTGCAGACATCATCTCATGTGATCCTTACATTAACTATAGGTGGCAGGGATTACTGTCTCATTATAGATGAGGAAACCTATGTTGTTTAGCCCAGCTCTTGTCATATGGCTGATAAAATGGCAGAGCCGGGTTTGAATCCAGGTCTGTTTGGCTCCAAAGTTTCCACTCTCACTCTAAACGAGGTCAGTACCTCCTCCATGTCAGGAACCTCACTCAGGATGCCAGCTACACATTTAAGAACTGAATGTCATCCCTGCTTTACCCCTCAACAAATGCTTGATTCTAGTCAAATTATGTAACTTTCCCGAGCATCCTTTTCTGATGGGTACAAAGAACCTAATGTCTATCTCCCAGAGCTACTGTGGAAGTCCTTGAGATACGGTTTGATAAAGCTCTTGTGCTTGAGAAGGGATTCCAATTGCTTTCAATAAAATGAGCTTCTTCTCCTCCTTAATTTCTTTGTAAATGTCCTTCCAAAGTACCAGACGGTGCAATGCCCACTGTAGATGCTCTCTTAATTTTTTGAATAAATGACCCCAAAAGAGTAGTTTTCAAAATCCAAATTACTAAGATTTTAATAGCTAGCTAATCATCTTAAGATACAACTTCATGCCCAAGTTGAACCCTTGCTGCACAATAAAAGCACTGGGGGAACTTTGCAAACTGCTAAATAATGGGTTCTAAGCTAAGAGATTTTAATTCCCTCAATCCAGGGAAAGTAATATATATTATATATGTGTGTGTGTGTGTGTGTAATATTATATAATATATATTATATTAACATATAATATATGTTTAATCATCCCAAAAGAAAATTCCACACTCATTAAGTAGGTACTTATACCCAGCCCCTGGCCACCATCAATATGCCCTCTGTCTCTATGGATTTACCTATCCCATATATTTTGTATAAGTGGAATCATACAATAAGTGGCCTTTTGAGTTTGGCTTCTTTTGCTTAGCATGTTTCTGAGGTTTATCTATACTATATTATGTATCAGTACCTCATTCCTTTTTATGACTAAATAATATTCCATTGTATGGATACACTATGCTTTTTTTTTAAATTGAAGTATGATTGATACTTGATGTTAAATTAGTTTCAGGTGTACAACATAGTGATGAGGCATTTCTATGCATTATGCAGTGCTTTACCACAATAAGGGTAGCTACCATCTGTCATTACAAAGTTATTGCAGTATTATTGGGTATATACCTTATGCTGTATTTTTTATCTTCATGACTTATTTATTTTATAACTGGAAGTTTGTACCTCTTAATTCCCTTCACTTACTTCCCCCTTCTTCTCTTGCTATCTTCACCTCTGGCAACTACCAGTTTGTTCTCTGTGTTTATGAATCTGTTTCTGTTTTGTTTGTTCACTTGCTTTGTATTTAGATTCCATATACAAATTAAATCATATGGAATTTGTCTTCCTCTGTCTGACTCATTTTATTTAGCCTAATACCCTCTATGTCTATCCATGTTGCAAATGGCAAGATTTCATCCATTTTTATGGCCGAGTAATATTCCTTGTGTGTGTGTGTGTGTGTGTGTGTGTGTGTGTGTGTGTGTGTATCACATCTTCTTTACCCGTTCACCTACTGATGGTCATTTAGGTTGCTTCCATATCTGGGCTATTATAAATAATGCTGCAATAAACATGGGAGTGCATATATCGTTTTGAATTAGTGTTTTTGTTTTCTTTGGGTAAGTACTCAGCAGTGGAATTACTGGATCATATAGTATTTCTATTTTTAGTTTTTTGAGGAAACTCCATACTTTTTTCCATAGTGACTGCACCAATTTACATTCCCCCAGCAGTGTAGGAGTGCTCCCTTTTCTCCACATTCTCAACTAACACTTGTTATTTCTTGTCTGTTTGATACTAGCCATTCTGACCTATGTGAGATGATACCTCATTGTGGTTTTGATTTGCATTTCCCTGATGATTAGTGATGTTGAATATCTTTCATGTGTCTGTTGGCCATCTGTATGTCTTCTTAGGAACAATGTCTGTTTAGGTCCTCTTCCCCTCTTTTTAATGAGTTTTTCTTTTTTTTTTGTAAAGTTTATTTATCTATTTTGAAAGAGAGAGAGAGGGAGAGAGAGAAAGGCAGAGAGAGAACGAGAGAGAGAATTCCAAGCAGGTTCTGTACTGTCAGTGTGGAACCCAGCGTGGGGCTCAAGTTCACGAATGATGAGGTCATGACCTGAGCTGAAATCAAGAGTAAGATGTGCAACTAACTGAGCCACCCAGGCGCTCCCTCTGGCCATTTTTCAATCAGATTATTTGTTTTTCTGGGTAGAGTTGTATGAATTCTTCGTATATTTTGGATATTAAACCCTTATCAGACATATCTTCTCCCATTCATTAGGTTGCCTTTTTGTTTTATTGGTGGTTTCCTTCACTGAATACACCATAATTTGTTTATCCATTCATCCATTAAGGGATACATTTAAAACGTTTCTACCTTTTGGCTATTGTGAATAATGTTTCTATGAACATGCACATGCATGTATTTGTTTTGATACTTGTTTTTAATCCTTTTACTTCTATTCCCAAGAGTGGCATTGCTGGATCTAATGTTGAACTTTGAGAAAACTGCCAATTTTTTTTCCACAGCACTGAACCATCTTGCATTCCACCAGCCATATACAGGGGCTCCAATTTCTCTACATCTTTTCCAGCACATGTTTTGTTTTATTTTATTTTATTTTATTTTATTTTATTTTATTTTATTTTATTTTATCTTATCTTATCTTATCTTATCTTATCTTATCTTATCCTATCCTATCCTATCCTATCCTATCCTATCCTATTCTATTTATTTTAACATCTTAGTAGGTCTGAAATTGTAAAGTGGCTCTTCACTGTGGTTTTGGTTTGATTTCCCCAATGACTAAGGAGCATCTTTTCATGGTGTGTTGGCCATTTGTATCTTTTCTGGAGAAACATCTATTCAAGTGTTTTGTTGGCCACCTGTATTTTCTTAAGATGCTTCCCCTACCTGAAGGTGATTCTAGTGTGCAGAGGTTGAGAATTACAGATGTAAGGGAAAGCAAATAACAAATAAGAAAGACATGTTGGTTGCTTATTGTCTTTGTCATTTGCATATGGATAAGCAAGCATTGGGGGTAATGCTATCAACCAAAAGGTCTTTGACAAGCTTCTACTATACTGAAGAATTCAAACAAAAAGTACAAAATTGTATAAACATGTTCAGTATATGTCTCATAACTTCAAGATGGTATTAAAGGGAACTTTTAAAAGGCCTAATCTTGTGTTTAATATTTAGATAAAATATCATACACGTGTATAATACCTGTCCCAGGGAGGCTAAAAGGTTTAACTCTCTTGCTACATTTTATAATTGGGGCACAGAGTTTTGCATTTTTTTAAAAAAACTTTTAACGTTTATTTGTTAATGAGAGACAGAGAGAGACAGAATGGGAACAGGGGAAAGGCAGAGAGAGAGGGAGACACAGAATCCAAAGGAGGCTCCAGGCTCTGAGCTGTCAGCATAGATCCCCACGCGGAGCTTGAACTTACAAACCGCAAGATCATGACCTGAGCTGAAGTCGGTTGCTTAACCGACTGAGCCACTCAGGCACCCCAAGATTTTTGCATTTTTAAGAAATTATGACAAAAAAAGGAAAATAATTAAATTAGAAGAAAAAATATGTTACCTGTATCTCTGGCCTCCAGTGTTCCCTTCTACCCTTTTCCTTCTCTTTCCCTCTTTCTCCTATAAACCATAAAACATAGAAAATAATAGAAAAATAATATAATACAAAATTATACAAAAATAATAATACAAAAATTATACAAAAATAATAATAATAAATTATCTGATTCTTATGCTCTATTAAGTTATCCACAAGGTCATTGTTTACAGCTTATTTTTGGATTAAATTTTTTGGAATGCCTGTCCTGAAATGAAAAAGAAAGAAACCCATCAAACAGGTAACTCATGTCTAGATATCTATTGTTCCTTTCCCAACATAGGAAAGTAGTACTTACGGTGCAGGGAATGACACTTTCTTGAATGAAAATTGTTTCATTCAAAGTTTGACCTTAACTATCAGTAACTTTGTTGTCAGGATGTGCTGTGGGCTGGGTCCTCCAGGGGGCTGACCCTGAGTAACACCTGGGAAAAGATAGGGCAGAGCAGGAGTAGGCAAGGGGACCCATCAGATTGTGCTGTCGGCCTGAGAAAGTCTCTGTCAAAATCACACCAGAGCTCTGGAACACGTTGTCCATCAGAAGAGTCCTACATTGGTCTGTGGTCCACTGGGCCAGGCCCTTGTGTCACAGCCCTGGTCAGTTGTTGGCTAAGGGACTCTTCACTGGAATGAAGTGAGTTTAACTCCAACATTGAATCTGGTCCCAAAGGCGCCTACAGCTGGATGCCAGCCACTTTCCTGAAATGGTAAAAACATCCTTGTGTTTATGACAGAAAGTTACCTGTTTGGTTGTCATAGCTCACATAAGTAATTATAGTTAAGAAGCAAGAAAATGCATATATCCTATTTCCTTACCTCTAACCTAGTGCTTTCTTTACAGAGCTGGTAAATTTTTACTAAATATGCTGAAAGTTACTCAAAACAACACAAGCCCAACCGCATGGAATTTAATCCAGTATTTAATGTGTATCTCTTGGACTCATCCTTTTCAGAGCTACTTCCAATATCAAAGTCCTATTAGAATGCAATGCCATCTCATAGTTCTGGAAAGAAAAAGCTTAGCACAGTATCTAGCCCATAGTAGGTGATCAGTAAAAGTTTGTTAAATGAATGGATGAATGCAGTTGCATAAAAAATTATAGCAAGACCCTTTTGAATGTCACTTTAGTGCCGTGGGATAGAGTGGTAGCAAAATTGTTAATGCCAGGATGCTAGAATCAAGTCCAGTTTTTAGTTTCCTGAAAGTTTCAAACTATTTTGAGAGCTTTGGTCTGCTTCAAATATTTGGACCATGGCAAAAAATCCAGATTCAAAATGTATTTTGCAGGAGAATTTTCCACTTAATGGTAAAACCCTTGTGTATTTTAAGGAAAATTCAACCCACATGTTCTATTATTTAATTTACACTTGACCATAAGACAGTTGTTTTGTAAGAAACTGTTGTGTCTTTGGTAGTTTTAATTCTTTTTTTTTTTTTTTTTTAAGAAGTAGGAAGTTCTGGTTAAGGCAAAACTAAAGCTCATCCGTCTGAAAATCTGGGCTGAAAATGCAGTGCCCAATGCCCAGTCCTGGGTTGGTTGGAGCTCTAAAGTGGGCAAGAATATACATCCTTTCCCTGGCTCCCATTCTTGCCCGCATGGGCTTTGGGTCTCTATTAGACGGTGTAGACAGTGTGTAAGTCCACATCATCTCTCTCCTCAGTCTGTTTAGTGGACCAAACCCCATGGCAGTCAGAATAGCTGCCCATGGCCTCACTGGTGTTCTATCTCAGGAGCAGGAGGACTCCAGATTGCAGAGTGAGGCTGAGGTCCCTTAGCAGTCAGTGGTGGTATGAAAATTCTACGGGCCCAAAGAACTTGAAAAGAAAGAAAGAAAAGTGAAATACTGGTCCCTCTTTTGAGGTGTAGCCACTTCTTTTAAGGATGTCATGGGGCAAAAGGAAAAAGTCAGGGATGTGCCTCAGTAAAAATTAAGGCTTAATTAACTATATGGGGAGGAGGAGGAGAACAATTAAGTGTAATTTCCAGATCTTTCTATAAAGATATCTGTAGAGCACCACAGATCCTTAGCTGGTCATGGTGAGTTTTCTTCACCAACATAAAAGGGTTTGGGAAAAACAGTAGTATTTAAAGATGTTTACAGTTGAACTTAGCATACAAATGAGCACTTGGCTGGGCATTGTCTTAAATTCACAGCTTTCCCACCAGTGCTGGTGGCTTCTACTCAGCTAAACCAAATGACAGCATGGGTTGCATGCAGCTTGTTCTCCCCTCTTAAGGAGATGGTGTTCCATAGCTTTGCTTCACCTCGGATTTTGAAGTTTTAAACAACTCTCTTACTTGACTTGGGTACTGCTTTTCTCTTCTGTGAGTCTCAAACCTGCCAGCTGACAAAGCTGGGGTAGAGGTCACAGCAATGTAATTATGAGGACACAACAAAG
The DNA here is from genome assembly GCF_007474595.2 of Lynx canadensis. Classification (NCBI taxonomy): domain Eukaryota; kingdom Metazoa; phylum Chordata; class Mammalia; order Carnivora; family Felidae; genus Lynx; species Lynx canadensis. Next base: position 74,316,822 of record NC_044311.2, on the reverse strand, counting down.
ATCTCCCATTGGAAATGGCCCAGCCCACCTTTTCACATGTCCCCTTGGATCCACATAATCCCCAAACCTGAGGCTAGCAGTGCTCAATGGACAGAGTTGCTTATTGCAACAATTGCAAAGATCCAAACATAAACGTAACTTGGGGATTCAGTGCAATGTAGCTTACCTTGCACTGAGAATTAAATGCTGATAAAACAGATCATCACTTGTATTTTTTATTTCTTCTAATTTTTTTTCTACTAGACTTTTTTTTGAGAGAGGCATTGACAAGGCATTGACCTTGATGAGATTTCTTCTGTCTTTCAGGCACAGGGCTAGGAATGATGAGGATAGAGGTAGAAATCTCAGCCTCCTTCCCGCCAGCCAGGAGGAGATGTTCACTGAGTGTGTGCAGCAGGGATGGAAACAGCTTTGAATCCAGTTCACTATGATGCCATTTGAAAAGTTGATGAGAGAGAGAGACAGAGAGACATAGACTGAGAGAGAGACATTACATTAATATATAGGGCAGTGAACCTTGAAAGTCAGACAAGTCTTTGCTTTCCCCTGCTTTAAGTGCTGCCTTCCACAATGAAAAGAATGACCACGATGGAATGTATTAGACAGAGAGGCAGAGCTATAGAATTAAACACTTATAGTCTTATAATCATTAATAGACATCCCATGGGTTGCTTGGCCTTCTGGGAAGTAACAAAATACCAGCTGAAAGTCTGGTTGGATGGCATTGAAGTTCCTGAAGAATCTATAAAGATTTCAATCTTTCTACATTCAAGATAACCTTGTAAAACCAGTTGGAAGTACATATGCACAAGAAACACAAATGTTCTTCACATATATTTTTATATTGAATAAGCCATCATTCTGGGATCCTATAACATTATTTTTAAAGCTAAAACTTGACTCAGGAATAAATTCTCTTATATTTTATTCAACAGATGTTTATATAGTTGGGGGTAAAAAAAATCAAATTTATAAGTCAATAGGCCTTTACTCTGAGTACCTAAAATGTAACCAGTGAGCAGAATAAATTCGGAAGAGTTTAAACTGGATACATCATTGTGCTAACCTGATAACCAGAAAGGTGGAATTGCCACTATCAGAGAAGTGAGGTTCAGAATTGTGGAAGCCCTAGAACATGCAAAAGCCCCAAGTATTGTCTGCACAGTGAATAGTAAGAGAATAACTATTGTTTGGGGGTGGGGGGATACTTTTTTCATATTAGAAAGGGTTTGCATATTGGAAACACAGTAAATCACTGGTACTTCTTCAAACACCTGCTTACTTGATCATCGTCACTATAGCCAATGGGCCAACTGAAACAAATCACAATGGATTCCAGAGGTACCTTCTACACATCACCATTTTTAAAGTGTCCTAGTTATTGGTGACATGAATCTCAAATATGTTTTGTCAAAACTCCTTTGTACTTTGTACAAATGTATTTCACACCTTGAACATTCATATTACACATGAAATCTTTTTTCAGCTTAACAAATAACTGAGGTAAACACTCAAAAGATAAGTTCTAATATCAGAGAAGACAATGAAGATAGTTAACTCTTTTTAAAAAGATTATTTAGGGGGCGCCTGGGTGGCGCAGTCGGTTAAGCGTCCGACTTCAGCCAGGTCACGATCTCGCGGTTCGTGAGTTCGAGCCCCGCGTCAGGCTCTGGGCTGATGGCTCGGAGCCTGGAGCCTGTTTCCGATTCTGTGTCTCCCTCTCTCTCTGCCCCTCCCCCGTTCATGCTCTGTCTCTCTCTGTCCCAAAAATAAATAAACGTTGAAAAAAAAAATTTTTTTAAAAGATTATTTAGGGAAATTAAAGCAAAAATAAACTTTTGGGATTATACCGAAATAAAAAGCTTCTTCATAACAAGAGAAATAATCTCTTAAAAAACAACCTACCAAATGGGAGAAGATATTTGTAAATGACATATCCTATGAAAGGTTAGTATCCAGGGGCACCTGGGTGGCTTGGTCGGTTAAGCGTCCGACTTCGGCTCAGGTCATGATCTCACAGTCCGTGAGTTCGAGCCCCGCGTTGGGCTCTGTGCTGACCGCTCAGAGCCTGCAGCCTGTTTCAGATTCTGTGTCTCCCTCTCTCTCTGCTTCTCCCCTGTCCATGCTCTGTCTCTCTCTGTCACAAAAATAAATAAACGTTAAAAAAAAAAAAAGGTTAGTATCCAAAATATATAAAAAAACTGATACAACTCAACAATTAACCCAATTAAAAATGAGTAGAAGTCAAGAGGATGAACAGACATTTCTCCAAAGAACACATCAAGATGGCTGAACAGACACATGAGAAGATGTTCAACATCATTCATCGTCGGCGAAATACAAATCAAAACCAAAATGAGATATCACTTCACACCTGTCAGAATGGCTAAAATCAACAACACAAGAAACAACAAATGTTGTTGTTTCACAACAACAAATGAGGAAAAAAACACAACAACAACAAATGAGGAAAAAAAGAAAACAAAACTTCGTGCACTGCTGATGGGAATGCAAACTGGTGCAGACACTGTGGAAACCAGTATGGAGTTTCCTTAAAAAGTTAAAAATAGAACTACCCTATCATCCAGTAGTCACACTACTGGGTATTTACCCAAAGAATGTGAAAACACTATTTTGAAAAGATATATGCACCCCTATGTTTATTGCAGCTTTATTTACAATAGCCAAGATATGGAAGCAGCCCAAGTGCCCATCGATAGATAAATGTATAAAGAAGAGGTGGAATATGAATATCATAATATTATTCAGCCATAAAAAGGAATGAAACTTTGCCATTTGCCACAACATGGATGGGTCTAGAGAGTATATTCTAAGTGAAATAAGTCAGTCGGAGAAAGACAAATACCATATGATTTAAGAAACAAAACAAATGAGCAAAAGGAAAAAAAGAGAGAGAGAGAAAGGTAAACCAAGAAAGAGACTTTTAACTATAGAGAAAAAACTGATGACTACTAGAGGGGAGATTTGTGGGGGGATGAGTGAAATAGGTGAAGGGGATTAAGAGTACATTTATCACGATGAGCACTGAGTAATGTATAGAATTGTTGAATCAGTATACTGTACACCTGAAACTAATATAACACTGTGTGTTAACTAACTGGAATTAAAATAATAAACTTAATAAAAACAAAAAAAGGTATTTTAGTTTCACACATTTTGTCCTCTTGATGAGTTTAGACCTTAACCTCTGGTTTCATCCATGGCTACTCTTTTGGAAAGCACATTGCTTTTTTGAAGAGTCATCCTGTGATATGCCATTATATATACACACATATATGACAGATATATGTAAATATATAAAATCTTTTGTGTCATCGTATAACATCCTGTACGTATCATCCTATAGTATGTCAATGTATTGACATCCTATATTATCGTAAATCATCCTATACGTATCATCCTATAGTATGTCAATATATTATATTGTTTCTATTAATTCTTCTGTAAAGAAAAGGGGTTGAGTAAATACAGACAACTTCATGGGTTGTTTCTGAATTCTGGTTTTGTCAGTAAATAGTTCCCTTTGTCTCTTGGAATCACAGATTCTTTCCCATCTTTATGACCTTCCTCTAGCATTTCCCACTCAGGATACTTTCTTTCTCTTTTCCCTTGTGTTTTAATATCACCTTTTCTTTTTTTTTTTTTTTTTTTAAATTTTTTTTTTCAACGTTTATTTATTTTTGGGACAGAGAGAGACAGAGCATGAATGGGGGAGGGGCAGAGAGAGAGGGAGACACAGAATCGGAAACAGGCTCCAGGCTCTGAGCCATCAGCCCAGAGCCCGACGCGGGGCTCGAACTCGTGGACCGCGAGATCGTGACCTGGCTGAAGTCGGACGCTTAACCGACTGCGCCACCCAGGCGCCCCTCACCTTTTCTTTAAGGCTCACTAAACCCAATGACTTTTCCTGACTAATCTTAAGAAGCCCTTGTCACTCCAAACTTTACTTCAATTCCTGTAAACATGCCCATGTGCAGGTTTGTTTTAGTTTTGAGTGTATTGGTTTCATCTTCCAGGACAGTAGAACCAAAACAAATTATGAATCTTTAGTGGAAACAAACTTGACCAAAAATATATGGACATTATTCCTGACAACCACTAGAATGTAAGCAGGGATCTTTGTTTTGTTTGCCGATGATCCAGGGTTCTTGGGACACAGTACATGCTCAATAAATACTGGTTGAATAAATGAATAGCCTGGAGTCCAAGCATGCTGTCAACTGTAGTTGTTCTCAGAGATAATCCTCCAGCAGAATTCCTTTGGACCTATAGGAATCACGTGTAACCACTTGACCCTTCTTTTTTTCCATTTGTGAAATAGTGATTATGATCAGGTACACAGAAAATACTTGCTCACTGTCCACAACTTTAATGATAAAATCCTCTAAGCTAATGGTCTATGTGCAGAATTCCCCACTCTAAAATCAAAATGCTCCTGGGACAGAGAGTAGCTACTTTTGTTTTTGACCAGCGTTAAGATGGTCAGGAGCCACCAGCAGCCCATGCATTTTAAGTCACTGTTTTGAACTGAAGTCACTGACTGGCATCACCAGCTTTTCATTATATGAACAACTACTGAATAAAATTTTTTGCTGTTTTTTTTTTTTTTTATCCTAAGGTCATGCTTTTGAAAGGAGGACAGGCAAAGACTCATCCTTAGGTTAAAAGAAACTGCAGAATTATGGCCTGTAATGTACATCTTGTTCCATTAAGAGATGCAGGGGCCTTGGCAGTTGGGAGATGATGTTTTCTCAACATATGATTCCTTTGGAAATATTTGAGTCAGAAATGGCTATGAGTTCACACCTGTAAGATTCCTCCTTCCTCCAATCCCCATAACTAATTTCTCAACTTATAATTGTGTTTGAATTAACTGAAATAAACCACAAGGCAACAGCTTGTCAGGGTTGCTATACCCACCGAAGGAGGCAAGTATTAAATTAGCCAGGTGACAGGGAAGAATGGAAGCTGCACTCTATAGACCTGGTTGCCTGAAGTCTATAAAACGTGTCAGTTATTTAAGGGATTCTCAGCAAAGACAAGAGAGGGGCAAAGGGGGAAGTATTCAGGTTGCATTTCTGGGCGGAGTCCCATCTACCCTAAACCCAACACTCTGAGAACTGAAATTTGGCCCCTTTGTAAGATTAGGCTCCCCAAATTAGCTGTCTTTGGTGACAGCAAAAATACCTGCCTGTCCCCTTAAGCAAGACTCTCCACCTGAGCGAGAAACCAGAAGCATAGCCTAAGCCCAGAACAGGTGTTTAACGGGGAAGCTGAAAGGCAGCAGGCTTCCACATGCAGAACTTTTGAGAACATTGCTGTAGGGATTTGGCTTCATGATCAGCTTTTATTACTGTTAAGCAAAAATAAAAGCAGATTCTATAGTACTGGCACAGAAGCTGGCAGGGGCATATTTTCTGGCCCACTCAGAAATGCTAAGTTTTGTTGTATTTTTACAAAGTGGGCATCTTTTATTGCAAGCCAAAACCTGTGGTAAGAAATAATATTTTTTATTATATTATATTATATTATATTATATTATATTATATTATATTATATTTATTATATTTGTTATATTATATTATATCATTTATTTGAGAAATGATTTTTAGGTTTCAGTTTGTCAAGATGTTTCCAAAAAGCTTGCTGTCTGAAAACGATTTTAAATATAAACTCTATTAGTGTTTTCCAAATCATATGTGGAATGTTGGAGGCAACCGCTCATTTAAAGTCTTATTTTACTCACAAAACACCTGTATGAGGTAAGTAGGGCAAGGGTCACTATGATCCCTATTTTATGGAGGAGGAAGTGAAGGCAATAGAGGAAAAAGGACTTTATATTTCCTTTGCTGAAAGCTTTGTTTCGAGAAAACAAGTATCATCCCTTTTTAAAACTATAGTTTTAGTCAAAAGACAAATTAGAAAATCACAGGAAGGAAGCTCTAATTTTTCTACCACTTCGATCTGAATCGGATCTCCACAATGTTTGTTCTCACTGCCCCCTATTGTTTTCCTTTATCACTTAGTCTAGTACAGACATCTATTTATTGGTGTCATTTGCTCAGTTCCTTCACACCATCACTTCTGTGAAGGCAAGCAATGTGTGTTTTTATTACATACCCAGCATCCCTGCTTGCCACATGGTAGATGCTCAATAAATTTCTCTTTAAGACTAAATGCTTGATGAATAAACATCAGCCATACGTTTATATTTGAAGGTGTCAAAACGCAAGAATATGGAGAAAGTAGGGTGAATTAATCGAAGTGGAAAAGAAATAAAACCTCTCCTATTTGCTTGAGACCACTATAGCTGTATAAACAAATAATATAACGTATATCTTTTTATTTTCTTTTTTGGCTTTGCCACTATTTAAGAACAGAAACAAGGACTAAGAACAGGGAGCATGTGGAGGAACCGGGGATGGTTCTTAAGGAGTCATAAGCAGGACATTTAGGGCTGTCGTGTGAGTTAAAACCTGTGGTCTCTGTGCATCCAAGGGCTTGGAATGTCCTGAAAAGTCACACGGCTGTGTGCTGACTTGGAGTGAAGAGACCGAAAGTGAAGTTAAGGCAGCGTCCTACTGTCCTGCATGAGTGTAATGAGAAGCCGCCATGGACTCTGGAGGCAGTAACAGTAGAGTCAGGAACGTACTCCGTGGAAGAGTTCAAATAACGAGTGGGTATTTTTTAGGTGGCTGCTCCCAGCTCTTCCCGGGAGGTTTAGACTTGGTGAAGTCATTATGCCACTCTGGGCCATCATTTCTGAGTTTGAATTGGAAAAAAAAAGATATTTCCAGCTCTGAAAAACTATGGTGTTATTATTCCTCCAAGTTTTACTTTGTGTTGTGCATCTTTCCTAGAAATTGAGTTCTTACATTTTTAATGTTTTCTCTTAACTGTTTTAATAAAAATTCTGTTTGCATGGGGGTAAAAGTTGATATTTCTTTGTGCACTATACCTGTAGGAGGCCTAGCTGTTTAGACTATGAGGCTATGGCTGTTTGGATCCAGAGTCTACCTACCTCATGGTTTCTTACCCTAAATGAAAATACATACATACAGAGAAAGTGCCTTGTAAACCCCTATAAGCACAGTAGGGATACAAATCTGAGGCAGATTTTTGTGAAAGAGCTTGCCTATAGTCACATGATGGGTTGGTCTCCTTATCCAAGCCCAGGGCTCTTCTAATTGTCTAATAATAAGATTACATGACTTCCCAATATTTGGAAAAGAGTCAGTGCACTTTCTGAAATCTTAAATTGCTATTATGGACAGCTTTGGTTTCGTTCTTTTCAGGAGAAGTGATTCCAGATACTTTGATACAACAGGGTATTGGTGGTTGGAATGGGTTAGGTCTGGAAAGCAGGCCAAGAGCTTGGCCAGGGTCACAGGTCAAATGGGCTGTAAGTTGAGTCCAACCAAAAGAGGAAGAGCATGCCAAAATAGTGTGTGGATTGGGGGTTAGGCAGGCAGAAAGCCACTCCATTCATTCAATAAATACTTAACAAGCATTTCCTGCATGTACAGCATTCCAGATCACCAGGGCCTTTGACTATGACTACTTACCTGATTGTAATGTAATCATTTTTGTCCATGTTAATCTCTGCTAATGGTCTGGAATCTGTGAGATCAGGGACTGGTTCCTCTCTGTAACATTCCCTCTTGTCCCTCATTGGCTCAAGTACAGTGCCTGACATATCATAGGTGACTGTCTACAGTATTAGACAAATGTTCATGATTATTATTGTAACCATTGCTGCTTTTGTGTTTATTGTTGTTATTTGAAAGAACAACTATGTAATTAACTGGTAAGTCATAAATTTTTTAAAATGTTTATTTTTATTATTAACAAAAAAGAATTCTAATGTTTGCTTTTGAGAGACACAGTATGAGCAGGGGAGGGGCAGAGAGAGAGGGAGACACAGAATCCAAAGCAGGCTCCAGGCTCTGAGCTGTCAGCACAGAGCCTGACACGGGGCTTGAACTCACCGACAGTGGGATCATGACCTGAGCCGAAGTCGAACGCTTAAAAGACTGAGCCACCCAGGCGCCCCTATGTATTTATTTTTGAGAGAGAGAGAAAATATGGGGTAGGGGAGGGGCAGAGAGAGAGGGAGAGAGAGAGAGAGAATCCTAAGCAGGTTCCACGCTGCCAGTGCAGACCCCGACATGGGGCTCCAACTCAGGAACCGTGAAATCATGACCCAAGCTTAAATCAGGAGTCAAGAGTCAGACACTTAACAGACTGAGCCACCCAGGTGCCTGGGTAAGTTGAATTTTAATTGCCCATAACAACCAATTTAGAGAAAATACCAAGGGGAATCAGGATATAATTACTAATGGGGTATTGTTTGATCTTATTAAAAAATACACTTGCCTTTATCAAGCGATAAAACTTGGATTCTAACACCTATATAAATATCAATGAAAGATTCTCCTCTTCAATAAATGCTCTGTGGAAGGATTGACAAAGATGTGCACTGAAACGAACTTGTATATTTGAAGACTTTAGCTCTTTACAATGTAGCTTCCTAAAATCCAAGATTCAGGACTATTCTGTTATGTTGCCTAATGGATAATGCCAGGGACCCTTCCATGTGATCTTACAACCCTACAAGCTATCTTGAAACCTCACAAATTTATCCATATCTTCCTATTGTTCTTTTTATAGCTTTGCTATATGCATCAAAATCATTTCCAGCACAACGCCAACCTCCTCAGCGATATGTATGTTTAAAATAGAAAGGATTGGGAGTAAGATTAATGTCCTCTTCTTGGAAGCCAAATAAATCCTTAACATAAAAAAATTTGGTGTATGACCCATAAGAATACATAAAATAGTTCTGCGGGGCCTTTCTCTTTCCCCACTTGTAAAATTATTTATAAACAGACACTCATAATAAATATTTTATATATGCCTTTAGGGTTTTTCCCCCCCAAGAAATCCTGTTTATAAGGACACGGCTGTTGAAGGTAAATAATGATATAATTTTGGTCTTTATGATTCCAAACACCGGTAATGGTTTTTCCAGGGCCTTTCCACGGAGCGTCTAATCCTCTATCGTCCTTGCCATCTTAGGCTAGTTGCTGTTCTGTCCACAAGAGATGAGCAGAAATACCATTATAGGATTCCCTAACAAAAGACTTCCACAATCATTTTCTAGCATCTTGGAGATTGACAAGGTCCCCTCCTGTTTCCCAGGCCCATTTCCCCCCTTATTCCTGGTGATTTCTTTTCTTATACACCAGAAAGAAAGCACCTCGCTGAGTGATGACCTCTCTGGCTACATGGATACCTGCTAGAAACAACAAACCTCACGTGCTAAAACTGCTCCTTGATGTGTTGGGATTGGCGTGATGGTTCCTGTTTGATATACTGGGCTGCTTGGAGCTGCCTTTAAAAAAATCAATCCATATTAAAAATAAAAGTTCCTTTTGAAAATTACTCTTCATATTTCTTTGGGGCGGTTGTGCCTCAAACCTGCAAAAAGTGCTGAAGAGTGTCATATAATAAAGCCACCAGGACTCTAACAGGACAGGAAAAGAGAACACGTCTTGAGTAATTACAACAATTTTCAGTTTTCAGTTTATCAGTAATTTCTGATTTGTTTTCTGGTTTAGAAGACTGAAAACTTCTATTTTTTTAAAACATTTATTTATTTTTGAGAGACATAGAGAGACACAGCATGAGCAGGGAAAGAGCAGAGAGAGAGGGAGACATGGAATCTGAAGCAGGCTCCAGGCTCTGAGCTGTCAGCAAAGAGCCTGATGCAGGGCTTGAACCCACGAACTGTGAGATCTGACCTGAGGTGAGGTCGGATGCTTAACCGACTGAGTCACTCAGGCACCCCTAAACTGAAAACTTTTAAAAGATTTTCAAGATGCCAATTTTAATCTTCTGTGCATTTTCTTTCAAATAGGCAAGTATATATGTTTTGGGTTTGTTTTTTTTTTCTGTTTTAGAAAAGTATGGGTAATAATTGCCTATGAACTCATCACAGGGAGTGACCATGCTCAAAGTTAATGACAATTTCTCTAACACTATCTTCTTTCCTTTTACTGGTCATTTTTGCTAGTAGATTTTCTGTTTAATTTTGTGCACAATGTAACTAATATATACCAAAGTAAATCATTTGAGAAAAAGAACACACATTTTTTAAAGAGAGTACAACCTTTAGAAAAACAGAATAATGAGGGGAAGTTTTTAATAATCTTTGTTCTACAACAGGAGAGAATCCTCAGTTACATGTGTTTCTTAAACACATACAGTCTTAATCACATATATGTACATGCATGTTTATATACATACTTGAATACACATGCGTACACTTGGTTCACGTTTCTAAAAATGTTTCTTGATAGCCTTCTTCACATGACTCAGTTCAAATACGAGCGTGCCAGGTGTGGAGGCTCATAGCTCATTGATGAAGTGGTTCAGGCAAACAGCCAAATGAGAGAGGGTAACTAATGGTGAGCAGGTGTGTTAGTTTAATGGGCCAGCTAGAGGCTCTAACTTGAGTAAAGTTGTTGCAATGCTCTAACCACAGGTAGGAGTTTGGTTGGTTTTCTTTCACAAGCTAGTGAATATATGGGAATGTGAGCACCACTCCTCCTATAGACCCAAAGGATTAAAACAAATTTAGGGTAGGATTTGAAAAACGTGGAAAAGCATATGTTCAGCCTTTACTTGAATAAAGGAATGTTCCTATCAGCCTAAAGAATTAAGTTGAAAAAAAAAAGAGCATCATAATTGCACAGAGCTCGATGAAGTGTTTCACAGATTTATAAGGGGATTTAGGCAATAATCAAGTCTCAACTCCTCCAACTGGCTCCAGGCTCTCCAGAAACCAAACTCCCCACATTGACTTGACTTTAGCTCCTCCAGTTCCCTATTCCAATGTGACCCAGTGAAGTGAGATGCCTTTCTCCTCAAATTGTGTTCCTCTGCACCCGTAGCTACCCTTGCAGAATGCCTCCCCTGCAGGCAAATGTTGTGGTCTCTGCCATGAGCCTTCCCGGCTGGTGTGGTGCAAGGCGCATAGTGTCACTAAGTCAGACAGAATTGGGTTTTAATCTTGACTCATCTATTTATTTGCCACATGACCTCGAGGCTACATAACTCTCAGTCTCCGCCTCTGTAAACCAAAGATGATAACAATGATTGCTCCTATCTTAATTGAGCGCTATAATAATACTAGTGTCACTTTTTGAGAGCTCCTGTGTCGATCTAATCTTCACAATAATCAATCAGGGTAGTTATTTTAATGCCCACTTTACAAACGAGAAAACTGAAGCTCAGAAAGGTAAGAAACTTACCTTACATCACTGAGCTAGAAATCAGGAGAGACAAGACTTCAAATCAAAATAGTGTTTGCTTGTTTTAACTGTTCCACAGCTAATATTGTTCCCCCTGTGTCATTATTTCTTCACCTCACCTTATAGAGTTACACTGATGCTCATAAATGATGTAGGTAAGGAATTCAGAACACAGTGGGCACTTAATGAAGTTTTTCTTATTGTCCATTTCTCTCAGCTTTGCTCTCTTTTAATCACTGTCTCTATATTTTGGTTTTAGCTTTAGTTAATATGTAAGTACGCACTTATATAATCTATATTTTTTTTAGTAATTTTTAGTTAATTCATTGGGGTATCTTACATTTCTGTGTGGCTGGCTTTACCCCTAGACAAAGTAGGAGGCTGCTTTCGAAAGATGCTTTCTAGGATCCCTATGCTCTGTCTTGGGGAGTGGTGTAGTGCCTTTCATTCTATGATTAATATGTGCTTAAAAATGCAAAATCCCCAGAGAATACTTTGAATTCAAAGCATTCATTCAAACCAACATTTATTGAGTACCCAGTAGGTATCAGGAACTGTTGTAGGCAACAGGCATCACAGATGAGTGAGATGAGTTTCCTTCCAGTCTGATAGTTCTGATTCAATGCAAGGCCGGAAACTAACCACCTGCAGCTGTGCCATCTGATCGGGTGGCGTGAGCCACACGCTGCTACTGAGCACTCGACATGCACGAGGATGTACTGAAAGTGTAAAATTCACACTGGGTTTCGAAGATGTACTAGGAAGAAATAATGTGAAATACCTCATTCATAATTTTTGCAATGATGACATGTGGAAATGAGGATTTTTTTTCTACGTTGGATTAAAAAATATATTATTACGACAGATTTTAATGTGGCTACTAGAAAGTTTTATATTCCACATGTGGCCCTCATTGCAGCTCGTGTTCTATTTCTATTAGACAGGGCTGGCCTACAGTAATTGGGGACGGTTTCAGAGAATGAGTTAGAGATTACTATTTGTATGTATTTCATTTGACAAAAATTGGATCATGCTGGTAATAACTGGTTTGTAACTATGTTTTTCCCCACTTAATAAAATATATGGATGTCATTCCGTGGTTGGATGGCGGTTCATTAAACAGATGGCTCATAATTGATTTAACTGGGATCTGTGAGCAGTTATGTATTTGAGTGGCCTACGAGGACTAGCAGAACTAGAACTCTGGGGTAGAAGGTAGGAGGTCACAAGTAGAGGGGATCTACAAGTCCGTGTGGGCAAATGCCTCATTTGAAAGATGAGCACACTGAGAGCCGGGGATGATGAGTGACTTTCTTTTCACTTTTTTTTTTTTAAAGCTTAACACTTTGAGAATTTCCTGGGTACCATGCCCCATGCATCTTCTTCATTTTATCCATGACCTTCATGATAACTTATTAGGTAGGGACTACTGTTATTTCTATTCAACAAATGGGGAATCCAAAGCCTATGGGGGTCACAAAGCCAGTAAGTGGCAGAGCTGAGACTTGAACCCAATCAATTTTGTTGCAGACAGAACTTTTCGCCACTATACCAGCAGGTCCCCAGATTGAATTGGGGTATCTTACATTTCTGTGTGGCTGGCTTTACCCCTAGACAAAGTAGGAGGCTGAATAAATGAATCATTTTTAATGGAAACAAACACAGGACTACTCACATTTTATTTTAGCAATAAAACAACAACTATTGCTACAGCTTCTATCACTGTCGCTTATAATTATCATTTTGAAAAGGTAAGAAGTGTTAAAAATTTTAAAGTGAATAAATTTAGTTTTGTTAAAAAAAACCCACCTCACTTCACTGCACATATTTTTTCAGATTTCACTGTGGATTGGCAAACACAGGGATGCAGGTAGTGAGTTGGGGCTGGTATTAGGGAACGGCGTGGGACTCAACAGGACGAACTTTGGGCATGCCGAGTCGGCTGCCAAATGATGACCAGGTTCGGATTGCCGGACCCTCTGCAGGCTCTTAATGTGCCACCAAGAAGTGCTGGCCTTTGTTACTGTTGTTCTGGTGAACGTGAGGTCCTTTACTCCATAGGTCCTTTATTGCACCTGATCTGTTTGGGGCAGCCTTGTCCATGGAGATGAACAGTTGTTTTCTCCATCTTGGTTACTCTGGAAGGGCATACAGCATCGAGGTAGGGTCCTTGGCTATCAAGATGCTGGCTCCATTTCACTGCCTTCGTATTTAGGAGCAGGCTGATGAGACACACGTGCTGCTTTGCCATCACTACGTTTAACTCTGCTTTTATATACAATTGGCATCTTCTTGCTCTGCTCTCCTTCGCCAGCCAAATAATTTTAAGTCCAGCTGCAAATACAGTCCTTCTGTGGCTTGATGCTTCATCAATTGGAAATCTCCTAGAGACTGTAGGATTAAGTTGGTATGACATAGATTTTTGTTATTCTCTCTCTAATGTGTCATCACATCATTTATATTTAATGATTATTAGATGGCAAGTATCTTTAAAGAGTTTTTAGTTTCTCCAGAGATAAGTAAACTCCAAATGTTATCATCGATAAGCTTAGCATTGCTGTTGTTTTGTGTTGACTTTGTTGAGATAGGACTAATACCTAACGGTTTTGAATTAGGAAAAACAGCAAAAACAACCCAGGTTAAGTATTAGAAAAAGTCTGCACAGTATTTAAGATAAAACTCAAGTGAAAAGTTAAGGATTGGTGAGAAAAAGAGGAACGGTGTGACAGTGTGACTTTCTTTGTATCAGTGCTGATGAATGCTTCTTGGGTACTGCTCAGAAAAGCATGTACTAGAGTAGAAATAAAATATTTGTTACTTTTATTAATTATAAAATAAGTTTGCATTTCATGTTTTTATCTATAACAGTTTAAATCAATTTTAGACAATTGAGTTCTTACAGGAGATCTGCATTCAATTGCACATCGACTATAATAAATGTTGAATGATGCCCACATTTTAATCTTTCTCCATTTGGGAAATTGGAGTTCTAGTCCCCATTTTTCCATAACTGTTTTTTAATTGATGAAGGAAATTTTTCTTTTATCCCAGGGTTACTAACCTTCCTCAGCCTTTTGTGTATTCCCCAATCAAAAGGTTTTTGATTATCTAAAGAAATGACACCCACTGGTTCGCCTTTATAGATCATTTTGTTACCTCTTTCAAAGCATCTTAACAGGTTGGGGAGCCCAGATTTACCCTAACAAAAGCCAGGCTGGTCGCTCCCTTTTGTAACCTCCTCCTCGAAGCAATTTATAACTTTCCCTTCAGTGCACGGCTGAATTGGTTATACTGGGATCCAAGAGCAGCTGTGGGGGGTCCTGGATTGTTTTCAGAGGTCATCAGAGAATCTTTCTAGAAAATTATGGCAGCACTGAAAATTCTCAGCGCCCAGAAGGGTAAAGAGAAAAACTTCTTTTTTTGTCAAACCCTGTTGATTTCTGCCTGTTATTTAATCTTTTTAATGATTTTCAACTGCTGAAATTTAGATTGTGTCAGGAGTTATCTTAGGTTTAGTGTAGCTGCATAATAAGAATGAGAGGAAAGGTTACATGAGGAAGATTGTTAGAGGGAAAAGGTGACTTTAGGGCACAGTCTTGGAGGAGAGAAGGCTGAGATTGCTAGAATTTGTAATTCTTAAAAGACATTTTTTTTTTGAGTTTTAATTGGTTTTTTTTTTTGAAATTTGAATTTAAAATTGTAGGAATTGTTAGACTAAAGGCAAAACTTGTGCTACTGATAAATTTTAAAAGGTGTGCAAAGAAGCAATTCATTCCTTTTCCTTTTATTTTTTTTATTACCCAGTTACACACAAATACTCTCTTTGAAAATGTCTTAAACAAAAAGACACATGTAGATTGAGAGTTGCTGTTGAGGAAGGAAGCCATTACCATCAGTTTGAAATGAACTCTTTCAGTTCACAGAAAATATATTTTTATTTTTATATAGAGAGGTCCACACTGTAGACTTTTTTGCTTTATAATATGTCTTGGAAATCTTTACATGTTAATTCATGTAGATCTACTGTATTCTTTTCAAGGGTCATGTGATATTTCATAGCATAGTGGATATACTAGAAACTACGTAAGTAGGGTCCAGTTCATAGACAGTGTCTATGTTTATAAATTTTTGTTACCACAAGCAATAATACAGCACACGTACTTCTCCCAAACACTCTGTGTACACACGAGTGAGTATCCGTAAAAGAATTTCCTGGAGGTAGAATAGCTGGCCTCATTCACACTTAGCATACTGAAATACCCCCTAATGGATCTGCCTGCCTCTGTGACCCATTGCCCACGTAGCATACAGAGGGTTATTTTTGAAAGTGTAAATTATGTTGCTTTTCTGCTTAAAACACTTGAAAGTCTTTGTCTTACTTCAGAACAATGACTTGACTCCTTGATACAGTGTATCAAGTCCTGCCTCTGGCCACTGCCTACCCCCCTAAGCCCATTTCTCAGATTTTCTTTTTCTTTCTTTCTTTCTTTCTTTCTTTCTTTCTTTCTTTCTTTCTTTCTTTCTTTCTTTCTTTCTTTCTTCTTCCTTCTTCTTTCTTCTTCTTTCTTTCTTCTTCTTCTTCTTCTTCTTCTTCTTCTTCTTCTTCTTCTTCTTCTTCTTTTTGAGTGTTTATTTATTTTTGATAGAGAGCACAAGCAGGGGAATGGCAGGGGCGGGGTGGGGAACAGAGGATCCAAATTGGGCCCATCGCTGACAGCAGAGAGCCTGATGCTGGGCTCGAACTCACAAACTATGAGATCATGACCTGAGCTGAAGTAGGATGCTCAACCGACTGAGCCACCCAGGTGTCCCATTTCTCATGTTTTCTTCTGCTCCAGCCAAAAGAAGCTACTTTCAGTCCTCCAATTTCCTCAGCCTCTGTTTCACACACATAGACGTATTTATGTCACAATTCCCTCTGTCTGGGCACTGCTCCCAGCTGCCAAATCTTACTCACCTTTAGATCTCAGCTTGAAATGATTTTCTCCAGGAAGCTTCCCCTAAACCCAGCCTGCACCCCCTCCACCCCAGGCATGCTCATGCACACAAACTCCCCAGTTAGAGTCCCTGTGCATATCTTCTCCCAGTACTCAATTCCCCACATGGCAGTTGCCTCTTTATGTGAATTCCCCATAAATCCCCTGTCGTTTTCATGTCTATTACACTGCTCAGTGATGTCCACGGTGTCACATCAGGCACCGTAAAATTCTGAAGTATCTCCTAACTTCTGAAGAGCATTAAATTATTTCATAGAGCCTAGCACAGCACATGGCATTATAAAAGGCATTTCTCTGAAAGGGTGTTCTTGGGAAACTGGAGATTTTGTTGAAAGTGAAAGTTAACGCAGATTCACAGAATTACAGCGCGGGAAGAGCACTTGGAAATCACATAGTTTCTTGCTAGTCAAAGCGTGCTCTGTGGACCCACAGCATGGCATCTCCAGAAAGTTTGTCAGAAAGGCCTCATCCCTGACCTACTGAGTCAGAATCTGCATTTGAATAGTCACCCCAGGTGATTTGCTGACACGTTAAAGTATGGAAAACACTACTCTGGTTCTCAGTCTGCCTTTACATTCAAATCGTCTCGGGGGGTTTTTATAAAAACCAGGGCAAGCCCCCCCCCCCCCCCCACAGAGTTTCTGATTCTGTTTGGTCTAGGGAAGAACCAGGCAGGTTACTGTGGTTATTGCTTTTTAATTCCCAAGTGATTCCAAAGTCTAAGAGCCAATCCCTAACTTGGGCCCTCTTCTTCTATGATATTGATAAGGATATTGTAGATAGCAGTTCAGTGGCCGAATTGTGATTAGAGCCCATATTTCTTACTGTGGTCCTGTGTCCTCTCCTTGATATCAGTACTCTCTGAGCAACCACTCAGAAACCCTGTAAAGGATCTTTCAATAGCCTCACTTCATTTTTCAGAGGGAAAACTGAAATTGTCTAGGGTGGCTTCACGGCAACAGGGTGATAAATCAGATCCAAAAAATTTTCTTTGCTCTGTCTCTCTCTCTCTCTCTCTCTCTCTGCACTTCTCATCACTAAACATTCTGTCAGATAAGATCCTTTGACCCTGCTCAGGATTTGGGATCAAATCACCCATCAAAAGTCTGTAGATTTATCTTCTGACAAGGAAGATAGGTCACCCCTCCTTATCATTGAACCTGAAACATACCTGTAATAAACAGTCACCTAAAAATATACTCTTCATAGAAGGCTGTCTTTTAAATTCCAAATCTCAAAGAAGGGGCATAGTCTCCAGAAGCACAAATGAAACCCCAGATAATTTGGCACCTGCACCTGAAACCAGCAAGTTTGCTGCTGGGCTTTGATTTCTAAAGAAAACTTTTGCCTGAGTTCTTATTTACTCCTCAAATGCTGCTGTTCTCAGCAATTGGAGATGAGCTCCCACCTCTGATGCAGGTGAGAATGTGTGCTGCCCAACAAGCTGGTAATCCTGGGTGGAGAAGTAAGTGCTTAGAGCACTGGTTGGGAGGGTCTCGGTGCCTTTTCCTTTGGAATGTGATATTATCACTAGATTAAGAGGCTAGACACCTGGTGAGGAAATATTAGCCTTATTCTGTCTGAGTGTTTTTGATGTCTTCCTGGATTATTGCTGGTTGGAGAATTTTCAGTTCTATTAAAGATTATATGACCCTGAACTCCTCAGAAATAAAAATAAGTGTATAGAAGAAGGTAACCATGGAAAATATACATTTAATAAGAAGATTCTCTAGACTGATAGCTTTCTTTCTTTCCGAAGTTTATACTGATTAGGTAAGAAAGTTTCATCTGCAAGTGGAAACATCATGGTTAGGGGGTAAATTTCAGACCAACCATTTTTACAAGTTGTTTTACCTGGATTCTGATTACCCTACAGGGAAAAAAGAGGTGAACTTCCCATATTCCCACAAAATGTCAAACTTTACTGTATTGTCCCAAAAGCAATTATTGAAAGCACTTGAGCATGGAGGCAGATAAAAATGAAGAGTCACATGTGCCCAAAGAGAATATTATATTGATCCTGACTGCCAGTGATGGGAGATGTGATATTGAATGGGTTTAGCCAAACTCAAGAAGTTAAAGCCCCTTGGGATGATTGAGGAGAAAATATATACTCCCTTCCAGATGCTTGGACTGGTCTGAGGTTTCTGAGTTCTGATATTTTGAGGAGGCGGCAACATTTCCAGCTCTAGCATTTATAAGTGACCTCTCATTTAAGAAAATCAGTGGAGGAGCAACTGGGTGGGTGGCTGTGTTGGTTGAGCATCCAATTCTTTATTTGGCTCAGATCAGGATCAGGTCATGATCTCATGGTTCGTGAATTTGAGCCCCATGTCAGGCTCAACGCTAAGCAAGGAGACTGCTTAAGATTCTTTCTCTCTTTCTCTCTCTCTCATTCTCTCTCCCTCTCCCTCTGCCCCTCCCATAGCTGACACTCTCTCTCCATAAATAAATAAATAAATAAATAAATAAATAAATAAATAAATGGAGAGGAACATAATCTGACTAGAAAGTGACTAGAAATATAGAATATCCTTTTGTTTGTGCTTCACTACTTGACAATTTCTTTGAAGAATTATCATGGAATCTTTTTCTAACACTCCCTCATATGCTTGTGGAAAATTCAAAACCTGAACAGAAGAAAGGAAGGGAAGAAAGAAATGTGATGACATAAAATTTCTCAAAACTTAAAAGCAACAAGAGTAACCAGTCCATTGAAGCAGGTGGGTGTTTGCTGTTGTTCGATTTTCTTTTTAAATGAAATATTACAACCTTATAGAAAAGTACAATATTACTAATATCCAAGTACTCAACAATTAGTGTTCTCAACATTTCACCATATTTGCTTTGAATTATTTTTTTAAGAAAGAAACATTTACAGATACAGTCCATTGTGTACCCTTGTTACCACGTTTACTATGCTACAGTGATTTTATGCTCTTACTACATATGTTTGTATCAATAATCATTAGATAATATTGCTTTGTATGATTAAAAAAAATTTTAGTATTTATTTATTTTTGAGGGGGGGGGAGACAGAGCACGAGCGGGGAAGGGTTGGAGAGAGAGGGAGACACAGAATCCGAAGCAGGTTCCAGGCTCCGAGCTGTCAGCACAGAGCCAGATGCAGGGCTCAAACCCACAAACCATGAGATCATGACCTGAGCCAAAGTCAGAAGCTTAACCAACTGAGCACTCAGATGCCCTGTTTTATATAATTTTAAAGTTTATAGACATGGTAAGACATCAAATATATCCTTGTACAATGTTGTTGTTGTTATTATTATATTATTATTATTATTATTATTTTGCTTCAAATTGTGTTTGTGAGAATTTTTTCCATGTTGATTCACACAGCTCTAGTGAGTTCATTTTACTTCACCTGTTGTATGAATATGACATGATATATCCATTCCTCTGTTAATGATGAGCCTCTATGTGGTTTTCAATTGTTCACCACAGCTTTATTTATACTAGTTTAAAGTCTTTTACATGTATCTTTATGCACAGGTATGAAAGTTTCTCTAGAAATCTACCAAAGACTAGAACTGATGGGTTGAAGTTAAGTAGTCTTCAATAGTATTGTAATATTGCCAATGTAGGAGGACTTCTTAATCCCAAAGAGGCATATCATAATTTTGAATTCCTGTGGTATAATTTAAAATGCTTTAATAAGTCCCATAAAACAACATGGATCTGCACTCTCTAGCCTGCATCTGGGGCATATGCTCAGCTCTCTGATCTCGGTGTCCAATATAGAAATTATATGTGACATGTTCTTCCTTCGTAATGCAGTACATGTGCTCTTCTTCCCTTCCCTCCCTCCCCCCCCCCCCCCCCCCCCCACCCAAGCTTTTGACAGTAGTAAGAACAAGATGGTTGAACCCGCCTGGCTAAAACATTTTCACCTCTAAAATGACAGTTACAAAGAACTAGCTCAAATGAATCAGAATTATAGGCAGGGATCCCGTAAGATTACATTAAGAAATTTCAACAGAAGGACTTGTTTAGGAAAAACAAAGCCAATTAGAGGGCAAGAGTAGGGGAAACTGTATTATATTTAATAACTAAGTCCTACTTTTAAAGATGGAGAACAAAAATGAGGGTTGATAGAGGGAGGTGTGGGGGGGATGGGTATTAAGGAGGGCACTTTTGGGATTAGCGCTGGATGTTGTAAGTGATGAATCACTAAATTCTACTCCTGAAACCAATATTACATTATATGTTAACTAATTTGAATTTAAATAAAAATTTGGGGGAAAAAAGCTAACTTCTGGGTTTTGGTTGTAGGAAGAAACCTAATACTAGTATATTAGCTAGCTAAAATTATCTTGTGTTTGGTCCTATCTCCTGGTACTTTAGGTAGCTAGGTTGGAGAAAAAGGTTTAGAGGAGTTTTCAAAATACAATAAAATTGTCTCATCTTACAAATGTAGAAATAAAGGTTTTCTTTTACGTATACCTTTTTGGTAATATCTAGCTTACAGTTTCCAGGATAGATAGATCTAGTAAAATCCACTTCTTCAGTCAAACCGAGTCAAAGCACATCATATTAGTGACACTCCAATAAAATTAAGGTGTTGAAATTAGACACTGAAAGAGAGGAAAAAAGAGTTGTGTTATTTACACTCAGTATTTCTACATGTTTTTTATTTCTAGATCTCTAGTATCTCCAGGTCATTGAAGTGGAGTAGTTAATAGAAGAGTGTTGGACCTTTTGCCACCACTCCAGAACTTAAAAGTCCTCACTGACTCAATAAATGATCCATAAATACATGCATATATCTGCAATCCAAATTGTATTCATCCAATCATGCATATATAACTGATTCTTTTTTGAAAAAGTTACACTTATTTTCTTTTTTTTTTTTTATATATATGAAATTTATTGACAAATTGGTTTCCATACAACACCCAGTGCTCATCCCAAAAGGTGCCCTCCTCAATACCCATCACCCACCCTCCTCTCCCTCCCACCCCCCATCAACCCTCAGTTTGTTCTCAGTTTTTTAACAGTCTCTTATGCTTTGGCTCTCTCCCACTCTAACTCTTTTTTTTTTTTCCTTCCCCTCCCCCCATGGGTTCCTGTTAAGTTTCTCAGGATCCACATAAGAGTGAAACCATATGGTATCTGTCTTTCTCTGTATGGCTTATTTTCACTTAGCAATCACACTCTCCAGTTCCATCCACGTTGCTACAAAAGGCCATATTTCATTTTTTCTCATTGCCACGTAGTATTCCATTGTGTATATATACCACAATTTCTTTACCCATTCATCAGTTGATGGACATTTAGGCTCTTTCCATAATTTGGCTATTGTTGAGAGTGCTGCTGTAAACATTGGGGTACAAGTGCCCCTATGCATCAGTACTCCTGTATCCCTTGGGTAAATTTCTAGCAGTGCTATTGCTGGGTCATAGGGTAGGTCTATTTTTAATTTTCTGAGGAACCTCCACACTGCTTTCCAGAGCGGCTGCACCAATTTGCATTCCCACCAACAGTGCAAGAGGGTTCCCGTTTCTCCACATCCTCTCCAGCATCTATAGTCTCCTGATTTGTTCATTTTGGCCACTCTGACCGGCGTGAGGTGATACCTGAGTGTGGTTTTGATTTGTATTTCCCTGATAAGGAGCGACGCTGAACATCTTTTCATGTGCCTGTTGGCCATCTGGATGTCTTCTTTAGAGAAGTGTCTATTCATGTTTTCTGCCCATTTCTTCACTGGGTTATTTGTTTTTCGGGTGTGGAGTTTGGTGAGCTCTTTATAGATTTTAGATACTAGCCCTTTGTCCGATACAATTAACGTATACTTAGAAGTTACTTGCAAAGGTGTTTATTGGGAAGAAGACACTCTATGAGATATGGCCTGTAAAGGAGTAGGACTGCTGGACCAAGTTGGAGTGTTCAGAAAAGCTCCATATTCCCAAGTCTACTCTTGTTTTCTTTCTCACCCGTAGCCTCCCTGCTACTTCCCTGCTTTGAAATAGGAAATAGTAGTGTAATTTAAACCTCACTTCAGGGATCCAGATCCCTTGCCCCCTATCCAATTTGCACTCTGGGCCTCGACTGGATATATCCTTATTTTACTCACTCTCAAATGGTAGTTGTGCCTGTAATGGTGCTTCTTCAATGCACTGAGTAGTTGTGAATTTGGCTGTGTTCTCAGTAACAGAAAATTTGATGCATTTGGTAGAATTCCTCATTCATGGTCTAACAGTACAACTGGTGAGAGTAAGAAGTAACGGCAGGTTACTGCTGACCATCTGCTAACAGACCAAGAGAAAACAACTATTTGTATGATGCTCTACCATTGTAAGGTGCCCAGCCTTTCCATCCTCACCTCATATTGCTCCCCTGATCCTGAACATGTTGTGTGCATCTTTTCTTTTAACACTAGACTTTAAAAAGCAGGTATCATACTCTGAACTTTCTCCCTCTTATATCCTGCTATTCAAATCCTACCCATTCTTCAAAGTTAAGCTGAACCCCACCATCTCCTTTGACCATTCCTCAAAGAGAGCAACTCACAGTTCTGTAGAGTTACAGTAGAACTTCTGCTCTGGACATTTCAGTTGCTTCAGTTGACATACAATCATGTGCTGTTTTGGACCAGCCAATTTATGTCCCATAGTTTTCTTTGCCCCAATAGACTGTGAATAACTACCTTGGGAATAGGAACCATACGTGTTTCCTACTTCTCTCTCCTCTAGAAGTCCTAACAGGATTCTGGGGCTACTGGTATTTTTTTGAATTTAATTACTTCTTTGTCTTGACATTTAACTTGCCATCGGTTTACATCTTCTCTCTCTATGGGAATATAATCATCTTAACAAAAACTATAGCTAAGATCTTTGTGTCCACATACAGCCATTGATCAATTAACAGTTTTGAACAATGAGAATATTATGAAATGAGAATATCATGCCTCTGAAAAAAGGGTGTGTGTGATTCATTAGTTTAAACAACAGTTTTTTCTCAAGGATTTTGTCATGGAAAAGGTGAGGGACACAGCTTCTGATCTTTAAACTCAAGACAAGTCAGTTCTTCAGGCTCCAATGGCCATGTTGGATCGTTTCTATTCAAAGTGTAGGGTTTAAATCTTTTCCATCCTTTCATCTATTAGTACCTTATGCAGTGTCTGGCACTCAGGCCATTGGTCCTGATTATTGATTGAAATTGCATAAATCAACAGGTAGTTCAAGCATTTATTGAGGTCTTACCGCTTCCTCCCATTATCTCATCTAATCCTATGACAATCAATTGAAGAAGGTAATATGATTATGCTTTTACAGATAATAGAACTGAAGCTCAGAGTGTTAAACTTTTGTCCAGCTTCACAGCTAGAAAAGGACTAGAACGCGATATAAAGTTCATTTTGCTTGGGTCCTCCAGACCCCAATCGCAAATCCTTTGCATTACATCATACTGCTTTGCCTTCAGAAATTTAATTTTGTTGGATGGACCTTAGGACAATTAATATATCTCCAGGTGATAGAAAACCTCAAACTGGACCCAAGTCTACTTAAACTTGACAGAGGAGCCATTTCAGGCTCTTGAAAAAGCTGTCTGTATATTCACTGAAGAACTTAGGACTGGTGAGGGTTTTTTGACATGAAAAAAGCAAATATTGACATCAGTTTCAATGACAAGTATTGCTCTTCAATTGTTATCCTTTAACTTTATTATTGTAACTTTATGTTCTTAAGCACTTGCTTAAGCACTTATTTTTCATTAGTTATGTGCCATTCAATTGCCCAAAAGATTGACCTCTGGGACAAAAATTGTCTCCCTATTCTTTACCTCCCCCCTCAATCCCAGATAGTGTACAGAACAGTAACCTTATTTCTAAAATTATCTATTAATTTGAAGGGAAAAAATATAATCCCTGGATTTATATAGGGATTCATGGACTGTTTTAGAACTGGAAAAAAAACTCACACATTAGTGAAGCTGAGTCACTTGATCAAGGTCACAGAGTAGCTAACCTCTTAGTTAAAGTATAGACCTAAAATGGACCCTAGAGATCATCTAATTCAACCCCTTCATTTTTCAGACAAGTTAACAGTTACACACAATCCCAATACCTTTCAAGGTAAATACCTACAATGTCTTTCCACAATGACCTGGCTCCTCGTTGTAAAAACGACTGATGCTTTGTGTGCCTTTGTGTTAACTTAAGGTACATTCTTAAATATACCCACACTCCATAACTATAGTGGACAGAATTGATGTTCAGTAGCTTTTCGGAAGCCTCACCATGGAAACAAAGGTTTGGATTCCCTCAGATTGGATTTCGATGTCTTCCTCTAGAGCAGATAAATTGAGGCTCCTGCAGGCATGGGTTCTGTCAGATGAGACTTTAAATTTCAAAGTAAAAGATACTTCTCGGCAGGATATTAAAGAGTGTCATGGTGCACCATTAGCAAGGAATGCAGCCTGTCCCAATTCTCTTGGCCGACCCTTTGAAAACCTTGACTGAGGGAAAATCTTGTTCTTGGCCTCCTGGACTCTTGGAAGCTCTAAAGAAATGTAATTGCTTTTTGCAGCTAATAGACACTTAAAAACTGCTTCCAAGGAAAATATGTCTAGTCGTTGATCATTAATATAAAATAATGGAGATGTGAAAAAGTCAAAATACTTGTTTTTGAGCATAATAAAAAATATTCCTATGTTTCAACCCCAACAGCTCTAGAAAGTCAGTTCTGCCTGTGGGAAGTAATTTTTGTTGTGTAGAGTGTGGTCCTGCTTTTGTAACTTAGAAATGTTAACAGTTGCTACATGGTCAGCAATAGGGGTAGAAGTAGAAAGTAAAGGGCGTATCCATCCTTATTTCCAAGCTGACGCAACATGTTTTAAGTGGATGGTGTTTGGTTTCATTATGTTAACAGCATCTCCCTGCTCTTTGATGCATCGCTTCAGTGCTTAGTAATTTAGTAACAGGTTGGAAATGGGCTCAGGGTAAAATGAGCCTCTGTTACCATAGGGACAACTATCCACCTTTTACTTTTGAATTAGCATTGTGGCTGAAGGTGACATTTTGTCCCAGGGTTCAGAGAAAAAAATGAAGTTATAAATTATATCGTATATATAAACTTGTTGAATGTGCCAGTCCTTTAGAATCTGCTCTGGAGGTACTAGCTGATCAGAGATTGATATGTTCTAATCAAGTCAGCATGAGAGGTGATAAT
Organism: Lynx canadensis; assembly: GCF_007474595.2. NCBI lineage: Eukaryota > Metazoa > Chordata > Mammalia > Carnivora > Felidae > Lynx > Lynx canadensis. Next base: position 74,291,301 of record NC_044311.2, on the reverse strand, counting down.
TTTACATTTGTGCAAAAGAAAAATATAATATTTTCACAACGAAAATTACCTGTTCATGCTTTGTACTTCTGTTAAGACTCGGGTTATGTGAGATGCAGCCAGGCTGGTCTTCTAATCTTTTGAGGCATGCTCTTAATTATTACTATCAATCTAAGAAGCTGGATGAAATCCTAGGCATAAAAGAGATCAAATCCAGATTTAATATTGGGTGCATGATTTAACTTTTGTTCCATTTTTCCTGCTTTATATTAGTCTTAAAGAACATCAATGATTATACCTCACCGACTCACTTAAAAGGGGTGCCTTTATAAATATCTGGAATAGCTACCAGATGAGATAGTATATATACCATATTTATGAAAACCTTTAGTATATCTTCACAGTAACAATTTCCAAACAGCCCTGACTACAAAAAGCATGATTCAGCCAATAAAATTCACACTGGACATTAGAATAGTCACTTTGGTCTTTTTGGCCCACACTCTAATTAGAATGATCTCTGATAGCATTTAGGTCTTAGAAGTGCATAGTTCCTTTTGTGATTGTATATCTGTTTTGCATGTACATGTGTGGCAAACACTAACCTTTGGTTAAGATCTTCAGCGAATGAAGAATAGAAACAGAAACCTCACAGAGCAAGTTGCTATTTAACTTTTTGCCCCCGACACTAATGATTTGTTGGAATTGATAGTTTTTATATTTATAATTAATGCTTTTAGCATTTCAAAAGTTTTCAGGTGCTCTTGAATACTTGAATGCTAGGAAGTACAGTAACTTTTAAAGTTCAAGAAAAGTTCGTCATTTGGCTGCAATTTATGAAATCATGACAAATGCCACGGACTTTGTTTCCTGGGACTCTAATAGATTTATGTGAGAGAAGTAAAGGGTGATAACTGATATGATAAACAGCTTCAAAAACTGGAGATTCAGTTGCACTAACAAGTCTTTCTTTTCCATTCAAATGTTTTCCCAAGAAGCTAGTTATGCTTTAGTGTAAATTTCTTTAATTAGCTCAATCAGATTCAACCTCTTCGACCTCAGCCGCAGCAATTTCTTACTCAACACATCTCCAAAGACTGAATATTTTGAATGGGGAGGGGAAGAAGTGATGATTTTGACTGAGTGGATATTAAGTGAAGGGAATGAGTGGTCAAGAATCATGATGGTGAGATCTGGGTCCCAAGGGGTCAGACTCCTGTCCCTTCCCCATTTTGTTCTATTCCCAGCCCCTCCCCAACTCATGTCTCTTTCATGTATTGTGAGAATTTTCAGACTGCCCTATTCTTGGAGAGCTCTACAAATTATTCCTTCAGATACAAAGTCCCTTATGTGTCAGAGAGTTGAGAGCTCACTCCTGGGTATAAAATGCTCTTCTTAGGAAATAAAGCACAAAAATCATTTTTCCCCCCTTCATTTTCAAAGAGCTGTGATAAGAGTTAATAGTAGGCCATGGCATTAGAAGACTACCCAGAAGACAATTCATAAACTCCCTACTCCCTAGCTATTTTTGCTCATTTATGAATCATTTGTTCAATCCTTTTCCACATGAGTTTATGAACCCTTTTGCATGTGGCTGGCTCATTCAGCCTATTGATGGAAGTGTTTAGGAAGAAGCTGGATGGTCATTTGTGGGAGATGTTTGAAAGAGGGTTTAAGCACCAGATGCTGGGTTGAGTTAGGTTACCTTCATGGTCTGCACCAATCTGAGGTCCTAGGAGAGAGATGACAAGTTTCAACAGAGCAGCCCTTTGATCAATTAATAATGTCTATATAGTGCCCTTGCTTGAAAAGAATTGTAAGGCCATGTCCAAGTTCTTCACAAGAAATGCCCAAGATCAATTAGTCAATGACCACCTTTCTATAAAGGAATGTTAGTGTGCATGGCTATTTGCCATCCCTGTCCTAGAAAACCAAATGGGAAGTTGATTCTGACCTGCATTTCCATGTGAAACTGTCTCCATAGTTTTCTGCTCATGTGCACTGACTAAATCTTGAACCCATCCAGTCATTGTGCACGACAAGCTGTTACTCTGAACAAAGAGAGAATAAGAGAGCATGGTTCAGCGTCAGGTAGTTTTAGAAAATAACTCAGTTGTATTTGTCATCAGCATCTCTCTAATAAAGGGCGATGCTTTAAAAACGTAGACATTTAGATCTGTATGAGATAATTTGCTGCTATAGCTGTAATTAAAAGTGACAAGAGTTGATATGTGATCTTGCAAGGCAATGCAATAATAGACCTAAATGTACAACCCTCCATTTAATACATGACCTGTTGAGTGTAGTATGGTTTGAGTGAGACTGGCTTTAAATCAGTCTCAAGAAATTAGGACCCAGGTTCACATCTTAGATTAGTCAACCACAGGATCCCCCCATCAAGACACATAAAGTAAGATTCTAGATATGTGTGATTTATATGAATTCTGTTTACCTATGTCTGTGTGAAAGGCTGTCAAAATGGATGTTGCCTTTAATCTGAAAGTACTCAGCTGTTGGCATTTTGGCATTGTCCCTACTCAGAAATGAAGATATGAGATTTAAGGTATTTCTGAGGAATTTTAAATAATTGCTAGAATCAATTTGAGTTCTGTAAAAACCTGTACATATCTTGAGAATGAAAACAAAGGACTATTCATATGGATGATCCCTTGCCAAATTGGGCGTGTGAAAGCTTATAAGAATTTACTAATATACCTTAATATAGTGACTTAAGGCCTTAAGAATATAACTCCTTCAAATGCCTTAAATTTCAAGAGGGTTTTACTACCCATGTTTTCTTTTAAGAATGTGATGCATTTGGAACAATACAGATGGGCAAATGATTCTTTAAGCATTATTTTTGGCACCAAAGAGGAATTAAAATACAAGCCTTACAGATTGAGTATGCTAATACATCAACAAAGCTAGAAAGTGGAAAGACCCGTGTAGGTATTTTCTCCCAGGTTGAGCTATTGGAGAGAGAATGTTGTTCTGTAAATAGAATGGGCACATCAACTTGGTCTGACTAGTTTCCATAAACAGAGGTGAATTAAAAATGGGTAGGAAGAACTTAGTCCAAGGGTGGGTTGAAGCCAGCAAAATTCTCCACTTAGTCAAGGACCAAGTTGTGGACAAACGAGTTCAAGGCATTTCTCATTATGTTACACAATGTATTTTCCATACAGGGCACATTCCTCCCAGCTTTGAACAATAAGATAATATTTGCCTTTTCACATAGACCGAAGTATCTTCTCTCTCTCTTTTTAAAAGTTTATTTAATTTTGAGAGAGAGAGAGAGAGAGCAAGGGGGAGGGACAGAGAGAGAGGGACACAGAATCTGAAGCAGGCTCCAGGCTCTGCACTGTCAGCACAGAGCCTGATGCAGGGCTTGAACTCATGAACATGAGATCATGACCTGAGCCAAGTCAGATGCTTAACCGCTTAACTGACTGAGCCACCCAGGCACCCCTGGACTATGTATCTTTTTCATCAGATAGAAGACTTCACAATTCTCTTGTTGCACTGACTGCCAGGAATCTCAGAGCTATGCTTGGTACTCCGTTTCAGAAACAATGCCATTCTAGCTTCCTGGCACAGGTATGTTTCTTTTCCCTAGGTGATTTCTATTCTTAAAAAAAAATGCTACCTTACAAAATTGTAAGTTGCCTCAAATCCTTTGTGGGGATATGAAGAGTCTAATTTTGAAATAAAATAAAAATATGTAAAAGTTGTTGAAATAATTTCTTATGTGTTTTGGCCTTAAGATCTAAAAATAAATCTAGAAATTTGGGCCATTAGGATTGCACAAATAGTTGTGAAACTTAAGTCAAATGGGGGGCAGGGTTGTGTTGATGTGGAAGTTTTTTTTTTTAAAAAAAAGGTTGAATGCATTGTTATTCTTTACATACACGAAACATCACATGCAACTCCTGCCTTTTACATGACATATTGCCATCCCTCCAACGTGGGTCTCCTGCCTGTCCAGATGCCACCTGTATGAATGTAGCATCTTTGAAGATTTTGCTTAAAAGTGACTCCTCCCTGAAACCTCTGTATATATACCTCTCCTGCTATATGCTCTCCAATCCCTGATATCTTTATTGTTTTCACATATATTTGTTATCAGTGTCACATTGTTGCTATTTACCTATATGCCTGTTGTCTTCTACCTATCTCCTACGCATCGCTTCTTAATATTGGCTGTGCGCTGGAATCACCGGGGGAAGAATATAAGTAACACTGATGAGTGACTCTCACCCCCCAGAGATTCTGATTTGCTTCATATGAGGTGCAGCCTAGGTGCCAAGATTTTTGAAATCTTCCTAGATCTACCTGCAGCCACAGTTGAGAAGTTCAAACCATTGTCTTTAGAAGGTTAAGATCATCTTTATTTATCCTTCCCTGCTCTAAGAACATTGACTTGCACTTAGCAGGTGTTGAAAGATATTTATTGACATGTCTGGCATGGTAGGTGATGGGAAATCTTTTACTCCATCACTCATAATTTTTAGGAAAGTTTGATTATTTCTAACTCATTTATTTGCTCCTGTACACAGCATAAATGCATTAAGCAGCTTCCGTTAAAAAAAAAAAAAAAAAGAAAAAAAAAAGGTGGAGCTGGAGGTTTAGCCCCACCCTTGTCCTGCCCTTCAAGGAAGGGTGTATACAAAAGTTCAAGTTATTCACTTCTTGTTCTACCACTACTTCTGTTATTTATTGTGTACCTACTACATGCCACGCATTGCCCCAGATGCCTTGTATAAATCCAGGGTTCTTTGCATAAACCAGGCTACTACTAAAAGGCCTTTGGCTTCAGTTTCTGCTTTGTATGCATGTATTTAATGTGAATACTGGTAAATAGCTTAATTCCAAGTTTGTCTTGTTAGCTATCTTTCCAATGGTTTGAAGACATAGTAGCCATCAAATGTCATTCACTGGGATTTGTTCACGAATCCTGCAAATGTGCTGTTTGATTGCATTTGGTCACAAATCCTTCTAGACCTCCCCCTTTCCTTTCCAGAGCCTGTATGAGATCTCAGCAAAGATTGATAGACTGAGTATGGCCAGTTTGCTGGCTGACACAGCAGGTGGAATTAGAAAACTATTCACACATCATAGGACTCCAGTTACAAATGTAGGGACAATTTTTTTTTAAAGGTATCACATTGGACTTCTAAGTGTGAATAGCAGTGTCTCAGGCTTCCCTTCCACCATCCCCCAGAGCCTCCTATACACATGCATACACTCCAGAACATGTTTATTGAGTTTGTCTTCATTATTGATATTTTCTCCTGCCTCTCTACAGTGTTAAATTAGAAGCTTGCCCACGGACAAGACGTTTTTAAAAATAACAGCTATGAACACAACAGTTTTCAGAGATAAAAAAAAATATGGCAATTATTATACATGGTCTTGTCTGTCTATAATTCTTTCTGTCTGTCTTCTACCTTTAATTCCCCAAATCAAATGATTTTTAGCAATCCACTAACATAATCCATCTCCTTGCAATACCTGAGAATTTACTCTGGTTATTTAGAAATGCTTTGTTTTGCAGAAACTTTTATACAAACAACATTTTCATAAGCCATATCAATACAGAAAGGTTATACCCTAGTAAAAAGGAGTATCATACTTTTAATTTTGCTTCCTAAGAATGACCACACACTGAAGCTTTGCCAGTGAAACAAACAAACCCACAAGTGATTATTTTAGGTTAATCTCACTGGGTGAAATGAAAAATAGTGTTCCCTTTTTCTCTTTGATGCAATTATATGCTATATCAATGTTTACACATTGTTTTTGTCCTGTTAATGTTTTCAGACACACAATTATATCATGAAAACAATTTATTAATAAGTAATTTAATGTCATGGGTGTTGTGATATATTTCTTCAATTCAAACTTATTTTTTTAAATAGCTTTTTAAAAATACTTGGTCCTTCATGGCAGGGTTCCATTCCACAGTACCATCATGTCCCTCTACTCCTTAA